>NC_083349.1:153822524-155239137 GCF_030254825.1 Meriones unguiculatus
CAAATTTACAAAAAAAAAAAAATGGTTTTAATTCTTCATAAAACCAGTGACTAGATCAAGACACAAAATGAATTCTAGCTGAAATTTTAAGCAAGGGCTTTGAACTCTCAGAGCTTCATGAGAATTCACCAGCTTTCCTTCGCCAAACCCATGGACTTCTTCAGTCTCCTGCTCTGTTCCACCAGAAGTCTAGAGCCAAAGATTTCAGACTAACCTCAGCTGTGCTTCACGCTGGTCCTACCTTGAATTCATGCATTCATTCATTCAAAGAATGTTGAATACCTACTGTGTGCCAGGCACGGTTCTAGATTTGGATGCTACAACGGAGAGTAAAGATGAAGTCTAGAGATTCTCACTGGTGGCACGAGCCTTTAATCCCAGCACTGAGGAGGCAGAGGCAGGCGGATCTCTACAGAGCACAATCCAGGACAGCCAGGCCTACAGAGAGAAAAGACCAAAAAACAAAAACAAACAAACAAACAAAGTAGAGAATCAGTGATGGGGGTTTGTAACTCAAAAGGTTTTTTGTTTTGTTTTGTTCTGTTTTTAATTAAGTAATCAAGTAAATTTTTAACTGAAATTTTCTTCATATTACAGACATACCCTGCTCTGATTGTTAGGTTCAAGTGCTGCATCCCAAGTAAAGACGAAAAAAAGGACAGTGTGTATGTGTGTGTGTGTAGGAATATGTGTGCAAGTGTTCATGTATGTGGAAGCCAGGGATCAACCTCTGGGGTTGTTCCTCAGGCACTGTCCTGTCCTAGGCTGCTTGCCAGAAAGCCTCAGGGAACCACTTATTACCACCTCCTCAGCACTGGCATGCCAAGCACACCTGGCTTTTTCATGTGGCTTTTGCGAGTCAAACTCAGGTCCTGGTGCTTGCCCAGCAAACACATTGCCAACTGAGCTCTCTCTCAGCCTATGGTTTCATTTCCAACACAAAGATTGTGAAGCTTGGCCAGATGTATTAAATCATAACAAAAAAATATTCATCCTTTTGCTTCATCCATTAGGATTTAAGAACCTATTTAGAGGGACTCCCAGTTTACAATTAGATAAAACTGTAATTCTTGCAATCATTTATTTGTGTGTTGAAAATACATCAAGCACCTACAGTATATGAGAAACTGAGGTTAGGAGACCCTCTTCAGCTAAGCTCTCAGGAAGGCATGGACCTCCCCATTACTGAGCTTTTGGAGGAAGGCTGAATGTCTGCCCTGCTCTGTAGATTCTCACTAGAAAAATACACCAACTCATCCCGATCCTTCACAATCCAGAGGAGTAAAAGCACAGGGACGTTCCTAAGCCAACACAAGTACTCTTAAACATGCTGGTATATCCTTTCACGGAATAGAATCTATTAGCCGTGTACCCCATTCCCATTCAATTTTATTATGTTATAGTATTCCGGTTTTTCCCCTTAGAGCCAAATGGAGTGTATTAGCACAGAGCACCAACTCCTGTATTCATTGATAAAGACAGGAACACAGTAATGTGGGAGGGTGTCAGCCTTGAATTATAAGCAGGGCCCAACTCCACAGTCAGGGAAACAGCTTACTTAATTCTTCTCTGGAGGCCATTGCGAGTGCACGCACCCACAGGAACAGTAGTGCATTAGGGGTCATTAGACTGTTGAACATCAAGTCAGAGCTGGGGAAAGAAAGGCTGCAGGGTTAAGAAATAGATTTGATCCTACAGACAGAAATGCAAGAGAGTTAATGGAAAACCTGACAGACATTTCAGTGTGATGCGCATTCATATAGCAGCACTCTCCTCTGCAGCTATTCTAGCTGGTTTTGCCTTTTCTAGTCAGTCGTCAGTTGCTATTTGTTTGGTAGAAGGGCTTCTTGGTTTTTGTGTTTCTGAAATCGAAGGGAGAAACAACAACAACAAAAGCAGGCATGGTGGTGTCTGTCTTTAATCCTGATACTCAGGGAGGTAGATGCAGGCAGATCTCTGTGAGTTTGAGGCCAGCCTGGTCTGGTCTACAAAGCAAGTCCAGGATAGCCATGGCTACATAGAGAAATCCTGACTAAAAAAAAAAAGAAAAGAAAAGAGAAAAGAAACAAACCACACAAACACAGTGAGAGAGAGCACTAATCATAGTCATGGTTTGTTAGAGAGAGAAAGAAAGACATGAGATTCAGAAGGTTTTTACGATAAGGCATTCAAAGTTAGAAATAAAACTATACAAGTGTTCAGCATGCCGGCATGAGAGGGTGTCACATAAGTCAGTCATCTTACTGTTCTCTTTCAACCATGGAAATTTACATGTGCATTTTCTCAACACACTCACCCAACACAGAGAGAGAGAAAAAGAGAGAGAGAAGAGAGAAAGAGAGAGAGAGAAGGGGGGAGAGAGATAGAGACCTAAACACTAGACAACTCGGATGGGAGTTGGTGGGGTGAATTTTGCAATTGTATTCTCCAAGCAATGAATCTAGTAGTGCATAATAGTGAAAAGCCAATAGCTGCAGTGTGTGACCTGAAAGTCAGGTTTTCAACGTCTGCCGGGACGCAGGCAAAGGAGCAAGTCACCTCTTTTTCTTCCCATTCCTCTGTGAATTCCCTCCTCTCTGAATCACAACAAGCTCCAGACTTGTCTTCTCACTAGAAACTGAGTTTCAGCTCTGCCTCTAGCAAGTAAGGAGCTCTGGTAGGCCCTCCTCGCTGTTCCACGGGTCTTCATGGGTAACCACAGGAAGGGCGCATGCTTCAGGATCTGAGCTTTGTTTCACATCTCTCCTCTGGGTCCTTATTCACCTATCCTCCTCCTTGGTTATACTCTTTTCTTTCGCTCTTCTGTTATTGAAAAATTTTGGCCTAGACTTTTCTGAAACTTCCCCAAGGCAACCCTTGAAAGGTACAGGGGCAGGGATGCACAGACAATGGACTCATTATTGGCAATGGAGGACAAGAGATATTATCTGAAGTATGATCCACGTTAGGAAAAGCCATTAGGCTGAGGTGTTGGCAGGCCCACCACCATGTCCCACAAAGCTCGGGCACAAATAATGAATGATAAATGAACATGCCCATGGGCACACATACCCTGAATACTTTCTGGCCAATCTGCCTTCTTGCTAAATGTTTCCTCCTAGTCTTGCCAATATGCAATATGAACGTTCAAAGTGGTACTTGGGACAGTTGTTTACGATGTTTAAATGGTCTTAATTTTCCTAGTATAAAACCTAATTTCTTACCTTGCTTCCGAAGCCCTGTAGAACCCAAGTCTACCCAAAGTCTCTGGGTTTGTAGCTTCCATTCCCAGCACTCTCCTTTCCTTGATACCAACCACCAATCTTCCTCTAGATATACTTTGTTCTCTGCTCACTCCTTAGTGAGTGTCACTCCTTAGTGAGTGTCCACACTTTCTGTCCTTCCCACTGATCCTTCCACCTAAAACAGCATTCTTTTCTACCAATGGTTCTTGACCTCCTATTCCCTTTGCTAGTAGCTACCTCTACTTCCTGTCTTTCAGAGCACACCATCCTTCATCCCTCTGTTGCTCATCAATGCAAGCTAGTTGAAGACAAGGACTGTGGATTATGTCTGTGTCCTCCATCCCTTTATTCTAGTCTCTAACCTGTCTTTTGATTGGGATCTCAAACATAAATTTGCTGGACAAATGATTGATTCAGTTCACCCCTCGTTCTTTCTGCTGTTCTGGGCAGCCAGAGACAGTAAGACCTGACACTCTGGTCTTCAGAAGTTTCAAACAGCTGGCCCTTGCATCTTCTTCCACACTAAGTCATGTTTAAACCCTGTCTTCTTTTGACCCACAGTTCTAGCCTTCCAGTTTCTGTTTTCAGAGCTGGAAACCAGTGTTACTCTCAGCTGTCCCATAAGCCAAGCTGGGGTGTGGGTTCTGAAGCGGAGCTCTTAATGTAGGCTGGACCCACCTATACCCAAGTACCAACTAAGAGAATTTTGTCAGAGAATTTCGAGCTATTGCTTTCTGTCATTTTGTAGGTGGTGAAAAGTCTTATGAAAAACTGTGTTGATTGTTTGTAAACACAGGCATAAATTGTGCTCTTCCCTTGGTAGATCCTAAATGTTGACTCAGATTTTCTCTCAGTCTAGATGCTACAGTAGAGAACCCCTGAAGGGCTTGAGTTTGGGACACAGGTCTCACTGTAACAGTGAGCCCGGAACATAGCAGAGACTGACATGCAGTTGCCATGGGTCTGGACAGCACCTGCTCTCTCTATCCTTCTCTCTATCGACCCTCACACCCCACCTCTTGCAGCACAATGGGGGTCTCCGCTCTTGCTCCAGATAGCTTGCTTCATCAGCATGATGTCTGATGTCTTTACTCTGTCCTTTTGGTCTATCTTTAATCATGGCAAACCCAGTCCTTCAAAACCCACTTCTCATTAG
Organism: Meriones unguiculatus; assembly: GCF_030254825.1. Classification (NCBI taxonomy): domain Eukaryota; kingdom Metazoa; phylum Chordata; class Mammalia; order Rodentia; family Muridae; genus Meriones; species Meriones unguiculatus. The sequence goes on from NC_083349.1 coordinate 153,826,905, forward strand.
TCCTTCGCCTCTCTCAGCTGTGCTTTGAATGAGAACCAGAGTGCCAGCAGTCATTGCTGTTCCACTGCCCGTCTCTCCCTCCTCTGCTGCTGCTGTTGCCCACAGGCTATTGCATCTCTCCCTCAAGTTCCTGCTTTTTAAAAAAAAATATTTTTATTAATTTTGAAATTAAGATATAATTAAAATAAAATTAAGATATAATTAAATTAATTAAAATTAGAATATAATTGCATTGTCATTCCTCTTCCCTTTTCTTCTATGGGCCCTTTCTGCAGATAGCCCCACCCGCCTTTTCCTCTCAAATCCATGGCTTCTGTCTCTTTAATTGTTGTCACACACACACACACACACACACACACACTGTTTTGAAATATATAACTACAATCATATAATATTACGTATATTCTATGTTTTAAGGGCTGACAGCTTGGTATTGAGCAGACAAATGGTGTGTTCTTCCCTGGAGAAGACTGTTTCTCCCCATCTCAGCATTCCTCATCTATGGATGGGGCCTGGTGGGCCTTCCCCTTCCACATTAATGTGTCTTCTATTGGTATTGTTCTTGATCAGGACTAGTTTAGAGGCAGGCATGTTGATGGGTGTAGCTTCTCTGATATTTCTAGGAAACACAATCTCGCAGCCAACTATCTGTTTCCCTGGCTTTGACAGTCCTTCCACCTCCTCTTCCATAATGTTCCCTGAGCCTTAGGTGAAAGAGTTGCATTGTAGTTGTATCACTTGTGGATGGGTACCACATTGGTCATTTGCTCTCTGCATTTTGATTGACTGGTCTCCATCTTCAACCTCCTTCCTTACAGCTACTGCATCCTTCCCCCACAGTGTCTGGACAGTAAGCAAACATGCTTTCCTCCATACTCCCCAGGGTTGATGCTTTCCTCCCATACTTCCAGTTACCTCTGCAACTTGGCCAGGTGAGCTGGAAGTCAGCGTTGCCCTGGAGTCAGTCTCTGCTAGGGTTCTGCTTTAGGACATCCCTTCTCCCTAGAAATGCCTTTTTCTGAGCACTGCCTGGTCTCTACTACCTGTCTATGACTTTAGACAGCTTTGCACAGAGGCTTCTCTGAGTGCTGTGTTGCTGTGGTCCCCATCCCCTAAACTGCCGTAGTTTCCTCCTCTGCTAGTGCCCAACATAAGCAGACATTTCAGTGGGGTTTATTATCATCCTGTGCTATCACTGTGCTTAGGCTTCTGGCCAACAGGATTATAATGTCCTGGAAATTGGACTGAACAATTAATTCTTTCTCCACCTAAACAAAACATCTCATGTTCCTTATCACATTCATTGACTTTTACCTTAAATTACAGTTAAGCCCGTAGTTTTTCTTTCAGCCCTGCACTTTAAAAATCCTGGAAATAGAACCCCAGATTCTATATGTAACTGAGTTATTTTCTTGTTTTAGTTTACTTCCGAAAGCTAATAGGTAGACTATCTAAAATAAACTGTCAGCAAATGGGTAGAGAGGGAAGACAGGGAAAAATGTCACTTTCACCATTTCTGGTTGCACCAGGTAGCCATCGGATTTCCAAATGTATCCATGCTGACACTCCCTGGTTTATTAATTTCAGGAAGTATGTGCAATGTCTCGTTGCAATAGATGAGGAGAGCCGGAAGTGGTGGTCCACAGGCAGAGGCAGGCGGAGCTCTGTGAGCTGGATTTCGGCCTGGTCTACAAAGTGAGTCAGAACACCCAGGGCTACACAGAGAAACCCTGTCTCGAAAAACAAAACAAACAAAAAAAATAGATGAAGCATTCTGTTCTGTCAGCAACCTTTGCCCTTTCCCTTTGCCACAGTATGGGTAGATAAGAATTTGGACTAAGCCTTCATTGGTGTTTTCAGAATTGGTGAACAGAGAAGTATTGGCTATCAAGATAAGCAGCTTATCAAAATTATAATGCCAATCTAAGAGTTAACATAGAGTAGTACTGCCACATAGTTGTGAACCGTCATTGACTCTCTAGCAAGTCTTTCTGTCCAGCACTCTGCAGCTCTGAAGTATCTACATGTTTCCTGTGTAGTAATTCATTCCCTCCTGGGTCATCCCATCATCTGTTTGCTCATTTCTTTTCCCTGTACCCATCTCCTGAGCACCCCTTGGTCCAGCCATGCCCCAGTAGTATTCTCTAGACCTGCAGACGTAACTTACGATGCCACTTTCTGCCACAGTTCATGCCCTCCATGTGCATTTCTTTTATGGGAGACCCTGTTTCCTGATCTTTTAAATTTTTCTGCCTTTTAATTTGTCTCTTACTTTAGTGGACTATGGCTGCTGGTAGCTTACTGATCAGGGCATAGGGAATGGAGAAGTGTTAAAACTCCGAGGGCCAGGGCTATTGCTTGGTGATAGAGAACCTGCAAAGCCTATGAAAGGCCTTGGGTTTGAGCCCCATAGCTTAAAAATAATTTTTTAAATTAAAAATAGAAATTAAGCACTGAGAGATGGCTCAGTAATTAAGGACACCCTGATTGTTATTCCTGTTTTATTCCAGACTTCTGTTTCCAGCACCCTCATCAAGCAGGTCAAAACTACCTGATACACACAAACACACACACTACCACACATACACACACACACACAGATTTAAAAAAAAATCTTAAAAACTAAAAATTTGCCCAGCAGAAGAGGTGCACGCCTTTAATCCCAGCATTTGGAAGGCAGAGACAGGCAGATCTCTGAGCTCGAGGTCAGCCTGGTCTACAGAGTAAGTACCAGGACAGCCAGGGCTACATGGAGAAAACCTGTCTCAAGCAACAAGAATAGTAATATAAAAATATAAAAACTTCAAAGAAGTCATAGCCCATTTGAGGTAATAAGAGAAAAAGAGAGGAAGGAAGGAAGGAAGGAAGGAGAAGGAAGGAAGGAAGGAAGGAAGGAAGGAAGGAAGGAAGGAAGGAAGGAAGAAAAGAAGGGAGGGAGGGAGGGAGGGAGGGAGAGAGGGAGGGAGGGAAAGAAGGAAGGAAGGAAGGAAGGAGGGAGGGAGGGAAAGAAAGAAAGAAGGAAGGAAGGAGGGAGGGAGGGAAAGAAAGAAAGAAGGAAGGAGGGAGGGAGGGAGGGAAAGAAAGAAGGAAGGAAGGAAGGAAGGAAGGAAGGAAGGAAGGAAGGAAGGAAGGAAGGAAGGAAAAAGAAACATTTGAATCATCCAAAACTATTTAGCATAGATATTGTGATAGTTGTTTGTTCATTGCCACACAGTATGCACAGCATCGGGAAAGGAAGCGAGCCTCACTCACTCTCATGTGCCCTGTGACATTCCTAAGTGAATGGTCTGAGACATTCCTAAGACACTAGAGCAGTTGTTTTCCCTAACAAAGACTTCAAAAACAGAGCAGCTTGCTAACTTCCTTAAGGTCACACAGTAAGCAAATAACGTAACTGGACTATGGACACATGTTTGCCTGGCTTTGGCCATGTCCTGTTCATGCATCTCATGGCCAAAGGCCTGCAAGCATCATCTCTGCCATGCTAGCTCAGGTGTGAAATGCAGGGTCAAATAATTGCTATTTTATTGTTCCCTTTGATTCCTTTTAGTGTGTGTATGAGTATACTTGTGTGTGCATGTGCATGCACCTGTGTGTATGTATGTGTGTGTTTCTGTGTGTATGTATGTGTGTGCATGTAAATATATGCATATGTGTTTGTGCGTGTGTTGTACCTGTGTGTTTCACTTTGACTAATGCAGCAACTATTCTGTGTTTGTCAAGTTTCTCTATCATGTTTTTCCATGAAATTCTGGAGCCAAATTGTTTCCATAAGGGACTGCAGTTTTTTGTTGTTTTTTTTTTGTTGTTGTTGTTGTTGTTGTTTTCTTTTTTTTTAATTTTTATTTTATTTTTTTTATCAGTTACATTTTATTAACTCTATATCCCAGCCGTGTCCCAATCCCTCATTCCCTCCCAGTCCCTCCCTCCCTCCCTCATCTCCACCATGCCCCTTTCCAAGTCCACTGATGGGGGGGGACCTCCTCCCCATTCATCTGATCCTGTTTTATCAGGTACCTTCAGGACTGTCTGCAAAGCCCTCCTCTATAGTTTTAATGTTTCCAGACCTTCTATTTCTCAGGTGTTAGTTGCAGCTTACACTGGTTATAACTAGAAATGTGGTATTGGTCTTACCGTTCTCCCTAGGAGATCATGAGTTTGCCTGTGCCTGTCAGTTCATTTACTGACACTGAGCATGTGTGGCCCTGCCTAAGGGACATTCAGGGTTACCGATGAAGAACAGACTGATCCTTGCTCAGAACTGAACCAGCCGGTCACTCAGGCTTCCATTCCTTGAAGTCTGACTTGATATGCTTCTTGGAAACAACAGAGAACAGCACACAGAGAAGCATTGGGGATTTTAAAAATGGTTGAAAGAAGATGGGATCCTCAACTGCTGTGTTTAAGGGGTTGGTGGATGGTCTAAAGGACTGGCAAGTTACCGGTGAATTCACTCATGCAGGACACCATCTGACCTCTTGCTCGCCTGACCCCTTTCCATCACACTTTTCATTAAGCACTGGAAGGGGACAGTTGCTGTGCACACTCTCAGCCTTTTTACTCCATCCTCTCAGCGTCCTGGCTACTGTTCCAGCATTGACTCAAAGGTGGAACTCTTTCTGCCTACCCACCCAAAAGCCTTTTCTTTGAAGTGCATTCTTTCCTTTCATTTTGTTGTTTGGTTGGTTGGTTTCAGTTTTTTGAGACAGGGTTTCTCTGTGTACTCCTGGCTGTCCTAGAACTAGCTCTGTAGACCAGGGTGGCCTCGAATTCAGAGATCTGCCTGGCTCTGGTGGGGTTAAATGTTCATTCTTAACTAGGTTCTCTGGCACGCTTCATGTGTTCTTTTACTACAAGAAACATTTAAAGGAAGTTTAATGGGTCCTCAGACTAGCCCTATGTGGAGTCTACTAACTCACAGGACTATAACACTTTTAGAGCACTAACTGTGCTTTCTAGAATTTTCAGTGTTTAAAGATTTTTTTCTTCAGCGTACATTGACTGATCCAAGCACCTTGGTGGAGACAAGAACACGGTCTCTTTGGTGCAATAGAGACTTCTAGAACAGGAAGAATTGTGAGCCCCAGCCATGCAGAGAGCCATGTGGAACCACAGGGCAGGGCACCCACCTCAGCCTGGCATCCAAATCATCCTACAGAAAAGGGAGCACACAGAGTGTTGGAGACTGTTCTTGATTTATTATGTTTGTCAAGATTAAGGAGTTTGGAGCCAGGTACTCTATTTCCATAGTCTATAAAAGGCACAAGTCAATAAGAGATGCAGTGCCCAGCCACCTGGCCCAGCAGCACCCCATGCTGGACTCAAGGCCACACCAAGCCTGGAAGACCATGCACCACATATCTGAATACAGTCAACCGAACCACTCGCTTCTGAGAAAGTAGCAGCTACCTAGACAAGATGGTGCTGGAGGGACATTGCCTGTGCAGAGGTGGGACTGGAGCCCTGTATATAAAATGGCAGAGCAAAGGCAAGGGACAGAAAGACAGAGCAAAAAGCAGGAAGGAGAGATCCCAAGGGAGAAACGAAAGGAGAATTGGGCCAAAAAGTACATTTCTGATCAACTGTTCTCCTGCTTACAGATACTTTATAAGGCAATTTCAACCCTGGCAGCTTCCCATCTCCACTTCCAGATGCAGATCAACTCAGCCATTCCCACAAAGGGCTCCATTTCTTCCTTCTTTGTGTTACATTCAATGTTTTTGGGTGAAGGAGAGTAGAAGGGTCCCATTCTGTCCTTATTAAATTCTGCCACATTTTTTTCCTGAATGTTTGAAAGGGAGCCACATTCAAATGGACATGAACTCAACATGGATTCCATGGTGCAAAGGCCGGGCCCCAGTGGAACAGTTTTGATGTGTTAGTGCTGCCAAGAGTTACTTATGCAGCCAAGCAGGGAGTGAGAATGAGCTAGTGGGGCTCTCTCTCCTTGTTCTTGCAGTTGCAGAATACTGAAGACCCCTCTACTGCCCGTCTTGAGTATGTGAGAGCCTTGCCAGGCTGTTCCTTGGGGTGTGAGGGCAGCCTGAATTCCATGGGAATGCAGCTCTCTGCCAAACTGGGATGCCGAGGTTCCCCTCAGGGACTGCAGCCCATCTCAAGTGGAGGAAGTGGCTCTGAGAAGCTAAACAGGCATCGCCAAGACCTGGGTTCAGTTCTCTGTCTCTGTCTGTCTCTCTGTCTCTGTCTCTGTCTCTGTCTCTGTCTCTCTCTCTCTCTCTCTCTCTCTCTCTCTCTGTGTGTGTGTGTGTGTGTGTGTGTATACTCTCTCCTTTCCTTCAGTCTGTGTGCATGGTGTATGTGTGTGCAATACATAAGACATTATGCCATTTGCCAAGCTTAGTAATGCTTACACACACACACACACACACACACACACACACACACACACACACACAGATTTCAGTAAAAGAAATTAGCCCCCTAACATTGTTTGCTTGGAATCAATGTGCAGCTTCACAGGCAGAAAATAGTAAATCTAGTAAGAAAGACACTAGTGTGGCTGTGATGACTGGAGTCTGTTCACGCTTCACAAGGTGTACACAGCTCACACCCACATCTTTTGCTCCAATCATCCTCTCCAAGGCTCAGCCCAGGGGGCTTTTATTTCGAAGACATGGAAGATCACATGGGCCAGCAATAGATTCAGAATAACTTTCAGAGCACTTTCTATTTAGCAACATAGTGAGGTCAGCAAGAAATATGTCTTCCTTTAGACACAGTCCCACAAGCCAGGCTGGCCATTCTCATCAGCTGAGAGTTAGCACATGAACTCCATGGAAGGTGCTCCATCTCTGAACACCAGTTAGTGAGAGTAGAAACATTTTTCACCTTGACCATCGTAGCAGACATATTGATCATTCTGTTTCCCAGTCACAAACCCCATTCACTTTTACAGTAATATGAAAAGAAAAAGAACACGGGGAAAGCCCTGCTCATCTGTCAGGGTTCCCTGTAAACATCACTTCCCTCAGGAAGCCAGTCAGACAGTTCCCCCCAACGGACTTCCCCAGGCTCAGCTCTTCTTACTCACTCCATTATCTCTCTCAGAATGATCTTCCTTCCTTCACCCCCAGGCCCCAACCCTCAGCACATTCTCTAGCAGTTTGTGGGCACTTACATATGTGTTCAATAATTGATGGGGTACTGAGGATTTGTGACCAGTCTTAGATGATACTAAAATGAACAAGCCCGAGTCTCTGCCCTGTCTGGGCAAGAGTCCTCTGCATAATGATAAGGCATTCCTCAGTTGGCCAAACTGTGCAATGCCTGTAAGTATAGCCTTTTTAAAGGACAACAAAGAGAAGGCTGAATTGTCAGTACTTCTGTCATGAAATAGAAGCCACATCAGCTACTTGTTTCATTCATTAATTTTGCAGAGAGGAAATAGAATCCTAGTTCCTAATATCTGAGGTTTGCTACTAACGTCAGTATAAATACTAACTAACAGCTAACACAGCATCAATACTAAGGTTTCACCTTGGAGAAGAGTATATTATATCAAGAAAAACACAGGAAATAGCATCAATCTCTTCTGGGGAAATCTATTTATCTAAATAAATCTATAATTTCAAAACTGAGTGCAAATCCGTACTTGGCTTTGAGGTAAAGAGTAAAATTAAGAACCAGGCTCAGAGGCCTGGTTGATTGCTTGTTTGATTGGTTGGTCGGTTGGTTGGTTGGTTGGTTGGTTGGTTGGTTGGTTGGTTTTTGTTGTTGCTGCTGCTGCTGCTGCTGCTGCTCCCTTTGCCTATCAGTGTTACTCTCTATTAACTGCCCCCACAAAGGAATAATCAAAAGCAAACTTACTCCTCCCACTCCTTGGCCCCTGTGCTCCTGGTAGCATTATTTATTGAACACCTTTAGTGTGCTTGGCTGACAGACAGTGGGAAGGAAGTGAAGGCTCTTCCCCGGGGGCTGTGATTCAATTAGAGGCCATTTAGAAAGATAGCATGAAAGCTCACACAGAGGAATCCAGAGTGAGCAGCTGTTGGGGATCTTTATTGCACTGGCTGTCAGCAGCCCTGCAGAGTGGTCTGTCTCTCTAGGCTAGACATAGAATAAAATCTAGAGCCCAGCCAGGTGTGTCCCGTATGCACATAATCCCAGCCTCCTTCTCAGTTCAGGAGGCTGAGACAGGAATCCTTCAAGGATGATTTGGACTACAGTCACAGCCAGACGCAGGGGAGGGTGGTGAAAGGGAGCTGGAAAGATGGCTTAGTGGTTAAGAGCACTTATTACATAAAGAGCACCTGGTTCTGTTCCAGCACTCACATCATGTCACTATGGGACTCGCATTGCCTACGACTCTGGTTCTAAAAGATCTGACACCTCCTTCTGGCTCTATAGGCACCTGCACACACATGAGGCACACGTGTATACACTAAACATAGACACTCATAGAAGTAGGGGTGAGTGTAGTACATAGAATCCCAAACAGAGTCAGTTGAAAGGTTAATGACCTGAGGTGAGCTTCAGTCCGCCATTGTAACCTTCACGGGAAGAACATGTAACAACCAAGGACAAAGTCTTTCGAAGAGGTAAATCGTTTTCCTCAATTTCTGTCCTTTGAGTCAAAATTAGATTTTAAAATATCAACTACAGCTGTCATGTGACCAAATTTTTTTTAAAACATGCAAATAAAAGAATTTTATGACCAGGAAGGAACATGAACACAGTTTGTGCAGACTGTTGGCTTGGCAGCACAGTGGGGAGTGTAGGTCATTTTGAAAACCTGAGCTTCCCCCAGGCCACATGGCTGCAGTGCCATTGACTATCTGGGCTACCCATTAAGCTGTTTGCCACTGTGCCTCGACGTTCGTTTCTAAATGGCCAGTAAAATAGGTGATTGGACACACTTTTCTGCCTCATGACAGGGAAACTGTATTTCATTTTTGTAGGTAAACATAATAAAAATCAAAATAACTGCTGGCTACTCATACTGCCATTTTGGGGGAGAAACTACTTGTTAGCATTTTTTTAAAAATGAGAAACTAACCACAGAATGAAAGACAGCCTTTAAAAATGAGGAAATTGAACCATGCCTTAAGTTCATTACCATAACTTAGCGTTCAGTCCCTTCTAACATGTGGAAGCACCCTCAGCCTGGAAACGGGTTTACAGAACATTCTGAGATCACATGACCTATATGGCTCATCCGCAATATAGGTGCAGTTGTAGGCCTAGTATTAAAGCTACTAGCCAGGAAACCAAAACAATAGGCATTTTTAAAAACAAGGCTGACTTGGTGTGCTTAGCCCCAAACACAGACATACACGACTTACAGTACAAAGCACACAACACAAGTCATTTAACTTAACTTACTCGGTACTGTGATAGTATTAATACTGTAGTCAGATTTCATTGTGTAAATTAAACACTCAGTCTGTTCCTTGAGATTATACTTAGTTTCTATAATAGTTTTTTTAAGTCCTCACAGATTGGAGATAAAATATGTAAATTTATGGTTATCAATATTTTGAGCCAAATCCTAAGAGAAGAGGTTTGGACCAAGGTCTAAAAGTACTTAACTGAAATGGAGCCACTGAGAGACAAGTTTAATCTTGGAGACACATGTGAGAGGGTAAGAAATGGAACTGATGGCTCTGGAGGCTCCAGCTTTGCCTCCTGGTTTCGTTTGGCAGTGCAGATCCAAGGCCACCGCCTTAAATACACTCACTTTGTCTTCAGATGGGACTACTGGTCCCTTTTAGGGTTCATTTTGTAGTAGACCTAGTTTCGCAAAGTGGCAGGGCTTATAGAAAGCCCCCTTCCTTTGGTCTCTTTCCTTTTCTTCCTTGCTGTGTACAATCCTGGCACTTGGAGTACAAGTAGCTTATTTAGAGATAAAAATGCTCAAATTTAGGCTCAGAATTTCTGAGGTAGTCTGAGTCTTGGAGATCTTTTCCAGTAAAATCATTGCTCCCTTTTAGCATACATCAGATAAGTCATTTCACTTGCAGACAACTTGAGCAGAGCTGTGATCCAACTCCTGGTTGGTGCTGAATCCACTTACATTGTGTAGTGAGACTCTAGTATTTGGGCATCAGCAACTGCATAGACTGACAAGGCTATGGAAGAATCCAGCAGCCAATACTTGCCCTGAAGCAAGTTTTAACTGCATAGAACTGTGGTTCTTACTTTGTAGCTAGAATTGTCCTTGGCACATAGGCCAAACAAGGGTGGTATAAAGTGGAAATTGAAAAACCCAGCAAAGAATTGAGAAATGCTGTAACTGCTTGACATCCCCTCCCCCTGACTTTAATTAGTTCAAGATTGAAGAAATCAATACAACTCAATGTTCCACAAAATCTTATCATCTAAGTTGGCTTTCTAAAATTTTTAGTTTGTATATACCTTTTGAGGATATGGTTGATGTATTTGATCCAGCAGGCAAGATAAATGGAAAGAGGGCTCCTCACTTACATTCTGCTGATGAAATTAGAGAAAACCGCCTTAGAGGGTTGATTTTTCTACAGCTGTGACTGGGCATATGGACTGCTCATGAAGGCAGCCAATCTTCATAGTAGCCAGTGGCAATGCATCATAATGGACTCTTCTAACACATCTCTGTGCGTCAGGCAAACACAGGAGAAGCTGCAGAGAAACAAACAATGGGGAGAAACAGGGAAGGAGGAGATGAAATTTGGTGCCTGGGAAACAAAAAGGGTCAGATAAAATCCAGAGTGCATAAATATCTACAGGCTTTTCCAACACATCAGAACAAAAGATGTAAAGCCATGACATCAAAATCAGAATCCCACAAGCTTCCCACTTGAAAATTGCAGTGCTATGGGTAGCTGCTCCTCAGCAGTAGCCTGGCTGGCCTGGGGTATATGATCTGAAGAGCTGCCTGGTCAGCAGGAGGGGCACTTCACCATTTAAGCTGTTTCCCTTTCTTTCTTTCTTTCTTTCTTTCTTTCTTTCTTTCTTTCTTTCTTTCTTTCTTTCTTTACCTTTCTTTACTCTCCCCCAGTCAAAAGAGTGGGCCCCAAACACTCTCAAGTACCAGTATCTATGCTGGCAAAAACAGCCTCTCTCTGACCTGCTGAATCGCTCTGTACAGACTTGATGCTAAAATCCTCCTTAAGGAACCACTCTGTCCCCAGAACACCCTCCTAATGACTTAGCTGCATCCGACTCTGCTGTTCTGAATACATGGCACAAAAAGTGACTATAAACCAGGGGTACAGCTCAAGTTTCTACTCACCTTCTCCATCAAGAGGTTTCTGAGCCTGAATGCCTAAAAGGAAGGTCATTCCAGCAGGTGGATTCAAGCGACACAAGCAATGTGAAAATAACAACAGATTAATCAGTGAAGACATGGGTAAGCAACACAGTCAGGGGTCATCACCTAGCCCCCTGGAAGTTAGAAGATGAAGTACACCTTGCCCTTTGCCCTTATCTTATGCTGTGTGTATCCTGCAGCTGCAAGATAAATCTATCATCTAAATTAACCATCTATTGCTCATCTAAGCAATGTGACTTTTTTCCTAGGCAGGGTCGGAATGTGTGGTCACAGGCACACTCAGACCTTGCTGTCTGGATGCAACATGCAGCCTCCTGAGTGATAGGAGTTTATGTGATTTATCGTGCATTTGTATCTCCTAAAGCGGACATATCACTTCTCTGAATTTTCTCTGTAATTAAAGAATAGAGTTACCTCAAATAAGTATCTGCCTTAAAGAGAGTTTCATATATTTTTGTAAAACTTTATTATTAAAAAAACCTTACAAACAAATAAAAAACATCACACACCAAAATTAGCCAGATTCAAAGTCTATCCAACTTAATGAACTTACATACAATTAGAACTGGCATTTAAAATATAAACTGTGAAACTTCTTATTGCATTTTACATTAAATTTCAGTATTGAATATATTTTATGCACTTATCTGCCACTGAAACACGCAAAAATATCCGTGACAGAATTTAGAACCAAAATATTAAGCTTTCTGTCCTCTTCTGTAAGAGCGGACTCACGTCTACTACCTGCCTACATTCAAAAACAGATCATAAATTTTGAGAAAAAGGAGCTCACATTAACAAAGAGAAAAGAGGAGAGAGAAAGGAATGGGGGGGGTGAACGGGTCAGTGTCTCCTGAGATGCAGCTCAGCATTTTTTATTCTTCTCCAGAAAGCTCCCTGCGTGTCAGGGCTTAGCATTGTCACGGTGGGGCAGGTGCCAGGACAGCGCCTGTTGCAAACTACTTTGTCTCTATCTTTGAAAAGTCAGCGCTTTTAGAACATCAAAGAAAATCATCCCAGGTCAATTACTGTTGAAGAGAAAGTCATCAAGGAAAATAAATAAATAAATAAATAAAAAACATCTTCCTGCCAATGGCTGAGTGAAAGTTCTTATTAAAAACAGCTGATGTGATTGAGAACAAAACATCGCCTCAGTGAAGTGATACATGCATTATCATTGTGAGTCAGGACACTCGCATAATTAAGTAGTAACATTTCTGTTGACGTTTAACTATATCTAGGGGAAATTTTGTTGAGCCAGAAATGTCAGTAGGCAAAAAGTCTTTTTGTTTTGTTTTGTCTTTTTGTTTGTTTGTCTTGTATTCAAAGCCTAACTTCAATTGTAGTTTCTTCATAAAACTACCCCTTTCTTAGGAGAAATTTTTTTATTCATTTGGCCCTGTTTATAAGCATGTTTGATTCTGCCATCACCCTCAAGCCAGCAAAGTAGGAAAAAAATGTTAAAACTGCACAGAGGTCACAAGAACCTTTAAGGCACAGACTTGAAAACGCAAACTTGCAAAATGGTGTATTTGAAGTTGTTCTTGGAGAATATATGAGTAACATGGGATTGAAATAAAGCTAAGACAAGAGGCACACTTGTCAGCAAGCACTTTCTCATCAGTCATCCATATTAACGTGACTGCTGCTCAAAGAACTCCATAGACCCCAATAGATACGCATTTCTTCTCTTTCCTTGGGCTCTTTTTGAAGCAATTTTCATGTTTTAAATTTTGTTTACTAACAATGGATTTAAAGGGTGCTTTTACAACAAAACAAGAAGGGCTGGTTAGCCAGCTCAGTGAGTAAAGCAAGCAGGAAGACCTCAATTCAAAGGCAGAACCCACACAAAAGCTGGGTACAATAGCATGTGTCTGTAATCCCAGCCCTCTTATGTCTAGTAGAAAGGAAGAGACAGGAACCCCCAAAAGTTCCCATCTGGCCTATGAATTCTCTGTGTGTCTCTCTCTTTGTGTCTCTCTGTCTCTGTGTCTGTCTGTCACACACACACACACACACACATACACACACAGAGTCCTTCCCCCACCCCATTTCATCTTCCATTGTGCTTCCTGCACCCTGACCTCTGTCCTCTAGCTGTGGGTACCTTCCCAGAATGCACCAAGTACAAGTCCAACTCAGTCTGTACAGTTTCGATCCTTTCTGAACCATGCTATCACGTTTATCTCAGCTAATTCTTCTCCATAGCTCTTTTATCACCTTTGAGCATGCTGTTTACTAATGGTCTTGCTTATGTCAAGCTGCCCTTGCTAGAATTTCTTTTTAAGGTTGTTCCAGCTGATTATTTTTTAAGGTTACTTACTAATACATACCCAGCAACTCAGATGATGTTTGGCAGATAGCTAATGATCAACCAATGGTCACTGAATAAATGCAAGACTTTTCACCTTTCTCTCTGTCTAGTAGAATCCATTCCCAGAAGTCTGGTCCCAGTAATTTTTGGAATCTTGACCCAGTTGAGGTCAACTCTTACGTGAGGAAATATCATTATGCCTATCATCAATAAGAGCAGGCACTGTCTAAAGATGAGCAAAGATGCTTCTTGTCCAGTCCATTTGAAAGTTGCATTCTTCTCTCTGATCTCTCACACATGCCTGGACCACAGCAAGCAGAGGTTACTTTTGGGGACTCCAAAGATGAGAAAGAGACTTATTTGAAGATTCAGATGCTGACCCAATCCCAATACAGGAGCTACTGTCCCTTCTTTGAGCTCAGCCTTGTGCTTTCAGAGCAGCTGTGTGTGACAGTTTCCGTGAGCTTTCAATGTACAGTGCACAGAGAGAGCAGGTACATGCACACTTGTCACCAAATAGACTGATGACCAACAGCAAGGTCTAGGCAAGGCTAGAAAGTGCCAGACATGGGCACGACCAATGAGAAGGCCCACTACTTCCTGTGGACCAACTTTCTAAAGAAGGGCCATGGGGCTTGCTTCACCCCAAGCAATTCTCAGCAGAAGGGTGGCGAGTTGATTCCTGGTGACCAGTTCTTTGAGTAAAGTTTTCAGTCTTTTTATTTTTAATTTTTATTGTTTTGGAAAAGGCTAGGAAGGAAGAAGAGAGTGGAATCAGGAGTCATGGCTAGTCAAGGGCCAAGCTAGCCAACTTCCCTTTTGTATCTGGGCCAAACACAGACACACATAGCCAACTCTGAGTCTCCAACTGTATCTGCTTTGCAGACAGACAGACTTTGGTTCAAATCCTGGCTTTGTCAGTCCCTAGCTGAGCGGTTGTCATCAAAGCACCTCAATTCCAGGATTCATCACTGTAAAACGAGAGTCACATGTGGTAATTATGCGGCTTAGTGATGCCTTTCATGTTAGGCAGCTCCCACAACTTCTGGCACATGGCAGTTCATAATGAACGGCAACTTTTTCAAGTCACCCAAGAGTGCCTTTTTAGACACTGCTGCAATGGATCATGGCTCTTTCTGAGGGTTGTCTCTATGTTATCACGTGAAGAACTTTGGGGGCTAACAGTGGAGTGAGCGCTCTTCGCCTCACTTTCTTTCCTAAGTGTGGGCAGCTCTGTGACTATGAGAGAGGAGGAGAAACCCAGGCTAGTATATGCAAGGCCCGACACAGAAGTGTGTTACGAAAGCTAACATGCCTTCCCTGCCTAGCCCAGAGAGTTAATACCAGTTGCTCTCCTGGGTGTGTTATCTTAGGTTTGGCATAAACGCTTGATAAAACCAGGACAATTTTCTTAGTAACTTTTTGGGGGTTTAATGTTTAAATGTCAGAAGGGGCTAAGGAGGTAGCTCTATCTGTAAAATTTTTGCTGCACAGACATGAGGGTCTTCGTGAACCCCCAAGACCCCTTTAAAAGCCAGGTGACAGTAGCAGTGCCTGTAATCCCAGCGCTGGCAAGGTAGAAGCAGGAGGAGCCATCCCTGGAGCTTGCTGGCCAGCCCAGGCTAGCCAAATCCAAATCAGTGAGCTCCAGGCTCAGAGGCAGACCTTGTCTCAAAAGGGGATGTGGAGAGTAATCGAGAAAGACACCTAATGTCAGCCTCTGGCCTCCATATGCATACACACACCCTCACACACATGTTCACATATTTTTAAAAATGTGATTAGGCATTTAAAAGCTATCAGGCATGTACCGGCATTTCCCAACTCTCCCATTCTTGAAAGCAGATGCTTTAGGTTACACAAACAGCTATTTCCTGTTCACTGTGACACAAAACATTCCTTCTAGTTTCTTAAGAATATGGTCCCCGTTGAAATGGTGGCTTTATGGTTTAAGGCATGAATTCTAATCATTTCTAAACTCTGGATTTTGCTCTACACTTGGGACTCAACCAAAATGATGAACTGTGGTAGAGCGTATAAAACACAATGGATGAAGAGTGGGCTGGTCAGCAGGTTCTAAGACCACAGTAATCATCAAAGCCAAGAGAAGATTTGCTCTGTGCAAATCTGAGCACTGTCCCAAGTACTTTACATTCTTAGCTCATGTAATCCTCACAAAAAAAAAAATACTTTTTTTGCGAAAGATACCATTGCTGCCATATGTCGCACCCCACTGGGGTCAGGGAGAGTAATTCACTGGCACAAAAATCATGCACTGAGCAGGTACATATCACAGTCTCACTAGATTGCTTTCTATAAACGTAATGGCAAACTTGACTATATACAAAAGAGGAAATGGAAGGTGGGGAAGCCAGAGATTTTCCCATGGCACAAAGGACCTGATCTAGAAGACATCATCCATCCAAAGTCTGGGCCTTTTAATGTGTACTCTGTCACTGTTTATTTCGATGTTCAGACAAGCCAGCAGAGTAAATCACATCCACATCTCACCAAATGTCCCTTCCCATAAAATCTGAGGGACTATTCAAAGCACTCTTTTCTCAACAGTGTTTTCTACAGTAGACCTGACCAGTGTACAAATTATTTCCTAGACTGGACCTAATCAGTGGATGCCTAGAATATTCTACCATTCATCTGTCCAAGAATACAGACAGCCTATTTCAGAATCACCCTGCTAGTTTAAACTATGTTTCACTGAGCTAATTACATATATGTGTGCATATATGTGTCTATGTGTGTTTGTGTGTAGCTATACATGTGTAATATTATATATGTATATAAATATCCTGTGTATGCATGCATGCATATGTGTGTGCTCACATGTATGAGAATGGGTGTTCACGTGTGGAGATCAGAGGACAACCTTAAATGTCATGCCTAGAAAATTATTCACCTTTTGGTGACAAGGTTCTCTCCCTGAAATTCTAACTCAGGTCCTTTGGTTTCTGAGCACTCTACCAGTGAGCTTTCTCCTCAGCACTATCTAATAATGGTGTGCATGATGGCACAATTGGATTCCCTGGTGTGAACCGAGCTCCATATGGAACCAAACAATCAAAGCCTTGGGAGCCTTTGGTAAAAGATAAGAAAAGTGGAAGAGGGGATTGAGAGAGCCTTTAGATGTGGAATTTACAGACATCTATTTATTGGAGTTAGGAGTCAAACAAATACAGTTTGAAAGAGATTCATAAGTTGAGAGAAGCAAAAATTTTTCCAAGTGTTTTTGTTTTGTTTTGTTTGTTTCAAGACAGGATTTCTCTGTGTATCCTTGGCTGTACTGAAACACCCTCTGTGTAGACCAGGCTGGCCTTGAACTCAGAGATCTGTCTGCCTCTGCTTTCCAGGTGCTGGGATTAAAGGTGTATACCACCACCACCCAGATTGTTTTTTCTTATTTGAATAAAGAAGTATGAGGTGCCAAGAGGCCATGGGCTCTGAAAAGCCACTAGACTGAAATCCAGCATGTTGAGTAGGCAAAGTGGATAGATAACATCTTTATGTGTGAAGAAGAATGATGCTCCGTATCACAGGCCGTAACGGGACCGCTGTGAAGATGCAGCAGTATGGTGTCCATAAGGCACCCAGCCCCTTGGCTGAGGAATAGCTGGCTGAGGTGCGCGTGGTTACTGCTATAGCAACTTGCTAGAGAAAAACACTACTGCGTTCTTCTCTGGGAGAACCAGGCATCCAAGCTTCAAGCTGTTGGCCCAGCAGGTACCCGTACTGAAAGGCAAAGACAGCCCTGACTTCCCAGAACTTACGCTTGATCAGAGAACACAGACAGGAAAAATAATAAAACATGAAGGGTGAGTTGTGAGAGGGGAAATGTCAGAAAAGAGGTGTGCATTACTATAAGGACCAAGAGAGGGCTCCCTGAAGATTGGGAGCCCTGAGAAGTGCCAGTGACAGATAAGAGTAGAGATGAGCAGATGACTGGCCTAAGCCAGAAAACAGCATAGACCAGGCCAAGAGGAGACTGAGAATGTGCTCGTTAGGGGGGAAAGTTCAGTGAACTATGGAAGATGAATAGAGGAAGGGAGGCCTCAGAGTGAGAGCATTTGTGGGACACTTTGTATGAAATAAGTTTGGGTTTGTTTTTGTTTTTTTTGTTTTTTTCTCCCAGGTTATTGGGAAGCTGCTGAAAGGCATTGCTCTGGGATGGGGCTGGGAAAGGCAGCAAAATTGTGTTTGGTTCCCATGCAATATAGATGAGTAAGACACCATCCTTAGCACTGAGCCAGTTATCATCTTAAAGGAAAAGAAGATGAAGGGTTGGGGGAAAGGGTCACCAAGACAAACACATAGGTAAAGAAAATCACAAAGAAAAATGCCCTTGGGTACAAAGTCATGGGTGAGAATTTCGCAGAGGAAACGAGCCCACCCAGCTGATACAGCACTGAGACCTCTGAGACCTAGCTTAGCTAGGAGCACGACACGGCTGAGAGAGCAGTACGCCTGGATACTAGAAGTAGAATCAGCCAGCATACTCAGAAAGGACTCCCGACTTAATGGTAACTAGAGGCTACGTTTCCCTTCCTCCTGTCACTGCCTATTTCAGAATTCCTTTGAGAGAAATCTCTGCCACCCTATCACAGGCCCTAAAATCCATGTTCTGCAAGTTTCAAATTATTTCCATGTGCTGTTCCCTTCTGCGTTCCTGCGAGGTCATTTCCAGCGGCTGTTTGAGAGCATGCAGAGCGCACATGCATGCGCCCCCTCCAACTGTGAACTTTTTACCTGGGCTTCCCTGCCGTGTCTGGATGCTTATTGAAAAGCTAAAACAGCACAGGAAATACTACCTCATCCCAATGGCATTAGCAGTTAAAATCGCCTAGTGTCTGGGCAATGTGCCGTTGAGCTACTTACAAAGGCCACATCACAGTGCAGCCCATCTCTGCCCCCTTTAAGCCGTTATGTGCAGTACCAGCCCGCCCTGCTCCAGCCCCTCTCCCTAAGCTTTTGCTCGTTTTACTCTGCTTCGTTAAATTTACGAGAGTAAAGACTATTGATGCAGAAGAAACTTTCTAAAACTATGGGGTTTTTTTTTTAACAATCTTCCTTTGAAATAAAAAATTTCCTTTAAATAATGCTGAAAGTGGAACTTTTCATTTCCTATTTTGTTGGGCCTTGCTGATGGTGAACACCTGGGTCACCTTACTGTGCACACGCCAGTTTTCAGTAATTGAGACCCGTGCTGATTGAAGACATCCTTGTTTCAGGGGCACGTTCTAGATCTGCTGTTTTCAGTTAGCACTGTTATTTATCACTAGGAGAGACCAGTTAGTTAACCAGGAAGGGCCCAGTCTGCCTTTAGAGTGCTCCGAGCAGCACGAGAGCAGACAGGCTGAGAATAAAGATGTTCCTCATTGATGATGCTAGAAAAACCAAAGCGATATGGACCGCCTCTTTTTTGTATTATACGTATTACTTAGGAATAATTTGAAATGCTGTAACACAGAAAAGGGGTGAAAAGGAAAAGGAGGGGCAAAGGAAAAAAAAGAAAGGTATGTTTTGTTTAAAATGGAAATTTGTTGTCTGAAGGCATTTTCTTTTTGAAATTCTGAATTTCCTTCTGGGAAGCAAGTGTCTTCTCTTGTAGGAATTGCACCCCCACATTGCCCGCCCACGCCCCACCTTCCTGACATTCTGACATCAAAGCTGGCCAGTAGCAGATACCCAGACCAACACTTCTTCCAGGTTTTCTATTTGAGCAATACTTCCAGCATGGACTTGTGTTCATACCGTTGTGTTCTCCTCTCTGGAGACATTTTCAGGAAAGGGAGCTTGCATGGCACAGCTTGCCTGCCCCATGCCCACGTAAAGAAAAGGAACTTTTGCCCTTTACCCAGATGGTGAAATCTCACTTTATTCGGAAAACCTGAGTGGAAGAACAGCCAAAGCACACTACTCCTTCACTCAACACTGGTAACGATAACAGTCATCACTGTGTTTTTACACACTCGGTGGGGGTGGGGCCTGTTCCAGATGAACTGGCACGTGAGTGTTTTCTTAGGAACTGGACATGAATTCTTAAAAGAAAATTGAGCTCAATTGCTTCATGTTCGAAAATGGTCAGAGGCTTGCAGGCCCAGCCGCCTCCTCACCTCAGCTTCTCTCGTACACATAGCCATGTGTATCTCAGTGCTAGAATGACTGGGGAATCAGGAGAGCTGGCTCCAGAGTCCAACTTCACTGGCGCACAAATGCATTAGACTTGTTGTGTTCTCTTTTCCTCTCTTCATGATACTGAGCGATTTCACAGTTTTGTCTCATGAAAGTAAACTCTAGGGGCCTAGCGAGATGGCTTGACAGCTGAGAATGCTTGCCATGCCGAGGTCAGATCCCCAGGATCCACACAAAAGACCCAGCATGTCCTCATGTGCCTGTAACCCCAGAGCTGGAGGCGGGAGAGACAGTGGTGCTGGCTGGCCATCCACTTAGCTGAAAACAGTGAGCTCCAGGCTCAGTGATGAAGCTCTCTCTAGGGACTACGCAGCGAACAATGGAGGAGGACACCTCACGTCTTCTAGCCGCTTACACACAGGTGTTCATATGCACATATACACGCACACACGAAGTAAATTTAATCTTTGTAAAGGAGCAATTTCTGTTTTTTAGTAACAGAAATTGTTATTTGCTGGGCTACAGCTTTGTCAGTGTTTTGAAAGAAATAGTTTCTCTTGATCTCAGCCACAAGACAACCACCCAACAAGCAAAAACTCAGCCTTGGCTTTAGGTGGTTTTATTAACAAAGAGCCCTAATTTTCTCCCAAGGAGTACCCACACTGACTGTGGTATTGTTTTCTGAAGGGCCTCTGCTCTAATGAGTCACAGCCCATTGATACTCAACTAGGAAAACTCAATACCATGTCATTCTCACATTAGGTTGGTTTTTGTTTGTTTGTTTCCTTTAGATTGGGGGACTTTTATTAGCATTGTTTCTAATTGAAAAGTCATAAAATGATTGTGTGGGTGATTTTGTTCTGGGCAATAATGTAAACTACACAAATTTCTTTCAAAATTCAGAACACACAATCTTTAAGGCCCAGTTCTTCTGGTGGAGATGTAGAAGCCAGAATTTGTAAATGGAGGCAGCCATGTTAAATAACAGGAAAATAGGTTTCAAGTCATCTGATTTCCATGTACAGCAGCGGCATTGCTGGCTCATCGTCCTGTAAAGTTTACTCGCTTTTTCCAAAAAAATTTAATGGCTTGTTTTGTCTACGTAGAAGCATGCCAGGAAATTTAGTCATGCATTGACTTGGTTATTGCACGTATAAAAGTGTCATTGTTGTGGTAGGATCATTTACCAAACTAGTATAGACTTCAGCCCTTGGAGTTCTTACCTGGCTTCAGCACACCAGCTCATGGCTTTCACCTGCCGAATGCCCCAGGAAGTTCTTCATTCCTGTGAGCCTCTGCGCTGTGTCCTGCTCTGTGTGAAACACTTCCCCACACTCCCAGCTTAGTCCCCCCCCATCATTCATTGTCCTCCCCCACAGCAGAGTGAGTCTGTCACCTTCCAGCAGACTCTTGTGTTAGTGTGTAAGACACTAGCCTCACCTGTGGTCATCTTGTCTCTCCACAGACCTGTCTCCGTGATGGGCAGGTTCTGGGGCCACTCTCTATTAATGGTGGGTTTTTGAGAGTGACGGGACCTTTCATGGCCCAGTTGTACATGACCCAAGGATCTAAGATGCTGCACATTTTGTCATCAATGACCGACCTGGGGCAGTGGCTCCAAGTCTGCTCTCTCACACCACTGGAAAGTAAAGATGCAGAAAAAGCTATGTTAAGAATCAGTACAGAGCCAGGCACTGGGTCGCATGCCTGGAATCCCAGTACTCAGGGAGGCCCTCTGTGAGTTCGAGGCCAGCCTGGTCTACAAAGTGAGTCCAGGATAGCCAAGGCTACAAATAGAAACAATGACTGGAAAAACAAAACAACAGAGGGGAAAAAATCACTACAGAAAACATGGAAATCCGAGCAAAGTAAGAGAAGCTCCTGTGTGGGATGAGCTTCTGGGAGACAAAGAAGCTCTTGAATTTTCTTTGGGAATTTTATGGGGCAATGGCAGAAACTGAAGTCAAAGGTCAATGACAAAGTCTGAGGTCATCTCTATGACTGGTTCATTCTCTAGGCTACAGAGAGCTGTGCCAAAGGAGCCCAGCTAGGGGGATGACAAGGTGGTCTGCACCCAGTCTGGTTGGTGGAAGCCCACTTTGCACATCTCTGAACCGTGCTTTGGTAACTGCTGCCCTCTGTTATCCACTAGACTTTAGATACTGGGTGGTCTTGCCTTCTCCAGCCTTAAAAGTATCTCCCGTGTCATTCAGACGACCTCCATCTTGGTCTGTGCTCTGTTCCTAAAATGAGGCAGACTCACTTGAAACCATCCTTACTTACCACTTAGTCTATTAGAATAACTGTATGAGATGCGGTGTATTAAGGGCAAGACTCTGTAATGAGCAATAGTATTCAGCATATATTTTCCTAGGTGAAGGTCTCATGGGAACCAGCCTGACATCACTGTCCTTGCTCTTTTGTGTCTGTCTGACTCTTTGCAGGTCTGCTTGACTGTCTCATAGTCAGATGCAGATGTCTTTGTCTCTCATCCACAGTGCTCCTGGCCTCACTGTTTTGCCCTAATATTCATCCTCACTACAGCATACAGGGACAACTTGTGGTTTTCACTTTGGGTCCTTTTTCCTTACTGTCCCATGTGAACTAATCGTACTGTGATCTGCCCTTACTGTGAGCTGACCCTACCATGAGCTGACCCTACTGTGAGCTGGCTCCTGCCTCACTGTGAACATTTAAGTCCTTGATCACTAGGAAAATGTCTATTGATTCTTCCACTGGCTCCTGACAAATGTTATTAGAATGCATGAAATTGAGTAGAATTTCCTAGTTTGGTGTTTATTTCATAACATAGGCCTAGTTTTGCTTTCTCTAACATTGCCACTCATTATAAACCATACATGGGAATTATGAAAGTAAGAGCTCTTAAAAATCTGAACCAAGTTGGAAAATGGACAAGGACTGGGCTAAAATCCAGACTCCTAGTTTTTACCTACTCAGCTGCAATCATGAAGCTCTCATCTTATAAGCTAGTGCCATTATCAGGAGCATGTTTTGGATGAGTAAGAAATTCACCCACCTACTTCAGTCACAGTTGAACAAAATTGTCGTCTTCAAAAGTTATGCGACCTCCTGGGAGGACAAGTGAATACCAATCCCAAGTTAGAGACTAAAGAAAGGATTCTGCAAGTGCAGCGTGGAGAGCCTGTGAGTGTGATAGTGTTACTCACACAAGCCTCACCACAGACCTGCTCCAGCACGATGACAGCTCACGGAAGCCACAGCTTTGCAGCTCCCTGCTTGGCTCCAAGGGAAAGCTTATCCTCTTCAGTCATTGGTTACTACTTGTATAAACTTGGTCAGGGCCTTGTGAGTCTTGTGACTTTTATAGTTAGCTTCCTGGGTCTTAGGCCTCTCCTTCTTCCTTCCAGAAAGGAGTGTCCGTTTATAGGAAGTGGCCACACAGCAGGCATGTGAAGTGGGTGACAAAGTCAAGCCCTGGCTCCCTAGTCACTAACTTATTTGAACTCCCTTTGCCTCGGGGCTTCCTCTGACATGAGCTAGGGGCATCTGCTTCTTAGAGTTGCTGTGGGGAACTTGTGAGGTCCTGTTACATGTGGAGGGTAGCACTGTAAATCAGAACTAGATTGCTGCACTGTAACTCCAGAGACTGGCAGACAAATTCTAGCAGCTAGCCACGAACAGAACGGGGTTCCCCTTGCATAACATGTCCCTCAGAGGGAGTCTGTAGCTCTTGTTAAAAGTTGTTTGGTCGTAGCTGTTCTTACCTTTACTCTGAGGTTATGAGGGAAGGTTCTGAAGCTCATGGCAGCCGGAGGCAACTTGCTCAGAAGCTTGCCTACTCCCTAGTCCTCCCTGCGTCAGCCTAAGTTCAAAAGTAATCACAAGAAAGCATGGAACTATTAGCCCCAAACCTACCCATCCTAGCTCCGGAAACTGTACCTACATTCTTTCTTGAAAACATACTAGCTCTGACACACTTTGAGGCAGTATCAGTGAATTTTCCAGGGCAGTTCCTTAGTCTGCTGATGAGAAGAACTGGGGAAGGTTTGCTGGAAGAAAGGAAGACCTGGGCTCAGGAACTGCCTGACATTAAAAAGAGGAACCTGATAAGCCTCACATTAGACCGTGCAGTGCAGTCACATGGAACCAACAGCTCATGTTCCCCTGATGCTCAACAGGGAGTCCCCACTGCATTTCGAATATAAGGAAAGTGGCATGTTTGCTGTGATCACGGAAGCAGTTCAGAAAGCCCAGCTAAGAGCAACTGAAAAGTTGGTATGCTTTGTTAAACATGCTCCAGGAGCACTGACAGTCATACTGCTAGCCTTTTTAGGAGAAAGGGCATTTAGTTCTGTTTGCCACATCTAGAAGAGGGCTCCACACCCCAAGGTCACCAGCAAGGCTTTAGGTGGACACATGGATAGATGTTTGGATGAATGAGTGGACTAACTGAACAGACCGGTCATAGAAAGATGATTGAATGGTAACAAGTGACTTGACTTAAGTGGCACCCAGAAGGAATCTAAGGGACTTGAGAGAGGCAAAGGAGCGAGGTCCTGAGTCAGGCAGGAAGTCACTCCAGGAGTCTTAGCTTCAAAGAGAAAAAGTTCATTTAATTCATTTATAAGGGGAGGACTATAAAGCGGTTGGTAGAAATCCAGCCTAGCATGCGTGGGCCAGCATCACATATACAGGGCTTGTTA
The DNA here is from genome assembly GCF_030254825.1 of Meriones unguiculatus. Taxonomy (NCBI): domain Eukaryota; kingdom Metazoa; phylum Chordata; class Mammalia; order Rodentia; family Muridae; genus Meriones; species Meriones unguiculatus. The sequence goes on from NC_083349.1 coordinate 153,851,314, forward strand.
TCCTGCAATCCCAGCACCTGGGAGGTGGAGGCAGGAGGATTCGAAGTTCAAGCTCATCCTCAGAGACACAGGGAGTGTGAGGCCAGCCTAGGCTCCATGAGACCCTGTCTCAAAAGCAAAATCACAAATTTGAGGGCCAAAGAAACAGAAATAATTTAGGACAGTAGAGAGATGCGGAGACCAGGGTAATCATGGGCATGTACCTGAATTGGCCACTCAAACTATAAAATAAAATAAGAAACAAGTTCTAGCATCATGCCTGCCATGTGGGCAATCTCTGCCAGTCTTGAAGCAAGGAGATTTATTTCTCTCAAGTATAAACTGGGGCTGGGGGTGACTCTGCTTGGTTCTGTAATGTCCCTCCCAGTTCCCAACAGACCACAGGTGTCTAAGAGAATAAACCCATTACTCTGATATATCTGGCATACAATGGAACTGAAGATGTAGACCCATATACCAAATAGCGCGTTTCATTTCAAGGACACTTGCTGAGGGCCAGACACGGCTCTCCAAGAGAACTGCAGCAAGAGAATCAGCTTGTCCATAATTTCTTTTCTTTTCTTTTCTTTTCTTTTCTTTTCTTCTTTTTCTTTTTCTCTCTCTCTTTTTTTTTTTTTTTTTGAATGGACAGCTTTGTGCCTCCCACATGTAGAACTCGGCATATTGTGAATGGTAACCTACACGTACGCAAATGAGAACTGGAAGATAATTAAATCTGAGGTGGGAATAAAGTAGGCTTGTGAATGAACAAAAGAAATGTGTTTCTCCAGGAGCCAAGATGTCAAAGATACATTTTATTGGTTCTGTACACACTCAGCCTTCAGTATTCAGCTGCTCCGAATGTTCTAGGCCCACACTTGTGAGGAATCTATTGTGTGTGTTTACTGTGATTGTGGAAGGAGATGTCAAGCAGTTCAAAATTCCAATCTTGGAAAGGTCCATGGACCCTGCTGCATATATAAAAGCAAACAGTCAAAATGCACCTTATTTTCAGGCTAACAATTAAGACAAAACACTGATTCCTGGGCCTTTAGCTTCCACACCAGAGCTTCTATTTTATTCTCAGAAGACAGCCATAAAAATGAGAGGCTCAAAGGATTCCAAGGTACTTTTATGTGGATTTCCATTTTGCCAAATCTGCACCAGAACCCACTTTTCCAAGCTCCTACAACTCAGTCTAAAGACTCTCATTCATACGTAAGTGTGAAAACTGTGCCTGGCCACACTCATGTGGAAAACAAAGCCATCTCCCACACTCTTATATGACCAGGATGGAAACTGATGTCCAGAGATGTAAAGTGAGGCTTAGAAAGTCACACAGCAAGCCACACCAGTCTCTCCATTTCTAACCCCTCTCTCTTCTCAGAGCCGATCTCTGACAATGCAAAACACGAGCACCAGGGCATTAAACAAAAAAAGCTGTAATGCAGTTCCTTTTTCCTTTCTTCAAATGAGCCGTTTTCACCTTTTCATTTTGAGGCTTTTGTCTTGTCAGCATCTTTCAGGGAGATGACTTACTGCAACTTGGCATTGTCTTTAGCAGAAGCGGCCTTTTCAGTGTCGCCTGAATTTCCTTTGGAGGTTGACTCCAATTCACAGAACACGTCCTGAGAATTGATGTTTACTAAGTTGGCTGTTTAAATCATGTTCAGCGCTTGGTTACATGGGCTGTTCCTTTGTCTCTGTCCCTGCTTCACTCGCCTTTTTCTTTGTGCTTGACACAAAAGAATGGGGGCCCTGGCTCATCTGGATATGGATCAGTGTATTCATGTGTAAGCTTTACAAAGCTATGGAGCAAAGGTGTCATTAAACATTAGGAGTCATTCAATCACATCCCGCATCGGTCTTCTCACACAAAGTGAGGAGGAAAAGCAATGGGAGGCATCTGTCATGGGGCTGTGCCCTCGCTTCGTGGAGAAGCTAGAAGAGGGCTCCTTTTGGAAGTTTTTATGTTATGCCTTCTTTGCCTGTCTCTCCTTTGTGGAAAGCTTTGAGATTAGCACACACGCCCAGCTCTGCCACTAAGTCTCGGCTCTTATTTCATGCTAAAGTAAAATAACTGAAGATGGTGGTGGTTGTAGGTTTTAGTGAACGCCTCAGGATTTATGCTGATCAGATTAATGAGGTCCTTCCACAGGATGGGCTGAGAATAGTTCTCACCATGAAGTAGCCATATAGTCTGCGCTCAAAGTTCCAGGAACCCTTTCTAGGTAGTGCGTGCAGAAGTGAATGAAGACAGAGGTTTCTATGTGTCTATTCCCTGCTTGCCTTAACATGTAAATGTTAATGTTTGAGTTTTGGAGCAGATGCCATCTGCTGGAAATTTACGGTACTACAACCCAAATTTGTATTGCTAGAAAACCTAACAATGAACAGTCTGATCATTGTAAATACTACTTCCACGCCCCGGGTAGATTACAAACTCTCTAACCTACTGTTAGGGGTGTCAATATTTGAAGTTATTCTCCTGATTATAATAAAGCTGTTCTTTTCTATTTGTGCTCAGTGTTAGATGCCTGAACTTGTCATTTCATTTGCAGGCATGAGGACACAAGGAAGATTACTTCTCCTCTCGTAAGATAGACTAATTTTGCAAAGATGCACTCAGGGGCTTCTAAAATTAAAGCTTGAGTCAATAGGAGAGAAAATGGTAAGAGAGAACAGGGAGGGGAAGAACAGGATTAGGTGGGCATAAAGGGGAAACATGAAATTGAAACCAGGTGTAAAACATAAATACAGACTAAACACACACATCTTTCTCTGAGGGACCTTTTCCTGAGACTTGAACTCTGCTGAACACCCCAAACTCTCCACATTGCTCCCTCATTAGGGAGACATAATAAAGAATAGCCTTCATAAGCCTGTCTTAGAATTTTCTATTAGAGTCATATTAGCTGGAACACCTGTTAAGCCTTGGCCCAGCCTTAGCTTGCCTTAGCTGGCTGGATAAACCATTTCATATATTGGAGAATCCACCCCCCCCCCCACGTTTTAGAAATGAAGATGAATGTCACTGTCTGAATATAAACTACTAAAAATGTAAAACAAGCAAACAAACAAACCAGATCCAGGGAGAGGGCTTAGCTAGTAAGGCGCTTGCTATGCAAGCATGAAGGCCTAAGCTTAGACCCTAGAAACCACAGAAAAAGCTAGGCATGATGGCCGACTCTCACACGCTGGCAGCACTGGGGAGGCAGAGGCAGATGGATCTCTAGAGCTTGCTGGCCAGCCAGTCTCAACCAGTTAGGAAACTACAGGTTCAGGGAGCAAAGCCGTCACAAAACAAAAAACAATAACAACAAAACAACAAATGCCAAAATGAATAGTGAGTGCCTGAGAAAGATATCAAAGGTTGACTTCTGGCAAGCACACATGCGCGCGCACACACACACACACACACACACACATTAGTGAGTTACACTAATTAATAGTCTATTCCTAGGTAACATTCCTCTAAAATATGCCTGTGTTGAGTTATACAATTGGGTTTAGAATTAGGTTTGAGCACGATGGTATTTCTCCATATGCAGAAGAATAGCCTAAAAAATGAACCCGAGAATGACAGTTTGCATCTGGCTACAAAGCCCTGTGGGGAGGGTGGATCTGGCTCAAGGGAAGTATTGAGAGTCTTATATGTTGCTAGAATATAATTCCTTTTTAAAACACCTTATAAGAGAAGACAGAATTGTATAGTCAACAGCATACATTTCTTCCATGAGGAGACCTTAAAAGGAGAGCACCAAGCTCCGTCTCTTCGTCCACTTTCAAAATACACATATATGCCTAAAAGGAGGCATGGAGCTGACAAACTGACACAGATGCAGAAAGAAAGGGAAGATGTCCGCAAGCACGTGGACTGCACGCCCACATGACTGCTGGTATGTCAGTGCCCCACATCAGCCACCACTAATGAGGGTGCTCCCTTTATTTCCCTTCTGGATATAAATGAAGTCACATTACATAACCTCCCCATGGGGTAACAGAAGCATAACTATACGGGAAAACTCAGCCTCTGCCACGTTGGCCACGCCTCCATCCCCTAACACCTCGCTAATGCCCTCTGTTTCCAGACACACACACACACACACACTGTCCATCCCCAAAGGACATACTGTTGGTGATTATTTATAATATCACTGCTCTTGGCAGGATACACAACAGCTGCTGGTCTATTCTTTGCCACGAAGACCAACTTCCTTCTGCCCTGGATGATGGGAAGGGAGTCAGGCAGAGCAATTTATAGTGTGTCCCAGCACCTCAATTTTGTTTTATGTTTATTTATATTGCTTCCATTTATGACAGGGAGTTCTGAGATAATCAACGTTCCTCTCTGGGAGAATTCTCATTGGAGAAGCCTCTGGTAGCCATCAATGGTTCTCTTCATTGATTAGACATTTTAGGACTTCAGGCTAGAGGAAGTAGTGACCGATTCTTTTATGAGAGTTTTAGAATCAACATGCTGTGTTTCGTTGAAAGGGTGAATGTGTTCTGTGTCACTTGAACAATAAATGACTTTGAGTTCCTCGGGGAAGACAGCTTGTCTTCATGGGTTTCCTGTACTCACAACAGCAAGGACCTGCTTGGTCAGGGTTCGTTGGCTGGCCTGTAGGGACAGCTGTGTGGAGCTCTGCTTTGCTCTCTCAGGGGCCACCTTGTTTCATGTTCAGCTTCAGGCCTCATCCTAGGTAAAACCAATGCTCTGCCATCTTTTAAGATCTCTTAGCAAGGAATCAAGATAGATGCTGAAGTTTTGGAGAGACCCAAACAGCATGGAAGTCAGTGTGGTCAGCATTTCTTGGTTCTTTTAAGGAATGGAAGACACAGGAAATGCATCAAAGACCGCACACCCAGAGAAGATCCAAATGGCTCTGACCTCACTATCAATGTGTTGTAATGGAAAGCAACCTCCAATTAGGTTGGCCACCAGTCCAAGCCATGGTAAAGAGAACTGGAAAAAGGCAGAGTGTGGCAGTTAGATATACCTGGGGTTCTAGAATACAATAAAGAGGTCCATTCTTGACCACCTTGCCTACTTCTATATGAGTGTAGCTTGTTAAGTGTGAATAATGGGGGATTTCATGTATAGGAACAAGTTCTGGGCAGCTGACAATGTCGATGAGGTATGTGCCTCTTCGGAAGATTCTGAGGCATGGAAAGCTTCCCAGTATATGCTGCCAAAATGTTCCATGAGTATACCAATGGTCCCAATCCCAGTCCTCTGTGATGCCTCTGAGACTTTCCAGCAGGCACTTGGCAGATGCTCATGATTGATACATAAACACTGAACAAAAGAATCCCGGGTGATGAAGGCACTGAGAAGTCTACCTGGTAGTTTTCAAGGGGAAGGGGAGGGCTTTGCGGTACAGGACATGATGGCTGCTTTGTCAACTGGTCACCTAAGAAAGACCAGAAATGGGTACATTAACTTAACCTTTAAGAGTATCCCAGAAAACTTCCTTGACTACATTGGTCGATGGGGGAAAAGCTATCTCTACTGCGGGCAGAACCATTTGCTGAGCAGAACATTCTGAATTGTAGAAGGGTGAAGAAAGAGAGGTGAGCACCAGCATGTATACTTGATTTTTTGTTCTCTGCTTTTGATGTGTATCTAACTTTTCCCAAAGTGATGGGCTTGAATCAAGGAATACTAGCTAAATAGACCCTTTCTCCCTTGAGCTGCTTTTGCCAAAGTATATTATCTTAGCAACAGGAATGAAACATAACACACTGAACCTACGGCCTTGAGCAGACTCTCCAGATTTTGTGTGTTTGTATTTGTGCACTAAAAATCAGTAGTTCAAAAAAGAAAAACGTTACACCTAGTGTGTGCAGTGTGCTAGGGAGTAAGTTAGCTTATGTACGTAAGGTTACGGTCACTTCACATATATTGCATGAATAAATAAGACCAAAGAACTCACATCTGCCTGATAGGCCAAGCTCCTAGTACTGGAAAAAGATGCCGATGGGCTTAGAAAGAGAGTATCTATAGAAACCTCAGTATTTAAGGTCCTTCCCAAATAGGACTGCCTCACAAGTCACATGATGGAAATCACACAACGCTGTATCCATCCACAGTATCCGGCAAGGGAGCTCACTGGGCTCAAGTAGACATTTATATTCACAGGACTGTTATACGCACCTTTGACACTGGCTTTCTCAGAAGGGCAAGTATAGACTCTGTAGAGTCCAGGTCAGAAACATCAGATGCTCATCTATAATTAGAGCTCTGAAATTTCTTATGCCAGAGGATAAGGTCTGCACTGGGCAAGTGAAAGGCCTGGCTTTTAAGAAAGTTACATCTCACAGTCAAAACTCTTGCACAATCCAAATATATACTGGTAAGAGTCCTCTCTGCATTCTAGGGAGAGACTGTCTGTACACAGGGAAGTTCAAACATAGTGTCCCTATTAGGACTGATGGTTCATCTGAGTTCCCCTATCCAGACGTATTCTATGAACGAGGGGTCAATTTTACCATAATCATTATTACCTAGTAACATGATTGACACATATCATCCTTATCTATTTCTGGAGCAACGAAATAAGAATTTAACCAATAGAAAGATGTTTTGTTAACTCTTTACCCATCATGTTTAGCATTATTCATAGCTATTATTTATAACAGCCTGAGAAAGCCATCAAAAGCCCCTGTGAAGAATCCACTCTTCATCTTATACCTGCCACAAATATGTCCACAAGTAGACTGACACAGGCCTGGCTGTGCTTTCCAGTCTGTACCCTTTCCATACCAGCCCAGAGTGAAGCTCTGTGAGGCTTGGCACCATGCCTGTCCTTCACACCGACCTTCCAACAATAGTCACATCCTTAAAGCCCAAGAGTGGTTGACCTCTAGAGTGTTGGTTCTCAACCTTCCTAGTGCTGTGATGCTTTAATACAGTTTCTCATGTTGTGGTGACCCCCCCACCATAAAATTATTTCATTGCTCCTTCATACTGTAATTTTGCCACTGCCATTAATTGTGATGTAAATACCTGATATGCAGGACGCCTAGTATGTGGCCCATGGGTTGAGAACCACTCTAGCACCTATGCAAGTGTGTAAATACGCAGCAGATTTCCATTTCACTGGTTTTATTTGATTTGAACAGAAGAACTCAGCCCCAAGCCTTACTTCCTAACATGCTGTTGTCAGGGGTGGGGATACGGGGATGAAATGTGACCAAAACATTAGAAGGTTGGAAGGATCCCAGTGAAAGATCTAAGATGGAGTTAGCTGTTCTGGTACCGTGTAAGTGAATGCCAAATGCTGTTGGCTGGGATCCAATCGGCTTAGTGAAAAACTTGAAGAAGTCCTCACTTGCCCAGTGCATGTATTAGCCATTGAGTATCTTTGTAAGCAGTTAAAAGGGGTCTTCATGTTATTTGTTTTACCAAGAACCCCAAAATGAGAAACCCAAATTATCTGATCATCTACACACCCGTGAGGTGATAGAGATTTGTGTTAGCAGCAAACCATTTCCCAGAATGTGACGTGGTTCTCTTTACTAGCCATCAAGTATCACCATTACTTTGTTTGTTTTGAGACACGGTTTCACTCTGTAGCCTAGGCTAACCTCATATTCACAGCAGTCCTCCTGCCTCAGCCTCACACGTGCTAGGATTCCAGATATGGCCCACTAAGTCTGACCCATCACTCTATTTCTCAGTAAGAACCAAAACTCACAGAGTTCGGCCTGGCTTCACCAGAGGCACATGGTCGAGTCACAAGGAGGTCAGCTTATGTTAGTTCTTGTTCTAGCATGCCTCGTGGAGAGAGTTGATGAGCAGAATATTATCCTAGGCATCCCATCTGGGAGCATGGCAGATTTTCCTTAGCTTTAAAATTTATGCTTACTTCCTTTTGGAGAAAGAGAGAGACAAAGAGACAGAGAACCTTACTGAAAATAGAGTGCTAATGGAGTTGAGATGAAATACATACATAAGACAAAGCAAATTTCTCCCCTCCATTTTATAACCTTTTCTGAAATGGAGTTTATAATATGAATGACCCTCTCCCCAAAAGACTCCAAAATTAAAAAAAAAATTAAAAAGTAAAGAAAATAGAGCCTGTCATGGAGGTTCCATAGTCACCATCCTGAACCCTGTCTTGTCATAGTTCCTTTTAAAGGAACTAGTAATTACAACCCATTACCCATCTGGAAGACACACGGAATAACGTGCAGACAGGCTCCAAATCGGTGGGAAGCATTTGAGAGCTTAGACACATCGCTGGTTCATTGTAGCGGAAGGTCTAATAGCCTTTCCAAAAATTTCAGCTCTATGTTTGGTCTACTTACAACATTCTTGAACACATATTCCTGCCAAGATGAAAAAAAAAATCAAACTAAATCCTTCCACCATGGCTAGCACGTCCCCACTTCTTTCTGATTAATTCACATATCTGTGCCATGAAAGCATTCAAAACTAGCGAGCAAAGCTCTAAGTTAGGAAGTTTATTTGTCTAGAAAATGTTAAAACTTGCGTGAGGAGTGTGGAGAGGCTTAGACATGTTACATTCAGGACTCATAAATGTGCATTTTCTTATAGTCCACATCGCTCTAAGACAAGGTAAAATGAAAACAAACTCTGGTTCTGTTGGATAAAAATAACTGTTTCTTTAGGAAACTTGAAAAAAATCCACTCAATCATATAATTATTCTATAAAGGTGACTGTAATAAAATTTTAATTAACTTCATTTCCTTCAGCTCCTCTTAACACATTCTCTCAGAAAATAGCCACATGAATAAAATGACCTACATGTACAAAAAATATATTTAAAATAATTTACCTGCCTGAATTAAATTAAAGTGCAAAAGATTGGTTTTTCTCAGAAAGATGAGATGTATTTCATCAGAACAATGCTGTCCTCCCAAACTTTGTGTCTTGAAAGATCAAAGGGTAGCATTTATGCCTTTACTTTGTTTTCTTTGATGGCATTATTTTATAGTGTACTTTTTTCTTTATACATTCTTATTTCTCAAATCCAGATTTCATTATTGTCCATTAACTTACAGGAATTACTCTGACTTGCCCGTTAAATAAGGTAAAATAATATTAATGCAGTGTGTATATGACTTAGTAGCCTTCCAAATATGGGATGCCAGTGAGTTGGCTCAGTGGGTGAAAGAGCTTGTTGTTAGGCCTGGTGACCTGAGTTCATTCCTTTAACCTCTGTGTGTGCACATCAAGGCAGGTCTAAGCCTGAAGGTGCACATGCATGCATGTGCACACACACACACACACACACACACACACACACACACACAGAATAATAAGTGGGTCTCCTTTTATGTAATGACGGTTGGTCTGGAGTCGTGGAGTGCTGAGGGTATCCCAGACAGGATGTGGGGTTGGAGGCCTTACCGAAGAGGTAAGAAAATCTGACAGATCCCAGATTTTCAAATTATGTACCTGCAATGTCAACATTTTCTAAAATGGGCATGAATGACTCAACTCATTCCTCTCATACCGTATTACTACTTGATTCAACCAAATCATTTGTCCGTACTTGATGGAGACATCTCCAGGCTGAAGAAAAATGCTAGCCAATAGCTTTGATTGTTTACCCTGTGCTCTGTGGCGGCCAAGCTTCTGTGTGGGTGCTCCTCCTATAGCGAGTGCCCAAAGCATACCTGTGAAGTCAGTTTATTAATCTTACTTATAGAGTAGGAAAACTGAGGCTTGGCAATGGAGATGAGTTGTCCAGAGCTTCCTATCAAAGCAGTAGAGCAGGAATTTGAGATAAAACTGACTCAACTTTGAATTGGGAGGGTAGTAGATTAAGTAACAAGAATGAAAGGACATTCAGAATGGGGGTACTTGGGGGCAAAGTACTTTTTCATCCAGCACCTATCATTTTATTAGATATTAAGTGCCAGCCCTGTGCCAGGCACCAGGGGAAGCAGGAATGAACAGTAGTTAACAAAGTGAGCTCACGGTCCCACAGGGGAGCTTGGCTTTCTATCCGCTGAGGTCCTGTATCAGGGCCACAACATTCCCATTGTAAGTCCTTGTCATAGCTTAAGTTCCTTACATAGAGTAAAGCCTAATACCTTCATTGACTGGTAAAAGTAGGGGCTAGATGTTTAGAGAGGGCAGTAGTGTAGGCTCTAAGATGGAGCTCTGTTAGACTTTGGGATTATGCGGAGGTGTGGGGAGGAGTGGACAGGATGTGACAAAATAGGTGTTGCAGTCGTGTGTGTCATGTGTGTCACATTTTCCCTTAAACAGATTCTCTCATTTAGAAGATATTTTGCAACTGATTTTTGGGAGACTGACAGTATGGGGGAAGGTTAGTGGAGGAAGGAAAAGGGGAAGGAAGGAGCCAGTCTTGCTGGATCTGTGCTCCGAATCCCTCTGTCTCCCCCCCCCCCAGGAACACATTCCTCCCATGTCCCCATGTAAACAGAGTGACAGTTTGCTAGTGCAAATCTGGAGGGTGGGACTCTCCGGCACGCGGAGAAGCCATCACCTAGGTCCAATTTGCGAAGCTGATGCCTTAGTCCCTCCATTAAAAGGGAGGCTGTGTGTTACAAAATTCAAGGTGAAAAGGAAAACAGTACTCTGGCATAGACAGTACACCATTCACAGTTTTGAAGCTAGAATATTTTGCTGACAAAGAAAAATGTATTTTTAAGTCTGAGTTCTAAAAACAAAACAATCTTCCAACCCCGTCCTGTAGCTGGCTGGCCTGCGTGTGCCTGCTCCTCGCTATGAGCGCAAACACATTCTTGCACTTCCTAGGACTCAGGCAGCTTTTAGCACAGCTGGGGGCATGTGCTCCCCCTGGGCTCTGCCTTTCTCCTGTACTGGTCAGTCTAGGCTTTGCTGCCCCCTGCCTGGCCCTCCCTCCTCTTCACAGCTCTAAAGCAAGCCTGTGCCCTCATTAAGCTGTGCTACCTGCCGCCAGGCAGGAGGACCAAGGAGAAGGAAGCGGTTCAGTGCTTTCTTAAACCAGGTCTGTGTCCTAATAGAAATGAGAGCTAGGGAAGTCAAATCCCAAGGTAAAACCGAAAACATTTTCGCGGAAACAGGGAAAAAGAGAAGTTTGCAGACTGGGAGAAAAGCAGAAAGGGGGTTTACGGAAGAGCTGATGGGGAGAAACTTTCACTCTAGATTGTTCCAGAAACTTGAGTCACCAGTTTCCATTTTGATTTATCTTTTAGCCTGCCCAGGAAGGGTTGCTCAGTTGGAGAGCACGTTCAGTTATCTCTGGTATCTAGGGAGGGAGGGGCAGATTCTTTTAGCCAGTGCTGCTAGCTCTGTGACCCGGTGCATTATGTATGAATTCAATTGAATCAAAGAATTTTGTTGTATCCCAAAAGATGTTTCCCATATGCAGTTTCTTTCTCATTTTCCTTTCGTGTGGTGGCTTTTGGTTAGTGATTTCATCTTTGGGTCACCTTCCGAAATAATCAGGGAGGTAAGTTCTCTCAGCACATCTGCACAGCACAGGTTGGGCAACTCTAACCCCGTTTATTTTTACCACAGGAACGAACGGTGTCAGATGGTGGGTATCTGTCTTTGAAACTGGCTATTAATGGCAAGAAAGAAATGTTGAAGGGGTAGAGGTCTCCCTCTTTGATGGCATGAGAGGTGGATCTTAGAAACCTGAGGTTGGGAAGAACCAGACGCGGCATGCGTGACGTGCCCCCAGGTTCACACTATGAGAAAGTGCCAGGTCTGGGGGTGCCCGGTTCTCTTCCCACAGAGCATGTGTCTTGTAATTCTCATGTACCTCTTTTTGTGCCAACATTGTCGACATAGCTCTGCGAAACCTGGCAAAGTCCTGTGGCTGATACAGTTATATTCACCTAGAAGATCTCCACACAAAGGTTTCTCTAAGCAAATCACAAAGAGGTTTTGCTTCCTTAGCCCAGGTGCTGTCCTCCAGCCTGGCTATGAGGCTTGCTTGAGAAGAGCAGACTGGGTAAAGCTCAGGCCTGACCGGTCCCCTCAGCCAGGGGCTCATAGTTGGGCATATGTCTTGAGGATGCCTGTACATCAAGAGGGGTCCCAACCAGGGAAGATGCACCTGTCAATCAAATGCTCGAGATAACTATCTTTTACAGCAGATGAAGACCTGAAAAGGTAGATTCATCTTCATGCCTTTTTCTTTTTCACTCAACACTTTTCATTTCCTAAGAACTCAGCCACACTCAGCTCTGAACAAAACTGTAGATAGACAGACTTCCCAAATGACCTTATTTTTGTTCCTTGACTAACCTCTTTCCAGCAGTCAACTACACAGACGCTCTCTCCTTGCTGTTAAAAGCACACTCTTTTTAGATCAAACTATTCTTATTGAAAACCCACTGTGCACCAAGATTAAGGTTTTTCTTTCTGTGGCATTTATAATTTAAGGGGAATTCCAACCCCTAGCTCAACGCTTGGAAAATGCACACACTTCAGTATATAAAGAGCAAAAGAAAGGGAAGGATGCCAGATGGTCATATCCCTTGAATGGGGTTCAAGAAGCAGGCCTGAAGGGGAGTGACAATAAGAGACGTGATAACCAGTTCCACGTCCAGATAACCAGGCCATGTGTGCTCAGCCTTAGTCAAGCCATCAGTAAAACCCCCATGAAAAGCCAATGCAGACTCCTGTAATACAGCCCTGAAATACTTCCTCAGTGGAGAAGAGCTCTCTCTTCCCAGACACCTCAGAACTTTTTATTGAAGATTCTTTGCATCCCATAGTTTATCTAACCCTTGGCTAACAGCACTGTCCTGGACTTCTAACATGACCTAGGCCTTCATTCTCTACCAAGTGTCACTTCCGAGACTTCCCTCTGGGTACCACACCCATCCTCACTACCCATCACCCTTTCTCATCACTCAGTTCACAGACAGTGATGGTCGCCCCTCTCTGCTTACTACAAGTCCATAGCCAGCAGCTTCCACACACGTAGTATGTCAAACAGAGGATCTGAATTATGAAGATGCTTTGAGAATCCCCATCTGCGTGCCTTGGTGGGAAGACCTTTGGTTTCCCTCCTGTGAGGATCCTGTACATCTGAATCCCGACTTCTACAGAGAGTTCCTAGACAGAAGGCATCTGCCTCGGTCCCCCCCACACACACCAGCTCCTGTTCCTGCTCTGTACAGTGCTATATGTACACCAGCTGCCCTGTGACGACGCTTCCCACTCGGAGTATTCTGCCAAGCAGTCGATTGTCTCTGTGGTGTCTGTTGTTAGAGGGATTTCTCACGACTCTGTTCTTCCTCGGCTGGGGAGCCTTCTGGGTTTCACACCGATCACTTTGCCATCTGTGCAGCACACAGACTCAAAACTTCTCTCCCAGCAGTGGCCATTAAAAGTCCATTTGGCCTCCCTGTGGCTCTTCCTCAGAGTCCCAGGTGGCGATGCTATTTTCCTCACTGCCGCTTGAGAACTTAGAAGAACTCTGTATGCCATTCCCCCTTTTAAAAATATGTCTGTGTGTATTTATTTAGTGTGTGCGTGAGTGTGGATGTGTGTATTTGCAGACACAGGTGTGCCACAGAACTCATGTAGAGATGGCAGACAACTTTCAGGAGTCCGATCTCACCTTCCACCTGACTGATTCAGGTTCTCTCTCATTTCTGCTGCTATGCTATGTATTCCAGACAAATATCCCATCTCTACCTCTCATTATAAATAGGAGCCCCTTCAGCCTTTTTTTTTTTTTTTTTTTTTTTTGTATGTGCATTCCCAGGGATCTCACTCAAACTGTTGGGCATACATGGCTAGCATTTTTAACCTGCTGATCTGTTTCTCCAGCTTTTGACACACTTTCCTGTTTCTGGGCAGAGCAGACATTCTGCTTAGACCTCTTTGTCCATAGTCTCTCCTCATTTTGCCAGTTCTGTAAGAGAAAGCAAAATTTGTTAGTTAGAACTCTAATCCACACCTGACTATTTGTATCCCTACTTGTAAAAGATCACCAGTACCAGCTGCTGCTTTTTCTCTTTCAAGGTCAAACTAAAGGTGAAGTAATAAGCTGGTCAATCCAAGGGATAACTAACTGTCTTTATGTGAACCCGAGGACCCAGCCCTAAATCAAAGATTGCCCCTGCATTGCAGAACATTCACAATTAGCTGACAATGAGCACTGCATTATCCAGGGCTTAGCTGAGCTGTGTGGTTTGGGTGAAGGAAAGAGACGGAGAAATAGCTTCACAGAGAAGCAAGCTTGGGCCGGGGAGATGACTCCATGGCTAAAGCACTGGTGGCACAGGAAAGAGGACCTGGGTTTGAATCCTCAGAGCCCACAGAAAGCCAGGAGAGGTAGCACATGTGTGCAAGCCCAAGCTTTCCTCCTCTCTCTGCCTCCCCAGCTCTTGGTGAATGCCACCATGCCCAGTTTTTTACCTGTTTGTGGGGATGGAACTCAAGTCCTCGTGCTTGCAACGGCACGCACTTCACCATCTGAGCCATGTCTCCGGCACAGTTTAACCCACTTTCTTATCCTAGGTCACTTGTTAGAAACCTTTGCATCTTCAATCCCAAATTCAAATACCATTTTCTCCATAAAGCCCAGAACACAAGAAGAACATTCTCAAGAAATTCTTCTTATTCATTGGCTCACTCAGCATGTATTTATCAAGCACCTACAAAATGTTAGGCACTGTTCTCAGTGCTGGATGTGCAACTGAAGAAAACATGTCTTCTGCAGGCTGTGATGTCTCAGTAGGATTAAGCTAACAGAGAAGTGCATATAAAATGTGGGGGCTAGTTTGAAAGCAACTGAGCAAGATAGAGAATGATGGTCTCCTGCTCACGGGAGGATATGAAGAGATGCTCTATCGGGTAAACAATGAGAGAGAAATGCAGAGTAAGGATGATGGGCAGACAGAGCAGGAGCTGAGGGGGGCACCCTGCAGCAAGAACAAGCTGAGGTATGCCTCTCATATGGATACTTCGGGAGAAGCTTGGGTCTCTTGCTCATCCTTTTTGATCGAGAAGGATTTGAATGACTGAATGGCCAAGTTTAAACGCTGAATTTATCCAAGGTTTAGTTAGACATTTAATGTCTTACACTTTCCTCAGAGCATCACTTTTATTTATTTATTGATTTATTTATTCATCTATTCACTTTACATCCCTAGTGTAGCCTTCTCCCTCCTCTCTCCTGGTCCTGTCCTCCCACTCTTTTCTCCTTTCCCCTCTCCCGTTCCCCCCACACAACCTGCACATCAAGTCGCATCAGGACTAAGCGCCAGATCATCACTTTTAATAAGCGTTTAGGAGAATACATCCTGAACTGAATTATACAAAATCTGGTTATACCATGTGTGCGCATGTGCATGCCTACACACACACACACACACACACACACACACACACACACACAATTAACAGTTCTGCAGCAGCTGTAAAGATGCATATATGTGCATATATTCACATATAATATAATACAGATGTTGTCAGGTCTCAGTAAAATAAATGAGTACTCAAAGTCCATTCCATATTCTCTTCCTACAAGCACACCCCCAGCTCTTCCTATGGAACACACACTACTACTGGGCAAGACAGTAGAGTGTCATAAAATTCAATTTAGACTTCTCTCCAGGTTCTTTTATTTTTCTAAATGCTCAGATATTACTAGACCCTCGTAAGACCTAGGTGCTAGTCAGTTACAGTGTTCGTCTGTCTAAGAACTCAGATCTTCACCCTTCTCTTTACTCCGTTACTTTAAGTCTTTTCCACAGTCCCACCCTGGCTCATTTTAACCTAATGATATTTGCACTGTTAACCAAGCTGCCTCCTGGGATGCTCATTGGAAGTTAAAATATCAAGGGGTGAGTTTACACAGTTTGCAATAAACAAATAGTCAAAAAGCAAGGTACAGATGCCCCAAGAGACCTCGATGGTCATGTGCCTGGCAGCTGTGGATGACCTGTAAGGGAGTGAGTGGCACGCCTTCCGAGAGCAAGGATTTATACAATTATTGTTCTGGCTGGGTGGTTTTGGTCTGTTCCTCCTGGTGTGCGCTCTGCAAACTGCCTCGCACTGTAGAGCCTGACTGAAGAACTATAAGTGTTTATCCATTTTTTGGTTCCCAGCCACCAGCAGATGCAGACACATGCTTCAGCAGCAAAGGAAAACTTGCGAACAGCTATCCGATACAGTTCTGTCTTACAATCCGTATAATGTACCTTCGCTTCTAAATGCGTATGTGCGCAAGGGAGAGGCAGCCAAGACGGAACACCTGGACATTTAGACAAGTTCAGCCAAAGATCTTGTAGCCACTGGTGATTTTTAAAAAGAGAAAAGAGCAATGGTTCTTATGTTATTACGAGCGTATCATTTAGCTTTACGGGTTTAAAAGCAACAGCGAAATTGCAAAGCCAATTTATTCCTAAGATATTAGTTGCTGCGAAGAAAAACAAGCCAAAGTTTGGTTTGTGGGCAGAGATATCCCAGCATGCAGCTCGCAACCGGGCAGACAGTGAGGTACCGTGGGCCCTGCGACAGGACAGGAACAACCTCTCCCATGCTCGGTTCTGATTGAATTTCCAGAATCAGATTCAGGATTACCTGCTCAGCTTTCATTTATCTAAGACTGTGCTTTGTGCCGAGGTTACAGCCCACTGAGCTGCCCGTGGAGGTAGGAAGATAGCCCTTTGGTGCTGGTAGCCAAAGACGGTGTTTATCAGATTGAAACCTGCAACACCAGCATAGGTGACACAGGTTGCCATTCTGGAGAATTCAGGGTCGACTAAATATCAGAGGCTTAGAGCTTTGTGGATCTCTGCCACAGCACCTCAGAGCAAGTGGTGTTTACAACTGGACTTCTTAGGTCAACATCTAACTCAAAATCATAATGTGATTCACCCTACTCATGAACGTTGATATAAAATTCTCCACTCACTAACAAAATAACAAAGGGGTCACACTAGAGCCCAAATCCACAGGCTACCACTACTTGCAGCCTTGTTGTGGGACATAAAATCTTCTCCTGTGCTCATTTGGGTTTCTTACCACCACTGCCACTGTGACCAGCCAAGCAACCTGAGACATGAGTGAGGGAGATGTGTGTTCTCGGCCAGGGCTGTCCCATGAGTGTTTAATATGAATAAATGCTCAACCACTCCCAATGTGCAGGGAACCAAAGCCCCCAGAGTGCCTCAGGACACCTTCTTCCTTCTGTGGCCACAGAGTGCACATTTATGACCCCTTTGTGTGCTTTCCTAGTGGATGAGTCATGATACAGGACTCCAACCGCCTGTACCATGACAGATTTGCATTTCTTACCTGCTTAATCCATGTGTGCCATCTCAGAGAACTGGTTACATTTTCCACAAAATTCTTCAGATTAGCGTTGTATATTAAAGTAAAAAGAAAAATTGTCATGCTGATTCTTAAGGGGTATTTTTTATTATTTGTTTTGTGAAAGACTTGCTCATTTGGTTGGGGATTCTGCTTCTTTCTTTGTGGATCTCCGTTGTGGCATTTTTCATACCTACTCAGTTTTGGTGGATCCTCCTCCTACTACCTCCTCTCCTCAATTTCTCTGTGCCCATCACATTTAAACCCTTCCACCCACTGGTTTGCTTGTGTTTCAAGACAAGAGTCTAGCAGGTAGTCTGGGCTGGCCTGGGGTTGGTGATTCTCCTCTCTCAGCAGGCCAAATTTTGGATCCCAAGCATGTATCACAGCACAACTAGATTCATTGTTTTATTCAGAGAGTTCCTTTTTCTGATGTGTGCTCCACACGTATCACACAACCCTTTCCACACTCAAGCCATCCCTACAACTGCTGAGAAGTGAGCATTGTAAACAGCAAAATTGTAGCCCAAAGAGGCCAGGAAACCTACTCATAGTCACAAGTTTTGGACTTGTTAGTACACCAGAGTTTGTTGGGGTGTTTTGGTTTGGTTTGGTTTGGTTTGGTTTGGTTTGGTTTTTGCAGTACCTGTGATTGAAGCTAGGGCCCCAACATGCTAGGCAAGCATGTCCGTACCGAGTCACACACCCTGGGTGTTCTGATGCCAGTGTATCTCTCCCCCTTGCATTTCTCTGTTGGGTCTGAGGACAAATGAAGCCGTTCAGGCTCTCTTGAGTAAAGAAAGATTTCCCCAGTGAAATCATGGAGTCTTTGAAAACTTCATGGGGCATCAACTTCTGTGTCTCTGTGTTATGAGACCTCACACCTTTTGCCTCGTTCTTAGCTCAAGTTTCTCTACAAGGACATCTGTAACTTTTTCCCAGTTTAAAAAAAAAAATCTTAGCTCACAAAGAACTGTGAGTGGTCCTAAATACCAGGGACCCAACCCCCTGTCTACCATAGAATCCACACCCTGCACAGGGGAACTTCATTCAGTTCAATGGAGCTCATTGTTCCAGAGGGAAGTTTGGGCAAGATAAAGGGCACGGCCAAAGCATGTTGTTAAACTATGAATTACTTAAACTTGACTCCAAACAGGACTTTGCCAGACTACTGTGTCACCACATCCCACAATGCTAGAAGTTCCTGTGTCTTGGCCTCCCTGCTCTTGCATTGTGTGTCTCCTTTCTGGCCAGCACAGGATTCTGAGACTGTGAGACAAACGCTTGATTATGTGGAACTTAAACTTGGACAATGCTTCCTAAAGGTGTGTCTTACCCACCTCTGCTCCCGAAGCAGATCCTCCTCACTAGAGATGGTTCAAACAATTCAAAAAGGAAGATGATTCCTGGAATCTGCTTAACCCTTGTAGGTGCTCTGTAGTCCCCACTGTTGCCCAGGGCAAATATTGAAGCCTGCGTAAACAGGAACAGAAGGAACTGGCCCTGAGATCAAACTATGAGCTCTGCTCATCCAATACTCTAACTGGATCAAATGTGACTGAAAATTCACAACAGTCCAAGTCCAGTGCTAGCAAAATACCACCCACTGTGCCCTTAGGACAAGGCTTTACATTTTCTCTTCATGCCTAACTTATTCTTAAATAGTCAGTCAAATATTAAAGAAAATGGTGTAAAGAATTCTGGGCACCCTTGAAGAGAAGAGCTTTTGTTCCTATTATTTTTCCTACTGTGTAAAGTCTTTTGTGTTAAACAAGAAGCAGTGTTAATAAAGCAATGAAATCACTTGTAATTAAACAGTTCAATTTTTTTAAGTGTGTTTTTGACAAAGTTTTAAAACATAAGAAAACATGTACACATACACACACACACACACACACACACACACACACTTTCAGAAGCTCCAGGTTTTGGACATCCACCCCAAATGCTGACTATGAAGCACAGAGCAGTGGGAGTCAGACCACACTTCTCAGAGCCAGTATGTTAGTCATCAGACAGAGGATAAGACCCAGGCTTCCCAAGTGGTCATTATGTTGTCATAGAGCCAACAGCACCCATCCCTGTCCCTGAGGCCACCTGAAGCAGTAGGTCATTTAGGGCCTTGAACTATTTGACTGTAATTATTATAAATTTTCAAAATGCCTCTAGTAAAGTAGATTAAGTGACTACACTTAGCCTGATTTAAGAAAAACAGCTAATAAAAAATATTGCTCTTCCCTAAAGAAATGAAAATTTAAGGGTGGATCAACCACAGAAGATGCAGGGCTAAAGAATAATGAGGAAGCAAAGATCTGTAAAACCCTTTGCAAAGTGTTTTCCGTTCTTTTGCTTAACAAACGGAGCCTTCATCATCTTTGAATCTGGGAACAGTGTCAAGCCTAAGAAACAATCAGAAACCTGCCGTGCTGTAGCCCATCCCCTGCTGGTGATTCCAACTGGATCCAAATTGAGTTTCTCTCTTCCAAGTGCTCTGAATAACACTCATGAAAAGGGTTGGGACTCAGCCAGCAAACCTGGAGGCTGACACAGCCCTCTGTCGCCAGGATTTCTAAGAGGTTGCCCAGGGCCTACTGGCCAATGGCTCTACTAGTCAGAGCCCATGCACCATCTAAAACAGAAATCACATAGTCACGATTCCAAGGGGTCAGAGGACAGGTTTTCAAAATCGTTCTTAAGCACTGACCCGGTTCAAGATCATGTCCCTGTCTTCGAGGCGCTCACTGTCTGAAAGACTCATAGACTAGAAGCTATTACTAAGCAACCTTTCACTCATTTTGGCAGGCAATAGAGTGGGGGCTGCAAAGGCATGGCTCTCTACTGTCTAGAACTCTCTACTGTCTAGATGATAACCCATGGAGAAATAAGGTATATAAGACAGTACGGAGTAGGTGTTACAGAAGTGATAGCCGATAGAACTGCCCTCGGGACAGGTAAAAATGGAAAGTTTTGGATTAAAAAAAAAAAAAACTGAGTAGCAGACAACCCAGGCTCTGCCAACATAGTTTTTGTAGTTTGAAGGAAATGCTTACATAGTATGTATTAATTTTTGTCTTTAGAAGTAGAATGTAGTTGTAGGTGACTTAGAGGCGTTCCCTCACTTTTAAAATTAGTGTCATTTATAATCCTATGAAGTTCACCTTTGAGACTATTGTTGCCAAGTGCTGATGCCTGTACAAGCATGCAACTACAGGCACAATCCAGCAAGAGAACATTCTCACCGCCCAGTAAGTTCCCATGTCGCTATGGAATCATGCGACCTCATCCACGGGCCTGCTTTCTAACTCCTATAGTATTATGCAGAATTCTGCACAAATGGAATGAGAGAATGATGCCTGCTTCTGTCATGACGTAGAACCTAAGGGGTTCACTCCTGTGGTAGTTTCATACCAGTGGCTCAGTGCTTCTTGGTAAGTGGTTCGGGGCTCTTCAGTATAGAGATTTTCTACTAGATGGCTGTAATATAGCATGTATCCATTCACCAGCTGAAGAGTGTTTCACTTGTTTGCCAGTTTGAGCTTTGTGAGTACATAAATTCTTGCTTCACTTAGGTAAATACTTAAATACTTACGGGTAGGTTAGTGGGTCATATGGCAATTATATGTATAACTTTATGAGACAGTTCCAGACTTCCAAAGCTACACCATTTCAGTTTCCTTCCTACTTGTTTGAACAGTTTGGTTAGTCCTAATTCTAGGAAGATTTGGAGACAGGGTCTCACTGTGTAGGCTGGGATGGGATCCTGCTTCCACAGACTCCAAGTACCTGTATTATGAACTCCACCACTCCCAACATCAGACATTCTTCACACACTGTAACACACTGGTGGACTAAGGTAGACAGAGACCATTTCTCACCTTAAGATACTGATGTTCAAAGAGCTAAGTCACTTAAGACAGAAGCCAAGCAACTGCTGTCAAACACCTTGTCTATGCTCAAAGCATTCATTATATTTAGTGAATATTTTTGTAATTTTTCCTGAGTTATATATTCTGAGAAAAATCACTGGAACCATTTTGGTTATCAAAATGTTAAGGAATACTCATTTCTTTTAGCCACCTACCCTGACACAATGATGGTCTTCACATGAGGATACTGATATATTTTTCCTTTTGCATAACTTTGAAAACACTAATTAATAGTTTCACTGAGAGTGAACAGGACAATAACATCCACTTCATAGGTTCTTATACAGCATCAGTGGGATGAGACATGAGATAGAGAAAGGGACACTTTTGCAAGGCCATACCTTCAGCAGTTATTAATTAGAAGAAAGAGGAAGGAAACATTGCAAAATAAAAAGTAGAAGAAAAGGCAGGTTGATGATCTGCCTTTGTTTGTTTGGACACTGACTGATGCTTTTTGCATAGATTTTCTTGCTAAGTGTCATGACAACCCCAAGCATCTCAGCATCACCGTTGTCCCCATAACATAGAAAGTGTTGGCTCCAGAACAAAATCCAGATTGTAATTATTCTTCATCTCTAATCACCTCTGCTCTCCCAACTTACAGTATTGTGGGGCTCAAAGGAAGGATGAACAGAGTGTATGATAGTCCTCTCTTATTGAGCCTTATAGGACATAAATGAAAGTCAGGGTCGTTCAAAGAGATCTATGGCCCTTCTAACACAATTACCTTACAGATTACCATTGGGCTTCAAGTACCCTTGGGTCCTGCTTTATAGTTGCACCCCGGGCTTGGCTTGAGGGTTTGTGGGGGTGTTTCTGCTCAGCTCTTTGTCTACTCAACTGCTTCACCTCCATGCAAAACTCACCCCGTGAAGCACTTGGAAGACTATGCATGGTCTCCT
Organism: Meriones unguiculatus; assembly: GCF_030254825.1. Classification (NCBI taxonomy): domain Eukaryota; kingdom Metazoa; phylum Chordata; class Mammalia; order Rodentia; family Muridae; genus Meriones; species Meriones unguiculatus. Next base: position 153,873,394 of record NC_083349.1, read on the forward strand.
CTACACAGCTGGGTGCTGAGCATCTATCAGGGCAGCTGAAAGAAATGTACTGTGGTCCTCTGTAGATGTGCATGACATGGATGGATGCTGGTCACCGTGGCCTGTGTCACACATCCTGCCTTCCTCCATGGATTCATCCTTTCCTTAGCCTCATTTGATAACTGTTCTGATATTCAGGCATCTATATCTAGAGTGTAGATTCTTTGCTATTATGCTGAACTACTCAATTTTCCTCAAAACTAATTACATTATATAAATTACAGTAGCCTCTGCTGTAAATGCGGGTAAAAATAATCCCCCCTTTTTACTTCTGCAGGAAATATCAGCTACCTTTGAACTTATTTCTTCTTTATGAATCTTAGAGTATTTAAAAATATTAATAGCAGAATGTAAAAAAAAAAAACACTTGTAGTCCTGCCAGCACACATTCCACTTCCTCTCTGACATGTGGTGGAGTTGTCTAGATGTGCCTTTATGACTATTGTATCTTCTCCCTTCTTTCTTTTTTTAGATGGCAGTGGGGGAGGGGTGTCTTGAACATACTGCCTGGCTGAGGCTGGCCTGGAACTCACTACTTGGCCAATGGTGGCCTTGAACTCATTACATAGCCCAGGATGGCCTAGAACTCACAGTGACTTTCCTGTCTGCTGGGGTGGCATAGCTTGGACTCCTACCTACAAGCTCATCTTTTACCCTGAAATCTTTCATCCCCAGAGCATCATCACCAGCCTCTCAGCTTCCACTGAAAATAGAAAGCAGGAGCTTTACACCGGTGAATGAGTAACAGCAGGAATTTGCCATCTACAGAGAAACTAGGATCAGGGATACGAGCAATGTCTGCTAACACAGTCCATTTCTGAGAGCTAGTCCCATTCTATCCTTGACCTATGTCTTCCAGCTGGAAAACTGCACGGTCTAAGAGTAATCTTCTATAGTATGTTCACAGAAAAGAATAGTTTTGTCTTAATTTTAGAAACTGAAAAAAATATCGGTCTCCCACGTAGGCAGAGTCCACAGAATGTAATGCTAGAAATCTGGCTATTGTCCTTAGACTAGCAGAATTTTTACAGTATATAAAAAAAAATCTCTTAGATCACAGTCCATCCCTACCAAGGGAATATTGCTGCACAAACAAGATGAGAACCAGTTAAAAGGTAATTTCCTGAAATGGTCTCATGTGGAACAAATTGAAAATCCACAGTCCTTCAACAGAGAAATTTTTTTCATTACTTGATCTTTTAAAGAATTGTTTCACTCTTCACTTCCCTAGCAGATGTTACAAATTTCAGAAGCAGACAAGGGCCTCTGGACTGAAATGAAAAATTGATCCACTTAAAAATGTAAAATTCAATAAAAAAAAATGCTTAGAATACAGTAAGTGGGGCTGGAAGAACTATGCCCCTGGCTGTAAGGATGTCTCTCCTGTTTTGTTCAGAGTCCATCAGTCTAGAAAATACTGTCCTCAATATGATGAATAACATCTTTATAACCTTTAAAAAATGGTCCGTGTATTAGCAGTCTATGGAAATGGGACGCTGATATGAGTAAGATCTGGAAGGCTGCTGTTAATGAAACACTGTTCCCATGATGGCTAGGTCCATTTTTCCAACATGTCATGTTGTAGTCTCCCTCTGGCACATAAATTCTCTCTCTTCATGTCTCCTTTCTCCATCTTAATTCTACTTCCTAGATTTAAAAAAAAATTCTGAGTATTGATTTTTTTCTCCTTTAAAAGGAAAATATAATTTATTAACTTTCATACCCATTTATTCATTCTATAAATATTTGAGTGTGAGTTATATTCTAAATACTTTGGTGACCACTGAGGAGATAGGAAGCCATCAGCATCCATGGAGTTTAGAGGTTAAAGGGATCAAGAGATAATGAAATAAATAAGGGGTAAAATAGGAGCAGTGTCACGATGGGAGGAAGTCAGGGGGTGCTGTTAGGGTACTCACTCTAACTTTGGGACTGGAAAGGCCCGCCAGAGAAAAGGTTGTTTGAACTAAACTTTGAAGGACAACACAGAGGAGCAGGACTGCACTCTGCAGAGCTCCTGCAGAGCTCCAGCACATCCCAGGTCAGCACACATTGTCTCTGAAAATCTCCTTTAAGTGGTATTTCTCTCACTTTTGCCCCTGCTGTTCTATACCTGTGATAACTGAGCGTTCCATTTTCATGATTTTCCTGTGTCTTTTCTTCTCTGGTTTGAACAATAGAGGGAACTGGTAGTTTAATCTGTCAGTTTCCTGAGAGATTCAGACCCTCTTTAAAGGTGAAGCTGGCCCTGGTCTTAGCTACCTTTGTTAAAGTTAATTTTATAAAACTGTATTTGTTTCTCAGTTCCTCTACTAATCCAGCTCTCACACAAATAATTGAGACTCAATCTTCACAGCACAATAACTGAGCAGTGATTATTCTATTCTTAATACTCTAAACCAATCTGGTTTCCTCCCAGCATACATACCAGAGTCTCTCCAGATGTTTCCTGGACCTCTGCCCTGGTTGAATCTCCTACTTCCTCCTTTAACTCCTCCTCCCCTACCTGGCAGAAAGTCCAGCCCCATTCTCTCTCCTGCTTAGCAATTGGCTGTAAGCTACTTTATTGGCATATCAGGGGACAATTGGGGAACAGTGTTTATACAACATTGAGACAGGAGATTCTCAGAACAAGGATTGCAACCAGATATGGGGGTGGGGGGTACAGCATTTGAATTACACAATAACCTTATTCCTATGTCTATCATTCTAGGAACCTGACTTTCCCCTCTGTGCCTTTTCACCGTGTCCTCTGCTCAACTTTCCAGCCACACTCTGCTTTGTGCTATGCTTGCAAGTGTCAGCAAAATAAGAAACAGCTGCTAGGTGAAACAGCCTTGTGTCCAGTGGCTGCCTGTGTGGTCCCAGGGCCTCCTTTGAGCTTATAGGCTCAGCCTGCAATTCCTTGTAGCCCTTTTTAGAGGACTTTTATTGCTTTGATAAAACACTCAGACAAAGGAACTTAAGGAAGTTTATTTTGTCTTGGAGTTCAAGGTAGAGAAGTCAAGGCAACAGAAAGCAGCTGGTCACACTGCATCCCCAGTTAGGAAGCACAGAATAAGGAATGCTATGCCCAGACTCACTTTCTACTTTTTACATAGCTTGGGATCCCCAGCCTGGGGAATGGTACCACCTCCTCACATTCATCACCCTAATCAAGATTATTCCCCACCAACAGGCCCTAGACAATCTCTCAGAGGTATGCCCAATACCTAGGTGAGTCTAGATCTCATCATGGTGACAACTGAGATTAATCATCACAGCCCCATAGATCCTGCTCTGCTGATGGAAGGGAGTATGTCCTGCTGAGTTTCTGACATATCTGTCCTTCGAGGGATGGTGCTTCAGGCTTCCCAATGGGACGCCTTGTCAGCTGCTCTTGCCCAGCCGCATCTTTGTGGGCATATAGAAATGAATACAAAACCATTCTTCGGGTGCCTCTAGACTACCTAAGGCAAAATGCACAAATAGTGACCCTATCAGGAGGTAAATCTATCATAAATAGCTGTTACCCTACCAGGTAGGAGGTCTGCCTGGTCTGCCTTGTTGGAAACCCCATCCCACAGGTAAAGAGCAGCACCTCTTATCAGTGACTTCATTATCTGAGCATCTTCCCAAGTACAGTCTGCCCCTTTCTTTAGTGCGCTCAAGCCTAGTCTACCTGATTTTCCAGAACTCTCTACCTCACTGGGTTAAACATAGATCTACCTTTCTCCCTCCCCTTTGCCCAATTTCTCAAGTCTTTATCTGTGATATGATGGTTGCCTGGTCTAGTTGAATACAAAGAGACTATAATCATCAGGTATAAGGTTAAGCATAGTACTAGACAGTCTGGTCCTTCCACCCATATTTTCAAACATCCTTTTTACCATCACAAAGTTATTGTAGTTTAAAAAAAAAAAGGCTGTTGGGCTATATGATGTTTATTATTAGCCCTATTATTATCACAGTGGTATTATTTAACCTGCTATTACAAATAATAAGACATAGACACCCATTAGATTTTATAATTGCCTTACTTACCTTGGGCAGGCCAGATGTTTATCTTAAACTGTCTTAGTAGCCTCATCATCCACCTCCCAGCCCCCATCCAATGCCATCCAACTTAATCCTCCTCAACTGGACTATCTTTCACTTACAATCCTATGGTACTTGCTTTGATTCTTCATCTGGGCCTTTTCACACTATTATTTCAGTCCTTCCTCCCGGCCACACGTGGTTTCTTCTCCAGGCTAGCCCATCATGCTGTCCTCCTTCTTCCTCTCTTCAGCCTGTTCTTCCGGTGATTACTTGTGGGATTCTCCAAAGCCCAGGAACCTTGGCCCCGCCTACTCCATTCTGCCCTGCCCAGGTATAGGCTGTTTAATCAATCAATCAATCAATCAATCAATAAATCAGATATGTCAAGCAGGTTTATAAAACAAAGATAGGTGTAACCAGATCTTAAGTGCCAGTAATTAGCATTAGACCATCCTTCAACACACAACCTCATTCAGCCTACCCTAATAGGCTGAAAGCTTCTTCTAATACTCCTGCGTCAGATCCCTGTGAGGCACTGTCATCCTCATTGTAGATAACATTAGATACCCAGTCTAATTTCACACCTGAGCAAATAGCCACAGAGAGGTTAATTGATCTATCTGAGGTCACACAGCTGCACTCCAAGCCTTGTCCTTCTAGCTCTTCACTCTAGAGTTTGTTCCTCTATAGACAAACAGGCAAGGGACAGTGAGGGTGAAATAAATCCAACAACTGTCACATATGCTGACAGGGCAAGTGACTCTTGTCAATTCCCATTCCCCTCCTCCTCTGCTAGCCCTCCCCATGGAGGGAACAGGCCTAATCCTTCTAGAACTCCTCTGCTCTCTGTACCTTAATCCCAGGATGCCATCTGTTACGTCTCGGGACACAGATAGACATGGCCCATTTAACCGCACTGATTCCGGGTAGAATGGGGAAGGCAGGAAATGAGAACACATTCCCTCACTGTGACAGGCAGTCAGGGCTTCAGACAGATTCACCAGGACAGACACCCAGGAGTGTCAGCAACATGAAGTTTAACCACTTCCTCAGGGTGACCTCAGCCATACACGAATAAAGCAGACGAGACACTAGAGCCATGACTGCTCTTCCAGAAGTCCTGGATACGCTGGGCAGGTGACTTCTGGGAGCGACATAGCTCGGTGGTAGAGCATTTGCCTAGAATGCGTAAGGCTCTGGGTGCAGTTTGCAGCACCACAAAAAATCTGAGACCCTGAATTACTATTTTGGTTGATATATAAATTGCTTGACAGCCCTGGCAAGTGGGTACACAATAAATCCTCGCCATTCCAGCTTCCAAGAGTTCATCCACGTAGCCTTAGCACCTGGTGTCTCATCTTCCTGAGTGGGCTCTGTGGGAAAGCAGCACTTACTTCCCATGGGAGCTTGTCAAAAGCTTAGTGGTTTGAGCACCAAGCCCTCTGTTCACCTGTCACATAAGATTCTGCCCTATAACAAAATCGCAAAGTGCCCCATGTGCACATTAAAGACTGAGGAGCAAAGACCAATCTGGAGCAAGAGAAACTGGCTCGAGGATGGATACTTGTAATATGGAAAAGGAGCAAGAGGGTATCAGACCAGAGCCACACAGAAGACTCCCGCGTCCAGGGCAGAAGAGAGCTGCTGCAGAGAAAGGAGGCTCTGATGGACGGCGCAGGGCTGGGAGGACAGGAAAGGGACACCGAAGCATGGCTTGCCCTTTACCCACTTGTGCTTGGGGAAGGGCTCCCTAAACCTAGCTGACTGTTGTTGGGGTTTGGCGGTGATATTCAAGTAGAGTGTTCCTTGACTGTGCTCATTTCTTTCTGACCCATCTGCCTGTCCAACTGTCTCTTCCTGCAGAGGTTCACCGACTTGTCCCTCCAACCTGGGTCATGGACAGAACAGATCTATTCTCTAAAGAATGCTCTTTGGCATGGAACTTTATAAAGAAGCAGGTGACTTCTGTGCTCCTTTGTCACAAATACGGTCTAGCAATTTGGCTGTTCTTCTTTTCCCACTTATTTGTGGGTGGTTTCAGGGGAGGGTACATGTAGAAGTTATAAGACAATCCGGAGATTGGTTTTCTCCTTCCACCATGTGGGATCCTAACTCACCTCTTAAGCCTGGTAGCAAGCACCTTTCTCACTGAGCCATGTCAGCAGCCCTGGACTGCTCTCTTAAACAAAAGCTTTCCTTCTTAAGATGAACCAGCATTACAATCACATCCTATAAGGCGTTGCATCTTGTAAACGTGCCCCATGCCTTCAGCTAGACTGTTTGCACTAGCTTATCAACTCAGGCATCTGCCTTTACCTGTATGTTATCATTATCACTTGGCTGCTGAGGTCAGTGTAGTGGATGACTGAAATTTACATCCATAGGACTTAGCAGGTTGTATTACCTTAGCCCAGTGAAAACCCGATAAGCCAAGAGCGACTTCTGACGCAAGTGGGTGCTCTCCATAACATCTTCCATATGTGGCTCTTAACTAGTCGATAGAAAATTTGTCCGTGATTGCTGGAGTTCACTGAGCAGGCAATTATACCCAGAAGACCTCCCTCTGAAGCTGTTACCCCTCGTCGCTAGGTATTAGCCACCAAATCTGCAGGTAGAATATTTAACACTGTTTCTAAACGCAGGGTGGCAGCCAAGACTACATCAGCATGACTGTGGCTTCACTAGTCACACTAATGTTGCTTGCTGTATTATCAAATGTGCATGTGAGAAAACTCTGATATTTTAAATTGTACATATTATAAGGCAGGTAAAACAGAAGTAACAATTTCTATCACTAAGGTATTTTCCATTTCCTCTAAGTTTGCTGACATAAGCACATAAAGCATTTCCCATGGATCACCTTGAAGCTGTGTAGTCACATTCACACTCTAACTCCCTAGTGAGAAGAGCAGAACCCTTAGGGCTGAGTTGTCCAGAATTTAAACCCATGTTGAGCGCAGTCCACATTCTCAACGGCTATGCCAGGATGCTGCAGTTCTGCACTTTAAAAAGGAAGTACTGATTTGTTTTAACAGGGTCTAGAGGAGGGTGTCATCAGATCCCCTGAAGCTGCAGTTAACAGGTGCCCATGAGCTGTTCTATGTGCATGCAGGGAACCAAACTCTACTCCTCTGGAAGAGTAGCAAATGCTCTGTTGTTGTTACCGTCGTTATTTTGTTTTATTTTCTAGACAGAGTCTCCCTATATAGATCTAGCTGGCTGTGAACTCACAGAGACTGCCTGCCTCTGCCTCCTAAGTGCTTCTCACAGCTGAGCTGTGCCTTCTGCTGTCTCTCCTTCAGCTCCCTTTTCACTTAGTTTTTGGTCACTTCAGTTTGTCTTTGTGATTGAATGAAGCCCTTCTCACACTGCAATATTCACAGCTCCTCACTGAGGCCCCAGAACTTGCCTTTTTCTCGCGTGCCTTCACTTTACTCCTCTCTACCCACCTCCGTGGATTGAACTGACCCAACAGAGAAACGCGTCAGCAACTTGATGCTTTCACTTTCACATGAAAGTATAATGAACTACTCGCTGGAGTGGGGTTTACCAAATGCCTCTTCTCCTTCTGGCAGCTATTATCTCAATTAAAAGTCAGTATTAGGGTTGGAGGTGTAGTTCTACTCTAGGACATGAAGCATGAGACTCTGGGGCTGAGCCAGGAAAAGAAAGAAGTGGTCTGCTTCTACCTGGAAATTAAGCTTCACTTTTACAGATATAAGAAACGAAGGTTTAGAAAAGCAAAACAGCCCACCCAGGGCTGCAGTGTTACAGTATGAGGCAGGCCGCATGCTATCTGATTGCATCTGCAATCACTCAATTACATTGCTTCATATTTCTGCATTTCCCAAAATGTACCTGCCACGAGGGGATACTGCTGCTTTGTAACGGGAACTTTGGCGGGATTCATCCTCTATCATTTGCCATCTTACACGATAGCACTGTGTTGGCATCTCTGATGCTTGCTCACTAGGTGAATGAGGTAACATCTCCAGTGTCAACCCTCTCATCTTTGCCAGGAGAACATAGACTTTACCGAGTTATGCAGTAGGATCCTTTATAAAGTGTCAGTAGCAGCCAACACTCAAATCCCCGACACTTGACAGCCGTTATTTGTGTTTTTGGATAAACAGCTCAAGTGAACCAGTGTTTGAATGCAAGATCTGCTTACTCATGATTTAGAAATTGCTCTGATGCTCTGTGTTAGCTGCCCACAGTTCCAGCGTCTCCATCACAGTTGATCTAGGTCTTTGCTTGAAGACTGTGACTTAAGCCACTGTTTGCGACTATAGTGTAAAGAAGGAAACAGTTGTTTGGGCTCACTGAGTGTGAGGTCCACCATAGCAGGCCAGGCATGACAGGAGGACTGTGAGGCACTGGACAATTTGCTTCTGCGGTCAGAGAGCCGAGAAAGATGAATGCTGGTGCATAGCAGCCCTTCTCCTTTATCTTTGTTCCATAACTGCAACGGAGGAGATTGTACAGCCCACATCATCATGTGTCTTCCCTCCTCAGTTAAACCTTCCTGAAAATACTACAATGGACATGCCTACAGCTGTGTCTCTATGGTAACTCCAAATCTAGTCAAGCTGACAGTCAAGGTTAACCATCATAGCCACCAAATAGTACAGCCTTGGGTACTAGCTGGAAAAATCTAAGGAGACGGGGCCAGTCCAATTGATGCTTTAGTTATTGCATTCATAAGTCAATCTACCTTAACTAGAGAGACACATTACACCAGGCAGCGCAGGAAAAAGTAAACTGAATTGAGTCAAAACACCCAGATTGTATGTTTTTAAAATATATCTTTGCAGGCCCTAAACACATTCTTCTATAGTCCAGCACTGTTTTTCTTCACAGGTCACTGATGTTAAAAGTGGGTTCTGGGAGGCTCTGGCTGAGAGATGTTTGCTTTCTGAACAGGGCTGTTCATCACACTCCTTTGATCTTCATGAGTCTGTGACACCTTGTTGTCTCTGTTACCTGAGTTTCCAGTATTGAGGGGTTACTTCTGTTTGTTTTCTTAATTTTTTAATTATATATATATTATAATTTCACGTGTGAAACAATGTATTCAGATTGTATCCAAGTGTTCTAATCCCAGACCGCCTGCACTTCCCAATACCATTCCCTTCTCTTTCTCTTCCTTCTTCTGGATAATCCACTGAGTTCACTTAGTGCTCTGTTTCTGTGCAAGAGTGTAGGGCCATCCAGAGCAGGATGAGCTACTCAGGAGAAGCCACACCCCTGAGGGAAGGGACTCTCCTCCCCCTGCAGCCATCCCCTGCCAAAAGCTTCTCATCAGTGGTGGGTCTCATGAGTGCCTCCTCTACACATGCTGGAACATCGACTGGCTTCATCTTGTACTGGTCTTGCCACATTGCAGCTCAATACTCAAGGGCCGAGTGCACAACTAGTACTTTGCTATTTGGCGTCCTGCTTTAAGTTCACACTGCGGATGTCTGTGTTAAAATCGACTGACTTCGTCTTCTGGAAATCTGTCACTCCTTAATCCTAGTTCATTTGAAAAGAGAACCGAATAGACATAGATTCCTTACGGATGGGCTCCTCTTACTGTTAAATGTCAATGCTGATTGGAAAAGCAGTGTGTTTCCCTTGCTTATTTTTGTTGTTGCTATTATTTTCCATAACCTTTGACGCTCATCTTTCAGACATCTGTATCTCGTAGTCCATCTGTCCTACCTCACCTGACTCCCAGCTCACGGGGAACATACTCGCACAGTGATGTTTGCATGTTAAAAGTGAAAGCAAAAACTCTCCCAGTCCCCATAATATGACCTGGCAATCTAGGCCAAATAACAGTGCCTAAGGCCAGGACCAGAAACACAGGAGAAAAGGAGAACATGATGTCACTATGACATTATGTCCCCTGAGACCATTCACAATGATGTTTGCTCATCTTTCAACTGTGATGCCTTGTGAAACAGAATATTTGAAAGAGGATTCCTGAAAATGATTTGATTGCTTTCAAGCATGTTGCTTTATCAGCCTCCCAGCTGCTTCCATACAGAAATATTACTGAAAGTGGCGGTGTTCACTAACTACCCCATGAAGTGGAACAGCTCATCATAGGTCAAGGGAACCTATGTCCAAGATTGTTTCTAGAAAATTACTTAATTGATTTCTTCAACTGCACTTGAGCATAATCTAGTAAGCAGATGTGAAATGAACAATTTAGTGGGGGCTCCCTGTATCCATTCAGTGTCTGCCAGGCTCAGAATCAAAGTCAGGACATTCCACAGAGCAACTGTAGAAGCCTGGAGCATTCGAAATGAGGATTGAGAGAAGGCTGCCTGAGAGTCCCCTCAGCCATGGCACAGTAGAGCTCAGAGACAGGAAATCTGCCAGACTGCCTCCATCGGAGGAACACGTGCAGCAAGGAACAAGGAACCACTTAATAATTAATCACTGTCAACCTTTGTCCTGGTTAAAGACTCAATTGTTGGCCGAGGCTTGTAATGAGGGACTGTTTGGTGTCTGTTGCTATGAGATTGCATTGGTTCCCTGATCCTTGGTGGCTGGAGGTGCAGAGCTCTTTTGTGGAGCAGGCCTAACTTGAAAGCGCTCTCATAGTGCCTGCTAGAGGTGCAGCACGAGGAGAGATCTGCTCCCATGCATCACTCCAGAACCCAAGAAAGGACAGTTAACCACGCATCAGGCTTGGCTCGATTTTGACATGAAATTTTTAATCATTTTAGCAATCTGACAACAAATGAAATAGGTGAAGGTCATTTATAAAAGAATGGATAAAAACACACTCTTTGAATGAATAGTACATATACACAAACCTACACAGAACCTTTTCCGATTCAGCAAGTTCCGAAAGAAAAATGTAAACCGATGTCACTGTCACTCCTATCATCTATCAATAAGATTCTGAATTGTGATTTTGCCAAATTCTTCCTTACAGGTTCTGTAAAAGGCTGGAGTCTGTCTTGACATTTTCTTAAAAGTTAAGGAAAAAAGAATTCTATCTATTCTATTGTTGATTAGTTGACTCATAGACTTTACATTGTCATTTTAAACCCTCATTTTACTAACAAGAAGCATTTTAAGGAAGGAAAACACAGTATTTGTAAATTCAAAAGAATTATTCTTCTGTGTTGAAGTGGACTTATAAAACTAGGAAAATTTATAAGCATTATTTCATCATTATTCTAAGATACATACTTACATCAAAGTATTAATGCAAACTAGGAACTGTGGGTGATATTTTTAGATAAGAAAGCAATCTCTCTCTTTCTCTCTGTTCCCTTCTCTCTTCCCCTCCATCCCTCCTTCAACAAATAGATATGGTTACCATTGTTATAATATGTCTGTAAACTATAACACATTGTGTTTCATAACTTGATTATAACTGCTAGTGTAAAAGGGCCACTTCCTTCTCCTTAATCTACCTACAGTGTATTTTGTATTCATAAAAGCTAAGTAAGAACTGTTTAGGCCTCAAAAAAAAAACATAAAAAATTCGGTGTTGGGGGAGGGGCTCCTTGTCCCTACAGGTTGCTCTACAGGTTGCCACAAGCTCTCTATTTAACTTCAAATGAGATTCTAACTGTCACAGTGACCCAGAGGGGTGGAAAACAGTAAACTGATCAGTCCCAGTGGCTCCCAGTAGATTTATTCTAAATCCTCCCAACCAGGAAAGGTTCATTTTTCATGTAGATACCTAAGGAGAATCCATTTACCTTAGAAAAATATTCATGACCTGTAAGCACTGCAATTTTTATTATCTTGAAACTATGTTCAAATATGTATACATAAGAAGAGGGAAGATAAGTTTTTCTCTGGCGATAATTATCTGTTGCTGTTAAACTGTGATAATGTAATTAAGAAAACTGTGCAACCATCGTAGGTACAGTAACTGGTGAAGACCTTATAGATGTCAGAGAATAGATCAACCCTAGTACTGCCCTGTGTAGAACGGCTTCCATAACTGGAGCTTCACAAATCTTGATAGGTCTGACTGATTTCCTATCCTTGACCACAGATATTTACATGAAGGAGTTTGACCACTGTGTAATTCTGGTCCTTGAGCTTATGTCCTTGAACACTATTTTAAAGCAACCTACCAAAAATCTTTAGGAGAGTGGAAAACGTATCAAAATAAATCACTTTATACAGAACACTCTGAGCTATTATTTGCATTTAGATAGAAACACTACAGCCTTCCTTTACTGTGACAAATGCCCATTGGTAAATAACCACACTTCTAACTTCCCTAAGAAGTAACTGTATCGATCAAAGTCCATGGTTCCCACTAGCCTCTGAACACTTGTGGGCTTGAAATAGCTGTTTTTGTTAATATTAAATTTGACTGTTAAGTGAATTTGCCACATGCCAATAGCCTTTTTCTGATTTTTATAAATAATAAATATGGTAAATTGTCAAACTTATCCAGATGTGTGGTGTTTTCCCTGTGCAAACAGTGACCATCCCACTATCTCTTTTGAGCAAGACAGGCTAAAAGCTAAGGAAGTGGCCCAGCACTGAGATGAATTGCAACTTAATTGCCAAGGAGAAAATGATGAATCCAGCTGCCAGAAGCTGAAGGCAGAGAGCAAAGAAACTGTGTGGAAGTGTTCCTGGGCCCTGGGGGGTCAAGGATGCGTGGTGGCAGCTGCCTGCAGAAGGACGGCAGTTGTCACAGTCTGCGGTATTCACTCACCTGAAACCAACCGCATTACTTCTCCTAACGCTGTGAGGCTAAGAACTCACCTTCACACCGTGTCTAACAGTGTGGCTTCATATCAAAACACCTAGGTTTAATTAACTCTCAAAATATTTGCCTGCTGACTTTTAAACAGAGTGCTAAAAGCTGGCCGGATACCCTGAAAACAGCAACTTTTTAAAGTGATGCTGGCACCTCAGTGGTGTAGATGAAGCTATTTCTACAAGGGGAAAGCGGAAGTGAATACCTTGGGAGAATTAGATGAACAACAGGAACCTCAGCTGAAAGTCTACTAAGCAAACCGGGCCCTCAGGTGAGGTAACCCAGCTGTGTCTTGTTGATGGCAAAATAACCTCAGTAGCCGCCTGTAGTTAATTTAAACATTCTTTTCAAAACAACTTTTTTTTTTTAATATGTATAAACAGCTGATGTTAAGCTCCAGGATGTCCAGTGGTATGGCATTTCATGTGCTTGGCCCACAAGTTGTTGTTTTTTTTAAATTTTTGCTTCATTTCCTTCTCAGGATAGCTGAATAGCAATACTTTTAAACTCTTAAAAGGACCCAATTGGCTCCAATTTAGTCATAGCTTTGATTTAAATGTTAAATACATACTAAATGAGCTGTTATTTGGATCCAGCCAGCCACTGAGGAACTGCAGCGAACCCAGATGTATGTTCTCTTAAGAAGCGCCACACGGGCCTGGAAAGCACGCAATTGTGTAAACACACACTGGAAATTGCACAGTACACCAGTCTCCTTCATGCATTCTCTCCTGATCAGCAGTTAGGAACATAAGCCACAAATGTTTACCCAGTTGAAAGATGGCTGGACAGTTACAGTTCCAATCAAGAATCTGTTTCCAGTTATAAGTTATAACAGAAGCCAACAGAACCAACCTACCCAAATTGCTGACAACTGGGGGTTACAAGTTCGTGTCCATCTGTATTGTGAGGTTTGTGTTCGAGGCTTTCATGGTGAGCAAACAATGTCTCTAGGATCGTGCATTGATTGACCTGCAAGTGACGTTCCAAGTTAAGACACTGGGTTTTATGTCCAACTTTGGTATTTGTAATTTTACTGGAAGTTTTCAGTACACACGTTACTCTCATAATACTTGGACTGTTGCAAATTAATAGTGAAGTTTACCTGATTTTTTACTTTATTTTCTTTTGATTTTTTTGTGTGTTTTTGTTCGTTTTGTTTTTTTAGAGACAGGATTTCTCTGTGTAGCTTTGGCTGTCCTGGACTTGCTTTGTAGACCAGGCTGCCCTTGACTGCCCTTGAACTCATAGAGATCTGCCTGCCTCTGCCTCCCTATGGGCGTGTGCCACTGTAACCGGATGTTTATCTGATTTTTTAATCAAACACGTACCTTTTACTTATTTGACAAATAATTTCAAATGTGAAATATTCTCTCCCTGAGAAAAAGAGAGATCCCTCATATTATTACTCTACAAACGTATCTTAAATTTCTCACTATTTTTTTACAGTTATAGCTACAAAGTAACGGCAGAGTGAGTATTTGTACAGCTGATTTAACCAAAATAGGAAGAAAATATACGACAAAAAAAAAAATCATTGACCTTCCTCATTGTTTGAGTAGGCTTTTATTTAAAGTTATCATTTCTCTAAGATGTTTCTGTGGTGCCCTGCACATAAAACTATTTTTGTATAGTTTGCAGAAATAAGGTTTGGTAAATAACCTGATTTTCTGGGAACTGATTCAAAAGAAATCCCCATGCTGTTGAAGTTTGTCCCTTTGAGGTTTTTTGACATCCCTCTGCAGCATTTAGTGGCCCGTGTCCTAACACAGGAAAACCTTCAGTGCTGTGTGAATCAGAGAGCACATGGACCCTTCCTGACGCCCTGTGTGGCCATTATAATAAAGCACTCAAAGATAATCAACGATGTCACAGAACACAAAGACACCTGAAGACACTAACCAGTCAGTGTCCATTGCTTGTGCCTCTATAGTTCCATAGCAGTAAACAAGACATGGCAAAAAAAAAAAAAAAAAAAAAAAAAATCTATCCCCTACTTCTCTTTAAAGGGTGTCGGTTATCTTTTGTACATTTTAGTACAGAATAGGGATTCAAGGCTTAAAAGTTATTCCTGGGAAATTGTAGAGTTTTTCGGCTTGTTTTTGATTTTGGGTGTCTTTGTACAGACTCAAGGAAAAGATAGACCTTTTAACAGAATCACGTGAGACATTAGTGCCAGTGCTACAGTCCCATAATGGCCTCTCTGACACTTGTGTGTGGAAATTCGTCTGGCATTCAGTCTACATATTTCTACAGCATTTCCATTGCAAGCCTTTGTTCATTTACAGAAGAGAAGAAACACTTTGGATGTCCATCCTTCACCTACCCTGGCCCAAGCTATTATTTGATTATGATAGAGGCAAAAGCTCGGCATGCCATGTTGTGAAATCATATTTTACACTCGGCTGAGAAATAGAAATTGAATTGTTCCCTCCTAATGGTGCCTATTGTTCACTTGGCCAAGTACAAATGGAATTTCAAATATTCTGTCAGATTAGAATTTAAAGATTATAATCTAAATTCTACAGTTTAAAGTGGGAAAGCATAAGGTCATAAAGGTCATAAAGAAAGACTAAAATTGACAGGGTTCATAGGTTACAGGAGCAGACTCCTAGAAGAATGTACTTATGTATAAAAAATATAAACTGTAAATCAATAATCATTAAAAACAAATGTTAACTTTCCTTCAATGCCTAGTGCATCTGTGCCGCATATTAAAACACCACAAACCTGATCACTTACAAAGACTGAAATGTATTTATTCTGATTCTGCAGCCTGAGAAACGTAAAGTCAAGGTGCCAGCATGCTGTCTGCTGAGGCCTCTTTCTTCAGTGGCTTCTTCCCACAAGGCAGCTGGGAGAAGGCAGAATGAACTGAGGCAGTTCCTCTTAGAAAGGGCCCTGTGGGTGGAGCATGCCTGGCTCCATCATCTTTTAAGAGGCCCTACCTCTTCATTCCAGTATGAGGATAAAGTTTCAGTGTGAGTTTTGGAGGGCTAGTCAACTGCAGTAAACACTGCAAGTGCCAGCTGGGTCTGGTGTCACATGTCTGTAATCCTAGCACTCAGGAGGTAGAAGTAGGAAGATGAGGAGTTCAGTGTCAGCTTTAGCTACATAGTGAGTTTGAGGCCAGCCTGGGCTACAGGAGACCCCAGCTAAAACAAAGACAAGCAAGCAAAAACCATGAGGCTGAAGAGACAGCACAGTAGTTAAGAGCATCAGTTGCTTTCCCAAAGATCTGGGTTCAATCCCAGCACATAGTGCTGCTCACAGTGCTCTGTGACTCAATCCAGGAAATCCAGGGCCCTCTTCTACACTCCACCGGTACTGCTTGTACACAGGACACAGACGTACTTGCAGACAAAACAGCCATGCACATAAAATAAAATGAAAGCAGCGCCCCCACAACGTTCCTTGGGAGGCAAAGGCTGTCACTGATGTGATATTATTGGAGTCCCACAAGGATCATATGAGGCACCGTTGTTTAAGGGGGTGATGTCAACACCATTTACAAGGTACAGTCTACCAATGACAAAATTGCCCACAGCTACAACTTCCCACTGTTGTTACATTTGGTAGAAGCAGTGTTGATAGTATTTAGTTACAGAAGTGCCAAAGACCAAGTAATCATTGCTCGTCCGCCTCTGGCTGGGATTAATATAAACTCACGTTGCTTAGGCTGGTGTCGTGTAAACAATGTGAGCTAGATAGTGTTCAGTAATATCAGGTTGATTTTAAGCGGAGAGGCTGATGCCTCTCTGAAGTTGAGTGCATACTCCATACTTCTATACTAAGTACTTTCCTCACTTTGCGCTGTTCGCTCTTACAAATCTTCTGACGATATTTTTAACCCCGTGTGCAGCTTGTTAAAACGTGGAGTTGGGATTTCAGCTAGTTATGTCTACTGCCCACCTTTCAAACTGCTTTTAGAGCGCAGGAATATAGTCTGAGCATTCTGCGTGTTATTGAGTTCATTCACCTTTTAGAACAAGACGCCTTTCTTCGTTTTTAACCTCCTCATCTTTAAAACTGAAATAATGAAGAAAATGTACTACAAAACTACAAAATGTAGTTATTGTAGGGAGTAGATGAGATGTCAAGCTTTTGGTGCGTGGCCTAGGCCTCTAGCTTTCAAAGCCTGACGCCTGCTAACGGGAGTAGTTGTCGAAGGTCGCACAGCACCACGGTCGTCACTGTTGTCATAGCTGCTGGCAATGTGAGCTCCCTTCTCTTCCACCCTTCAAGCATCTTTTCACAGGGACACTCCCAATTGCAAACAATGGAATTAAGAACCTGGCTCCACCCTTGGCTTCCTCTTCTACTTTAATCTCCTAGTTATCCCTGAAGAGAATTAGCACTTTGACACCTTCTGGTTCGAGACAGGAACTTCTGTCCTTCTTTCTACTCTGAACTGCTTCCTTGTTCATTCCTGTACATTTTTAAGCTCCAGGACCATTTATAAGCCGGACATGGTGGCGCACGCCTTTAATCCCTACATTTGTGGAGGCAGAGACAGGCGGATCTCTGTGCATGCAAGCACAGACTGTCAAAAAATTGAGTCCAGGACAGCCAAGGCTACACAGAGAAACCCTGTCTAGGAACAAACAAACAAAGCAAACAACCACAACAAGAGTGAGTCCACCCTACCCAGGGACTATCCTGGTCAACATACCTCAGCCATCCCAGCACACCGCTAGGAGACAAACAGGTATCAACTAAGGAGCCACTGCATTACTGGGTGACAAGCACTGTGGCTGGCACAGGCTAGTGTCATTTGTCACAGACACAGAAAAACCTCAGACTTGGGGAGTCAGAGAGAACCTCCTGATCGACGTTTTAATTGAGCCCAGGAAATGGAAGCATCAGCTGGAAGGGAGAAGCAGAGGAGGAATGTCCCAGACAGGGGGGATTATTATGGTTTGAATGAGAAATGTCCCGCATGTTAAGCACCTAGTCCCTGGCCAGTAGCTCTGCCTGTAAGACATATCATTATGTTCAAAAGCAAATCTTTATGAGCAGAGGGTGAACTTCACAACCTGAGGTCTGAAGACGGTCTGCACACATAAGGGCATTTATACACTTCTTGAAACAGAAGACAAAATTGTTGGTTTCTGTGTGTGTTTGTAGAGATGAGAAGAGAGGCAAAATTGACAGCTTTATGAAATCTTTACAGGGCATCATAACACAACAGCATATTTGGGCCCACTGCTCTAAGACAGAGAGCTAAAAGCCAACTTACAAAGCAGAAATGTCAGGTCCACCACAAAGAGCCCTTCTAAAGCTGAGACTTTCTCATTTAAGAAAAATGTCTCATTTCTTCCCCTGAGTGACCACATTTTTCCCACTCCACCCTGACCCACTGATGTTCTGTTCCCAGCCACAGTCCACCCCAGAGATCACTCCTCATGGAACTGCTCTCACAGCCAACCCATAATAGGTGTCCACCCCAAAGGCTAAGAATAGACAGTGTCCTGGTGACTTGAATGTTAGGTAATATCTGAAGAAAGCCTCGTTTCCATCGGTGGAACCAGAGAGATTCTTTGAGCAGGCTCAGGATTTCCCCACTGAGCAAGTGGTGTAAAGTCCCACAAAAGAAAAGCATCGCTTCATGATCTACCTCAATGGATGAGGGAAAATCCTATATTCAATACATTTTTCCTTCCTTATCAAACTCCACCTCCAACACCCTCACACCTGCACACAACTAAAAAGCCATTTCTATTGGGCAAGCTGCAAATCTCTTAAGCCAATGAATCTTTTCTTTTCACTTAGATTTCTAAAAATGGTGTGGTGCATGTGTGTGTGACTTCGTGTGCACAAGCATGTGCATGTGAGTGCATGAGCTTATGTGTGCCGTGTGTACATGTGCCCATGGAGATGAGAAGAGGGTGCCAGTCCCCTGGAGCTGGTGTTACAGGTGTTTGAGAATAGCCATGTGTATGCTAAAAGAAGAATTCAGGTCCTCTGCAAGAACAGGTTAAGATGGCTCTTAACCATTGAGCCATCTCTTTCAGCCAGTATTTTATTTAATACATTTCCCAGGAT
Organism: Meriones unguiculatus; assembly: GCF_030254825.1. Classification (NCBI taxonomy): domain Eukaryota; kingdom Metazoa; phylum Chordata; class Mammalia; order Rodentia; family Muridae; genus Meriones; species Meriones unguiculatus. The sequence continues at coordinate 153,892,232 of NC_083349.1, forward strand.
TTGGGCATTCATTCTTCATCTTTTGTTTAGATATGTGACTTTGTGTAGCCCAAGTCCTTAAGGATTGGGGGTGATGTTTTTATCTAAAATGTGGAGTTGGAGAGAGACTCTGTAAGTCCCTTCCATTCCCAATGGATGCCGTGGGTTCCAGGGGTCACAGAGGTAGTATCAATGGAAACACATGTCACGATAGTATTACTTATTTAGCTTACCAATTACTTCCAAAAATTTCTGGGTCCTTTCCCTAAAGCAACCCCCAATTTAGTGCAACAGACTAAAGTTTCTAGTATCACTTGGTTAGTATAGGTAAATGGAGGCGGAGCCAACAGACTGGTTCTGTGAAGGCCAGATAGTAAATATGTGGGTCTTTGTAAGCCCCAAGGTTTCATCCACAACTCTTGAACTCTGTTGTTATAATGTACAAGCAGTAACAGACAATATGTAAGTGAATGTGTGGGACCCTATTCTAATGATGTTATATTTAATAAAATAGATGGCCAGTGGGATGCGGTGTATACCCTTTGTGCCATTTGCTGACCCTTGAAACTGAGCCCTGAAGTCTCCAACCTGAGACAGGAAAGTCTTGTCCCTTTGGTTCTTAGGTTTCCAAACTCCATCCCAGGTAATTCCCTGACAGATCCTTCTGCAATGATTGTCCTTGTGTCAAACAAGACCCAATCAATCATTTCAGCTGCCCACAGCCACCTCACCACGCATACCCCAAATAAATGATTCGAAGGAGCGGTTTACCAGCTTAGAGGGAATCCGAAAGAAACCGCTCAGGCAGAGAGATAAATAAATGGCTTTATCAGCAGACAGTGCCAAAGATGAATAGGCTGCGGGAACAGTTGCGCAGTTAGTTCTTGGAGACAGGGAAAGCGAGAAGGGAGAAGAGAAGAAAGATTGATTGAGTAGCCAGCCAGTTTGTGAGCGCCACTGTACAGGCCTGCCCAGCTGGGTACTTTATCTTGAATTTGTTTTGCAAATTGCAGATGCCTAGTTCTGGAAGCCAAGAAAAAGAAAGGGTTGTCATCCCAGCCAAAATACTCCCAGGGATCTCTAGCAACTCTTGGGACTTGGGTTTTGTAAGAGGAAAATCGTTTAGTATACTCCTTGTAAATTAGTGACACAGGGAGCCATTTGAATCAATGCGCAGAATAACAAATATTATTTAGCTATTCTTTAAGTAACAAGAGAACAATACTTATTTTCAAACTTTGAATCCTTTGCAAAAGCTGCTGTGTGTCTGTCCAGCTAACAAAACTGTTTTAACAGTGACTAAATTCGGTGAGTCTTACCATCTCAGATACCTCTCAAGGAACTGGCAGGTCCTTTTCTTTGCTGTCTTCTGGAAAGACTAATACAATAGCTTCCTACCTTTGGCTGAAGGTTGTTCTCCACAACAGATAGAATCCTTGTTTCAAATTAGAACAGAATAACTAACCACATTATTTTCATCGTGTAGCATCTTTTAGAAAGATTACTTGCATGTTGCCCACAATTTACTGAGATCCTCTGTCAAAGAAAGAAGATCTGCTTTGCCTTTGCCATTTGATGCTGAGATTTTCTTCATGCAAACTGTTTCATTAAGTATGTATTATAAGCTGAGGCCTCAACCTACACAAAGAACTATAAGTAATGGAGGGAAGTTGGGAATGGGAGACATGGGCTTCCCCAGGGAAGAGTGAGTACATCTATTGGTTGTCCCTGAAAACATACATACAAGTAAAATTACACAGAGCTAACATGTTATGTTCAGGAGCATATAAGTATAATCAAATACATACATGTAGGAAATGAAAATGCTGAAAAAAAGAAAACAGGCCATAAATTTGAAGTAGTGGGGAGGGGTAAATGGGAACATTTAGTGGGAGGAAAAGGGGGGGAATAATCTCAAAAAATTTAAAATAGAAAATTAAATATATGTACATATATGTATGTATGTATGTATGTATGTTTGTATTCTAAGCTGGATGTGTGAGTGCACACCCATAATCTCAATACACATATACACCTCAGGTATGGAAGCTTATGACTACATAATGAAATGAAATGGAAATGAAGAAAGGTTGGGCTAGCATCAAACATTATAGCATTAGAGCTTACAACAGAAAGAAGCATAAATGATAGTTCAAATTAATTACTTTAGTCAGTCTGTGCTTGTTACTTGCTAACAAATAAATCTTCGACTCCAATTTCTCTAGAATCTTGGGTTTTCTATGATAGAAAACACTACATCAATGGAAATGGCATGAGCCACTCACAGCCACAGGAATACATACACATATGCACAGTATCATAGAAGATGAGGATGTGCCAACTTTACCATTACTTTTATTTGCCCTCCAGAAGGAAAGATGCATTGAGTGGGAGGAGAACCAGATGATTCCTGTGGTGTTGAGTTTTCCGTGGCTAAATCTGGGGTTAAAGGAAGGCTGGATGTGGAAACCAGAGCCAATGCTTCGGAGCATATTTTTCTTTCAAAATATTTTATGTACTGAAGTTTGCACAACATCTTGGCAATGAAGGCATGTCTGTGAAGGAGGTGTCTTGTATTTCACAGCTAACATAAGGGCAGAAAATGTGACAGCAGCTAAATGTGACTTCAGTTACTAACTGCAAGAGTGTGTAAGAGCGCCATGGTAAGGCCTATGAGCTACAAGTTCAAAGGTGAAAGCTACAAAATTCCAAAAGAATCTAGCTCTCCCTCTCTCCTCCACACCAGGGCATGTCCCTCCACTCCAGCACTAGTTTCAAATTTGGACAGCACTTGAGACTCTAGGGAAAAGGGTCCTAGAATATTTTTGGTATTGTCTAGGAATGAAACTAAATTTAGAACAGTCCATCTGTTTGATTAGAGAGAAAAAGAGCTGCATTTTCTTGGCATGCACGTCCTTTATAAATCTCAGAGATGGGTGCTGTTCCAGATTTCTCTGGAAATCATTTTGAAGCTCACCAGTTCTGCCAACACCAAACACTCTGTCCATCTCTTTTCTTTTAGTTTTCTTTTAAATCACATTTCATTTACTCTTTGAAAGTTTCGTATGTTGCTGCAGTGTAGTTTGATCCTGTCTGTCCACAGTGCTTCCTTCCAATTTCCCCTAGTGCCCTCCAGCCCTTCTCCTTCCCAACTTCATGTTCTCCCTCCTGGCGTCATTAATAACCCCCTGAGTCTAGTCAGTATTGCCAGTATGTTCATGAGTGAGGGACCATACACGGCGGCATGGGCGTCTTACCAGTGTAGCTCATAAACTCCTGTGTCAGCTGAGGGGGTATATCTATGTGTCCCCTTCCAGTTTCAGCTGAACTCTCAGTCTCTGATCACGTTTTCATAGAACAGCTTTCAGTGACCTGCAAGGCTGACTTATTTACTTCGAAAGGAAAAAGATAAAAATAAAAATGCACTCTCGAAATAGCACTAGCAGCCACGAGTGCCCACAGTGGAAGCACTGTGTGGGAGCCAGCCATTTGACTGTACCCTCTCGCTCTCGCAGGGTATCTGTGACGTGAGTACCATCCCTGTCCCTGCTCCCATTTTACAGATAAGGAGAGCAAATTCACTTCTGCAGGACCTCCACCTATTAACTGCCAGAACCAGGCATGGACTGGGGAAGGCCATACCCTAGAGCTCCTGCTTTTGTCTACTGTACAGCCATGCAAAACAAAACAAAAAAAACAACCAACTTTAAGCAACCATGTAAAAAGATTTTTTTATTATTTATTTATGGGTTTTTATTTTGGTTTTTTTGTTTTTGTTTTTATTTGTTTGTTTGGTTGGTTGTTTTTTCAAGACAGGGTCTCTCTCTGTGTATCCCTGGCTGTCCTGAATTCACTTTGTAGACCAGGCTGGCCTCGAACTCACAGAGATCCACCTGCGTCTGCCTCCCTGGGTGTGAGAAGGGATTTTTAAAAGTCCTTTAGATTTTTTTCTATCTGTTTGTCAATCATTTCCTTTAAACATGAAATATTTTTTCTCAATGCCTTGTATAAAACTTCAGATTATATCTTAGAAAAGATTGTTCCGGTTGAAATAGAGCAGAGGTCCAACTGCTGTTTCCCGTGTGTTCTCTCTCAGCTTGATTCTTTCCACCATCATGTCTAATGGTTCTTATACTCTTTCCTCCCTGTCTCCTTCCTCCCACCACATATTCTGTTTCCCTCTCCTTTATCTGAGAAGCCCCAAAGGTTCAGCCCTCAGTCCCCATGTATTCCCTCCTCCACTTTCCTTCCAAGACACTCAACTCACAGATCTTCCTCTAGTCCACTCTCCCAGGGACCCTCAAGCACTTGGCTTCAAGTCCACATTCATGGTGGCTTGTAAGACACACGGGGTTAAATTACTTCTACGGGATATATGGATTTAAAATGGAAAGAAGGTCACAAACGATGAATGTATTGGTAGTTGTCAATGTTTACTGTCTCGGCTCAGAGCAGCATTGGAGAGGGGCATGCAATGGACAGCGAGCACTCTTCAGTCAGGGTGACCCAGCCTTAAACCCTCCTCCATTTTCACACTTTCAGTTCCAAGGTCTCCCTCAGCTCAGATAGCTCATCTGAGAAATTGAAATGAAAACATTGCTCATTCTGTGGGAGGACTGAACAAATGTTGGAAAGCACTGAATGTTGTGACTGGCCTGTGTGCTAAGTCTTGGTGTGTGGCTGTCCTTAGGATTATTCTAGATACCCTTACTGTCTGAGATAGCTATTAAGATCAAGTTTCCTCTTGCCCAGGTTTTCAGATTGTCATCTTTCTACTTCTTTAAAAAGAACTTTGAAGTTAACATATTTTTGAAGTGGAATAAAGGAGAAGATAATTTCTGAGTATGGTGTGCCACCCCTACCACACAGGCATCATGAGAGTTCCTGTTTGTTTGTTTGCTTGTTTGTGTTGTTTTTGAGACAGGGTTTCTCCATGTAGCCTGGGATATCCTGGACTCACTTTGTAGACTAGGCTGGCCTCGAACTCACAGAGATCCACCTGCCTCTACCTCCCAGAGTGCTGGGAATGCAGGCATGAACAACAACCCCAGCAAGAGTTCCTGTAAGCACATGCTGCCCAACTAGGGAATAAGAGGTGAATGGCGTTCCTTCTGTGCATTTTGTGTTTCCCAAGTGGGCATGAGCATGGGCTGGCACCTATGCAAAGTAACCTGCCTCCCGGATCATCAACAGATGAAGATTTTTGATGTGCTTCTATTACATAATCTAAACTTGTATAATGTTTCGTTTGTTGTGTTTTGTATTTGTGTTTTGTGACTTCTTTTAGCTTCCTGTGTCCCAGGTTGGCCTCAGACTCATTATATATCAAAGGATGACCTTGAACCCACGGTCCTCCTGCCTCCACCTTCTGAGAGCTGGGATTTCAAGAATATGTCACTGTGCTCAGGTTGATCTTATGATTCCTAACCTCTATAATATGAGCAGTTTTTCAATCCTTGGGTAGGCATGAATTCTCCAAGAAGACATGCTTTCTAGTTATCTTGGAGCCCTTCTAGTACAGAGCTCCGTGTACTTCATTAGAAAATGACGATTCTTCACAGGACTTAGCTCCCTCCCTTCCCTGCAAGGCTCTAATCTATCAATGCCCCAAAACTGGTAGAATTCTCAGATCAGTGACATTTCACTGATATCCAATATTACTTGCTCTATGACATTATTTTCTTCATCAATGCCAATGAGTAGAGTGTACCCTTAGCATAAACTGCTGTGAGATCCGTAAGTCTCTGAGTAAGAGGTAAAATACCTCCTGTCCAGAATGGCTATTCAACTTTAAACACACGGTTGGAAACACTGTTTTCATCGTAGGGTCAGAAATAACAAAAGCACACTGACTTGAGAGAGAAAAAGATGGCTGTTGCTCAGTGATGCCTTTGCTTCAGAGATGTTGAGGGCATTACTGGATATTTTCATGGTAATTTTCTTTGAGGTTCCATAAACACCTCCTGGAATGAGGAAACTCTATTCTAAAAGTACAATGGGAGTTTATCAGATGCCCACCATCGACTACCTGTTCTGCTTGAAGTGTTACGCAACAGTTTCTTCTACATTTCAAAAGCAAGTCTCCAGATGTCCAACCCATTGACCAAATTTCATCTCCAACAGGATGAAAATGTTTGGAATCTATGCTTATCGTCTTTGTGCTCCCTATGTCGTATTTAATTCACAGTAGCTCTCCCTCCTCCTTTTCTTCTACAGGATCAACACACTGTGGTAGGCCAGAGCACAGGCCCCAGTCCAAGTCCTAACTCCTGCTCAAATCCAAACACTGGCAGTGCCTACATGAACTCCCAGCAATCCCTGTTGAATCAGCAGATGATGGGGAAGAAACAGACCCTGCAGAGGCCAACCATGGAGCAGAAGCAGCAACTTCTCCTCCAGCAGCAGATGCTGGCTGACTCGGTAAAGCTTCCTCCTAACTTCACTGTGGGCATTTCTTGGCCTTGGAGAGATAAGCGTCTCTTTTCCTTCTGTTCTTTGCTATGTTCTTTTCATCTACTTATGTGACAGTAAGGAGAATGTAGTGCAGGCTACAGAAACTAAACTGTATGCATTTAAAATTCAGGGAAGGGGGAAAAAAGCCTGATTTACCAGCTGCTAGGCATATGGAGTACACAGCCCCTCAATGACTAGCCCTGCCCAGTTCAGGAATGTCTGTGGCCAGCAGGGCATTTGAATGGAGTAAAGGAAATCTCAGTTGTTCCCAGCCTCAAGGGGTGGAAATAGTGAACTGCAGTTTAATCACCTCAACTCCAAACTGATTTTCAGAGGTAAATGAGTTTTAAAGGAAAATTTTAAAGGCCAGCATGGAGTTTCACCACCAAGATTTGCCTTCCCAACAAAACAAAGCATCTCAGAATGGGAGACTTTTTTAAAAAGAACATTTTAAATGAATTTCCATTCCGCCATATTTACCTGACCTTTTAAGAACCACAAGGTTGCTGTCCCCAAACACCATCCGAGCTTTAGCCTTGCTTCAGCATGTATATTCTCATTCCTCTGTATCCTCAGACATCATCATACACATCTGACCCAAACTCCACTACAGAAGACTGCAGTACCCTCTCCCTCCAAACTGTCCTGTCCAGCGAAAAAAGCCAAATACCCCAGGGTTAACAGAGCTGCAGGGAAAAGGGGAGAGCAGATTAGGAGGTGTGGCTCAGCAACAGACTGTTTGCCTGGCATGCATGAGATTCTGGGTTTGATACCCAGCACCATGTGATAAGAAAAGCCAACCAAATCGTTTTATACTCAAGGAACTTTATAGAAACAGTCAGAAGTGTAACTTGTTATAAACATAATGAATATTCAGTGAACACTGAAAGATCATGAAGATGCAAGCCACAAACAAGACAGTCCTTTTCTAAACTCTTGTTGCCATGATAGATCTGGGAATCCACTATTGAAAAGCATTCACTTGTATGCTGTGCTATAGAAATTGCTAGAAATGGCTGCAGAGAAGAGGTTACACCAGAAGGTGCAGAGGGAGTTGGGAGGCTTGGGGGGCTGGGGGGTGGACCTCCCAGCCCAGCACACTCAAGACCCAGGTAAACAAAGGCCATACATATTGTCAAGGCATAGAGTGTGATCAGGGATGGAGAAGTGCAAGACACAGAGGTTTCCTAAGTTCCCCTGCCTAAAAAGCAACTGCTTTTTAAAAAGAAACACTGTGTTCAGATTCGAATCCAACTAAAGACGGAGGCTGGTAGAAGAGAACCCTCCAGCTCCAGTTTGAAAGTATGACAAATCACCTCCCAAGATAAGGTAAAATTTGGCTTTGACCTACTAAGACTACAGCATTCTGATAGAAAGCGTAGAGGCCACCATTTTAGGCAGAGGGCAGACCAAAGACCAAAAGAGACAGCCCTGGTTTCTTTTGACTCAGAAATCACCACAGGGAAACCACCATTCACAGATGCAACTGGCAAGAGGGCATGCAGGGGTCAAACCATTTTCCAAAATGGCGACCTTAGACAAAGGCACACAGGAATTTTTATAGGAAACTAGGGGAATTCTAGCAAGGGTTAAGTAATCTAAAACCTCATTGGTAGAAGCCGGGGAAATTACATGGGTCAGTTCCTCATTGGGTTGCATCCAGGTGGTTGGTAGGCTGTATTCTGGTGCCATGAATGTTTAACTACAGGATGAGATAAAGCTGGCCAGCACAGATGCCCCATCCTGGGATATTTTTCTCATTCTTGTGGTTATCTCTGGGCTGTTCCTTGGTAGGGAAGTTTATGGTCTTGTTCCTGGGACTGATGACTCTCAAAATCAGGCCTGGTCCTAAAATGGAGACTAACTGGAGTTTATATCATCCTCTCAGTTTTTATTTATTGGTTAGTTTTAGGTCAAACTAGTAACACTGTTGCAGTCACATGTATCTTTAAAGGAATGACATGTGGCATAGAGTGCTTAAACTAGAGGGGTCTGTAATCTGTGGCCATGCCTGTCCCCCCCCCCCCCCATGTTTTATCTTTATAATGTGAATAGTCTAGAAACAAGAGTGAAGAGGAGAGAAAGTTGCCATTTCAAACTGACTTACTAGAAAGACTTATTATTCCCATTGACAGTGCGAATTTGATCAGTTTTACAAGATGGAGTTTCCGGGTTTTCTGCTTCCTTTAAAAGACCTGATTAAAAGTGACGCACACATTCTTGAGGGGCTAGTGATGGTGCTGGGCCGACCCCCATTGAGCCCGCATTGAGTCTCACTGGACAGGTGCAGAGGGCAGTGGGGAGATGAATGAGAATGGAGCTGTACTTTCTGTGGTCGATACAAAGCATTCTCACTTCTCTTTGTCTGGACGTCACTGAGGGTGCCTATGCCTTTTAGCATATCCAGGAAGAAGCAGCCTTTGATGCCCCTTTACATTAGCATACGCTTTGTGGTCATTCAAGGCTTTGGCAAGGCCAGACTGGCACCTAAATAGAGGCGTTTTTTCATAAAAGTCCGTCAGTCTTACTCTCTACCATTCTCCTACCAATGAAACACACACACAAACACACACAAAAGTGAGATGAGCTGCAGTTACTACAATGATCATCATTACTAGCACGTATTACATACCTACTGTGTGCCAGGCACCACGCTGAGGTTTTACAGAACAAAAGGATTCATCCTTATATGAGGAGGAGTATGAAAGATCCTAGCACCTACCAAATCTTACATTTTTATGACTAAGGAAACCAAAGCAAGATGGATACAACTGAAGCAAGAGAGATTGGGCCATAATGAAAAGTTCATTTCATTTCGCACAGAGGTGGATTTCAGGGACAGGTGTGGGTTTACACTGGAGCTTCCTTACAGCTTCTTCCATTCAGTGTTGGAGAACCCCGCTGGTCTTGTAGCATGACAAGTCTACACTATATCTATAAGCAAGATTCAAGTTTGCTTGGGAACATAGAGTTTTAAGAAGCTCAGGTTTCCAGAGATGTGTATGTTAAGGCTTTGGGCAAATCAGCCTATCTGTTGGAGAGAGAAAAGGTCAGTTGCTCAAGACACATACAAGTAAATCTGCATTTGAAATCTTGTGTGTGATTTGGGAATCAAGGAACTGTCTCACACACACACACACACACACACACTCACATACAAATACAAACTCGCACGCACATACACTGTCATCCATACGAACAGTAGTAACACCTAATTAAATTTTAAAAATGCTTCTTGGAAAAGAGATTTCATAAAATCCCGTTCTTGGCTTCAAAAGTGAAACTGTCACTTTACACAAGTGTTTACAACAGGGTTGCTTGCTAACAGCCACAATGAGTTGGTGGAAGACCCCAGGCTCTTTCTTAAACAGTCGGGGTTTGGGCAAAACCACTCCCCCCAAAAAAAAGAATTTCACTGACCACTTTTTCCCTTAATTTGTAAACCCATGTTTAAAAGAAGAAATGTAATCCATATGTTTCTGATTCATTTACACTTAGCTCATCGAAATTATGTTTTATATGAATTACTTGGTGTCCAAAAACACTATATGAGTCTTTCAAGTTTGTTTTTTTTCTCAGAAACAAGAAATGAATTTGGTTTGTTGTTATTTTAAGGCCTTCCCTGCCCCCCTTCAGAGCACTCACATCCCACTAGAAAATTCAGAGCAGAGTAGAAGCTGTGAGTTTGAGTGGTCCAAACGCAGGCTAATGGCCTCATCTGTCTGTTACAGTTTTCTATTTATTGACTTTCCTACAATTAAAGCCTTCTGTCTCTACCTCTTCCAGTTATTCTTATCTTTAGGAATGGATATTGCTTTACAGTGTATACAGAATAACACTGAAGCAATTTCAGAAAGTTCCCAATGCACACCAAGAAAGAAAAGAGGCAGACACCCTGCCCCAGGCTGGTAGGTGGGCACAGTGGAGGCATCTTGATATAACATACAAGTCTCAACACATGCCAACCTCGGTCAGGGTAATTCTGATATCATGATAAACTAAGATCAAATAGGCCACTTTATAATGTTTTCTAAAAGCCAACAAGGTCACTGTGTGATCCCCAAATACTAAATGTTACCCTTCCCTACTGATGCGTAATAAACACTTCTTTCATCCATCTAGCCAAACAATCCACTTACCTAGGTCACCCAGGCCCAAGTCTTGTGGTAGGCTGTCACAGCCCTCCTGAGACAGCTGTGGCTCTTCATTGCTCCTTGCTGCTGTGAGTAATGACAGTGGTGGGGGTGTTGCTGAAGCTCAGCCAGGGTGTTGGCAACAGTAAATGGATGTCCCCATTCCCTCTCTGACCGCCCAGACTCACCTACTAGGAAAATCTAAAGGTAGCTGGCTCTGGAACAGCCTGTGTTTTTCCAACAGGACACTGAGAAAGTCTTTGTGTTGAGTGGCATGAAGGATCCTGAGTTCCTGGCTCTGGAATTAGTATCCGTTGTATTACTGTGTGACTCTGGGCAGGTTACTTACCTGAATGAATCTTGCATGTCCTCTATCAAATGAAAACGGCCACCATTACCTTCAAAGATGTGTTAAAATCAGGTAGAAGGGAAGCACTGCGCATATGGTGCCCGAGACAGTACCAGAAAGGTTAGCAAGTCTCCTGACAGCTGTTCCCTGGAGAGTTGGCAGCACTGCCAAATCAAATTACTGAAAGCACAGGTGTTGTCTGTTTTATCTGGCAAACTGTTTTCCATAGTCTACAGACACCAAAGCTCATCAGACAGGCTACAACATAAAACAAGAAGCACCATCCCCAAGCCCACAGACGTTTAGTTATAATTGAAATCTAATTAGAAAACGAAGGAAGTGAGCATGCGCAGTAGAGGTGCTGAACTGTATGGAGGAGCAGAAATGACGCTTCCACACAGGAAGCGATTCAGATTGAAAGAGTCGTCTCTGAATTTCTGCTACTGCATAAGGCATAATGTGAAGTCCACAGGGCGACACTGCTCAGTTCCTTTGACCAAGTTCTCACTACTAGATAGTCTACGTTCGCTTCAAACTTGTGATCTTCCTGCTTCTACCTCCAGAGTGATGGGATTTACGGTGTGTACCACCATGCCTAAACAAAATTGTTCTTGCATTTGTACATTTTTGAACATCATACAGAATTTTGCAAGTAAAAAAAAATAGTGCTCATTCGATTCAATATGTGTTCATTTGTGTTTTCCAGGAGAAAATCTCCCCTCAGGATCAGATGAACCGACACCTGACCAGGCCACCCCCGGACTACAAAGACCAAAGAAGAAATCCGGGCAGTCTGCAGCCACCTGCTCAGTATTCTGGTAAGAGTTCTTCAAAATGAATATAAATTATAACTGTGAAAAAGGAAAACTATTCTATTCTCAACTATTTTTTTCTCCCCATCTTGGATAATTCATCTGCCCTAAGCCTTTCACAAGCACTTAACTTTCAGATCCAAACCACATTTAGAACTTGGTGTTATGGCTTACACCTATATGCCTAGCACTCTTGAGGCAGGAGGAACACTGTGAGTTCAAGTCCAGCCTGAGCTACAGAGTAAGTTCTAAGCTAGCCCAGACTATGCTGTGAGATTCTCTCTTTATCCTGATACCAAAACACACACACATACACTTAGTCCTTCAGGAATTGCTGCTTGTCCTTCCCCTGTGTTCACATGTTCACTGCTCTCTCAATTACTTGTGAGAATTTTAACAGCCTGAATATTTTTGAACTGCCATGGTCATCTATTCTCCTCCCAATGCTGACCTTGACGTGGCAGTATAATGTTAACTAGAAAGAGCTCCCTTTTAGACTGTCACTTGCATAGTTTTTTCTCACTCTTTTTTTGAACCCATCTCCCCAAGTTTTCTCCCCCAAAGACAATTCACCCTGCCAACAAAGAATAATTAAAAATAGCAAATTATGTTTTATGAGGCCTTCCATAACCAACGGTGAATTCTTTTTAAGTCACAAAACAAACCTTTTTGCTTTCCCAGAATGAAATAGGCGGTAAGTACTTGTGGGGAAATTTTTCTTCAGACGTTCTCTGAACCCCAAAGAACCCTCCTCAAGCCCAGCACACGCTGTTCCTGCTTCTTCCTTTCCAGCAGCTATTCCAGTCACCTCTGCTGGGAACTCTCCGCTTTCTCTTGTTACATTACACTAGCATCTTTGGCGCATCAACTTTTCTTTTCTTTACATGTCTTCATCTGTCCAAGAAGTCATCAAGAATAGTTCCTGTAACTCCTTCAGCTGATAAACACCTTCAGCAAATTGGCTGGATACAAAATCAACTCAAAAAAATCAGAAGAATAGTCTTTAAAAACCAAGAGGCTGTTGATACTATTACTATTTCCTGTCCTGCTACAAATACTTCAATAGGTTGCTGTAATTCTTTTAAATGTCTGAAAATGCAACAAGTTGTCTCTCTACTGAAATTAGAAGTGGAAATATGTATTCCATCTTTTGAGATGATTTTGTTTAAATGTGAAGCCTGAGCTCTCAGTTCCGCTGTTCGCAAAGACAGTAGCGATCTAATGTGGGGCACATTCTTAGGCCAACCAACAGGCTTAAGGGACTCCAAGAATCCTTTGACATAGTAGACAAGTTTTCGGGTAGGTATTTAATGTTTCTCCAGCATAAAAGAATCTCCAGGATAGAGGCCTAGACCCTCCACAGTGCTGTCAGAGTCCAGGCTCCTTTCGTCTTTCTGATTCCTTCGCATGTGGCTCTCATCTTAAGGGCGGCCCTGTAGACACCACAGCAGGAGCCTCCACACCCATATCCCAGGCAGGGAAATGAAAAAGGAATAGGTCAGTGGCCTTCTAGAGAAGCCACAGCCCCTTCTGAAGGAGGTTTCTGGGACTCCCACTCACTCACTTTTACCTCCAACCAGAATGTGTTCATGTGGATTTTCCATTAGCAAGAAAACTCAGAATGTGTGCTTTATCACGTGGACACTTTGCTGAAAACATCAGGGCTCTGTTTCAGAGAAAGACCGCATAGGACAGGAACACACCACCACCACCACCACCACCACCACCACCACTAGCTCCTTCCAAAGAAAACGTGTGCATTTCCTGAGGGAGGTATTTTGCACACCACTGCTGACCCCAAGTGAGTAAGAGTCAGTATTCTGGAGTATTCTACTTCATGTGCCACCAAGAATAAAGCAAGCAGCAACAAAAGAGAACAAATACTTTCATATTGCTGTAAATCTTAACATCCGTGCAGAAATGATTCCTTCCCAGATGTTATATCAGGGTAAAGAACAAAAAGAACTACTGTAACTATTTGTATCTACTACGCATTAGGTGTCTCTAAGTCTTAAATGCTGTTTGCCCTCTTTACAGAAATTCTCTCTGCTCTGTTCTCGTGAAAGGCTCTTTTCCAGGCTCCGTGGGTAAAGAAACCTGCTGCCAAGCCTGATGATTTAAGTTCTATCACAGAGGACCAGCAGAGTAGGAGAGAACTGCCTCCCACAGATTGTTCTTTGACTTTCATTTGTGTGTGGCAGCATTCCCGTGCCCGACACGACACATACACAAATGCACACAAAAGTAATAAACTGTAAAATAAAAAACAAAATGAAACAACAACAAAAAAAAATAACATGCCTTCTTCATATGCCTTCTTAGGGTATATGATTTTTAAAGAGACACCATAGATTTGATTTTCTTTTCTTTAGTTGGGGAGGGGAATTGATCCCAGAGTCTTGCTCATGTTCAGCAAGAATTCTCTCCTTGAGCTGCATGTCCAGCTTTAAAACTTCTGATTTGTTTCCTACATTACTTATATAGAACAAATCCCCTTACTGCAAAATCCTCTGCTGCGAAGATGACATTGCTTAAATTCATATTACCTTGCTCTAAGTTTGCCTCATCATATACGTAGGTACGTGCCCCACAGAGGATTCTGTGGGGGGAGGTGGAAGAGACCCCTGCATTGGAAGAGTGTGTGGTCTAGTTGAGGATGCATTCTGCAGTAAAGAACAAAGCTACCGTATTGGCTTGGCCTTTCTTTGGGTGACACAGCATATCAGGTCTTCAAACAGCAGGGAATATCCTAAGTGGTGGGGATGCTCTTCTCTTAACTTTTATTTCATACTTGTGTGTGTGTGTGTGTGTGGTTCTGTTTCAATATCTTCATGAGAGCAACTTTCTCTGGGTTTTGTCCTTCCTTCAGTCTGTTTCATTAAACCATTCAAAATTCAGTTGAACAACTGTTAGCCATTCAACTTGGAAAACAGCTGTAAACAAAACAGGAGAAAATTACTTCCTTGTGGCATTTGTCATCTAAGGTACTTTTTCCCCCTTTGTTTTTGCCTCTGAAGCTGATTTCCCAGTGTCACTTCAGCCTTACAGAGCCAGGGATATTTCAGTGCATCTATTAGTCACTGTCTGTTGTAGGAAGCCTTCTTGTTCACCAATGTGGGATCCAGTTATTGCCTCCCATCCAGTCGGTTGTTGACAGGTATCAGTTTAATTGGTAGCCTTGGCAGATTGCCACAGTGCTTAGTGGAAGGGTCAAACAGAAAATGGCAGACAAAGAAATGAGAGAGGACATCAGGAAAAGCTTCACATAAGAGCTTCAGGCTTGGCCTGAAACCTGAAGAAAATATAAGGCCTGAGGGGTTAGGGAGCAACATGAGAGCAGGAAACAGATGAGCAAAGGTGGCTGGTGGTATATTCAATAGCAGTACGGGAGCAACTGCACACGCTCTCGCAGGCTCCCCGGATGGAAACAATCAGCCTCAGAGCACAGATTATACCAAATCCCACATCTTAGAGAGATGGCACTTCCTTTGCCCTTTGGATGCAGGGAAGCCACTTATAGCAGCTGCTTGCATGAGGACGATGCAGATAAAGAATGAGACATGATTTTCTAGGCCACAGTTTAGGAATAGTAGTGTAGTAGCCATGCATAGGATTTATCCCCCACTTTCTGATTTCGACCCTGGGGTGAAGAGTAACCTAGATATCATGACAGCCAGCTAATCAAAGATGTAGTTTTCGAACTGAGACCACAATGCAAATAATTCAAAATGAAAGATTGATTGTCACCTCAATGACTTCAGAAGACAAAGAAAATACAAACTATCAAATAAAACCTTTGTATTTCAGTATGCTTTCTGTAATGTGCAAACTCTTAACCAAGGAGTGACCTGAGGCCACGTTTTTTCCCAAATCTCTTCTCTTCTTTTTATGCAGTATGTTTGATATGTTATTTGTCTAACTCATCTCTCAGATGAAAGCAGTTCTGGAGATGATAAGTTTTGCAAGCTGAAATAAGAAATGCTGTACTGTTTTGAATGAATGTAATTCTCTTCTCTGTCGTAGGCGGCTCCTCTACAGTGACTTTGAATTCTAACCAGGCTTTGACAAACCCAGTTTCAACACACACCATTTTAACTTCGAACCCCAGCCTCATGTCTACATCTCATGGGATGAGGATGCCGTTGTTGTCCACAGCAGTTCAGAACATAGGGATGTATGGAAACCTGCCATGTAACCAGCCTGGCACCTACAATGTCACTTCCGCCATGAATCAGCTGACCCAACAAAGAAATACAACTCAACTGATAACAAATCAGAACAACCCTCTGATGTCACGACCATCTCCCTTAGGGGCAAATAACGGTAACAACGTGGCCACCTTTGGAGCTGGGTCTGTTGGCAATTCACAACAATTAAGACCAAATTTGGCTCACAGTTTGGCAGGCATGCCAGCCCAGAGGTCATCATCTGTCATGATCACATCCAACACGACAGCAACAAACTGGGCTTCTCAAGATGTAACAGTGAAGCAACAGGAAGCCCTCAAATCCACAGGAGTCCGCTTCCCAACAGGTACCCCTGCAGCATATACCCCAAACCAGTCACTGCAACCAGGAGTGGGGAGCCAGCCCTTTCCCCAGAGGGCGGTGGCGCCTCCTAGCCAGTTAACACCAGCAGTGCAAATGAGACCTATGAACCAAATGAGTCAGACATTAAATGGGCAAACCCTGGGTCCACTCAGGGGTTTGAACCTCAGACCCAATCAGCTGAGCACACAGAGTCTGTCTAACATGAACCCATCAGGAACAGGATTGAATCAGCAGAGGACAGGCACCAACCAGCCATCATCCCTGACACCTAACACTTTTCCTTCATCCAACCAAAGCTCCAGGGCTTTTCAAGGAACTGACCACAGTAGCGATTTAGCCTTTGACTTCCTCAGCCAACAGACGGACAGTATGGGCCCTGCCCTAAACAGTGATGCTGATTTCATCGATTCCTTGCTGAAGACAGAGCCCGGCAATGATGACTGGATGAAAGACATCAATCTTGATGAAATCCTGGGAAACAATTCCTAAGGAGAAACGGAAGGTGGTTTGCAGGCTCCAAGCATCATTTCACAAGGACACTGCAATGCCAAACTGCTAACTTCCAGGTGGACTATAAGCACCAAAACAGAAAGTTGGCAGTAACCACAGTGGTGAGAATTTTGGTTTGCATGCTTGTTTTAAAATGTTGAGCCTGATAGGAAAACATCAAGATAAATTTTCCCTGCCTGAACTTCAGCACATGTTGTCCAGTTTATTCAAACGCAACTGTGATATTGATGTGTAATGAATTGTGTAAAATGGTCTTCCCGAGCTCCTTTTCTCGAGGAAGGAAATATAATGGAACTTGAGACTGGTTTCAGTCCCGTATCATAGACAGGTGTTTGTTCTGAGCAACAGGCAGCAGACTGCCATCTGCTTTAGTAGATAAGTATGCGTTGATTTCTCCACTATCTTTCCTTGTCCTAAAGCTTGCAGGAAAGAGTGAAATGTTACATGGTTGTTTGGAGTAACCTACGGGAATCCTAAGAGAGAACCAGAAAACCTAGGAGCCATCCAGCAAACTATACAATTTCTTTCCTAGATGTACTCCTCATTTTTGTAATTTTTGTATTTTTGGGGGGATGCTGTGTCTCGTGATAAGACAGGAATGCAGGGCTTCCAGTCCTTCCTTACCAGTTTTTATAGATAATTAAGACTCGTGCTGATCACACTGATGTATCAGTGCACAACTGCCTGCATCAAATTCCACTTCAAAAAATTTGAATCCTGCCATGTAAGAGACAACCATGGCCACAGACAACCAGAGTTCTTCTCGCTGTAGTTGGTGCCCACTTGTTTGTTCCCCAAAAGAGTAGAATTGATTGTCCTCCTATTTTTTGGTAGCCAGAGACTGTTTTGTTTAAAAGAAAAAGAGAGAGAGAAAGAAAGAAAGAAAGAAAGAAAGAAAGAAAGAAAGAAAGAAAGAAAGAAGGAAAGATTGAATTAGAGTAAGACTGGAGAGTATCCTGTATGATTGGCGTTAAGAAACGGAAGAAGGGTATGAGTGGGCACAAAGCTATTTCACAGAGTTTAGAGGGAGCATAACTGAGAGACAATATAGACTTTCCTTGGACAGAGTACTTGGACTTGGGTGAACAGCTGAGCCCAGGGTGGCCTGCAAGTAGCCACCTACTCACGCTGTTCACGATACAGTGAATCCTTGCCATATGGTGCCTGGGCCCTTCTTAGCCAGGTTTCCTTGCTCAGGGCTGAGTGTTAGAGCAAAACATGGATTTGTTTGGGTCACTGAACCTCAGTGCCCATGTCTTTGTACACTGCAAAGCGGAGGAGGTGTCCTGGTTAGGGATGCCTCGAAAAGACCACACCATGTTCCTAAATCCAGAGAATCAAAGGTTACTGTCAACCTTTGAGTTATACATTCACATACTTAAATATAAAGTGTGATTTAACTCAAGTCTTCTAAGCACCAAATCGTCACAAATCTGTTCGGAAAAGGAAGACATTTTTAAAGCTCTGTAAAGCCCTCTTTCAGCCTTTATAATGCCATTGGGTTCTCTCTTTCTTTTCCACTGCTCCAATATCACTGGCCCAGAATCTTTTCTGTGCTGATTTGTAAATATTAATAAATTACTTGTTTTGTAAACTTTTGTAAAGAATATTTTGGTAGAAATACTTAAAACATATTCTTTGGATTATATTTATACATATGTGAAATAAATATACTATCGAAAGGTTATATTTTATACAAAAAGTAAATTGTTACCTTTTGTATGCTAATATACAAAGTTTTGTATAATACGATGGTTTATTTTTAGCTCTGCACTTAAACCATAGGTGATTGAGTGGAAACGTTTAAAAAGTACCAAGAGGCTTGTTAGATAAATCTGTATTCTGAAACCTCAGTATGAAAGCATTCCAGGTTTCCATCCCTCCCTGTTATTGTTGTTGTTTTCCAGCTCAAAATTCTTTTGTTAGGCCAGAGTTCTCATGTCTTGTTTGATTATCCTGCTGTGCATACTCTCTCAGTCCCTGTTTGTGTGCTCTACTGCGTGTTTCCCATTATATGAAACAGTGTTTCTCCATGCAAACAGAGAGGAAAGCCAGCGTGTATAGAGACACCTTTCTTTCTGTGGCGGCTCCTCCCAGTTACTGTACATATCTGCAGGGCTTCTCAGTTCTAGCCCTTGTAATTAAGCTTGTTTCACCCTAACACAAACAGAGCATTTTGTAGCAGCTGTCCAGTTGTCCAATTGACGAGGCAAAGGAAACAAAACAGTTGGTTTTTCTTCTATCTTAATGTGAATTTCATAATTAGTGTCTATTTATTCAGCTATTCATTAAAATACAGGATTCTTTGGGGGGGGATGGTGTAATCTATAGTTTCTGTTTGTTGGCAGCCTATTACCAAAGATGATGTAATTTTCCTGAAAGCTGAGATAATGACAATTTGATAGACAAACTTAGTAAGAGCCTCAGGATTTACAACGTAAGAGCTATAGGGATACAAACTCCCATTTATAGAAATGCCAGACTACTTAATTGCTGACATTGTTTATCATTCTGACATATAACAGAGAAGATAGGAGTCGTTTTCATTTTTTCTTTCTTTCTTTCTTTCTTTTTTTTAATTCAGAGACTAGAAAGTAATGTAGACAAATAATTCCTTCTTGGCTTTGTGTTCAGCCCAATGAAATGAGTCACTAAGTGAAGCGCTGATGTTACTTGCATTGCTGTCCTGAACCCACGAATGTAAAGATTTCAACTTGTAATACAAGTATTTTGTATTGTGTGTAATTCCATGTGTAAAAAAAAATAGTTTAAAACATTCAGAAGTGTTTTTCTTGTATGAAGTCATACTGTCGGTCACCATTGATATCATTACAGAATTACAGTAAGGGTAACCAATGTTGGTAATAACGGGTACATATACACAAATTATTCTTTTTGGAAATTTTATTTTGTATTTTCTAATTATATGCATGTGTGTGGGTATGTATGTGTGGGTGCTGGTGCCTGCCAAGGCTAGAGGATGCCTGGAGATGGATTCACAGGCTGTCACAAGCCAGCTGATGTGGGAACTGAACCCAGGTCCCCTGAAAGAGCAGGGAGTACTGCTCCTAGCTACTGAGCCATCTCTCCAGGCCCCATGCAACTGTATTGTGCATGGAGCTTTGGAGAGTAGTAAAATGCAGACTGGTCTCTTTTCAATGTTGCTACGTTCACTCAGAAAGCTTGTACTGTATATGCTTGAAGACTAGGGAGAGAGCTCGGTTGGTAAAGTGACCATGGCAAAAGGATGATGACATTTCAGTCCCCAGCATTCATGTAAAAAGCTGGTGTGCTGCACACCACTGGTGCTAGCTCTGAGGAGGCAGAGACAGCCAACCTTGCCTAATTGGCAAGCTCCAGGCCAGTGAGGAACCTGTCTTAAAATAAGTGAATAGTGTTCCTGATGATGACATCTGAGATCATAGTCTGGCTTACACACACACACACACACACACACATGCACACGAACACACACAAATTCATGAGTACTCACATCAACATGTCCACACATGCAAGCACACATGCACGAAAAAATAATAAAATTTTATTTATGTAATACTGGGGACACGCTGATTAATTTTTAGGCACTGTGGTCATTTGTCTGGCATGCTTTGGGACATTTGGTCATAAGCTGTGTGAACACAGAGCCCAGTAAACATACCTGGCTATATATGTTAACACAGCCTTCTGCACAGCCAGCGTGGCTAAGGGAAGGGAACACTCTCAGTTCTCCTGCCCTACTAATCATGCTGGTCATGTTCCATGTCCTTTCCCCTCTGCCAAAAGTGGAAGTGTATCATACCACTATTTTTACTAACTTTATCAATGGAACCATAGTAAAACTGATATGTTATGTGGCCTTGTACCAAATAACCTGAAGGTTGATGGACAACAAGATCAACACCAATAAGAATGAACAACATCTGACCCTAGCCTATCAGGTCTCATCAGGACTGGCTACGTCATCTTCCTCTATGGCTCAGAAAAGCTGCACTCCATGGGGAGAGGTGTTCAAAGAGCCAGCCACTGAGTTCATCTCAGAGATAGTTCCTATACCCCATACTAGGGAACCCACTTGGAAACTGAGCAGCCTATGGGCTTCCTCTGAACAGGAGGTCTAGGTCCCCTTCATGCGAGATCCTTGGTTGGAGTATCGGTCTCTGGGTCTCTACAGGACCCCCAGGTTTTTTGGCTCTGCTGTTCTTATGGAGCTCCTGTCCCCTCCAGGTCTTTCTATCTCTCTCTTCAGGGGATTAGGGAAAGGGCAGAGGGGGGGAGGAGGGGGGGTGGGACTGGGGGGAGACAAGGGAAGGGACTGCTGTGGGGATACAAAGTGAATAAATTGTAATAAATGAATACATTAATTAAAATTAAAAAAGAATGAATAACATCCACACACAGAACCCACCTCTGAACTCCAGTTTCTAGCCTCAGAAGCGGACTGGAGAGAAAGCGGAATGGGTTTGGGAGTGCAGGTGACAGACAGCAGACCCTTCTAGTGAGGGCTGCTGGAGGCAGGGCCAGCCTCTCATCATCTCATCCACATGGCCATCTTATATTTGTGTGACTATGTTTCACCACCCGAGAAAATTGGGGACATGATTGAGGTTGAAACAAAACATCCCAACTCTAGAACTCTGCGACTTGTTTTTATTTCCCAAAACTAAAAAGTCCGCTGAAAAGACTCGGTAGCCCCCTTTCTAAGATGATGAAACCTGTAAGAAAATTTCAGATTGTCAGTCACCTTCATGCAGCGCAGCAACCATCTCCTTTAAGGTTCAATCACAAGCAAGAATGCATCACAAGGAGACCAGGTCGAGGCAGGAGACAAACAGAAAGGCTGTGCTGGTGCCCAGCCCACAGGCCACTGACCCAAATGGGAGGAGCCACTCATGTCTATTTCCCTGTAAGATCACTTAAAGTGTATCTATCCGCCAGGGAGGAGAGAATCATTACTTTGTGTATTTGTCAGATTCTCATCCCCGTGACAAAACACCCAAGGAAGCAACTTAAGAAGGGAAGGTTTACTTCGCTCCTCACCACGTCAGAGGTTTCCATCTCTTAGGAGGGGGCGTGGCCAGCGTGGATCACACACAGCAGCCAGGGGGCACAGGAGGGGAATGCCCACAGTCTGCTATCCCCATTTCCTCCTAGTCCTCCCAACCCGCAGCCTTAAGGATGAGTCTTCTTCCTTGTTTATTCTGTCTTGAACATCCTCACCTAGGAGTTAACTTTGCTCATGTCCTCAGTGAGGCTCCGTCCAATCTATGTGGCGATCATGCATTCGCCAACACATTCTAAGTTGTAAACTTCGTTAGTTAAGTATTAATAACATCTATGAGCTTTAAACAACTATGTAAAGATATTTCCTTTTCTGTTCTAGTCTACTCTACTCTATTCTGACTCTGTAGTGCCCAGTTAGGTCTTGAACTCACAAGCAGAGGATAACCTTGAACTTTGAACTTCTGATCTTTCTGCTTCAACCTGGGTAATGCTGGGAATACAGGCATGTTCCACTATACCTAGTTTTTCTCAGTTCTAGGGACTGAACCTGGAGCCTTGTGTATGCTAGACAAAGACTCTTAACAACTGAGCTACATTCCTAACCCCTTTTGGGGTTTGATTTTTTTTTTCTTTTTTTAATCTTTTAAGTATCATTCCTAAGTCCCTCACTAGACTGTGTATGGTAGCACCCTAGGATCAATGTGATTCGAAGCAGAGATATATCCAACATCCTGTCCTATGAGAATTGAGAAGGCACACCAACTTTAGAGTGCTGAAACTAAATGCTGTCATCCCTGGCCTGCATGCGTAATGACAGAGGACTTTCATTATGCAAATGGTACTTTAAGTTTCCCTCTTGACAAATTTAAGTAATTTTTAGTGCCAAGATATGTATAACTACATAGATGTATTTTATAGTGGTTATAATTCTTTCACAGAAGGACGGGAAGTAATACGTGGATGACACCCCATGAACACAAAGATGCCTCCTATAAGGATGTTTCAGTGCAAGAGAGAAACAGAAAGATGAAAAACCACATCTCAGACAGACTTAGAGGAACTGACTTACTGGAAGGCACAACTGAAATTTCTAAAAGACGGTCCTAGGATGAGACTAGCCTATCCAACAGTTCCACAGTGTCCCTGAGCACTGGAGTTTTCTCTCACCTCTGCTTCCTGTGTCTCGGCTACAGCCTACTGCAGTTCTATCCTGATGGCAGGATGGCTGCTAGAAGCTCCAGACAGAAGAAAATCTTCCTCTTGCAAAGCATCCATTGGTTATCCGCCAGCTGGTTAGCGCAAGCTCCCTCCCCTGTTAATCTCACCCAAACTATGTGGGCTGACAGTAGGAGAAAGACCTCGGGAAAGAAAGACCGATGTTTTCCTGCCAGAAAAACAAAAGAAGCAAACAAAAACATGCACATGCCAAGTGTCTACTCTCCTTTTTGACTGCCCATTTCCATTCATACTCTTCCCAACACTTCCAGTGTTTAAGTCTCACTGATAATCTTGACAGCTCTACCACCTACCAGAAGGAGGCATTCTAAGTCTCCTCCATTTCTCTGCTTCCTCCCCCTACCACATCTGAGGCTCACTCTTAAGCAGGCTGAAACGGAACACTTGAACCATGGTGGTTGGTGCTGTTTATGAGAGGTTTGGGACAGGTGTGGCCTTGTCCCTGGGGTTGGGCTTTGAGATGAAAAGGCATCCACTTCCAGTTTTCTGTCTCTGCCTCATGCTCTTGGTTGACAATGTGAGCTCTCGGCTTCCTGCAGCCACGGTTCTCTGCCAGGTCAGCTGGAACCATATGCCCAAATAAACTTTCTTCTCCAAGGCACCTTGATCATGGTATTTTATCACTAAACAGAAATGTAACTAATACAGATGAGAAGTTAACATGCTTTAACCACATCTTCCTAAACAAGAATAAAAACTATTTGGCCTTTGAGCCTTCAAATCAACAGCCAGTAAAGGGAAATATTGAACCTCTCTTTCCCCTCGTTTGCTTAGGGTGGGTGGCAGCAACGTTTTTCAGGGGGAATAACTCCCCTTATATGTTACTGCCTTACTGCTGCATTCCATAGGTGGGGTGCCCAGGGAGCCAGAGTTCTTTCCAGGCTCACTCATATCTTCTGGGAGAATTCCCATTTCTCTGGCTTGGTGCAATAACCTTCAGCTTAAGACTCAGCATCCAAACTTTTTTTTTTAATTTACATAAAATACCTTCACTGTTTCAAGAGGGACAGAGATTTTTAATAGAAGTTGGTGACAGGTTGAAAGCCACAGAGGGGAGGGCTACCCAGACATAGTAAAGGAGAAAGCTATTATAGTTCCCAAGGTAGATGGACAAAAAGCTGGGGATGAAGTTCAGTTGGTAGAGTACTTGCCTAGCTACACAGAACTCTTGAGTTTGATCTCCAGCACTGGAGGCAGAGGCAGGAAGATCCTGAGTTCAAGGTCATCCTCAGCTACATAGCAAGTGCTAGGCCAGCCTGGGCTACATGACAGAACCCTATCTTAACAAAGAAAGGACAAAAGGAGAAGAATCCAGAAATACTAGAGAAGATGGTCCTGGAACCAGGTAGGAGTCTCCCCTGCTAAAGGAGATGTCACTGATGGCAGAGCAGGAGAAGGAGGGTGGGCACAAGCCACCTCCATCCATCCTGTCTTCTTCCACTCTTCAGGAAACTCATTTCATATGCTAAATGCACTGCAGTGAGAAAACAAATCCAGAATGACCCTGCTGAGGAAACCCCTTCTGTACTTTTGGATACATCAGTTGATCTGAATTTATTTACTGTAGAATGATAGCAATTAGGAACAGCTAGCTGAAAGTACATGAAATCTGTCCCCCCACACACACACAACATGATGATTCAGAGAAGGGTATTTTATATTTCACTGACTCCAAAGAAAGACATGTTTTCCATATGTATTCTAAAGAGCTGGTTATCACCTACAGCACAAGTGAGGGAAAGCACCATGTTATAGTATAATGGCCAGCTCTTTTTCATTCTTAGCAGGAGGTGCACTAGTAGAATATTGACGAGTCTTACAACAAACAGCTTCTTTGATTTGGTGACATGCAGCATTTGTCTCCTGGAGCAAGCATTCTAAGTGGCAGTCCTTACTCACTGTAGTGATCAAATACCAGGTGACCAGATCTTATCACCTTTACCCATAAGGATGTTCAGGAGCCTTTTCCTCTGTAGAGGTATTTTAATCCAACATCATGACTGCTTTGGCAAGGAATCACATACAAAAACCTAGGTCTGTGTGATTCAGCTGGAATATAAAATACGCCCTTAGTACACACCTTTAATCCCTCTGACTGAAACACAGACATACCTTTAGTACACACCTTTAATCCCAAGCAATAATGTCCAATCAAGGGGCAGACAAAGTGACAAGTCAGAGAAAGATTTGACAGAATGAGGATATGCCCAACAGGCAAGAGGCTACTTAAGAGCACTGCAGGAAGAGAGAGAAAGAGTAGAGTTGACTTCAGTGCAGTTTGGTTCAGTGGAGCTGAGTTGGTACAGTCAGTGAAGTTCAGTTCGTGGAGTTAATAAGCAGAGTAATTTAGTGAGAATCCTAGAGAGGCCAGTTTGAATCAGTCAGCTTAGAGAGGAGTTTTGAGCTAGAACAGCAGTGGAACTGAACCAGAGCTCAGAAAGAACTAGAAGATTGTATGGAGGCTAGAAGCTTCCAGGCTTAAGTCTTGGGAGGTTTAGATAGAAAAGCTCTGGGCTCAGCACAAGCCATGTATTCGTAAAGGTCGGATATGGCTCTCATCTCATCCCCTCATCTGAGGAAATATAAGCAACATTTACGTTCCTCCTTCTTGTCACCTTTTGGTGACAACATAGTTGCTCCAGCTTCAAGTCTATGTTCTAACCTAGAAAAGGAGGAAAAAGGAAAAACTATGAACAGCAAAACAACAAAAACAAAAACAACAAGAAAACTGTTGTAACAAACCTTTGACTTTTCATTTGAGAAAGGCATCCAAGTCAAAGACTTGTGTAAATACACCTCTTCAGCACAGGCATTTGGTGGCCTTTTGGGTCTTTGGGAAGGCTGCATGGCAAGTATTTCGAGATGATCTTCTGTAGTAAAGGATGGCAAGGGGTAGGTAGTTGGAAATACACAAAGGGGTGACAAGCATACACTCTAGGCACTGGTCAGCAGGCACAGGCCCTACAACAGAACTCTGTTCTGCTTTCCCGCAGGATGAAGACTTCCCTGTTGGTGTAGTCATATTACGGGGAATGAGAACAAAACTCAACCAAATGCTTCTGAATTCTGTCAATAGGAATGAACTGACAGAATTGAAGAAAGAATCTTGGACTTATAATAATATGAAGATGATAGATAATGGAAGCACCTTCTAATAGAAATAATTAAAAAATAGATTCAAAAAGAAAACTTACTTAAAGCCTATAGACACAAAGATGGTGTGGTATTACACAAGAATAGACCTATGGATTGAAGCAAAACTCATGTTTGTGGGCAACTGCCCTCTGATAGAGCACCAGAGCAATCCAAGAGAATCAAACAGTCTTTGGAAAATAGTTTCTGGATATTTCTTGCTAATGAAGAAAATGTCTTAAAACTGTATCATGGCAACAGTTGAAAAACTCTGAAAAATAATTAAATATATATATATTGATATTGATATATAAAGATAGAGTCTTTCACTGGGACTGGGTCTCCAGTTAGCCTGGCTGGCCCATGAGCCCCAGGAACTCTCAAGTCAAGCCTCCCCTGTACTGTGGCTGGAGATGTGCAGCCTGGCTTTTACGAAAGTGCTTGCATGAAATTGGATTGTATTCTTTTGTGGGGGAGAGGGAGTCAAGACACACCAGGTTGAAAATTGTATTTTGTTTGCTTGGTTGGTTGGTTTGTTTTGTTTTGTTTTTCAAGACAGGGTTTTTCTGTGTAGCCCTGGCTATCCTAGAACTCAGAGATTTACCTACCTCTGCCTTCTGAGTGCTGGGATTAAAAGCATGAACCACCTGTGAATTTGGGTTTTGGAGGAATAAGTTTTATGGTCTGTGATGTACAGCTCAATAAAGTTGCTCTTAAAAAAAAGTTTCTACAAACACAATCACTGAAGTAAAGACAAGACAAGCCCAGAGATGAGGTGAACCCCAGAATATGCAAAAAGCAAGTGTGGGTGATGCTTTTTCCTGACAGCTGGGCTTGGGAGGCCTTGAATTTGCACTATGGCAACTCAACAGGTGACAATGTGTAGGATGTACAAGGGAAGACTTGCTCCAGACCGGAACTATAATACTAAGATCCCCCATGGAAACCTGTCACTGTTACATTAAAAACAGAATAGGGCTGCTTTTCCACAGGATGGCATCCAAAAACAGTGAAAATAAAATCAGTCTTTGGCATCACAAAGAGAAAAGCCTTCCTTGAAGTTATGTGACCACAAACAACATTCATGTGACTTTGAGTCTGTGTTCCATCAGTGTGCCCTCATAGTGGGGAGAGGGAAAGGGAGGCAGAGAGAGGAGGTGGAGGGAAGAGAGGAAAAGAGAAAGAAAGGTAAGAAGGGAGGGAGGAAGAAGGGAGAGACAGCGAGAGGGGAGAAGGAGAGGGAGAGAAAGAGAAAGGGAAGGAGAGGGAGGGAAAGAGAGAAAAAATGATTTTTATATATACATATTGTATGTATATATAAAATATCAAAGGATAAAAATATATTTAAAATGTATGTGTCCAAAAGCAATAACCTGGGAGAAAACTGTTGTATGTGAAGTGTCCCCTGAAGTAGAAATAAGCACTAACCCTTTTAGAAGGCTTAAATATTCCTACTAAGCTTCAAAGAAAACCAGTGTCATGTCCCTTACCAAAAAGAAACCTGGCACCAGGTCCCCCTTGCTGACAACCGGAGCTAGGTAAGCATTCAGCTTCTACCACCAGAACAAAGCCCTCTCAGCCAAGAAGCAGGCCTGAGGAGCACCTGCCTTCCTCCACAACCACCCAGACTCTTGCAGCTGAACCTCAAGTGCAACTCAGAGTCAGACTTGTGGCTGCTTGCGCCACCATTATCCAGAGTAACGAGCACATCGCCACCTGCTGGGGAGATGCGCTCCAAAGTTAACACAGGACTTTGTGGTGGAGTTCAGAGCTTAGCCTGACAGGGGGAACTGAAGCACCCACCCAAACTGAAGGCCCTCGATGCACATCAGGGCTCATAGGTAGAAGACACAGACTGGCAGCCACATAAGGTGGCGAGACCTGTACTTTCCTCTAGAGGCTGTGCCCTCAGCAACAGTGAATCTCAGGTGCTTCCAGCTTAAAGTCAGCCTTTGTGGCCAAAGGACTGTGTCCAACATTTATCTTCCAACCTAAGGAAGCACTACCTATGGCTATCAATACAATCAAGCTATGAAATAGTTGCTGTGAGGGACCAACCCCAAGCTCTCAGGATAGATGCAAATATGGCCCTCAATAAACCAAACTATCATGACCTGAGCCCAGCAGGCTCAGCACAGTGCTAGGTCTGACCCAAGGCCACATTGTTATGAATGGCCTATTACCTAAGGGGACTCATAGCCTTAGACAGGTGCAGCTAGAGACAGCTGATCCTAGCAGGAATACGGGTCAGGAGGAGCTGATGGGTGTAGATAGCTCAGTGGGAGAGTGACAGCCTAGCATCAGCCTGCTGGTTTCAATCCCAGCATGAAGAAGGGGAAAAGGGAGGAGGAATCTCTCTCTCTCTCTCTCTCTCTCTCTCTCTCTCTCTCTTTCTGTTACACACACACAGAGACACATACACCGAGTTGAAGAGACATTTTTATATTCACAAGAGCCAAGAATTTGAAAAAAATTCTTGCGTGTTTATAAAACAGGAGGAGGCTAAAGGGGAAGGATGAGGGGAAAGGAAGAGAAAAGAAGTTAAAGAGGACCCATGAACAGACCTTCTCTTCTCATGGGTTGAAATAAGCAATTTTGTTTGTTTGTTTTTAAATATCTACTACACAAAGTGACTTACAGATTTAATGCAGCTCCCATCAGAATACCAATGACAATGTTCATGGAACCAGACAAACCTAAGTATATATATGGGATCACGAAAAACTCCCAATAAAACAATTTCAGGCAAAAAGAACAAAGCAAGGGTCATTATACCTTCTAACTCTAAAACATTCTGCAAACGCATGACAATGATAACAGCATGGTGCTGACTTAAACACAGATACAGGCTGATGAAACAAAACAGAGATCCTAGAAGCAAGCCCACACCTCTACAACCAGGTATCATGAGACCAGGTACCATGATACCAGGTATTAACAGTAATACCTAGAAACATGGACTGGATAAGGAACTGTTTGTTTGTTTGTTTGTCTGTCTGTCTGTCTGTCTGTCTGTCTGTTTTTAAATAGATTCTTCTGAGTAAATTGGATGTCTATTGCACAGCATTCAAACTACAGTCTTAGCTCTCACTAGTTAAGAGAAATCAGTTAAAGTGGATCAAAAAATTAAAATTATGAAATACACAGAGAAGAAAACATAAATGTTTCATGGCATGGTGATAAACACAGATAAATGGGGACAAGATTCCTAAAGCATGGGAAAGCATAGTATAAGCGGATATGGAATCTGTGAGGGTGACCCTAGCTAAGACTCCTAGCAATGAGGAATATGGAGCCTGAACTGGCCATCTTCTGTAACCAAGCAAGACTTCCAGTGGAGGGAGTGGGACACAGCCACAAAACCTTTGACCTACAATTTGTCCTGCCTACAAGATGTGCTGGGGTGAAGGTTGCATAAAAATTGTGAGAGTGGCCAGCCAATGACTGGTCCAACTTGACACCCATGCCATGAGAGGGAGCTCACTCCTGGCACTGCCTAGAGGTCCGGGAGCCAGGCGCTGGATCACCCAGAGATCCACAATAAAACAATAAAATCCTGGGGAAGAAGGAGAAAAAAAAATTGTAGGAGCCAGAGGGGTCAAGAACACCACAAGAAAACCTAAAGAATCAACTAATCTGAGCTCATAGAGGCTCAAAGAGACTTAAACCACCAACTAGAGAGCATACATGGGCCTGACTTAGGCCCTCCACATACATGGTACAGTTGTGAAGCGTGGTCCTCTTATGGGACTCCTAATAGTTGTCTCTGATTTTGTTGCCCGCCTCTCGGACCCATTCCCTCTCCTGAGTTTCCTTGCCCCCTCCTGCTACCCTCTCACTGGGCTCAGATGTCCCACTTTCCTCTCCTGCCCAGCTATTGCCATTTAGCTCTTTATTTGACCAATCAGAAGGTGATGGAGAACAATGTTTACAAAATACTAACATAGCGGGTGCTTTTTAATGATGACAATACCAAAGTCCAGCTTGTAATCAGATCTCTGCAGGTACAGAAATCAGCATTCAAATACACAGTGCACAAAGACATCACTCCCACAGACCACATCTGTTCAACCACAACCAAAGTCAACCTTTTCTCCCTTAAAAAACTTCTTGTCAGGTATTTTTAATAGCAACAAACACAGTGTACTCCACCATATTATACTATCTCTTAGATAGTAAGTATGTGTGTGTGTATACACATTATGCATGTACATATGTATATTTGTGTGTGTATATATATATGTACATGCTGTGTATACTTGACATGTTTCACAATAAATAATTTATAAATGCTACCAGATTAGGTATGTGAACAAGTGAGAGGTGGCAATAAGCCAGTATTTCAATCACTAAAGACTTTGTACTCAGATTGCTTTAAGGTGTCCTTGGGTGTTCATTCATAATAAAATCTTGTTTTGAAATAATAGAAAATGTGTTGTATAGTGGCCTGCACAAGAGTCAGAGAGTAAAGTCATAGCTGAAAGAAAGGTCCCAGACTCACACAATCACAACTGTGGATAATGCCACTTTATAAGCATTAAACTGAAAAGAAAGTTTTAAATTAACACATTTAGGTCACATAAATTTATTTTTATACAATGCACATACACACATAAGTAATTCTATTCTTCATCCAATTTTATTTTTATTTCTTAAGTTAAGTAGCTATTACTTCTGTTCATATTACATACGCGATAAGGGGACCTGTTTTATTAAATGCCAAGCAGACAGAGGTTTGCAGATAGTTTTGAAATATCTGCAGAGAATGAAGTTTGCGTACAGTCACAGAAGTATGGGAGGTAAGGTTAGGATGGTGTAGAGACTGCGTGTTTATAAAAGTAGATATTCCCTATTAAGTATTAAGAAAGGTTATATGAAGCATGAATGAATAAAATACTAAATTATATTCAAGGTTGTGTTTTCTTATTACTCATTCTTTAGTAAACTTAAAGGAATGTGTGGCCTCAAAGCATTCTAGAATCAGCAAGTGGAGTAGGGAGCGAGATCACCTATTCTGTGTGACATGTGTCTGTCTTCTCTTGTACAATTCTTCCATTATCATTGGGAAGATAGATTATTCTCCCTCAAAGCTTGCTGACATTTTCCCTAATCTTTGGCTTGCCGGCGTGGTGAAGAATGCTTGGAATTCTGCTTGGAGAGTGGCAAAACCGTTGTCCTTGTTCATTTCATAAAAGCAAACACCGGTGGTGTTTTCAAGAAGTAGATTTTGACAATTCAAGTTAGAAGACCACTCTATTGTGGAAAAATATTTCCTATCTTGTTTCTAATCCAGAAACCATATGAAGAGAGCAGCATTGCATCTATGTCATAGTGTAATTGTGAGTATTGGGGATGAGAGGTTAGAAGAAGACAGACAGACATATGGCTATGCTGATGAGTTTGTCAAGACTTCCCCCAAAACTTGTCTCAAAGCCTGTCCCTTAGCATTCAAAGGGAGAGCCTATGCGGTGGCACAGCACTCTGGGAGGCAGGCAGATCTGTGAGTTCGAGTCCAGCTGGCCAAGGCCTCACAGAGAGACCCTATCGCAGGGGGAAAAACAAAACAAGCAAACAACAACAACAACAACAACAAAAACATTTCAAAGGAACAAAGGGAATGGATAATCTCTGAAAAGGTAGGTTCAGGTCTAAATACAATAATCATAGGGCATTAAATCTAAAAACACAGACTTATAAAATAATGTCCGCTGGAGAATCTTCCACACTGACTGTGCACAGATGTCCCAGGATGAGGTCATCTCTCTTGTCAGCATAATTTTTATTTCTAAGGATGTCATTCACACTGCCATAAAATCAGTTGCATCTCATTATAGAACACAGAGAAAATTATCTCCAAATATGTATAGATATCTAAGGTTAGCTGACCCCGGAAGGGAGCCAAGAAACAAATACACCTATTTCCTCCCTACTTCACCCAAGAGAAGCATGCTTGCACAATTTTAAGTGTTTAAGTTAAAACATGTGATGTTTTATTCAGAAAGTCCAATTCTTAAAAAGTTCATTTAGTTCTAGAGCTTTTCCAAAGATGACGTTTCTCTTCCCTTCAAAGCTGGAGGCCTCTTGATGAATCCCTTCCATTAGCCCCTTAGTGCAGGCACCTGGACTGGGCCTTGGTAAAGAATTCCCTTCCTTCCACTTGAGCATCATCTCAGTGATACATGCGACCATGTTTGGGGAATTTTCTAACAGAGGAAAAACCTATCTTAAAACGTAAATGTCCTAGATTAATTGACTAGTGGATGTCCGTGGTACAGTTAGACATAGGCCATCTTGTGTCTTTTAGTGTAGGAGTGTGTTCTCAGTAGCCTTTTAGAAACTATGACTATTTTTACAATAAAATTCAAAACATTGATTGTTTGCAATGAAACAACATTTTGTGCATAAATTAAAAAAAAACAAGACTTTATTGATTTGCCTTTAAGGCCAACTGCAGTCTTTCCAGAGCTTGTTTTGTTTTAATTATTATTTTATTTATTTGTAATTTATATACATTGGTGTTTTGCCTGCATGTATGAGGGTGTTGGATTCTCTGGAAGAGGAGTTATAGACAGTTATGAGCTGTCATGTGGATGCTGGGTATTGAACCTGGTTCCTCTGGAAGAGCAGCCAATGCTCTTGACCACTGAGCCATCTCTCCAGCCCCTGCTTTTGTTTCACTGCTGTGCCACAGAGCAAGAAACAGCACTCCACACAACACTGGGACACCTTTCAGGTAATAAAAGGCACCAGGAAACTCAAGTGTTAAATGAGAGGGCTAGAGTGGAGAAAGCAACGCACTTTCTGTTTTGGGGAAAAAGGCTCAGAGCAGCATGCTTTGGAAACAGGGCCTAAGAGACAGTGAGAGAGGCTGGTGTCTGTTCTAAGCTAGAAGACTCTTTGAGGGACGCCAAGGGGAACAAAAGAAAGAGAAATTTTCTAGACATCTACCTTAGCCTAAGTTCTCTCGTTAGCTTTTTAACTGTCACTGTAATTTTATTTCCTCCTTAAAAAACAGCATATGTTCTTATCTGCACACTGAAGAATCAGTCACCCAGCATTGCTTCCGCCTTCCTATAACATCTTTAGTTCATGTTTTTTAAATTATGTGTATGGATGTTTTGTCTACATGTTTGTCTGTGCATCACAAGTGTCCTCAGTGTGCTATTGGAGACCAGAAGAGGGAGTTGGGTCCTCTGTAACTCCACGAAGGTTGAAGGAAGTTTCAGAGGTATCTTCTTGCACTTCCCTCTGTAACAGCCCCTACCTTCACCATCCATCAAGGATAACATAAAAGATATTTTACCTATCAAGTATGGTTTTTACTTTTCAATTTTTAAAAGCTATTTATTTATTTATATGTGTGTGTGTGTGTGTGTGTGTGTGTGTTTTGCCTGCATATATATGTATGTGGACTACATGTGTGCCTGGTGCCCATGGAGGCCAGAAAGGGACATAATAATCCCTGGGACTGGAGTTACTGTTGTGATCTACCATGTGGGCACTGGAAATCAAACCCAGGTCTCCTGAAAGAGTAGCCAGTGCTATTAACCACTGAGCCATTTCTCCAGCCTTTTATTCTATAATTTTTACCTTACATATTCTATTTACCTAGTTGTAATCACCTTCTCTATATCAATATTTCTTAATATTTATTTTTTCCATTTTACTTTTTAGACATTATTTTATCATATAGTATTCATAGTCTCTTCTAGTTTTCTTTTGTATGCTTAACAAGAATCGTAAAAATCATTGAGCTTGCATGACCCTTTTATTCATAAATATATCACTTATTATTTCCTCCTGTTCTTGAAATGTGATAGGTGCCTGACAGTAGTATGAGCAGTAGCTGAGGCCAGTGCCTGTCCTAAGTAGCTGAAGCTAGATGGATTTTTTTTCTCGTTTCTCTAGCTCACCCTTCCATCTTTCCTTAGAAGACTTTACTTTTCATTCTGTCTAGTGTTGAAATTTTTTGAGCCTATAGATACCTATAGAAAATCCATTTGAGCAGTATAAAATGTGTTAAGCAGATACATAACTAAGCATCGCTCATGTAATGATCTTGTGACAGTAACATGAAAAGGTCTATATCCAGAAGGCTTGTCGACATGGTAACCATCATCACAGCAGATGCCACATTCTATGTGACAGGGACGATTGGAGCACTTGATGTGTCCAGAGACTTTATGAAACAACTGTTAGTACTTCTGCACAGAAGCAGAAATTGAGGCAAAGAAAGGTTGAAATTCTTGGTACTGTATAAGAATTCAGGCTTGATTTCAGAAGTCCTACTATGTGATCTTAAAAATTCAGTTCAAGTTACAAAGGTAAAACATATTATGAACTAGACTTTTAAAGTTACTCTGTTTCTCTTTTAAATGGTCAACTATTTGAGTTACTGTGGTTAAAGGTTGTATTAAGATTTTCTAAATATATAATCATTAGCCCTGATATGTTCATGATTCCAAATTTCTAGACTGTATCCTGACTCCACAGCCATTATATTAGTTTATCAAGACATTTGTAATACAAATGGCAACCCAAGAAGATAGACTTTTGTTGTTTTTGTTCTTGTTGTTGTAGTTGCAGTAGCAGAGACTGAAGCCGGAACGTGGGCATGCTGAGAAACATTCCACCCCTGAGCCGGTTTTTTCTTGAGATGGAATTGAAGTTTTGAGGACAACTGTGATCGGCTGTGCAGTAGTGGTGGGGTTAGTGGGCAGAGGAGAAATGGAGGTCAGCTTATAAACAAGCCCAGCTCATGAGAGGCAGTGACAGGGGCATAGTTTCCTTGGGCAAAGTTTCTAGCTAGAGCATCCTAATCAGTGAGGTTCAGGTCTGGCAAGAGACTGTCTTTGTAAAATCAACTGGAGATCTATAGAGGAAACTATAGGCCAGTCTCAGGCCTCTGCCTCTACATCTACTCCCAGACATGTCAATATATATGCGAGCACACAGGCATAGCCACCACACACAAATACACACACAGTCACTAAAATCAGTATTCATTTGCCCTGAAGTGTTATGGGTATAACACTAGCATTTAACAGCACAGTGTTGTGGTTGTTGAATCTACATTTTGAAATGTAAAGAAGGCTCAATGTTCTCTATAATACAAGATTTGCTAGGTTTTTGTCTGTGTCTCAGCACACAGATGTTGTATTTTGATTAAAGTCACTGATTAAAGTCACTGAACAGCATGAAAGCTGTATAAAGAAATGAACATTAGTTTTAGAACTAGACCTGGTCTTGGTCAGATTCCTTAGAAAGGGAAGGATATATAAACACATTCTACAAGAGACACGCTCACTCTTCAGGAACTCAAATCAAACATTCTCCCTTTGTGCTTAGATGATACTTTCACGAACATTATCAAATCATATCAATTTTAAACTGTGAACTACATACATGTGTTTATTCATCCTAATATCTTGTTGAACTCCTATCTCATGACATGGCCTCTTGCACATGCTTAAGAAACACTGGTGGGTAATGTTGATAAACTCCATTATATACAACTGAGGGTCATATTAACACATAGTGAACAATAGAAAATAATATATTGACTATATTATAAACAGGAGATAAAAAGTATAAAAAGAGAAAGGTGAACAGAGGAAATCTGAGTGTAGGGTGCATGTAAAGATTTTAAATAGGATACTCTAAGGTAGACAGAAGGAAGGAGATCTCTGGTTAGACTTGAGCATTAATACTAGGATGGAATCATTGTTAGCAAAGGTATGCCAAACTCCTTGGCAAGAGAGATTGAAGCAAAAATAAGCTTTAGATTATTTTGACCGAATTTTATCTTCAGTTTGGAATGTTGCAAACTGATTTCAGCACTTTGTGAAGATACATGTGTTTTGGTTAGCTTTCAGCTCAAAATGCAAACTTCATTTAAGGTCAGGGAGAGGTGACTGCTGTTGTTTTTGTTTTGTTTTATTTTGTTGGTTTTTGAGACAGGGTTTGTTTATCATTTTGGCTGGACTTGAATTCACAGAGATCTGCCTTCCTCTGCCTCCCAGAATGCTGAAATTACAGGTTGGTGCCTCTGTGTCCAGAATGGTGGTGTATTCTTATTCATTGCTATTGGTTGGAACAGACATGCAAGGCTTCCCACACTACATCAATGTGATACACATTAAGCAGTGAATGTTAAATGCTTAGGACAGGTACCCAAGCTTGGCAGTTCATACAACACTCTCCAGGAGATGCAACATCAATGTATCAAGATGTCATCTCCTCCAGGACAAATCCACCCTTCCCAATATGCCAGCAGTCTTATATCTACTTCTCAGTGCTGGAGCCATAGATCAGAAGTCAAGAGAAGGCAGTGAATGTGAAAGTCATTTTAATGAATCAAAGGATGATGGCAGCCTGTGCATAGCTGTGGAGTTTAGTAACCGGGATCAAACTGAGACAAATCATTTTCTCAATGTAAAAATGGCCATTGCTCAATTAAATTACAGCCACACAGTTCATGTTACCTGGGAAGATGAAATGAATGGATTGAAACGCAAAAACAGCTTTTTTTTTTTTGTAAAATATGTACATCATAAAAGGTGAAAAGAGTGTGGGGGTAGGATGAGGCAGGGGAAGGAGAACTACAAAAACATCCTGCTGAAATATGTCATAATAGTGTCTAATTTAAAAAAATTAAAAACAATATATATAACATGTATGTCAAGTGGTTCTGTCTTTGGATATTATTTATCATGTCCCTAGGTTCTCTTAAAGAAAATAACCTTGGGGATATTCAGTTAATTCCAAAACTGTAGAAATGCTCAATCTGCTGTCCCTTTTCAGTCTGACTCACACTGCATGCCTCTCTAAATGCAACAACAGTGTTAGCAAATTAGGGTTCTGGCATATTTGTCAGACACTCGATGCCTTTCCAGGTCATTTTGCTTCATACTAACATTTGAACGTGTGAATGCTGGTGTTTATGTGCACAGGAATTGAGCAGACAGGAAGAGAAGACAAAGTCACCAGAAAACCCATTATCTTATATTACTAATGTGTGCTAATTTAAAAAATTGAATACCCTAGAGTGGTGACTCATACGTGTGTGCAATGTCAGAACTTGGGAGGCTGAGGCAAGAAAGACCGCCATGAATTTGAAATCAGCCTGGGCTACACAGCAAGCACCTGGACAGCTTGAGCTACAAAGTTGGGCCATATCTCAAAACATAAAAAAAGAAGAAATAAAAAAAGGAGAAAGGAAAGAAGAAAAAGATAAAACAAATATTTTTTTTTAAAGGAGGAGCTGCATTCCACCCTGACAGAGAGGATGGATGCTAAAGCAGAGTCTAGAACTACTCTGTAAGGCTATATGGTGCACGAGAGACGCCACTGCAATCCCTGCTCTTTGCAAGTGTTTTCTGGTTTAGGACACGTTTGTACTTTGCTTGCTTATATCATAATGTTTCTGGCTCACGTTTTCAGAGCAGCTATCTCAATTGACTTCAACAGACATCAATCCATGTAAGTCTGCAGTCTCTGGAAAGGGTGTACAGCCACTTGGCTGTTTTTTGTGTACAAACTTCCCCATGTTACATATCCTCATTTTATCTTTTTCTTCCTTCCTTTCTCCTGTTCTGTGTGTCCTTTTTGTGTTTTGAGATAAGGTCCATCTTATCTGGCACAAGCTAGCCAGGAGCCTACTGTGCAGCCCAGGTTGATTTTGAATTCACGGCAGTCTTTATTGCTTCATCCTCCCTAGTTCATAGCTGGCTTTAGCTGTCGACTTGACACAAGCTAACCTCACTCAGGAGGGGAGTGTCAGGGAGGAGTTGTCTACACTGTCTTGGCCTGTGGGCTTGTCTGTGTGCGATTGGGAGCTCACCAACCTGGACTGAGTAGGCTGAGTGGATTGGGAGCTCACCAAACTGGACTCAGGAATGAATTCCCTGAACTTATTTTGAGATCCTAGAGTGAATGAATTAGTGTGTAGAAAGCAGTTGCTGTAGCAAGAAGCAATAGGTTTCATTTACATAAAAAAACAAAGAACTCCAGCTAGCTGAGGTGCTGAAGGAATGTAGAAGGAACATGGAAGGAGATCTTAAGGAATTATAAATATCCACTAAAGCCTTGGTGATAAATGACTAGAAAATCTATCTGTGGGCTGGGGAAAGGACCCCACAAAGTGCTTGTTGACTGATGAGCCGAGTTCCAATCACCACAAACTATATAAAAGCAGGAGATGGTAATGCAAGCATTTTTGATCCCATCAGCTCCACAGGGAGATGGGAGATGGAGTCTGGATAACCTCCAGATACTAGCCCAATGGTGACCATCATTGACCTAGGTCAAACAAGATGGAAGTGGGACTAACACACAAGTTGACCCTCATGAGCACAAACACATGAAGCACACGTGCATGTGTGCATGCACACACACGCACGCCATATCTTCTTTCTTGCTCAGCATCTTGCTTTATGCATCTTTCTTTCCTTCCTTACTGTGTTATATATTACGGTTGCTCACTTTCATCACTCGGTATTATCATTAATCAGCCCCCTCTACTTAGGGCATCATGTCACTCTGATTTATGAAGAAAGAAATAAACATCACTCAAAGATACAGATCTGAGGACTTAGTGTGTCTTCTTAAGGGACTGTGTTTTTGTCTGTGTGTAGGGTAATTTTATTATGGCTGGGGATATATATCTTGAATTGTTGAGGTTGTTGTTTGGAATCTGACATGTCAATAGGAAGTGCCTGTGAAAGTAGCATAGCCGAAGGAATGACTTGCAGTGGATTGCGCATGGAACTAGTGTTTTATATATTCTTTCTGAACCTGCAGAAGATGAAAGCTAAAACACAGTTTTCCGACTTCTATGAATGTATGAATCTGGACATGACTTCCGTTGCACCAGTGAGACTCACACATGACCAAGAAAATGGAAGTGAAGCAGGGCATCTCTTTGCCATTTGGCTTTAACGTTGAAGGTCTGTTTCTCAATCCCCACATTGCAGTTTGTTTATAGAACTGCATCAGTTCTCATGGCAGCATCCCAAGTCCCCACTTTGCTCATTTAATCATGTTGTTTGTATATCTTTCTTTCTTTGATTTCTTTCCTTGTCTGGGTCATGCTGTCCTCTGATGATTCAAATGTTTACATTTTTGTTGCTGGTTCTTCTGGTGGTAAAAACATACCTTATGGAAAATACTGTGTGAGAGTGGATTACTTACTCAAAATTTTTGCTGCTCCAGTCTATAGAGCATGATTATATTAGGTCTTCCTCTTCCAGGCCAGAACATACTCCTTATGCCAGATTATGAATGAAACGATAAATGTCCCATAAAAGAAGGAAGAAGCTTTAAGAAGCTCTTCATCCTGCCATGAGGAAAGTGAACTAGTTGGACCTTAGATAGGGCTACTCCTTTGTGTAGCATCTCCGAAAGAAGTTGTATAGAGCAGAATCATAGCACATGTGTAGCTACTATGTAATTATAGAGAAACAAAGCTTTCTCAGTGGACTCATTCTGAGAGTCAGAGATTGTTGTTACAGTGTAACATATGTAGTAAAAGCTGAGTGATGTTCAGTTCCTTCATCACTTCCATAGACTCATTGACTGAGCTCTGTCTCTCTGTGTGTCCATCTCTGTGTACGGATCAGCAGATGAATAGGTAGATAGATGGGTGGGCGGATAGATAGATAGATAGATAGATAGATAGATAGATCGTTTGTAGGTGTGGACTCTCTATCCCAAAATGGCCTATAAATCTCTGCATAGTTGAAAATGAACTTGAATTCTGATCCTCCTGCCCCACCACAAACAGGTTTTACTGAGTACTGGGAATTGAACCCAGGGCCTCCTGCATGCTAGACAATCTACAACTGGCACTGTGATGGATAATCTTCTTATCTTGAATTACAATATGCCTTGGCTGTGTCTGTATGGATAGTTCAGGGGTTGTTAGATAATAAGTGCTCTGACATAATGTGTGGTTTAATTATTTCACCTATTCTTAACATTACGGCATTGTTGGGAGATAGAGCAAGTAGGAGATGGCCAAGAGTAGAAGATAGGGACCAGCCGGGCACTAGATCACTGAAAGCATGTCACTGGAGGTGGGAGGGGCTCTGGTTGCCCTGGTATCTTTCTACAGTCCACTGCTTCTTTCCTGACTACAGCTTTATTTTGCTT
This sequence comes from Meriones unguiculatus, assembly GCF_030254825.1. NCBI lineage: Eukaryota > Metazoa > Chordata > Mammalia > Rodentia > Muridae > Meriones > Meriones unguiculatus. Next base: position 153,932,541 of record NC_083349.1, read on the forward strand.
CCTGTCTGTGGTGATGTGACCTGATTATCATTGCTCTTTGTCCACCATGTTACAATTGGTCCAGAAACAACAGAATTGGCCTTGATGGAATTAAACTGTGAGCTAATTGTACCTTTATTCTGTTTGTTAGTCATTATGCCACAGAAGTACAGGCCAAGTCTCTGAATATTATAATACTATAATATATTTACATAATATGTAACATATTTTATATATAATATATATTTAAAAAAAAACAAATAGAGCTTTTCTGTTAAAGATCACTGCATTTACTTTTGCTTCAGTGAACCTCATAATATTAGCTGCTTTAAAGCCATTGCCTAACATTTCTGACATTTTGGACTTTTGAGTTTACCTTCTTTTGATTTTTTTTCCTTTGAAAGTATGTCTGGAGCAATTTTGGATTATGTCCTAGACATTATTTTTCTAATCTCTGGGTTTTGTTCTAATCTTCTGGAAAATATTAATGCCTTTGCTTAGTAGAAGATGAAGTTGATTAGACATGAACTCTGTCTTACTTATGTAGGAAACAAGTTAGATCTTGTTCAGCAATTCCAGAAGGAATTGACTGGAACTCTCCTATTTTCTGTTCTTCTATCCACGCCATTTGTACTCTGCCTTCATGTTGTTCAGACTAAAGTAGAGCCTGGCCAGAACTCGCAGGACTGGTACTTAGTGTAGTGTTCTCCTTTCCTGAAAACTTTCTCACTTTTAAGCTGCCCTTTGACACCATTTCCTTACTTCCTCATGAACCTTCAGGAGGTGGAGCCTCACTAGGGGAAGTCATTAGGATTGGGCCTTGAGGTTTATAGTCCTGACCTGTTTTCTGTCCCATTTTTGCTTCTGGTTCCTCTCAGATGTATAGAGGTGAGGGGTCCCACCCACAAGCTATTTTCATACTTTTCTCACCACAACAGACTGTCTTCTCTCAAATGATAAGCCAGGTAAATCTTGTCTCCTTTAAGTTGCTTTCAGGTATTTGATTACGGCAAAAAGTAACTAATACGCTGTGATAAAACAGTATATGAACAAGACACATTAAGAATGTAATGGTAGCTAATGAATCTAGAACAATTTACAATAAATATGATCTTTCACATACTCTTGTTTTAGTGTACAACTTTTCTTCTTTTTTGTTTTGTTTTGTTTTGTTTTATTTGAGGCAGGGTTTAGCTTTGGTTGTCTTGGACTTGCTTTGTAGACCAGGCTGGCTTCCAACTCACAGAGATCCACCTGCCTCTGCCTCCAAGTGCTGGGATCACAGGTGTGAGCCACTGCACCCCGCCCAACCTTTCTTCTTGTATATCATTATAAAACATGGTATGGTATAATGGCCCTGTGCCGAAGCGGAGGTGTGACATTGTGGTATAGCTGCAGTCCACTACGTGAAGGTTTCTTGAACACATGGGCTGAAATAGTGATATTATAATAGTTTATATGAACATGGAGATGGCCACTAAGTGGATATCCCATGAAGTCATTATTATCTTGCATAGGAAGACGGCAGCATGAGAGTCCATCAGCCAGTCAGGATGGCATGCACTTTAAAGTGTACCCTTTCTGGAATTTTCCAGGTAGTATCTTCAGTGAGGCTGAATGCAGTTGACTGAAACCGTGGAGACAGGAGATCCCAGATTGTTGCAGATAATTAAAAAGGTTTATGCATACTTGATGTTTCTAAGGCTTATGTGTTTTGGGAGAAGTTCATCTCACTATCCCTATGCTTTCCCAGTCATAGTTCATATTACCATCTCAAAAGATACTTGCTTCCTTATTTAGATTTGGATAATCTAATAAGCAGCTTTTGACAAACTGCTGGATAACAACCTAGAGATATAGTAATTTTTAAGTTACCAACAATCCACGATGAAAGAATGTTTATTATGTCTGTGAATTTTTCATGGAGTACATACCAGATACCTCTAAAAAGAAATTTGACCTTATATTTTTGCATACCTTTCATGTTTAGAATTTTTTTTAAATACTTTATTAGTTACACTTTATTCACTTTGTATCCCCCCTGTAGTCCCTTCCCTCCTCCCTTCCCAATCCCTCCCTTTCTCCACCCTCTGCATGCATGCCCCTCCCCAAGTCCACTGATAGGGGAGGTTTTCTTTTCCTTCCTTCTGATCCTAGTCTATTATTTTATGTATGAATGCTCTGCAGCATGTACACCTGCACACCAGAAGAGGGCATCAGATCCCACTATGGATGGTTGTGAGTCACCATGTTGTTGCTGGGAATTGAATTCAGGCCTTCTGGGAGAGCAGACAGTGCTCTTAACCGCTTAGCCATCTCTCCTGCCCCTTAAATTTTGTTTTTTAGCAAAATGTTTTCTTCTATTTTTAAAAATATTGATTGATGATTGAAATTAAAACTCTAATTGTCTTTTCCACAGGCAGTTTGAGAAATACTAGTGTAAGTTAAACACTAGAAATTAACTTTGGAGAAGAACTTTAAAATTACCCATTTTACATAAAATATGTTCCTAGACTATAAGTTGATTATGTAACAGCTCCTGTATGATGTGGGATAGGCTGAGTTGTTTTTTGTTTTTTTTTTCTATGTGTGTGAAGTGTATGTATGTATGTTCACCTGTGTGGTTGGGCATACCTATGTACATTTGAAAGCCAGAATTTGACACTGGGTGTCTTCCCCAGTCTCTCTGTCTTATATATCGATATTCTCTCTCTTGAACTTAGAGATGGATGATTTGGCCAGTCTGGCCACCTATCTGTGTCAGGGAACCTGTCTTCACATCCTGTGTGCTATAATTACAGGCAGGATGGCCATGCCCCCCAACATTTACCTGAGCACTGGGGACAGAACTCTGGGCCTCATGCTTATAAGACATGCACTTTACCCATTAGACACCTCTCCAACTCTGCCTTTTAAATGAGCATATGAATGTTTGTGAGTATTGTGTACATATGGAAATGTGTGTACTTCGCACAGGGACACATGGACATGTGCACGGTCGCCTCCTGTGCCTCAGGTGCCTGTCCCAGTGTGGGAGGCGAAAGCTCTTTCTCAAGCTCTGAATAGCTGCTTGTCTGGCAAGCTTGTTTTGTTATAGATTGATCAGTGAAAAATATGCTTTAGCCTTTACCTTGAGACAGAAACAAGCAGGAGGTTTGCCAGGTTTCTGTAACTTGCCTGTGAGACCTTGGACCATGTCTGCCCTACAGGAATGTGGTCTTTGAAAACAAGCTTAACAGCTTCACGAACCCTGTCCTTGGACCAGTGTGAACTGTGTTTGCTTTGTCTTTAAAAAGGAATTGGAAAATAAACTTTAGTAATGAGTGATAGCCCTCTCAAATCTATCCTCAGTTTTCTGTCTCTTTCTCTTACCCTATAATTTCTCAATTGCCACTCTCTCTGTCCTGTCCCAAATTACTTACAGTTATCCTAGTTTGGTTCTCTGCTGCTGCAATAAACACCATAACCAAAAGCATCTTGTAGAGGAAAGGGTTTTTGGCTTACACACCTCCATAACAGTCATCATAGAGAGAAGTCGGGAACCATGAAAGAAAGCTGTTTACTGGCTTGCTTTACATAACCTGCTCAGCTTTCTTTTCTTTTTTTCTCTTCTTCCTTTTTTTCCTACTTTTTATTGATTCTTTATGAGTTTTACATCATGCACCTCAGTCTCATTCATCTTCCTATTCCGTCATATCTGCCCTCTGCCCTTGCAACCTCTCCCCCCCAGAAAAAGAAAAAACAATCAGAAAAGTAAATGAAACAAAGCATAGAAAACATCTCATCATGGAAGCTGCAGTGTATCGCAGTGTGTCACAGTATACCCCTCTGTCCACACATCTTCACTTAGAATGTTCATCATAATGAGTCATTGGTCTGGTTCAAGGTTTCTGGCTCATCTGTCACACCTATAATATAGGATCCTCACTGGGACTCCTCGCAGTTATCCTGTTGTTATTGCCCTGTGTCATGGAGACTGCAGCTTTGGCCAGCAGGACCAGCCCTTTCATGTACTCTCACAGTTCAGGGATGATGTGGATCTGGCCTGTGTGATTAAGTTGCTTTCTTATATTGTCTAGAACCACCTGCCTGAGGATGGTGCTGCCCACAGCTGGTGGGCCGGGCCTGTTCACATCAATCACCAATCAAAACAAAGAAACAAAAAAGCAAAGCCCCACAGACATGCCCACACGCCAATCTGAGCGGGGTAATTCCTCAACTGAGGTTCCTTCTTCCCAGCTGTCTCTAGTTTGTGTTAAGCTGACAGAAACTTACTAGCATAGCCGCTCAACAAACTCACTCACTTTTACCTGAACTCAATTTGGCTAGGCTGGCTGAACAGAGAGAACCAGGAGTACCCCACATGGGCTCTCTTGCCAGTGAGATTACAGGCAGGCCACTAGGCTCAGCTTTCTTATTTCATGTAGGTTCTTAGGGGATGGAGATCAAGCCCTAATGGTTGCACAGCAAGCACTTTACTGAGCTGTCTTCCCAAGCCCTGGTGCTGAAATGTTCTTACAAAAGTGAGACCACTGAGGTCCACAAAATCTTAGGTTCATTTTTCTGGGGAATGTGACATGACAGCCAATGTATAAGATAAGGAATGCAGCAATTTAACTTCCATCTGAAATTAGTCTTTTCTTTTGAATCTTCATCATTCAAATTAGAAGTAAAGATGGAGTGCAGTTGGAAAAGAAACGAAAAAGATCTATTAACTAAGAACTCCCTGTGCAACTGACTGTTAAGAAAAACAACCTGTTCTCTTTTCAGAGATGAGAAACAAACTTTCAAAGTAAGTTTAGTGACAGAATTTCAATGCAAGCTTTTCTGGTTGCAATCTCTCTCCCTTTAACAGTGTTCCAGAACAATCATTAGGGGGCCATGCAGAAGTTGGAGTACCTAAGAAGACAGGCTTATAATCAACACAGTGCTAGAAAGGGGTCTTCCTTTCCTCACAAGATGGGTTCATCCTTCAACATTTGTAATTTGGAAGACACAAGTTGAAGTATCAAGTGATCATTCATCAGCATTTACAAAGGCTGATAGGGACAGAGAAGCAATAGATGTGTTCTCTCATGAATCTTACAGATATTTATGCTTGTCAAAGTGTTTCATTTGACTACTTATCCTCCTGGCCTATCAGAGGTACAATTAAGATCTCTAGAAAAATTACACAGATAAAAACAATTGCTTAACATCTGTCCTTGCATGGAAAATGGAAGAGAAAGCCTAAATCTTTTGAGGTTATTGATGAATCAGTCTGCCTTCATCATGGACTTGAAAGCCATCTTATAGAAAAGACAAAATTGGTTCTTGGCTATTTTGTTTCTCAAACATTGGGCTATGCCCCACTCATAACCTTGACTACAAATGGTTCTGTACTGTCTGTTCCAGGAAAAGGCAACCATGCTTTTGTTTCAAAAAGGTTGTTATGACTACCTGTTGTTATGACCACCTTGCAATCATACCTTTGTTTCAGAAGGTTGTTATAGCCAACTTGTATGTTCCGCTTCTGTAACCCAGCCTATTTGCCTGCCAAATTCTCCCATCTGGAAACCACTACCCCTGAACTATTAAAAACTTTCTCCATGTCCAAGGCTGATCTCTTGAACTGTGCCTTTTAGGGAAAGACAGCCCATGTACACAAATACAAAAAACTTGCTTTAATTAATTTGGCCATGGTGATTTGGGTCAATGGTCTTTCTTCTCAAATCTGTGGGATTAACAAAATCCCACAGATATTCATTCTGAATATCACATATTCATTCATTGATACCTTTTCTAGTTTATGAAGAATACAATTGGGATAGGTTATCTTATAGGTAAATGTACTTACAAGTTGTTAAGGTTTTGGACCCGAAATATCTCCTGCAAACTATGTGCTCTAAAGGATAGGCTGTCCACTGATAGTGTCACTGGGAGGTAGTGGGGATTTGAGGAGGAGGAAGGGACTAGTTAAGATTCCCCTTTAAAGGTGAACTGGAACCCCTCCCTCTTTCTTTCTCTCCTTTCTGGTCACCTGGAGATGGACAGATTTTTCTACCACATGTTCTCAGGTAGGATGGTCTCTTTTATCACAGGCTCAAAAACAATGGAGCCAAGTGAGTATGGACTTAAATCTTTGAAACCATCAGCCAAAACAAATCTTTCATTAGGCATAGTGTGACAGTAATGAAAAGCTAGCACACAAATTATTTCATTGGTTCTATAAATTAAGATTTTGTTTTGAGTCAAGTAGTTGTTTTAAATTAAATCTAGTATCAGCATGATTTATCCTAGCAATAAACTTTTAAAAGGTTCTTTTATTTACAGAAATAATCTTTGCATTAATTTAGCTTTCTGTATGAGGTGACTAAGACAGAGTCACAATTAGAATGATTCCTCTAGTACTATCCTTCCTGCATCCTGAGTAACAGAAAGTCACTGGTATTAACATTTCCCCTTTACCCAGTTCCTGTTCTCTTATCACATTCCATCTACAGTCCCTCCCTGCTTTGAAACGGAATAAGAAGCACACGGGAGGGTAAGTCTGTCTTCTGTTTTAAATCACTGGATCCAGCAGTGTTTATGTCTAATTATTTTTTCTTTTTTTTTTTTTTTGTGATCTTGGCAATTTCTCCTTCATTCTCTCTTCAATACTTCTTCCAATGCTTTATGGGTTGGTGTCTAAGTGCTTACCACCTACAGACACATTTCCAAGCCACAGTAAGTCTTTTTCCACAGGAGGCCTGAAATGTAATTTTCGGCATTTTTCCTCCCCTCCCCCATCTGACGTAGCTGCTATTAACTTTCTCCCACCAACCACCTGTTACTAGGCTGTCATCCTTTAGTTTTCTCTCATAACAGTTACCATTTCTCACATTTGTTAGACTGTTTATAAACGTGAATCCAATGGCTACTGTTTGAGGGCTTCTCAAACAACTTTTGTTTTGGGCATTTTACATCTATCCACTCACCTATTCTGTGAGGTTAATACAATTACATAGAGGGAAGCTAATGTAAGTACAAGTTACCTGGGGGCAGTGGAATCTGCTGAGTCTGCCTAGCTTCATTGCTACCTTTATATAATGATTCTATCTCTAACTTCATCCTTAAATACTCCTGTCCCTCGATCTCCCACCTCAGCCCCTCAGCCCACAGGCTGCCCACATTCCGGTCATTTCCCTCGAGTCCATGCTCCCAAAGCCTTCACATCCTTGTGTGTTCTCTCTGACATACTGGTGTTCCCTTCCTTCTGGAAATTTCCTTCTGGAAACTTTCCTCGGAGCAGAAAGTCTGCACCCTGCTCTTAAGCACCCTCCTCATCCAGGCCTCTCGCTGGGCAACCAGCACGCATGCGCATGGCCCAGCTTTGCAGGGCCACGGGGCCCGGCTCCCATCAGCCCCCGCGCGCTGTGCAGGCTGGGGGAACATGGCCGCTTCCGGTCTTGCACTCTGCCTGGCGCGGGGCTGACAGCGGCTGCGGTTCCGTGCGCTCCTCCTTCTGCATCTCGCGCCGGCGGCGGCGGAGGGCGCAGCGGCCTCCCGTTCTCGCGCCATGGAGAAGAGCTCGAGCTGCGAGAGTCTCGGCGCACAGCCCCCGGCAGCACGGCTGCCCAGCGAGGACTCACTGTCCAGGTGAGGCCGGGGCGAGTGAGGACAGTAGCCGTGCCGTGCCGGGACCGAGGCCGGAATCGAGCTTGGATGGAGACGCCCGGGCGTGCGGGAGGAGACGCTGGAGCTGCTCGTGCGGGAGGGAGGGAGGGAGGCCCGGCTGTGAGAGGATGGAGACGCCGGGGCATACCGAAGGAGAGGCGGGGGCTGCGGGAGAAGAGCTGGAACGGGCAGAGTTGTGAGGGGATGAAGAGACCTGGGCCTAGAGAGGCTGGGCCGTGAGGAGAGCAGGAACCACGGGCGGTTATGGAGAGTCCGGCAGATATGCTTCCTCTTCTGGGCCTTGGATGTGAGAGGTGAAAATGCAGTTTCTTCATGGCCACTGCCCCTCTTCATGCTCGTTTACCGTCCCTGGAGGTTACTCCAGTTATGCTTAAGGACACAGCGATTTTACTTTATCAGGAGTTTTGTTGTCAGTGGCATGGCATTATCACTCTTTTGTCCTAGTCACAGAGTTTGGGGGCCAGCCCATCACCAGACAAGTGGCCTTGGAGGACACTCTGAGACAAACATGCTTAGCTTTTGAAATGGGGAAGGCATAGCCTCCCAGAGCCAGCTTCTCAGCCAGTGTAAACATCAGTGACATTACCAACATAATGTACATTATATATGGTGTCTGTTTGGGGTACTGTTATTAACTGTAGATAATAGCATCATTATAGACTTGTTAGTTTAATTTTAAGCTTAATGTAGGCAAACAGTCACAGGTGACTCTAATGTACAGGCAAGGTAGACTGTTATTTTCACTCACTATGTTAAGGGTATATCTACATTATTTCAAGTTTTGTTTTGTTAGTCTACAAAGTACAAGCGAAGTATTTATGTTTGACTCTGGTAGCTCAGCTTGTTTCTGTCCTGTCACTCTAAAGTTGTTCTTTATCTTTTCTTTTTATACAGAGGCTCAAATAAGAATTTATCTTATGAGTTTTCTTTCACATACTCTACAAAATCATCTTTAATATCGCTTAATGTATCACACAATTTCTTTCACCCAGGTGATTGATGAATTTATTACTATTTAAAATGTTTTTCTGTGTGTGTCCTTGCATGAGTTTATGTACAACGTGCATGCAGGAGCCTAGGAGGTGAGAGTCCCTTAAACTGTAGGACAGACAGGTGTGACCCTCGTGTGAGTGCTGGGAACTGAACCCTGTTCCTCTGCAAGAGCAGCCAGTACTCACAACTGTTGAGGCAGCTTTCCAGCTCTGACTTAAATTTTTACGAGGAGAAGTATGCAAAAATTCATAATACTTTCTATTATGTTGGAGAATGGAAATCATTCAGTTTATAACTGAGGTTGATAAGGCACTCGTGTTTGAGTAGTTAGTTGTATATTTTTGACCCTTCTGGGAAGAATATAATATGAAAATGAACACTGTAACTCATTTCAGGGCTCACTGGTCTTTTAAATAGTCATACTCAGGTGAATTTGGATGAAAGGCTTTGGAAGGTGTATTTTCTTGATGGATTACATAAGTCATTTTGGATTTGTTGCTGGTTTAACTTTATCTTCTGGGTCAATATAGATCTGACATTTTGGCTTTAAAAAGCCAATTTTTTTCTTTATGCAGCATTCATGTAGTTTCTGATCAACAGTAGTAAGCAGTGTGTGGTGAATCTTGCTTGGTACTGCTGTCTCTAGGCAGCTCTTGCCTACTATGCACACATCAAAATTTAACATACAGGTTGTCCGTCCTTTTGTTGGTCTCGTTCAGATTCTTGGTATGTTCTATGGAATATAAACATAAATAAATCCCTACTGTAGGCCAGTTGTGAAGGCTCAGATAGACTTAACCTTCCACAGTTTATTGTAATATTACACTTAGGTCTAATTTCCATCTTCCAGCTTTGGTTAAGCTTAGGTTCATCCTCAGCTTACTTCTTTGTGAAACCACATGGCATCCTGTGTGGCCTTTATTGCAGCATTTTCTTTTCTGTGCACAGTCCTCTCTTTACTGAGTGCCTTATGTCCTTTGCCAGTTTGTTTGTTTGTCTGTTTGTTTTGATTACTCTGACTCCCTATTCGCTAATTTTCCCTGTCAGTCATTTTAATGTCTCCTTTTACTTCAACATATCCTCATGCTGTAGGTATTATGGGTTGTACTTATTTTATTTTGATTTTTATCAGTTGCTTTCTGGTTGTTAAATTTATTAGCTTGCATGTTCCATGTCCTGTATTTATACTTAATTTTCATTAACAAAACAAGAACATATATACGTACTGAAGGTCATTCACAAGTGATCGCTTTTCTTTTTCTTTTTTTTTTTTTTTGAGAATGACTCACTGTGTAGCCCAGTCTGGCCTTGAACAGAAATCTTCTGCCTCAGTCTCATGAGTGCTGTGATTACAGGTGGCTACCATCTCTCCTACCTCTCAACTTAATTGCATTTTTAAATTGCATGTCTTTCTTAAAATTATCATTATTTGGCAATAGTGAATCCTGGGTTACTGTTTCTGGGAATTTTAATTACAGTCTTATGAGGTAAAGAGTTGCCAGGATTCCTAAAGCATATTTTATTGCAAAATCTCACCTGTAGTTTTAGCTTTAAGGTCACTTCAAAGTGATACGTTGGTAGGAAAAATGTTTCCAGCTTTTTCCAGTAGTGATAGATTTATATACAGACACATTCTTGCCTGTTCAATTGTGACTTGTGGTGTGCTTCCTGAAGCAGCTGGCCAGGACTAGTGTTAGAAGTTATGGCTTCAGGACAAGGTCACTGTCTGGCTTCTTGTCTCCCTTGGTTTTGTTATTACTAGCACAGTCAGGTACTGTTTGTATTGGTAATCTAAAAATCATTTTGAACTTCATTACTTATAGACCCTAAAATAACTTTAATATTCTTATTTAAGATGCAATATTAGTATGAACTTATTATCAAGATTTTTTCCCTCCTTATTTGAGACAGGATTTCTATCGTAGCCTTGGCTGTCCTAGAGCTTCCTCTGTAGATCAGGCTGGCCTTGAACTCAAGAAATCCACCTGCCTCTGCCTCCTGAGTTAAAGGTGGTGGCTGGAATTAAGCTACCACCACCCGGCTTACTATGAAGACTTAAAAAAAAAAAAAAGCCTTATTACTATTCAAAAGTGTGAAAGCTGAGATTAAAGCTGAGATTGGGTCCTGTTTGCTTTTTTTTTTCTTAAATCTCATCTTTAAAGGGAATTTTCTCTTTGCCCTCTCTGTATTTATTATTTACAGCTGTTAATTACGGCCAAAAGTGTAGACTCTAGTACTTTTCCTAAAAATGGGAATTCTAATAAGATACATAAAATACATTAAAAAAAAACTATCATAATGGAGAAGTTATATAAGAGCATAAATAAATAAATAAAATCAGTGCAACCTGACTTTGTACCCAAGGGGAGGAAATAACTGGGCAGGGCACAAATGGCCAGAAGATAGGAAGTTTATTTTGGAAAGCTGCCAAGTTAATGCTATTGTATTAAAGAACCACTAGGTCCTAAGATAAATGTGTTTTAAGGTTTTGAATAGTGGAAAGTCTCCAGATTCTAGTATGGAATATTTTCCATTTTCTAGGGAAAACGGCCTTGAATAGGTGTAGTCCTTGCTATCTTTGTGCCTTGTTAAATAAATGGCTGAATCTCCTGAAGAGAGACTCATCAAGGACTGGAATGAGTTTATAAGCCTGCTTCCCACAGAGTGTAGGTTAAAGTGAGCTTGTAAAAAGTGACACTGGTCAGATGGAAGGGGAGGAGGACCTCCCCTAGCAGTGGACTTGGAAAGGGACAGGGAGGAGATGAGGGAGGGAGGGAGGGTGAGATTGGGAAGGCATGAGGGAGGGGGCTACGGTTGGAATACAAAGTAAATAACCTGTGATTAATATTTTAAAAAAATTAAAATTAAAAAAGTGACACTGTCAGAAGGTTCCTGATACTCAGAGAACAAGGAACTGTGGGAGATGCCCTCCAAATGGAAACCATCATCATTTTAGTCGGCTTTTCCTGTAGTTTTGTTACATGCAGCTAACTGTGCTCTGAGACCAGTGAACAAACAAGCTGCGCAGCTCCTCCTTGCTGGATACAAAGGACCCTTGGTAGGAACCACTTTCTTTCACAGACTGTTGCTACTGTGAATATCCTTGAGCTTTTTGTATACTTTTTATCTAGATTAAATTATGACAGATAATTTAAATATAAAATTGGGCTTTCAATATAAAACATGAACTTTAAAAATATGTTTTAATGTATACCCCCCCCATCTAAAGACTGGTATGTGAAAAATTCTGATTTTTTTAAGTGGGTCCGTACTGAAACTGGAGCTGACTACTGACTATTTTGCCGAGACTGACCAGGCAGTGAGTCCCTCTACCCTCACCATCCACCTTTCTTCATGCCCAGCACCAGAGATACAGAAGCACACTTACACCTGGCCTTTTTGTGGGTGCAGGGGATCTGAACTCCGGCCTTCATGCCTGCACAGCAAACATGCTTTCTCTACTGAATTGTTGCCTAGGTCCTAGATTTTGTTTTTATTGATATTCTAGTTATGTTTTGCAGTGTTTATGATGGAACCTAGGGTTTTATGTCTGCTAGGGAAGTAGTGGTATAAGAATCATTAATGTGCCACCACAGTGTATTTGCTATAACAGAGGTTTGTTATGGGAAACCATGAGGAATAGAGAGCAGGGAGGGAGAGAGAGGAGGGCACCAGTGACACACACACAGAGACAGAGACAGAGAGAGTGTGGAAGAGAAAGAGCTAGAGCTAGGGAGGCTGGCACATTCCTTATCAGGCACACACCTGGTGGTGGCAGATGATGACATCAGAGGTTGTTAGGGCCCTGAAAGGCAGGCTGGTGGGAACATTATTCGCTAACAGTGTACCATTGAGTTACACCTAAAGTTAGGATTAGACTTTACAGAGTACAACAGAAAACCTGAAGTAATGTTGATTTGAAACTTTTTTCCCTACATAAAAGCCTGCAGAGTTAATGCAGTTATGATGTAGTGGATCTGAGTGCCAAGAATACAAATTCTTCATGTGTTTTACATTCCACTGTTACCATAGGAGCCAAGATTGTAGTTAGAGCCTCACATTGCAATTTCAGGAAGAGGAACAATTTCTCTATTTAAAAAACATGATGTTTTTGGAGATCATAAGTTGTTTTTAAGCTACTTTCTAATTAGTTGTTGCATAGTCCTATGGCTATGGCTAGCTATAAGGCAGTCTAGGATATTAAGCTCTGTAGTCTCTAAGGCCTCATGCTAAGGCAAAACATAGAAGTTTTGATGTAAGGAATAGAAGGAGATTAGAAGGTGGGAAGAAGAAGAGGGAGAGAGAGAAAGGGAGAGAGGAGAGAAAGAATAGGATGCAGGCAGTGGATTCTCCCTGACACCCGTGAATCATTTAAAAGCAAAAAGCACATTCCTCTGATGCCCCTGTAAGCTGGAGATGCCTCTGGTTGCAAGGCAGTAGCCACAAAAGAAAATGAGGGAGGGTATTGTATCAAACCAAGAAACTTGTCAGAACCTTTTAGCTTCAAGTTGAACTGTGCTTTCTTTGTGTATTGTGTTGGCGTGATTTCTTTTACTGGTGATAATCTCAGAGTCTAAAATGAAAGTAGTACTTAGTAATTGTTGGGCCAGGAAGAGCTGGTCAAGTAGGATCAAAGAATAGCCAACTATGCTGCACTTTACTTCCTTCAGAGAGCTCAAGGGACCACAGGGCAAGGTTGTGGGAGTGTTGGGCTTGCTCGCTTCCTTCTTCCTCTCCTTTAGTTCCAAACCATCTGCCCATATATTTTTATCTTTATGTGGGAAATAAACCTGGCCATTTTAAGCCATGTTAGTTTATGAATACTTCTACCAACATTCTGTTTGTCTTTAATCCTTTCCTAAAACACTAAAAATCCAGAGAAATCAATGTTGTATGAATCCTTGAACTACCTAACTTAAATTATTTCTTAAACTTGGGGAAAAACCCTTCTGTGTGTATGTTATGTGTGTGTGGATGTAGTATGTATGGATGTGTGGATGTGAATGTGGACACATGCATGCTATAGTGTGTCTGTGTGTGTGTGTCTGTGTCTGTGTGTGTGTGTGTAGGTCAGGACAGCCTTGGGTGTTGATTCTTGCCTTCTACCTTGTCTGAGGCAAGATCTCTTGGTTGCTGCTGCATGTGCCCTTTTGGCTAAATCCAGAGCTTTTCCAGACTCTTCCTGTCACCACCCAGCTAGCTCAGGAATTACAGATGCATGCTGTTGTCCCTGGCTTTATGTAATTTCTGGGGGTATGAACTCAGCCCCATACTTGAAGCATATGTTTAACCCACTGAGCCATCTTTTTACCCCTAACCTAAATATTTTAAGAGTGTGTTTTCAAACGTCAGGAGTTAAATTATTTGAAAATGAGTAGGTAAGTGTTCTGTGGATTGATAGTACCATTTTTCATCAGGCCGTAGGATTCCTCAGGTACAAATAACAAATCTGTCTATCTCCTCCTCTGCAGGATTCCTTGTTCAAGCAGTTACATGCCTCACTTCGAGTTTGTATTCTGTAAAAAGGATAGTAATTGACTTGTGACGGGCCAGTGAGACTATTAGCCAGATAGTTTGTGACCAAATCAAAGGTGCCTGTTGTAAAGGTCAAAAATGAAATCAATAAATCCTCTTTTTCTAATATTAAAAAAAGCATTCTGTCATTATATTAAGGGTGTTAACAATAATAGAAACACCCAGGGTAAGTTTTGCTTGCCAGGTAATAGTTGTAACAGCAGCAGAGTTAACAGTGTAATGTAAATAATAGCCCTGAATGTTTGTTGTGGCCTACTGTCTGCTGATTGCGACACTATTACTTATGTGCTTTTCTCACATAAGCTTGAATGAGCTAGACATTATTAAAATTCCCATTTTACAGATAAGAAAATTAAAGATCAGAGTGAACGGACCTTCGAGCTGTCTGACTCCAGGGTCTGTGTGACGAAGAAGTACCTGAAGATTAGGTGCTGGGGCTGCAGGAAGCTTTATGGTTAGAGGGACGGATTGGTTACAGGGGTGTGTTCTGCACATGCTGCCATGTGGAGAAGTGTAGATGGATGTTAGCAAGTGAGACTTTCTGTAGATTTGAAAATATAAGAAAGATGCCTGGTGGCTGTATAGTTTTCATTTACAAGGACAGTTTTGTCTTTGAAATTCCCATGAATTACGTTAGTCCTGCCCCTCAGACTTTACACAGTCATTTAGAATACTTAACTCGAGGGCTCATTCAGTATCTGAACCCCCTAAGTTCCTTTGTGTTTGTTTACAGTTAATGTGTTAAGAACCATTGACATTTGAAGATCATCAGAAGTGAAGATAAAACATCTCAAAAATTATAATGTAAGTGAATGGGAAACTAAAAAAAATGAACAGAAATTAATATTGCCAGTAATATCTTCGGAATCTGATACTATCCCGGATGAAATATGTGTGTATATGTAACCAGTGACTTCAAACTTTAATCTCAATTCCATGTTCCAGTCAAGAGCATCCTGTGATTTCTACCTGGGGAAAGCAGTCGTTAAGTTTTAGTCATCTAGTAATTTTCCATTAGACTCTGAGACCTGAGGATGCTTCTGTATACTTCCTCTCTTTAAAATGTGATATGCGAACAAGGTGAATAGGGTACAAATTATATTTGTGTGGAGACTTTTCCGGTAACATACATGTGTGGTTTATGATGCTACCATTTTGTATCTCTTAGTCATAAAGAGGACACGCTTTCTCCCTCCCTTTTCTACCTGCTCCTTTCTTTCATCTTTTTGTGTCTTTCTGATTTGGGGAGTATTCACTATGTCTTATACTCTGTGTGCTAGAATCTGCATTTGTATTTATTTCTTTTTCTTGTGGCAGGGTCTCATACAGCCCAGCCTGGCTTCATACTCACTTTGTAGCTGAGTGTCCTACTGCTTCTACCTCCAAGTGCCAGGATTACAGGAGAGCACCACCATTATCGCACCTGATTTATGTGATTCTGCAGATCAAACGCAGGGCTTATTTTTTTTTTTTTTATCAGTTACATTTTATTAACTCTGTATCCCAGCCGTGTCCCCATCCCTCATTCCCTCCCAGTCCCTCCCTCCCTCCCTCATCTCCACCGTGCCCCTTTCCAAGTCCACTGATAGGGGGGACCTCCTCCCCATTCATCTGATCCTGTT
Organism: Meriones unguiculatus; assembly: GCF_030254825.1. Taxonomy (NCBI): domain Eukaryota; kingdom Metazoa; phylum Chordata; class Mammalia; order Rodentia; family Muridae; genus Meriones; species Meriones unguiculatus. The sequence goes on from NC_083349.1 coordinate 153,948,326, forward strand.
TTATCAGGTATCTTCAGGACTGGCAACGCAGGACTTTTTTAATGCTAGGCAAGCTCTCTGCCAGTTAGTTCCTGAATTCTTGATTGCTTGGTGCTGTGACAGCTGTATTACTGTTAGGTCCATCAGGATCACTTGGTACTTCTCAGACATTCTGGAGACCTGTGTGTTCTAGTCACAGGTGCTGCCAGGTAAACACTGGTAGTTTCTAGCCCATTCTGAATCTTGAGGAAAAGGTCCCAGCATCTGTACTGAGAAGTTTGAGAACCATTAGTTCCGATGCTTTTTGGAGTCTTAGTCCAGCTCCAAGAGTCTGCAGGTGAGGGAAGAGACTTCGAGAAGTTTATTTATCCAGAGACACACCAATTTTGGCAGGTTGGGAAGGTTAGTGCTCCTCTTCAAAGTCATGGTATTTTGTACTACATACCAATTCTGAGTTCTAATTTTTGTTGGGCTAGTCTCACTGCTTCATGTTTATAAGCCCCGCCTCCACCCCACATTTTACATCATAACCATAACGTTGTAACAGTTATACTTGGAAAGACATAGAAGCCACACATGTGTCATTTGCCTGAAGATGGCACACTGTTTCTCAGCCTTTAGCCAGATGTATGGCTGATCTGACTTTGGAATCATTGAGTAATAATTTTGCTGGAGAAAAAGCATTTTTTTTAAAATTTATGACATTCATATTCCTATCTGAAGATCTAAGTTCTTTTTTTAGTGCCTGTGAGTGGGAGGTGCCAGTCAGCTGTGCTGAGAGCCCCTCTTTCATTGTTTTTCCTCCTCTGTGAAGCTTATTTAGGAGTGGTTGAGTTTACTATGTATGGAATCTGATGCTTCATACACCAAACCATAGTTCTTACCATTGAAAATAACTTGTATTTGTAATATGTTAGTATTTATTAAAAACTTTAAGTAATGTTTCAAACTATACATTTTGAATTAACTTTATTATTGTACATATTTTATATTGTGTCTCATAGTTCCCGAATTGTTACTATTCGGTTTCTGAGTGTTTTGAGGTATGTTTTAAAGGGCCTTTTAGGTGTTGTTTGCTTTGTGATGTAGAGGACAAAGTGCTGCTTATAAGAAGTTGCTCATCTGTGCACAATTATCCTTGGCTTTACTGACACCAATTCATTATCGTAGGTTTTGTAAACATAGGCTCAAAGTTCCAAGTAGATCATCGCTAAAATGAAATGCAGCTCAATGGAAGAGTCTGTTTGCCATTGACAGGTTTAACTCCCAGCATTCTAAAAGGAAAAAGAAAGAAAAAGAGGACTTTTTCTTATTATGTAGTGTTAATTTCCTACCAAAGGAATTTTACTGAAGAAATTTCATGGATGCTGAAATATACTTTAGAATGATACTATATTTCTACAGTGATCTCTGAAATTTTTTGAAAAGTGGAGACTGTCACAGCTGCAATGTAACTGTTACCTACAGAGTTGTCTTATTATTTAACTGTGTATGATTGCCATAATTAAATTTAAAATCAGAATGAAAAATGTGATTACCATCGCTTGATCTGTTGTCTTCTTGTGTTCAGATACCATTAAGTTATTAAACATGTATTATTAAAGTAATCTTTACACAAGTAGCCCAAATTTCGCTTTCATCATGTCGGAGTCTGTGATGGTTAGACATATGTTGAGGATCAAGGATCACCCAGGAGATGGACCTCGTACACCCCTGTGGTGGTTATCTTGATGATACTATTCCATGTGGGAAGAAGACCTGTATTTTTCTTGTTGTTTGTTTTGTTTTCCTTAAGACGGTATTTCATTTCTCTGTGTAGCCCTGGCTGTCCTACACTGGCTTTGTAGACCAGGCTAGCCTTGAACTTAAGTCAATCTGTCTGCCTCTGCCTCACTGAGTACTGGGACTACTGGCATGCACCACCGCACCTGGTGAAGACCTGTCTTAAAAGTGGTTGGGACTATTCTCTGGGCAAGCGAACTTTGACTACACAGAATGGAGAAAGTGAGCTGTGCACTAGTTCATTCCTCTCTGCTTCTTGCCTGTGGATCTCAGGCTGCTATTGCTGTGATTTTTTTCCAGCCATGAAGGACTTCATCTTTGCGTTGTGAGCTGAAATGAACTATTTTATTTTATCCTTAACTTGCTTTTGTCAGGTGTTTTAATGCAGCCATGGGGAAAGAAACTAGAACTTTAGTCATCAATCCAGATTATTACCTTCAGTAATAAAATACTAAGGGATACTATATTAGAAGACTTCTTTCAGCAAATATTCATGGAAGAAAATGATTAGCAAATAAATTAATATTCACTCATCTTTTCAGTGTACTAACAGTAGCTAATAAGCATGTAGTTAGGTGTCAGTTTTATAGTTGCAAAGCTGCTTTGCTTATGCAGTCCACGGTTCTTCCGGAGAGCCCTAATTTGATAGATGACAGACCTAAAATTTTCCGATGTCTCTGCTAATAAAAGATGGAATAGGAATTTGGATTTTCACCTAAGTGTTCTTCTGTCTTTACTCCCAACATAAATTGTAGGGCAGAAGTGGTAAAAGTTAACAGAGTGTACATTTTGCTGATTAAATAAAATTTATTTTGTTTCACAGTTGATGACAGGCTCATCTTGTCCAATTAAGTCTATAAAGATTCTTGCTTCATCTGTGTCTTCTCTTTTTATTTATTTAAAACTTCTTTGTGGGGAGGTAGATTAGGGGTGGTGAAAGGCATCCCTCAGTCCTGTCATAGATAGAGAAAAACTGACAGAAGCAAGCAAGAAGTCATGATTTGTGGCCTGTTATTCCTGGCATCCAACCAGTCTGTTACATAGGTTACAATTCAAAAACATGGATGCACACCATTGGCAGGTAGGAATCCATGAGTGATAACTAAAAGTATTTAACTTTCCCAGCCAGGAAGAGGATGGGTGTGGTGTGTGCTTTCTTAGTGCTTTGGCTTGGCGATGAGGAAATAAGCAAACATAACCCAACTCCACTTCCTCATCTCTACCCAAGTCTGGGTGGAAAGTTAGTTAATTGGTAGGACAGTGACATATACAGTAATAGTATCTGCATAGCCTAAGAATCAATACCAATTTGTTTTATAATTCAAATTCGCAAGTAGCATGCGAAGATTGCAAAGTCATTTATTAAGAGGTAAATAGCGGCTGGAGAGATGGTTCAGAAGTCAAGAGCACTTGTTGCTCTTGCAGAGGACTCTGGTTCACTTCTCACCTATATGGCAGTCCACAACCATCCATATCTCTAGTTCGAGGATCCAATATCCTCTTCTGATCCCTGCAGGCACTAGGCATGAATGTTGAGCACATAGACATATGCAAACAAAACACTTCCTCAGAATAGTGTCAGTGCTCATGTGCTTTTTGTGTTGCTGAGATCAGAATGCTACCAGATCAGAGCTTTACTGATTAAGCTGACTACCCTGCCAGTTCAGGCTTCACAGGGTAACCTGAATTATAATCTGGCACATTTAAGTTTAGGGTATTTCTCTCAGTAACTGAGGTGAAAGGTTTTCCTTGTATGCTACACTGTGAGTCCATCTAAGTACTAATTTAACTGCTTGCTGAAAACATGGGTGGATTTGGAGGAGTTATTGTAGGACTGCTGTGGCTGCTGAGCTGACGCTAGAGCCATGGAGCCCTGCTCCTGGCCCCGCCCCATCTCATGTTGACACTCATTTTTATTACAGTGCTTAGGGGCTTACTTGTTTTTTTTTTTAAACTTGTAAATATGACCCTTGAAAAACCATACTGTGGGAAAAACAAGTCTTGCAAGCTGTTATCAGTGTAAATTGTTATTCATTGTAAATGATTGTTCATATTTATGTTGGAATTAATAGAACACATACACTGAATTGATCTGGAAATAAAAGTTTACCAGTTTAACCGTGTGCCCTGGATGACCTAGTCTTACTTCCTTGCCATTTCCCAAAATGCCAATAAGCACCAGTCAGGGCTATCAGAACTCAGACCCATTTAGTGCTCTGAATGCAGGCTCTCATTTCTGTCGCATACCTTGATAAAACATCATTTCTGACACCTCTAATGTTCTGTAGATGGGTTAAATTTAAACATGTAGAGCTGGCATAGAATTTGAATAAAAGTGATTAAATGTGCATTTTACCGTGTTCTGGTGAATTTGTTTTCTGTTTTGGAGACAGATATTCTGACAGTAAGTTTTTTGTGTTACAAAACACACTCAAGTCTTTTATTATTTTTTAAGTAAAAATTTCAGCAGAATGACTAACAAGCACATACAGTGCTTAGGAAAAACACTACAGTCCATTGTGTGAGTGTTGAGAGCAAAATTTGCATTCCTAGAAAAGCTTTCTCCCAATCAGAATACAGAGGCATTCTGTAATATTCATGGGCAGGCGACATTAATAACAAGAAAATACGCTGAAAGTGCCTCTTCTTTTTATGGGCTACTCAACAAAAGTTGACTTGGCAGTGAGAAAAGTCATTTACACAAGGCAAGTGGTAAAGATCTTACTGTAACAACCGTGGTCAGCTGAGCCTGGGAGAAGAAGAAACATGGCGGATCCTGAGCTCTCTTGAGACTTGTTTACTAGGAGTGTGAACAGTAGGTGACGTGACATGTGCCTAACTTTCTGGGCTGTTTTGAGTTAAGCATGTGTGTTGCTAGTTATATTTCTTGTATCTAGTTTTCACTCTTCCAAGAAGTGTTTTACTGACGTAAGGAGTACTGGGTTAGAACGAATCAGGAGCATGAATATTAGAATCTGTGAATGCTTAGATTTTATTTTCTGTTTATTGTTGTTGAGTGCTGCCAAGTGACAATGTTACAAGTGAGGATTTTATTGACAGAGCAGAAAACCAATGTTTCAGAGATAATACTTTGCTGTTATGTTCATTAAAAAAATAATGGTGGTAGACTTGGCTATGTGATTGAAGCTTGAATTAGCTTCTTGAATGGATTGAAAGTTGTGCATGGTGTGTGTGTGTGTGTGTGTGTCTGTGTGTGTAATTTAAGCTTTCCCCTAATATTTGTACTCTATTGTAAGGTTTAGCAGTTAACCAGAAGTATTTTGAGTTTAGAAGTTTGTCAGTTTCCAGTGTGCAAGACATTTACAGTGTGGAGCTAAGTAAACATGAGCTTTTAGGCACAACTGGTTGGTTTGATTTTCTTTTTTAAAAGTTGTTCCTTATTTCTGATTTCATCATGTTGCCTTTCTGATAAGGCACTCTTGTATTTCCACAATGCTGTTGTTGAACACTTTTTACTAGTTCAATATTAAGCACTACTTTTATATAGTACCAACATTTTATTATAGGGTAAAGAAAAAGGTTAGATTGAATTAATTGAATTTATTTGTCAGATGCTGAAACCAATATCCCATGACTGAAAGCTCATGTCTCAATTACTGCATTCTATGACTGTGTTCTGGGTTTTCCTTGTTTCCCTTACATCCTGTATGAACCTTCATTCTCACATCAAGCTATGATAAGGTGCCAATATAGCTAGCACCTTCATTAGCCAGCCAGTATAAGACAGTGAAACTGCTTTGTACAGCACATAACGCTCAACAGCATATGTTGGTTATATAGCCAAAACACAAGGAGAACAGAAAGTAAAGAGATTTAAGAAGTTCCTGCTCCTCAAATGGAGGAAGAGGGAGAGAATAGGAGGGCAGCTAGCTGACCCTGCCTGTTAGAGGTGGTATTGGTCAGACTCCATTTTTTTCTGGGAAGCTGAAGTGGTGCCTTGAGGTATGAGGATGTTTGAGGTGCTATGTGAACCTTATAGACACATTGTTTTTTTGTTTTTTGTTTTTTTTAGCAGCATTAGTAAGGATGTTTGTAAATCTGGTAATACTGTGTTCGTTACTTCTGTAGGTACTCACAGGTACCAACATTGATTTGTTTAGGAGGGACTTCCTTAATTTGCAAGTTTGTATCCTGGTCATGTCTCTAGAATATGTGTAACTGGAGGACAGGGCTTCCAAACTAAAACAAACCCCAGAAAAGTTTGACACTATTTGGAAAAGGACAAAGTAATTCCTGTTTCCCTTCCAATACCTGGCTTGTATTACTGTTCACATCAGTACTGCACTTTGTGGTAGTAGAAGTTTTGAATAGGGCAACAAAGGAAAAAAGGACATTGTGGTACAACAGCAGATGAGCAGATGTGCGAGAATGACTAAGAGTCAGATGATGGGGCTCTGTTTGGTTCTTGTGGTGGATGAAGCTATGCCACTGGCAGAAAGTGGGAGGGAGGTTAACTGTGGATGGAGAATGAACAGTGTTTTGTGCCTGCCTTCACTGTAGATTTAAGTTCTTTTCTTTCAGAGCTATGTGTGGATGCATGGGCTCATTCTTTTTTGAGACTGGAAATTAGCATTTAAATAATACTAGGTTTACTTTTTTTTTTTTTTTAGTAGGAACTAAGAAGAATGTAATTTGGAATAGAAAGAGAATCTTAGATTGGCTTCCACTTTTATTAAGAGTGATGCTGAAATTTTGGATAAATGTATTTGTGATGGGCATTGAACCCAGGGAGCTTGGTTTCTACTTACTAGACCATCACACAACCATTTAAGTTACATCCCAGCTGTTTGTGAGTTGTTAATGGCCTTCTTAAAGGGTGATAGTCAGAATTTAATACATTAGAGTGTAATTGTAGTGCTGTTATGAGGGGTATTTCTCGTAGGAAAAATTATTTACCTTAATAATGTAAAGTGTAATTGATGTCCTGGACAGGTTTCCAGAGTGCTGGCTTTATTCTGACCAGCTTTGCTGTAATGCTTCATTAATTTCTAAGATTAGTGCTGTTTATGCCTTCTGTCTTGACGTAACATGCTTGATTCTCTGAGGGAGACATTAATGATCTGGGGCGTGGAGTGTTTGTGATTGCTTCTGTTCCAAAGGACACTTGGGTTTATGTCGTTTTGAATCTTATTAATATCTACATGTTACCCAGTGCCTTGGAAGTTACAAGTTATGGCTTTGAGCTTTGTCATTATATGTTTAATAAGTGTGTACATATGTGTTTACGAATGTGTATATATTTGTGTTGTGTTTATGTGTATGTATTTGTTTATATGTGTGTTGTGTGTATGTATTAGTGTATATATGTATGTTGTGTTTGTATTTGTATATGTATGTATATTTATGTTTGTGTTTATGTGTATTTATTTGTGTGTATTTCTATGTGTATGTGTGCTTATGTGTAATTATGTGTCCTATCCCCCCATGCACACATAGTGGATATGATTTATCTCCTATGTTTTTTGTTTAAAATAATAAAAATATTACTGTATGTGTTGGTATATGCTTGTAATGCCAGCACTTGAGTAGTGGAGATAGGAGGGTGAGTAATTCAAGGCCAGCCTGGGCTACATGAAACTTTATGTCAGAAAACAAAATAACATTTAAAAATTTTTGTTCTCTGTTTGGTTCTACTTCAAAGGGCAAGTTTATTCATACCTGTGGGCCCCGTATTCTCCCTTTGGGAGTGTAGGTTCTGGACTCTGGAGGTTCTGTTTTACTTCTAGTCTGTATACCAGTAGAAATACAGTTCTGCCCATTAAATACCAAATCCTTTAATCCTTTCTCTATTTCTTGGATCGTTATATGGACTTGGTATAGCCCTTTCCCAGCTTTAATCTCTTCGTGGAGCCCTAACTTTCTGCTTGTTTAGTGAACATATCAACTTGAGTAGTTTTGAAAGAACTTCACCTTCGATGACATCGACATTCTTTATATTCTCTCTGCGTTCCCCATCTGTTTAATCAGTTGTTTTTTTCTGTGTATCTCGTGTGTTATACCATGGACCTTTCTAGTTGTCTATTAAATGATGTAACTGCCTGATAAGCCATATTACTCCAGAATTTTACCACCCTGAACCTTTTTCAGTCACAGTCAATGTATTCTTCTCCATGTAACTGTGGCATTTCTTTTTAAGGTAGTCTTAGAGCATTGATTCCACCAAGGTCCATAGTTAAAAGACTAAACAGTTAATCGAAGAGTGGACTGTAAGAGTGGGAAAATCTGCTAACAGACTCATAGGAACTCTGCTGGATAATTTTGTCAGCTTGACACAAGCTAAAATCATCTGAAAGGAGGAAACCCCTGCTAGGAAAAGCCTCTCAGTCTGCATCTCTGGGGCCTGTTCCCTGGTAGCATATCTAATACTGTACTTTGTGCATCTTTACAGTGTACACAGTGTACTCACCTAGCAGAAAGGCCTGAGTAAGTCAGCACCGAGCAAATAAATAAGTAACACGTATAAATGCACTGCAGGGGAATCCCTCAGCCTCCTGGTACATGTAGTGGCACACAAGCCAGCTCTGTCTGAAAAATCCTGAGACTAACGCCATCAGTTCCACCCGTGATTCAGTTTTCTTCCCTCTTGTGCAGTTGGAAGAGTGCTTTCCTGGTCAGCAGACTTGGGATCATATTTTGATTCCTCCTTTGCCCCTACTGTGATACCAAGTCAGTGCTAAGTTCTGTTGATTCTTGTCGATGTGTGCCTTATGGCCACTTCTATTTAATTTTTGTTGCTAGTTTGGACTCTATCTCTGTTTCTAGAACGTTCCTGTTTTAGGGTTTTTACTGTTGTGATGAAACACAATCACCAAGTAACTTTGGGAGGAAAGGGTTTATTTTATTTGGCTTACACTTTCACATCACCATTCATTATTGAAGGAAGTCAAGACAGGAACTCCAACAGGGCAGGAAACTGGAGACAGGAGCTAATGCAGAGGCCATGGAGGAGTGCTACTCACTGGCTTGCTCCCCTTGGCTTGCTCAGCATTTTTCTTTTAGAACCCAGGGCCAACAGCCCAAGGATGATACCACCCACACTGGGCTCGGCCTTCCCACATCAATCCCTAATTTAAAAATAACCAACAGGCTCGCATACAGTCTGAGAGCCATTTTTTATTGTTTATTATTATTAGTTACATTTTATTAACTCTGTATCCCAGCTGTGTCCGCTCCCTTATTCCCTCCCAATCCTACCCTCCCTCCCTCACCATTTTTTTTTAAATAGAGGTTTCCTCCTTTCAGATGATTTTAGCTTCTATTAAGTCAACATAAAATTATCTAGCAGAGTTCTTATTAGTCTGTTAGCAGATTTTCCCACAGTTCACTTTTTGATTAACTCTTTAATTTTTGTAAGGCACAGAAACTTCCAGTGGCTTCTCCTTACAAAACTGAATATATCAGCCTGGATTGCAAGGGGTTAAGGATATGAGGTTGGGGTGGGGGTGGTGAAGACCTTGAATTCCAGAGACTACTGAATTGAAAGCAGTGGCTGGACTCTGAGAAATAAAGTATGGTCTGCTGGTCTGGAGAGAGGCTGGTGAAGAAAATCGTGTGCGTATTTGAAAGAAACAAATGCTGTTAGAAGTTTGATCTCTGCAAGCCATTCATTTCCTCTTTCCACCTTCGATGAGAAGCACTCCAGATGAGTGATGCCACCTGTGCTAATTGCAGCCCCAGACTGCTGAGGGTAAGAAGTCTGTGAATCAAAATAAGGAGCTGTGGAAACCGAACTATTAGTATTTAGGCACCCTGCTTCTGGGTTGTCTAGTAACCTATTGTCATCATGTGTTGCCAGCCAGGTAGCGCACCTGGCAGGCGCGGTTCAGTTGCACAGAAGCTATAGAAGGACCAACTGGCACTTTTTCTGTCTCTTCCTCTCTTGCTCTCTCCCCTTTCTCTGCCACGGTGCCCCCTTCCAATTCCTCTATCATGTCTTGCTCTCTCCTTCCCTCTCTCTCTCCATCTCCATCCAGTAAACCTCTTTCATATAGTATCTGTTGTACACATCATCATTTCATGAACCCTGTCTAGCACTGTCAAGGCTGGCATCTCAAATTCAATTGTTCATGTTCCTATTCTAGTTTTGAATGTTTATTTAAAGGAAAAATGCCTGAGTTGGTCAAGTCCATTTTTAGGGCACCTCTCTTCTCTGAACCTTTTTTTATCATTTGGAATGAGGTATATTTTGAAATTGCATACATTTGAAATGGAATTATGATTTAGCTGGATTTCTCAGACATTTTAGAAATACAGCTCCTGATAACATTAATTAATATAAAAATGAAACTCTTTAAGAAATTGTGGCTTATGTTTCTTAGTGAATGAAAAAAGAAATAAAAAGGAAGGAAATGACTGCTCCTAGGAATGGTGTAGGAGTTCTTTGTAGATAAAAAGGAGAGCACAGTCAGAGGAAGGGACATCTGTGAGAAGCCAGAGTGATCATGTGAGGATGAAGGGAGAGAGAGAGCAGGAGAGGAACAGCCTGGGCCAAGAGACTGGCAAAGAGAGTGAAGGGTAGACCAAAAAAGGCCCAGGTAACCAAAATGGCTGTGTTTTACAGGGGTGGGCAAGGGGGAAAGGGAAGCCCAGCTGATGGACTGCAGAAGTTTAGAGTAGGAGGTGGTGTATTCTAGGTATACCCTGTAACAAGTAGGGACTCAGGGATGCTGGGAGAACCTGGCAGCCATTTGTCCTGTATTTAAGACCTAACATCCCAATCTTTTTGTAGATAATAAGTACATAATAAGGGGCAATGTAATCTTTTCTGACTAGTTTCTGCTGACATTTCTTGGGTCATCGTTGGTGACCCAAGAAATCTGGAATACCGGTCAAGGTCAAGAGGAGCAAGCTATTTCACTCAGTGTCCAGGCTCTGTGGGATCTTCTGGGGTTAGGGAAGTATAGGCAGTCTGTGAGGCTGGACCACTGGGGCTATTGGCATTGGAGCCTTCTAAGAAGCAAATTCTGAGGGAACACCTGGAGCAGCTGGTGATTTGTGGCACAGTCTGCAGTTGATTTGAAATCTGCTGGGACAGATGACTAGAGAGAGAAGGTGATGTTAAGGGGAAATTTTTTCCTGGATGTACATTTGAAACTTTTAGGTTCATGGCCCTGGTAGTTGGGGGAGGGAGTCCAAAGATCAGAGAAGGGGGAGAAATCCCATCCTTAAAAATAGGCAATGGGTGGGAGGAAATTAGGCTGTTGGTTCACAGTGTTTATGGAGGCCATTGAGCTGTGAGAGGTGGATTCAAGACGCTTACAATAATTTTTTTTTTTAAGTTCACAAGAAGGTAAAAGTTTAGCTAAGTTAGCATTACTAGTGTTTATAATTGTACTGAAATTCACTGTAGGAAAAGTCAAGTAGACTAATGCCTTTGAGTCTTAGTAAACCCTTGAGGGAACCCTAAAATGATTTGGGTTTAAAAGCATGAACACTCTTACAAGAGTGCTGGTTATATAGTTTGGGCAAGAGATGTTTTTAGCATGATTGAGAAGCACTTTTAAGTCTATCCCTGGAAGATAACTAAAGGAAATTTAAAATCTTGAGCTTGTGACCCTGATAATAGTAGTCAATGCTTACTTACCAGAGCTAGATTATTAGCTTATCAGAACTCCATTGATTAATGTTAAAATTCTGAAATTTTGAAGTCTTAATATAACAATAACAAAGAGAAAGAGATCTGAAACATTTTTTTCCTAAAACACTTTTAAACCTTTACAAATTGCATTTACACACAGCATCTTTTTAGACCCCTCAACTTAGACCTTTACAATGTGAACTTAATACATTAAAACACTTTCTTAGACCTTTATAACATAAACTTTAAACATTTTTTTCCATCCAACTTTGTACCATGAGACACAGTGATTGGTTACTGAGAGCAGTCATTGCAAAGCATGTTCCCTTAAATGAAGGAGTAATAAAAAGTTACATTGAAATCTGTTTTGTGAGTTTATCTCCTTTTAGAGTCTGGTGGCAAGGTAAACTGTTTGTCTTTCTCAGATGGAGACCAAGTAGCTCTCCAGTGAAGTCTGAGGCCTGATTATTACATATGAAGATAAGGCTTGGGAGAGGAGCTGGTACACTTGATACTTTTGAATATCATCAGAGATCTGAAAAGAATAAATTATATTAGGAGGTACAATCTAAATAGCCTGTGTATCAGTAACAGTGACAGAAACTTCCCCATTACCTAGACGGTTGCCCTAGGCTTCTGTGTCCTCCATGGCTGGGCAGTGATGGTGGGTCTTCAGCTGTCATATAGAGCAGCATTTAATCTTCAGTTGGTACCAGAGAGCAGTGGGCCTTTGGTACTGGGGATGGTATGGAATATGGAAATGCCAAGGGATGCTGAGGGTTTGGGAAGACTGGGAGGTGAATTCAAGGCCATTATCTGACTGGAAGGAGGTAGGAATTCCAAAGCAGGGACGAATCTCCAGGAGGAGTACATTGGAGACTGTCTGGACCCATTTGTTGGTGGTAGGAGATGCCTCCACCCACCCTGAGGTGTCCATGTAGACCTGGAGGTACTTGATGTTTTTGACTGTGGGCCTGTGGGTACAGTCAAATTGCCAGTCGGTTTGGGGGAGAGAGCCTCTGGCATAGTGGGTAGGAAAAGGGGCCTGTAATAACTGGAGTTTGGGGGCTGACATCTGACAGATTTTACAAAAGACAGTAATCGCCCTTAAGAAACGCAGATCCTCAGAGGTGGGCTGCAGGTGGGTTTTAACAAAGTAAGTCATGCTTGGCTGTTGGGATGAAGGAGCTAGTGTAGATAGGTCAGAATTTTTGCCAGCTGCCAGGGTGACGGGTGATGTGGTTTGGTGTGCAAGGATGTCCTGTAATGGGTGAGATGGGTCTAGCCCTCCAATGGCTGTAGATCTTACTGCCTTGTCTGCTCGGTTATTTCCCGTAGAGAAGATTTGAGATGTTGAGCGGTGAGCATGATTGGAAAATAAGTGTAGCATCTTGTACTAGTGTTGTGGGTTATTAATATTTACCATTGATAAATCTTTTAGTTAAGCAGTGGTTAGTTCTAAACCAACTGTAAATCCCAAATCACCACACAGAGACTGGGATTTATTTAATTAACTTAGAGCACAATGCTGGGCAATAGTTATTCCATCCTAAACTTCCAAACCCACATAGTTTCAGATTTCACTTATTATACTTGCTTTTAGTTTTATCTTAGGTCTGGTCCATCTCTCCACACGGTTCCAAGACCTCCCCTGCAGGGATTCTCTGTTCCTGCCCTCCGTACTTCCTTCTTCTCCCCTGTCTGGACCAGGATGTCCCACCTTGTCCTCTCCATTGCACAGCTTTGGGGCTGGTTGTTTAATTGACAATATAGAGAACAAATGGTGGCATGTTTACATAAACTTGAGACAGGTGATGCTTATCACCATGCAGTGTCCTGATTGAAACCAGAAAGTGGGATAGAGAAATCGGTGTTTAAATGAATAAGGATAACTTGTATACATTCCAAAAGAACATTACACCAACACTAGTACTATCTGGAGAGAAAGAAACCAGGGGCAGGGGAGAAGAGTTTGTAGGCCTTTATTCTTTAGTTAAGAGAGGACAGGTTGTGGGTGGAGAAGGTAGTGGTAGATGACCTAAGAGTTACTTTCTTGGATTCTCAAATGAGAAGCTCAGTAGCTGCTAAAGTGGGTAGTAAGGTCTAATTTTTTTTTGACAGGTATGCCATGGGTGCAAAGGAAAGTCCAGTTGGACTAGGAGCCCAAGGGCATATCCTTCTTTTTCTGTTACATAGAGGGAGAAGGGACGGGTTAGGTCTGGGAGATACAAATCTGGGACTAAGACAGGGGACTATGGAACTTCTGAAAGGGCTTGGTGATGGCTGAGAGAAGGGGTTCATGTGAGGGGCCCAAGGCTTGCTTCATATAGGGAGTGGACAAGAAGGGCAAAAAGGGATTCAGGAATGTAAGAAGCCAAATATTCTTAGGAATGATAAAAATCTACTCTTTGATGCAGAGAATTGCAAGGGACTGGATTAGATGTTTTCTATTGGAGGAAATGGATTTGTGGGTTGGGGTAATGGTTTGTTCCAAATAGGTGACCTGAACAGTGGATAATTGTGAGACTACTCTATTAGCTCAGGCTGGACAAGAGATTTAGAAGAGCAGAGGTGTCAGTTAGGCTATTTGTAGAGATAGACTGCAGAGGAGAAGGTAATGTACCTATTGTGTAAGTTTAGGTTTGTGGAGAGACAGCAAGTAGATCAGAGGCCAGGGCCTGGCGCCAAATAGGTGTGGGCATTCCTGGAACCTCCCCTGTGCTACAACAGTCCAGGTGAGTTGGGTAGAGAGTTGGGTGTCAGGCTCAGTCCAGGTAAAAGCAAAAATGTTTTGAGACTGGGTGTCAAGGAGAATAGAGAAGAATGCATCCTTGGGTCTAGGACTGAGAAATGGGAGGCACCTGAAGGGGATGGTGGAAAGGAGTGTTTAAGGGTTAGCTGCGACAGGGTGGAGTGGGACCGCTGCAGAGTTGATGAGTTGGAGATCTTGCGGATGGTAGGTTGGGCTTTTTAACTACAGGTATGGGAGTATAAGAAAGGGGAAAGGTGTGAAATAGGTTTTTTTTGGTTTTTTGTTTTTGTTTTTGTTTTGTTTTGTTTTCTAAAGAGGTCAGAGATGATAGGTTTAAACGCCCTGAGGCTCTGGAGTGGGAGTGGATCCTGGTCTTGGGTGATGTACTGGATAGGGTCTTGTAATTGGATGATGATGGGAGAATGGTGTTTAGCAACAGAGGGGTTTTGGGTATCCCAGACTTGAGAGTCCACCTGGGAGATAGGCAAAGGAAATGACGTGTTAGAGCTAGTAGGTTGGGTGGCTAGGAGGAGGAAAGGGGCTACTAGCAGGCAAGCATGGGGTCAGGCAAATGAGGGGAGCAAACAAAATAGAGGCTCCAAGTTTGCCTCCAAGATCCATTTCCAATAAAGGGATGGGACTGGTTGGCACCACAAGGAAAGAATGAGTGGGAGGAACACCCCCTGAAAATGCAAATGAGAGGTGGGGTCTGGTGAGGTTGGTAAGGCTGTCTCCCTACGCCAACAATAGGGAAATGAGAGGTGGGTTCCCAAAACTCCATCAGGACCACATAAGTGGTCCTGGTGTCCAGGAGGAAGGAAATGGGTCGCCCTGATACCTTAATGACTACCTGGGGCTCCCCATTGGAGATGACAATAATCAGACCAAGGGAGCCAGGGTCCCCTTCAGGTCATCATGGTTAACCCTAAAAGATCGATTGGAGGGTGATCTGGGTCTGTTGTTCCCAGGCCACAAGAGACATGGGGGCAGTCAACAGTCCAGTGTCCCTCTTGGTGGCACTTTGGTCATGGTCCAGATGGCCTGCAGTGGTTAGGGCAGACCTAGACCCAGTGACCCTCCACATTTGAAACAGGGACCTAAGATCTTTGAGTCTTGAGAGGCAAAGGAGCCTGGGAAGTCACTGAAGCTGGTTGAACAGCCTTGAACAGCATTTGATATTTTTTGGTTTATGGGCTTTGTCATCTCTCCCACCTTAAAGGCCAGCGCTAAGACATCTGCCTGTAGGGTTATTGGTCCTTTCTCCAAGTGCATAAGTGTGGACCTAATATTAAGGAAACTCTGGGTTTTGGAGGTCTAAATTGGTATAATGTAAGAGGGCCTTTGTGAGGCGTTCTAGGAATTGAGATGGATTTTCATGTTTGTCCTGGAGGACCTCTTGGAGACTGGCCAGGAGGCAAATTATAAACTGATCTCTAGCTAAAATGCCCTCTGGGGTATTGTATCTCTTTGGGGATTTTGGTTGGGACCATCTCAGCCCTGGCCGAGTGTGTTGTGTTTGGTAGATTTCATCTGCATGTGCTTTAGCCTGCTCCCAAACTTGCCTGCACTCTTTGGAAGTTGGTAGTTGGTTAGGATCATATATATGTTGTGGAAGGTGAGACTATAGGATTGGGTAACACACTGAAATTCTTTAATAAAAATAGAGAAAGTAGTTAGAGGTGTAAGATCCCATTTATTTATTTTTTTCTATTTGAGAGATTTCACTTAATGAAAAGGGGACATGTACCTCGACCAGGCTGTTTACCCCAGTAGCCTCCCACAAAGGGAAAACTGAGCTGCATTAGGCTGGATGGGGAGAGATAGAGGGTGTCCCACTTTGGAGCAGGAATGAGAAAGTGGGGTGGGGATTAACAACTGATGGCTGCTGGTGGGGTGAAAGTGGATGCCAGAGTGGGATGGTTAGAGCAGCCTGTTGCTGAAGAGGGAGATGAGGAGGCCAAAGGAACTGGAAGAGAAAGAGCTGTGGGTTGAGGTCATTGGGGGGTGGGTCTTAGCAGGATAAAGAATAGTGAAGGTTTCTTCTTATATAGACTTCATAGCTAGAAGGAGGTGAGTGGGGGAACAGGAACAACAGAGGGAAGACTTGGAGCACAGATAAGAGAAAGCTTGGATATAGGGAGCCTTTTTCCGACCCCCACCTCATCACTGGAAGTAGCTGTAGAGGGCCCTAATAATGTCCAGATCTAGGGTGCTGCTGGGCGGCCAACTTGATTGGTTATATAAGGGGTATTGAGGCCATGTCTGACTGTAAAGGCATTTAAATTTAGAGGCCTTTAAGTCAGGCACAAGGTAGAGTGCCTTGGAGGTTCTCCAAAAGGTATTTGAAATATGATCAAGGACACCGTTTCCTTGGGTGAGGTAGAGGGGAAAGTCCAAGGTGTCCCAAGGACCCAAGGAGGACTGAATTAAGAAAGCACAAATTGAACAGTGGGTTGTCACCACATAGATTGAGGGCCAGGGCTAAAAGCTCAAGGAGATATGGGTACTTGGTACCAGCACTTTCAAGTGAAGCCAGAAGGCAAAAACAGTACTTAGAATCAAACTCAGAGGTGGGTGTCTGTAAAGAGGGTCAATAGTAGCCTTAAAGACTGTGGCTGGCGATACCCTTGTCTCCAAGAATAATAGTGGGGTGCCAGATGATCAACAGGTATTTTCTCAGGTCCAGGGAAGTGTTTACATCAACTGGGAGGGGAAACTTGCCAATTGGCAATGTTTGGCAGTGTTGGATGGGGTGCCCAGCAATAGGTGAGCTGGAAAGTGAGTCTGTTACAGATGGACTGGGGACAAGGGATAGGGTCCCAGTCTGGCTTAGACCCACGAGAGAGGAGTGCACAGGCACTGGGATATTCTACGGAGTCATGGAACCAGTATTATGATTTAGAGGCTGAGTACCTTAGTGGGTATATGTTCAAAGATCATACCATGCAACAGATCTCACACAAGAGGTATTTGAGAGAGGGGTGGTATGTAGAGGCTGCCTTTGAGCGAGGGTGGAAGGGAAAGAAGTCACTGGCTTTTTATAAGGGGTATAGCACATGCACATAGTCTTTTAGGAATAAAAGTTCGAGCATAAATGTTGGGGAGAGTTGTTGGTGGATGCTCTGGACAGAGAAAGTGGGTGGAAGAAACTGAGTAATATGGTAATAAACACATATAACTAAAAGTTGGCTTGAAATAGAAGAATGCCAGGACAACAAGAGTAACAGGGATGTGGTGGTTGACTAATGAAGTGTTGTGCCTAGGGAACTGAGGACCAAAGTGGTATTGGATGATGAATGAAGTCTGTATAATTTGCCCTGAGATGTAGTGCCTTGCCAATTACAAGGTTTTCATTGTCTGGCAACTTACAATTTAAAGGGGAGGTGGCCCTGGCAACTCAGGCTCTCCAGTAATCTGAGGAAAGTGATTAAGTGCAGTTAAAGACTGTGGAAATAGAAGATGGAGAGTTCATTTCCAGCTGGAAGGCCTTGGAACTTTTTGGGGAACCTAGATTTTCATTGAGTCTGATAAGAAAGGTAGCGTGTTAATGTTAATAAATGGACTGAGCTAAAGAAATAGCCTGTGTGGGATGATAGCAGGTTTGGGCTTGTGGAACAATTGGTAAAACTGATCTTGACATGAAGATGAGTCATGAAGAAATGCGGGGCTGGGGAGGACAGTGGAAATTACTCATGTTGTATTAGTAGCCATGGTGACCAGAGCACTGAATACACTTATTACTGGAGAAGAAAAATAAGGGTCCTGAAACAGAGCTGTGCTTCTGTGCTGTGGCACCTTAGTCTGAGAAGCCCAGCAAAAGCAGCACTTGATATGGACAACAGCTTTCAGCAGTCCTGCCAGTGTGTGTGTTTCTGACATAATCACAGGGTACCCTCCAGTTTCATCATTTGTCTGAAATGAGAACTGGCCAGCACATTCTTGCTTAAAGCCCAGAACTAAATCTGAGGCTTTGAGCTGTTTGTTTATTTCTTGTATTTATTTTTTCACGTTGCCTTTAAGAGTTATTTGGTTCCTCAGTGCTACGTGCTACATTGGTTTTCTAGATAATGTAGTACTTATAATTTCTACTTGTGCTTTATTGCTTTTAAAAGTTATTATCCACATTCTCTCAGAAGGTTGTGAGGGTAGTCCTATATGAATTTGAATTTTCTCCAAAAGACCTTGAAGTTGCTGTATTAGTAGGGTTTTATTTAGTTGTAGAGAACAGAAAACCCAATTGCAATAATTGTAGGAATTGAGGTTCACTTATTTTATGTGACATCAATTTTAGGGTTATGGGCATACCTGTAGCTGCTCAGCTCTTCTATAACACCCTAAGAACCCATCCCTTGTCCTGGTAGACTTTTTGTAGGCCCCCTGTTTACAGAATGGGTACTGATATTTTCACCTCAGGTAAGGGAAAGGGAAGACAGTAGGCCTATCTAGTAAGAAAGGGTTTTCATTGCCATTACCAGACTTCCCATCTAATCTCAGTGACCAGAGTTGTCCCTTCTAGTCTTCCCAGCCACAAGAGAACTAAAGCAATTGTGTGTGTCTTCTGAGGCTCAGCACAGGATGCAATGGAAGAGGACAGGACTCTTACGTGGTGTAGCAAATGAACATCAGTTAAATTGTGGCCTTAAGCTTTACTTCACCTGCCAAGGCAAACAGTGTTAAATTCATCAGAAATTAGCTACAAACAAGAAGAACATTTTCAACCTACCGGTTTTTCTTTTTTTATGTTATAGAATTAGATGATTGTAATATATATATTATATAACATATAATATATATGATCATATATATAAAATTTATGACGCACTGTATATACTGTTATGGCCTACTGGTTATAACTACATCCCCCTTTCATCCATTTAAATGAAATAACAGGTGTTTTGCTTGTTTATGCAATAATTTTATTTATTAGTTATACAGTTGGCTCTTTTCAGGACTCAGTTCCTAGGCACTGATTCTTTTAATATTTTTTTTTTACATTTATTTATTTTGTGTGTATATGTGCTTATTTGGGTGCTTGTGCAACGCATGTGTGTGGATGTTAAAGGACAACTTGTGAGGAGTCGGAATTGAATGTATATTATCAGACTTTGAGGGAAGCCATCTCGCCAGCCCCCCCTCTATTGATGTCCTTTAGATGGATGGATGGATGGATGGATGGATGGGTGGATGGATGGGTAGGTGGGTGGATGGGTGGGTGGGTGGATGGATGGATGGATGGATGGATGGGTAGATGGATGAAAGGAAGGCGTTCATCCAAATTATGCTTTTCAGTATTGGGGAGTCTGTTCAGACTTGAGTGGCAAGAATACTTAACTTTTAAAGAACAGAGGCTGCAATTCTCCTGTCTTTCTAGAAACCACTGAATAGGCAATCCAGAATCTACCACAATGAAAATTGCAATAAATATTAGAGTTATTTATCAAACATTTAAAATTAGTCTACAAAGCACCATTTTCCAAACATACTGTTTTTCTATTTTGTAGTGCTTCCACTTCTCATTCAGAGAACTCGGTGCATACCAAGTCAGTTTCTGCCGTGTCTTCAGACTCCATTTCTACTTCTGCAGACAACTTTTCTCCTGATTTGAGGGTATGTATGCTGCTTAAACAGACTGATGATATCCCTGCTGTTCATTGTCTGCCCAACATCATCAGTTCAACTTGTAATAATTAAGTAGGTGATGGCAGAAAATTCTCAAAGCCCTCACTTTTTATAGTTCATCCTAGACCAGGCCAGCAAATATGAATGCTTACTTACTATTAAAAAAAAAAAAAAGAATGATTCATTCTTTAAGGTAGTGCTTTTAAGTCTAAAGATAGTATTTTGTGTAATATGATTTTCCTGATCACTTCCATAACGACAGGGAAAAATAACTAACATGCATTGAGAACTTACAGTAAGCCAACCATTGCTCTAAAGAGCTAAACTGAAATTACCTCTTGTAATAATTCTAGTTTTGTCACTTCCACATAGTATCTCAGATTAAGTAATGTGTCCAGGGCCTCATAGCTAATACTGTAGCTAACAGTTGTATTGCCAGTTGCATTAGTCAGGGTTCTCTAAAGTAACAGAACTGATAGGATGAAAAGCATTTGTATAAAGGGGATTTAATAGAGTGTCTTACAGCCTCTGATTCTAGCAGTCCGGTGAAGCTGTCTCCTGAAGGAAAGGCCAAAAGTCTGGTAATTGTGCAGTCCACAAGATTAGATATCTTCATCAGTCCCTAATTGGGGCTGGAATTCTAGAGAACTCGTAGAGAGCTGCTGTCTTCAGTCTATGTTAGAATCTGGAAGAAGTATATTCTAACAACAGTGAAAGAATGTTTCAGCAACAGGATTGCCAGCAAGAGTGAGGGTAAGCAGGCAAAAAGCAAAAGCTTCCTTCTTCATGTCCTTTTATGTGGGCTGCCATCAGAAAGAGTGGCTTAGATAGGGTGGGAATGATCTAATCAAGAAAATCCCTCACTGGTTACCTAGCTGCTTGGGTTTAGTTGATTCTAAGTTGAAGCCAAGATTAGCCATTACATCAGTGCTCTATCCTGTTGAGTCTTTCTGTATTTAAGTACTAGGGTGATAGGTCATTTCTACACTCTCAGTACCTTTTTAAAGTATTCTAAAAATTTTGTCTTATTTCTACCAAAATTAACCATTTCAGTGGTTCACTGTAGTACTTGGTATATTTATGGATTCATCTGCTTTTCTTTAAGCCTTTCTACAGAGTTTCTTTTTAAACAGTAGATACTTATTTTCATGGTTCTGAAAGATGGGAAGTCTGTTCAGGTGCTGCAGACCAGTGTCTACAAGCATGTTCTTCCTGGCTTGCATCACATATTGTGGAGAATATAAATACCTTCAGTAATGAAGTTCTTTGCTGTTTAGTATTTATTGATAAGTCTTTCGTTTTAATGAATACATGATAACAGAATGGAGATCTATAAAGGTTCTACAATATTTGTCATTGTCTTTTGTGAAACACGGTATTAAAGGCATTTCTGCAGTTCTAGGGCTTATCTTCATAATCTCTGTGTGTGCTGTCCTAATTTTAGTGGCTTCCTGGTGTGATGGTTACAATAGGGAAGAGCACGTGTGTTTAGGACAGGCTTGGCTCTAGTAACAGTGGGTATAAGTCTGTTGTTGCTGTCCTTATTAACATGACAAATATGTGGTTTATATCTATTTTTGTCTGTTATTGGATTAATTAAAATAAAATAGGGCATAAGCTTAATTTTGAATTGTTTTGGTCTACTTGTCAGCTCTTAACTACTTAACAAAAGAATTGGTTCAAAATGTAATTTTTTTAGTTAAAAACAAAATTTACTTCTATTTTCACCATTGCTGCATAAAGCACCATTTCTCAACCTTTGGGTTGTGACAGAGGTTTGGCAAACTTCTATCTCCAAAAATATGTATATTATAATTCATAACAGTAGCAAAATTACAGTTATGAGGTAGCAATGAAAACAGTTTTATGGTGTGTGTCACCACAACATGAGAAACTGTATTAAAGGGTTGCAGCATTAGGAAGGCTTCTCTCATTTTCTTAGGATACACATATGCCAGAAGTAATAAGTGACTGGCTCATGCTTAGACATAATGAGGACCAAAGTGTTCATTTGCACATGAAATATTATTCTTTATTATTCTTTTTAGGGCACCTGAATTTTAGATCAGTGTAGAGTTAAAGAAAAACTGCAAACTGTTAGTAAAGAGTGCCTACATAGTCATGTGCAGGGCTCTACCCTGTCACCATGGCTCTAACCATAATGTTCACCTTAGCCACTTAGTGGTTGAAGTGTTGGGATTATTTAGTGTAGAATATTCTGTCTTCTTATGTTTAGTCTTTGGAAAGAAGCTGTTACATATAGCCCATCTTAGAGAGCTGTGCCCTGCTACCTGATCCAGAGCAGAAGCTGGTGTACATTTTTTGGTACTATTAATGGGAGACACATTTCTCTGCCTTCCCTTGTTTGAGATACTTACCAAGCCATTTACTTCATTGTGTGCCTGTGAATATTAACTTAAACCTCACAGTGACAGTGCACTCAGTGTGGAAGCTCCTACTGGGAAGGTCTTTCATAAAGCCCGCACCCTTGCTGATGGTCTTTACTTTCTGCATTGTGAGATGCTCAGCCAACACCCTGCCCTGGGTGTATCACCATAATCTATTTTTCAGAGAATCCTGTTCCTTTTCTTCTTTTATACCCTGGTTTATTCTTTAACATGTAAACAATGGCTCTTGGGCATATCCTCTTTCAACTCCCCTCTCCTGTTACCCCTGCCACCTCAGCAAGTTGTCCTTCACTTCATGTTCTCTCCCCTCGCTCTCTCTGGTTGTTGATTCTTATACAAGTAACCATAGCCACAGTGAGTTTCCCAGTGTAATGATCATGTCATGTCCAGTAGAGTTTTCCAGAACATTACTTTGCATCCTCTGGCTCTTGCATTCTTCCTGCCCCCGCTTTTGCAAAGTTCCCTGAGCTGTTTCTCTGCATGTGGAGGTGGGATGAGAGGGAGAGCAGAGCATGACCGGGAGGATGGAGACATAGATGTCTGTTTAGGGCTAAGCACTCAATAGTAACTTATTCTCAGCACTTTGACCATTTTCGACTACATTCATTACTGACCAATGCAAAGAATAGCACCTCTGGCCAAGGGCAACACTGGCACCTGTGTACAGACAAATATTTAGGAGGCATCTGACAGCATGACCATGGTTCTGTATCTGGTTTTTAGAAAAGTGGGCTATCTTTCCCTGGGTCAAGATTTAATTTAAAACTTTTTTTGTTTGTTTGTTTTATTATTTTTCTCCCAGTAAGGTTGTTTATCAGTATCACTTAAACTCTGTACTAGGACCTAACTTTACTGATTGTAAATGCACTCTGCACCCTTAATGTGGCTTATTGGAAGGGAGTGGGCTTTGGAGTCTCCTACCATTATGATGGGACCCAGGCTGCTGTTTGTAACTTTGAATAAGATCATGGACATTTGACCTTTATTTCCTTACCTATGAAATGAGGATTAAAAACTTTATTTTTATGCTTTTTAAGGATTTGTTGTGAAATATACAGTTTTTTTTATGTAATTATTTCTTGTGTTACTTTATTTTTTTTTCATCAATTACACTTTATTCATTCTGCATCCCCCCATAAGCCCCTCCCTCCTCCCCTCCCAATACCACCCTCCCTCCTCCCTCTGCTTGCATGCCACTCCCCAAGTCCACTAATAGGGGAGGTTCTCCTCTCCTTTCTGATCTTAGTCTGTCAGTTCACATCAAATAGTAAAAATGGCCATCTTACCAAAAGCAATCTACAGATTCAATGCAATGCCCATCAAATTACCAACACAATTCTTTACAGACCTGGAAAGAAAAATTCTCAACTTCATCTGGAATAACAAGAAACCCAGAATTGCTAAAACAATTCTCTACAATAAAAGATCTTCCAGAGGTATCTCCATCCCTGATCTTAAGTTGTACTATAGAGCAACAGTTTTAAAAACTGCATGGTACTGGCATAGAAACAGAATGGTGGATCAATGGAACCGAACAGAGGACCCAGAAATAAATCCACACACTTATGGACACCTGATCTTTGACAAAGACGCCAAAACCATACAATGGAAAAAGGATAGCATCTTCAACAAATGGTGCTGGTCTAACTGGATGTCTACATGTAGAAAAATGAAAATAGATCCATACTTGTCACCCTGCACAAAACTGAAGTCCAAGTGGATCAAAGACCTCAACATAAAACCAGACACATTAAATCGGCTTGAAAAAAAAGTGGGAAATACCCTAGAACTCATTGGTACAGTTTTTTTTTATATGGATGCAAGATTTTATAATTCTTAGGCATTCAAGAAATACTTGTAGAAAAATGGCAGCTTTATATTGTATGTGGCAGTTGTTAGCTTACAGGCGATTCCCCTAAGCTCCTCTTAGGGACCTAGCAACAGCTTACATCATCACCTGCTGCCACCAGGTGTGCCAGGTGTGTCAGGTGTATGTTACATATGAAAGACTGCCCATCACCCCTTTCTGTCCTGGGCACCCCCTTTTTCTCCTTCTCTGTACCCCCTCTTTTCTGCCATCATAGTTCTGCACCCATCTGTCTGCCTGTCTAAATGTTTAATCGTCTGCTTCTACTCCTTCTTCAGATCCTCATTCCTCTCCCTTCCCCCAATAAACCTCTTTATACCAGATTTGCTGCATCACATAATTTCTCAGAGACACACGTTGGCATGGACGTACCATGGTACTGCCTCGCGGCATTATATTTAATAACAGCAATACTACAGTTTCTATAATTTGATTTGAAGTAATATAATAAGATTATAATTTCAAATAAAAGCAAACAGTCTGAAATGAAATTTAAATGAAAAAAAAAAATAGCCTTTGAATAAAAAATGTTTCTTTCTTACATGCCCCATCTAGGTCCTGAGGGAGTCAAACAAATTAGCAGAAATGGAGGAACCAGCCCTGCTTCCGGGAGAAAACATTAAAGACATGGGTCTGTAGTGAATTTTAAATTTTGTTTCTGACTATGCACAGGTGTTCATTCTCCTGTAGCTTCCAGGCTGTGTGCTGCAAGCGCAGACCCAGAGCTTTGGGGAGTGTTCCTGTCTGGCTATCGGAAAATGTACAAATTTAATGTTACGCTTTTTAAATTGTTGCTGAATTCTGTGAAGAAACATTTTATTATTGTAATATTTATTATTATTTTGAAATACTTCATTCAGACACTGGGGTCACCTAGCTAAAAACATCAAACAAGTGATTTTGATTAAAGTATAGCCTCTCACTTGCTATTTTTTATAGTTTTCTTCCTTGCATAAGCTGAGGTTAATTTTTGGATGAAGTTTTTATTTCCATTGCAGAACAAGCATTTGTATATAGATAGGGTTTGCCTCCCAGTGTAATACTCATAGTCAGAAAACTGTACTTTATATTCTTGCTTTGTTTTGCTTACTCACAAAACAATTATTCATAGGTTTGGAGGAGTAATATGTTGGGGGGGTGAAGAAGATGGTTGCGTAGCTAAAGTAAGCACCATCTTTGGTGTTATGGTCAGTTATATTCTTTTAAAGGCAATGCTTCATTTTCCCTGCACGTTCCTTTGGGTCTAAAATAAGCATGCCAGAGGGAGGAAATGCCATCAGATGGCTGGATAGCAACTACTAAGCTTAGCTTCTTGGCACTGTTTGTCTTTCTGATCTTTACCCTGAGTAGCTCCCTCCATCTTTGTCCCTCTCAGCCCTATCTATGACTAAACTTGACCTGCTGAGCTACTGTTGAGTTAGACATATTATTATCAGTATGGGGTGCTAAGTGCTAGGAGTAGTTATCATAATGACATTTGGAGTAATATTGTGAGAAAGACATTAGCTTGCTTTGTGGGATGAGGGAACTCCAGCATAGGGGGCTTCCTAGCTAATAAAACCAGAGCTCAGCCCATAATGGTTTCTTTTCTGCTGTTCTAAGCCCAGTGCCCGCACTGCTTCCATTACAGTGTGTAGTCTTGCACAACAAGCTTTTATTGGCCACTTTCCTTTAGGTTCAGCATGTCCTGGGACTTCATCTACAACCAGTTTTCTTATTGCTTATTCTTTTCAGCTGATTAATTAGTAGGTTTACCTACATATGGGTTAATGAGTACAAGCACGTGCTTCAACCAGAGCCTCCCTCTGTCCTCCTGCATGTAAACAAGTGCCTCTGTCTCTGAACCTGGCCTTACTATCCCAGGTATCCTTATTTCAAATGTTCTTAAGCCTCAGATTCACTTTTTATCATGCATTCTTGCGCTCAGTGGCTGCTCTCTCTGTTTCTGTGCTTTTGTAATTTAACTGTCCTCCTGGTTACCACATGGGGAGGTATTTGAGTATTTTAATGTAGATACCTATAAGTGACTTGAAGTAGACACAGTTAATAATGGTAAAGAAACCTCCACATGCATGCTGTGGCCATGACATATACATACCCATATACACATATAATAAATGTAATAAAATGCAAAAAATTAGCCCTTATGTGGATAAACCTACTAGTTAGTTATAATCAACTGAAAAGAATAACAAATAAGAATGATTAAATAAATGCTATAGTAATCAATAGTCTCAGAAAATTATAGACTGATACTTCTACAGTGGAATTACTTAGCCTTTAATGGAAGGGTCAGGTACTAAGCAGACAGTGCTATGCTAGGGGGTTAGCTTTTGCTAAGAGGTAGCTTCAAATCCATGGCAAGAAATGTTCTTAGCCAGGAGAACTGGGTTCAAGTCTTAACAATAATTACTGGTCTGGAACGCTGAATGGTTCGCTTTACTTTGCTGCACATTGATACTCTCATCTAAAGGTTGTTGGCAAATATATTCTTATCTTTAAGGCTGACTGAGGCTAAATTACATATGCACAGATGAAAAGCACTTCATAAACTTTAAGCACTGGGTGACCAGTGCTGGCTGACTCTGCTCAGGTTGCTGGTCAGAGTCTCGTTTCTCCCTGGTGTGAACTACTTAAAAGCCATCTTGTTGCTGATTATTAATACCAGAAGACTTTTCTATAAGCCATCTAGCTTCCTAGTAATTCAGATGGAGACCTATTGATTTATTTAACAAGCGTTAGCACAGTAACTTTTCAGGTACGATTTAAACTAGTTTTCTATGGTAGTCTGACTACCTCCCAGCTCTACTCCCCAGGTTACTTGCCAATATTCATCCTGTCTGGGCTGAATCTGCTCCATCAGGCTACGTTCTCTCCATCTTCCTTCTCTTTTCTCCTCCTTTCCTGGCTTCATAGTCACTACCTGAGACCTCAAGCCTAGGGAACTGAAGTGCCACCTACGTCTCTTCTGCCCAGTTACAGGCTATCCAACCTTACTTATTTAACCAAACAGAGATAATTGGAGGGCATAGTTTATACAACATTATTCAGTGTACGTGAGACTGCCTGTCTGGACTGCAGCCAGATCTTGGGGGCCGGAATGTAGCATCTGAATACACGGAGCACCAGAACCTCCAACAGCATCTCTGTGTCCTCAGTGAGAAAGGGTAGAGAACAAAGCAGAGATAGGTGTTGGTGGTGGCAACATTGTTGTAGACCTGTGTGTTTGCACAGTCCTTGCAACTTTATATGCATATGCATGCGTCTTCCCTCTTTGTCTAATAATGAGGGAGTGCAAGAAGGACAGCCTGTGATGGTTATAGAATAAGAATGCTGATTGCTTTTCCTGCAGAAGAAAACTGGCTCTGATATCCTCCAGAACCATTTCAGTGACACTAATAAAAGTTTCTTAGTTAAACTATAAAATCCTAAAGGAAACAAAAACAAAATCTGTCTTTATATAGTGATGGGCTTATTTGATTGCAGAACTTTCCCTCTAAATAAAACATGCATTGAAAATTGATTAAGAAAATGTATCTCACACTTCCTCGGGGAGCTGAGTTGAAGTTTAGGACAATTGTTAAAAGACTGGTTTCATTTCAAATGTTTTACAAAGTAGTCAGCCCTTTAATTAATATGAAAGCAAAGTCAGAAAGTTTCAGCGTCCTACAGATTGTGTAGGTCTTTGTATCCTCCAGAGCCCCCCTGGGAGTTTGTAGAATGTAATGGCGCTTCAGAATTGATTGCATTTGCTTAGGGGAATCTGATGTTTTGCTCTGATAATGGCATGGAGGGAATTTATAATATTTTAACATAAAAAACCCTGTATTAGCTAGGTAGTGGTGGCGCACACCTTGAATCCCAACAGTTGGAAGGTAGAGGCAGGCAGTTCTCTGATCTACAGAGCAGAGTTAGTTCCAGGACAGCCACGGCTACACAGCGAAACCTGTCTCAAAAACAAAACAAAGAAACAAATCCTGTATTGTGTATTACAAGTCTGCCATGTTAAATATGTTTTAAGCTACTAGTTGCACTTACTGTTTAATCGGGTAGTACATGTTTTTAGAAGCATAATACCCTGTATTATGTATCCATCATTCAGTATTTAATAAAACATTGATTATGTTTATTTCTCTAAAATTTGATGTCAGTTACTTGGTCAGGAATATACTATTCTCTTAAAAAAATTTTTTTGTTTTCAAAGAGGCCTGGAGAGTTGGCCCAGTGGTTGCTTCTCCAGCGGAAGACTAGGGTTTGATTCCCAGCATTGTCTGGATATCAGACACACACACACACAAAGTGCACATACATTTATGCAGGCAAAATGCTGATGTACATGAAAGACAAACATTGTGCTATTCTGTCTGCAGTCTGTTAATGCCTCAGAAGTATAGTCAGCTGAAAGTCTTCTAGTATTATGTGTACTATGGTCATTTTAGTTTTGGAGAAATTAGTACAATCTGAACTGTGGCTGAGAATACCAACTGGTCTTGAAAGTGGCCTACAAACTGGAAAATGGGGTTGATCATCACCTTTTTCCTGCCACTCTAACCTCTGACCTGCTTTGTCAGAGGATAAGGGAAAGGGACAGGGGACGATCTTTGCTCCCTCTTGCTGTCTCAGGAAAGGCCCTACCTCTGCCTTTCTGTTTATTCTATAGTTCTTGGATTAAGTCAAAGTTAGAAGCTTGGAAAAAGTTTAGGCTTCTGAAAGTTTTTAAGTAATTTATTTTGTCATAATTAGCCAGTCAGATTAATTTTATAGAACGTGTAAGTAAACTATGCCTTTTTTGTCTTTTTAGCCAAAGATGTGACTTACATATGTCCTTTCACTGGTACTGTACGAGGAACACTGACTGTCACAAATTACAGATTGTATTTCAAGAGCATGGAACGGGTAAGGCTTCTTGGTTTTGCTTTTGCCTGTATATTTGTGTGTATTTGGGATATTTGCTTACTTCTGATCAATTAACTTTTTTTAAAATCATTAAGACAAAGTCTTAATTATGTAG
This sequence comes from Meriones unguiculatus, assembly GCF_030254825.1. NCBI lineage: Eukaryota > Metazoa > Chordata > Mammalia > Rodentia > Muridae > Meriones > Meriones unguiculatus. Next base: position 153,977,342 of record NC_083349.1, read on the forward strand.
CTATGACTGTCCTGTAATTCACTATGTAGACCAGGCTGAACTCAAACTCAGAGATCTGGCTGCCTCAGCCCTCATATACTAGAACTAAAGGTGTATACCACCACCACCACACCCAACTCACTTCTGGATAATATTTGATGAAAGCATTTATGGTTATGATTTTTAAAATTTGGGGGGAATAGGTATTGGAGATTGAACCCAGGGTACTGTTCATGTTATTCAAGCACTTTACTTAAAAACAAAACAAAACAAAATTGTGTGGTTTTTTTTTGTTGTTGTTTTTTGTTTTTTTTTTTTTTATCTTGTAGGACCCCCCATTTGTTCTAGATGCTTCTCTTGGAGTAATAAGTAGAGTAGAGAAAATTGGTGGTGCATCTAGTCGAGGTGAAAACTCTTATGGCCTGGAGACTGTATGCAAGGTAAATTTTACAATACTGGTGTGTTGTATTTGATTTGAACTTATACTTGACAACTGGTCTAAGTGGATTGCATACTAGGAATGTATTCTTGTAGAAGCAAATGTTATTTGCCATTAAGTCACATCGCCTGGCATTTAATACCAGGTCCTAATCAACACCTTTGCCCATCTTTTTCTTTTTTTTTTTTTTTCTCCTGAGACAGGGTCTCTCTATATAGCTGTCGTAGAACTTGCTTTGTAGACCAGACTTACATCAGACTGAGGGATCTGCCTGCCTCTGCCTCCTGGGATTAAAGGTGTGCACTATTACCATCTGGCTTGAGCACATATGAATTCTAGGCTTCTGTCTTGTTCTCTCAGTGCCCTAAGTAAAATAAACAGTGTGTGTATCATCCAGAACGTTTGAACATATTAATCTTAGAAATTTGTCGAATTTGGTGTTAAAATTATTGACTTGGTAACTGGTATTCTTGACATCATGACCTATGAGTATAATGGCTGTCATTTCTGCATTTCTGTCTTTTCTCTTTAGCAGTAAATAGTGCTTAAAGTATAAGACAGCATGAAAGAGGCTGACTTGAAATTATAACATTTTAGATATGTTGTTCTGTGGACCCATACCATTATGAATTATAGTTGGGTCTTTCCTGGAGAGAGGATAACCAGAGAGGTGATATGTCTTTATAGGAATACACAATGTACAAATGTGTTTTCATAGAATGGTACATTTGGTACTATAGTTTGGCTCAGGTTTGCAGTAAGCTATTTTATTTGTGTTGAAAGTGCACTGTGGAGTGGCTCTGCGTGGTTTTTCAAAATTACTGGTAGTGTGCTATGCCAAGAAACAGCTAACACATTTGTATATTTCTGATATCAGACTTATTAAATAGCAATAAATTTACAACAGTTAGTGGTTTCATCGACAGCAGTGTGTCATATAGTCCCACCTACCCTTTTGGCCTGGCTGAAGGTTCTTTTATTTTAGTCTTAATTGCTAATATTCTCTCACAGGTCACATAGTAACTGTTTCTGTATATTAGTTGGCATATTTATGGTTAACAGAACACAAGTTAAAGAGCCTGCAGTGGAGTTCAGGAGGTTTCAGAAGTAGGCTGAGAGAGTATGTCTGTAGGTAGTGAATCAGACCAGTGCCGGGTGAAGCAAGCTGCCACTGGGTGTGAGGCCAGCCAGGGCAGGAAGTGGGTTTGAGTGACCAGTTAGATTCAGATGGGAGAGCCAGAGCTCTCGGAGTAGTCAGGGATTCTCAGTTCTTGGCACAGCAGCTGTCAGATGATATGGGAGCTATAGGATCCAAGCGAAGGAGTGATATTTTCCATAGTCTGTTGTGTCTGGAAAGTTCTTGGCCTTGGTTTCCCTGATAGGATTTTAAAGCACTACGTGCCCTTGCTGTCTCAACTCAGCACACTGGACTTACAGGGCAGCTCCCTTACTGCCCTCAAGAATAAATCATTTGTCTGTATTGGATGTAATGAACAGGTGCCATTTCTGAGTCCTCCTGAGAGTGCAGTCACCTTTCTTCCCCAGAATGCAGACATTGCTTGTAAAATGGAGTCTTCTGAGGCAAGGCTCAGGATTCAAACCAAAACTTAAAAAGTAACTATTAATGTATTATTATTGTGCAATGTGGAGTAACATAGAGTAGTGCACAGCCTGATCTCAACCAGTAATAAGACCGAAACCAAGTAAAATCAGCTTCTGACTAGGTTGAAATACTTAAATAAAAATGGATACTTTAGAATAATCTTTAATCTCACATTCTTTTACTAAATGCTATAAAATAGCATAAATTTGACTACTCCTGTCATCCTGCCTGAGCATGCGAAATGGCTGAGGACACATGCAGAGTCCCTGAGATCCCAGTGTAAAGCTGCGTCTGCGCCAAGCCTGGATGGTTACATCCAGAAATATTGGGACTTCTATTAGGAATGCCCCTGAAATGGAGGAAGAACTGAAGCCGGTTTGTCCTGTCTGTTCAGCAGAAGAGATGTAAAGTGACCCTAAGAAGCAATAATAAATACAAGAAAGATTGCCATACATGAAGCAAATGTGTTTTGTTTTGTTTTTTTTTTAATTATTTTAAAAATCAAGCTCTAGGAATTGAACTAAGGTTCTTATGCTTGTGAGGCAAGCCCTTTCTTTACCTACTGAGCTACCTTTCTTGCCTAGTAGAGAACAAATGCTGATTGTGGGGGTATTCATCAGTACTTGTCATTGACATCCCCTTTGGCCCCACTGAACTCAGGGGCACAGGTTGATTCTCTGCCATGTGGGAGAGTGCTTCCTGTTTCTTCTGCTCCCTGAAGCTGTGTTTGTATCTTAAATGTAGATCTTAACCTTTACCCGACATTTCCAAGTAACCTCATTTGTTCATTAAAAAGGAACAAAGTGAGTTAATTGGGTACTCTATCTTTTCTAGGATATCAGGAATTTACGATTTGCTCATAAACCAGAGGGGCGAACCAGAAGATCCATATTTGAGAATCTAATGAAATATGCATTTCCGGTGTCTAACGGCTTGGTAAATATGTCTTTCTAATCTGTGTTGTAATTAGTGTGAACAAACTCAGCATGGCTGAGATCCTTCCTGTTATGTCCCTGCTTTGGCACTTGGGCAGAGGCTAGCTTGTGCCCAGGGTCCATTTCAGTAATCACATTCTATAATTACGTCTTGATTTCTCGGGAAGAAGAGTGAACTGGAGATTGAACCCAGGGTCTCACAGCTAGGCAAGTGCTATACCACAGAGCGGTTTGTTAATGTGTCTTTGAGACAGGGCCTTGTGGAGTTGCACAGGCGGCTTCTCCAGCTACTTGCCCCAGGAGGCCCAGATTACAGCCTGTGCCGCCATCTTGGTTTATATAATATTTTTCTTTAGGATGTTTCTATGAGGAAAGCTTTATTTGCTCTTCATTGGGGTTTGAAATCTCTTACTCTAGAGAGTTACTAGTCTAGCATTATTTAACAGTGCTAGGTTCCCTCAACTGCATGAAAATTTCACTTCCACAGCAGCCATATTCATTCCTGTGTTAGAGCCAGAATGCATAAGGCAGGGAATGAATTAACCTAGTACTGGAGTTAATACTGGTTCTCACTTCAGTTGCAATTTTCTTTTTCTTTAAACAGCACAGGTTTTTTTTTTTCTAGTTAGATGTTAAAACTCTATATGCTGAAGTATGTAACAGCTGCTCAATGTATTAGAACTTACAGAATGGATTTCAAGCCACTCAGTTGCTGCTGTCTGGTGTTGGACCAGTTATTTGTGCTGGAAAGTAACGTTTTGGAGATGTCATTTATTACTTAGACTTAACCTATAAAAGCTAGCAAAATATTTAAAGGATATAGGTTAGCATTTGGTAAACTTTATAAATGGGCCTTTGTCCTTTCTGTACTTTTTAAAGCATATAAAATATTTAGTGTTGTAAGTAAAATAGTAATGTCAATAATAAAACTAAAACTAAAACTATTTTAAAAGGGCAATATAAAATATTCTTGCAGATAAGTAAATTAAAACACAAGTGATTATAACCCTTCAAGGACATGTTTCTGATACATTACTTTCTTAAATGTCTCTTTACACTGTTAACTATTTATTTTGCAGCCTCTTTTTGCTTTTGAGTATAAAGAAGTATTCCCTGAAAATGGGTGGAAACTGTATGACCCCCTTCTAGAGTATAGAAGGCAGGTATGTGCTTTTCTGTTCCAGCTTTCATCTTCTACATTATTTTCATGATAAACAGTAGATCAGAGTAAGGAGTTCTCTCGTGTCACTTTTTGTTTTAAGTGGAGGCTAACCCTGATTTGTTTCATTCCTTTTTATTTCTTTAAGTTGATTTCCAGAATACACACCAGTGCTCTTCTACGAATCTTTACTTATCTAGGAGTTTTTAAGTATAAGTTTGTCTAAAACTTCAGTATAAAGATGAAAATGGGATCAGTATGTATAAAGTGTAATGTTCTTATATGCCTTAACATCATTCATTCAAAAAAGTATATTTCAGTCAGATTAATGACAGATCCCTATCTGTACAGTGAATACATGCATTAACCTCAGATTACTGTAAAGAAGTTCACACAGACAAAGAGAAACTGTAGAACATCAAAGTCTTAAGAATAGCTAGAAGACATAGACTACTGTGGGCTGGAGAGATAGTATTGCACACAAGCCTGAGACCTGAGTTTAACCCCCCCCAAAAGCATTAAGATGAAAGCAGAGAACCCGCTGCACATAGCTGTCCTTTGGCCTCTACAAGTAGGCTATGGTACCTGCCTTTACCCCTTCCTTGTGCTCACTCCTTACAGTAATAATAATTGATCCCTTTTTATTACTGTCTTTTAAAGCAAAAGTTCAGCTGGCAGGTTGTATTTCAAAAGGAAAGTGGAAGCTAGAGGATTGTACAATGAAAAGTGCTAGTTGCTAATCATTTACCAGTAATTATACCCTGCAGAAGTGGAAGTGAAATCAAAACATTTCCTGACAGAGCGCTAACAACCAGAGAAGGTTTTGGAGGATGTATACATATCAGCAGCAAATCAGTCATCTAATCACTACCAGAGACGGCTCTTGTGAGGACAGAATACTGAGGTCTTTCTGTCCCCAACCCACACGTATGCTTAGCACAGGCTGTTAGTATCTAATGAACTGATAAGCCTGCTAACATTATATCTGGTGCCAAGTAAATCAGATCCCCACATTAAAATGTTGCTTCCTAAAACTCTGGCTATCACTTTTTGATCAGTTTTAAGATAATAGGAAGTGGAGATGGATGAGATTGGCATGGGTGGCGACTTTCCTGGTATCTTGTATTTTAGCTGACAGTTCAGTCTTATGTTTATGTCGATGTAGGGAATTCCAAATGAAAGCTGGAGAATAACAAAGATAAATGAGCGCTATGAACTTTGTGACACATATCCTGCCCTCTTGGTTGTGCCAGCAAACATTCCTGATGAGGAGCTAAAGAAAGTGGCATCCTTCAGGTCACGGGGCCGGATCCCAGTAAGTAGGCCAAGTGGGTACATGCATGGGTGCTGGGTGATAAGCCATAGTATTTATATGAGACATAGTATTTATATATCAGATTGTAAAGTTGAAACAGAATTGCCTGGCTCCTGACTCAAAAACATTTGCCCTGTGCATTAGCTAGCATTCTATATCACATATTCTTTATTCACGGCAATAAATGTTTATTGGGTTTGTTTTGCGGTTTTTTTGGTCACTGAGTCCAAGGAAGTAGGAAACTACAGATTTATGTAGTTCTCAGAGGAGCAGATGAAATAATTCTGGTTGCAAATGTATAGATTCTAAGAACTTTACAGTTTTACTGATATAGTAATAGTAATAAAAAAAACAAGCAGGCTTTATTTGGCTTTGTTTAATGTACTTTTTTGAAGGTTAGACTTCTCAGTAATCAGTGAGTTTTGCAACAGTATCTGATTAGGAACTAGCAGAGTTTACTAAAAAGAAGGGTGGCACAGTTTCCTGGCACCCTGAAGGGCTCTTGTTCTGCCAGGCATCTGTATAGAAGACTTTTCTTTAGGAGGCTCACAAGCAGGGTGCAGTAGGGGGCGCAGTATCACCATGTCCCTTCCATTAAGGTTTTGTCATGGATTCATCCTGAAAGCCAAGCTACAGTCACTCGTTGCAGCCAGCCCATGGTTGGAGTGAGTGGGAAGCGCAGCAAAGAGGATGAGAAATATCTTCAGGCCATCATGGATTCCAACGCCCAATCTCACAAAATATTTATATTTGATGCTCGGCCAAGTGTCAACGCTGTCGCCAATAAGGTAAGATTTTCTTTAGTAATTAGTTGTCACTAGTCTGTTGTTACTAAAGTCAGCTGAATTTGTACAATAGCCTGGTAAAGTGGTCAGACCCTACAGAGGTAAAGACAAAGGCCACACTGTGCTGGGTTCGTGATGAGAACGAGTTCAGTTTTTTTAACCTTTTTGAGACTACATTCATATGTATTATAGAAAAATTAGTTAATGCAGTCAGCTAAACAAATGATGAAATACTTTTAAATAGCCAAAACTTGTAGCATCATTAATCTTTGCTTATGTTTCCAGACCTGTGTGCATAAATATTTGAAGTAAAATGGAATAATTTTTCTAATTAAAACATTTTATGTCAATGAAAATTATTAATGTCATCTTAGTGTCTGATAACTAATCACATTAAACTGCATTTAGACTTTTTTGTCCTCCCATTCTGAGTGGTGTTTAGCTCATGGAGGATATTCCTTCTGCATCTGCATAGCTTTTTTGAGGGCGTTGTGAGTCGCAGATGTTCCTGCAAGTGGTCCTTTTAAAAGGAGGTGAAGGAGGATCAAGTCATTGCAAGTGTTTAAAGCATGATTGTTTTATTATTTCTTTTTTGTCAGTTAAACTTATAAACTTTATTGGTCTTAAAAATGAAACCAAGTTCATCCCAAAAGATTTTGTAGCACAAAATTCTTTCACTTATTGAGTATGGAATAATTTGAATGCCAGAAATTATAGGCATTTTTTCAGTTCATTAAACTTTATGCATCTTTTGAAATACATTTATACTACAAACATCAAATAAGTATCACCCATAGACATGCTTTGTCATAATTTTTTGTATCACACTGTTTAATACACTGCTTATCACCAGCAATCTTGCTTCTTTGTTATCCTGATATTTTATAGTGGGATGCATAAATGAACCCTGTAGCCAAAAGAAGTCAGATGTATTCTCTAGCAAGTGCTGGTTTCCTCTCTAAATTCCATGCCCTGAATAAAAGCAGGAGTCAGACTTAGCCTTCTGAGCAGGAACTGACTAGAAGGCAGCAACTGTGGTAGGGCAAAACATTGATGTTTCTGTAGTCACCACCTCCCCTCTTCCCAACTTCATTCAGGAAAATCTTTACCACACATATGTACTCTGTTGCAGCGAGTATTGGAGGTAGCATTTTCACAGCCTGATTAGTTACTGTTGTAACTTCCTGTGGCCAGAACCTAGCCATCTTCTGCCCCGGAGCAGCCACTCTTCTTGCCCTGTATTTCTTGCACAACTTTATGCTATTATACAGGTGTACACTCTGCAGTTTTGATTCATCTTCCGGGATACTCTCTTCAGTGTCAGGAGTCTTATATGGGGAATCCTCTTACCTGTCCAGCTTTTCCTTCTGTTAACTGACTGCATCATAGTGTGGATTGTTTCTGTTTGTCCCCAAACCTTTGAGATGAGCCTGAGGTTTATTCAGATTTAGAGGTTCCATTCATTCTATGGGCCACTGCTGACTCTTGGATCCAAGTTACTTTGGTTAGCTTGGGTTAAAATAGTACTTTTTAAAGATACTGGTTGAATTCTTTTATCTTTTGAATAATCAGGATAAGTGCTTCTTACTTCCCAGAAACCAGAGGTGTCCCCGGCTGCTCAGGTAGGAAGTTATAGGGTGTTCTACGGTGTTGGCCCTTTACACCTACTATAGGTCTTAGCACTTGGCTGTCAGGATGAAAGGGCTCCTGACAGCTTCAGCTGCACAGCCTCTCACTGTGAGCCAAGGTCACCTTGGATCTCACAGAGATCTACCTGCCTCTGTCTGGTGAGTGGGTCTGCCTAGGGATAAAGGTGTGAGACACCATGGCCCGGTTAGCTACACTTCTAAGATTAAAGAAGACAAAACAAAACCAAAAACTGTTAATTTCTTCATGCTCTTTTCTCTGCGTCATCTGTATCCATTGCACTGTTGCCTCCCGTTTACTGATGGCAGTCAACCCTTGGGACTATTGGTAGTCTGTCCCACACTTCCCTACACTTGCTATTTTGAGACTCAGAGTAGCTAATCAACAAATTCAGTTTTAAATGATTTTCATTTTTTTTGTTTGTTTTATCATGTAGTTGCCTTTAATGGAGATAAAAATGCACTCACCATAAGAAAGTGTCTACTCCTTTAGTATTCACAGTCCATAATGGCTGTGGCTTCTGTATTAATTCTATCCTGTTTCTGTAGTGGGTGTATGAAGAAGCTACTGCCATGCTATGGGTTCTGTAGTATTTATTTCCATTTCTGTGATAGGCTTGTAAATTAACTACTACATCTTCTTAAATGTGTTGCAGCAGAATTGCTTTGAAAGTTTCTCTGGCCTCAGTTTAAGAATTACTGTGTTAGACTTGTTACCTCCTGTGGCAGAATAGCTAACAGGGCTGCTGTGAGCATGTGCCATTTGCTCCCTGAGGTGTGCCGGGAGAGACCTACTTACTCTATCTAGGCCTCACGTTGTAAACATCCTCCAAATACTGCTAGCCACTAGAGACATAAGTATACAACACAAAAGCCTGACATACCATGTTAAACCATAACATCCATTCTCACTCTTCAGGAGTCTTTGTTAACAAGTATCACTGACATTAATTTTTGTGACAACTTTGAATATAAATTACTCTGCAGAAGAGAAGTCTGACCAATCTTTAAAATTAGTTTGGACTTGAATTCGGATGTGTCATAGTCATGATTTTATTATTTTATAGATTTGAAGATAGTAATGTCAGTGGGATTGTTTTATAATCTTTTTAATTTAAAATGAATTAGCTTATAAGCAAACTATGATAGCTAATCTTATCATCTTGATTGTAAAGAGGACTAGTGTATCTATGAGGACATTTTGATAAATAAAAACTCTGACACCTTTGAGGGGTGGCCTCTGCCCTTCCTGCCACTCTTCTCTGTAACAGGGCTGAAGTAGGGGAAAGGTTTTCCTTTGCCATGCTCTTTCCCCATGATGCATCACAGTCTAGAAATGTGGGGCCTGCCTGTGAACTGAAACCTGTAGAATTGAAGTAAATCTTCCCCAGATAAAGCCTTCCTCAAGCATTTTGTCACGGCAACAGAACACTAACTTGGAAGTCATTATGGCTACAGTGAGTTTTTCAGTTATTAAATGTGAAATGATGTAAAAAGGAAAAAAAGCTTGGGTGAGTATGGGATTCTTGAATATAGAATTGATGACCTGTTTCAGTGAGTTTGAAAGGAAGTTCTCGATAGGACTGATAAGCATAGTGAAATTTTCTTTAAAATGCTAAAGTACGTTGGGATGATTCCTAACATCCTGTCACATAGGCTTAGCACAGGCTGTTTTAGGGATATTATGAGGCTGCATGTGTTTATTCTAAGTGGCTCTGAGCTACCCATGCTTCCCATAGGGCTTCCTTATGTACAGCAATATTCATATTTCATACATTTTAGGTATTCCATACATTTTATGGAATTTTGTAAGAATATCTATAGGAGAGTTATTCATTCACTTACGGTTTTCTGTGATATGTACCCTTTTGCAGGCAAAGGGGGGAGGTTATGAAAGTGAAGATGCCTATCAAAATGCAGAACTTGTTTTTCTGGATATTCATAATATCCATGTTATGAGAGAATCATTGCGGAAGCTGAAGGAGATTGTGTACCCCAACATTGAGGAAACTCACTGGTTGTCTAACTTGGAATCTACACACTGGCTGGAACATATTAAGGTATTTGCTACTCTTTCTTAAGGCCGCCACCCTTGGATCTTGTAACTGAAATCAGTAAGAGGGACTTGCTGAGTAGTGAGGCCAGTGGCTCTGTACACACTCTGAAAAAGCTGTGCATGTACCTGTGCTGTACATGTGTCTCTGCTGCTCCTTGTTTTCTGCTTCCACATCTATCTGAATTCTATCCATGCTCCAGATAATGGTGTGTCTTTCACTTTGTCTTCACACATTGTATCCTTTTCCAGCTTCCTATGTTCTCAACCCACACTCCATTTTAATATGCTGTTCATTTATTTGTCTGTTTTGGAGACAAGTTCCAGGCAGTCTTCCTCTCAGACTGTTGGGATTATAGGCATGAGCCTTGGCACCTTGCCTCCTTTTTAATGACTGTTGATGTTTCTTGCCATGTGACTGAGGCAGTAATATCTAACAAAACTGTGATTCACTTTTTAAATTTTACTTTCATTTTACTCTTGTTTCCAGCTCATTCTTGCAGGGGCTCTGAGGATTGCTGACAAGGTAGAGTCGGGGAAGACCTCTGTGGTGGTGCATTGCAGTGATGGCTGGGATCGCACAGCTCAGCTCACTTCCCTGGCCATGCTCATGTTGGATGGATACTATCGAACCATCCGAGGATTTGAAGTTCTCGTGGAGAAAGAGTGGCTAAGCTTTGGACATCGATTCCAACTAGTGAGTAAAGAACCTTCATTTAACTGTATGTCTGGTCTTCTTATGCTCACGTACGCATGTGCATTTGTGTGCAAGTCAGGGGTTGTCAGTTTTCTTCAGTTACTTCCTATCTTACTCTTAAAGACAGGGTTCTTCACTGTCCCTGGAGTTCACAGATTTGGAGTAAGCTGGCTAGCCATCAAAACCAAGAGACCTGCCATTTCCGTCTCTCCGTGCTGGGGTTACAGGCATGCACACTATGCCTATCTTTATTAAGCTGTTGGGACCAAACTCAGGTCTTCATGTTTTTGTGGTAAACACTTTTCCAGCTGAGCCATCCTGCACCTTCATTCCTAATGTGTTAATGTTTCACATCTTGTGCAAGGTATAAAACTGGATAATGGTGTTAAAAAAAAAAAAAAAAGTCTGGGCTATTAAGAACTTTTGCTCTTGTGGAGGATTTGAGTTCATTTCTCAACACTTAGGTCAAGTGGCTCCAAAGTACCTATTAGTACAGCACTAGAGGATCTGACTCTTTTGGCCTTTGGGTATCATGTACACATACACATATTTTAACTAATATTTAACTCCTTAGGACTAAATATAGTTTCCTATTTATGCTTTCCATAAATTTGGAAAGTGGTACAGGTAGTCTTATGAAAATGACAAAATTTTGAGCCCTGGACTGTTCAAAGTGTTATTATTTACTTAGACAGTGGTTAAACCCACGGCCAAGACAAGCACTCTTCCACTTAAAAAGTTCTGAGATATAGGGTCTTGCCTAGTTTCCAAGACTGACTTACTTTATAGTCTCACTTGTGATCTTCTAGTCTCAGCTTCCTGAGTAGCTGGAGTTTCTGATATGTACTCCTGGGACTGGGCTGAGATTTTTTTTTTTTTAATGGTAAATTTTAAAATGAAGAGGTCCTAGAATATTTTAGTTGGATTGAAAGTTTGTTTAGCCATGAATCTGAAGTATATGCCTAAAACAGTAATGTGTACCTACTAAACTAGTGCTTCTATTCATTACCATGCCCAGAAACAAGCATATACCCCTTCTTGAAGCCATCAGTCCCACTTAGACTCCCTTGCTGGAATTTGTGATAATGGAGTGAGGCCTCCTGCTTCCTATGGTTCCACACTCCCCCTGGAGACAAATGAAAATCATTCCTTGTTATCATTCAGATATTTGAGCATAGCTATCTCCCTGCATCACCCATAAACAGTTCAGCTTTTCAAGATGAACATCCTTGATTGGTCTTTTCTCCCCATCCCAGTTGTCTGTCAGTATACTTCTGACTGTCTAGACGTGTGGTAACCACAACTTAATTCATTAGTGAAACGGAGTTATATCCTCCTTGGAAAGAGAAAACACTTGGTCTCTGCTTTCCTGTGCTATGCTTTGGACTCATGCTGTTCTTCAATGGAATGTTAAATGGCTTCTGTTCAATGCTGTTTTGGAATTGGAAAACTTACAGTAACGTTATAGGTCTTGTGTTATTTGTATTGGAATTAAAGTGATGACGGAGTCATCTTCCCAGGAAGGGGAAGGAGTTTGAGAATAAATAATGAACAAGGCAAGAGTTGAACTGAGGTAGAAGCCAGAACATTAGAGCCTAGATGGCACAGAGGGATATGTATAGGTCCCGGTATCTGCATGGATATGCTTTAATATTAATCTTTAGAAGGGTTTGCTAGCAGTGTTTATATGTAACTTCAAGAAACTAGCACTTGAAATTGGTTGACTCTTCTGAACATGAACTGTCAAGCAAAATTAGGCACCTGAAGCATTCTCTCCCAGTAGCTTACATTTTCCCACTTTGTCTATACAATGATGCACTTATCAAAAAACTCTCTTTAAAACAAATTCTTCAAAAAAAACCAGTTATGTTTCAAAACCATAAATTCCTTGTGACTTGCTCTGGTCACCCATCCCACTCTTTCTGGTCCACTATTTAAAGGGGGTTCTTTTCTTTGCTTTCTTTCATTAAAGAACATCTAGTCAAGATGTTCTTTGCTAGTGACTAATGCTACAATCAGTTTGTTGAAATTTATGAGGAACAATTCTATGTATTTTTTTAGTAGCCTTATTTGAAAATTATTATGCATGTTTTGAAATCTGTCAGAACTTAGCAAGTGGTAGTAGTTCCTTAGAGGTTATGGAATCCAGAAAAAGATTTTTTTTTTAATCCTTTGTCATACTAAATTCCTTTGGTTTCCTAATTTTTCTATAATTTTTTTTGTGCCATCAATGGTTATAGAAAAAACACTAGCTCATCGTTATGCAGACCTGCTGATCTGCTCTTTTGTCTACTGTAGCAGAGGCATATGTATATGGTTTTTCAGAAAGGTAGAGAAGGTGAAAGTTTACTAAAATTCCAATCTTTACATGATTAGCAGTGAATACTGTCCATAGTACTTTACTGTAAGGAAAACAAACTGTACATTTTTGAAAAACATCAAATATTCAAATCTTATAATATATAGTTTACATTAAAATGTTACTTTGTTTTATCCTGATGCACAGGATAATAGCAAATCACACACAGACCTTTTCCATTTTGTCACATTAAAATATTTACTCAGTAACAAATTTTTTTCCTGCTTTGTCAGTGATACTTGTCTAAGAAAACTTGACATTTTCCTTTAGTAGTGAGCTAGCAACTTGACAACCAACAGCAGTACATACATTTGTACCAGGAGTACCAATACTACACACTGGGAAAGCAAATCAAAGCAATGGCCTACGATTACAACAGTATGTTTTTAAATCGAAGCTTGCCCCAGAAGTTATATATCCCACTGGTTTATTTTGGTTATTTAGTTTTGGTTTTTCAAGACAGGGTTTTCCTGTGTAGCTCTGTCTGCCCTGGACTCACTTTGTAGACCAAACTGGCCTGGAACTCACAGGCATCTGCCTCCCAGAGTGCTGGGATTATAGGTGTGTGCTGCTTCTATGACCGGCTATCTCACTTTTTTTTTTTTTTCTTCTCAATGCAATTTATTCAGGAACCTTGAACAATCTTCTGACCCTGGGGAAAGCCAGCCCACAGCTTAAAATAGCCTCTGGGTAGCCAACCCCAGTGTGCCTCGTGGGCAATGCAGATAGGTCCACATATACGGAAGCAAGCCAGATCCTCAGCCTTAGCCAAATATGGAATTGTTTGTTTGTATCTCACTTTTTGAATGAATGCCTGCTTTGGGATTTTCAGTTGTATGGGTGGGAACCCATTTATGTGAAGGACAGATCCAAGAACTTTTGAAAGTTCTTGAGATTTGTGCTATGTAATTATCTCCTGAGGTGGTGTTCTTTGTCTAGTAAGTCCATAAGGAATGTCTTACCACTGAGACATCTCTAGGGACAAATATCTGGGCTCTAAGGACTGTCTCTTCTTTGTTGTTTTAGAATCTGGGTTTCATTTATTAAAGTAGTAATCTTGAAGTTTGCAGTGTGGAAATGTTAATAAGTTCCTGCTTGGGTAGAGTTATGATTTCTACTTTGTAGTACTTTTAAAGATGTTTTAAAGAAATTACAAATACTGACCAAATTATACTTTTGGAAAATAAAATTCTACTAAGTAAAATGTCCTACATGTGACATTTCATTGTCTTTGCTTCAGAGAGTTGGCCATGGAGATAAGAACCATGCTGATGCAGATAGATCACCTGTTTTTCTTCAATTTATTGACTGTGTCTGGCAAATGACAAGACAGGTAAAACCATCCGCTAACACCCTTCCCTCACATCTACTTTAAGCTCAGAGTGGTCCTGATTGGCTTATGATTCTTGGGTAGACTACCACTGGCAATAGCTATTGTTATTGTTAGGTATTAAAACTTGTTATTTAGGGTAATGTTAATAAATATTAATAAACAGTTGGATTCTAGTAGCATCTCAGCCCAGAGTACTGATAACAATCAAAAAAGAGTCCTCCCTTGAATAGTTCTTTGTTCACTGAGAGTTCTGTATACTTTACTAAGATGAGAAAACAAGCTACATCAAATTCCAGCCTAAAATAAACACTATTTTGAATCATTTTAGCAGTTTTAAAGGAAGTGTTGAGGCAGAAAGTATAAGGAAGGGATGACTCAGCCCCTTGTTAATCATGGAGCTATAAGGAACCCTGTTAACAGCCTTTTAAGCAACAGGTTTGTTTGAAATAGTGGTATAACCTGACTCAGTCTAAAAGGTAATGCCACTTTGGGATTATGATAGGAAGCAGAGTTGCAGGGTCTTGAGAATGGTTTCAGCAGGAGTAGGGTTAAGCTTGATAGCCCTCCAAAATTGGGTAAAATTAGGATACCCACTGAGGCTTGGGTAAGGGTGAATTTTGGGTTGGACTGCCAGTTGTGCATTACAAGAACCTGTTCCTCCACAAGACAACTAGGTTGACTTGTAAGTTGTCTGCCCATATGTATATGGAATACTTTCTTCTGTGTATATACTGATGGTATTTGCTGGGCACATTTGATATTTTAATTCTTAGAAATAAGACATGTTGAAAACTAAAAGAAAACTTAAGAAGGGAAGACTAGACTCACCAGAATTGCTCCAAGTCAGAATTCAATGGCTGGCAACTGTAAGGTCAAAGCAGAGCAGATCTAAGACCATGCAGTACTTGTTGCATGAGAGACTCTGCCTTGGAAAACAGATAATGCCACGATGGCTTAGGTAGTTTTAAATCTAAGTACTATTTTAAAAGATCTGCTTGTAATAGATAAATATGCTTGATAATGTCTGAAGTTTGTGGTGCTCAATTTGCAGTTCCCTACTGCATTTGAATTCAACGAGTATTTTCTCATTACCATCCTGGACCACTTGTACAGCTGTTTATTTGGGACATTCCTCTGTAACAGTGAACAGCAGAGGGGAAAAGAGGTAAAGTATGAACTCTGGCTCTCACTCTGGTATGTATGTAGTTATACTGTACTTCACAAGATGTATTAGGATTACT
This sequence comes from Meriones unguiculatus, assembly GCF_030254825.1. Classification (NCBI taxonomy): domain Eukaryota; kingdom Metazoa; phylum Chordata; class Mammalia; order Rodentia; family Muridae; genus Meriones; species Meriones unguiculatus. Next base: position 153,992,886 of record NC_083349.1, read on the forward strand.
TCTACCTATAAGTGGGGATAAGGGATCACACCTATAATCCCAGATACTCTAGAGGCTAAGGTAGAAGGACCACAAATCTGAGGCCAGTTTTTAAAACACAGATCCTCTCAAAATAAATTTGAAGAAAAGATGCAGAGAGAAGATGCTGGAGATGTACAGGCTCAGTGCCAGGTTCAGTCTCGCTACAGCAAAAGAACCATTCTTTGTAGAAACCGTTGGTGGTATTGGTAGAGCCCTCGTGGACATCAAGTTTTATTCAGAAAGCATGGTCAGAAAGTAGGTTATTCTGGGAGAGCATTCACACTGGAAAGCCCTGTTACAGATGTTAGACTCACTATTATGCAAGTTCATTTCTGTTTTTGTGAAACAGGGACAGTGTTTACTGTTGTGGAAAATAGTGACTATTTTTACTTTATAGTGATGTATTTCCATGCATGGTAGGCTTTCATTATGTTGTGGCATATTAGATAATCACAAATAGCACAGCAGTATTGTAATTACAGTCAATCTGTTGAGAAACTACCCTTGATTTAAAAGTTTTATTCATATAATTTAAATGCCTCAGAAATCCTCTTTTATAACCACAGAATTGTGGGACCATCACTGTTAAAACACACAGAAGTCATCCCAAACTAGTTAGTCCTCCTCTAGGTTTGGGCAGATACTGATCAGATTTCTCTATGGATGGGCCTCTTATGAACACTTCATGTAAATGGAATCATCCACATCACCTTTACTATCTTTTCAATATTTATGTCCTAGCATGCCCTTTTTCTTCGTGCTCAAATAATCTTGCATTATGGGTATCTCATTAGTTGTTGGTCCTTTGTATTTTTCTTTATTTTGGCTGTTGTAAACAGTATTGCTTTAATCATATGGAGTACTTTTATTTTTCTATGTGTGGAGTGTGTGTGTTTGGGGAGACCAGAAGGTATTGAATGCCTTCGAGCTGGTGCTTTCAGCTACCCAATGTGGATGAGATCCTACCTTGAGCATCCTCTTGTTGATTTTAAAGATCACACAGCCCAACATAGGTTTCACCTAAGGTTTAAATGGCTGATGTGGTAGGGGAGGATCTTTATCTATTTTCCCTCTTACAGAATCTTCCTAAGAGGACGGTGTCACTGTGGTCCTACATAAACAGCCAGCTGGAAGACTTCACTAATCCTCTCTATGGGAGCTACTCCAATCATGTCCTTTACCCAGTAGCCAGCATGCGCCACCTAGAGCTCTGGGTGGGATATTATATAAGGTGGAACCCCCGGATGAAACCACAGGTACACATCTACAATATACAAACACTATGACTCTCCTAGGTTTGTCACTCTCAAAACTTCCCACTCTGTCATGAGACTTTCCCGACTACACACCTCTTTCTGTGTGGTCTTTAAGTATACTGAAGAAAAGCTTTTATAAAAGCCAAAAAACTGCAGGTCCATAGTCCCGAAGAGTTTTAACTAAATGATGACTTTGCAAAGTAGCATCTTCGTGGAACACCTGAAGCCACTGAAAGATCAGTGGTGACAACAAAACATGTGGATTCCATTGAGGAACTAAAGGTGGGGCTGTCCAACAGCTGAAACAGCCAGTGCCAGAAAGCTCAAGGATGGTTAAAATCTCCTTTGCCTGGGATTTCTATTGCAGTGATTTTGTTTGCTCTTGCAGGAACCTATCCACAGCAGATACAAAGAACTTCTTGCCAAAAGAGCAGAGCTTCAGAGAAAAGTAGAGGAACTTCAGAGAGAAATTTCCAACCGCTCAACCTCCTCTTCAGAAAGAGCCAGCTCTCCTGCACAGTGTGTGACTCCTGTCCAAACTGTTGTATGAAAGGACTATTAGGTCAGGAACTCTGCATCGCAGCACCTTATGGGTAGAAAGCCTTTCATGTTTTAAATCCATCTACAGGAGATTTATTTCAAGTCTCCCTTAGATGAGTTTAGAAACAGCATTGCAGGTGACAATGGAGATCATTTGTAATTAAAGTATGACACTAACCTTAAGTCACCCAAAGAATACTAAAGTAGTGCAGTCCAGTATCCACAGTGGGTACAAGTTTTTCATTTCAAAATGTCTTAAGAACTGAGTGAGGACCTGGTTAAGTTCTCTAAGTGGGAGAAAAACAAGAGCAGCTGTTTTCACAGAGAGCATACTTAGAGCCTTGATGTCTGTCAGGTCAAAATTGCTCCTTTGTCAAATTTCCCAATTTAGTAAAAAGCATTGCCTTGAGACTATTACAGCATAGTAGTAATTGCTGACATTGTAACTAGGGTATTCTCAACAGCAGTTAGGAAATGATGCCTTATATATGTGCTTTGAGGGGATGAAGGGACAAAGTAGTAGCTGTCATCCAAGAATTCAAAGAACATTCTATGCCTTTCAGATGAATTTGCATTTGTATGTTGATCATAAACATCACAGAAGACATTTTAAAACCTTATTATTCCACTTTATCTTGATGATAATTGGCAAGTTTTAAAACAGTATTCTAAGACCTTAAAAGTCTGACTTTAGTGCCATGTTTAAATTTCACATGAACACTACCAAAGAACACTGCATGTTAAAAGAGTTAGTCTCAGTATCAGCAAGTAAAGCCTCGCTTCTCTGCTCACCTGAGTAGGGTGCTGGTGTATATTTTACTCTGTATAAGAGCCATATGTAATGTACTGTAACAAAGGAACTTCATACCACTTGGTCTTTTAATTAAATGACTTCAAACTTTGTCCTTGTCTAGTTGTCTAAAGTATCCTCCCTAACTCCCAAAATGTTAACCTAGAAATGTTCAATTTGACCCCATCAGTCTTTTTGACACCTAAATCAAACTAAATATTGTTCTTTAATTTATTATATCCTGTTGCTGATGTTAGAATTAGTACATCACATACATATGCACACAGAGCTCTTCTTCTCTTTGTTTTTCCTTGGATATTTTAAGTGGACATTGAACCTAGAGTCTTAAACTTACAAGGCAAGTGCTGTACTACTGAACTATATCCCCAGCATACCCAGTGTTAACAAAATTGGTACCAAATGATTTGGTTGATGCAAAATTAGTTATTAGAAAAATTTTAGGAGGTATTTATGTTACTAACTAGCATTCAAGTAAGGTTTCTACGTAGTTCACACTTTCCTCTCTAGTCTGCTTCCTCATTGAAACTTTTATCATTGTGGTATGACACAAAGGAATGCTGATGGGATCCAGACTTTAAAGGTGATCATACACTTACTCAGAAGCCAGAGAATATAACTGGAACTCTGTCAAGTCTCCCTTCTAAACCTTCTAATGTGTTCTATGACCTCCAAAATATCTTCAGTGTATAATGTACACACTAAAAGCACTTTATGTGGAATTCAGCTGTCTTCTTGGCATATAGTACCGAGGTAACAATTCACATTTTCCCCCAGCTTGAAAGCACTCCTTTCTTACTCAGCATGGGATCCATGTTGTCAACTTGTACAGAGAATACATGGGAACTCTGCTGTGAGTGAGTGAACAAGAAACAAGCAGGATCAAAACCCAAAGCCCTACACTTTGGATCCAGCTGGAGATAGGTAGGATTTAGCATCTCTCAATTACTATTCTAATTAGGAGTTGGAGCCATTTCCATTCAGATGAGTTATTCAGTTTAATGTCCTGAAATTCAAACAAGGAGTAAACAAAATGGCGGTTGAGATGGAAATATTTACCATATCACCAGAGCAGTTTCTCACCTTCCTGGGGTCTATGAACTCAGTTGTCACTTCATTGTTGCTGCAAACCTGCTCATCAGAAAATTGCACACACAAGTAAAAGGTTTATATATAATTCCTGGAGATTTATAAATCTCAAAAAAAAATCTATATAAAGATTCTAACTAGAAAATTAATTCAGCAAGAGACTGGGCAACTTCCAATGAGTGCCCAGGTAGCACAAACAATTCATGCTATTAAGCTTCTCAGTTACTATAGTATATGACTAGCATGTTCACCAGCCTGTCCAAACCCTTCAGTCACATTGGGCTTAGGTCTCTAAGCACAAGAATAACAGATATGCATTGAGTACTCTTGTTTCTCAATCAGGATACTAATAATGCACATTTGGGATTGTACAACAATAAAAGCTTTTGTCAACTGTTAAATTTAAAAATTGCTTTATTTATTTCAAGTACCAAATTTATGAAGTTTAACATGTCCATCTATTCAAAATTATAATTTAAATTGACATAATGATAGCTGTGTGTTCTCTTCACATTCTACTGTTATACTATGTGCTAAAAGCATGGGGTTCTCTAAGAGTCAAGATTAAAAACCAGTGCTTCAATGAATAAAATGATTACAGATAGGGATTGTCTAAAATCTGCAAATGCGCACACTTTACAACATCTCCCTTCTCCTAAGTCTTTATTACAAAAGTTCATTAACAACTGTTTATGGTTTTATAAAAAAATTGTTACATATTTTATGGGTAACTGACTTAAAATGTTTGGGTCTTTAAGAGTGAATTCAATACTGATGAACATCTGAAACACCAAAAAGCAAAACAAAGTTCTCTTAAATATATAAATATTTAAATACAGAAAGTCTCTATCAGCAGTTGAAGATAGTACATTTAATGGTCATATGGAGAAGGGAAAATAGTGGGCACTTCATGCTATGGGAAGATTTAGAAACAAGACTTTTTAAGCACTGACTATGGAGACCGCCCCATATTCTGAATTTTCAAACCCAATTTATTTATATATATATATATATATATATATCTACACCTACTTAAAAACACACCCACAAGTAAAAAAAGCTCATCATTTGTTTACAAAATGCAGTATATGAATACAGCAAATTCAAACACTGCAGCTTCTCAGCCTGTAAAACTCCATTTCCATTTAGTTGTGCTATAACACAAGAGATTGTGTAATGAAAATTGGGCCCCTTACCACCTGCTAGTAATGGCAACATTAGCAAACATGAAACCTGGAAAAGTCTATTGTCATTATCCGGTAAGGTACATTATTTATGACCTGGTATCAGTAGTCCCAACACGGATTATTGCTCTGCAATGAATTCTGTATGGTTTGCATGTCCTTCAGTAACTGAAGATTTTTCTTGCTTTTTTCTCCAGGTCTCTGTTTGGCAAAATCCTTCTTACTTGTGGTCTTTGTGACTCCAGGTGAACGACTGCTGCTATTTCCTTCTTCATCAAGAGTCTTTTTGTTAACTTTTAATTCCTTCTTCTGCTTATTTATGTTTTGTTTCTCCAGCTATCCAAATAATCAAGGCAGAAGAAAAAGTGAATTCAATAAAAACATTTTCTTTTAGCTCAGGTACTTTGTTTTTGACACAGAGTCTTGCTATACATACAGTCATAAACTCTTGATTCTCTTGCCTCAACCTCTTCAGTGCACCAATAACTTAAATAATCTTCCTTTTACACTCAAATGATAGATTCTAGGTGGGCACATAAAGTGCAGAAATCTTAAATCATTTATGACTCAGTACTTAAGTGTGTGAAGATACACAACCAGGTAAGTAAGAATATTTATTAAACTAATACTGCGATATTTTCCTAGAGGAGAGAGAGGCAGTATAGCTTCACCATTAACCATAGCCTAGATTTCTTTGGGCAAGCTACTTATTTCATTCCACTGAGAATAGGGCCATATCTTAGAAATAAGGTCCCAGTTTCTTCACCTATAAAATGGGAACCACCCATACAGGGGTTTTATGGAAATTAAATGGAATGACATTCTCAGATACTTGGTATTGTATCAGTGAAACAATTCTTCCGTATCATGCAGCATCTGGTAGCTTGATATTTAAACTTCTAAAATCTACTTCTCCTCCAAACTCCAGCTGGACTCCTCCTTTGTCCTTGCTCTGTTTCACAGTAATCTCAAATACATGGTCTGTTTCTCTTGATAAGCGCCCTGAGTGGGTTTATTTAATGTGAGTAAACCTTTGAGTCATTATTTAGTATGAGCAAATGTACTACTTTTTCACATATTTAGTCTGACTTACTATTTTGGAAACCGAAAAGTTCTAACTGTACGTTGGACAATTTAGTCAAACTCAACCAGTTCAGTTTGTTTATAAAGCTAAGGATATTAAATACATTCAGTAAAGACTTGAATGAAACCTCAGAACTTCTTTAAGTAAACCACTTAACACAGACTTTTTTAAAAAACAATTCACAGGAACAGCTTAGAAAGGCAAAGACAGTGTCATCAATCTATATGAAAGGGGACAAGTGAATCATGACAGACAAGTGAAGGGAGGAGCTACCTGTGCTTGGTATTTTCGCACTTTAGTTATCTGGTTGGCCTTTGCTTCCATTCTTCCCACTAAAGCCTCCAGTTCACACTCTAAGTTGTCTTTTAGTTCCACAGTTGGTGACTCCTGGATGAGTTTAGCAAGCTGCTGGTGATCGCTGCATGGAAAACACAATGGGACCACTTTAAACTTCCCATTTTTAACGTTATGTCCTTTAGATCTCAGCATGGGGCTCACCACTCTTTAAAACATGACCCATTTTGCTTTTTAACAAAATGCTGCTCTCCCAGGCAACCTGAGTTCAGTTCCCAGCAAGCATGTGATACGTAGGTGGCTCACAATCAGCTGTGACTCCAGCTCCAGAGGCTCTGATGCCCTCTGGCCTCCGTGGGCACTTGCACACATGATATACACATGAATAAAAATAAATGTTTACAAAATGAAGATATATTCAAGTATTCTTAATTCCACACAGGTTTGGTTCATCCTTTTATCTATTTTCTGCTCCCTCTGTCAGTATTACATATAAAGCAAATTTTACAGGATACCAGTTTTCAAACACTTCCAACTCGTCAGTTATACTTGGCTAACCCTCGCTTTGGCAGTCGGCATCTAACACAATTAGAAAGGGAGGTTTAGCCAGATGGTTATGTTTATTTAACTTCTAGCCAGTGGGCTAGTGTAACATTTGTTAACAAAATTAGGCTTAATAAATTCAAGCAGCTAAAAAATGAAATTTTAGAACCAAATGTAACTTTAAATTCAAGAACTCAAAACTCACAAGCTCATCTGCCCAAATTCATCCTGTAAAGTCTGTAAGACTTCTGACAGTTCTTCATTAACCGTGCTGGATGGACGCGTCACTGGCTTCTTAGTCTTAATACTTCGTGAACAGGCTTGCTTTGCCAGGGGAATAGTGTTAACAACTCGGTCATTGCACAAAGCTTTACTGTGGTGCTTCATCAGATGCAATACATGCTGAACATTGGCTACCACAGCATGGCTGGGACTGGTGGACTAAAGAGAAAGGGAAGTCAAGCAAGCAGTGCCCTCCATTCCCATTTTCCATTTCTTAATCTAGGTAAGAGTAAATCCCCTCCAAAGCCTAAGGCATAAATTACTATAGTGTGGCAAATTAGTAGCTACCCATCCACCCTTACATAATTGGTTGATGTACCTACCTCTTCAGTTAATAAAGAACAGCCTTCTGGGGTTGCAGCTCAACTGGCAGGTGCTTAAGTGGCAATTATGAGGTCCTTCTCTTGTCCCTAGCGTTATATAAACTGGGTATGGTGGTGATCACCTGTAATTCCAGCACTTGGGAGGTAGAGGCAAGAGGGCCAGAAATTGTTCACCGTGTGCTATAAGTGGGATTCAAGACCACTTAACACCACCAAAACCAAATAGCTCAAATGGCCTTGCCTCCGCTTCTTGTTCCTGGCTATCATTACCCTTATCATTACTCTATCTGAAATCCTGTGATTGGCCCTCAAGCAGTCAAACTCTAGGATGGAGAAAACAGCTCTCTAACTGTGAGGCACAGCCTGCACTTCCTGCTTTACCTTCTATGGTCCCTTGACTTATTCTGTGAGCAAACTATTTGCACATGACTTTTTGTTTGTTTGTTTTTCATGATGACTTAAAGCCTAGATCAAATATAACCATATTTCTAAAGGCCTGGGTGATTATCTGCTTCACTTTGCCTATTGGCAATTTCTGTATCTGTCTATCATTGTGTTTATCACAATATACTCTATGTGCCTGCATATCTATTCTACATATTCAGCTGTTCTTCCAGAGCCTAGAGCAGGGATTCTCAACTTTCCTAATGCTGCAACCCTTTTTGACTGGCATAGGAGTCATGACCCACACTATTCTAGACTCAGTGCACATTTTAAAAACACATTTTGTTGTTTTTCAAGACAGGGTTTTTTCTGTGTAGCCCTGCCTGTCCTGGAAATCACTATGTAGAACAAGGTGTCTTTGAACCTGGAGATGCCTCCTAAATGCTGGGATTAAAGGTGTGTACTACCACCACCTGGCATGTGGTCTCCACTACTGTAGCTCTCTTTCTCTGTCTCTCTCATGTTTGCATGCTTCCTGCCTTAGCCTCTTGGGTTGGGATTACAGTTATGCACCATGCTCAGGTTTCTTTAAATAGTAGGAAGTACTGAAGTATATCTATATCTGCCACAACATAAAGAATAAAACCTGGTAGCGTTCATGTACTTGTTTCCCATAGGAAATAATGTCAATTGTTAGCTGGGCTTGTCTTTAACTCCATAAGCCACCAGCAAACAACTTGTTTAAAATGCAGACTTGGGGGAACAACTTAAGACCTAATGTGCTTGTTGCTTAAAAATGTTGCCTAAGCTTGTCCTGATTGGGACAAGTTGCATTGGGAAAAGAATCCTACAACTAAACCCAAATGGAGTGACCCAAGGAATGTAAAAGTGGCTAATGACAATCAGAATAATCACTAGTTAGCAGTCACTTATTTACACACAAAGAGAGAGAGAAAGGGCAGAGAGAGTGTAATGGCTGATGTGTATACTTTAATATGTAATGAACAAGTCATGAAAAGTTTTGTTACTGTTGCATTTCATAATGTAATGAAAAATTTGGGCTTATAATCTTTTCTAGTGTTTCATTTTTATTACCTATTACATAAGAATGACTCTATAACAATAAGTAATTTATAAACAGGTTCTTCAAAACCTCATAGAGAAGGTCAGCTAAGGAATTTTGTTTTCTTAAACTTTTGGAATAACATTTCCTAAATACATAAAACAACTTCAGCAAGTGTGGTGACCTAAATTCTATTTCCAGAACCCATTGTGGAAAGAGAAAACTCTCTTCAAGTTGTACCCTGACCTTCTCATGTACGGGGGCCATCAGTGCACCCCACTCCCCATTTCTTCATTCTGAAAACAAAGTTTGTAATAAACACTTTAAAATTAAAAACAAAAGTTTGTATAAAAAATAACATTACAACCATAGTTACAGAAGTTTATACAGAGTCAGGAGGAAACATGTACTCCCGATTCCAGTTCAAAGCTTGCTTATATCCCCCAAAATGTGTTCTAAAGACTGAAATAAGCCAGAGAGATGGCTTAGCAGTTAAGAACACTGGCTGCTTTTCCAGTGGAATTCCAGGTTCAATTACCAGCACCCACATGGCAGCTTATACTGTAAGCTGTAACACTAGTCCCAGGGGATCCAACACTTTTCTGGCCTCTGAACACTAAACAGATGGTACACAGACACACAGATAGTCAAAACACCCATACACTTAAAGTGTGTCGGACCATAAACTTACAAAGAAAAGAGAAAAGCAAAAGACACTGAAATAATTTAAAAAGAAAAATCAAAAGCTACAACTCACCTTTCCTGCAACAAAAGGCATATCGCCTAAGCACAATCTGTAATGTGGCTGTACACCAAAATAGTTTCTAGAACTTCTCTGATGGAGAAAAAGAAAACCATTTTATTTTATTTTATTTTGGTGAACTAACCTAACATTCCACCTCACTGTGAACTACCGACTACCTTGCTGTACCAGTCACTTCTTTTGCTGCTGTGACCAAGCAGAAACAAGACTTCACGAAGCTACTTAAGGAGGGATTTACTTGAACCAAACTATAGGCTAACAACCCATCATGGAAAAGCATGGCAGTTAGTAGCCTGGGGGTGGGTGGGTATTTATCACACTGCACCAACAGTCAGGAAGTAGAGACAGAAGACAGGAGGTGGGCCAGAATAAAACCTGTAGGCCTGCTTTCCGGTGACTTAATAGGAGACATTTTACATTCACACAACACCATTTGTTTATATTGGGATCATATAGTGTTAAGCAACCTAGTATTACTTGAAGGCTAAGAGTGATGGTCAGCACTAAGAAAACATGTCAGAATTACAAAAACAGTATTCACAAAGTATTTTAAGAGCAAAGGTAATGAAGGTCTTGAACACTGGCTGAATATTCCTAGTATTTTTATGTTCTTCTGTAGTTATCAATGCTTTCATATAGGGCTTCACAAGCAGGGTAAGAACTCCTGAGTAAATTTTGCTTCACTTTTGAGTATAGAAACTAAGAATAAACGAGACTTACTGTTCCAAGGTTCTAATACCACATGGCTTTTGTTTTCTAAACAAAATTGGTACTTTGACTGATTTCAGTTTTCATACCTTTTCTGGTGGTTTAGACTTTTTTCTTTTAATTCTTCTATTGCTGGTTGGAACATGTGGAGTTGTGTTATCTTCAAAAATAAGTCTATTAGCTTCTAGACCAGTCTGCAACTAGAAAAAAAAAATTAGCACAAAGTCAATACTGTAAAATAAAAAGCTTTAATTCACATTTGAGATATATAAAAAAGTCTATAAAATATACCATCTCAATGAAAAAAAGACAGCATGGCTGTACAGTATGTCTTTAGTCTCTCATTTGTGTGCACTGCTGAGCTACAGTTGTTCACGTCTTCCCTGGAAGCACTGTTTCACTACTGGTGGTTACTCAGGAATTAAATGGAATGCATGTAGCTCCAAACGGACATCATGCTGTAAAAAACATGATTACCCTAAAACCAGACTCAGAGCAGCTCAAGAGCAAAATACACTTCTTCCTTTTTAAACTCAAAATTAGCAAAAATTATTTCAGCAAATGTTACATTTATGGTAAAAAATCTACAATCGTTTTTTGTTTTTCTAAGTTGCACTGTCTGTGGTGGAGAAATGGCTCAGGCATTAAGAGCACTTTCTGGCTGCTGCTACCAGAGGCCCTGTTCTCAGCCCCTACCCACATGGCAGCTTTTAATGACCTAACCCCATGTTCAAGGATCCAGCACCCTGTTGTGATCTCTGCAAGCACTGCATGCATGTGGCACACATACAAACAAGTAGGCAGTACCCCCTTATACATAAAACATAAATCTTGGGGGGGGGGGAGCTGGAAATTTCTCTGAACTAGCTTTCAACAGCCATACTCTCCAAAAATCTATAAACATGGTTATTTTTTTTCTATATATATACCAAAAATAGTCTGAATTTGATAAAAATCCTAAAAACCAGATTTCTTCCCTAAAAAGTTTAAAATTTCTATGTGAGGAAAAGTTCCCCAGAAGTTATGACTGACTTTTAAGAAACAGCAGAAGTAGTGAATGAAATGCAAGGAATACTAAGAACATGCCCTCCCCATCATGTACTCTGAGGACACAGTCTTGGGCTCTCCACCCTCAGAACATGACACCCTTGACCATACTGAGAAATACTTTATACTAGACATAACTCCATAAGCAAGCATCCCTCTGGAATACTTACAATGTCAGCAAGTGTGAACAGTAACAAGGGAACCATTTAAGAGCTATTTTTTACTTGAGCTCATGCATCTATTTTTCTAGCTGACATATGTGTGCCTGGGTTTTAAAGCGCTTCTCTTATCATTTCTTGTTTGAGTTCTTTAGCACTAAAAAACCCAGGCTCTGAATGGTTAAATAATCTGTTCATATATATAAACCAGAACCAGCAAGAAATAGAAAAGCATCTCCCTCAACACTGGCCTTCCACTACTATAGTGTTCACCATCAGAGCTCAAACTGATAATAATTCATCAATCAGTGAATTTGTGAAATTTCTACTTAGCATACAAGGACTATACACTAACCCCTCAATATTACATGTGAGGAGCAGAGACACAGTAAAATTAGTTTTCCCTAACGTCAGAACAAATTCCCTTAAGATCAAAAATGGTTAAGTGGCATTTAATGCAACAAACACACAGAGAAATAGTAGATCTACAAATCCTATCAGTTTTAATCAATGATTCAAAGAATTACTAGAAGAAAGATATCGTAATGTATTCCTGCAATGACACCTATGAGAATGCAGGGCACTAGACAAGGTGCACCAAGACTCGACTACAAAGTCTCCACTGATAACTTCTGAAATCAGGACCTGCTTCCTGGGTTACTATAATAAAGGTCACATGCACTAGCATAATCTTAAGTTGGAAAAAAGATGATCTGGGAAATATGCAAGTAAATAATCAGATGGAAGTCTCTATTTAAAATATAAAACAACTTTATCTTACAGAGCCTAAACAGGACTTTATTATTATCACTGTGTCTTACATAATGCAGTTTTGGCTGGAATACATAAACATATGCTTTGAATCTAGAAGTTCTACCACCAGGTGGCTGGCCACTGCATGGTATAAAATTCAAAACTAGGAGAGAGTTCATTCTTCTACTAGAGTAGGCAACTAGCTTAAAATGTGTGTCCTGGGGCTGGAGAGATGGCTCAGAAGTTAAGAGCACCAACTGCTCTTTCAGAGGACTCGGGTTCAAATCCCAGCACCCACATGGCAGCTCACAACTGTCTGTAACTCCAGTTCCAGGGGATACAGCACCCTCACACAGACATGCATGCAGTCAAAACACCAATGTATACAAAATAAAAAATGTGTGTCCTGGTATCTTAATAGTTTCAAGTAAAGTGGCAGCTTTGTTGTTGCAGCACTGAGGACTGAACCAAGTGTCTTATGAAGGCTAGGTAGTTGTTCCACTCAACTGTAACTCCAACCCAAGACACACATTTACACTGGATACTCAATGATCTGGTAGTAGCTCATCACACCTAAGCTTTACACAAACACTTCTCTGTCTGACATGTTTTTACCCCACAAGTGTTTTTTTTTATATTTTACATGTATGGATGTTATGCCTGCATTTATGTATGTACATGTGCCTGGTGCACAGGCGCTGGAAGAGTGTCAGCCTCTATAGTACCAGAGTTGTAGATGGTTGTGAGCCACCGTGTGGGTTGCTGAGAATCAAAGTCAGGTCCATTGCAAGGACAACCAAATGCTCTAATCCTCTGTACCATCTCTCTAGCTCCAACCTGATGGATTTTTGAACTACTGATCCAGACTCTGTAACTTGAAACATCCAAAGAACTGCTCAAATTTTACGTTGCAAAATTACATTCCTAATTTCCAATACTAAGCTATCTCTGAGGTCAATATAGGAATCTGGCATGCACATGTGTAGATAGTAACCATTAGAACATGGTGTTTAACTGTTTATTTTTCCACTCACCTCTGCTGCCTGAGCCTGCATACGCTTCCTTTCCTGTTCTTCTTCACGGAGTTTTGACTCCAACTCTTGCATTTTTTTCTAGTGATAACAATGTCAAAAAAGTTATCTTTTTGTAGAGTTTTAAGGATAGTCAAGGCATATTAGTTCATGTGAGTATTGGCCCAGGCCTAGATAATATCAATGACATTCTCCCAAGAGTATCCTAATAGATCAATTAATAGTCATTAGTGAGGTAGCTTTGAGTTAAATGGCCAAATTATGGAAAAAAAAAATTTCTATGGCCAAAGAACACAGCTTTGTATAAAGGTAAAGACTACATAGAGATAAATCTAGATCTTTACAATATCTCCCAAGAAAAACAAAAGTAAAATTAGTTAAAAAAAAAAAATTACATGATGCCAGTTTTAAGTATCAAAAACCTTTCACCTTTCAGTTTTCAAAAAGAACTATCTCATGTCCAGCTACCAAGATTGCAAAATGCCAACATTTTTTTAAATTATCTTTTCTTTTTAAAGAAATTTAGTTTTAATAACCTTAAAAATGATTATTTTCTTTAATGTATAAGACCTTTACATTATAAATATCCATGTTTATGAGAAAGCTAGTGACAACCACAGCATTCTACATGAATAAAAGTCATGTTCACGGACTTCTGCAAGGGCTTGCATTGTGGTGAGCTTGTTGTATTCCTGTTCAAGAAGATCCAGTTTTTCCAGCTGGCTCTGAACATGGGTTTGATCTTGTTGCCGTTCTCTTTCTAAGGAAACCTGAGAAACAGCATCAAAATACAGTATGATAATTAGAGTTAAAAACACTGCATATAATCCAGTATCATACTACATGTAATTTGCCTGTCCTTTCACAGAGCTACTGGGAATGGAAATGGATTCTAGGAATCGAACACTAAGAGAAGACCTAAGTGATATAGTAATCTTTGAGTCTCATTTTGTATGTGTGCCACAGCATGCCTTTGGAGGTCAGAGGACATCACATAAGAGCTAGTTCCCTCCTTTGCCATGTGGGTCCCAGGGATCAAGCTTGGTTTTTCTGGGACTGCGAATTATCCACTAAGCCATCTCACCAGCCTTGGAATATTGGAATATTAATCTTAATTACAGTATTTTCCTGGTATGTGCTTTCATATTAATGAAAATATCTTTATACCCTAGAATAAATTTACTAGAGACACAGGCTACATAAATACACAATACTTTCAGTCAGTCTGATCCTGTTAAGTAACCTGTTAATAACTATGGGAACTCGTAAGTATTTATTTTCTTTGAAAGCAAAATATACTTTTTCCCTCCAAACCTAGGGTCTCATTTGGAAAGATTGCCTATATATTTAAGGAATGAATAAACAAAACAAAATAAATGGGCAAATATACTAGATGGATATATTTGGAAAAGTCCAACACTAAGCACCTGAGTATGCCACACTGCCATTTCTTCACATGTCCGTGACAATGGGGAATTATAAGAGAGCTATGAATACTAACAAACAATCCAAGCAATCACACACTCAAGAGATGGGTAACCTGAGAATAATCACTGACACATCTTTCCAAACACTGTATATAACTGCATTTAAGTATTATTTCTCAAACTGGGACCAAAAGTTGACAGGGGCTAGAAAATGGTATTTCTTTTACAACTGGAGATTATCTAGCATCTAAGTATGTTAAATTGTTCATATGAAAAGGATATTTAAAATCTATACTGGACACTGATATTATAATTGTCCTCAACAAATGTACAAGTTACTTAAATACGAAGACTTTCACTATAAGAAAATTTTTGTTAAATTTTAACAAGTGTAGTAGCTTGGCATGTAGCTCATTTGGTAGAGTGCTTGCCTAGCACCAGAGGGGGTGATCCACAATGGTACCACATACACCAGGCAGAGTGGTGTGTGCCTGTAATCTCAACACTTTGGAGATGGAGTCCAGAAGATCAGATGGTCCAGATCCTTCCTGGACAACATAAATGAACCCACAAAGGCTATAAAGTATTTTTTAACTGCATGGAATTTTACTAAGATCAGTGGATTTCAGAGGTACATAGGGTTATTTTACATATTTGATAATTCAGACTCCAAGACATTAACATGAATGATTATTTTTCAAATTTTAAGCACAAGTCTAAGAAGTACAAGAATCATAATAAATAAAAGCAATCAAACCACCATCTACTACACTATGCCTAAGAAATTCCAGCATGGAGTTATTACAACAGTGCCATCAGGCCTCTCTGAGGGCTTTCATTATCTGTCTCCATTCTTGCTTGATTTCAATTGGGAGATGTCATACCTGCTTTTCTAAGACAGATGTCCTCTCCATTTCTGCATGCTTTATCATATTTCTCATGTATTCCAATTGTTTTTCTAAAAGATTACATTTATTTTCTGCAGCTAACAACTGGGATGTCAGTTCTAAAATAAATACATACAAAAAAGTAGTAATTAGCTAACACATAGGCTTGTCCCAACAGCTTATAAACAGGAACTGGTCCAGAGCTAAGGTTCGTGGTAGAGTGCTTGCTCAGTATGTCAGAGTACTACAAAACAAACCACCAGTCTCTTCCCTTTCAGTACTCCTAGAAACCTCTCTGGAAGAAATTATGTTCTTCCTTCTGCGAGTGAAATAGGACACACACTGCCAATAAGCAGTGATGTCACATGCTCTTCACAATCACCTGATTATGATGTAATTCTGTAGTCGCTAAAGACAGTGACCACTACAAAATACCCATGTGGAATTCACAATATTTGGATAGATTTTAGTTTCTTTCATAATTGAACAAACCTTGATTGTGTTTTGATTCTTCATTCTTTGAATTCTCTCTCTCTTGTATCTGTTCATCCAATACTTTTTTATATTCACTTGTTTCCCTAGACAAGGTTTTCACACTTTCTTCTGCCTGAATCCTTTCCAGTTCTAGGCGACGAATCTTATCTTGAAGATTCTTAAGAGCAGAAAATATGGCTGCCAAATATAAAATGCACACCCAAGTTAACAATGCACACAGAGAAGTTCATCAAAAAAGAGATTTGTATGCCTGGATAACTTCAAAGCCACAACAATTCTCCTGCCTTAGCCTTCCAACTCAGCCTTAGGCTGAGTTATATGTATGAACCATACAGCCCAGCTCTGAAAAGAAAATTTTAGAAGACTGATGCAAGTCAAGTAGCAGATCACTAAAAAAAAAAAAAAAAAAAAAAAAAATTATTTCATAATTTAAAAACAAAACAATAAAATAATAAAAATGAAAAAAAAGAAAAAAATATGAAGAAAATAAAAACGAAACAAAACTCTGTTGGCTAATTATGCTTAAATTCACAACTGACCTATGGTGCTTTAAATACGAGTGACCCCAATAGGCTTATATTTGAATACTTGGTCAACAGGGACTAACACTACTTGTTGGGGTAGATATGGCCTTGTTGGAGGAAATGTCACTGGGGTGGACTCTGAGGTTTCAATCAGAAGACCAAGCCAGGCCCAGTGTCTCTCTCTCCCTGCTGAGATGTAGAACTCAAAGATACTTCTCCAGAACCAGATCTAGCTACATCCCATCATGCTCCCTGCCACGGTAACAATAGTCTTAAACCAATGAAGCCATAAACAAGCCCCACTTTCATTTGTAAGAATTATGGGTGTTCATGATGTCTCTTGACAGAACACTAAAACTGTAGTTGGTATTGCTGTGACAAAGCTGACTACGATGCTTGTGGACTTTGGATTAGAAAAAGCAGTGGAACACTTTAAGTGGGGCTTAATGGTCCCTACTAGTAGGAGTGTGGAAGACAGCAGTGCTGAGAGCAGTATAGGTTATCATGGCCCCCTCTCAAGAGATTTCAGAAAAGAGTATCAGTAAGTGGCCTAGAGACCATTCTTGGGATATTTTGGTAAAGAATGTGGCTGCTTTCTAACCTTGTCCAAAAAATCTGCCTGAGGCAAAATTAAAGAATACTGGATTACTGGCTTTGGGGAGATTTCAAAGGCAATCTATTAACTGTGTGGCTTGGCTATTAGTGGTCATACTTATGTGAATCTATAATGAAAAGGAGCAAGATGAGCAAGAAAAAAAATACAAAACGTATATGCTAAATGGAATAAAGGGAGTTGTGACCGCAGGTCAAGACCTCATCTATTTAAGCTTCCAACTTGTGACAGGAATTAAAAGAAAGTTTAAGCAATGAAGGAATCCATCTACAACAGAAAGCTAGTAAAAATGTATTTGAACCAGGGGCCAAGTTCCGGTGCAGCAAGCAGAAGAACTTGGCAGCTTTGGCTATGTGCTACTTCTTCCTTTACAGTCAAGGATACAAGAAAGGGGTTGTGGAATCTCCCTCTGAGGCTAAGGAAAACTGCTGAGGGTAGGCAAGTGTCAAAGGTGTATATGAGCATGACAACTCTTATAGAAAGAAAGCATTGCATGAAGCTGTCAAGGTGAAGCCTGGGATTGTATTGGAAACCACAAATTGTTGTAGATACCAGAATTGTGGGATATCTTGCTAAGGAGAGCTACTAACAGCATGTGGAACTAGCCAAAGAAAAAGAAGTATGTTACAGTCAACAAAGCTGAAAGCAGTTGGAGATCTGAAGAGACTTTTGACATCAGACTTGAGATTTAGAATTTAGAGTTTGCCCTTTTGGTTTTGGTCTTGCTTTGGCCCAGTATTTCCACAGTACACACCCCTTCCTCCCTATTGGAATGGTAACATATATTCTGTGCCATTATATGTTGGAAGTACGTGATCTGCTTTTTGATTTTTATTTTACACGGTGACTCTCAGAAGATTTTTAAATAATGTTGAAAATCCGATACACTACGGGTACTTTTGAAGTTGGACTGAATGGATTTTTGCAACATTATGTTATAGCTACAAGCTTATAGGGATTAGAAAGTAGAATGTAGTTTGAGTAAAAATGCCCCCATAGACTCATATATTTGAATACTTGGTCAATAGGGAATAGCACTACTTGTTAGGATAGGTGTGGCCTTGTTGGAGGAAGTGTGTCACTGGAGGTGGGTTTCTGGTTTCCCAGTGTCTCTCTTTTAGCTGCCTTCAGATCTGGGTGTAGAGTTCTTAGCTCTCTTTCCAACATGCTGTCTGCCTGTATGCCACCGTGCTCCCTGCCATGATAATGAACTAAAACACTCTTAAACTATAATCAAACCCCAATTAAAGCTTTTGTTTAAAAAAGTGGTCATCATCCTGCTGTCTCTTACAGCAACAGAACACTAAGACAGTCCCAAAGTACACCATTAAATGTTGTCAACCTGTTGGCCCCTGGATGATGCACTGAAATCAGCAGCTATGGCTATGCATAGAAGACCCTAAAAAAGTGTTCTAACATTCCCTCCTAGAAAATGAGGAGGCTCACAAAGCCTACCAAGCAGCCCAGGAGGCACACTATACAAGGTCCTTTTTCCTAGAGATTCCTCACAAGTTGATATTAACTGTCAGTTCAGGGAAGACTCGTTCTTAGTCACCTGTAGGTTGCCCATGTTCATATGAGGAAGCTCAATAGACTTTACTGCTTCATCAAAGTGGTCTTTAATGGAATTATCTCTTTTGTCTGTGGTTGGTACCTCTGTGGCAAGCAGACATTTGTTCATATATTCCCAGTAACAGGCACAGAACAGACATCTTAAAAGTCTTTGTTGTATGTATACACAAGTGCATAAATATGCATGTGGAGGTCAGAGGTCAATCTTGGCTTCCATTTCTCAAGTAACACAGTGTTTTTCAGCCAAGGTCTTTCACAACTGAGGTTCACTAAAACGCTACATTGGCTGCTCAGTGAACCCCAGAGATATGTCTGCGCCTGATACACAGCAGTGGGAACAGAAATGGGCTAAAATGCCTCACTTAAAATAAATAAAAAATAAAAAGGATTGGTTTTGTTTATCCTTTGTCACTTTCATATAGGTATGTAACATACATTGATCACATATTTACCTGCTTCCTTTCACACTGCCCCAGGACCTGACCTGTAACACACACACCCTCCCAATGTCTGTTTTATTTACAAAAATGTAATTCAGAATCTAGTCAGTGCTGTCTACAGATGACCCTCACTTTTTACAGAGGTATTTATTCATTTAATGGGTATGGGTGTTTTGCCTGCATATATATCTGTGCACCGTGTGCATGACACCAGAAGAAGGTATCAGATTCCTATAGTGCTTTGCCATGTAAATGCTGGGAATTGAACCCACATCCTCTTGGAAGAGCAGCTACTGTTTTTAATTACTGAGCCACCACTCAGGCCCTTACCTAAAACTTTGGTTCCTGACTGATTCTAGAGATGACAGATTGGTAATATGTGACTCAAAGTATTTTAGCTTCCATTATTTGGTGAATAATGTGCAGCAGTCAATATGAAAAGCACAATAAATTCAGACATAAAGGTGAAACTTACACTGTTCTAATTTCAAAACAGTTTAGTTTTAACTAACAAGTAAACAAACAGCATTTACTTTGTTGATTACCTCTGCTGTTGCTTTCTGGATAGGCAAGTGTGGGTTTATTTGGGGAGCGTCGCAGATCACTGTTAAGGAAAGGCTTATCAGGTGGATATAATACATACGGAGATGAAGAATGACGAACCCTACTTCCATTAGATCTTGATGGTTCAGCTGGGATGTTCTGAAAAATAAAATACCGAAATTACCTTTCTTTTCAAACATTAAATAATATTGTATGTTTCTCTAGAAGACAATAGAAAAGCCGTGCACTGATCTTACAACAGAACCCAACCACTATTTATTATGAAGAGAGATAACTTTTAGGGTTAAATGTTTATCTATTTATAGCTACATGGTAAAAATAAATCATGCTCATACCTCAGTACAAACATTTGGGCAAGTCAAATTTTTGTTTAGATCAGAAACAGACACAAATTGCTGAATCACTCTATCCTCAATAAACAACATAATATTTTTATTATTTGGGAATTTCACACCATACACTCAAAATCACTTTCACTTCCCAATTCTCCCATATCCACCCCCTACCATTGTGACTCACCTCCAACCCCTGCAAACAAACAAAAAAACCTACTAAGTCCAATTTGTGTTGCCCATATATTCACTGGAGCATGGTCACACTCCGAGTGGCTAGCCCCCATAAAGAAAACTGAGTCCTTCCCCAGCCACACCCCCACCAGAAGCCATCAACTGTACAAAGCTACACGTCAGCATCTTTATCACAGTTTTTAAGAGTTCTCTTCAATGGCTTCCTGTTTAGGCTGTTACTTTTCTTTTCTTTCTTTTTTTTTTTTTTGCGGGAAGAAGTTGTCATGGAAACCTATGTCCCTCTTTCTTAACTTTGCATCTTCAGTTATCAATACCACTGAAAAAGTAGATTCCTTCCCATTTACGGTCAGAAGGAGCACAGATCATGGACTCCCATAAGGTTTCTGGCAACAACACAGACCACGAACATCTTTAAGGTCTCTGGCATCTGCATTTGCCAAGGACATCAACATGGTCTCCAGTAGAACACAGATATCAGCATGGCCCTCTGTCACAGCATGGGCCACAGACATGATCATATCCCTCCAAGGCAGCCTGTGCCAAGGACAACAACGTGGCCTCCGGGGCAACATGGACCACAAAAACCAATATAGGCCTTAGTGCAGGCTGGCCCATGAACATTGACATGCTTCCAGAAGGAGCACAGAGCACAGACATCAAGATGGCCCCCAGCAGCAGAAAGTTCTTGGGTTTAAGTTGTATTCTAGGGCTAAGCCACCGAGCCACTCCACAACTAGAAACAGGGTTCAGAATGGCATCAAATATCCTGCAACAAATGCCATTTACTAAATTGCTCTGTACATAATCTTTGTGTGGAGTCATTTCCATTCACCTCATATCCTATCCTCATATCAATCTCTCTGTAAATCATTCAGGGTTCTTTCTCCATAACATACTTAGAATCCCTTACACCCCTGTGGTTGCTATAGTTATTTTTTAAGTTTGAATTACTGTGAAATACTACTTTTCAAACTCAGTAAGTATGCTCTTCCAAACAGCTTGCTAGTGATAACTATCCTTTAAAAAAAATCAATTCAAGTTATTTCTAATCAAAACCTTCCTATGGCTTTCCAAAACAAAGTGCAATTCAAAATTCTTACTATAATTTATAAAACCTCCACATAATATGGTCCCAGCCTTATTTTGTTTCCTGACTCCTTTGATACTATCTCCTTAACAATTTTTCAGCAATATGACTTTTGACTTCAAACATCTATAATACACCCTTTCAAAAAACTAACAAATACAAAAAAACAAACAAACCCAAAACAATGCCAGTGCACAAAATTCATATATTTTCCTATTGAACAAGCTTTAGGATTTCTGTTGGGTTTATCATTAGGAATAAGGATTAACCACATCCCTGCGGCATTGCCTTGAAGGTCTTGGGTACAGTCCAAGCTAACATTATGTACTCCTTAATTGCTCTCCAATTTCTAAGTTTTGAGGGCAAGGAAGAGCCCTCCTTTCCCATGTTTAATCAATCGTGTCTCCTATATAATTCACACATCCCCTGACTCATTTCTCTCAGCCTTTCTTTTGTCTTTTATCGATCTTACAGTGAATGAACTCCCAATTGCTTGCTTCATTACTTCTTAATCTCCCCTAGACCTCTTGGCAAAGGTACCATACTATGTGGGAAACTTGAGATAATCTGACTTTGTCACAAATTCTAGTAGGCATGGAAAGTTGAAACTGATATCTCTAAATGTGACTTCCTGAAGGTGATTGCAATCTCTGTAGTCTCTCCCTCATCTACTATGAAACTACCCTGGTAGTTTTCTGACATCCCTCATTATTCAATATTCACCCTTTCCTAGCTCTTCTTGCCCAATTTTACCTCTATATTACCTCAGCTTATTCCAAATT
Organism: Meriones unguiculatus; assembly: GCF_030254825.1. Lineage (NCBI taxonomy): Eukaryota > Metazoa > Chordata > Mammalia > Rodentia > Muridae > Meriones > Meriones unguiculatus. The sequence goes on from NC_083349.1 coordinate 154,015,135, forward strand.
ACCCTTTGGTGTCCTGAAGTACCTACTGTCTTGCCAGTACCTCAAAAAGCTTGCAGTGCCTTCTTCTCTTACAATTCCTTCAACGGGCAGCTACCTCTTCCTCTCTTCAAGAAACTATTTTCCCTAACACTGCCAATCAGTCTCTCCCAGACTCCTCTGGCATCAAAACATGCACTGCAGTAATTATCGAACCAGCACAGTGCCTTGCTCCTCCTTCAGAATGGAGTTTCTAGTCAATTAGAGTCCAACATCGGAATGCTTTGTCACATTTAATTCTAATCTCTTCTTATTGGAGCGTTTTCCAAAAGACTGAGCTCCACAATCCAATTTGACAAACGCCAGTGACTGAACCCTCCGGTGTTTAATGCCCTCGATCGCTCCTCCAAAGCAGCAATTTCCACCCTGAGTCCTAGGCGTGCAGCGGGAAGTGGGAACGCGCGAGCTCCGGCTGTCACTGAGAGGCACTGCACACATGGTCCAAAATGCACTCCGGGGACCACGGACGCCTCGGCGGCTGTCACTCAACGGGCCTGCACACCTACCTGCTCTCAGAGGCCGTTAGGCTCACGTGACCGACGGAGCATTGTTTTAGCAGGCCTGAAAGTGCACCCACCCCAGCCCGGGGCAACGCGCCACAGCGCCGCCTGCGAGGCTAAGGGGACGCAAGGCGGCAGGGGAGGAGGCGGGCAGGGCTGCTGCTTCACTGGACCCAGGTGCAGCCTCCCGGAGCGGCTCGCGACCTCGGGCAACCCGCCGCCCTGCGGGCTGTCGCCACAACCAGGGCCCCCGAGGCGTGAGGCCACCCGGAGGACCAGAGCAGCCTGCCAGGAGCCCACGCGATCGCCGCCGCTTACCGAAAACTGAGTCTCAGAAGCCGCCGAGACCGAGGCCGCCGCCATGTTTCGCCTGCGCACCGCGGGCCGCCGTCCTCGAGGCCCTCCTCCGGCTTCGAAAGCAGCCCGCGTGAGGTGAGCTGAAGCCCAGCCCCCGATGGAAGGGGCGGGCACGGGGCGAACCCACCAGGAACCCCGGCCTCACACCCCACAGGGACGCCACACTCAGCGCGCGCGGAAAGGGCAACGCGTCCTGACGGACGTCTTCAGTGACCAATCAGAAAAGCGGACATCTTCTGGTGGCAGGCGAGAGCCCGCCTCCTCTCTCGGTGACGTCACAAGGTAGCGCGGCGCTGAGCTTACGGGTCCGGCAACGCCGTGAGTTGACAGACGGCTCGGGAGATCTGGAAAGGGATGGCTGTTCAGGAGGAGGAAGTAGAGGCTAGAGCCTCTGGAGCCTTCGGCTGCTGCTGCGGTGGATGACGGGAGCCGAACAAAGGTGACTGGGAAGTCGAAACACTTCATCAGTACCCCAGCAATAAATTCCAGAGGGTGTTGCCTCTCCAGGTGAAGTACTCATCTTTTGACCAATAAAGAACAAGAGTAGGAGGGGCTTGATGACATGGTCCAATGGAAACCAAGGGCTTAAAAAAAGCGACCTGTGCCCAATGAGCTCTGGCGCCTCGCCCACACGAGGACTGGCCGTGGCTTGTGGGCGGGACTGCTTCAAAGCGGATTTCGCGCTCTCAGAGAGGCGGCCTCCTATTGGTCGGTGCTTTCCCCTCTTTGTGGGCGCTTCCTGTGTAACATAGGCCAGGGGCAGGGCGGAGCTTTCAGGTGACGTAAGGTTCTCTGCAACCAATCATAGAGAGGGACGCGAGGCCGAGGAGGAAGCGGAATCCACAGCCTAGCCCCGGCTTCGTCTCCCTCCGCCACGGTCCGGGCCTAAGCGAGAGCGGCGGGGAGGGCGGCAGTGGGTGTCCCGGGACGGCGGCGGAGGCGGAGGGAGACGCGGGGGGCCCGGCGGTTGCCAGGCCTGGGCTGCAGCGGCCGAGGAGCCCGCGGGCGGGGCTGCCGAGTTCCCGGAGGCCCCGCCTGAGCGCGCGCGGAGGAGCCCGAAAGCAGGATGGCGGCGTCGGCCCTGTACGCCTGCACCAAGTGCACGCAGCGCTACCCCTTCGAGGAGCTCTCGCAGGGCCAACAGCTCTGCAAGGTCGGTGGGCGCCGGGCGTTCAGCGCAGCGCTCCCCGCCGGGTCCCGGGCATCAGGTGGGCGAGACCCGGGTCGACCGCGTCCCGCCTGCTTGCAGGCTGGGGCCGGCTCGGCCGCTCCTGGCGGTCTCGGGTGGGGCTGAGCCAGGCGGCCACCAGTCCACCGTGTCGCAGAGATCCGGTGCAGACTTTCTCACCCCAGCTTTGGCAGGGGCTGCCCTCTCCTTCCACTGGGAGGCAGGGCGCCGTGTTTGCACTTTCTTGCTAGGAACCCGAACCCGAAGCTGCAGAGCTGATGGCATCCTGCTTCCCTGTCCCGGAAAGTGAAGCGACTGGTTTGGGAACAGAATGCTCTGATTTGGAGCTCCTCCCATCCCATAAAAGCCGGGATGCTGTCTGTGAGCAACTGTACAAAATAACTAGTAGTTCCACATGTAATCAATCACCCCTGGAAGCCAATCCTGACAGCTTCCTTAATTTATCTTTTCCATATTCCCCCACGTCCAGTAATGGCAAAAAATGTCTATGGCCTTCCCATGGAATTATACTGAGACTGGCTGCTGATGTGATAAGTCACCCAGTTGTTATGTTGCTAGCCACATTTTATTGACATTTCAGGCACTTGACTAGGTCGAGTAATTTCTACCAGAAAAGTGCGATTGGCTCTCTGAGATAAATACTGACATATATTATCTTATTACAGGAATGTCGGATTGCACATCCTATTGTAAAATGTACTTACTGCAGATCAGAATTTCAGCAGGAGAGGTTTGTATACTGAACAGTTTTTCATTGTTACAAGTTCATGTAAAGAATATCTGGGGTTTGTGTAAAAGAACTTTGAAAAAATGTTTTTGTTTCTTAAATTTAAAATTAAGAACTAAAAGATCCTGGTTTTAAAAGTAGAGTTCAATTTGAACATGAGAAACTAGGGATAAATTGATGGATAGAAAACACTTTTTTGCCAACAATCAAAATATGAACAATTACTTTTAAACTATTTTTAGTGGAAAACTGCTAATTAATCTGAGGAAAGAGATACAGTATTACCAACTGCTTTTCAAGACTGAAGTCACCGACTTTAGCAGTAACTCTGGCAAAGATGTTTTTAATGGGAAATTCCTTTTTAAAGGACACAAACTAAGCTCAGGAGAGCAAATAATTTTATTACTGAGTATGTGTGGACATTACAGTGGAGAAAAGGTGACTGGAAGTGAGGTGGGCCCTGATGCAGGAGGATGTGCATTCGTACTTGTAAGGGAGAGCTTAGATCCAGAGGGAACACATTAGCACTTCTGCTTTGTTTTCCTTTCAGAAAATATACGGTAAGTTGGTTGTCTATAAGCACAGTGTTTGGAGGTGGAGGCAACAGAATTACCACTTAAGAGACCAACCTGGAGACACATCCTAAGAACTGGAAGCATTGTTTCTAATAAGTAAATAGTATATAGAAAATTTGTCTTTAAGAGAAATAAGTTTATAAAAAAACTATCCTAAACTTAGTATTTTTATTTATATTTTTACTCATTGTGAATTAGAATAAGTACTCTACAAATCTTTAACTCATCCATTTATTATAGGTCAGCATGTGTTATTTATCTTGGAAAGCTACATGAGTATAATCATCTGAATATAATTTCCTTTTCAGCAAAACTAATACAATTTGTAAGAAGTGTGCTCAAAATGTCAAGCAATTTGGAACAGTAAGTGTGTTTTTCATTTTAAGTCATTGTTATTGGCCATTCTACTCTGTATGTCAACATATCAGAGTAGTTCATGGACGATATTTTCTATAGTTTTGATGACAAAAAAAAATAGCTGCATGCTTTACATGCTATAATAGTGAATTGCAGTGTGAAATTTCTAAAGCTGTTTCTTAAAAGTATAAGCAAAGTCCTTAATGTGGAGAACATTTATTACACTCTCCACATACTCAAACTTTCCCTGATTTCTGGAACTTTTTATATGGCGGCACCATTCAGGTATTCAAAATTCATGAAGGTATCATGGTACAAATTGGCCAACATGTATGCTGTAGATTTTAACATAGTCAAACTGCTTAAGACTGTAGTGTTGTGAGTATCCAAGAAGTCAAGGGTGTTCATTGTTACTTAACTGAATATGCTTGTGCTATTTTTTATTATTGGAAAGATACTTATTATTTATTGTGGTAACACCCTATATATGGTAAAATTATTTTTAATTGAAGAAATGATTTAACAGTTAAGCCAATTAGCATATCACTGCAAGTGTATATCCTTGTTAAAGGTTTATGATTCTTTTTGTGAATAATTGTTTAACCTCATAAGCAAATTTTGTCTTGTATAAAATGTGCTGAGTATATTTCTCACAATGGTCAGATTTCTGAGCAGGCGTAGTTGAACTTCATGACTGTAGCAATAAATATTAGTTGAAAGAATAGACATGCTATATTTGTCTTTGACTATATAGAAGAACAAATGTTTTTAATTTAAATGCTTTCCCAATTTTACTAACACTGGATGTGTCTTATACAACAAGGTTTTAAGGTATCTCAGTTAAACTAAGTGTGTTTATTTTTTCAGCCTAAACCTTGTCAGTACTGTAACATAATTGCAGCATTTATTGGTACCAAGTGTCAGCGGTGTACAAATTCAGAAAAAAAATACGGACCACCTCAGACCTGTGAACAGTGCAAACAGCAATGTGCTTTTGATCGGAAGGAGGAAGGAAGAAGAAAAGTATGTTTTATCTATGCTATGATGTCTTCTAGAATTAAGAACAAACAATGTAGCAGTTACTGTAATCAGTACACTTCTAAGACATTTGTTTCTGCTGCCTAAAAACAAAAGTGACAGGATAGCATATTATCTTTACATCATGCATTGATTTATCTTGATCAATTAGGATGACTATACTTTAAAAGTCAGTCATGTTAAATATGGTGTATGCCTATAGTCCCTGCTCCTTAGGAGGCTGAAGCAGGAGGATCAATCATTTGAACCCAGGAATTCAAGACCAGCCTAGACAATACAGTAAAACTGTCTCAAAGAGTTTTTAAAACTACTTCGATATTTATTCTTCATTGTTCATCCCAGCTCAGTTATGGGGTAAATCCTTCGCTTATACCCTTTTGCTGGTTACTTGAAATTGTGAAAAAAATAACCGGTGGCATATTAGCACAAAAAATTCCAAGTTAGTATTCTGCCTGTTGTTTGGGCTCATGTTTGAAACTACTGTTTGTTTCTCTCTGCCTACAGTGACTTAATTATTAGGTGTGCATGTGCCATTCCTCTGCTGACCAGCATTCACACAGGCCTGTTTGTCAGTTTCACTGTCTTTGGAGGATGACTCTCTTTGAGGGACTTACCCAGATCCCCCAACAGCACTGTATGTACGTTAGTTGTAAGACATGTCTGGCATTTCCTGTATGAAAGGAAGAAAGGCAGAAACTTTTGTTTTGTTTTGTTCTGTTTTTCAAGACAGGGTTTCTCTGTGAAGCCTGGGCTGTTTTGGACTCCCTTTGTAGACCAGGCTGGCCTTGAATTCACAGGGATCTACCTGCCTCTGCCTCCAAGTGCTAGGATTACAGGCATGTGCCACTATACCTGGCTCAGAAACTAAATCTTAATTTTAGAAAGAAATTACTTTCTCTCTACTGGACTCATATGATTGATTCTCATTATTTGTAGTAGTTATGGTCTGAAAAGTTGCCAGAAACACCAGTGAATAGTGAGCTGTGGCCTTTAAGGGGAAATGCAGGATTGCATTCTTGCTTATGTTTGACAGTTCACCAATACATTTGTGATTTTTGTGTCTATTGAAGATAACGTATATGTGAATTTAATTGAACTCATAGCCAGGAACAGTAATAATAGCTGAATAAAACTTAACATGTTTTTATAAGATCCATCACAGCCTTTGGAACAATTTTTAAAACTAAAAATGACAGTACTGAATGACTTATGGAAACAACAGTTGTTTATAGTAGGTGCTGTGACATCTGCTGACAGGAGTTTTGTACTGCTTTGTGTGTGTGTGTGAATGACTATAAAAAGGTTTTAGACTTAGAGATAATAGGCAAATCTATAGATATATAAACTGAATATAATGAGAACTGATATTTAGGCTTCAGATTTTGTTAAAGTCACAGTACTTACTGTTGTAGGAAATACTCTTATTATTTTGGTTAATTATACTGAGACTAAAACATTCAGGCTAGATTTCTTAGAGATAATCAGCCATTTGTACTCCTTTTCAAAAAAAATTTTTTAGACTTTTTTTATGTCTGTAAGTATTTTGCCTACATCTATGAGTATGTACCATTTGTCTGCCTGATGCCCACAGAAGTTAAGAGAGGGACATGGATAACCTGGAACTGGAGTTATAGGTGGTCGTGATCCATCATGTGGGTGCTGAGAACTGAACCTGGATCCTCTGTAAGGGCAAAAAGTGCTCTTAACTCCCTGAACCATCTCTCTATCCCTTATTGCGCTTACTTTCTAGACTAAATAAAGTGTCTCTCAATTAAAATAATTTAACAAAATTAAAATACTTTAACAGTACCCGTTAAATAAATCAATTCTCCTAGTAAATTTTATAATTCTCTTGCATCCTTATTCCAAGTGTCAAATTGTTAATTTAAAAAGAAAAAAAATCTGCCTATGTACACTTACTCTGGAATTTCATAAAACTCAGAATTTTGCACACATGGTGTAAAGTATAATTGCAAGTTGAGTATGCTTGCTAGATTCACTTGAGCTAGTTTACAAGTGTGCTTAATGCAGTTATTTTCTTAAAAGGTTGATGGGAAGTTACTGTGCTGGCTCTGTACCTTATCATACAAGAGAGTTTTACAGAAGACAAAAGAACAGAGGAAGAGTTTGGGGTCTTCACATTCCAATTCTTCATCTTCATCTCTCACTGAGAAAGACCAGCACCATTCAAAACACCATCACCACCACCACCATCACCACCACCGCCACAGTAGTGGCCACCACAAGTAAGCACTTTGAAATCCTTTGTGAAACCCTTCCTGACATTGCTAATGATCCTTGTACTAGCCTCCATGCAGTGGTGAGATGTTAGGCTAGTTTCTGGTACACATGCTGAGCTGCTTTAGTGTCTGGTCATGCCCCTATTTCATGCTCTCTGAATGAGTTCCACACAGAATATATTCATTGTTTATCGAGGTAGTAAAGAATACATTTATAAAATCATCATGTATAAAAATCAACATATATCAACGTTGACATTTCAATTATGCTAGTTAACAAAAGCTTCCATTTTAAAGATAATTTGGGGGTCTAATTTATATAAATTCTACTTTTTAACTTTATGGGTGTGTGTATGCCAACACACTCTTGGAGATTAGAGAACAACTTTGTAGAGTCAGTTTTTCCTTCCACCCATGTGACTTCCAGAGATGAAGCTCAGGTGACGGCTTCATAGGAAGCCCTTGTTTACTGTCCCCATATCTAAAGTTTATTTCACTTGCCATTTCTTTGTCTTAATAAAACATATTTAAACCAGTGTGGAGAAATACACGTTTAGCTCTTTCTGTGAACAGATTGTAACATCATTTGTGACTGATAGGAAATATTATCATTATTGTAGTGGGGGTTGAATCCAGGTCTCCTGTGTGCTAAGCACAGGCTCTACCATTGAGCTACATGCTGTTGTAGGCAGTTAGGTCCCTTATCCCAAGCATCACTTTGTGTTTAAGTAGTTTGGCATTTCCTGCTTTAGTGTTTCTTTTCAAAACAAAAAACACCAACAAGTTTGCAATTAGGTTTTACGGAAAATTGGTATGTATCTAAAATTAACTACGTACTTGCAGGTGATAGTGTGGGAATTGGCATTTCAGAACAGAAGTCTTCTTATACTATAAATGCTGACCCAGAAAGGACTAAAGCCCTTTGTTTGGAAGGATGAGCATAAAACTCACTTTTTCTCTTGGTTTTTGCACCTTTTTACTACTAGGTGCTTAGTAACTTATGGGGAAAACAAACTTTGAAAGCTTACATAATCTTAAAGGTTTCAAAATATAAGGGATAGTATTTTTTAGCTGTGGGTACTTTGCTTTTGACTTTTGTTGGCTGTTAGTTAGTTTGTTTTTTTTTTAAACATAGGTGTAGTTGTAATGCTGTTCAAATATAGCACCTTAAATCTTAAAGTGCTTTTGGATGGTGAGAAATTATGTAGTAGCAATGTGTTAACTGTACTATTAAGAGGTTTTTAAGATGTAATTTTAGTTTTTGCAGAAAAAAAAAACCATTAAAACAAATTTAATATGTAAATGCAAATTTCAAATAAGGATATGATGTATACCCATTTTTCAGAATAATTTGTTTTTTGTTTTTTTTTTCTGTAAATTTTACTCTGCATCTTTAGGATTTCAGAGAGTTATTTAAAATAGGATTTTATGTGCAGGAAACAAATGGCTTCCACATTTTGAAACACAAAAGTTTTAGCTTAACTGCCAGCAAATACCTTTTGGACTGAGGATTCATTGAGGCCTTAATATTTGCTATTATATTGTGATATTTCTTAGGGTGACGATGGTTGACTGCAATGCAGTGACATGTAAAAAGAAATCTTGGAATTTTATATCTTGAGTAGCCCTAGGAGCAAAGGAACACAGCCTTGATTCTGTTTCTTTCTTTAAGAAGGTCAAATAACTATGGACCACAAGAAAAGAACTACTACTCTGACTCTAGAATATCTTCTCTGGCTGTCTTTCCAGAAGGAATTTTTTTGGCATGATAGAAAAGAACAAGATGTAGAGTTAGGTGGCAGCATCTACTCTTTTTAAAGAATACCAATTTTCTAATGGAAAGGGGAGAAAGAAAATGCCAACTTTTACGTTTTTTTCTCTTTTGGACAGGCACTTAAGAAATACATATACATTATTATTCTAAGTTATTCACAGGAGAAAGGTTCCAAGTCTTTTGGATACCAAACTCCAAAGTGCCCAGTCTCCTTCATGATGTGATCTAGTATTTGCTTGACCTGTGTCTTCTCTTGTATTGTAAAGTAGTACAATACCTAACATAAGGGATATAGTCATAACTCATTGTTGATTATGTTGTTTATGCAGAAAAGACAAAAAGTTCTGTGTTTTTTGGTGCAGACGATCACTGTAGGCTGACTTACATTTTCTCTAGTTGATTGAAGCCTAAGATACAGAACCTGGCAATACACAGGGCCGACAGTACAATTTTGCATCTGATGACTGTAAAGACCACACTATGAATAGGCAAGGCAGTTTGTTGGGTCTTAAGTTGAGTTGATCATAATGAAGAACATGTAGATATGATAGATGATGATGGATGATGAGGGGATCATTGTAGCAGGCTGTGGCACAAAAGTCAGTTTGGATCCAGGAAAGACAGCATCAGATCACTAAAATGGAGATTCCAGAAGTTTCTGACAGATCATTAATGTGCTGTTGCTACTTAAATGAATAATTATGTGACTTGGGAATGTAATGAGATTTGTTTTAAACACCCTTACACATGTACAGAGGAATTCCTCCTTTAGAACTGAAATTTGAAGTTTGATCATCTAAGAATGAACTTGGTTAATAGGGTCACAGCTCCTATTTCCCCAACTCTTCACTTAACAGCTCAGTCTGGGTACACTTTAATTGTTTGTTTTTTTTCCTTGAAAACGTGACTTACATGATTTTTATACACATGTATACATTTGTTATACACATTAATGCTGTATTAGGTAGTATTAATTATAAGTGCTTGTAGCCCTAAACAAAGTAATTATACCTACTTCACAGATGTGGAACTGAGACTTGAGGATGTTAAATAACTTTAAGGTCATACAGCCTAGATGATGTGTATTTCTTAAGTTGTATAAAAATGAGTTTCTGGTTCACAGACTATGAAGTGGTTATTAATATGGAAAATGGAAAGGAAATCATAGTATTATGAGTGAAGTCAGTTGTTTTTATGAAATTTTCCAATATGTTAAGTGTGACTTTTTTATGCAATACTGACAAAGAGTTCTACAGACTTTGAAGAGATCTAAGACTTACTTAGAGAAAGTAAGAAGAAATGAGAGAAATAAGCTACTTTCCTCATCCAGCTTAACACATGGTTCTCAGCAGCCTGAGTATGTGAAGTTTATCTGCATTTAGCAGAGCCGAATTAATGCAGACTCCTGTATGGAATGGCCAGGGCAGCTGACATCATCATTCCTAGATTTTTAAGTGAGCCTGCTGTGGTCTTGTGCTCATGTACTCCAAAACTGAATATAATTTTAAATTGCGTTACTGGAAATCCTAAAAAGAAAATGCAGTCTGCTGTTGTACAGTTCTTTAAAAAATTAAAGCTGGCTAGTAATCATTGAATTAGTTTGTCCTATTAAAAATGTGATTTGTTCTGTCTATCAGATTATATAGCTTCTGTGACAGAAGGTCTATAACAGTTTGATTCTGTTGGGAAAGAAAGTGTTAAATAATGTTATCAGATGTTACTCTTGTGTTTTTCAGAATCAGCAGTCTAAGTCCTGAGCAGGAGCAGGGACTGTGGAAACAGAGGTAAGTGTGTGCTGTGTTTGAAGTGCACATATCTAAGTCGCCTCTCCAATGTGGTTATGTAGATTGAAAAGACTAGATGTTCTGTGATATTTCAGAGAAAGAATAGCTTATAAGTTAATGCCTCTCTTATATTCTAATCATTTTTGCTAATGTTTTCTTCCAGCCATAAATCCTCTGCAGCAATTCAGAATGAAACTCCAAAGAAAAAGCCCAAATTGGAATCTAAGCCATCTAATGGAGATAGGTAAAAATGAGTGTCTTTAGTGCTATGAAAATTGAACTTAATTGAATAATTCTGCTTAATTATAAATTTCACTACATATTTATCTGAGAATAGATACATTGGGTCTCATACACCAACTTTTTAGACACTTTTTTTTTAAGTCACCGGGAAAATAAAACATACAGAATCAGTTAAGAAAAATTTAATTTTGGCAATAAGAAAGTGGCACTGAACTATGTAATAACTGGGGAATAAATTTGGGTTTTGAGAAAAGAACAAATCTGAATAGAGAACATTACTGTAATTGTTCTTCAAGGAAAAGAAACACAAATCTGATTGTGATATTTTTAAATTGACCTGCTTAGAAAATGTTCTGATTTAAAATGAGTGTGACTTTGTTTTTAGTTCATTAGCCAACGTTTGCTGATGTTACTGTACAAATTGGCTGCCTATTGCTTTACACTAGAAATATTGACCCCCTAAAAGCTAATACTGAATTATATTTCTGCAGGTGTATGTAATGTGTGCCATTAGTAAGGTAATTTGCCAGTTGCATCCATTTCTGTCAGGTACATATTTTTTTGCATTAGCCTTAAGGATGTTTGTGGAATTGTCTAATTTATGCAATTTGAACATCTGCAGATTTTCCTTCTACTTTATGTAACTGTTTTATGTTTTTCTTTTTAGTAGCTCTATAAATCAGTCAGCAGATAGTGGGGGAACAGACAATTTTGTCCTAATAAGTCAACTGAAAGAAGAAGTGATGTCGCTTAAGCGTCTCTTACAGCAAAGAGACCAGACCATTTTGGAAAAAGATAAAAAGGTGAGAATATAGTTCACTGAGGCCTGGTAAGATTTGCATCTTGAATTTATTTAACCCTTGCAAATTTTCTTTGTAATTATTTGGTAATGTTTGCAATGTATAACTCCTACAAAACAAACTACAGAAGTCAAAATTGGAATTCTGAGCCATCTAATAAAAATAACTAAAAATAGTGTTTGAGAATGTTCATAGTTCTAAGATTCAGAACTGAGAGCTAATTACAGGAGTAGTTTTTAAACAGTTTTCAGTTAGCATGCAAATTTAAAATGGGTCTGATATCTTAATTTTAAGATATAAATGGAATATAAATGTTGTGGGTTTAAAATAAATTGAAAACAGTCTTTGATATATATTGGTCATGTCTCTGTCAGTCTTTTGCTGTGAGAAGTAATAATCTCATGTCCTGTGGTAGTGATTAGCAGTAGATGTCTGAGAGCATTTTTTAGGAAGTGGATGTACTTACTGGCTTTATAGTCATTTAGTTATTACTCATTCAGGATAAAATTCCAATCCTGGCTATTTATTTCTTTGTGCCCTTAAATAGAACATGTTCACTAGTTGAGGCCTTGATTTCTCATTTCATAACATGCTACTTAATGGAGCAGCTGTGATGATTGTGTGTGAGAGAAGTATTTCCTGCAGTTCTTGGCATGTATAAATTCTCAGTGTATTGGTGCTCCTGTTTATCATCTACATATTTAGAAGTTCCAGAAAAGCATCCACTAGGAAAACATTTAGAAAAATTTTGAATAACTCCTACAAAACATTGTGTTTTTAATACAATTTTTAACAAAAGAAATGAGCACAAAAAAGACCTAGAATCTTTAAAAGGGTCTTGCCATCAGCAAAGAGATTCAAATTGAGACAGGTCCAATAAGATGAAATTAGTCCTTGAGCCTGCATTCAGCCCTTTGGTGCAATAGTTCCCACCCTTTGCCCTTGATGATTAATGGCCTTCATTCTACTACTGTTCCATTTTTATATTTTAACAGAGTGTCAAGGTGTGCCTTTGGCTGGCCTAGAACTCGGGATCTGCTTGCCTCTTCCTCCCCAGTGCTGTGATTATTTTAGTATGTATCACAGCTTGAGTAAACTCAGTTTATAAAAATTGGCATTGGTATGCAAGATAAAATTGATAGTTGTAGTTTTCTTTTTTATGGTTCTTTATGAGTAACAGAAGTTTTAAATTAATTTGCTTTTATTAAAAATGTGTACACAAAACTTTAATATATTACACAGAGCCAAGAGTGTCTACATTAACCTTGAACAAAATGGAATAAAATGCCAGATTTAATGCAAAATAGCAGTAATTCCAAACCAGGCAATAACAGATTGCAAGTGGCCCAGAACCTTTCTAAGGCCTCGACCCTTTAATACAGTTACTTCTGTTGTGGTGACCCTTTCCCCTTCACCCTGGGTGCCAACCATAAAATTATTTTCGTTGTTAATTCTTAACTAATTTTGCTACTGCTCTGAATCATAATGTAAGTGTCTGTGTTTTCTGGTGTCTTAGGCAGCCACTATAAAAGGGTCATTCAAGGGGTTGCAACCCACAGGTTTAAAAACTGCTGTTGTAGGCAGTTAGGTCCCTTATCCCAAGCGTCACTGTTGTGTTTAAGTAGTTGAGCATTTCCTGCCTTAGTGTTTCTTTTAAAAACAAAAAACACCAACAAGTTTACAATTAGGTTGTACAGGAAATAATTATGTATCTAAATTAAACCACACACTTGCAGTTTTTCCTTATAATCGAAAAGGATCAAATTAGTCTCTTGCCCCTGTTTCAGCTATTAACTCCCAAAGCCAGGCACTTACTCACTGTACTAAGTCAGAAAGAATGACAGGCAGGTAGTTTTTACCTTTCAGAAGTTCATAGTCTGGAAGCATACGGCGACTAGAATAAATGCGAATTGGCATTTCAGAACACAAGTCTCTATAATATACATACTGACACAGAAGAGACAAAAACCCTTTGTTTGGAAGGATGAGCATAAACTCTTCACTTTTTCTCTTGGCTTTTGCACCTCTTTATTTACTAGGTACTTGGTAACTATGGGGAAAACACAAACTTTGAAAGCTTACATAATGGCAGAAATTTAAAAAAATAACCTGGAGCTGTTTCTGTGTGGTTCTGTTCATAGTGACTTAGGCTATAAATTTGAAATTGCAAGATGTTATACTTTTGTTTGTGTTCATATCAATGAAAACATTGTCTTATGGTCTCTACTTCCTCACAACACTGAATTTTCTCCTAATACTTGCCTAATTTGGTTCATATTTTACAGTGATTGCTTTTCACATGCCACATTGAATGTATTTTTGTGCTAATAGGTAAATGTAGTATAATGGCTTTGTGTACATAATAGTGGGCACAAATTAACAATTACAAACACCATCACTCTTGGTTGATAACCATTGTGTAAATTTGCCCATTATAAATAAAGCCTTTTTCCTTTCATTATTGAAGAGGATTTTCACAGGAAACCTGTTGACTTACTGTGAAGTACATTTAGGTGAAGCACTCTGCAGGGTGCAGGCCACTAAGCTTTTTCCTTTGTCATGCTAGTTGTGAAAGTGAACAGTTAAGCCAAAAGAAACTTCTCAAAGATCTCTCCTAACATTAAAATCCCAACTGTGTTGGGACAGACAACTCATTGTGTCACAAAAGATGCAGCTACTGCCAACTTCCTCCACTTTCATAACAAATATGCGCCTGATGCGAACAGTATTTACATAGTGTGTTAATACATGGACAGATGTGTATGTATATGTGTGTATGATTGCCTCTTTTTTTTTTTTGTAATTTCAGTTAACTGAACTGAAGGCAGACTTTCAGTACCAAGAGTCAAATTTGAGAACTAAGATGAACAGTATGGAAAAAGCGCACAAAGAAACTGTGGAACAACTTCAGGTAAATGGTGTTTTATGTGAAGTGCTGGGCTGGAGATTTAAATAAATATATTTATGTATTTCTTGACTTAAGTAGATTGTTATTATTACCCCTATTTTGTGCATTTTCAGTTTTAATTTTGACTTTAAAGTGTTGATCCTGATCCCATTACAAGTTCTTGTTTGAAATCACTTGAGGGCTGGAGAGATGGCTCTGTGGTTAAGAGCACTGGCTTCTCTTCCAGAGGACCTGGGTTCAATTCCAAGCACCCATATGACAGCTCACCACTGTCTGTAACCACAGTAATTACAGTTCCAGGGGATCTGATACTCTCATACAGACAAAAGACCAATGCATATAAAATAAAATGAAATAAAGTTTTTTTTAAAAAAAACTGAAGTCGCTTGAAAGGTAATTCTCTGTTTATCTTGCAAACGTACACACACTAATTGGGATTTCTAAAAAAAATAGTGAAGACTGACTACTGAGCTAAGATGAGACTATCATTTATGATACTGAGGTGAGAAGTTGCAATGTAATCATTTTTTTCGTTTCCTTTTGGATACCCAGAAGAGAGATAGATAAAACCAGTTCTCGCTGGGCGGTGGTGGCTCATGTCTTTAATCCCAGCACTAGGGAGGCAGAGGTAGGCAGATCTCTGAGTTTAAAGCCAACTTCTTCTGCAGAGTCAGGACAGCCAAAGCTATGCAAAAAAAAAAAGTCTCAAAACCTCCTCAGCACTCCCCAAAAAAGCCAGTTCTCAAGACCATAATTGAAGGGCTTTTGTGCTGTGTGCACGTGCTGCAAATCAAGACAGTGCTTAGCTGTGGACTGTCTGAAAGTGTTGGCAGTGTGGTAGGTGCACTACTGTATCTAGTATAGATGTGTAGGCTTTAAACATAGAGTAACTCAAAATGAAACACCACTATCACAAAGAGGGTAGATAGTGATCGTGAGCGTAGAAAGGGCTATTCCCTTATTTAAACTTGTCTTTGTCTGTTTTATAAGCGGCAGGAAACCACACTACTTTGATTTCATGTTCTGTAGTTTATAAAGCGTGACATTTATAGAGTTAATCGTTGAGTAACAAGGTTAGGGTTGTTTTATTAGGTTGGTTTTTTTTTTGTTTGTTTTAGTGTTCTAAGGATCAAACCCTGGTTTCCACTCATGCTAGGTAAGGGCTATTCTGAAGCATAGCCCCTAGGTTAGGAAGCTTTCAATTGTAACCATACAGATGATGTCATCTTCTGACTTCAGACTTGATGGAAAAGTGCAGCTTTGAAAGAAATGTGTGAATATTGTTTCATTTGTATGTTTTGTTTTCTGCTCATTTTTCCATAACACTAAGAGATATTTTCTATTCCTTTTATAGTTTGGTTTGCCTCATAATTGAATAGAATTTATACACTTACTAGAATCCATATTTACATGCCCTTCTCTTTAACCTGATCTTATTAGTGAAAGGAATTTGAAAAGTAGCCTCAGTAGAAGCAGGGGCATAGTGCATCCAGGGAATGTGTTCACTGGTGGTGATTTCTGGAAATGCATTTGCCCTTCCTCCTCAGAGATTGCGCATCATGAGTTGGGCCTCTTGTGCATTAGTTACTGTCTTTGCCCGTCAGCCATTATTTTGTTTTATTATATTCTTACTGTGTTATACTGACTGAGTCGCTGAGATATAATCAACCTTAAATAACTGAAACAGTGAAGTAAATACTTCTAAGATATAGAATAACCCATGCTAACAGTAAGCACTTCCTAGATTTGATTTAAATTGTTATTTCTTTTCCACTGCTCCAAAGAGCAGGGTTTTTTTGTTTGGTTGTGGTTTTTTGAGATAGGGTTTCTGTGTAGCCTTGGCTGTCCTGGACTCACTTTGTAAACCAGGCTGGCCTCGAACTCACAGTGATCCTCCTACCTCTGTCTCCATGAGTGCTGAGATTACAGGTGTGTGCCACCTCACCTGGCTCCTTTTCTTTTTTCTTTTTCTTTTTTCTTTTTTTTTTTTTTTTTTTTTCAAGAAAAGTCAGTTTCAAGAGAACCATTTTTTCTTTAGTCTGGTTGGTGTCTTCAGCTTACTTTCTTGTAGCTGAATTTTTCTATGCTACCACCATGGTAGCCATTCATGCAGAAGGGAAGGTGTGGTCAATGTGTTTTATATATGCTGTCCATATTTGCTTCTTATAAGAACTGAGTTATAAGTTACCTCCAAATTACAGGTGAAACTGGTCACATATGTAGTGAAACATAGACACTTAATATCCTGTGCCTAAGATTTAGCTGTATGTTCCCCAGTCCTGCAACAGCTTATACTGCAGGTTACTCAGTTATCTGTGTGTCCTTCATGATCAGTTGCTTCCCTGTACACTTTGAGTTTCCACTAGAGGCACTCTTTACAGCTTAGTCCTATCTACTACCTTTATAGCAGTTACTAAGGTGAGTATACCTAATTATTTTCCTATCTCTCCTATTGTTGTTTGTGAGGTAGTGCTTCACTCTATAGCCTAATTTGCCCTCAAAGACCCTCCTTTAGCTTCCAAATACTAGGATTTGTGCCCCTTTACTCCTTCCTGTTTTCTTAATAATTTATAGAGAATTTAATGATTAACAAAATTTATTTTGCTCTTATAGCTCTTTTAAATATTTTTAAACTATCAAGCCTAGGAATACAGACTGAAACTCGTCCCCCAGGTGGTGTAAAATCCTAAGTACCAATAATGCCAAGTAATAATTTTGTTCTTTAGTAAGACAAGCTAAGAGGGGAAGGGAGGTTACATATGAATGTTTTGTGTACAGGCCGCCAAGTCATGGCTGTGTGGTTAGTTCTTTCAACTGCCTGAGTCTCTTGTTACAGATAAGGTGTCCTCCAGTTAAGTCATAGGTAAGTGGACCTGGAGATAGGCAGGGTCTGTGTAGTTTTTCATTGAACAATCTTCCTTTATTTAGGCTGACTCAAGTATTAAAATAATTTTGTCGGCCACTATAGGGTGCAAAATAAGTATTCGAATAAAATTTCAATATGTATATATCTAAATACTGCAATATAAAGCTTATATTGCAAATACTCAAAATAAGACTCAAAATAGCAACCAGTGCACTATTTTTCTTAAAGCCTTTTTGTCTTATGTAATTTATCAACAAGTTAGTGACATCATTGGGAGACTATGAATATATATATTGAAAATTAGCTGCAAAAGTATTCAAGAGAAAAACTCTGAAGATTTGTTTTTTAGTTCCTGAGTTTTGTTCTATTAAGGAAAAATGTAATTTCAGTTATTCTTGATAATTGAAAGCATAGTTTTCATGATTTGATAAGCCAGGGTAAATTCTTGCTGGTAACTGCTGCCTCTGCAGACCTGGCCTTTGCCTTTCTATGCCCTTCATTGCTCTGCAGTCTGAAATTTATTTCTTGAGTTTCCTATTTCTAGCCAGTGGGTCTGCTGTACTTCAGTGTTAAATAATAAGTAGCTACACTGTTACTTTTTACATCTGGCAGGCAACTAGATTTGTCAGAGTGACAGGTAATGAGTAATGGGAACTTATTTCCAGTGCCTGAGGATTTTAGAATTATGTTGCTTTTTAGGAGTACCTGAGCTGCATATTGTTTCTATTGGTTCAGAAACTTCAGAATGACCCTGGTGATTGTCTGTTTCCATGGGGGACTTCGATTATCTAACTTTCCGAAGGGCATATAGTAGCACAAACACATGAATGAGAAAAGACTCAGTGCAGACCCTACCAGTAGATCCCTCACAAGCAATACTGTTACCAAATGGCAACCCTGCAGGCAGTGTTGCCTGAAGACCAGGCATTGTGTAGTCAGGGGGAAATTCAGATAGTTGGTAAAGTGAAATTTTGAGTCATTGGAGATGTGGGGGGAAGGTTTTCATGAAATTATACCAGTACTGAGGTGATACTACAGTCAGTATACATGAAAGTTCCACTAGGGTCTGGTGACAAATGGTAAAGAGTAGTAACTTACCAGCCAGACTTTGATTTCCAGGACCCACATAGTGGGAAGTGGGACTGGACTCCCATAAGCTGTCCTTCGACCTTTATGTGCACATCCTGGCCTGCGCGCATGCGCGCGCGCACACACACACACACACACACACACACACGCGTGTAAATAAATAAGTTAAAAAATTGTTTGAGAAGGACCTTGACCTTCCTAAAGGCCAACATGATAGAATGATTTTTACAAAATAGTCTCATTCTTTTTCTGCCTATCAGTAGAAGACCTCATTCATCTTGCTTGGAAAATTCTCCAAAATAAACATATGATTCAGTCTTTGATGTTATCAATTGTAGAAAAACATGCATTTAAATAGCTTTCATGCTTTAAAGAACCAAAAGCTTTTTTCATATTTTAAATTTAAATCCTAGGGAGAGAGCCGTTTGCCATTTTTTTGTGTAAATAATTGTAGTTTGGGACAAATTATATTGATAATTGTAAAAGGCTGGTAAACAATCTAGAATTTTCTTTCTATCTACCTATCTAACCTTAAAAAGATTAAATATACCAACTCTTGGATCTCTTCAGTATTTCATTGATACAATTTTTTATGTAAATGAGGAAATAGTAACAACTACTAGTTTTGGCTTAATAGTTCAAACTTTTTAAAACTTGAATTTTTGTCTCTCACAGGCCAAAAACAGAGAACTACTCAAACAGGTTGCAGCCTTGTCAAAGGGTAAAAAGTTTGACAAGAGTGGAAGCGTGCTAACATCTCCTTGAGAAAGTCACTGGTCTAGCATTTCTGCCTGACAGTGTGTGTGAGGGGTCCTGTGAAACCCTTAGGTTCTGTGCAGTAGAAAGATATTTTTACATGCCAAGTACATTGGTGTGTTTCCTATTCACTTTTGTAACTGACACACAGCATTTTTTAAGTTGTAAACATGCAGATAAACTTCAGCTGGTTTGGAGTGACTTCTTAATTCTTTGATACCCAGAACTTTTTTCTAGCAATAGTATTAACGGTTGTGGAGTGCACATGTGTGCACTGTATAAAATGCAACATGCAATAATGGTGTGGTTGGAAGAACAGCAGCAGGGGTTTTGTGTTTCTCTTTTGTTTAACACTATGCTGATTTCAAATAACTAGTTTTCAATTTAGAAATGCAAAACTTTTAAACAAGGAAAATGGTGAACCTGTTTTTTTTGAAATTGTATTTTTACTTCACATCAACATGAATTTAGAGAATCATGGTGCTTTTATTAAAAGAGCTTCAGAGTATATGTAAATATGTTTTTAAAAGTTACTTCACTAACATTAGTTTAGTAATCTAACATTTCATTACTGTTATAGGATTGATGTTTACTGTACAGCATCCAAGGTAAAATGTGTTTTTGTTTTGTAAAAAAAATGTAGATTTTTACTTACAAGTGCCTTTTTGCCACCTAATGTTTTTATTTATAGGAATGCTGATCTTTTGTACATATGGTTTGTTAAAAAAAAATCATGTTAATAAGTGTTTGTATATAAGTGCATATGTACAGAACCCAATTTCAAAAAAATCAAACTTATTAGTAAATGCAAGATTGCATATTAAGAATGAACTGATAATGCATATAGACTTTAGGTGATTTTGTGGTTTGCTGCTGTATCATAAGGGAAGCTGTTGGTCTTTTAAGTTCACTTAATTATGTTGGAATACTTTCCTAAAGATTTAATTTTAACTCCATTTTGATAGAGTGATTTATTTTTATGTTATGTTGCTCCATGTTTATATTTTGTGAGTTACATGTTTTGCTTTATTTTTATATAAAATTTCTTTAAAATTTATAATGTTTCTATAACAGTCCATATATCTGCTTTTTTTATAATGTGTTGCTAAGTTAATATTTATGTACACCATACTTTGTAAATTTAATACAAATCTGGAAAATTAAATAACTTTTTATAATCAAATCTGTGCTTATGTCGGAATAATTGAAATCCATTCAATTCAGACACTATTTATAAGTAATTTGTCTCAAAGAGTAAAATTGTCTATAAAAGGTTAAGATATTGTGGGATAGATTCTGAGAAATAACGCATTAGCTTCTGAACTTCAGTGGTTTTAAGCAAGTAACCAAAATTGATCTACTTAATGTTAGTTCTGGCTTCATGGTCAATTTCAAAACTTCAGGCATTGCTAGCAACACCATATGACTTCTCTTGTTCAAACAGTTTACCTTGTTTTCATCAGTTTGAAGGTTTTGTTTTTAGAGAAATGTTTATATGATCTTCATATCAAAGATTAGTGTTTTTAAGAGTACATAAATATAACAATTCTTTTTAAATTACTCAAGTTTTAGTAAATTTCGCACAGTTGTTTACTATCAGAGAAAGCAAATCCACCAGTTTGGAAACACATAATTTCCAAGTAACAGGAAGATTGAATTAGTCACATTTGGAAAGAATAATTTACTATTCTCAACCATGGTAGATAATGCCTTAATGTGGATGTTAATGTCTGGCGGATTTGCTGCATTCATAAAGTGGTCGTTACTTTGCTTTGAATTTTGTAATGACTTATGTATTACAGTTTCCTGGCCACTTTACATTCCACAGTAGTCACGATTCTAAATGAACTACAGTAGTTCTGATACCTTGTTGGAGATAATAGAAATGGAATCCCCTTCCCCTTTAGAGCTAACATGAAATTGAAAATCAGTTTAAAATAGTGAAGCTTTGTAAAGTGCAAGGCCAGAACTGAAATGCAGGGTGTCACAGTATTCAGCCCTAATTGGACACACTCTTTATTCCATGACCTTATTTTATAACTTAGATTCCTCTGCAATTGTATAAATTAGTAATTGAGTCTCAGCCCCAGATCTGTAGTGCTGACCTATTGAGTTGATGGTCTTTAAATGTGGCCTGTCCAGAGATGCTATGGTGTGCTGTATTGTGCTCTTAGCCTGTTTGCTGCAGTTAGCATAGCCCAGTGAGGGTCACTTGGGCTCCAGTTTATCATGTATTAATAGCCTGTGAATATTACAGTCATTTTTAGAGTGTATTGGTCTAAATATGCATTTTACAATGAACCTGTTATGCTGGTCATTTGTATAGATTAACAAAATACTGTACCTGTACACATCTGACTGTTGACATTTTGTACTTTTTTTCTAAACCAGTATTTCACAATAAAAATATACCAAAAGCTTTGTGTTGATTCTGCTGTAATTTATGTGGCAAAACACACACAAACACACAAGTCCTGGGGACCACAATTCTAAAATTGGCCTCCATCGGAAATCAAGGTATTGGCAGGGTAGTCCCGGATGAGGTGAGAGGGTCTTGCCATTCCTTTGCCTCTTCCCAGTCAGTTCCAGTTCGTTCACTAGTTGGTCATCTTCCACCATCATAGCCCAATGTAACCTCTTGAAATCTCTGCTCCTTGGTCCCTCTCTTCCTTATAAGGTGTACTGTGTCCTTCTGGGGCAGCAGAATCTCCCCTAGTTCACACTCTTAAGTTACATCTGCAAAGTCCCAATTGTTCAGCTGTGTGCCATATTTCCAGGTTTAAGAATTCAATTATGGACATTTTGTAGTGAAGCATTATTGAGCATACTGCAAGGTTCGTGGTTTTCCCTTTTCCCAATGAAGTCCTTACACAGTAGCTATGCAGGAAATGACTGGGACTAAACATTAAAAGTACATCCTATCTGGTTCAGTCTGCCATAGTGATATGGGTAGGCCAATCTGGATATGGCAGTTTGAACAGTGATAGAAGATAAAAGCAATGAATTGAAACAGTCAGTGAATTTCCATACATAATTAGAATACAGAGAAACACAAAACCAGAGCAGTAATTGGTCACCATTGGCAAAATGGTTAGGGACTAATTCATTATTTTGAATGCTGGTATTCATTATTTTGTTTTGAACCACTAGGCAAATAGATGAAAGGCAGTTTCTCTTGGGAGGAAAATCCATTTAATTAATGTAAAACTTAACGATGGAATAATGTTCTCATGGTTTTGCAACTTGCAGTAGAGAGCATTAACAGTAGCTAAAACTGGGAAAGACGCTGTCACACGGAGTGTTTCTGATGGAAAAACACGCCCTATAAAGTACCAGGCCACAGATGAAGACTGAATGACAGTGCTGATGAGACCTGATAGGCTAGGGTCAGATGGAGAACCTCCCCTATCAGTGCACTGGGGAAGGAGCATGGAAGGAGATGAAAGGGCGGGATTGGGAAGAGATGAGGGTGGAGGCTACAGCTGGGATACAAAGTGAATAAATTGTAATAAAAATTATATTTAAAAAGTTGCCTACTTGTTAGACTTAGCATCTTTCAAATTAGCAAAAAATAGAACCAAAGATCAGATTGAAAGGCATAGCAAAAGGATGTAGTTGACACTTTCTTCATAAATTTCAAGGGGGATGAAAGCAATAGAGATGGAACCTATAAACCAAGAAGTACTCGGGAAATAATTATACTTGGTGGCTCCCATTTAGAATATCAGTCAAACAAGGTTTTGTGTTTTTTGTTTTTGTTTTTTTTTTTTTTTTAGAAATTTAAACAATAGGAGAATGCATACTGGTTATGTTTTTCCGATGTGATAATGATGTTATAATTACTCTTTACAAGTCTTTGTGACTCCTACTAAATACATTAAGTGCTAGGTTTTGATTCATTTCATGGGAAGACTTGATTGGGAATATAAACGAAGCAGGATTGGTCAAGCTGCTGCGAGTGGATGATCTATAGTGTCTGCTGCTAAGTTCTGTCGTCCCTGCTGTGTCTTTTCAAGACATTTCTCTGTAGCACTGACTGTCCTGGAACTCACTTTGTAGATGAGACTGGCCTCGAACTCAGGGATCCCCCTATCTCTGCCTCCTGAGTTCTTGCATGCACCACCATGCCCGATATGTCCCACTTTTGTGATAAAGCTTTAAAAAACAAACAAACAAGCATTGTGTATGCCTGAAATACTAACACTTAATGAGGCAGGAGAATCACAGGGTTTTGTCTTTTGAGACAGGGTTTCAGACAAAACCCTGGCACCAACCATCCCTATCAAATTATACTCATCCTAATACACGTATGCTGAAAAAAAAAATGTTAGCAGTATTAAATCCAAGTAAGAAAGAAAAAAAAAATGTCCCCAGCACTCCTAGTTGTCCCTGGAGTCATGTGTCCCTGTGTCTCCTGCCTTGTTTCTGTTCTTGGTTGCCCACCTATCCCGTCTATCGAAAGGTTGGTGTTCAGGCCTTTATCCTGTGTCTTTAATTTTAAAACAATATTCATTTTCTGATTTACTAAATGTTACCCTTAAGTTTAGTTCTGCTTAAACATACAATAACAGAACAGATCCACCTTCATTTCCACACTGTATTCAGTCTCTTGGCAGCTCCATTTGGATGTCTGAGTCTCTTAAACATACTTAACGATTTTAGCCTGTGTGTGTGTGTGTGTGTGTGTGTGTGTGTGTGTGTGTGTACAGCCATGCCACAGTGTGCATGTAAAGGTGAGAGCACCTTTACATGAGGTCAGTTCTCTCCTATGTGAATCATGGGATCCAAACTCAGGCCATCAAGTTAGGTGGCAAGCACCTTTACCTACCGAACCATCTTGCCAGTCAACCCTTTTAAATTTAGTATGTCCAAAATTGTGTCCACATAGCTATCCAAATGGCAGCCAAGCCAGCCTCTCCAGGTGTTCTCACGTAGTTAGTGGAAACTTAATTGTTGGGGCTCAAACTTGTCTCTGTCACACTCTGACCATTCTTTCAAGCTCTCTGCCAGGTCTAACTTCAAAACTACCAGAATTTGACTAGTCCCTCACACACACACACATACACCCCATTTCTTCTGGTATGTCACTTGGCTGTAGTCAGTTCTGAGTGAGCCTATTGAATGACCTTCTCTCTGGCCTCCAGTGGTTTCTCTTTTGAAGTGACCACTCCTGGAGACATTTCTGATGATCACATTTCTGATGATCACAACAGTGGGGTTGGATGCAGGCTGCTCCTGGGTCTACTTGCTACATCGCAGCAACAAGCCTCCGCAGCCAAGAGCTGTTAGTAAAGATGGCTGCAAGCTCAGGCTGAGATCTGACCCAGTGCACACTAGACTGGTGGAGTATTGTAATGAAGGCATTGCTGACTCCACTTATGGAAAAGGCTCATCCTCTGATGGTTCTTCATCACATCCTCAAAGAGTGGGAAGTTGATGCTGCTCTTATCTAAGGCATGAGCTAGTTAATTCCCTCACTGTAATGGTCACTTGGTAATCCAGCAGAGAAACTTGGGAAAGACAACAAATACAAACTCCTCTAGCTAGAATCCCTGAAAATGGGTTTACATCTCATCCCTCCTATCGTCCCAAAGACCTTGACTTTAAAACAACTTACACAAAACTGCAGAGCTTTGCACGGTAGGAGGCATTGAAGCATCCTGGGAAGATTTTAACCTTTTTTATTATTATTATTATTAATTACACTTTATTCACTTTGTATCTCCCCATAAGCCCCTCCTTCCTCCCCTCCAGAATCCACCCTCCCACCCCCTTTTTCACGCATGCCCCTCCCCAAGTCCACTGATAGGGGAGGTCCTCCTCTCCTTCCTTCTGATCTTAGTCTATCAGATCACATCAGGAGTGGCTGCATTGTCATCTTCTGTGGCCTGGTAAGGCTGCTCCCCCCTCAGGGGGAGGTGATCAAAGAGCAGGCCAATCAGATTATGTCAGAGGCAGTCCCTCTTCCCATTACTATGGAACCCACTTGGACACTGAACTGCCATGGGCTACATCTGTGCAGGGGTCCTAGGTTATCTCCATGCATGGTCCTTGTTAAAATTCCCCCCAATGTCCACAAGAGGGAGGGCTCTACTGCAAAACCAGGCAGTGTTTTTCTCCCAGGCAGCCCAAGCTCTAGAGCCCACTGTGGTGAGAGCAAGCTTCTCCAGCTGGTTTATGGTTTGGGTTGTGAGCTGAGCATGTAACAGCTGAGTCATTGCCAGCCCTCTGGTTACTTTATGTTGTTATATGTGAGAATATGTTTTCAGAAACAATCAGTTTTAGGCAATTCAACACCCCCTCCAGTCCAGTCAACTGATAAGCTCAATAAGTAAATTTAAAAAGATTTTTTTCTCTTTGGATGAGTTGCTTTTGAATTTAGAATTAGTATTTTTTCTTAAGTTGCTTTAAGAGTCACTACACTGAATATTTCTGAACATCTATTTCCCTTTGACTAGATGCTAAAATGCTTGGAGTACAATATTTGTTTGTCCTCTCCCCATCATGTACACCCAGCAATATCCCTGTTCTTATTGCATTTGATAGCAGTCCTGAATTAGAAGCTGACATCTCTAACAAAGACAGCGTGTCCTGGGGAGATGTGACATGGATAACGCATCGCTGTGCTTTTCTGTGGATGCAGCCTGGTACCACACAGCACACAGTTTGTGCAACCATCAAGGTACCTCTGTGCTTTCAGTGTCCATCAAGTTAGAAGGGGCGTGCTTTCAATTAAGCTCTTGCTTTACATCAGCGGTTCTCAACCAATGGGTTGTGACCCTTTGGGGGTCAAATGACCGTTTCACAGGAGTCATTAAGACCATCCTGCATATCAATATTTATAATTCATAGCAGTAGCAAAGATACAGTTGTGAAGTAGCAATGAAATACTTCTACATGAGAAACTGTATTAAAGGGTTGAGCATTAGGAACCGCTTTAGACGGTTCTTAAAGGGTCATATTGTGGATATAACTTGGTTTTGCACATTTCAGGTGACAGGCTTTTCTCTGTATGATGAAGCTTCCCTTATGCATCACTAATTGGACAATCTGGGAAACCAGGAATCTTCCTGGTGGGGCTGTTTAGCTTCTGTTGTAAATTATTCTTGTATTGTTAATTTTCAGTGCAGCTCAAATGATTGTACTTGTTTTGCTGCTAAAAACCTGTCATATTTTGGCCAGGATAAAGTGTGTCAATTTTCTTTGTTAGATGAAATTTTTAACAATTTTTACATGAATGTCCAGTGTTATAGAGGTACTGGACTAAATGTTTTATGGATTAACACCCTGAATAATGTACTTGGCATGTTGTAGCTTATTCAGGGTTTAATTTAGAAGATTTCTGAAAGATAATGAATGAAACTCGAAATAAGGGGTGGAACAAATGTGAAGACAGAACCAAGGCCCTTTGCTGCCTAATTTCTAGTGTGTCTTGACGCCTCAGTCATTACTTTTGGCCTTATATATTGTCATAAGTGATAGGTTTGCACACATTCCTAGTTCTAATGTTAGTTTACACATCTCTTCAAATGCTTCCAAAGGTTTCTTAAGCAAGCACATAGCATCCTATTAAATGGACGGCTGCCTCCAGCCATTTTCGGTGATGGAGAGGCCACAGCCCTTTACTAACATCTGCCAGCTCTTCAGTTTATGCTGTTTCTGGCTCAGCTTGTACCAAAGCAGGGAGACTAGAACAGTAAGAGCTGAGTTTTGTTTTGCTTTTGAGACAGTTCAGGTTGTTGGCCTTTAACTCTGTGTGTAGGCAAAAATGACGTTAAACTCCTGATCCTCTGGTTTCTACCTCCTGAGCACTGAGAGTACAGGGGTGTACCGCCATCCTTGGCTTTGCTTGACAGCTTCTTTCTCTGGACTTAGCAGATGTTAGAGCTAACTTCTTAAAATGGGGCAGGTAGCTGTATCAGAGGTTCTCCAAGTTTCCTTGGAGTCCCCTTCTAAAAGACTGGGGATGTTTTACTTCACTTGTGATGTGAGCATGCCATACGCTGGTGGCCTTCTGCTGGTCTGGAAGGCCAGCTTGTTTGCTGAGTCCTGAATGAAGACTTTTTGATGGATTCCCCATGGGTTACTTCTTACCTAACTAGAGCAGCCCTCTTGAGCCAGCTGGGACTCATTTCTACCACCAGAGACCCTACTCACAGCTCAGCTTTGTGTTCTTTCAGTCTGTTCTCTGCAGATGCAATTTCAAATTTCAAATGCTTAGCTGAGAGAACCCAGCTGACCGACCTGTGCTAAGAGTCAGTTGCAAATTCGTTCAGCTGTAGCGAAGGGCACACACCTCTGCAGTGTGAGCATGGCCACCAGACCTCTACACCACGGGAAAGACCGTCCATGTGAGCAGTCATGGACATTGCTGGTGTGGCCACTGTGGGTGCCACAAGTGGTATGTCAACTTCCCAGACACACTTTACCTTGTTTTGAGCAAACTTCAGAATAATTGTTTCCTCACAAACTTCCAAAGTACACTTAGGATATATTTAAATATTTATAGGATATATTTATATATTACATTAATTTATCACTCTACTTTTGTTTTTGAATTCTGATGGGTGCATGTACACTCTCATGAAGTCATATTAACAACTCGTGAATGCTGTTGTGTACCAGTTTCCTCAAACATTCTATCCTGTAGGAAAGCTCCTTAAGCAGGAAGGCAAACAGCTCAAAATAGCTCCAGGAAGTCCCTAAAACTGACCAGATTCACTAGGTACCTCCTGCCCAAAGTAAAGAAGCCAAGCTACAAAAAAGAGTCAGACACAGCGGTCACCTGAGACCATTGGAAAACACAGATCTTTACACTACAATTCATAACAGTGGCAAAATTATAGTTAGGAAGTAGCAACGAAAATAAATTTTATGGTTGGGGTCAACACAACATGAGGAACTGTATTAAAGGGTTGTAGCACTAAGAAGGTTGTGGAACCCTTTCTCTAAAACCAGACTAGTTGCCTGGAAGGAGCAGAAACCAGCTGAGCTGCCTGGAAGAGGTTTAGATGTGTCACTTGGAACCCTCCAACCTGCTGAGCGGCCTTCGGGCTGTGCGCTGTGCTCCAGGTTGCAGCTTTGTGGTCTGTCACCATGCTGGGGGGGACTTTGGTGATGATGACGCTGTCGTTGGGTCATTTCTGCCCTGTAAATAACCCTTTGCCCATATTCCTGTAAGTAAATCCTCCCCTTCCTTGCAAAAGCATTGTTTACCAAGTTGGACATTGGTGATCTCCATACTCTCATCTGTCATGGGCTCCCTATCTGGGGTGAGTAGGTGTGTGTCTCTCCAGGAAATGTTTTGTCACACAACAAAAAGTATCATGTCCTGTTAAATGTTAGTCAGCATCCCCTGTGTCTGTTGTTGAGCACATGGCACTTTCAGGGAGCAACAGGCAGTTTTGGAAAACGTACGGATGAGAACATGGTGTAAGCTGACTCTGTGGCAGACTTGACATTTGTTTTCTGTGGCGCTGACTGACTTTCAGTAGCAGAACATCTATGGTTTTAATGTGTAGTTCATGAATGCTGTCCCATGTAGAGCAGACGATGTAAAAAAGGAAAGTACACTTTAAAGTTTTAAGTCCATATGCAAAACAGTATTTAAAAATCTAAAATCAGTGCTGAAGAGATGGTTCAGTGTCTTTGTAGCTCCTCCAAAGGACCAGAGTTTGACTCCCAGCATGCGTTCTCGGTGCTCACTCTCCTGTCACTAGAGCTTCAGATGATCTGAGGCCCTCCCTCTTCTGACCTCCTCAGGCATCCACATTTGCGCGCACACACACACACACAGAAAATGCACACACACACATGCATACATAAATGTATATATTCAGACAGACAAAATTAAGAAAATAAATATGTATGTGTATACATATTTAGACAGACAGATAGACAAAATAAAAAAGAAAATAGACAATCTAAGAAAAATAAAGTAGCGAACTCACCATGTCAAAGCAGTTACAAAGCTTCTTCGTCACTGGCTGTGAAACTGGACATCCAGCCCAGCTTTACCGTCCACATTTCCTTCAGAGCTGAACAGCAGATGTGGCAGGCCTTAGATGAAACAGCTTGGAATCTAAGAAGGCGTGCAGAACATTTTTTTTAATTTAATAAGTACCAATAGAACTGAGGATAGTATGCTGTTTATGTTGAATGTTCCTGTCCCAGGCTTCTAGGGACATGCCCAGAGCTGGAGTTATTTTCTTTTCACTCATCCTCTGGTTGCTAGAATGTGGAAACTTGCTAATGGCTTTTGAGTGTTGGTATGCATTTATATGCATTTCTTTATATGCGTTTCTACTCCCATTTTTATTTTACAGCATGGACAGGAAATCACCCCTCCCCCTTCTCTGCCATGCCTGGGATTAAATCCAGGGCTTTATATGCATTAGTCCAGCACTCAGCCAGTGAGCTACAGACCAGGCATGGGGAAAAAAAATCTTTCTGAATTTGTAAAAGACATAACTAACTCTCAAACATACCCCTACTTTCATACTGTTTTAGAAAATGTCAGTACACTGAAAACTGGACACTCACCACTGTGTGAACTATGTTAGGTGTCGTTAGCAGACTCGAAGGGCTTTGAAGTGGGGAGTAGCATGAGCTAGCCTCCACAGAAACCTTGCGGGACTCCGCACCTCAGCCTCAGGAACATGGAGGGTGAGAATGAAGCAGAGGGCTGAAACTGAGAAGACTGATCCAAAGCCACAACAAACAAACTGAAAAGCAGCCTAAGGTCATCAAGAAAGACACACATACACACAGAACAAAGATGGGCCAATAAATATTTTAGAAGAGAGAAAGTGTTTGGGTCGGGATTCGACTTAGTAGAGATGGAAGAGCTGAGAAGCAGCAGCAGAGCAGCTGTGCTCTCCAGGACCCAGGCAAGGCGGAGGGAGTGAAGCAAGAGTGAACTTGAGCTGGGTGAAATACCAATGAAGACTTAGACTGTTGGAAACCTTCTGCCCATCCTCTCCAGGCAGTCATCTGGAGGCTTGCACAACAAAAATTAAATCAATACTCTCTGCAAGTAGTGATGACAGACTTGGCCAAAAGCCAGAGTGAGTCAGCGTGGTAGATATGGGGGTGACATTACATTTTGCATAAAGATGGTGAGATCTCTAAGTCCACTTATCTATCTGAATTCTCAGCTAAATTATAGACACTCTGTGTGTTGTGTTGAGTCATAAGTTTGGGGGGATTTAATCCTCCAAGCAAAACAGGCAAGGCAAGAACAAGAGTGGTTATTAATGCATTACCAAAGTGCAACAATATGACAGCATGAAACACACTACCTTATTGTGCTGATGGTTTCTTAGGCCCCGTGTTCAGGCCTCACACTTTAATACAGCCTAAGTGAGAATGGCTTTTACTTGCTTCACAACACCTAGAGGCTCAGTTGGGAACTGTGAGGCATCTGGAACACCCCAATAACAAAGGGCAGAATCATCTAGAAGCATCTTTAAGAACAGGCATAGAAGCTAGTGGGGTGGCATTAGGACTGGGTTCTGTTGGGACTACCAATTAAGAGTTCCTATGTGAGGTCTCTTTATGTAGTTCGAGTTTCATGTGGTGGTTGTGCTTGTCAGCCCAGGAAGCAGCAAAAACGTTAGAAGCTTTCCTAGCCACCTGTGTGTGTCATCTTCCATCACTTTTGCTGCTTTGTGTTGGATATAGCGGCCCATCCAGGCACACCGTGGCATGAACACATTATTCAGGGTAGAATGCCAAATGATGTATAGCCATCGGGAGTCACAAAAGATAGGGTCTACTAGTCAAGTCTTCTTCAGGAAATCAAGGCAGAAGATAAAAGCAAAAACCAGGCCCACTTTAGTTAAAGGGATCCTGAGGAACGAATGGAAAACAAATTTTCATGTAAACCTACTGGTCCCTGAGGCTTCTGCTACAACCCCTGGCCAGATTTGGGGACTTCCCAAGGGAACACCTGGGGCTCCTGATGGTAGGAATGGCCAAGATCAAGTGAATTTGTAGAGTCCCAACAGCAAAAGATCAATTACCCTGGTTGGGACTCTGTTTTAAAGGAAACAACTAGGACCAGATGTGGTGGCAGGAGCTCTGAGGGTTCAAGGCCAAGCTAGTCTACATGGTGAATTCTAGTCAGTCCTGCCAAGGATATGCAGTAAGATCCTGTCTTTAAAAAGAGAACAATCAGAGAGGTTTAAACACGTTTGAAGCAGAGCATTGGCTGTGATAGTTGGGGGACAGTGTATTTTTATGTTTAGATGATAGCTTCATTTTGTTCAAATGAGTTCTTAGCCTGAGGATTAGCTCAGTTGGTAGAATGCCTGTTGAGAATACACGAATCCTTCCCTGTGTTTGTCCCTCCCTAGTGCTCCATTAACCAGGCCCACTTTGCACACTGCAATCCCAGCACTGAGAGGGCCCAGCCAGACGAATCAGATGTTCAAGCTCACCCTCACCTGCACAGAGAGTTTGAGGCCAGCCTTGGCTGAGTGAAAAAAGCGGAAAAAGTGTGCTTTCAAAGAAACATTCTAAAATGTGTACAAATGAAACACCATTTCTTGGATTTGCTTCATAGCAATCAAGGGAGAAGGGGAGGAGGCATAAATGAAACAATAATGGGTATATGTTGATAATTTTGGAAACCAGTCATGGCCATATGAGAGTTCTTTAATGATTTTCTCTCCTTCTCTGTATGTTTATAAACTTTCACACCAAAAAAAAAAAAAAAAAAAAAAAATGAAGCTTACACACAAACCCATACATGCATGTATATGCATGAGGATAGGAGCTAACCTCCAGACAGGATTTTCTGTACTCCACAGAGAAATGAATAATTTAGAATAAATCATAAAATATTTGCATTAGCTCAAGTCAGATTTTATTATTGTTATTTATTACAATTTATTCAATTTGTGTCCCAACTGTGGCCCCCTCCCTCATCTCCTCCCAATCCTCCTTCCCTCTTCTCTCCTTATGTCCCTCCCCTAGCCCACTGATAAGGGAAGTCCTCCTCTGACCCTAGCCTATTAGGTCCATCAGGACTGGTTGCATTGTTTTCCTCTGTGGACTGACAAGGCTGTACCCCATAGGAGGAGGTAATCAGAGAGCCTGCCACTGAGTTCATGCCAGAGAAAGTCCCTGCTCCCCTTACTAGGGACCCTACTTGGAGACTGATTTTATAGGCTACATCTGAGCCAGGGTTTTAGGTCTTCTCCATGCATTGTCTTGATTGGGGTATCATTTTCTTCAGGGCACCCAGGGCTCAGTTTTTATGGTTCTGTTGGTCTCCTTTTGGAGCTCCTGTCCCCTCCATATCTTTCTATCTTCCCCTTCAACCATGTTCGTAGCAGCTGTACTCGTAATAGCCAGAAGCTGGAAACAACCTAGATGTCCCTCAGTGGAGGAATGGATACAGAAATTGTGATACATTTACACAGTGAAATACTACTCAATTATTAAAAACAAGGAAATCATGAAATTTTCAGGCAAATGGTGGGAACTAGAAAAGATTTTGAGTGAGGTAACCCAGAAGCAAAAAGACACACATGGTATACACTCACTCATAAGTGGATATTAGTCACATAATATAGGATAAACATAGTAAAATCTATGCTCCTAAAGAATGAAAACAACAAGGAAGACCCTAAGGAGGATGCTTAGTCCTCATTCAGAAGGACAAATGGGATAAACATTGGAAGCAGGAGAAGACAGGGAACAGGACAGGAGCCTACCACAGCCTCTGTAAGACTCTACTGATTGAGGTATTGAAGCAGAGGCTGAGACTCATAGGCAAACTTCGGGCAGAGTGCAGGGAACCAAGTCAGAATTTTGAATAGAGAATTGCAAGGCCACTCTGTACACTAGGAGGACACAAGTCTCCTGTGCCTTCTGGCTTCCTACACTTCACCATCTTGTAAGAGTCAGCACAGCCATGGGCTTCACACTCTGAGGCTTTATTCGAAGCTGCATAAACGCTCACTGCCCAAATGCACATATAGACACACAAAAAGGCAAGTTTGGGGTAGTGGTGAAAGGGCTCATTGTCATCTGAAGTCTATCCTCAGGCCTCGAGATAGACATTGCTGCACTTATGTGACAATTGCCTTCTCCACTCATCAGTGTTCTTCAACCCGCAGACAGCTGAGGCTGGCTCCTTCCTCCAGGCATCTGTCAGGCCTGACCTCTTGCTTTGGCCCCACTTCTTGGCAATGATCCAAACACAGCTAAGAGTCTCCTCACCTATCCTTACACCACCCCCACAGTACAGTGTTTAAGTTAGTGCTCGTGCTCTGTAGCTCTGCCATTACCTCCATTTCCACCTGGCTCAGATGTGTTGTCTGTCACCTACTAGCGGAATGGGACCACCTTTAGGAATCTTTCCTATGCCATGAAGAATTCGTCTTCAGGTCTCTGTGCTCCAGCAGCTATCTAAGCCTATTGCCTTTAGATGGAAGCATCCACATTGTGTTTTCTATTACACATATCATGATAATCACAGTAATACTGTGATCCAGCTATCTATTTGTTCCTTCTAGAGACTGTGCTCCTTGGCTACTGGATCGCACTCAACTTCATCACCAGGGAATACCCAGCACAACACAAGGGTAAACGCTTCTTGAGTTAATGAACCAAGGCTTCCACACATGTCCCTTGGTGAATTACTTAAAAGAGTAAAAACAAACCCAGATTAAAAACCTATAAATACTTGCCAGGTGTAAGTCATCACTCTCGAGAGGTCAATTAGATAGTGTTTTTAATGGTCCCTTCCATTGCTCTTCTGCTGACTGGAAGGAGAGGCATATTCTGGCTAATTATTATTAAAAATTTTCCAATATTATTAACTACCTTTCTGGAGATGAACTTAAGTCCAAACCTAATTAAAGTGCTCCTTCTAAATGATGGGCAGAGGCTCCTGTTCCTCACTGATTGGTTAGACATTCTCTTCTGTATTAAACAATAAAGGTAGATAGAACTGTTATCTCCAGCAAGTATTTTCCTAAAAGAACAGGTATTCTTACCTTGGTTAAAAAAAAAAAAAGAAGGCAGTTACCCCAGAGACAGTCTCCCCACCACTCCTGGGCACAACCATCTCTATAGCCCCTGAATGGGGAATTGGACTATGAACAAATGGATAATTACACAGAATGTTCTACTGAGCAACTTTAAAAAAGAAAGTGGAGGATTCAGAACCAGGGATGCAGGAGAGAAAGCTCAGTGGAAAGGGTTCAGAAACTCCTTTCTTAATGGAAGCCCTACTAAGCCTCATCACCTCAGGGCATCTGCTCGGTGATTAAAAGGGACTCCCTGGCCTTTGAAGAGGAAGGCTGTCTTGTGTGGAGTTGTGAGACTCTTTCTTTAATTGGAAAACTCTTGCCTAAAGTATAATAGTGATTAAAACAGTTCTGGCATTACATTTCCAGATGTAACTCAGTAACTGAGGCTGGACTTGCTCCCCTAACCCAGAGCACAGGAAATTGGACAAATATGCATGTAAAAGATTTGTTCAGATTTTGCACAGCAATCCAGGACTGTGGTCCCTGGGAGGAAGAAAAAAAAAGCAAAGAAAAAGCAGCTGGCACTTCAGCTTTCTGCATTATGGATGGCAGTACTCAAAGGGCGTCTGAACAGAACCCGTGAGTCTTGTCTGGAGAACACAGAAGGCAGAGATTGCGGAGGTTGAGACAATCATATCTTGTAGACCAAGGAACCAGAGGGAAGAGAGCCATACAGAAAAAGTGCACAGGGAGCCTGCCCAGGGACTCACTGCAGGCTGTTGCTGAACTGGCAATCAAGAAAATGACGACCCCTTGGGGTGAAGCAAGGGGCTAAGAACAAACGGATACAGCACTAAAGTCACTGAGTGCATTGCTTAGGCTTGGCATGGTGGTTTGAATGAGAAATGTCCCCCATAGATTTATATATTTAAACACTTAGGCCCCTCGTAGTGGTGCTGTTAAGGGAAGTTATGGAACTTTTTAGGAGGTGCAGCCTTGCGAGATTTGAGTGAGCTTTGAGTATTTATAGCATCATCCCACTGTTGAGGGTTATTAATATTTATCATTGCTAAATCTTTTAGTTAATCAGTGGTTATTCCTAAACCAGCTATACCCAGATCACCACACAGAGACTAGGATTTATTTAATTAACCTAGAGCACAATGCTGGGCAATGATTACTCCATCCTAAACCTCCAAGCCTGCATACTTTCCTACCATTCAGATTTATCCATTATACTTACTTTTAGTCATATCTTAGGTCCGGTTCATCTCTCCATGTGGTTCCAAGTCCTCTCTTCCCAACCTCTCTCCTCTCTGCTCCTATTCACTTCCTTCTCCTCCCCTCTGGACCAGGATGCCCCACCCTATTCTCTCCATTGCTCAGCATTGGGGATGATTGTTTTATTGACAACACAGAAAACAAATGGTGGCATGTTTACACAAACTTGAGATAGGTGATGCTTAGAATAAGCATCACAATGCAATGTCCAGATTGAAGCCAGATAATGGGGGAAAGAAATCAGCATTTGAATGAACAAGGGTAAATTATATACATTCCACAAGACTATCATCCCAACACCCCACTTTCAGTTTGTTCCCTGTTTCTT
This sequence comes from Meriones unguiculatus, assembly GCF_030254825.1. Classification (NCBI taxonomy): domain Eukaryota; kingdom Metazoa; phylum Chordata; class Mammalia; order Rodentia; family Muridae; genus Meriones; species Meriones unguiculatus. The sequence continues at coordinate 154,050,967 of NC_083349.1, forward strand.
GGTGTTTCTATGAAAATGTGTCCAGCCATTTTCCAACTCTTCCTACTTGCTACCATGCCTCCCTGCCATTATGGGCCCTCCCTTTGGAACCATAAGCCACATAACAAACTTCCTTTTATAAGCTGCTTTTTGGTCATGGTGTTTATCACAGAGACAGAAAAGTAACTAAAGCAACTATCAATTTACTTCAGTCTTTTCCCCTCTGATTGTTGTGTGGCTACCAGCCAACTTTACTTCAATCCTGTAGCAGGGATCTAAAATTTTTGTATCTATGTTAGGAATAAGTTATAAACCTACAAAGGTGGGTTTTTAGGAGTCTAGGGAGAGGCTCAGCGGGTAATGTGCTTGCTATGAATGAAGGTAGACCTGAGTTTGGATCCCTAGCACCCACATAAAAATCTGGGCACACCATTTCATGCCTGTAATCCCACTGGGCCCACTGAGGGACAGAGACAAAGGGATCCAGGGACTCTCTGGCCAGCAAGCCAAGTTTCAGGTTCAATGAGAGAACATGCCTCTCATTGAGGAGAGTAGCTGCGGAGACACCAAATATTGGCCTCTGGTCTCTACACAAACAATCATGGATATATGCACATACACATACCTGCACATGCATGCACATATACATACACATACACACAATTAAGTTCTTGCTGAATACATTTAGAAAGTGCTGTTTATTAAAGCTAAATGCACTTCTAGTGCAGGTTTTGTTAAAGTGATTTGAAAGGTAATACAATTCTTATACTTTATTTATTTTGGCAATGGCCTCTGGCTGGTGTAATTAGTGAGCTAACCAGGGTCGTAACAAGCGAGCAACTTTGCTGGGATTTGAACACAGGCTCTTTGATTGGAAAACACACTTGTGACCATAGTGCTCTTTTTTCCCTTCTATTTTTATTTTATCTAAGCAGGATCTTGCTTATGCAAAGACCCAAGGGTCATACTAGGAAGGGAGCTCTTGAAATAAAAAGAACATTTTTTGCTGGGATAGGCCCTAACACTGGGCTGCCTTTTAAATGCTATTGAGGATACCCAGGACAGCTGGAATTACAGTGCTTCCGTGGGACTTTCTGAAAGCTCACTTTACAATAACGGTTGAAACTTCTACCCCTCTCCTCAACCCCAACCCAGGATTCCTGGTCCTGTTCTACAGATGTTTTAGTCTGTAACACCACATGCTTCTGGTCTGGGGTTTTGTTTGTTTCTTTGTTTTGACAGAGTCTTATGCATCTCAGGTTGACCTCAGACTTCGTATTTAGCTGAGGCTGGCCTTGAGCTTCTGGTCCTCTTGATCCTATCTCCCAAGTGATAGGGTTATAGACTTGTACCTCCATGCCGATCTTATGTGATGCTGGAGATTGAACCTAAGGGCTTTGTGCCCATTGGTCAAGATCTCTTCCAACTTAGTTCTACCCTCAGCTCCAGTATATTTATTCATCAAAGTATTTATTTATTCATAAAAGTATTCTGAGCATGCATTCTATGCTACAGTTGTTTTTTAACGCCCCCTCTCTTCCTCTCCTTCCACCTCCACCTTTTTTCCCTTTTCCCCTCTCCCCGCCCCTCTCCTCTGTGTGATATGCCATTTAAATGCATGAACCTGTGGAGACTAGAAGAAGGCATCATATCCTTTGGAGCTGGAGTTATAGGTAGTGATAAGCCACTCAACCAGAGTGCTGGGAACTGAATTCTGATCCTTTGGAGGAGCAGCAAGTGTTCTTAATCACTGATCTATCTCTCTGGCTCCAATAGGTCTTAAATGGATATTAATTGTGTGATGAATTATTTCATTTTAAGGAGCTTAGCATGGAAATATTCTCATGTGAAGAAGAAAGTGTTGGGGCTAAATACATGACTTAGCAGTTAAGATCACTCACTGCTCCATCAGAAGACTAGAGCCTAGTTTCCAGTACCCATGCAGGGTGACTGTCTAGATCCAGGTACATCCTGGCTCTTGATCACAAGGTGGTAACTACAAACAAGGTATGCTCTGCCTGGCCCCAAGAAGATAGACTTATGGGACAGATGATTCTTCTTATCCTCTTTTTCTCTGAATAATATAATATACATATTATTATACATATTATAATTATTATATTATTTTTATATATAATAATATACATATCATTATAATGTAGTGAGGATGGAATTGAGCTTGGATTACTCTCTCATTATAATATGGCAACAACAGATTCACAGTGGACATGAATTCAGTGATATTAAAGGGAACACAGAACACAGACTCAGAAAAAAACAAGCAGCTTGCTAGAATTTTTAGAAAGGTTGACACAGATAAAAGTAGGCAGGGATCATATACATGAACATTTCACTTTCAATTCCAGATGTGGACACATCAGCAAGGCATCATCAAGAACTGTTTTACCATATCTTACTTAGGATGGCGCCATAAATTGACCAAATACTATTCAACATGGGAGAACTCTCAAAGAATTTTAAATAATTGTAATAAGGTAACTCAACAAGCTTGAAGAAAACAGTGATGTTCCAATATTATAACAGAGAAATTTAACAATTATATGGAAGTGACCAAAGTAAACAAATACATACACTAAAAAATGTAACAGAAGGCATCAGTGGTATGCCACATAAAACAGAAGAGTCAGTGAGCTCAAAGACAGGCAGTGTAGAAGCACAGGTGGAGAGGGAAGAGAAGAAAAAAAACTGAAGGAAAAAATGTTAATGGGTGATCTGGGAGCAAACACTTGGCTTATTAGGGCTGGGAAGACCTGAGAATTCTAGAGTGGAAAAAACCTTAGTCAGAGAAATAACACAGACAACACCTCTAAAACTAGAGAGTACAAGCAACAGGAACAGGAAAGCTCTAAGGTCACCAGCCAGAAAAACCTAACCAAGTGTGCCTGAGATGAAGTTTAAGAGGCAGCAGCATAGGGATTCTTGGCAGACGCTTACAGTGCAGGACTAGTATCAGGAAATAGCAACAAAAGAAAAAACAGAGCAATACAGATGTGAAAAAGACGCTCCTAGAACAACAAAGGCTGACAGGATTCGTAAGCATGAAACACAAACAGAGCTGAAGGTGATGAGCTTTTACTCTTAAAGCCCAACCCCCACCCAGTGATTGTACTTCCTCCAGTAAGGCTGCACCACCTAAACCTCCCCAACAGCGCCATCAACTGTGGGCCAAATGTTCAAACACCCAAGCCTGTGGGGGAAATTTCTCATTTAAACCACCACACAAAGAAAATAAAGTCCATCGGTGGACAAAGCAAAACGCAAGCAAGGAATCAAAACATATCAATGTAATAATTCACTTAACAACATGGGAAGACCAGGAGGGGAAAAGGCCTGCTATAATAAAACTAGAAACAAAGTCATTTAATGACAGTGGTGCCAACTACTCTCAGTAGTTACTGTAAATATTGATGGATTAATTTACCCAGTTTGAGTGACATAGGGTTATCATATATATATATATATATATATAATATTTTTATGTATTATCTCTACCTCCCTTCCAACCCTTATTTCATCCTAATCCTTTCCAAGACCCAACACTAGATAGGAGAGGAAGAGCGTTAGAGGGGAAAGGGAGCATATGTCTCTCTAGACTACTTCCTGCTGATTGGGGTCATTGAATTCCTTGGGAAAAGTCCAATCTTCATAGTCAGGGCATCGCCAATTTTTTCTTCTTGTCACTTTGCTCAGGATCATTTGACAAACTGTAACAACAGCAACCAGGAGCAGCATGGGGGAGTAGCAGCTTCCTTCTCTTCCTCCTCCTTCTCCATGCCCTCCCTCCATCAACCCTCTCAGGGCTCTGGTATTTATCCACTCTCTAGAGTCCCCAGAATTCCAAATGTAAACTGTCTTCAGCTGGTAAAGATGATGTCCCTACTAGTTCATGAGGCAAATCTTACTCACCTGCTATGAAGTGACCTCTTAACCCATACCTGGGATTAGAACAAAAACATAATCACATAACTGGGTTTTTTAAAGAAACTAAAATGCTCACTACAACATAAAGCAACTTTAGGGATTAAAAAAAATACAATACCCAAATATGTGTTGTTTACAAGAAAGAAAGTCACTTCACCTGGCAGAACACATGCACCCTGAACATGAAGGGATGGACAGTAAAAGAAAGCAAAAGCAACTATACTTAAACAGATAAAATGAATTGTAGGGCTGGGAGGTGACTCTATGGGTAAAGTGCCTGCTGTACAATCATGAGTACCTGAGTCCAGATCTTCTGTGATCACCTTAATAACTAGGTGAGCACTGCACATTTGTAATCCAAGGGTTGGGGTTGGGGCACAAAGGCCAGGGGGTCCTTGAAGATGGCTAGCCAGGCAATCTAAGTAAATCGATAAAGTACAGATTCAGTAAGAGACTCTGTCTTGAAAAACGAGGTGGGCAGAGAGCCAGGACATCATCCAGTACCAACCTCTGGCCTCTGCACTGCATGTATGTGAGCTCACCCCATCATGAACACACACGCATACACCACACACACACACACTACCACCACCACCACCAAAAACTGTACCTTATATCATAAAAGGATCGATTCAGCAAGAACAAATAATTTCGAAAACAGTATCAGTAGACCTAAGAAAGCTTGATCCTGTGTAATTATGGCTGGAGACTTTAACAATCTGCTCAAAGGTGCAAAAAGAAACTCATCCAAAATCCAGCAGAGTTAAACTGTGCCTTTCACCAAGCAGACCTAACTGGGATCTACAGAACATTCTGTCAGAAAGCTGTTAACTACACTCACAGCTTTCTCCTGGAAAAGCCATCTGTTGGGCCACAAATCATGTCTCAATAATTTGTTTTTAAATGGAAACAAAGATAGCAAAGACAAACGTTATATAGACCTCAGTGTTCGAACAGAAAGAATAGAAAGGTCTCAAACAAGTAACTTAGTCTTTCTTTTCAAAAAACTAGAAAAGCAAGAACAATCAAAACCCTGAATTGGTGAAAGGCAAGATATAATAAAGACTAGAGCAGAAATCAAAACAACAAAACAGAGACAAAATGCAAATGATTAATGATAAAAATCTGGTTCCTTGAAAGACAGAGAATAAACTCTTTGCTAGGCTGACGAAGAAAATGAGAGCAGAGACACATTATAATTGGTATCATACAAATACAATGGCCATTGGGAATTATTATGAACGGTTCCAAAAACATAATAACCTAAAAGCATTGACAGATTCTTGAACATAGAGTCTAACAACACCGAGTCGTGAAGAGACAGACAGCCTGGATGGAGCAGCAGCAAGCCATGACTTTTGAGTCGGTTACTTAAATGCTACCCATTTGTGAAGAGCCTGCACCAGATTCACTGCTGGGCTTGACAAAACGTTTCCAGAAGATCCAGCATTGGTTCTTCTCAAGTTATTTATCTTGCTATAAAAGCGGGATGAGAATACAATAGAAGAAAACTATAGACCAAGGTTCTTGATGAACATAGACACAAAAATCCTCCACAAAACACCATCAAACTGGATCCAGCCACACATAGCACAGGAAAACACTGAAAATTGTACACCTACCTGACAAGGGTTGTGTGATGTTTAATGTTAATTGTCAACATGACAGAATCTGGTATCACCCAGTAGATGGGCTTCTGAGTATGCCCATGAGGCATTCCCATAATTGTGTTGAGGAAAGACCTGCCCACTGTGGGTGGCCCCATTCCCTAGCTGGGATTCTGGGCCGTACAGTGGAGAAAGGGAGCTCCACTCCTCTTCCAATGTGGTGTAACCATCTGTTTCAGGTTCCTTCCCCTCATGATGGACTGTACCTTGAGCCCTGAGCTGAAACAAGCCCTTTCTTCTTTAAGTTGATCAAGATATCACCCTATAGATTAACATGATTTTATATATTAATCACAATAAATTTAGAAAAGACAACAGCTGCAAGAAACATGGACTTAAAAAATTTAATTTTTCCACCTGTCAGTCAGGACAGAAATGTACTGGTGACTTTCACATCTTACTCTGACTGGGCTGCTCACTGTTCCACGGGGAGTGGTTGGTTAGATTGTTAAACAGCTTATGGCCTAGGTAACCCCAAGCATCTGGAATCTGTGGGGCTGTAAAAGTTCACCAGTGCAACTGATGCCACAAGGATATCAAAGGAGCCTTCATTCAGCTGCCCCAGTTGAGATGAGATTGAAAATTGTTCTTTTCCTTTCTCTCATCATGAAACTGCTTTCACCTCTGAGGACTGTGTTAATTGTTGAGTGGATATTTTAAGGCTGTTTCTGCCTACATCATGTTTGTGTCTTCTGTGTTTTCCCTGGATGAAAATCAAGCTTCTCCTTGGGTACTTGAAATCAGAAGGATAAACAGGAGCCATCTTATGTCCAGTGATGGCTACAGAACTGGATTTCATTAAACTATCGTCATGACCATATGGAGTGGTACCATATTTTAATTTTTTCCACATGTCCAGATGCTTGGACTCATCAGTTTGTTTGTCCAAAGATACACAAAATGGTGATGTGCCGGGTGATACTCAGAACTGTGTTAGAGCCCAAATCTAGAATAGTCTATGTAACCTTTAATAACCCCTATGTCAGTCTTTTCTCCAAAATACTAAAGAAAGTCATCTTAAAAGGGGACAGAACCCTAGTCCTTTCTGCAAATGTAACAAATGCTCTTATTTTTAAGCCATCTCTATAGCTCTTCAGATTTTTGAGACTGGCCTTAAACTCATTATAAAGCTAAGGAGGGCCTTGAACTTCTGGTCCTCCTATCTCCATTCCAAAATCCTGGGATTACAGGCTTGAGCCTCTAGCTAGCATCCAGCTTTGACAACCCAAGATGTGAAAGTGTGTACAAAGCTATGGCAGCAAAATGACGCAAAGAGAGAGCCTGCTCCCCGGCCTGGGAAAGAGTCTGTGCGAGGAAACAACAGCAACATGGGGAGTGTTAAACAGAGCTCAGGTGGCATCACCACCAGGAACCTAAGACTGAACTGACTGCATCCACAGGAACGAGTGCTGACAAAGTGGGGTGTGCTGATTTCTGAAGCTCTGGTGTCTACACAAGAGGCAGCTGTGGGCTTTAGTTGCCATTCTTAAAGTAAGTAGGTTGGCGGCGCAGTAATCGCAAGGCCATTTCCAGTTCTCGAGCTCTGTCTTTTGATTTGAAGGACTGTGAGATAGGTGGTAGCACACACAGCTACTGCAGGAAAGCCAATATTTTCTGAAAGAGTGATAGTTTCCTTTTCAATCCAGCTTTGGAAGAACGGGATTTGACCCTGTGAGATGCACTGAAACCAAAGAACATTTTAAAAAGCCAGTTATTAAAATACTGCTTTAAAGGTAAGTGCTCCAAAAGAAGGAGTGAAGTGCATGTCAGTGAAATCTCTGCTTATGAATACACCTGTTCTATGAAATTTAATGAAAATCTACAAATAAGATCTAATGTCTTGTGCGGAGATAAATACTCTGACAGAATTTATTTGACACAAAGAGTTGTCAGCAGCTAGGAATACATGAGTCCAGCTCTTGTTCTAACCTGTTAAGCAGCTATCTCCCAGGAAACTTAATGATGGATGTGTTCCAGAAATGATTTCCTATAATTCTTCCACATTAGTGTAGAAATCAGCTAAGGCTGTAGAATGCAAATCAGTGATTTTATCTTGCAAAATTTATTCTAATTTTCCTCTTGGGATGGACCTTGCAGCTGAAACATATTGACTTTGAGCAGATCCAAGGCCCATTTTGCATCTGCAAAAACACAAACATTGAACCCTAAGCAGTAACTAATGGTCCCAGCACCTGCGCAACTCTGTGTCGTAACTGAAATCCAGTCTGGCAAGTCATTGCTGTTTTTTTTTAAAGATTTTATAAAATTTAAATAATTAATAAATTACTAAAAATGTGATCTTTTAAAAACTGGATGCATTATTCCAGTGAACACAGAAAAGCACATCCCATCCAGGTAAGATTTCTTTCCCTTTCTTTCTTTCTTTCTTTCTTTCTTTCTTTCTTTCTTTCTTTCTTTCTTTCTTTCTTTCTTTCTTCCTTCCTTCCTTCCTTCCTTCCTTCCTTCCTTCCTTCCTTCCTTCCTTCCTTCCTTCTTTCTTTCTTTCTTTCTTTCTTTCTTTCTTTCTTTCTTTCTGATTGTTGTGTTTGTTTATGTGTGTATGTGTGTAGCCAGAAGAGTCACAGCACTGAAAGCCACCTTACACACGTGTCAGGAACCAAACCTGGGTTGTCTGCAAGAACAGCAGTGCTCTTAACCACTGAATCATCTCTCCAGCCCCTGGTTAAGCTTTCGTTTAGAACTGAAGAGAACCTGTCAACTTTAAATCATACTAACAGGTGATGATGTTAATAGTAAAAAAAATCAAAACATGGCTTAGAAGTAGAACATATAATGCTGAGGTTTATAGTGTTTTTCTTGGCTGTTTGTGCTTATCTATTATCACCATAGTGTGTGTGTGTGTGTGTGTGTGTGTGTGTGTGTGTGTCCATGCTATGGCACCTTTTGGAGGTCAGAAAACCACCCTTGGGTGTTGGTTTCTTCCTTCCACTGAACTCAGGTTGCCAGGCATTTAACTACTAAACCATCTCATCAACTCTGACCTTTTATTTGTATTCCTTTTAAGATAGTCCTTGACCTTGCTGTGTTGTCTGAAAGAGAATGAATGACTTTGAGATTCCTACCCTCTCAGCTTCACCATGGTCTCATGAAGTGCTGGTGATCCAAGCCAGAGCTTCTGCAAGTGCTCTCTTGACTAAGCTTCGTCCTCAGCCTGTGCTGTACTTTTCTAACATTTATATTTGCACGTCAAATACAGAAATGCTATTTTCTTTAATAAACAAAGAAGCGTGGGTGGCACACATGAGAGAAAAAGCTCTTTTCTTACATTTGCTCAGCTTAAAAAAGCTAAGCTAGATGGTGAAGGAATTTACAAGACTATCCCTGATCATACACATGCAATCTTTGTTTGTATTTTTGGTTACATTTGTGTGTGTGTGTGTGTGTGTGTGTGTGTGTGTGTGTTTCATGTGCATGTGTTTGTTGTAGGGGCATGTATATGTAACGCAGCAAAAATTGTGTAGAAGTCAGAGACCGGCTGTGGGAATCTTCCCATCTTCTACCCTGAGGGTCCTGGGGTTGGAACCAGACAGAAAATGCCTTTCCCTGCTCATTCATCTTGCTGCTCCCAGCAAATGCATTGCTCCCCTACGCAGTTATAAACAGAAATCTGTGTGATCTGCAGCACATAGTCCTATCTTACACACAGGGACACAGGCTTAGCTCATCTGTGAGATGCTTTTCAGGTCACGCTTCTAGTTAATTGTAGGCAGTATTGTTCCTCCATTTGACGTGAAGCCAACTAGATGTTCTCACTTCAATCCCTTTTCTGCAGATCTCCCAAAGAGGCAAAATAAATCTGCCAACAATTAATAAACAGTGATGATTCCCTTTACAAATGAATTTGTTGTGGAGTTTAAAAGGCAATCAATGCTTAAGTGCCATCTGTCCTTATACGGAATTCGCTGAAATGTATCTGTTTCTCAGGAGCATATCGTCCAGCGTGATACACGGTAAAAGTGAATGTCCTGTGTGCTCTAGTTTTCAAACGCTCTTCGCTGCTCTAATCCTGACATCACTTGCTGACACGTGTCTTATATCATGAGTGTTACTAAGAATAAGAGGGACAAGGCTCACCTGGCTGCAGTGTGAAGCACTGAAAGCCACCTGACACACGTGTCAGGAACCAAACCTGGGTTGTCTGCAAGAACAGCAGTGCTCTTAAGCAGCCAAGCGTGACTGAACTGCAGTGTATTGGAAGGAGTTCCCACAAAGCCAGGACAGGCTGGCATACCAAATGACTTCTCTGGAGTGTGAAGAGCCATCCCTCAGAAATTCTGCAGCTACAGACATGAGAGCTGCTAGCAAATTCCTAGTGACATATATGACACATTTCCCAAGCCACATCTGGTATGAGCAGAAACAACAGGGAGGGAGAGTAGGACAAATATGTTCTGCCTTTGGTTGTCTTCCTGCGGTGCTGTAAGAATGACCCTCATATATTTGAATGCTTAGTCATCATGAGTGACACTACTTGAGAAGGATTAGTAATCACTCTAACACAGGTCTATAATGGAAGAAGCAATCTGCATAAATAGAAATAAAACTGTACAGTTTGAGAAGAAAAGGAGCAGCAGGAAGTGTAGTGGGCTAAGTCCTGTGCTCAAGTTTAAAGAAAAGCCAGATGCCTGTTCTCTGTTTTCTCCCTCCTCCGATTTCCATCCTCTTTGCCTTTCTGAATGGGGATTGAGCTTCTTAGCCAGAGTCCTCCTTCTCCTGATTAGTTTCCTTAGGTGTACAGATTTTGGTATGTTTATCCTAGATTATAGGTCTAATATCCACTTATGAGTGAGTATATACCCTGTGTGTCTTTCTGCTTCTGAGATACCTCACTCAGGATGATCTTTTCCAGTTCCCACCATTTATCTGCAAATTTCTTGATTTCCTTGTTTTTTATTGCTGAGTAATATTCCATTGTGTAGATGTACCACAATTTCTGTGTCTATTCCTTAACTGAGAGGCATCTGGGCTGTTTCCAGCTTCTGGCTATTACAAATAAAGCTGCTACAAACATGGTTGAGCAGGTGTCCTTGTATACTTGAGCATCTTTTGGATATATGCCTAGGAGTGGTATGGCTGGATCTAAAGGAAGCACTGTTCCTAATTGTCTGAGATAGCACCAGATTGATTTCCAAAGCGGTTGTATAAGTTTACATTCACACCAGCAAGTGGAGGAGGGTTCCCCTTTCTCCACATCCTCTAACGCATGTGTTGTCACTTGAGTTATTCATCTTAGCCATTCTGATCGGTTTAAGGTGAAATCTCAGGGTCATTTTGATTTGCATTTACCAGATGACTAAGGACGTTGAACATTTCTTTAAGTGTTTCTCTGCCATTCGATATTCCTCTATTGAGAATTTTCTGTTTAGCTCTGTACCCCATTTTTTTAAATTGGATTATTTGGTTTGTTGGTGTTTAACTTCTTGAGTCCATTATATATGCCATGCATTCTGCCATGCTCTCCAGCATGATGATAACAGACTCTTTGAACCGTTAACACACACATAGAGACAGACACACAGACAGGTGTGCCCGAATGCTCATGCCCAGAGAGAAACAGACATGCTCACATGTGCATAGGGACAGGCACACAGGCACACATGCACTCAGACATGCACATACATACAGACTCATGCACAGAGACAGACAGACAGACAGACAGATGAACACATATACACAGAGAGAAGACACACACACACACACACACACACACACACATACACACACACACACGTATAAATCTATTACTTCCCCTGCCTAGGGGGAGGGTTGCTGCCAAATAAGTAACCACTGTATCCCAGGCCTCTTCTCTCAGCCCCTCCCTGCCTGCCCCAACACTGGAGCTACAGTAATGCAGGGGCTCTGGCTGGAAGCCTCCATATTCTCCATCATGAGTGACAAGTCCCCTCTCTTCTACAGGTTTAGTAAAACAATTTCTAGGCACAATATGACTAAGTCTCAAGATATCCCAGTATTGTACTTAGTCAGTTTCTAGTATTAGGAGAGTGGAGACAGAGATCATGTCTAATCTTGTTCTTGCTAAAGGGTTGGTGGAAATATCCGAGCTGTAGAACCAGTCTAGATGTCCATCAGGAGATGAGTAAGAGAATGTGGTATGTATATATACACAATAGAATTCTACTTGGCCATAAAGGAGGATGAAATGGTGTTACCCAGATAATGGGTGGAAACAGAGATCTTTATGTTAGCCAGACTCAGAAAGACAGCCACCACATGCTCTCTCCCATCTGGGAAATTTAGATTTATGTATGACATGAGAGTAGAGGAGGGCTGCTTCAGGAAAGGGGAGTAGACTGATGAGAGGGATGAGCAAGAGAGGTGAGGCAGGAGGAGACAGGCATCTTGTTTTCTTCTCCGTGGAACCCATAATTTAAATACACATATGACATAAAAGCAGAAGGGGGGCCAGTGGGAGCAGGAACGGGGAGAATAAAGAGGGGAGCATATGAGCAGAATGTAATGATACACATGTATGAAAATACCATTATAAAGCTTATTTTGCATACCATGTTTAGTTTTAGTCATAGAAATAGGGACCATTTATGTAGAAAAAGACACTCCTGCCAAGGGCAGAAGATGGGATCTGACTTCCTGGAGCTGGAGTTACAGGCACTGTGAGCACCCAATGAGGATGCCAAAAGTGGAACTAACAAGTTCACCGGTAACTAAGAAGAACAGCAAGTGCTCATTACTGCTGAGCCATCCCTGCAAGTTCTAGCTGGAATTCTTCAAGGGTTCTGCATCAAGCTGCATAGGATTCTGCGTAGAATTTTCTCCATATTTTTTTTCATAATTGTCCTGCATTTAGAATCAATCAGTGCTTTGAGTGCAAGTATTGACACAAGTGGTCTTTCATATTGTCCTTCCCTTTATCCTTGAAGCTGGACCACACACAGGACTCAGCCCTGCTCGAGGATGTGGTGATAGGAAGATTATGACCTTTGCTCTGCAGAGACCTATTTTAGAGACCCCAAAACATCCCCAAAGCACAGAACTTGCAGACTCCTCACCTTGACCCGGCAGACATTTGTGCCTTCCGGCTCCGAGTTGGGACAGATGTTTCAATGCTTCAAGGGTCATTTCTTTCTGCCAGAATGCACTGAGGGTGGTTCTGGACCCCAACTTCCCTTAAGGGAAACTTCTCGCTTTTTCTCTCTGCTTCCCTAATTCTTTCCGCCCCCCCTTCCCCATCTTCCTTTTGATATTTATTTATATGTATATTTTAAAATTAAAAACACTCATATATGTTTTACACCGAATATGCTCCCCTGACATTCTGCTCCCCTACTGGCTGTTGCCTCTCCCCCACCCCTGCTCTCCTTTGTTGTCCAGACAACTTTGCTTCTACTTCCAATCTCTTTAGAGGATGTTTCAAAGCATTGATCCTCTATCCAGGAAATGTACACACCATTGCATATGGAGGTGACTTTTGTAACTGGACATGCACAAAACTTGAAACTAGATGAATATCTTTGGAGGCCAGAATTTGTTTAAGGATGTGGGGAGTCGGCTCAGCCTGCAAATGCTACCTTTGATCACTGTAGCATCCATGTAAAGAAAAGCTGGGTGCGCTGGCACACACCTGTGACCTCAGGCTGAGGAGGTAGAAATGCAAGGAACCCTGGGGCTTGGTGCACAGCCAGTCTAGGCAAATTGGTGAGCTTCAGGTTTAGAGAGGACCCTTGTCTCAGAAGCCAAGCAGAGCGATTGAGGAAGACACCCATTGTCAACCTCTGGCTCCCAAACCCATGTGCATGTACATGTATGAACATGTGTGCAATACATGCTTTATGTTTTTAAATTTTCTTAAAAGAATTTACTCACCTCTAAAGTATAGTGTAAATGTCTTTAAGGATTCTTTCTCTCAGCATTTTTTGTTTGTTTGTTTGTGTTTTCTTTTTGTTTTTAGAGAGAGGGTTTCTCTGTGAAGCCTTCTTTGGCTGTCTGGGACATGCTTTATAGACCAGGCTAGCCTTGAACTCACAGCGATTTACCTGCCTCTGCCTCCCCTGAGTACTGGAATTAAAGGGGTGCACCACCACACCTGGCTGGCTCAGCAATTGTTAAACATATTGAAATTGGATTACAATTGATATAGATCAAAGATGGAATTAAAAATGCATGTAGAATGGTAATATGGCCCTTCAAAGCATTATACTCTTGAGTAGAAAAGTAGGTGTGGACTCTAACACTTGCTGTAGGGCATATCCTGGTCTGGCTTTTATTATGAAGCTACTATAGAATATGAACATGTGCTAATGAATTATTTATATTTCATATTCTAGAAATCATTGGTGTCAATCCTAGTATCAAAACTCAGAAAATGTTACGTTTGTGCACAGTGAGCTTCCACTGTATACACAAGACTTAGTCATGACGTTGACAGCTTTATTGTTTCAGGTGGCTGGAAGGATAGGGTACAGAACTGCAGGGATGGGAGCTGGTGTCCACAGGAGTGCAGCAGAGAATGAGGAGAGGACTGTGGTCAGGCCTCCTACTGACCTCCAGCTTTCCCGTGAACCAGCAAATTCCCCTCTTTATGTGTTCCCCATCCCACCCTCCAGTGTTCTCCCTGGCTTTCTAGCACTCAGCACATTAGTCCCAAAGGATGATTCCAGTTGGATCAAGCAAAGCATAAGGCCAGCCTTATCACCACATCCTGATTCCTCTGGGGCTTACTGCCATTTACTTATGCTCTTTCCATTAGACAGCTGCATTTTCATTTGGAGAACTTCTGTGACCTGAAGGACAGAAGGGAAAAGAGCCATTAAGAAAAACCAGTGAAGAATTTTAAAAGTCAGAATGTCTTTTAATAGCTTCAGCTGAAGCCAGTTCCCATCTTTTCTGTAAAACCTTCCCTGACTGAACAGAAGATATACGGCCATTTTTTTTTTCTTCCCTGACAGTTTCTCATTGCTTTCCCAGCATAGGGTGATGAGCAGCAAACTTTCTCAGAGTCTAGGGCTATCATTCATTTATTCACTCGAGTTAGCCCATGGATTTGTTAGCTGGGAAGTGAGTCAGTGATTAAGACATAAAATTAATGAGAGCCTTAGCTATCTTATGCAATCTGCAAGATATTTGAAATTTTGTTTTATGTTTGTTTTTTGGTTATTGTGTGTGAGCACTTGAACGCATGCTGCTTTTTTACTAGTGTTGTTTCTTTCCTGGGACACAATGAGGTGCATTGAAGCTTCAGCAGTTCCCTGTGTGATTGGCTCAGAGATCCAGTTAAAGAGGGCTGAAAAGGTCAGCAGGCTACCAATTCTAAAATATTTCTTTTGAGGAGACATCTGTTTCCCTTTTAGGGTGCTAATCATTACATGTGTCTTCCAACATCACCACATTTTCAGCCATCTGGAGTGGCTGTTTCCCATGCACACAGGCTTAGTCGCTGCACACAAACACACACCTTCGCCTAAACTTCAACAGCAGCCTGAAAAACACTGCCATCTCCTCAACTCTAGAGTTCAAGTGTATTTTCTCTAGGACATTGTTAGCCTCTTTTATTTGCAGTCTATTTATCTGTTTCTGCTCATTTGAATGCCAGGAAAAACAGAGGGGAAAGTTGTTTTTGTTGCTGTTCTTGTTGCTTCAAGTCACAGCATGGG
The DNA here is from genome assembly GCF_030254825.1 of Meriones unguiculatus. Taxonomy (NCBI): domain Eukaryota; kingdom Metazoa; phylum Chordata; class Mammalia; order Rodentia; family Muridae; genus Meriones; species Meriones unguiculatus. Next base: position 154,066,205 of record NC_083349.1, read on the forward strand.
AAAGAACCCAAGCTACACCGTTCTCACCTCTCACTGTGCACTAGGCCTCCTCCAGAGGAAGCCTTCATCCAGTACCTTCTCCTTTCAAAGCTACCTTAGGTAGGGCAGGTATGTGGACTTTTTCGGAGAAGTATTTCAGAGTTGATAAATTCTGCTTTCCAGAAATTCCTTCTACGTTTAGCTAAAGTATCTCCCATTACCTTTAGAGGTCAGTGGAAAGTTGCAGTCTGGCATGCATAGCCTTGGGTGGAGGTAAGAGCCAAGGTCTTAGATTTAGGCACGACTGAGTTCAAATCTGGTCTCTGCTTCCAATGAGTCACATATGTTGAGGCAGCCACGTGACTGTCTCATGCTTTGAGTTCATCTGAAGACAGAGGAAAAGAAGATGCAGAATCAGGAGGTAACATTCAGGAGTCTGACTCTCCCCACACGCTGGAGAACTGAGGAACAGTGACCTCCACATTTGTTCCAGGGGAGTGGGAACCAGGGCTTGCTTGGGTTCAATTCTTCGAAGCTCTTAGATGGTGCTCTGTCACACACATTCTGGCATTGTGTATATGTAATTAACAACAAATACAATATCTCAAGAGTAGGGAAGAAGTGCTCTTCTGCTAAGTAGCTCCAGGCTAAGGCCAATCATTCCTAATCCTAAAATCTTTGTTTATTTACTATGAAATAGCTGATTAGAAATTACCCTTTGTCCTTAAGTATTTGTGAGGAACCTTTATCTTGTTCTGTCAGAGAAGGAACTTCCAGAAAAGAAAGTTGTTTAGATAAAGTTTGTGGACCTAAGAATTATATTTTACTAGTAATTCAACTTTTCAACTCCCAAATATTTTATTTGGTTACATTTTTCATGCTTTAAATAAGACAAAAATCTGTCCCTCTGGGCTGGAGAGATGGCTCAGAGGTTAAGAGCACTGGCTGTTCTTCCAGAGGTCCTGAGTTCAATTCCCAGCAACCACATGGTGGCTCACAGCCCTCGTGGTGCCCTCTTCTGGCTTGCAGGTGTACATTCAGACAGAACATTGTATACATGATAAAAAAATAAATCTTAAAAAAAAAAGTTAAAAAAAATCTGTCCCTCTTAACAATGTGGAGGAAAGTCATCTCTAGAAAGGGGACAGCTCTGCCCATGTGGTCTCTCATGGCCCAGGCTCTGCTGGTCTTTTTATTTTGTTTTTGATGAGCGGGCATTGATTGTACATAATAAGGATCTCAGTGGGATATTTAGTTGCATCTTGGAGCACCTTCGAAGGGATATGATAGAAGCTGTGTCATATTTTCTTGGTGGGTTCAAGATGAAAAGGACAGACAGGTTTGGTTTCTGTTCCTTTGGCATTCTTTCATGGGAGGCCCAAGACAAACACTGGGCAGTGGTTACTAAGTGGAAGCAGATTTGAGGGTGGAGCTGAAGAAGCCAAAGGCTAGCACAGTTCCCTTTCATTCATTGTTCTGGTGACTAATGCCTTCAGCTTTCTCCCGGGAGGATTTCCAAGCTCCTTGCTAGCTGTTCACCTTGACTCTTTCAATGATGGCTAAATGAGGCAGCAGTGTGTGCCAACACAGAAGCTGAGGCGAAACCGCTGGCAAAGCCTGCCACCATCCAACTTAAAGAGACAACGGTAAACCCCACACTTAAATTCATTGGCCTCCGTTGGTTTCTTTTCTCAGGACTGAAGTAGAACAGGGAAAGACGCCTAGGAGAAGGGAAGACAGACCGCTTCTAACCCCAGAGGTCACGTGAACAAAGAGAACTGTGTATTTCACACATAATACCTCCTGTTGCTTTCTGTCTGATCTGTCTGGATTTTAGTATTTGAGAAAGAGGGACAAAACAACCCCACAACTGCTGTCATTTCAGGAACAGAGATAATTTTTTAAGTTTTGATGTCTGAAATCTAACCCTGACAGAGTCATTCCTCTGGGTTTTTTTCCTTCAAGAGTTTCTTATGAGGGTGTAAATACCATTGAGGTATTGTATTTTAAGCCTCAAGTGTTTTTTTCCCACTTAAAACACCTCAAGGCAATGTCAGGCCACACCTGAAGGGAAATCATTGACAAGTAGCTGTAACTTAAGTAGCAAGGAAGACAGCAGATCCCAGAAGAGGGATGCAGAAGACGGGGGCTTAAAGAGAAAACCAAGGACAAATTTTGACAAGTTCAGATTGTGTGTGTGTGTGTTTGTTTGGCTTCCATTTGGGTGTGGTTATCTATTGTAAGAGGCTTTGCAATAGATTTATAGGTTGTGTTAAATAATTATAGCAGTGACCATGAGCCTCTAAGAGTGGGTAGACAGATGCATGATGTTAAAATCTGGACTACTTTATTTGTCAGTAACTAGTAAAAGTACAAACACAAACATGGCTGTGTACTCCTCTCAAGTAGGTCATGGATGCTCCTGTTTTTGTTACTCCATTTGGACACTGCACCACTTTTCTTTCTTCCTCAGTGGAATGTGAAGGTTTTTCCTGGACAAGACAGGGAGGACAGATAATATTTACCCACACTGGAATGTGTGTGGACCTAGACCACAGGGGTCTGAATCACAAGGACAGATCAGGGTGTATAATGTCCCTCAGGGTCATTAGAACCAAAGGGTTCAGAGTTAGAAATTGGGAACAGACTTCCCCCAAACCAGAGAAGGTGTGGGCAGGAAGAAGAGGCAGCTAGTTGTCTGAGTGAACTATTTTGGCAAAACAAGAATACTGAGGCCAGGGTCTTGGGGGTAGACTTCTATGTTCTCCTAATGCTGGTGACTGGGTCAGGATCTGTGGGCAAGGATCAGGTGAGGCAGAGCCAGCCAGTCTCTTCTCTTCTCCAGCTCTCTGCTAGGCCTCATGAATGTGAACCACCACCACATGACTCTTGCTCTGAGCGGTTCCATGAGACCTTTATGCATGCCTGGAACCTCATCTTCACGTAAATCCTTTTAGGTAAATATTCTCTTCGTTGTACAGGAGGAACGAACTTCACAGTGTTGGGGACATGGTAACAGTTGCATTGGATGTAGATGTGAGCTGAATTCCTTTGAAGTAGAAACCTTCTGGTTTCTTTGAAGACTCAGTTGTGTCCTGTGATGTTTTGCAGGAAGCTGTCTTGCGAGAGGGCACATGATGTTTTGCTTCGAGCTGTCTCATGCTAGGGTTTGGTGACTTTGGCCAGTGAAAACACCCGTGGGTAGACTCCGAGGAGAGAAGATATATAGAAGCCCACGGACAGTGAGACAATGCTTTTTGGACTGGCATTGCTCCACTGGTCTTCATTCTTCCACTCTTAACTTTGCAGAAGGAAACATTCCAGAGAACTTCTCAGGGCAATTCAACTGAGTCTTGCGGCTTTCCCTGACTTGTCCCTATCTGCTGAATCACACTAATTTGTGTTGCTGTTTGGTGTTGGCATTCAGACTGGACTGCTGGTATCCAGACAACAAATACTGGACTCACCCCAAGGAACTACTTCTAAAAAGGTCTACAACCCCCTTTTCCTAATAAGCTTCTTTTCCCCCTACCTCTGCTCAGTGGGTTAGAAGGAAGGTAGAAGTGTTTAAGAACCCTAAAGAAAAGAGACTTGTTGAAAAATCAAAGTCTACATTCCTTCCTTCTCTAAAGTTTATGATCTTAAAATTTTCTGTTTGCTTTTTAGCTACTGCTGTACCCAGTTTACGAATCCCAAAAGACCAGGAATAGACTCTGCTGAAAATACATGAGATTTTTAAATTGTATACACATTTGGACATGGGTTGCAAACTTTCTGTGGAAACAGGAGAGGAATGTGGCCCCACGGTCTAGAGGAGCAACATTTTTATGGGGCAAATTCCCAAGCAGGGGCTTACATGTTTTGGTGTTATATGATTGGGTAAAAGAGACTGACTTTTGAAATGATTGGTCTACTTTAGGTGCCAAGACTACAAACAGTTCTGGCCTGGTTATATGGGTCGGTTTCCTAGCAACTGTATAATTAGTGGGAAAGAGTGCAGTAAAGCTAGTTCTTCCCCTCAGGGCATTAAGGCCAGTTCTTCCCTGAAGGTGGTTGGACATATCTCCACTAGGCTGGCCCTATTTCAGGCTTGTGTTTCAAACTTCAAAACAATACCCACTGATTCTTAATTCTTTGGTCTCTTACTACCTATGTCTATTAACTCCCTCTTTCACATGGATTAAAAACAAAAATGGTTCAAGAATTTTTGTACTGTGGCTGGCCCAACTTTTTGGTTAATATGGAATCTCTGGAAGTGAAAAAAAATATTTCTTGTGCTTCTTCCTTGACAGAACTCCTCACTTGTGCCTACCAATCCCCCGCCCCTCAACCCATCCCTTATGTTGTAAGGCTGAGAAAATATGGAGTATGGAGTAAATCCAGAGCATCCTCACAAGGTTAAGCAACCAGGAGGTATAGTGCATACTTTCTGCAGAATTGGCAGCATCAAGAGAAAATGTCTACTGGGATCAGGACCACTCTGCTGTGTGATTGGATTAGATACTAGCTATCATTGATGCACTCCAGAAGTTTATAAATCTGCTGGAAAAAAAAGCCCATGGCCATCAGAGAAACAGGTATGGATTATTATTTATTAGAGGCCTCAATAGGCAGATCAACTGGCCAGTAATTGTTACTGACTATGAGAGGTGGAAGAATTATAGAGACCGTAAAGAAAGTATGCATGGAGAGGAAAATTGTTCATGATTATTCCCTGAATAATGCCAGGGATCTGGCTGTATGGTGAGGCCATAGCAACAAGAAGTGAGTAAAATGGAGTAATAATGCAAGAAACTGTGAAGAAGAAGGTGAGGAACCAGCATACTATAAGCTTGGCAGATAAGGCTGGGAAGTGGTCTCATGGACAGTGAACAGGGCTTCCAGGGTCATGCAAGGAACCAGAGTAAGAGCTAGTGCATATTTTTAAGAAAGAGAGGGAGAGAGACAGAGTGAAAAAGAGAAAGAGAGAGAGAGAGAGAGAAAGAGAGAAAGAGAAAAAAAACAGGCTCTTAAAGTTTGGAGAGAAAAATGTAAGTGGGTGGGTAAGTGTTTAAGGAAGGCATTTCTCTCCCATGCTTCTTCTTGCTCGTCAACTTTCTTCCTACAGTACTGATCAGACCTCAGCCAGGAACCCTGCCTCCTTTTTCTGTCATGTCGTTCTCTTGTTTCCTGCATCAGAATGACAGCAGTCCAAAATGATCACTTTTGTTTCTTGTAGACATGCTTGTTGCTTCTCTGCCCTGTTTCAGGGACAGTGCTGTGAGGTGAGGAACCACACAGAACACTTCCCCACGGGAGTCTTACGTGTGCAGTGCATCACAAGCAGTGCCCGACACTCCACCCCCACAGGAGCAGATTACAAGAACCAATGAACCGGGGCTGGCAGGGTGGCTTATAGGGTAGAAGCACTTGATGCCAAGTCTGAATTTAATCCCTGAGTCCAGCATGGTAAAGAGAAAGAAATGATTACCACTACTTTTCCTGTCACACGCACACACACACACACACACACACACCAGCACACATGCATGAATAAACACAGTTTGCATGTGCACACACACAAGCATGGGTGCACACATGTACACAGTCACAATAAAATAAATAAAAATGTAACTTAAAAAATAAGAAAAACTAATGAATAAAACTGAAATCTAGACAATATTTTTGACAGCTGATATGCTATTCTAAGTCTGAGGTAATAACATCTTAAAAGTAATTTATTGGAAGCCAGACAGAATTGAAAAGATAATCACATGCATTTTCAAAAAGTAGAGATAGAAGTGAGAGAAAGATTAATTCTGTCATCTATCTAATTGTTTCATTGCTTTTCTTTCTCTTTGAATAGGGCTCTGTGTCTTGGTGCTACCAAAATTAGAGAATCCATAGTTTTCTGGGCAGGGCAACATAGATTCTTTTGCTCTGGAGGACAGAAATGCCAGGCATGGAGGCACAGGAGACAAAGGCAAAGGAATCTCTGTGAGTTCCAGGTCGGCAAGTACTGCTTAGTAAAATCTCATCTCTACAAAGAAAAACAAGGGCAGTAACAGAGATGAACTGCTGAAGGGCATGCAGCCAGCAAAGTGCTTCATTCCCTCTTCATACCCAGTGAAGCCCTGCCCTGAATGCACTGTGGTATCTACCTTCTGTGAAGGTGGGACTGTCGTCCTGTATGAAGAACCCTGGCTGTAGACCCACCATGCCTGTCTGTGCAGGTGACAGAGGAAGTGTCTTCAGGAAGCTCACTCCTAAAATGAATGGGCAAGTATTCTCCAGGTGACAGAATTCTCCTCAGAACTGTTGACTTCCTCAAGCCTACAGCTATATTCTTTCTTACTCTCCCTGTACCTTGCAGGAGACATTAGGAATATGGCCTTTAGTAGGATTTAATACCATGAAACACAGAATATTTAACAGATAACATGTATTTGTTATTAACTTACTTAAAGTGTATATATATCTATGTGCATGTATGTGTGTTTGTACATATGAATTCTCATGCATGTGGATGCCAGACAGCAAACTTTGTTATTGTTTCTTAGGCATTTCTTTGGAGATAAGATCTCTCATTGGTCCAGAATTCACGAAGTAGGCTAGGCTGGCTAGTGAGCCCCAGGGACCCACCTGCCTCTGCCCCCCCCGCATCAGAACTGGGATTACCAATGCATCACCTTGTCTGACCATATCTGGCGGTTTTATAAAATGCAGGTTCTAAGATGGGGCTCAGGTCCTCAAGCTTGCAAAACAAACATTTTACTGATGGAACCATCTTTACAGCCCAATATCTTATACCCTGTACCTATGAGAGTCCAAAGAATTAAAAATTAGTTTTTTGGTGGTATTGGTTTAAAGTTTAAAGCACAAGCCTGAAAGCAGGCCAGCCGGGTGGAGACATGTCCAGCCACCTGCAGGGAGGAACTAGCTTCACCACATTCTTTTCCTGCCCACTAGAGATACAGTTGCTAGGAAACTGGTCCAGATGGCCAGAACCACTTAAGGAGATGCTGTCTCCTGACAACCCACCCAGATGGCCAGGCCAGAACTGTTTACGGTCTTGGCACCTAAAGTAAACCAATCATTTCAAAAGCCAATTTCCCTTACCCAATCATGTAACAGCAAGCACTCCCTGCTTGTGGTTTTTTTTGCCCTTTAAAAACCTTGTTCCCATGAATGGTCCTTGGTTGGAGTATCAGTCTCAGAAAAGACCCCTGTGCCCAAGTATTTTGGTTCTGTTGCTCTCCTTATGGAGCTCCTGTCCTCCCCAGGTCTTACTATCTCTCCCTTCTTTCATAAGATTCCTTGCACTCTGCCCAAAGCTTGGTTATGAGTCTCAGCATCTGCTTTGATACACTGCTAGGTGGAGTCTTTCAGAGTTCCTCTGTGTTAGGCTCCTGTCCTGTTTCCTGTTTTCTCCTTCTTCCAATGTCCACTCGTTTGTCTTTCTGAGTAAGGATTGATCATCTTACCCTGGATCTTCCTTCTTGCTTAGCTTCTTTAGGTGTACAGATTTTAGTATGATTATCCTATATTATATGTCTAATACTCACTTATAAGTGAGTATATACCATGTGTGTCTTTCTGCTTCTGGGATACCTCACTCAGGATATAGATAACCTAGCACCCCTGCTCAGATATAGCCCATGGCAGCTCAGTATCCAAGTGGGTTCCCTAGTAAGGGGAACAGGGACTGTCTCTGACAGGAACTCAGTGGCTGGCTCTTTGATCACCTCCCTCTGAGGGGGGAACATCCTTGCCAGGCCACAGAAGAGGACAATGCAGCCAGTCTTGATGAGACCTGATAGGCTAGGGTCAGAGGGAAGGGGAGGAGGACCTCCCCTATCACTGGACTTGGAGAGGGGCACTGGAGGAGATGAGGGAGGGAGAATGAGAATGGGAGGGAATAAGGGAGGTGTCTACAACTGGGATACAAAATGAATAAACTGTAGTTAATATAAAAAAATGAAAATTTAATTAAAAACAAACAAACAAAAAACCTATTCCCCTAGACCACATGGCCTCACTCCTCTTCACCAAGGAGGTTGCTGCGATCTGGACTCAAGCTTGTATTAAACAAACCTTCATGTGTTTTGCAACAGACTCGACTTCTGGTGGTCTTTTGGGGTCTCTCGATCTGGGTACAATACTTACACTATTTATGTGTCAGAACAGTGATTTCTTCCAGAAATCTTACAATGTGTATGATTGCTCCATTGTATGAGTGCCTCAAATCATTTGCCCAGGTTTCCCTTTTGGTACCAGCAAGCTGAGCTTCTAGAACCTGGGTGCACACTGATCACACTCCTCTTCTTTATTTCAGCATACTTTGGGGGATTTACTTATTCTATTTTATATGCATGAATGTATTTTGCCCCAATGTATGCATGAGCAGCACATGTGTGTCTGGTGTCTCAAAGAGTCAGTCATTTTCTGGAACTGAAGTTCCTAATGGTTGTGGGCCTCCAGGAGGGTCCTGGTAATTGAACCCAGGTCCTCTGCAAGAGCAGCAGCTGTTCATAACCACTGAGCCATCTCTACTTCCCCTGGAACCCACATTCTTTTTTCCCCCTTTCTTTCCTTGTTTAAAATTTGGCATCAGTTTCTTTTATTTTTAACCATTTCTTTCATATTTTGAGATTATAAAATAATCACATGGTTTTACCTTCTCTTTCCTTCCTTCAAGCCCTCTCATATACCTCTCCTTTCTTTCAAATTCATGGCTTCTTTTTTTTTTATTAATTGTTGCTACAAACATGTATGTATATGTCATCAGATACAACAAAGCAACTAATTATATATCTATGTGTGTTTTTGTATTACATATACTGTATATGTCTATGTCAATCAGAGTAATAGTAGTAAATTCTCCCCTAGGACCGTTAGCCTGAGATTTGCAACCATGGGTTCTTAGTCCAATCGTGATACCAGGAATACATTTCATCTTGTGGAGCAGGCCTTCAATAAAATCAGAGAGTGGCTGGTTATTACTCCTATGATGTTTGTATCCCCATTGTACCAGCAGTCATGTATTGCCAGGGCAGACATTACTGTAGCAGGATGAGGAAGAATGATGGTTATCTTCTCCTCTAATAGCACGTGAAGAACCTTCCAGCATATATTTAAATGTACACACGTTCATACACCTATGTACAGATAGAGAGTAATAGAAAGGCAAAAGGAGATAAGATAAAAAGAGAGAGAGAGAGAAAGACAGTGGAGGGGAGAAACAGACACAGAGAGATTTTAATGAAAGAATAATATTTCATGAAGACTTAGTAATTTAAGAGGCTGTCAAATGCTAAGGGCTTCTGGAGAAGCAGCACAGTTGCCCCAGGAAGACGGATGCTGCAGCCAATGTGTGAGTGCAGAGCTGAGAGGCAGGGGGCAGACTCCAGTTGCAGATGGAAGATTCCCATGGACCTGGGAGGAGCTAATGTTTCTTGCAAGCCCAAAGGTAGGGCAGGTAGAGAGAATGGCCTTTTACTACAGGGAAAGCTAACAAGAAAGAATCAAACTCAGGACTAAGATCAGTAAAATATGAACCAACATAAAAAAACCCAACCCAGAGCCCACATTCTTTTTTTTTTTTATGGTACCAATTTAAATAGTTTTATTAGACATTGCATTTTCCACCTGTTTTTAGAGACACTGCATTTTTCTTCTAGGATCCAGTGCTTAGAAAGGGCAATGTTATTGTTTCCTCTCCACGTTCAAGTACTGAGAATGCTCAGGAATTTATTGTAGCAGCTTAAATTTAAAACCGTAACTTGCTAAAATATCCTTCAGATGTTTCCCCATGGAACAATGCTACACCTCTACTTGGACTGACTTAATCCACCTCTTAAGAGCAGGCAACAAAAGATTCTGGAGCTATTGCTGGCCTTGAAGTACTTTGAATCATCCGTGAAACAACTGCTGCTCAGAATGGTTCGGTTAGCCTAGACATTGGCAAGTATTCCCACTTTTCCATGCTGGAAGACACCCACACAGGAGCATTGATGCCAACTGCAGGTCCCTGAGACATGTTTGTTCACTGTGTAGGCCCGGCTGATCTGACAACGAGACCACACAAATCCCCCAAAGTTGCCACCGAATTCTCACACATTCTCAGAACCCACATTCTTAACCTCACCACGGCACTCCTCCTACTCGTGTCAGGCTACATTCCTGGATGTTCAAGGGCGGAGTCCCATGATGGCCACAGGGATGGAACTGTGGTGTGCTGGAGTCCCCTCATGTGGCTGAGATATTGGGGTCCATTGGAGAGGAGGTGATTCTGGAGTCTGCTCGTGTGGCGGAGAAGCTGGCCTCCACTCACATGACCGAGATGTCGGAGTCCCCTCACCTGGCAGAGAGGCATTGATATGGACATTGCAGCGTTTCCCATGTCTGTGTTCAGCTGATAGCCTAAAGTTGACACGCTGGGGTAATTCACACCATAGAAAATAAACAGTACAGGTCAGAACTTTCCCCTTCCAAGAACTAGTTGTTCAGAACTTCTTGGGATCCTGCCGCCTTGGTGTGCTTTGTGTAAGAAAACAAAACAAAACAAAACAAAACAAAAACACGATTACTGTCTGCTTCTGGAAGAGTCAAGCCTTTTCCCAGCGGCCTAATGAGTTCTCTCCCAACTCTTTCATAGCACTCACTTAGTGGTTACAATAGGACATTTACAGCGGGGAATTCAAGCATATATACCCAGTAAAAGCAAAACCGTTAGTGTGACACTGCAGGAAGTGTGGTGTTTCCTCCAGCTTCTGTGAGTGGGGCCATTTGTCATGGAGGACCCAACTCGGCAGAGCCCTGGAACTCTGATGCCCCGTGATACAGGGAAAGATGTACGGCTCCGGTGGCCACAAGGTCACATCCTGTTCTGTGCTTGCTCTTTGACCTTGGGCGGTGCTTTAGCTTCTCCTAACTCCATTTGTATTAGGAACCCTGATGACTAAAACTGTGATAGCTCTCTTCCATAACATCTCCAATAAGGGTCACCTTCATCCCTTCCATGGATCCTTTCTGGGGACTGACCTCACTGTCCAGGTGTTTTTATTTGTTGTTTGTTTTTTTTTCTTTGGGGTGGGGGATGAGAAGAAGCCTCTTTGTGTGAGTCCTGATAGGTTTGCTGACCCTGAAAGATGTGGATGAAGTCCTGAGAGAAGGGAAGTATGCCAGAGATGCCTGCAAGGGGCCTAGTCATCGCAGCAAATCCAACAGCAGCACCAACTACTGACTGACAACTGTGATAGAAACAGTTACACTCACCAGCCAGCAGCCCGGAGCCCTGCAGCGAACCACGGTGTCCAGGGCTAAATCTAAAACTCACAGGACAGGTACACCAGCCAGATTGGACATTTTCAAATGTGGATTCCTATCAAAGTGACTAAAAGTTGTTAATTAGGAATGAACGTATTACAAGGAGGGAGGGGTGAAGATAAATTAGAGCTCAGTTTATCGTTCTTAGCGACTGCGTCCACAGTTTCCCCTTTGCCCTTTCTTCGTTGTCTCCTTGCTTATCATTCCAGCTTTGCCCTCTTTCTTCAGCCTGTGGTCAGGGGTAAAGAAACTCTAGCGCCAGCCACATCTGCCTTTGAATCCAATCCCCAGGCATCCTTATGGCAGGTGTCTGGAGTGCAGGGGAGTTCAAAGCCTTCTTGCCCCCTTCCCAAGTTCGAAGACTGCTTTTCTTCTTTGATCTCACAGTCCAAGACACACTTGTCCAATTAGTAATTATAAATATTAGAGGTGGCGCTGGGCAGTGGGGATGCTTAGAGTTTGACAAAGGGACGCTTGCTCGGAGAGTAGCGGAGGGGGAGCGCTAGGTGGCGCTCTCCAGCCAGCAATGCCCGGTGGGATTGGAAAGGTCAGAGTGCAACTTTATTCTGGAAGTTTGAAAGGAGATGCTTGCCAGCCCGTTTACAGGAATGGACAGATTTTGGTTCCTGTCACAATCTTCTTTTCACTATTTATTCCCTGCATGAAGCATTGAGGACTGCAGAGCTGGTGGAAGCTGGGAAATGGACTACGTAAAGATGTTACAAAAACTCATTTTGGCTGATGGAATTAAGAGTTAGATTGATTCTCATTTCAGCCCGGATGTCAGGCTAATGGTAGTCTTTCGGAGAAAATGTTGCACTGCATGGGAGGCTTCCTTATTCTTCCCAAGGGCTTCATGTCACGTGATTGCCAAACTTTATGGTGACATATAAACAAATAATCAACAGTGACCAACCTTTTTTGGAAGTATGAAAAAAAAAAGTCTATTTCTGTTGGAGGAGCCCTTGGAATGCTCAGCATAATTGGGACAGGTTTGCTTACTGTCCCAGTGACAACTTACTCCATAGCTGCTTCCTGGCCCAAAAGAGGGACAGTACCTAGCTCAAGGCTTCACACTAAGAGGGAACTCAGCAAATACAGACTTGAAGGCTTACTCCATTCCTACACTACGCTCTAGAAAGGAGGACATTTTCTTTATTCATCTCCCCCCCCTTTTTTTTTGCCTACCCTGAAGACTGTGGCAAAAATCTTAGCTGAGTAGAAACAGCAGGCCCTGTGACATCATGTCATCCACACTCAGCAGTGTCTCTGTGGAGACACCATGACCAAGGCAGTGTATATAAGAAAGCATTGCTTACAGTTTCAAAGGTTGCTCCACGATCATCACGGTGGGAAACATGGTGGCATGCAGACAGGCCAGGCATGGAGCAGTAGTGAGAGCTTATATTTGGTCTGTAATCACTTGGCAGAAAGAGTGAGATTGGGCCTGGTGTAGGGTTTTGAAAGTTCAAAGCTGTGCTCCAACAAAGCCACACCTCCTGATCCTTCCTAAACAGTCCGACAACTGGGAACCAAGCTTTCGAAGATAAGGTCTTATATTCTCATTCACGGCAACATACCTTCTTTCTCTCCTCATACCCGGGTGAGTTCCAGGGTACTCCTTGGCACCCTGTTGCACCGTACTTGATTATAGCATTCATCCACCTCCCCCTCCACCAACACAACCCTGTCTCATGGATGCTGACTGTCCCAGTTCATCTGTCACAAACAAACACATAAACAAATAAACAAACAATCTCTTCCCCGAAGTTCCTAACTACCTTTTAACATGTCCAATCTTTTCACCCAATTTTAGATTTGTAAGATATACATGCTATGTTCGAGATTCATTTCTAACTAACCTGAAGAAATGGCCTCATCAGTGCCTAAGTAGGAGGAGCCCAGGGTGGAAAGCATCCATCATCTTCCCCTTCTAATTGCATTTTCAGCACAGTGCTTCCTTTAACCAAAGGCATGAAGAACCCCAGGCAGGTGGAAATTGGCAAAGACACTCTGGGACCTGAGTCAAATTGTACCTTCTCTGAAGATTGCTATACATCCCAACACAATCTCTTAAGACCCTTCGGCAGGCTTGTGACTACTTGTATATCAAGATAGGAAAAGTCCTTCTGCTGTAACATTCTTGAAGGGCTGTTGCTAACATTCACCTGTTCAGACCAGCAGAGTCTAGGCTATCAGAGTCTTCAGGAGAGAGCCAGCCCAACTAGTTATCAGCAGGACACATAAAAGTCAATTAAAGCATTCAGCAGCAGCGTGTCAGCTTCAAGACACATAAAAATCAATTAAAGCTTTCAGCAGCAGTGTGTCAGTTTCCAGTCACTCCAGTCTCCTTCTCAGCTTCTGGCGTAACTCTAGGGTTTTGTCTTAGCACACTCTACGTGGGGTGCTAGTCTGCACTCCCCATAGGCCTGTGTGGTAGTGGCCACTTCTTGCATCAGAGCTCTTAGCCTACTTGTGAATGTACACTCTCCCTGGGAAGTTGTACAGTGAGAGTTTGTAAGACCAGTTTCTATCTTCAGTCTCCCCTCTTCCTGTACTGCGAATTTGGGTAATGCTGGGGCTTCAGAAGATTTTCTTTTGTTTAGTCAGCTTACAGCTCTGGTCACCTGATGGCTAAAGGTTTTCCTGTGCCATTTTTAAAAAACTCTTTTCAGGTGTCTCAGTGAAGGCAGCATGAGTAGCTACGGAAATACTTCCAGCTTTTCATTGAGCATTTAAACGTCTTTCCGTTACACCGACATCAACTCTAGGCTGTTTCTCCATCTCCTCAGTGTTCATGAGGTCTGAATTTTTTTTTTTCTCATCCAGTTATGAAACTCTAGAGAGAAGGTCTTGTCTCACCCTGGAGCTGGGTAAGGGTGTCACAGGCAGCAGTGTAGAATGTGGCATATTCATCCTTTGACTGTCTGCAGCTCTGTCTCTAAAGGATTACCAACACACAGGTCAGAGGCAGTTTCACTCAAAATAATAAGCAGGATTGGCAGGGTACATCCCAGGAAACCATGCTAGTTAGGTTTCTCCTTGCTAACATAAAATACCTGACAAGAATCTACTTGAAAGGGTGGGTTATTTTGCTTTATGGTTCAAAGGGATCTAGCCCATCATAGCCAGGAAGGCATGGAGGAGGGAGTGTGAGGAAGGTGATTACACTGAGTTTGTAGTCAGAAAGCAGAGGAAGAAAAACAAGCAGGGCCTGGCTAGGAAGCTGAAAGTCCATTCCCAGCAACACACTTCCTCAGCTAGGCTCCACCTCCTAAAGGTTCCACAACTTCCCAAGACAGTGCCACCTGCTGGAGACCAAGGATTCAAGTACAGGAGCCCATGGGGACATTTCACATGCATACCATGACAAAAATGCCATGCATTTGGGTTCTCTAACTTGTCTTCTCCATCTTCTTAGTAAAAATACAAATTGAGACTAGACTTTTCACTACTGTGCTAACTGGCTTCTGGATACACTGGTAGAAGGACCAGTGAGCTTTTCCCATCTCTTCCCCCCCAGCAACCAAGCTGCATCATTCTTCTCAAAGGCTCTTCCCCCTCCCATTTCCTCCCTTTCCCCTCTTCCCTCCCCCTGACTCTGAAGACTGTGCTTAAAATAGAAATTGTCAGTATTATGTAGGATCAGAGGTTAGAGCTTGGAATGAAGTTGGATCACAGGGCCTCAGAAGGATTAGTCATAGAAAATGGAATAAGTTTTTATTGAGCTCTAAGATGCATTTATCACCAATGCACTATTATTTGGAAAAAAACCACAGTTTAGACATCTGAGATTGTGTGTGCTTGTGGGTATGTATGTTTGTATGGGTATGTATGTGGTGTGTATGTGTATGTGTGTGACATGTGTATATTATGTGTGTGTTTGTGGTGTGTATGTATATATTGAATGTGTGTATAGATGTATGTGTTATGGGTATTAATATTTACTATTGATATATCTTTTACTTAAGCAGCAGTTATTCCTAAACCAGCTGTATACCAAAATCACCACACAGAGACTGGAATTTATTTAATTAACCTAGAGCACAATGCTGGGCAATGATTACTCCATCCTAAACCTCCAAACCCGCATAACATCATTCAGATTTTACTCATTATACTTGCCTTTAGTCATATCTAAGGTCCGGTACATTTCTCCACGTGGTTCCAAGACCTCTCCTGCAAATTCTCTCTCCTCCCTTCCTTCCTTCCTCTTCCTCCAACTCTAGACCAGGATGTCCCACCCTATCCTCTCCATTGCTCAGCACTGTGGCTGTTTTTTTTTTTAATTGATAATATAGAGAACAAATGGTGGTGTGTTTATGCAAACTTGAGACAGATGCTTAGAATAAGCATCACAATGCAATGTCCAGATTGAAACCAGATAGTGGGGGAGAGAAATCAGCATTTCAATGAACAAAGTAAATTGTATACATTCCAAAAGAACATTATACCAACATGTTTGTGACATACATGTCTATATGTGGTATGTGTATGTATGTATATATATATGTGTGTGTATGCATATATGTGATGTGTATCTGTGTGTTGAAAGGGTCCCTCTACTATTAAAGACTTATAATGCCTCACAGCTCTTTTTCATCCAAAACATAATTATCATTATGCATTGAATTAACTTGAAACAACAGACAGCTGTTTCATTAGAGTATCACTGTAACTCAGTCATATTAAAATGCTGCTGGGGTGATTGATTTGGACTCTTCAATTTTTGAGTTCTGTTAAGGCCAGAGGGTTTTAAAAGTCAGGAGAGGACATCATCTTGAGTCTGTGATTGCTTTGTTTGGGGGAGAACCAGACTGCAGAGAAATACTTTCTACAGACCTATTCTGATGCTTCCAAGGGTTGGTATCTGAATGAGGGGCTTGAATGACAAGGTTCGTTTTATGGTGTCACTCAGTGGCCTCTGGACAGCATTTGGCACATGGTGAGAAGGAACTCAGAGCAATTTCTGATGGAGCTATTGAAAAGCCAGCTCTACCAGGCTGCTCCACCCATTCTCTACTGATGAAAATAAACGCAGTCCTGGTGCAGCAGCTGTAATCTGGAAACGGGTTTTAGAGACCCACAATACTGACTAAATGGGCTATCACAGCCCTTCACTATGGAGGCCAAGAAGGTACATTAGGCTAGAGGGAGAGGGAGTAGGAAAAGTGGAGAGGGGGAGTTAACTATTTTAAGATGTTGACAGAGCAGAGATTTTAGCCTCTAAGTTTTCATCTGCCTAATGTTCTTAGTGACAGCTCGGGGAAAAAATGTCAAGAACTGTGAAAGGTTGAGTTGTTTTTTTTTTTTTTTTTCTTTTTTTCTCCCCTACTTGTAAGTGAATACATTTTCAGGCTAGTTTCTTAGATGCTTTTCGTAGAATACACAAAACTCTTGGGACCAAAACAAAGGACAATATTACTTGGAGTACCAGAAATAGGCAGAGTATCAGAATAATGTGAGGGGGGAGAGAGAGAGAGAGAGAGAGAGAGAGAGAGAGAGAGAGAGCCTACTGAGCTGGAGTAGCCCCAGAGAATGTGAGGGTGAAGAAGTCTGGCCAACACCTGCACATCTGCCCCTGGAGTAGACTGTATGACAGGAGAGGGAGTTGGGCATTAGGGACCTTGACCCATGGTGATGGGTAGTGAGCACTCCTGCCCTTTACAGGCACTGAGCAAATACTCTATCTTCCGATGGCTTCTGTCTAAACATCTTGAAAAGACAGCTCAACAGAGACCTGTGTCTCTGCTACCAAAGGTTAGAGTTAGGGTCAAGGTTAGAGTCAGAGTTAGGGTCATGATCATGTTTAGGGTAAGGATCAGGGTCAGGGTTAAGGTCATGGTTAGGGTCAGGGTCAGAGTCGGGGTTAGGGTTATGGCTATGGTGAGGGTCAGGGTTAGAGTTATGGTTGTGGTTAGTGTTAGGGTTAGGGTCAGAGTCATTGTTAGGGTTAGGATCTGGTTTAAGGTCAAGGTTAGGGTCAAGGTCAGGGTTATGGTTGGAGTCTGGTTCAGGGTCAGGGTTAGGGTTAGGGTCTGATTTAGGGTCAAGTTTAGGGTTAGGGTCAGAGTCAGCGTTAGAGTTATAGTCAGGGTCAGGGTTAGGGTTAAGGTCTGGGTTAGGGTCAGTGTTAAGGTCACAGTCACGGTTAGGGTTAGGGTCAAAGTTAAGGTTAGGGTTGGGCTAAGGTTAGGGTCAGGGTCTGGGTTATAGTTAAGGTCTTGGCCAGGGTTAGGGTCAGGGTCTGGGTTATAGTTAAGGTCTTGGCCAGGGTTAGGGTCAGGATTAAGTCAGCGTCAGGGTCAGGGTCAGGGTTAGCAATATGTTTAGGGTCATGGTCAGGGTTTAGGGTTATGGTTAGGGTCATGGTTACAATTAGTGAGTCAGGAAAGACTATCTTCAATGGTGGGCTCAGAGAAGTATGCAGCATCTATGCTTACTTACACTCTTCCATCTGAACTGCCACACGCTGTGGCTCACTGCCTCCAGTTTGTTTTCACCCCAGGCTTGGAATTAGGAATGGCATCTTTGTTTTCATGGAGTATGACCCTTGAGGAATACTATGCTCTTTGCAATCAGGACGTTAGCAGAGTACAGGAAGCTGACAAAAAGAAATAACTAAGGCTGAGGGAGAAGGGCATCAGTAAGGCCTGGCTGCCCTAGGTATGGAAAGAAGAAAATCAGTAGAAGGGGAAAGGCAGCATTTGGGGTGCAACAGGCAAATCCATGAAAGAGAGGGTGGGAGGGAGCCACAGACTTGTACTCCTCTTCCTCTGATAAAGGGATTATGGGAAATGAGAGTCACAGGGAGCCGTTGACAGGCTGACAACCGCTGCTTGTGACAAGCAGGTTGATGAGGAGAAAACAAAAGAGTAAGAAAAGAAAGGGGGGAGTGGGTGCCGTCCCACACGGTTCAAGTGTAACTGCATTAGTTATTTTTTCTCTCTTGAATATCTGTAATCCACTCTGCATCGATTTAAGAGAAATGAAACTGTGAGTCATAGATGCTGGGAAGGCTCAGGCTCTGGAGGACACTGCCAGGCAGAAAGGAAACCAACTCTCATACACCGAGCTAGCTGCAAAGATAACGATTCTTGCTTTAGGAAAGTCCCTCTAGTGTAGTGAAAGAAAACATGTTATGTAAAATGTAAATGTGAAGATTCGATGTCTACATTTTACAGGGAAACTTGATCCCACCTGTTCTTGGGTGAGATTGGAGACTCTGCTGGTGCCAGCACGGACAATGGGATCTTCACTCACCCCACTAGACTCTGGCTGTGGCACTTTGATGGAGCTTTTTAATATGCTCAGCAACCACACAAGGCTTGACCAGTTCTCTCTCACAGCGCAGTAGAGAGAGGTATGGAAGTGGATGACTACCCTGACCCTGATCATTCTGTCTCAGATCCGACCTACATCGTTAGAGCAGCTGCTTACGCAGGCAGGTCGCCTCACCGTCCCCCGCGTGAGGAGCACATGCCTTCGCATAAGTATTGCTATCTTCCCCAGTTGATGGGTTCCTGGACTTCACAAAGGACTTGCTCAGCTCTTTCCATGGAGTGGAGCAGTACTGTGCTTCTCTGAGCTGCACTGACAGAATCTTACAGAAGAGCAAAGAGAGAGGGAAAGGAATGGTGGGTTTTCTCTCCTATCCCCCTACCTTTCCCCTTATTCCTGTCTAGTGCAGCTTCGATCCTGTAGCACGCCCAACCTGCTTTTCTTTCCTAAGGAAAGGATGACTCAAGTTAGCACTGCCAAAAAGGAATTCTAAATAATTTTCTTTTTATCTCAAACCCCTGATATCCCCCAGCTCTCTCAGCCTGGAGACCTCTCAGAGGTTCAGAATCTGTTACTGTGAATTGTGTCTGTTCAACTGGCAAGAACTGCTGAATAATTCTTTGTGTTCGCTTGAAGACAATGCCAATGATGTTGGTGAAGGCCTTCTCCAATAGCTTATTAAAAGTGAGAGAAGGTATGAGTTTACCCCTCAGATTTTCTCCTTCCCAAAGGGCTTCTCATAGGCATTTACAGCTAAAGAAGCAGGGTGGGGGTGGGAGGAGAGAAGAAAAACAAAACCTAGATGTACCTTTCCTAATGTACAGAGAACATTTCTACTTACGTATTCCATCGTTGTGTGACATTCAGCATGCCTTAAAACAGACTTGCCATTTTTCCTCTCAAAGCAGTGTTTCTGATTAGTGTTCCCATTTCAGATCTATTCTCATAGCTCCCGAAGCACAAAACCCCTGAGTCATTTATCACTGCTGCCTCTTCCTTACACTCATATCCAATCAGTAATCAAGTCCTGTTGTTTCTGCCTTCGAAATAATTTTCATATCTTTCTCTTTCCGTTGCCATGGATACCATTGAATCTCCCTTTTAGCTTCATGGCTGGACAACTGCAGGAACCTGTGGAGTCTCTTGGCTCCAGCCTAGCCTGCAGATAGCTGCTGTTGGAATGAATCCTTTTGTTGTGCCAGCCCCTGCTCAGGAACCTCCATAGCCCCTTTCTGTTCATGAAGTCCAAATTCTTTAACTCACGTGGCCTTGCAGAACTGGCCAGACTTAAAAGCTCTCTGCTAGTATACATGAAGTTTTTGCGTGAAATTAAGACGGTACCTTCCAGCTAGGATGCCGGTGGGGTGCCTTAATGAGTAAGGCACTTGTGTGTGAACTATAACAAGGAGTCCCTGCTGCCGAGTGCAGAGACCTTGGAGAACAGGGCCCTAGCTGTTTTCTTGCCTCCAACCACTTAGAGGCTTTGAGGGATAACTTTATAGCAAAGGCAATGTATTGCGGTCTACCTGCTCAAAGTGGTTGCTCCTAAACTCCCCCTCCCCCAGGTTTCTTTTGGTATGTATCTATGCATGTATTCACATATGTGTGTGCATGCAGACATAGGTGAGCACACATGTGTATGCATGTGTGGAGGCCAGAGGTCAGTGTAGGTGTCTTCCTCAATCACTCTCAACCGTATTCTTTAAGACAAGGTCTGTCACTGAACCTGACTGAACCTCACTGATTGTGCTAGATTGGCTAGTCAGTGAGCCCTAGGGATTCTCCTGCCTCCATTCCCCAAGCTCTGGGATTACAGGTGTGCACCACCACACCTGTCTCTCTATACGGATGTAGGATGTGAATGCAGGTCGTCATGCCTGCACCACACTTTCCTGAGTAAACCACCTTCCCCACCCTCAATATTTTTCTAAAATGAATTTGCTGCTCCAGAGAATTCTGTACTTGCTTTTAGCCACATCCTTTGACTCATATGACTTAAAAAAATGTTCTGAAATATACTTTTATTTTCTTCTAACTGGATAATTCCTGTTTACTTCTCAAAACTTACCTCAAATATTATTTCTTTGGGGAGTCTATTTACCCTGCACAGCTGGAAACATTCTATTTTTGATCTTCTCCTACCACTGGGTATTTAGTTCTAGGCCTCGAGGACTCAAATTTGGTTAGCTACCATGCATAGAGGCTATCTATATTCTTTCAGTTTTTTTTTTTTTTCAAAATGGTTAATTTTGTCTCACTCTGGAATTTCTGCCAATGCTAGAAAACAGTACACATTTTTTTTTTCTTCAACACAACTGTCTTTTAGATAAATAATCAGTCATTCCAAATATCCTAACTCTTATTTATAGAGCAAGGGCATCTGCTTTCAGGCAAAAGCTCCAGTAACTAGCAGTGTCGTGGGATTGCTGGAGAGGTAAATGGCTGGCATGTTGTCCTCTGCTTGCTTGGGTGCTCTGCTTGCGTCATCTGGTCCTGCCTGTGAAGTAGTCTCTGTCCACAGAAGGTCTGCTACTGAACATCTGTCTGGCCTTGAGAAGCAGGGTTGTGCCTTTCCAAGATATCATGCATGGTGAAGTCTCTCAAGGAACATGGCCATCACCTCCTGTTTGCCAGGCTCCACTTCATGTTGTCTCTCTGTTGCTTCAAATTCCCAGAGACTTCTCCATCTGAGGTCTGGCTAATATTTAGATAGAATAAATTCGTTACCCAGTATTCATGGTCCACATTTTCTGAAACATCCAGAAGTGTCTAGATTTTTTTTCCCTCATATCATAGAAGTGCCGAGAGAAAGTTTGGTGCACAGTACCTCACTCATGTTGCAAATACTTCTCCCATAGTTTGTTGCTTTGCTGTTTCAAGGCCACCTGGACAGCCTGGGAAAGCAGAGGATGGAAGAGTTGCTTGTGAATTTTACCTCAGCATGCTGAGATTTTTATTGTTGTAGATCGTGACGAAATCTGCCTATCTCCACACAAGCCTGCCCACTGTGCTGAGAACATGCTCAGAGAGCCATGATCAGCCTTGCTCCTTTGTCTTTTATCTCTAGATCTTCTTGTCTGACCGTTGTGCCTCAAATCAAAGTTGTTTTCACTTTCTTCTTGATCCTTTGATAAATGTGGAACCCCACAGGGCACAAGCACCTAAACTTCCTTGTGTCTAGAGCTTCTGATGAAGCTGTTTTCAGTTCCAAGGTGAGCAAACACATTCATGCTGTAATTTGCCTTGGGCTTTAAGATTCTCTTTTGCAAACGCAAAGCTGTGTTGTAGCTCATTCTTTGCTTTGGAGTTATGGCAAAATCCTCCCAGAGGAAACAGTTCCCGGTTTAGTATGAGACAGTCAAATGCCAGAGAAGATCATTAATATATTACACAAATATTACCCAGCAGTGTTCTAACACTTGTGCTGCACTGTG
The DNA here is from genome assembly GCF_030254825.1 of Meriones unguiculatus. NCBI lineage: Eukaryota > Metazoa > Chordata > Mammalia > Rodentia > Muridae > Meriones > Meriones unguiculatus. Next base: position 154,088,206 of record NC_083349.1, read on the forward strand.
ATCACAATCTCTCTTGCCTGTTGTCCCTTCTAGTCTGGATCTCTATAGGGGTGTGCTCTACTTATTGTTGCCTCCTGATACAAGCTGACACTTCCTGTTAGGAAACAACACAGAAGCAGTAGAGAGATGGACAAAAGCATTCTGGGAACCTCTGCGTTCCTAAGCAACGGGCTTGACAGTGATTGCTGAGGCATGAATTTGCAGGCCTGTTGGTTAGTCTCCATAGTGGTCAGAAATAGACATATTCTGTGTTCCGTTCAGTTGCTAAGGGGGGGAGGGTGAGGGAGTGTAGATTTCTTAGGCTGGTGGAGCTGTAGAAGGCTAGTGCTGACCTGTATAGATAACCCCAGGAATCCTAAAAATTGTTCATCATCCGTAAGTGGCAACAGCAGTCTGAGACTTGTCAGATGTTGGACTCCCAGGACACACCAGCTTTCTTCAAGGAGCTTTATGTGTGCAGAGCACTACAAAGCAGCGTCTATTAATATCCTCATTTCAGAGATGAAGAAATGCCAAGAGGTCAAGAAATTTGTCCAGAGGGCAACCAATCAGAAAGAGGCAGAGCTGGGGCAGGATTGTATAATCTCATTCACAGTGGCTATAGTTCATCTGAGAATCCCACTCAGACAATTCTAGCATGGTAACTGTGTCTAGATTCAGTCTGTTGCATTAGAGTCAAGCTGCACACTTCTGCTTTACATCTCAGGCTTGAAGTCCTGAACAACTCTGTTGACCAAAGGAAGGAAGGTTTCCCTCAAGGAGTGCACAGAGGGGGATCACAAGCAAATTCACCAGAAAGAAAAATTACTGGGAAACCTGGTAATGAACAAAATCATAGATAATCTGTTTCCACTTTGCTTTGAAGAGAGCAATACTTACTATTTTCTGAATAAAATCTGTGTATAAGATAAACAAGATAGACCAAAATGATGCCACAGAAGAAGAAATGACACCGAAGGCCCTGAGTCTTGATTGCTCGGGTGGCACCTTCTCAGCCTCATCCCACCTGGAAAGCATTGGGCACATTTGTTGCATCCTTATATGCATCAGACTTTTATTAATTCTGATATAAAAAGAAACTTCTTTTAAAAATAAAGAATACCTTAAGAAAAAGCTGTTTTCAGAGTATCATCTGGAACGTGCTCTGTCATATTGTTGCACACATGGACACACCTGTTAGAGCATTATGGGGTACCTGCTTACTCTGTTGCCAACATATGCACATCAGTTTTTGTTGTGGAGAAAAGGAAGAAAAAAAATCATCGATTTTAAAATTATGGCTACATTTTCATATATTTACTTTATTCAGATAAAATGACACGAATTTTCCAAGCTAAACTTCTGTTGGGGCAGAATGTCTGATAGAGATACTGAAATCTTGGCTGTCTGTATATCCCACTGTTATGTGGTCAACAGCCACATGTGATGAAAAATGTATGTGCAAAACAGAGTAAAATGGAGACAAGGAGATCTAGTGTTGGGTCTTGACTTTATATCTGTAGATTTGGGGCAGATTGGTTGACTTCTTTAGGCTTCTATTTAGTCATCTAAAATTTGGGGCATTTGTCATATTGACACCTCTGTAAATGCTGTAAGGATATCATAACTAAAAATGAAACCACAAAGGCAAAGTGGCTCCCAGAGTAGAGTAAATAGAAGATATTTTTATTATTGACAGTCTGATAACATACTTCTGTGTTGGTCTTTCCAAATATGATTGGTTCTTAACAATTACCAACATGCATGCACACCTTAAAGTATAATCATTATGTTCTGGAGACAGTGATTGGGGATGGGTAGGTGGATCTATAATGATAGAGTTCATGTGACATGAAAACAGAAGGAGGAACTATTTGAGGGGAGGAAGGTAACCAGCAAAGGTGGTCAGAGGCATGGGGGAATGGGATGAGAGGTACATGCAGAGGCTGTGGACACGGCCCCAAGGTTTCGAGTATATAGTGATTTTGCAGATGACTCAAGTCATAGTCTCAGCACCTACATTAGGTAGCATACAGTCAACCACCTGTAACTCCAGCTCTGGGAGGATCTCATGCCCTCTTTTGGCCTCTTCAAGCATTGCACTCTTGTACACATAGCCTCACCCCCATGATATCGGTATTCTCATAAATAAAATAAAAATAATGCAGATAATTAATTTTTAAAGAGTAAATCACAATGACCACATGCAGAACTGTGCTGTAATTAAACTCATTGCTTTAAAAAAATGTTACAGCGGTGCTGCATTAGACACTAAGGGTAGAGGGTGAATAGGCTGTGTCTTTTGTCCCAGGTGGTGTGCCTGTGATGGAAAAATCAGTGGAAGTGCCGAAAAGTTGTGGCTGTTGATTTGCAGTAGGTACAAGGTAACAGTGTAAAGGAGCACACTGAATGCCACTATGGGATCAGAACAAGCTGTGAGAGGGAAAAAAAATGTCATTTCAGACCAAAAGAGGGACTTGGTGAGTTATGAACTAAAACTCAGCTTGTCCAAAAGAAAAGCACGAAGTTAAAAATGTCTCTATGTACTACTGAATTTTCAGCACATTGATATGATACTAAACATAAGGAATGGGGACAGGGACTTGGGCAGTCCTTACCACGCGATGAGGAATTTGAACTTTTTCATGATGATAAAACAACAGTTGTTAAAGGAAATTCATTAAGCAACGTGATTGTGTCTGGTTGGGGTTTTAGAACCAGACTTCCGAGTGGAGAAGGAAGTGCTGAAAGCAAGGTGCATGGCTTGGGGACAGAAAGTCAGAAAGGGGTGGATACAGTCCACGGGGAAGTGACAAGAGTGCAATGAGAAAGTGCAGCAGATATAGAAAGGTGCGTTCGCAGGGAATTTAGAGGTAGGCTGGTTAGGCTCAGGAAGACTTTTGGGTAGGGATGGTGGGTGAGATGTGTAGACACAGCTATCTTCTTCTACTTTGGGGTAGTCTGGAAGACAATACACAGCAGAAATCACAAGAACAGGAATAAAGGGATGATCTGGATGCAATGAGTCTGAGGGTCAGGCTTTGGAACACTAAGCAGGGCCCACCGCCCTTGTACATACACTTACAAGGTACAGTTAAAGGAAACAAAAACCAAAAGCATTTGTTTGCCACAAAGCATTGATAAGTAAGACTGAAAGTTGCAAATTGGGATGGAGTTCTCCGAGGAAAGAATCAAAACAAGAAACTGAGGCTCAAGAGAAGACATTAAGACTAGAACTGGACACAGTAGGGCCTCCCAAAGAGACTGGAAGTCAGGAGGAAACAGGAGAGCAATTCTTGCAGCATCCAAAAGAGGAAATGATGCACCAAGGCTAAAGTAGTCAAGGCCATCAGTGCCACACAGGTCTAGAAGAGGACCTGAAACACTCATGTCGCTGAGGATTCTAGGCCATGCTGACACACTGGGCACAGAGTCATGGGAGTGCTGACATGAATATTGACTCTTGCCTAGCGTGACTATTAAGAGAAGAGATGGCCTGATGGACCATGGCAAGGAGTTTACAGAAAGGGAAGAAGCTTTTCCTTAGTGACTTAAAATATTAGCATGTTATTTAACTGAGCTTTCTGCTTGAGATGGTCAGAATCAAGTCAAAATCAGGATAGCAGTTAGGTTGGTTTGTCCATACGGAGAATCCCAGAGGAAGAACAACCAACAGAATTCTGTTACTGGCAGAATTACATTTGCTTATGGGCTTAGGTTACTGATGTCTAGATCAACTTTCTTGTATTCTTCTTTTTGGAGAAAGAGTTTTCAAAGTGACAGTGTTTCCCCTGTTTTTGTACGAATCTCTTGGACTTGTTCTTTCAGCTTTCAGTATTTTTTTAAGTTTTGTCTGTGGTTTAGCAGAACACGCATTTTACCTTCTCAGTGGTTCCTAAGTGCACAGTTTAGTGGTATTAAGTGTGTGGCTCCATAAGTTAAATTTGCATTGTTCTGAAATCTATCTCTAGAACGATTGTTATCTTACAAAATTGAAACTCTCCCCCTGCTGAATGTCTCCCCATTTGCCTCTCCCTTCACTCTCTGGAAACCACATTCGACTTTCTGTTTCTAATAGTCTAATCATCTGTATAGCTCCCACAAGCAAGCACACGGAGTTGCCCTACCACGATTGGCTTATTTCCCTTTGCATAGTACCCTCAAGTTTATCCACATTATAGCACATTTCCCAGTTTTCCCACAAGATGGAAAAGGTGAAAACCCATGGACACTGTAGCCCCAAGAAAAGAATCATTCCACGTGCTGAGACCGGAAGGTTCTATGTGGATTTCCCCCACTTGAGAATCATTTGCACAAACTGGAAAATCTTTGTTCTTTCAACTTTGTACATGCAAAAGCAAATGTACCCAGGAATAAGTAAACCTTTAAACAGCAACACACTGGCTGGTTACAAAGTGAATGAAGGTTCCACAGGGAGTGGGGAGGCAGCCAGGCACCTGTACAAAGAAAATGAAAAGTATGGTAGAGGCAAGGAGAACGTGAGTGTTGATGAAGGGCCCAGGGGTCAAGTGTCTGGCCAGAAGCTCCTCTCTAGGAATCCTTTCAGACTAACCTATATTGTCATAGAAACCAAGTTAGTATGTGTCCAGGGAAGGTTTGTGATACCCTTGAGTTTGCCTTGGGTGGGAATTTCAAGAAGACACAGACAACAAAGGAAGGGACACCAAAGGCCCTGGTGGTAGGGAAACCAGATGACAGCTAGGTACATACAAAACACAGAGGATTGGGCACAGTTAGGCTTAAATGTTGAGCTAGCATTTTGCAAGGGCCCGTTCTCAGGAGCATTATGGGATGTTCCTTGTATTTCCATATATTTCTACCACCTCTTTTGTTGTATATTCTACTGCCTGCTTGATATTTCTATTTAGATGACTAAAGTGTAACTCAAACTGGACATTTTCAGGACTGCGTCAGCTTCCTTTCTCTCCCCAAATCTTTGTCTCTGTTACATTTCCAAGGGTCAGAAAATGGTACCAGTCTTGACTAAATTTATAAGGAAAAGTCTAGCCATTTGCTTTTGCCACATTCAGTTCTCCCTTGAAAGACACTTAGCTTCTCCCATCTTCTCTGGATTTTTTAGCCAAAGCATGACCATTTCTTATTAAAAAACAAACAAACAAAACTTCTATTTATTCCTTGAAAACTCCATGTATGTATACAATGTGCTTTGATTATGTATACTCTCGTTCTTTTCTTTCAGCTCTCTGTAGGCTCTGCAACCCATTTTTCTCCAAACATTCTTTTTTTCCTTTAAAATAATATAGCCAATTATGTTCCTTTAGTGCTACATGTATGTGTGCAGTTGTCGGACCAAACAGTGGCCATATCCCTAAGGAAATTCAGTCATTCCTAACTGGTCTTTCTGCCTCGCAGTTACCAGTCTATACCAATGGTCCAAAACTTAGCCTCCTTCAGTGTCTTCTCACTGTACTTGGGATAAGATTCAAACTCTTCCTCATGAGTTTGGGTCCTGAGGAGCTCTCTGACCTCACCCACTACCCGCTTCCCTTGTGACTTTCAGTGGCACTGGCTCTCTCACACTAGGCTATTCTTTCTACCTGGAACCCTTTCTCTTCATATCTTGTCCCTTTATGCCAATTCCGACCTCAGCTCAGAGGTTTCCTTAGAAGGGCTGCTGCCCTCTGACCCCCAGCCACAGACATCTTTCACACCTGTCACTCCATGCCATTCCACTTTCTTTTATTTCCCATACAAAACCATTTCTCAGTCCAAGCCAGTCATATTTATTTGAGTGTTTGTCCTCTTATTCCTACTAGAGCTTAACTCCAAGGAGGAGGGACCTCATCCACCTGCCAACAGAATGCCCAGAAGGTGGCCGTTGTCTGCTACAAGCGCAGATACTCCAGAAGTATGTGCTAGTGAACTTAGGCAAACGCTTCCTATTTTGGAAGCTTGAAGGTGGATGCAGCAGGCAGAAGCCGTGTTCTCCAAATAGATTTCTGTTCCTGTGAGAGATGAAAGAAGAACATGCTATTCAGTAAATTAACAGCAATAACCCCGGCGTCTTCAGGTTGCTGGGCAGATGAGTTTGGAGAGGAAAACAATGTGGCATTGATATTCCTTTCTGGCTTAGTGAAGAACCAGGAAGATGAAATCAGTGATTTCAAGATGAGTCACTAGAAACAAGTGGTTTCACAGAACACCTTGAGGTTTAAAACAGGCGGAGACAGAAGGAAAAAACACAGCAAGGTCTCAGGCGTCGCAAAGCCTTGCAGTGCAGCAAGAGTCGGCCAGGGGTGAATGTCTAAGCCACGGGTTCTCAACCCAATGGATCATGATCCCTTTGGAAGTCTAATGACCCTTTTTTAGGGGTCACCTAATACTCTCAGAAAACACAGATATTTACCTTATGATTCCTAACAGTAGCAAAATCACAGTTATGAAGTAGAAATGAGCATAATTTTACGGTTGGGGATCACCACAACATGAGGAACTGTATTAAGAAGGTGGAGAACCACAGGTGTAACCCACACAGCCCCCTGGGAATGACTGCTGCGAGTTCTTGTACATGGCTGTCTTCCAGATGTTTGGTGGTTAAATTTTTATTGCTGTCTTTTTTAATGAAAAAAGTTTAAATTTTTTTTTTTTCCTAATTAAAAGAGACACCCTGAGTTCATGTCAGAGACAGCTCCTGTTCCCCTTCCTAGGGAATGCACTTGGACACTGAGCTGCCATGGGCTACATCTGTGCTAGGGTTCTAGCTTATTTCCATGTATGTCCTTGGTTGGAGTAGTGGTCTCAGAGAACACCCCTGTGTCCAGATTTTTTTGTTCTGTTGCTCTCCTTGTGGAGCTCCAGTCCCCTCCAGGTCTTTCTATCTCTTCTTTCTTACAGAAGATTCCTTGCACTCTGCCCAAAGTTTGGCTATGAGTCTCAGCATCTGCTTTCCTGTTTTCTCCACCTTCCAAATTCTATCCCATTTGTCTTTCTGAATGGGGATTGAGCATCTTATCCAGGGTCCTCTTTCTTGATTAGCTTCTTTAGGTGCGCAGATTTTAGTATGATTATCCTATATTATATGTCTAATATCCACTTATAAGTAAGTATATACCATGTGTGTCTTTCTGCTTCTGGAATGCCTCACTCAGGATGATCTTTTCTAGTTCTGACCATTAGCACGCAAATTTCATGGTTTCCTTGTTTTTAATTGCTGAGTAGTATTCCATTGTATAAATGTACCACAGTTTTTGTATTCATTCCTCAACTGAGGGGCATCTGGGTTGTTTCCACATTCTGGCTATTACAAATAAAGCTGCTGGCTCTTTGATCACCTCTCCCTGAGCAGGGGAAGGGGGGGGGGGTGGAGGCAGCTGTACCAGGTCACAGAGGAGGACAATGCAGCCAGTCCTGATGAGACCTGATAAGCTAGGGTCAGATGGAAAGGGAGGAGGACATCTTCTATCAGAAGGGACATGGGAGGAGAATAGGGAGGGAGGGCAGGATTGGGAGTGGAGGAGGGAGGGGGCTACACCTGGGATACAAAGTGAATAAATTATAATAAATAAAAAAATTAATAAAAAAGATTCTTGATGAATCTGCTTGTTATTGAAAGCATTATATTAATTGTGCAATATATTGCTTTTAAATCCAGAAAAGGTGGTGTAGCATAAGGAAGTGTAGTTTGACCTAAATCCTTAGAGCGGAAGTATTTAATAGCATTTTAAATAGAATTAAAACAATCCATACTCTGGAAACTATGCTTAACTACATATATTATTAAATCTTTACAAGATTTTTCAATTATATAAAAAAGTTTACCAATTAAAAAAAAGAGACACCTGAAAAAAAAATCTCATGAGCTTGAGAGTGGGATAGACCTTGGCTGTGTCCAAGTTCTGCAGCTAAAACAGTTCCATAACATTGGCACATAACCGCGCTAAGCTGCTGTACTATGAGGTGAGCCTACTGAGAGCTCCGGGAAGCCCTGCCACGAAGGAGGCAAAACAGCCGAAATGTCAGGATAGACAATGGGAACTTCCAAGAGGATGGATACTATAGACGCCACTAGCAGAACACACTCTTCAAAGACGCCAAATGCAGATCCTAAGCTTGCTGCCACCGTCGCAAACAGACCATTTCTGGGCTGTCTTAATGCAGCTGTGATGGGTATGTGTAAAACTGGAGGTCAAGAGTCAGACCACGACAGCATCAGCACTGAAAACACCCTGACGTCAGACTGTTCTTAATCATTCCCGCGAGTCAAGTCAAGATGGATGGACCCCAGTGGGTAGAGTTTCTGCCTGCACAAATGAGGCCCTGAGTTCAGTCCCAGGCCCAGCATTTGAGAGGTATAAATAGCAGAATCAGAAGTTCAAGGCCAGCCTCAGCTACATAGCAAGTAAGGCCAGAGTGGGTTATGTAACAGCTTGTTCCAGTAAATTGAATGAATGAATGAATGAATGAATGAATGAATATTAGTTAACTGGAACTTGGTGATTTTTATGACTTCAAAGATACTGCAATGTCACACTGCAAAGAGCAGTCATTTGACATTGGTTCTTCCTCAAGCATTGTTTCTGGCCCTCCAGAAAGCCTCTCCGGAGTAAAGGAATCTGAAAGGCAGCTTTTTTTTGAGTTTCATGAAAAAATCAATTTTTTTTTTCTGGTAGCATTCCAGTGAAAAGGGTTTTGAGAAGAAGCACACTCCAGGCTCTGAGATGTCCAGGGCAAGGCAAAGAACAGTTCTGTTTGGAGAAAGCTCCTTCAACATTAGACTCCAATTTCCTTTAGTGCCATGAGCAGGAACGCTGCTCTGGAGGAAAGTTTTATGTGACAGTGCCAATCAGAGATACTCCATTTCCTATGACAAGTAGGAAGGGCACCCAAAGTGTTATCCCTGGCTGGAGAAGCTCCTGGAAGAAAAAGTGAAACAGCAGTTTGACCTTGAAATTTTATTCTTTTCCATGTTGAAATGTTTTTATCCTGGGCATGTTTTAAGAACTTGGAGCACTTTTGGCTACAGAGCGATCATGTTTGATGGTGTACACAGGGAGAAAACACATATTCACTTGCTTTAAGAACATCTCCCAAATATGCTTTCCCACTTGTAAGTTTGACATTTTAAATTAGCATATATTAATTATACATAACAGTAGGTTTCATCATTATATCTTTATAGATGCATAATACATTTTGATCTTATTCACCCTCATTCTCCTTCTGTCCTCCTTCCAACTCCCAACTGACACAGTTGTGTTTTTTCTTATGGGATCTGACCTAATCATGCCTGCCCCAAGCCCATTTTTCTTATACCTTGGTTTGAAACACCAAAAATTAACCTTTTATGGAATATAATAATTGGCCTGATTTTTTTGTTTGTTTGTTTGTTTTTTGCTTTTGTTCTGTTTTGTTTTTTGGTCTGTTTTTTGTTTTTTTGTGGGTTTTTTTTTTTTTTTTTTTGAGACAGGGTTTCTCTTTGTAGCTTTGATTGTCCTGGATTTGCTTTGTAGACCAGGCTGGCCTTGAACTCACAGAAATCTTCCTGCCTCTGCCTCCCCCAGTGCCACTGTGCCTGGCTGTGAACCTGATTTTTTTTACTTCAATTATTCATAATTTTTTTTTCTTTGAACATGGAACAAGACATTTGCTGGAGACATCCCCACTCCACTGGCTCTACTGATGGCCATGTTATCACTTTTCCATTTCTTGCCTTTATGTTTCTTAGATAATGGTGTGTAATGAGATGCATGCAATGAGTGTTTAACCTTTTATATATTGTTATCATTGTCTGTATATGGGCATGTGTATGTGCGTGCTCACACGCGTATGAATGCCATCGTGTACATGTGGAAATCAAAGGATAATTTTGTGAAGCGGGATTTCTTCTTCCACCTTTCTGTGCATTCTAAGATCTGGACTTGGCTTGTTGGGCTTATGTGTCCTCTGAGCCCTTTCTAGTCTCAATGGGAGCGTTTCTTTTGTTTTTGCCGTCATGGGAATGAGTTTGAAATTCAGTATCGCTTGCTCCCTCCTTTGGTGTTGGATTTCTCAGAAACTGCTTCTCTATTGCTGATGGGATTTTTCTCTATTTTGTTTAAAATTTCTCAGCCAGTTTTGAATCTGGATTTGTTCCAAATTCCTACCAGCTCTCTAGCAGGCTCCTATAAGGACAGACAAGGTTTTTCTGTATATTAGTTATTGTAATGGTGTTTAATATTCAATGTGCATGTTCAACAGAATGCGCAGCCCTGAATTATAGGCTATGTTTTCCAGGAAGGCTCCCTGTAGTTGTTAGAGAAAATATACCTTTCAGCCGTTAATGCTTCAAGAAAGATGCTGCTCCAGCCGTTGCAGACTTCAGAGGATCTTACAAAGCTGTTAAAATAATTTAGGGTTTAAAATAGGGTGCAAAGCAGTGACGTTTCTCTGAAGCATCATAGGCACAGTAAGTGGAAGCATGAAGGATGAAGAGCGAGGACATCAGCTGCAAATCACTCCAATAGGGTACTAGACACTCAACTAGACCTGACATAAGGAAAAGAACCCAGTGGTTCATGGTGGTGAAGGAACTGGGAGCTTGACAGCTGGCTTCTGCGTCAGCTGTATTTCTCCACCTTGTTCCTCTTTGTCTCACGTACTCCATGCAGTGTGAACAGGAGGAAGGCTCATAGGACTTATTCATTGTTCCAGGCCCTTGGCTTCATGACAGTCTTTCCAGCTCAGTGGCCACTGATCCTTTCCCAGCATTAGTCCCTGCAAATCTCATGAGAGATTCTGAGTGGTTCAGTTGAGGTTAGTAGCGTACCCTGTTGATATGCTTGGCCTGGCTCTGGTCACTTGGCCATCCCTGTGGTAGGTATGTGTGGTAGGGGAGAGTGTAGCACTGTCATTTTCAGTGTCCCTACAAGTAGTTTATTGTGTGTGTTTGGAGGTGTGGGGGTGAGGAAGCAGTTACATGAAAATAAAACAGGTATTTAGCCAGAGAAAACTAACTGACATACCCTATGGCAATGAAGAAAGGACTCATGTTTTCTTCAGTTTGAGAAAGAAAATGGATGAAAAGTAGAATAAATGTTCAAGAAAGCCCAGGGGAAATGGGGTAAATATGTGAGGAGGAGGATAATGACAGCAATATTAGTAATAATGAGAGCCATTCTAATGAACACTTGAAGATCCTCTGGAACTTTGGAAGACATTAGGCTTTGTAGAATAGAGCTAAATGGGGAGTGAGCTATTCAAAGTATGAGAACTTACAATGGCCATGGGTAGCTGCTTGGAAGTCAATCTCCAAAGAAGATTTGCTATGGATATAAGCATGTCCCATGAGAAGAGACACTCTGGGAACTGTGACTGTGGCCTCAGGTAGAATCACTCTTTGTAGTCTGATAGAGCCAGCTCCAGGCAGCTGAGCATCATAGGAAATTTCCAGAGAGGATGCAATGTGGCTTCATCTGAGCTGAGGCTTATGTCAACATCAGGAATCACACAGGCAGCACAATACAGGGAAGTGTGACTGGCGTTCGGCTCTGCAGGTCCAAAGGTTTATGGAGTATTCTTTCCGTGGGAAATACACAGCTGGGAAGCGAACAAAGAAAAAGGAAAATTACTCAGTGAGAACAAAGTGTGGTTTCCTCATGGCTCCTGATTAAGGAAATCTGTAGCCACACTCTCTGAAACAGATAAAGCAGAGAGGGATGTCCACTCCATCTGACCGACACTTTTGATTGACATAAGTGGCTGGTCAGTATTCTGACCCACCTCTGTGGTGGAATAAAACAACCTAAGTTGACGCCCCTACGTACTGAAGTGGAAAGAGAGTGCTGTGAATCCTCGCTTTGCTGAGACATGACAGTTTAACTTTCTGAGTCTTGGTGTCCTCATTTGGAATAGAGAAACCTGAGCCAGCAGCCTAGATGTTTTTGGGTGTAGTCTAGCAACAATGTTTTCCTCTTAGGAAGATAGTTATGTGAAATGAATGGAGAAGCCACAAAAGTGCTGTAAATGTAAATTATAGAGAAGGGGGTTGAGACTTGTGCCTGGGGTATCTGGGATTCAGGATGACCAGGGCAGTATCCAGGCCTTGGATGTCATACTAGACAGATTAGTGGACCCCAGCAGTGTCCGCATCCTGAGCCTCTGACTACCTTATTTTCCACATTGAGGGGGACTTTGCAGATGGTTAAGTTAGGATCTTGATGTAGAGTCAGTCTTGGTTAGTTCCATCCATCCAACAGAGTAATGTGACAGGACTGACCCACCTCTGTGGTGGAATAAAACAACCTAAGTTGATGCCCCTATGTATTGAAGTGGAAAGAGAGTGCTGTGAATCCTTGCTTTGCTGAGACATGACAGTTTAACTTTCTGAGTCCTAAACTTAACTTTCGAGGCCTAAGGCAAGGAGCCTTCACTAAAGAGAGGAAGTCGGTGCTTTGGAGTTTTCAAGCAAAGCCACCACTCTCTTGTTGTTCTTTAAAAATGCTAATTCTACAAGTTCTTGAATGACACTTCAAGGATGGCATCACTGGTGCCAACCAGTGTCAGAAGCGAGATCTCAGCTGACTTCAGAAGGGGGAGGGCCTTCAGAGGATGTAGTTAGTGGCATTTGAACAAACAGCTTAGGCTTGAAAAGTGCTGAGAAGAAGAGGGCATGGGAAGGAATTGGAGAGAGCTGTAATTTGGGCATAAGTTGTAAGAAGGATTTTTCTTTATATGGGAAAAGCTTTCAAATTCTTCCTTCTAGCTTTGTGAAATGTCCTGTGTACATTTTTTAAAAATGGACTTGTTACTACTTAGTTGTACAACATAGTCTATATTTATTTTGGGACTCCCAGTCCCCTGTGAGCATTTCTTCTCTGCACCATTGTCTGCCAGAAGTATTTTGGTCTGTGGAATCCTACCTGTTCGCCTGTGATGCACCTGTGTTTTGTTGCTGCTGCCATCGGGGTTTGGTGCCAAAAAGTCATTGCTTAAGACAAGGTTCTGGAAATTTCCCTGGAGCATTTTGTAGTGTCAGTTCTTCCCTTCCGTCTTTAATCCATGTCGAGTTGAATTGTATCTCTGGTGCCAGAGTGAGGTCTAATTCCATTCTTCTGCACAAGGATAGACGGTTCAATACCACTGAATGTTGTGTCCCTGACAACGGAAGTCTTTCCTTGCCCTCCCCAAACTCATGGTTATCTGACTCCTCTGTGCATACCTCCTCCATTGTCTAGAACCTCTCCTTCCCCTGAGTCCCAAGGACTTGAGTTAAATGCCTTCTCCATCTTATCTAAGATAGATTGTTATTCTCTCATTGACCATTTTGATTCCTTCCTGGATCTCATCACAATTTATAATGATGTACTTGTTTGCCATCTTTCTTCCCACTGGACAGGAACTTTTTGAGAACAAATTCTCTCAGACAGGGAAACATGACCCCTGCTCAAAGACTCCCAGCTGAGCTTGAAGCTCAGGAGGGACAGTTACACTGGTAGGGGAGGAAGCTGGAGGGTGGAGAGGGCTGATTTGCTGTCCTGGAGCTGGGAAGAGTAGAGCCCTTGCTACTGTGGTACAGGAGGAAAGAGCACCCATTGCCAAGGAGGGAGAGAAACAGACGTGAGTGACATCCTCCTGTATCGGGAAACCAGCTAACCATACCAACTCCATATGCAGGAAGCCAAAGCCACAAAGACCCCATCTTCTTCTCCTTTCTCCCTCATCTGCTGCAGGAAGCCTAAGACCTAGGATGACCAGTGATGACTTGGAGGGTGAGAAAGGGATGAACTGACAGGATCAATAGCAGATGCCACACCTGCCTAACTCCATCCCCAGGGCTGAACCCAGCGCACTGAGTTCACTTATTATTTGTTTGCATGTGATCATAGTTGCAAATAAATGATGGTTAAATTAAACAAATTAGTTTCCTTCTACTTTTTTTTTTTAATTATACATCCCTTCTCATGATTTCGGAGGAGGTGCTGATGATGCTTGTCCCATGCAGACTAGTCTGGGCTCTTTGTGGCAGATGGGCTGTGAAGGCATCTCACAGTTTGAGGAAGACTTCGTGGGATGGCAGGCGGTGACCAACACAGCATCTCCACTGGACAGCTACTGTGGTCTTGTCATTGTTCAGCTGTTGTGAGTGGAAGGAGGGCACTTGACAGAACCAAGGGCACAGCTCTGCTGAGGAGGAGAACTGGCAGTCACCCATCCACTCTACTTCCCTTGGCTATTCCTCCATCCTGACGGTGAGGGGATGGTGTAACTTCCAGCAGCCAATTTGGTGTTCGGCATGATGGAAAAGCACACCCGCGGACTGCCCCGTATCAGGAATGGGACCATCATATCTGGATCCTCATTCTGTCTCTTGATGGACTGCAGCACAGCCTGGCACTTAGGGAGGGTGAGTGTGACTGTCTTAGGAGATGGATTCAGACACAAGAGTGAGCAGCAGAAAGCCGTGCTGCTGGGAGCTTTAGTATGAAGATAGAACATTGTACCCCTACAGTATAGGATCTGGGTTATGGCCTTGGTGGCTTGCCTCTGGAGCCGGGGGTGGGGGGGATGGAGGTGATGAGAAGATACCTAGATAAGTTAATTCTGAGTGGAAGGGTGTGTTTTGGATATTCATGTGCAGACCCTGAGTCAAAGCTGTATTGTACCTATATCAATTTTTTTTTTGGAGAAGTTGTACTGGTAAATATCTCTTATTTGCATATTTGTGATAGACAGGATTTAGTCCAAAGTCAGACTCCCCAGGCTTTGCTCGGAGAAGGCTGATGGTCAGGTAGAAAGGTGAGGCAGACGCATGGTCCAGGCAGGTCTGGGCTGCTCTGTATCCCTAGAGCGCTGTATGCTCATTATCCCACACTTCCCTGGCTCTCAGATCCCAGGGCTTAATCAAAACCACAAAGCTCACAGAGACAAATATGTAAATTATAATTTGAATTATCTCTCTGCAACAGAGCTATTTCTTATCTAGGTCTGATTTCTGTGACTGTCAGTGTGCTTTTGTCTTCTGGTCTTGCTATTACAGAGGCCAAGTGGCTGTGTTTCTAGGCTTTTAGGATGAAGTTGATGTGGCGCACTGTGGATTTATCGCCACATTTGAGAAACACAAGCCAGCACCATACTCAGGGGTTGTTGGTGGAAGATGCTCGCCGGTGTTATGGATGTAGAAATGTGAAACGTACACAGCACATTTTTTCTTAGCAATTGCAAAAGAGGTCTGGAGTGTGGCTGAGTTGGTGGGGTGCCTGCCTAGCTCACCCAAAGCTCTGGGTTTAATCAACACTGCAAAACTTGGGTGTGGTGATGCACACCCATGCCCCTAGCATTCAGGAGGTGAAGGCAGGATGATCAAGAGTTCAAAGTCATTCTCAGCTACATAGTTAACTTAAAGATAGCCTGGCTATCTGAGGCATTTTCTCAAGAATAGATAGATAGATAGATAGATAGATAGATAGATAGATAGATAGATAGATAGATAAATGAATAAATAAATAAATAGATGGAGTGACAGAATGGCACGAGGAGAGGACTATGGGAAGCATGACTCATTCCATGAGAAAGGAATGGTGGGGTTTGCTTTACTGAGAGATCAACCAGAGTTCTAGGAAGGGGCTTGAATTATACAGAGAAATTATGTTCAATTTAGAGTTAATAGTATTTCACTTAGTAGCATGTACAATTTAGTTTTAATTTCAAACTAACCTGGAGTGTCATTTTAAAAACTCATCACTAATCCAATCAGTATTTATGCCAAATGCTGGGGACACTATGGTGAGCTGGAGAATCTCTACTTGGAGCTGACATTGACAGATGTGCCAAGCCAGCTGTCTCAGAGAATGTTCCGGGGACCATGCTCAGATCCTCTTCCCAGGAAAATGGAGTCAGAGTGATGATCCCCTGCCTCTCTTTCCGAGCCCCATAGGCACTGTCATCCTTGTGTCCATATGATACTTCAAGATAAACTAAAATGGCAGCTCTGGCTGGGTGCCAAGATCTTCCTTCTTTGTCAGGAATGTGGGTATTTGTTTCACTGCCCCTGACCTCTTGCTTTCAGAGAATAATATTATATGATGTATTTTCTGAAACTAACAAATTGTATCTGCTTAGAATTGGTATGGTAGTTAAGTCTTTAGAAGGAAGCTTCCCTTCTAAGCTCTGGTGGGCATTTTTATGTCACCTCAGTTTTAACAACAGTCTTAGCTATAACACATGTTAAGTATTTAAAATGTGCTCCTACTGTGAAGACATGCCCAGCACAAAGATCCAAAGAACATGGCTCTTGTTCTCAAATAGCTGACAGTAAACGCACAGAGACGCACACGAAAAGCATCCAAGGAGCCAGCTTCTACCACACCAGTGCTAAGGGAGGAGCTGCTTTGGGTAACTCATCAGAAACAGATGGTAAGGCTTTATTGTTGAAGACACCACAGAGACGACTCAAGCTGGGACTAAGCTGAGAACTTCCTGTTGGGTAGCATTCATAGGGCCAGAAAGTGCTACGCATCCACAGTCAGCTGTGTCTCCTGTGTGCCTCAATACTAGCCTTCGGGAGGATGTGTCCTCTGCGGCGGCAGTGGCATAGTTGATTTAGGGTAATGAATTACTTCCTGACTGGGTTTGAGGACTGGTCATTAGAAGCAACACAAACCTGGTGCTATAATCTGGTCAAAGTTTGTGACAGGGAGGTCACAAACCCTGGGGGCAAGGAGCTTACCGATGATGTTATGCTAAATAAGTGTATTGCCAAATTGCTTTTACATATTTACGTTTCTACCTTCAGACTGGTGCTGCTCTCCAGAGAAGAGAAGTTTCTCTTCGCAGTGGACAACAGTCAACAGGTACACCCTGAAATGGCAAAAGTGCTGAGGAGAAACTAGTAACAGGACATCTACTTTGTCACCTTCTTAATGCATATCGCATTAAAGGGGCAGAAAGACTGTTAAGGGGGCAGAAAAAATTGTATGAGCCAGTGGATGGGGAAGAATATTGTGAAGTGCTGTCTTCGGAATATGACATGGCCACGGAATCATGAACAGACAGAAGTCAGGCTAGCTATACATACACATAAGCATAGACACGTGCACATGAGTGAGTGTGCATGCACACACACACATAGACACACCCGGAGACATGCACACAGACATGCGCATTCACACACAGAGGCACACATATGAAAGTAGAGTTGGCCAGAAGAAGGAGTGGAGAGGAGTAACAGGATAAAAGGGACAAATGATCACAATACATCGTGTACATGTATCAAATTGTAAGACTAACCGTCTATTGCTGTGAAGAGACCCCATGACTACCGAAACTCTTATAAAGGAAAACATTTAGTTAGGCCTTGGTTACAGTTTCAGAGATTTAGTCTGTTATCAGCAAAGCAGGAAGTATGACAGCATGCAGGCAGACATGGTGCCAGAGAAGGAGTTCAGAATTCTACATCTGGAGCCACAGGGAGCAGGAAGAGAGAGATGCTGGACTGGCTTGGGCTTTGAAACCCCAAAGCCTGTCCCCAGTGATGACACTTCCTCCAACAAGGCCACACTTCCTAATGCCACTCCCTGCTGATGAATGCATTCAAATACATGAGCGTAAGCGAGTCACTCTCATTCAAACCACCGTAAGAAAAAACAAAAAAGGACGGCGGGCTGTCAGTGCTGTCCCACTGTGGACGGCATGAACGTGACCTTGAGAACACGCTCTGGCAGCACTTCTGTCCACCGAGCCTCCAGCTTAGACTCTGGAGAGTTCTCAGCTCTGCATAGCATGACAGTGCTCAGTGGAGGAGTCTCACGCAGGCTGTCGGAGATTTGCCCGAGACTGATCCCCGGCTCTTGTCATTGAGCTTGTCGATGCTGTCCCCACGATCTGCAAACTGGCAGTTACTCCACCCCCACCTTTTCAGTTTGGGCCAAGCTTACCTTTATTGCATCATAGCTTTTTGCTGCTGCTTGATGAATCCTTTTAGTTTGTATTAAATTATCTCCTCCCCCCCAATTGGCTCTCAGTGGAATTTTTTTTTTTTTCGATGCAAAAGCAAGAGGCAGTTTATTCCGATCGCGATGGGGGTCGTCCCTTCAAAGCAGGAGACGACCCCGAGCATACAAAGCACAGAGGTTTTTTTTTTTTTTTTTCTCTCAATCCCACCCTCCCTCCTCCCTCTGCTTGCATGCCACTCCCCAAGTCCACTAATAGGGGAGGTTCTCCTCTCCTTTCTGATCTTAGTCTGTCAGTTCACATCAAAAGTGGCTGTATTGTCCTCTACTGTGGCCTGGTAAGGCTGCTCCCCCCCTCCAGAGGGAGGTGATCAAAGAGCAGGCCAATCAGATTATGTCTGAGGCAGTCCCTCTTCCCATTACTATGTAACCCAATTGGACTCTGAACTGCCCTGGGCTACATCTGTGCAGAGGTTCTAGGTTATCTCCATGAATAGTCCTTGGTTGGAGTATGAGTCTCTGGGAAGTTCCCTATGTTCAAATTTTCTTGTTCTGTTGCTCTCCTTGTGGAGACCCTGTCCTCTCCAGCTCTTACTATTTCCCAGTTCTTACCTAAAATTCCGTTCTCCTGCCCAACAGTTGCCCATCCGGCTCAGCATCTGCTTTGATAGTCTGAAGGGCAGAGGCTTTCAGAGGCCCTCTGTGGTAGGTTCCTAGGTTGTTTCCTGTTTTCTTCTTCTTCTGATGTCCATCCTCTTTGCCTTTCTGGATGGGGATTGGACGTTTTAGTTAGGGTCCTCTCTCTTGCTTAGTTTCTTTAGATGCACAGGTTTTAGTGGGTTTGTCCTATGTGGTATGTCTATATGAGTGAGTATATACCATGTGTGTCTTTTTGCTTCTGGGACAACTCACTCAGGATGATCCTTTCCAGATCCCACCATTTACCTGCAAATTTCATGATTTCCTTATTTTTCATTGCTGAGTAATATTCCATTGTGTAGATGTACCACAATTTCTGCATCCATTCTTCAGTTGAGGGGCATCTGGGTTGTTTCCAGCTTCTGGCTATTACAAATAAAGCTGCTACAAACATGGTTGAGCAAATGTCCTTTTTGTGTACTTGAGCCTCTTTTGGATATATGCCCAGTAGTGGTATGGCTGGATCTTGAGGAAGCGCTATTCCTAGTTGTCTGAGAAAGCGCCAGATTGATTTCCAGAGTGGTTGTACAAGTTTACATTCCCACCAGCAGTGGAGAAGGGTTCCCCTTTCCCCACAACCTCTCCAGCATGTGTTGTCACTTGAGTTTTTGATCTTGGCCATTCTCATGGGTGTAAGGTGAAATCTCAGGGTTGTTTTGATTTGCATTTCCCTAATGGCTAGTGAGGTTGAGCATTTCTTTAAGTGCTTCTCTGCCATTCGGTATTCCTCTACAGAGAATTCTCTGTTTAGCTCTGTTCCCCATTTTTTAAGTGGATTACTTGGATTGCTGCTTTTCAGCTTCTTTAGTTCTTTATATATACTGGATATGAGTCCTCTGTCAGATAAAGGGTTGGTGAAGATTCTTTCCCAATCTGTAGGTGGTCGCTTTGTTTTGATGACGGTGTCCTTTGCTTTACAGAAGCTTTTCAGTTTCATGAGGTCCCATTTATTGGTTGTTGCTCTTAGAGCCTGTGCTGTTGGTGTTCTGTTCAGGAAGTTTCCCCCTGTACCAATGAGTTCTAGGGTATTTCCCACTTTTTTTTTCAAGCCGATTTAATGTGTCTGGTTTTATGTTGAGGTCTTTGATCCACTTGGACTTCAGTTTTGTGCAGGGTGACAAGTATGGATCTATTTTCATTTTTCTACATGTAGACATCCAGTTAGACCAGCACCATTTGTTGAAGATGCTATCTTTTTTCCATTGTATGGTTTTGGCGTCTTTGTCAAAGATCAGGTGTCCATAAGTGTGTGGGTTTATTTCTGAGTCCTCTGTTCAGTTCCATTGATCCACCATTCTGTTTCTATGCCAGTACCATGCAGTTTTTAAAACTGTTGCTCTATAGTACAACTTAAGATCAGGGATGGAGATACCTCCAGAAGATCTTTTATTGTAGAGGATTGTTTTAGCAATTCTGGGTTTCTTGTTATTCCATATGAAGTTGAGAATTTTCCTTTCCAGGTCTGTAAAGAATTGTGTTGGTAATTTGATGGGCATTGCATTGAATCTGTAGATTGCTTTTGGTAAGATGGCCATTTTTACTATGTTAATCCTACCAAGCCATGAGCATGGGAGATCTTTCCATCTTCTCATATCTTCTTCTAATTCTTTCTTCAGAGATTTGAAATTTTTTTCATACAAGTCTTTGACTTCCTTGGTTAGGGTTACTCCGAGGTACCTTATGTCATTTGTGGCTATTGTGAAGGGTGTTGTTTCCTTAATTTCTTTCTCAGCCCTTTTGTCTTTTGTATACAGGAGGGCTACTGATTTTTTTGAGTTAATTTTGTATCCTGCCACTTTGCTGAAGGTGTTTATCAGCTGTAGGAGTTCCCTGGTAGAGTTTTTGGGGTCACTCACGTATACTATCATATCATCTGCAAATAGTGATAATTTGACTTCTTCCTTTCCAATTTGTATCCCCTTGATCTCCTTCAACTGTCTTATTGCTCTAGCAAGGACTTCCAACACTATGTTGAAGAGATATGGAGAGAGTGGGCAGCCTTGTCTTGTCCCTGATTTCAGTGGGATTGCTTTAAGTTTCTCTCCATTCAGTTTGATGTTGGCTATAGGCTTGCTGTATATCGCCTTTACTATGTTTAGATATGTGCCTTGTATCCCTGATCTCTCCAATACTTTGAACATGAATGGATGTTGGATTTTGTCAAAGGCTTTTTCAGCATCTAGGGAGATTATCATGTGGTTTTTTTCTTTCAGTTTGTTAATATGGTGGATCACATTGATGGATTTCCGTATATTGAACCACCCCTGCATACCTGGGATGAAGCCTACTTGGTCATAGAGGATAATATCTTTGATGAAGCACAGAGTTTTTATTTCAGGCCTTTACATTGATTAGTCAGCAGAAAAGATAGCAGTTATGTGGTTGGCAGCTGTGGCGGGGAACTCATAGCTCCAAGGACAGTCCTCCCCTCTTCTCCCATCTCTCGGTTCTCCTCTCAGTGGAATTTTAAAACGTAGTTCTTAAATACACTATGCCTCTTCCTTTTGAGCAGGGAACAGTCTGATTAAGGAGCGATTAGAACCCTACAGACACATCATGGTACGAAACTTACAGTGGAATACCAAATGTTCAAAACTATTAGGAGAAGCCAGCCAACCTTGCTATTGGAAAGTGTTTGTGAGGCTAGCAGGAAGCCAACGTCTTTTCTACTCTAATCAAGTGAGGCAGTTCAGAAGTCCAGGGGGCTCTGTCAAAAGCCAGCCTGGGTACAGAAGGGTGGTCTGCTTCAGAAAGGGCTTCTGGGATGGCCTTCATCCTCTGAAGGGTGAGAGGTTTCCCTTCTATGGGGGAGTGGCCTCACAGATTGTGTCCTGCGAGTCTGCTTACTACTTAAGAGCTTTCGGCGGAACCAAAAGGAAACGAAAGCAAAGTTGCTCTGTATTGAGTACCAGCACCTAGCCTATGACAATGAGTTTCATTATAGTATGCCATCATATTTTCACAAAAGTGTTATGTGGTACCTGTCATCGTTTCCCATTCACGGGGGAAGAAAATGAAGCTTACAGGGTTTGACTGACTTGTCCTACTTCAAATCCTAGTCACTAACGTTTTTCATCTCACACTGCTGAGTTTGGTCTCGGAAAGCCTATACCTGTAACTCCAACACTCGGGAGGTAGAAGGAGAAGGATCATGAATTCAAAATCATACTCAGCTACATAGTGAGTTTGAGGCTAGCCTGGATAACATAAGAGCTTACCTCGACAGACAGACAGACAGACAGACAGACAGAAGGCAGGCTGTGTGGACAAGAGTTTGTCTTGCAGTTAGCACATGATACTGCTACGGCCTGGCCCATGTCTTTTTTTTTTTTTCTTTTTTTAGCTACAGGTCACTACCAACAAACATCATTACCATAGGCATCATAATCGTCACGAGAACATCCTTTAACTCCAGTAGAGCATGCAAGCTGGAACGTCCCTGGGTTTGTTGCAGGCCTGCCGTGAACATTGAGCAGAGCTGCCTGCTTCTGTTTCCCAAGTACTGAGACTGAAGATATGCTTCATTATGCCTGACATGAGGCGTTAGTTTTAGTATGGTGAGAATGATTTAGAGTCAGACAGGGAAGCTGTTCACACAACATTGTGGGTGTACTAAATGCCTAAACTTTCCTTTAGGGAGATAAAGTTTATATCATGTAAATTTCGCCTAAAACAAAGACAGGAGGAAAACAGGCATTCATTCTCTCAGGTAATTCTTTGTTTCAGTGTGGCTGTTTTGATATAATTCCATCTGCTTGAAAATCCTTGCCAGGTGGAATTTGTGGTTGAAAGTCTTACATTGAAATGTCACAGTCCCTGTGAATCTTAGAGAACCTTGGGATAGCTGAGAGCATAAGTCTCTAATGTATATCGTCATGATGAATATTTGTACCTATTTCCACAGTGTAACACTCAGCATCTCAGCTCCGTTATACACAGATCTCATATATGATATATATATATATATACACTTATGCATGTATTTATATATGTTTATACATATGACCTATATGTGTATACATATATACACACATACACAGAAGAGAGAGAGAGAGAGCATATGTTTCCTTCTATAGAAAGCTGTGGTCTGTATGACTGCTAGAATGAGGAGAGGAAAAAGGTGAGACATCAGAATAGCTTGAGTGAAGAAACAAGTATAAAGAAGCCTTGGGTTTGGAGAGCCATCATCTGACGATGACGACCATCATAGCACAGGTGTCCCAAGTGCTTCAAAACCCTCGCTGAGCCCCATTCATTCTGATTTATTTAGTCTAGGAGGTTCTTATGTCTATTTACTATCAGAGTGAATGTTCAACATGGCTGCAAAATCCAATAAAGAAGACTCTGCTGTGCTGCTGAAAGGAGTATTGTGATCTTCGAAGCAGCTGGCCAGAGTCCCACTCTCCATTCTCACTCCAGCCTTTCCGTGTGTCTGAACAGTACGGGTATTTTCCTCTGGAAAGTGTTTGGTGACTGACCTAACCCGGCCCTCCACAGACACGTTTTAAAATGTTTTACCTCACTCAGGTCAGATTCCCATTTCTTCATTCAGTACAATCAACTTGCCCAGGAAACAGTTCCACCAAGCCCCAGCATTGATTCTCTGGGGCTTCAGAGCAGTGCGCTGTGTTGCCTATGACACCACTGTCTCCATGGCAACCCCCACCCTCCAACTAGGCTTCTCATGGTCAGAAGGAAAATAAATGCAAAGGGATTGCTGTTATGTCTTCATCGCTGTGATTATTTCTCACTGAGAGGGAGCATGCATGAGGATGGGACTGCTGGGGATAACCACTGAAGCTTGCAGCCACATCGCTAGGGTCGTCTCCATCTTTCATTTCCTTCTCCTAAGTCTGAATTATACCAAGCTTGCTTGAGTAAGTGTGCTGCACATTGACTATGGGAGGGCCCCCATCGATAAAGCCCCAGGGTTAAGGCTGGAAACGGACTGGCTGTGTGATCCCCAGCCAGTCAAGCAGATTCTCTGTGCCTCTTTGCTCAGGAATGGAAGGAGGCACGTATTCATGTCTCCACTAAAGGGTTAGTTGTAATGACACAAGACCTGAATAAAAACTTTCCTTTTTTTTCCAACAAACAGAATTCATAACAGTTATCTTTCATATTTATTTGCACACTATTTTAATTATAGTGACTACTATACCATAAACTTCTTTAAGAAAAAATTTCTTCTGCCAGAGAAGAAATCTAAATAAACGCATTTCCTGTTTAGTTCTGCCCCCTCTCCCCTTTCCTCAGAGGAATCAACTGGAGATGGAGGCCTGAAACAATCCATGTCGGGCTCTGCTGTTCAGAGCGCAGATAAAGAAAACAAATCCTCTCTATCTGGAATTTGTCCAGCAAATATTTGTGGATTGCCTTGTATATAATACTCACCATTGTGAATTCAACAGCGAGACAGTTACTGCTTATATTTAAGAGAATATAAAGGTGCTCTACCATGCAGCCATACGTGAGGTGCATGGCTGATGCACAGCAAGTGTACCACAGGCTCAGCCGAGTCAGGGCGAGCTGCGTGGACACCCAGAGAAACTGACCATTCTAGGCTCAAGCCTCCCGGGCAAGGTGGGGAGATTCTAAGAGGTGAGCTCAAGCAGTGCAAAAGAAAACACGAAAAGACCAGGCGGTGTGGGATCAGTGCTGCTCGCCAGCTCCAGGGGATTCTACGGAGAATTTTGATCTGCAGATACTCTGAGCAAATCTTTGTTCTCTCTGACCCATAGAGTCCAGCTAAAGCAAATGCCTGCAAGGTTTAAGATGGCTTACACGGACCTTAGCTTCAGAAGCATACATGAGTCACTGTCCTCATGCATCTTGGTGTGTAGAAGGTCAGACATGATTGACAGAATATAAGTAACTTGCATGGCTTCAGTGCTAAGCTATAAACACAGGTAACAAATGGTAGTTCATTTTCAAGACGGCTGATTTCAAGTTAGTAAATACAAACCTAGTTGCAATATAAAGTTTTTGGTGGGTACTGTAGGGCTTATCTAAGCTGTGGTTTAATTGTAGCATTTTATTTTATGTTAGCAGTAGGTAACTTTAATAATTGCCTACAACTGTACACATGAAGTTTTTCCTCAAGACGCTTTCTATTATTGACATCAAAGTTTGCATATTTTATATTGTGTATCTGTGGATATATCTCTGTAATGTGATTGTTTTGGAATTTTTATACTTTAACCTTGATGCTAGAATTGAAAATGGTTTATATCCCATTATTTCACAGAATTATACTATTCTGGAGTTATATGTATATGTATATTTATTTTATATTTTCATGTGATTGAATTTTTATCTCTGTTGGAGGAGGGTCTTGTGAACTGTGTTTTCAGATGCTGATTTCAATACTCTGATCTCTGGTTACTAGCCTGCCACGGGCATTGTTATGTATGTTGAACCAACTCCTGTACTCATAGGATGTAAGGAATGCTCCCCAATTACCCCTGGTTTGTTAATAAAGATGCCAAAGCCTGTGATTCTGCAGAAGAGTGGCAGGGATGAGGTGCCTGGGCTTGGGATCTTGAAGGACTATGAGGAAGAAGGGGGAAGGAGCTAGAGAGGAGACAGAAGTTGCCAAGGAGCATGTGGCCAAGAGCAGCTTGTGCTGAGGACTTGCCAGATGGAGCAGAAACATCTCAAATGGAATTTATGCAAGTATTTGGGATTTTGGGTGTGAAGCAACAAGACAGCTTAGGGGGTTGATACCTGCCCAGCCCCAGTGATTTAAGGCTTATTATAAATCCAACAAGTTTCTCTCTCTTTTATTTGGAAAATAGTTGTTTAAGTAATACCTTTATTAATATATACAAAACAATTACTTTCTTTTACAGATCTCTGGTAGACCTTTATTTTCACGTGAAGACCTGCCTTTAGTGCTTTCCATAAGGCAAGTCTAGTTAGCTTAATTTGTTTTGATAAATCTGTTTTTCCAATTTGTTTCTGAAGGACAGCTTTATTCACTACAGCATTAGCGTTTGGTAGTGGGTTTTCTTTTTGTTTGATTGATTTTTTTTTCCCCATGTGAACATAGCAGCATAGTCCTTCCAGACTACAAAGTTTTTTTCTGAGAAATATCCTCATAGTTTCATAGATGCTTCCTAGAATGGAAAAAGCTATTTTCCTCTGGATTCTTTCAAAGTGCTTTTTTTGACTTTTGACTTTTGACAGTTGGGTTACAGCATTTCAGTGTGGATTTCTGGGCTT
The DNA here is from genome assembly GCF_030254825.1 of Meriones unguiculatus. Lineage (NCBI taxonomy): Eukaryota > Metazoa > Chordata > Mammalia > Rodentia > Muridae > Meriones > Meriones unguiculatus. Next base: position 154,114,014 of record NC_083349.1, read on the forward strand.
CCTGTTTGGGGTTTGTTGGGCATCCTGGAATTGGAGGGGTTTGTTTCCCTGCTTTTCCTCTGTTTACCTTTTCTTGTTTGGGGAAACTGATAAAATACCAAACACCATTAAATGATGTCTCAGAAGTCCCTACACTTTCTTAAAATTTTCTTAAATTTCTTAAAATTTTCTTAAAACTTTATTTTTGTTTCTCTGAGTCTTTTTAGATGGCTTATCTCTGAGTTCATTGATTCTTCTCTTCCTGTATGTCTGCTGTCAAACACTTACCATGAATTTTTCAGTTCAGTGTTTGTATTTTTAGTTCCAACACTCGTATGTGACTCCTTTTAGATCTGCATTACGTATCACCAGCAAAGTGGAGTCCAGAGGTGAAGCTATCCTCCATCTTCTTGGTGGGATTTGCTGCTTCTGTTGCTGTAAAGACAATGTAAGGAAGGGAAAGTTAATCTTGGCTCATGGTTTCTGAGGCATTTCATCCTAACATGCTGAGAAGGTCATAGCAGTGTTCATGGTGGCAAGAGTATGCCGTGGCCAGCTTGTTCCTAACAAGATAGAGAAAAGGGAGATAGAAAGAATAGGCCAGAATTGGGAGCAGTTATAACTTCCAAAGGCCCAAACCTAATGATATGGTCAGCTAGTCAGAAGCCTCTTAAAGGTCCCACAGACTTCAAATAGCATCACAATCTGGAGACTGAACATTAGAAATGTGAGTCTGGGATGGGAATGTATGTCAACTAGAGGAGTGCTTGCATAGCATGAGACAAAACCTGGGTTTCTCTCCTCAGCACCCCAGAAACTGTATATGTTGGTGCATAGCTATAGTGTCAGAACTCAACAGGTGGATTGAGACCAGCCTGAGATACACAGGATTCTGTTTCAAATAGTAAAGTAATTAATTTAAAAATGTCTCCTATGGAAGACACTGCAGACTTAAACCACAATAAACAGGTATGAGAAGAGAAAAAAAAGACAAAAAAAAAACATGGAAGAAGGAAGAGATTGAAGAAGGAATGGAAAGATGCAGGAAGGAATAGGTGGAGGCAGGGAGAAAGGGATGGAGGAAGGAAGTGAGAGATGGAGGAAGAAAGGGATGATGGAATGGGAGGGATAGAGAGTGGGAAGAAGGGAGGGAGGACAGAGGAGAGGAAGGGTTTCCTGGGATGTGGAGAATTTGGAACCCTGTACACTGTGGTGAGGATGGAACTCTACTTATTATTAAGGCAAATAGTGCAAAGATTAGGAGGAAATACAAATGGGCCTCCATACATACAGCAATTCTGCTTCTGGGGAGTCATCCAAAGGACAGAAAGAGGCTCTTGAGACTATGCTGTCTGTGTCCACTAGATGCAGAAGCATCCCAGATGCCCCCTACAGCTAAGTAATACTTAAAGTGAAGTGATCACATAGTGAAATATTTTCAGCCCTTGAAGAGAAGGAAAGCTTGTATGGATGGACAATGAGGACATCAGCTAAGGTGAAAGTCCCAGCCACTGAGCAGCAGAAGCCACACAATGGCCACGTAGCAATAGCTCAAGTAGGCAGTGACATACGCAGAAAGTAAACTTCAATGCTTATGCAACACCAGCTCATCCTAGAGGCAGATGAACACCGTGCCTGCCGTTAGCAACACTGCTCGTTCTACGCGTGCAAACTGCTAAGTGAACAAAGCTCCTTATGAAGTGTTGTTACAATTTTGATAAAAGAAGTTTGTGTCAACGTTTGTTTACATGATGAAGGGACTTCTGGAGCAACATGGCTAGTTCAATGAGGGTTTGAGAAATAGGGTTTCCATTGTGGCAATAAGGGTGCTGAATAATATTACCAAGTTGCATGCAAATACTTGCAAGGTTTCCAGTTGTTTGTCAGAATTATATTTCCAGAGGGACTTTGTGGCTCTCTGATGTGCATTCTAGAAAATAGTCTATAGTGACTTTTTGTCCTATTTTCAAGTTCTGGATATTTTTCCTTTTATTGAAAATAGATTCTTTTCACATACAATATATTCTTATTATAGTTTCCCTTCCTTTTACTCCTCCCAGTTCCCCTCCACAACCCCTTTTTTCTGGATCCACTCCTTCTGTCTCTCATTAGAAAAGAGCAGGCTTCTAAAAGATAACAACCAAACATGATAAAATAAAATATAATAAGATGAAGCAAATACTATCATATTTAATTTGGACAGAGCAACCCAACAGAAGGAAAGGAATCCCAAGAGCAGACACTAGACTCAGAGATCCACTCATTCTCGCCATCAGGAGTTCCATAAAAATACTAAACTAGCATGATATACACAGAGGACCTGGTGTAGGCCTGTGCTTATTGCTTCAGTCTCTGTGAGCGCAAATGCACCTTGCTTAGTTGATTCAGAGGATCATGTTCTCCTGGTGTCCTCCATCCTCTTCAGCTCTTGAAACCTTTCTGTTTCCTCTTCTGTGGTGTTACCTAAGCTCAGAGGAGAGGGGTTTGGTGGGGATCTCCAATTTAGACTCTCCACTCTGCATAATGCCTGGCTGTGGGTCTTTTTATCTGTTCCCACCTGCTGCCAGATGAAGCCTCTCTGATGATGACTGGACAAGACACTGATCTATAAGTATAGCAGAATATCGTTAGAAATCATTTTATTCACTGAAAAAAACAAACCAAACCAAACCAACCAACCAACCAAACAAACAAAAAAAACAGGTGTGTTTGGTTTTACCCTAGGTCTCTGTGCTATCTAGTCTCTGGTTCTTGATTACCCAAGTAGTTCCAGATATGAGATCCTTTTCACAGAGTTGTCTCTAGGTCAAATGAGACATTGGTTAGCCAATACATTCAAGGCTATTCCCCATTTTATTTTCTGTCAGCTTCAGTGTATCTGGCTTTATGTTGTGGTTTCTTGTTTTTGTTGGTTTGTTTTTTATCTACTTGGACTTGAGTTTTGTTCAGGGTGACAAATATGCATCTATTTACAGACATCCAGTTGACCAGCACCTTTTGCTGAAGATGCTGTCTTTTTTTCCAGTCTGTATTTCTGGCTTCTTTACCAAAAACAGGTGTCCATATGTGTTTAGATTTATGATCTTATATCTCCTTGATCTCCTTCAGTTGTCTTGTTGCTATTGGGTCTTCAATTCAATGTTGTTAATCAATGTGTCTCTTTTTATGCCAATACTATGTGCTTTTTATTATTAGAGTTCTGCAGTACAACTTAAAATCAGTGATGGTGGTACTTCCAGCAGTTCTTTTTACTTATTTATTTATTTAATTATTTATTTATTTTTATCAGTTACATTTTATTAACTCTGTATCCCAGCCCTGTCCTGATCCCTCATTCCCTCCCAGTCCCTCCCTCCCTCCCTCATCTCCACCGTGCCCCTTTCCAAGTCCACTGATAGGGGGGGCCTCCTCCCCATTCATCTGATCCTGTTTTATCAGGTATCTTCAGGACTGGCTGCAAAGCCCTCCTCTGTGACCTAACAGGACTGCTCCTCCCTTCGGGGGTGGGGAGACCAAAGAGCCAGTCATTGAGTTCCTGTTAGAAATAGTCCTTGTTCCCCTCACTTTGGGAAACCAATTGGTTACTGAGCTACCACAGGCTACATCTGAGTGGAGGTTCTAGGTTATATCCATATATGGTCCTTGGTTGAATGTCAGTCTCAGAAAAGACCCTGTGCCCAGATATATTTGGTCCTTGTGGAGCTCCTATCCTTTCCCCATCAGACTAACTCCCCTTCTTTCTTATGATTCCCTGTACTCTGCCAAAGGTTTGGTCATGAGTCTTTGCTTTGAAAACACTGCTAGTTAGAGTCTTTCAAATGCGCTCAGTAGACTCCTGTCACACGTTCAATGCACATCCCATCTGTCTTTCTAAACGAGGATTGATCATCTTACCCCATGTCCGCTCAATTGATTATCTTTTTTAGGTGTATAGATTTCCTTATGTTTATCATATCTTATAGGTCTATATAAGTGAGTATATCCCATGTTTGTCTTTCTCCTTCTGGGATATTTCACTCAGAATGATTTTTTTCTAGATCCCACCATTTACCTGCAAATTTCATGATTTCCTCCTTTTTGATTGCTGAGTAGTATTCCATTGTGTAAAAATACCACAATTTCTGTACCCATTCCTCTGTTGATGGACATCTGGGTTGTTTCCAGGTCCAGCAGTTCTTTTATTGTTCAAGATTTCTTTAGCTATTCTCGGTTTTCTGTTTTTCCCTATGAAGCTGCAACTTGTCCTTTCAAGGATTTTAAAGAATTATGTTGGGATTTTTGATGGGGATTGCATTAAATTTGTATATTAATTTTGGAAGGATGGCTATTTTTACCATGTATATCCTACTGATCCATTAGCATGGGAGATTTTTCAGTCTTTTGATATCTTCTTCAACTTCTTTTTTCAAAGAATAGAAATTATATATTATATAAGTCTTTCACTTGCATGGTCAGAGTTACCCCAAGATATTTTATATTTTTTGAGGCTATTGTGAAAGATGTTTTTTTCCCTTGATTTCTTCCTCAGTCCATTTGTTTGTATATTGAAGGGCTACCTCTTTTTTTTAAGTTAATCTTATATCAAATCACTTTGCTGAAAGTGTTTGTCAGCTGAAGAAATTCATTGGTGGAATTTTTAGGGTCATTTATGCATACTATCATAACATGTGCAAATAATGATACTTTGACTTCTTTCTTTCCAATTTGTATCTCCTTGATCTTCTTCAGTTGTCTTATTGCTCTAGCTAGAAGTTCAAGTACTATATTGAATAGATATGGAGTGGGCAGCCTTGTCTTGTTCCTGATATTAGTGAAAGTGCTTTGAATTTCTGTTTAAACTGATGTTGCCTATGGGCTTGCTTTATATTGCCTTTATTATGTTTAGGGTTGCTCTTTGTATCCCTAATCTCTCTAGGATTTTATCATAAAAGGGTGTTTTTATTTATTTTTTTTTATTAAGGGATTTTGCCATAGGCCTTTTCTGCATCTAATGAGATGATAATTTTTTTGTCCTTCAGTTTGCTTATATGGTGGATTACACTAACTGATGCTTGTATATTGAACCATCCCCACATCTCTGAGATGAAGCCTACTTGATCATGGTGGATGATCTTTTTTATGTGTTCTTAGATTCAGTTTGCTAGTATTTTATTGATTTTTTTTTTTTTTTGCATCTTTGTTCATGAGGTAACCTGCTCAATAATTCTCCTTTTTTGTTGAATTTTTGTGTGGCTTTGGTATCAGGGAGGTAACTGTGGCCTTGTACAATGAATTGGTCAATGTTCCTTCAGTTTCTATTTTGTAGATTAGTTTGAGGAGTATTGGCATTAATTTTTTCTTTGAAAGTCTGGTAGAATTCTGCACTAAAACCATCTGACCTGTTTTTTGTTTATTTTATTTTTTTGTAGGAGGGCTTTTCGTGACTGTTTCTATTTCCTTAGGGGTTATAGATCTATTTGAATTGTTTATCTGATCTTGATTTAACTTTTGTAAGTGGCACCTATTGAGAAAATTATCCATTTCTTTTAGATTTCCAATTTGGTAGAGAAAAGATTTTAAAGTATGTCTTTATGAGTCTCTGAATTTCCTTGTCTGTTGTTATATCTCCCTTTTCATTCCTGATTTGTTAATTTAGATATTCTTTCCCCCTCTCTCTCTCTCTGCCTTTCAGTTAGTTTGGATAGAAGTTTGTCTATCATGTTAAATTTTGTGAAGAACCAATTATTTGTTTCATTGATTCTTTATATTGTTCTCTTCGTCCCTATTTTTATTGATCTCAGCCTCAGGTTGATTATTTCCTGCCATTTACTCCTCTTAGGTGTGTCAACTTAATTCTTTTCCTAGAGCTTTCAGATGTGGTGCTAAGTTGCTAGTATGTATCGCTCTGATTTTTGTTGTTATTTTTTTAATGTAGGCACTTTGTGTTATGAATTTTCCTCTTAGCACCACTTTCACTGTGCCTCTTAAGGTTAGATATACTGTGTATTAGTTTTCATTGAATTCTATATAATGTTCTCAAATTCTTTATTTTTGTCTTTACCAATTTTTCACTCAGTAGAGAGTTGTTTAATTTCCATTAGTTTTTAAGATTTCTGTTGTTTCTGTTGTTGATAGCCAGCTTTAATCCATGGTGGACTGATAAGACACAGGGGGTTATTTCAATTTGTTTGGATCTGTTGAGACTAGCTTTGTGTCTGAGTATGTGGTCAATTTTGGAGAAAGTTTTATGCATGCAGAGTAGGAGGTATATTCTTTTGTGGTTGGGTGGAATGTTTTGTAAATATCTGTTAGGTCCATTTGGCTTATAACATCTGTTAGCTCCAGTGTTTCTCTGGATAGTTTTTGACCTGCCCATTGCTGAGAGTGGGATATTGAAATTTCCCACTTTCAGTGTGGGAGGGTCAGTGTGTGATTTAAGCTGCAGTAGTGTTTCTTTTAGCAACTTGGGCGCCCTTCTGTCTGTTGCATAGATGTTAACAGTTGCAATGTCATCCTGGTGGATTTTTTTTCTTTGATAAGTGTGTAGGGTCCCACCCTATCTCTTTTGATTAGTCTTGAAGTCTATTTTGTTAGATATTAAAATGCTACACATCTCGCTTCTTAGGTCCACTTGCTTGGAATCATTTTTTCCAGCCCTTCACTGAGGTAATGTCTGTCCTTAAAAATGGGGTGTGTTTCTTGGATGCAGCAGAAGGGTGAATCCTCATTTTGCATTCATCCTGTTAGTCTGTGTCTTTTGTAGACATTGAGACCGTTGGTATTGAGAGCTATCAGTGACCAACGATTGTTGATTTCTGTCTATATACAAACCATGACTCTACACTAATGGTGCCCTAATTTATATTAAGACACCAATTCAATAACTGCTACTAAGTGTAGCCTATGACCCATGTCTCTATGTTGTGTAGATGTTCTTCTATTAGCTCAATTTATTTACATATGTGTAACTACAGGTGTTGAGCCATCAGCATTTTTGTTGTATTTTCAGCAAAAATAAAGAGAAAAATGGCTTACTTAATTTCTAACTGGAGTCCAAAAAAAAAAAAAAAAGCAATCTGAGAATCTGGAGCTGTGGTTTCAATGGCCTTTATTCTACCAGGGATAATTTTTATGGCTTTTATTAATCCACATATTCTCAGGCTAAGGAGCTAAAACTCAAACTGAATTTGAGTTGTGGTCCCTGTAACTGTGAAAGAATTCTGCCCCCTATCAGTTACTGAATTTCCTTGCCTGACAAGATGTGACCTTCTACACATCAGTAGCAAGCCACAGTGTTCCTAAGATGGCTTTTCAGGAGCTCTGCTCCTTAATGCTGGACCCTGTGATAGTCCTGATAAAGTAGAATTTATTCTCTATGACACCATTACCATTATGTAGCTTCAGTAACATAGAAGTTGATCTATTTAAATCCTGGCATAAAGGCTGATTTTTAGAAGTCCTCTGTGAGATAATGCTGCTGGGGCTGGGGAGACAGCTCACTTACCAGCGTGCTTGCCTTGTGAGCATGGAGACCTAAGTTTGACCACTAGAATCCTTGTGGAAAATGTTGAATGTGGTGGTATGTACTGGGAGCGGAGCCCAGCAAGTTTCTGGGTCTTGATGGCCAGCCAGTCTAGCCTGTTTAGTGAGCTCCAGGACAGTGAGAGAGCTTGTCAGAAAATAAGGTGGATGATATCTAAGGGATGACACCAGAGGATGACCTCTCTTTCTCTGTCTCTCTCTCTCTCTTACACACACAAAATATATGTACCTCCACAAACATAAAATAATTGTTATTGACACAGTTAAACTGTTACAGTAGTACATGTTTATTGTATCATTGTAAGTTCTCTTACCTACAATGCAGTCAGTCAGTATCTTAGGTTTTTTTTTTCTCTCTCTCTTTTTAGAATTACTTAGATTTTTCTGGAGATATTATCTGTAAATGTAATTTGCTTATTTGTAGATGAATTGTAGCTAGAAATTGCAAACCTGTAGTTATCAGGGCCTTGCCTGTTTGTTTGTTTGTTTGTTTGTTTGTTTGATCAGTCATAGTTCTCTTAAGTTGAATCCAACATGACAGGATCTCCTCTTTTTGATAGCCACAGGCATGTCACCCTTAAGATCCCTAAGTTAGCTTATCATCTACACCAGGATTTCCCACAGAATGCTTTCATTGATTCCAAGCGGTCCCTGGGGAGAAGAAAACATTCCTTTTCATTCACACAGTACAGCAAGGCAAGCAAGCATCAGAATGAGATTAAGAGAAAATGATCACATATGCTCATCAGAATACAGAACATGCAAACATCGCCAATCATAGTTTAAAACAAACAACCATATGGAGGCTTCCCTTGATGGCTTTATTTGATCTGATATAATTGATACATATTCTGTTGATCTTGGTCCAACTACTGTGTTCTTTCATGACTCCCTCCTTCCCCATTAATGTCATCCAGTCAGCCCTGACCTGAGCTCTTGGTCTGGATGTGAGCTCAGTTTTAGAACTGGACCACAGCCTCTTCCTTGCAGCATCGCTGTTTCTGCACACCTGTGACAGCCACGTTGCTGCATATCTGTGATTCTGCCACTTCTGAAGGCTCAATGGGAACCTGGGCTCAACCCAAGAAGAAAGGGGGGGGGAGGATTGAGTACCTATTGATGATAAAAAATGGAAATTTGGTGTGATCTTCCCCAGATGTGGTTATTGACATGTTCGTTTTGAGTCATCTTGCTATTTGTTATAACTGTTCTTCATTCCTAGTTCTCTTTCCTTGCCTTACTTTGCCTTATTTTGAATTAATTAGCCTTGCTTCTAGTGATTCCAGTTTTCTGTTTTGTTGGCTAATTAGCTAAGAAATGATTGCTTTAGGGTTCAGTGATTGCCTTGGGGTTCAATGACTGCTTTAGGGTTTAGCGATTGGTTTAAAATTTATAGGAGATAGTTTTTTTAACTGACCACATATCGCTAGTCAGGGTCATTTCATTTACTTCATGATTGTTTAAAGACTTTCTGACAGTATTTTTCCACTTCTGCCTTCTTAGTCTTTATGTTGCAAACACAAATATTTATTCTCAGTAGTTATGGGGCTGTACATGCTGAAGATCAAGATGATGACAGAACGGGTTTCCGGTGGTTGAGAGCTTCCTGGTTGTATTCTTACAGTTTCCTTCTTTTCATTCATAATCTTGACTCTCAAACTGTACTTTGACCCTGGGCCTTCCAGCCTTGTTTGAGAGTGCTCTTATCTTGAAGACAATTTCTAGTCAACTCCATCTAAAGTCTGTGGCTATTACTACTGAAAACAGTCACAGCTTTAATTAAGACTTGCTCAGCACTTATTAGCACTTATTGCTTTGCAGTCGTGGCTTATAGTCATCAAGTAATTTACCTCTCTTGTATTTTCAAAACTCAGAGATCATGGAGAGAATCAAGTTCTCTTTTGTCTCTTCTGACGAGGGCACTAAAGCCATTACTAGGGCACCACCCCCATGCCCCAAGACGTTCACAGAGGCTCCAATTGGCATCTCCAATCCCAGTGTGGATTTTAAGGGGCACAAACTTGTAGTGATGATACTTTATAATGTCACAATATGTTGTCATTTTGTTTAGTTATCTCCCAAGGGTTTGCATAGGCAAATAGCACATTTATCCATATGACATCCATTCATGCTGCTCTTCATTCCTTCATAGAGATCAGGTTTCTATCTGGCATTACCTCCTGCCTGAAGGATTTTCTTTAACAGATTTGTAAAGTAAATCCAGGATGGTGTAATAGGCTCAGCTTTTGCACATCTGGAAACACCTATATCTTGAACAATGTTTTTGCTGGCTGTAAAATGTTCAATGTTCAATGAACATTGTTGGGCGTTCATCCCCTAGATCTTCACTGCCTCCCTGGATAACTAACGTCTCTGAATGTCAATCTCTTCACCACAGTGAAGGCTCACCCAAGTGAGAAGTGAAGTCACTGAGGTCTATGATGGAAAGTACATGAGATTTTGACACCAGACAAATGTGGGTTTAAAATGTGATATCTTCACTTATTAGCTGAGTTCATTGAACAATGTTCAAGCTAGCTGTTTTGCTTCTTTTGGAATTATGAAGACCTTCCGCCATCTTCTCACTTCCATTGCCTCCAACAATAAATCTACCATCATTCTTGTGTTGTACACAGCATGTCCCTTGTTCAGCTGTTTTTTAGGTTTCGTGTCTATCTTTGATTTTTAGCTGTTTGCCTACAATATGCCTATGTTTTATCTTATTTGTTTCCTGTGGAAGGCGTTTATTGAGTTTCTTGAATTTAGAGTTTTTGTCACATTTTGAACGTTTTTGTCATTATTCCTTGAATACATAGCTCTTTTGTGGGCTGGAGTTACCTAAACTGGGCCACCTGAAGCTCACCCATAGCTCTTGTGTACTCATTTCATCCTTTACCTGAATGTCTTTTTGTATGATTTTTAATGGTCTGTAGTGAAGTTCACTATTCCTCAACAAACCCTTCTGCAAGATTTGTTCTTGTACTCTAGCCCATCATGTTTCCATCTTCCTGCATCATGCTTTTTCACATTGGGACTTTTTAATAGCTTTGCTTCAATTTAAGTGTCCAATAATCTAGAGTCTGGTTATTAGATTTATTTAAATGTCCTTCATGGGCCATATTTTTATAAGCCTTTGATTGTCTGGTTATCTTTGGTTCAATTCCAGACATTATGGATGTACTGTGATGAATTCACTTTGATCCATGACCAATATATTTTTACTTTGTCTCTCTCTGTGGCTCAAAATTCTGAGTTCAAGTGCCAGTCCCAACTTTAGCCTTCCAGAGTTGAACTACAGGCATGCACTATATATGCTCTATAAAGCCAGTCTAAAATTTAAACTAGAGCCTGAGGATATAGCTCAGTAGCAAATTGAATGCTTAGTATTTATGAGACTCTGGATTGAAACCTGAGTGCCAGTAAAACAAAACACAACAACAAGAAAACACTGTGAAATGAAAGTGAACACACATACCCATTTGACTTCTTCAAATTCAAGTCCAATATGTTCCTTGCTGTATCTCTCAACTAATTAACATATCAATGTGTTGTGGGAGTTACCTTAACAGACTGTCCTTATACCCCGAGTCTATACACAGGCTGTTCCCAGTGACTGAAGTGACACATCTCATGTCTACTGAGTTAACTTCCTACCCTTCAACTGCTATTTCAAATCACCGCCTCAGCATCCTCGCCTGATTCCTAAAACTAGTTTTGATCCTCTCTCTTAGGTTCTGAGAGTTCCTTTCTTCTTATGAAATTCGATCTCTTAGTGTTTGGTTTTTACTCTAAATATTGATCTCTATAAGGGCAAAGCATCAGTTATACACACAGATATATACAGATATATATGTGCATTTATACATATATGCATGCACACATGAACACATATATGATATATATTTAAAACTGTGCCACTCATAGTGGGGAACCTATAAAAGAACTGATTCAAATTCTCTTTAGATGTATCGAGGCTGATTACATTTCAAGGAAATATTCTTCAGTATTTACTTCAAAGGACCCAAGTGAGAAGTGAAGTTACTGAAGTCTATGATGGAAAGTACATGAGATTTTGACACCAAACAAATGTGGGTTTAAAATGTGATATCTTCACTTATTAGCTGAGTGACCTGGGAACGTTGTTTGCTTACTGAATCTCAAGGTGTCGGTGATGTTGTTAACACGGGTACAGTAATAGCTTCTCCCTGGCGTTTGTTATGACAAGTGGATGAGGTGAACACATAAAGCTCTTAACATGGTGCTTAAAAGACAGTAGGGGCTGTGGAGATGCTGCCTGCCTGTGTTCATCCACTTGCCACTCCACTCTCGACTTCCTTGGTCGCCTTCTCCTGACTGAATTATTAACACTAATAGGTGCAGTGGTAAGTACAGTTCCCTTTTCTAGGCTGACAGCAAAAATGTGGACAGACTTAGATATAACATAAAATCATAGAGAATCGGAATCAGAGGAGACTCAAGAAAAAGCCTTCACTGTGGTGAAGAGATTGACATTCAGAGACGTTAGTTATCCAGGGAGGCAGTGAAGATCTAGGGGATGAACGCCCAAACTAAGATATTTAGTTACTCTGAGGTTATACAATGACAGACTCATGTTGAAGCCTGAAAGGTGGCAGTCATGTGACAACAACTGACGAAGAAGGTGCAGGTGCTGGGGTCCTTAGACCCTCTTCTCCATCTCTGAAAACCAGGACTTCCAGTGCACACGGCGTCAGGAAGACACTGTTGTCCGGTGGGGCTTGTTCTTCATATGGTTATTTTTAGGGAAGCTATTCGTTTTCATCATCAACTGTATCTCATTCTGTGATGTAAAACTCATGTGAAAGGCAAGTTGGGGGCATATCTACAAAGGTTGGCCCCATATGTTATACTGTTGGCGAAGGTGGCCGGTGGCTAGGAAGGGAATTGTGGACTCTCGTGTCAGGCAGCCCTGATCTGAATCAAGCCATTGGCATCTTATGATCATATGCTGTTCTTCTGAGTTGATCTCTGGGACAAGCGCCAGAAAAATAAATGAGAACCAGAGTCCAAATTAAACATTGCCTTATCATTATGTCAGAGACAAAAGCATGGAGATAAAAATCTCAAAGCCAAATAGGACCAGGACAAAGGGGAACGAGTGGCAGCTGGAAGCATAGTTTGGAGCTAAGAAGTGGAACAAATGAGGCAAGCCATCTGCTCAGAAGGAGAGGGAGCCTCAGAAAGCTGGTAGGCTGGGGAGCTGGTGAGGAGTCTCTGTGACCTCTGCCTAGTCATGGAGGGCCTGAGAGGAGTAACCTGCTCTCTCTGTAGTCCAGACTCCTCCATTAAATGGGGAATGCCACATTCTCACCTTTCTACAAGCCCAATACAGAGTGTTCTCTACCCATGGTTAGCACCTGCCTTCTAGCAACCATGATCTCCTAAGACGCCCAGGGAGGCACTACTTTTATACCTTAGCAGAAATATGTACGGCACAAGTCAGTTCACTAGGCTTTAAACTTTTCTACTCATAGAGGAGTCTAAAATATTGCCTTGTTCTTCTGGGCCTCAGTTTACCCAAACTGAATTAGTGGTGAGGATTAAATAATATTCTGTTCACAGAGTACAATGTTAAGATATTGTTAAATACTCACTAGTATTTTCAAAGTATACAATTTTACTTTAATGAAACTTTTTGTTTGTTAGTGTGTGCATGTGTCTTAGAGCTCATATGGTGTCATGTATGTGGAGGTCAGAGGGCAGATTTGTGAAGGTGGGTCTGTTCTTCTGCCTTTATGTGGGTTCTGGGGACTGAACTCAGGTCATCAAGTTTACATGCAAGCATCTTTACCTGCTGAGTTGGTAGCCCAAACTATATATGTTAAACATTTAAATATATGTACAAATACATCCAGGACACTTCAAAGGCTTATTTAGACTACCAATGAAGGAAGCAGGAAGATACTGGAAGAAGGAATTCTATGTAGTTAATGAAAGAAAAAAATGGTGATTTATAAATATTATGAGATAGTTTTGTTTTCATCTGCTTTCTGTATTTGGTTTTGGAAAACAAAACAAAACAAAACAAAACAAAGCAAAACATACCCCAAAGTCCAAATTCTCCTTTATTTGTAGCGATTTTTCTCTTAGTTAATTTCTGTATGTTTTCTACATATTTCCTTATAAGCCATATATTTTATCACTGATTTAAAAATAAATAAATAATAAACTGGTGCTGTCAGTAAGTCTTGTGTGATTCAAGGATGTTGAAGTGAAATTAAGTTGGGCACAAAACTGTCAGTGTCTCAAGGAGGCAATGACGTGGTGTCCTGAGGTTACCTTTTTAATGGGGTGTTTATTACATTTATCTCTAGGGGGCAATGGTAGTCTTACAGCTATTCATTCTTCAAGTTAACAGTTAACCTTGCGCAGAGTTCAAGCACTAATTAATAATAAAAATTTAGTTAAATGAAATCTTAGTGATGGAGGATGAAGGGCTCAAAGCAAAGTTGTCCATGAGTGCTCAGACGTGGAAACCCTTTGGCCCTGGGTCCTTGCTTCCTGCCCAAGATGCTGAACTTGCTTTGGTTTTGATCAACGTGTCTCCAGCCAATCAGGTGACTAACTAAGGAACCTGGACTCTACTAAGACTTGTTTGTTTGTTTGTTTGTTTTCTTTAAAGCCTTTGTCACCAAATAAACTCCCCTATGTATCTCTGGGTTTGAAACTTGGGAAGGTGTTGGAAATGAGGAAGAGAGAGCCTAGAAACGAACACATGTAATTTTCATATTGTGCGGGGTTGGGGGTTCTCCTGGGGCCTTAGAACAGCATGGTGTACATCCATAGCAGCCATCTGCACAAAACCATTAGATAATGGCTACATCACACCAACATATTCCTCAGGCTGCACTTCAAAAACCTTTTCTCGTCCATCTACTCAGATGAACCTCTCACTTTCACCCTTTCATTTCCCTTTATTGTTTATCTGAAACGCAACCCCCCCCACCTCCTGTGTTTTTATATGGAGTCAAATCTCCTCCCACTTTTGAGTCCCTTCTCTTTTAGGAGTGGTGAAGGCAGAAGAAACCCCTTTCTCTCTCTTCTGTGACTCTTTTCTTCAATTGGCTTTTCAAAGCTTCTTCCCACCAGCTGTTTCTTTGCTGGTTGCCACCAGCCTCTTTGTTCCTCTGCTCCTCCCTTCTGTCCCTTTTAAGTGTCCTTAGTCAGAGGGTAGCAAAAGGAGAAGTGAGACTGAAGGCCAATCAATAGACACATCTTAAAGGGGCAGATGCTTGTTTTTTAATCCAGGGTACCTTTTAGCCACTGTTAATAATTTAAATACAAAAACAATATTAGTTTTGGCATCTGTAAAGATTACAATACTAACACATACTTTAAAAATAGTTTTCCAAAAGATGTGCCATTAGCACACACATTTTCATATCCTTTCCTCCTAATATACATGCTTTATGTGCAAGTGTACTCATTAGGCTGTGGGCTGAGAAGCTGATAAAAACTGGTGAACTCAGTCTGCTGGGACCTGTGGTCTAGGATGGGTAAGACCATCAGCTGAATTACCTAGATCTACACACTGGCCCACTGCCCCTCAGACCCAGAAAATTGACAATTGTTTGTTCTCTAACTTACTTGAAACCCAACAGAAGTAAGTAACAAAGAACATTCTAACAAACAAAGAACCCCGAACTCCAAATACAAAGAGGCCCCCACAGTAGTACAGGGAGGACACACAGGACAGCAGGTAAGCCGAGAGAACCATTTATGTTCCCCCCCATCTTAAGTTTCTTCCTTTATAAAATGGACACAAATGGACACCAGTGATAATGCTGGTCATCATTTTGAGGATCAGTAAAGAAAGAACGCAATCGGTGTCACACACACTCTGTGACTAGGGGCGATGACCAAGCAGGCTGGGATGGTGTCTATTGAAATCCCAGCACTGAGGACATGGAGACAGGATAAGAAATTCAGGGCCACCTTAGGCTACTTGCAAGACCATGGTTCAGAAAAAATCAAAAGAATAAAAATACAGGCATTATGAATATTTGGGCAATGAAACAATATATAATTCCTGTTTTTCTGTTTATCAGGAATGGGAAAGCCATGATTCTAACCACAACTATGACTGTTAATTTTCTTACAGGACCTTGGCATCTTTGCTTCTGCAGACTACTTGTTGATTTATTTTACTTTGTGATTATTTAAATAAAATAAATATATAATTAAAAGATGGGATAAATGGCCTTTCTTAGGTTTTCTATATGGGACAGGCTTAGAGACTGCGGTTGGCAGGCATGGGATGGAACCTTCTTATGAAGCTGTTTTGAGGATGGACAGAGATGTTTATAGAGAACGCCTCTCTCTGACAGTGCTTCGGATACAGTAAAGCAGATACTTTGGTTAGATCTTTTAGATTGATTCAGGTTATGGGACTGATGAAGGTTGGGGGTTCTTCTAACTCCTTGCATCACCCTCAGCTGACACTCAGAGCATGGAGTTATCCCAGACATGGATGTGACCTTTGGGCTATCTCTCAGAAACTTCAGATTGCTCTTTTGCTTTTTCTTTATAGCCATCTGTTTGTGCCTGTTTTATTTGATGCCCTCATTTTGCAAACCTGCAAATTATTAACTTTGTCAACGAAAGGACAACTTTCTTCTAACAGTACCTTCTTTGCCAGAGAGCTAATGAGCTTTTCATTCTCCATTGCACAATTAGAATTTTGTCCCCAGGCAGTTCAGACAATACCTGTGTGGCCATTTCCGTTATCTCCTGGTTCTGCCCTATACTGCAGCCGGCCCTATGCTGGCTGAATCTGAGAGAAAACATTGTGAACAGCAAGGTAAAAGACTAAAAATTACCAGTGTGAAGGACGGGTGTGTGCGAGTGTGTATTTGTCCCCAGCATTATCACATTTATGGATGGCCTATGGCTTTTCTCAGTGCATCAGCAGAGTATACGAGTTCCTGTGCCTGCTGTAAACCACTTACGACCAGGCTGGCGACATAACACAACACACAGGCATTCTCCTTCTGAGCAGTAAAGTCCAGAATGGAGTACATTGAGCCAGCAGCCAGGTTTCGACAGGGCTGCTTTCTTACTGCAGACGGTGAGGCTTGCCAGTTCTTTCGCGTTTTTGTCTGAGGAACTGCCCACATTTCCTCAGTTCATGAAGCTCGTCAGCTTCAGATCCAGCTGTCTTCAACTGAAGTCTCACTGCATCTCACTGGCTCACTTCTGCTTCCTTTCCTCTTTTAAAGACTCTAGGGACGGCTTTGGCTTTACCTAGAGAACCCAGGAGAAATTTGTTGTTTTTAAATTCAGCTCACTACTTTAGCTTATTTATATTATCTTAATTTAGCACACATCCTAACTTTCTTTCTTTCCCTTTCTCTTCTTTCTTTCTTCTTTCTTTCTTTCTTTCTTTCTTTCTTTCTTTCTTTCTTTCTTTCTTTCTCTCTCTCTCTCTCTCTCTCTCTCTTTCTTTCTTTCTTTCTTTCTTTCTCATTTTTGTAATATTATACATTTGTGTGTTCCAGAAATTAAGACACAAGACACTTGCTTTGGGGGTGGGGACCACTGTGCTCATCACAGAAAAGCAACCTAAAAATGCAGTCAGAGTGCCGCTGCTTCCGCACTGTTTAATATACATATGGGTTAGTACCTGGAGATGGGGATGTGGAGGAGCGCTGTGCGTGAACACTGCCGTGACAGTTCCTTCTGATCATAAACCCAAGGTGATGACCTTGCGGTGATGAGCAAATACCAGCAGTGTTTCTCAGCATTTGATGTGGGAATCGCTAAGGACTATCTTTCCCGTCTTCTTTCTATCCTTCATGGACTTGCCATGAGGACGAGTAATTTTTAACATTTGTTAATTACTAGAAGTTTGGAAAATGTGTCCCAACTGACTCTTTCAAAGTTAAGTTACAAAGCTTGGTGGTGCATAAATCTGCTAACACAATTAAACCCTTGGATCTATTAACATACCAGAGAAACTAGATTCCTCTGTGGGGCAGGGCAGAGCACTTTGGGGCCTGAGACTATGGAGAGGCTAGGTTGCCTGGGATGGGAGAGGGTGCTGCTTAAGAGAAGGCTGTGCAGGATTGGTTGTCCTGGGGAGACCTGTTTACTAATGTGTCAAGGAAACTGTGTTGATGCTACACAGTAATTATGAAACACCCTGGAGGCTTCCTTCACAGATAGCTTAGGGGCATTTATTGGGATGACATAAAGATAAGTGTATTTATTTTCTTTACTTTGAACGTGGCTCCTTTCTCTCAGCACAAGGACATTGCAGTTACTCGGAATCTTGAATTTGGCTATGGGCTTACTGGGTATTCTCACACCATGTCTTAATGTAGTTCAAAGTGACACAGGCTTTTCTGCATGTGCTTTTGGCTGCCTTGGCTGGTTTGATACTACAAAATCAGTGAAGCCTTTCTTATACAACAATAAAACAAAAGAAAACCAAATCACAATACACCTGTGACATCCTGTTTTTCCACCCTCAAACATCTCCTCTTCCTGCCTCATTATATAATGGCACCAGGCACCTCAAGTTTCTTCCATGGCAGGCTGGGGTGTGATCACCTCCAGCTTTGGATGCCTCTGTGTTTGGATGGGCAGGCTCCAAGGAGAGCTACGTCAGTCACACTGAGCCTACGGCCAGTAGAGGTAGGACCACTGACAGTGATGCATACTTAGGCTAATGGCCTGTGGGCTTCTGGGAAGAGAAAAAGTGTAGGTGGCAGGCAGCCATCAGAAGTTGGCAGGAACCAAGCATCTTTTTAAGCAAAACCATTAAGAAGAACACGAATCCAGCAGAATCTCAGAGGCTCCAAAAATGTGACCATTTTCTCACATCTCTCTGGTAAAAGGAAGTAGGAAGTGGTGGTTGGGGTCTAGAGGTACCGTGTCCTTGCACTCCAAGGTCACTGGGACAGGAGGAAGACATGCATCAAGAACATGAGGGGCCAAGTACTCTGTCAAGCATCTTAGAACTCCTGCCCTGTACTCTAGGCCTGAAACAATGAAGAAGTCATTTTCTTCCCACACAAAGGTATTTTGTAGTTTCAATGTCAGCAGTCATGACTTCTCTGAATCTTCTATCGAACATTTGAAAGCAGAATTAATAATAAAAACAGAGTTTTTGATGAATAAAACAATCAGCCAGTCAACCAGGAAGGCCTGTGAAGCAGCTGGCAGGTTCCTGACCGTATACTGAAGGGGAAGAAGGCTAATAGTAGCCAGCAGCTATACTATGCTGGTTTTGCACCAAGTACTATCTAGGGCCCAGATCTCATAGCTGTTAATGTATGTGTTCTTCCCATTCCTATTATATAAATGTGGAAACTGAGGCAAAGAAAGGCTGCATTTTAAGACCCAAGTTACAGTCTAGGGGAGTGATGGATGTGGAATTCATACCTAAATATTATTATCCTTCAATTCATGTTATTTTCTTTAAAGGATTAAAATTTTTTATTTATATTTATGTGTGCAGATGTTTCTACTGCATGTATGTTTGTGCATCCTGTGTGTGCCCAGTGTGCACAGAGGCTAGAAGAGGGCTTAACGGGGCCCCAGACCTTAACACAACTGACCCCACAATGGAAACACCATTCAGGCTCTAAAACTCAACACATAGACAGCACCACCTGCCAAAATGAAAACAAAGACCTAATCCATCAAAGTCCGCAGTTCTGGGAAAGTCTCTAAATGTACAAACCTTACTTTTTGGCTTCTATAGTTCTGCTTCTGGCTAATTGTTCTTGTTAACTGAAGCATGTCAACCCAGAACATGGTTTTTGTCTTAAAAGCTCACCCTGAGAAAGATTCGGTCTTACAGTGGGACCCCCAACACCCGGGGTAGGATTCTGAGACTTTCTGTTGGCTTAAACCCATGTTCAAGTAGTCTTCTGGGGTGGAAACCCCACAGCAAGGACATCAGATTCCCTAGGGACGGCGCCATCATATGGGCTCAGGGCTATCTAACTTAGGTTCTTTGGAAGAACAGCCAGGGCTCCTTACTGCCACACCAACTCTTAAGTCCATGTTCTTAACTGCTAAACTAATACTGTCTTCACAGAAGAGAAATAATAAAATATTCTTTTTTGAGGACATGAAGAACGAGAGACTATCCAATGTGTGCAATGTGCTTTAACAGAGATATGGTCTGGGATACTATGAACAATGAAGATCCAGTGGGCAGGAGCCATGCCTTGGGAAAGATGAAATGTTTAGAAAGTTCAGGGAAAGATAACAGTGTAGGAATATTTCTTGATATTTAGCATCCCATCCTCCATCAATTGCTAAAAGGTTCCATCAAGCATTGCGACAACCAACAGTTTCTCCACATATGTAAAAGCTACTCTCTGAGCCACTTATATAAGGATTGAAGCTGAAGCCTCATGTATATGAGACTTACTCTTTATAAGGCACACGCCAGGGCTGGAGAGGTGTCTTAGTGGTTAAGAGTGTTTGCTGAGTGTGATCCCAGAACCCACGTTAAAAAATGGGTGTTGTTTTGATGCCTATGATCTCAGAGCTGATGTGGATAGGTTTCACAGAGGAAGACAACAAGAGGGTCACTGATGTTAGGACCAATGAAGTAATGATGCACACAACAGATTTTATATGAAAGAGGTTTATTAGATGGAGATGAAGAGAGAGAAAATGAGAGAGTGAGGCATGATAGGGGGAAGGAAGGGGGTGCCCTGACAGAGAAAAGGGAGAGAGCAGGAGAGCAAGAGAGTTAAAAGGGCAAGAGGGGCATCTGGGCTGTTTCCAATTTCTAGCTATTACAAATAAAGCTGCTACAAACATGGTTGACCAAATGTCCTTATTGAGCCTCTTTTGGATATATGCCTAGGAGTGGTATGGCTGGATCTTGAGGAAGCGCTATTCCTAGTTGTCTGAGAAAGCCCCAGATTGATTTAGAGTGGTTGTACAAGTTTACATTCCCACCAGCAGTGGAGGAGGGTTCCCCTTTCTCCACAGCCTCTCCAGCATGTGTTGTCACTCGAGTTTTTCATCTTGGCCATTCTGATGGGTGTAAGGTGAAATCTCAGGGTTGTTTTGATTTGCATTTCCCTGATGGCTAATGACGTTGAGCATTTCTTTAAGTGTTTCTCTGCCATTCTGTATTCTTCTACAGAGAATTCTCTGTTTAGCTCTGTTCCCCATTTTTTTCATTGGATTACTTGGTTTGCTACTTTTCAGCTTCTTTAGTTCTTTATATATACTGGATATTAGCCCTCTGTCAGAAAAAGGGTTGGTGAAGATTCTTTCCCAGTCTGTAGGCAGTTGTTTTGTTTTGATGATGGTGTCCTTTGCTTTACAGAAACTTTTCAGTTTCATGAGGTCCCATTTATTGATTGTGTCTCTTAGAGCCTCCCCTCATCTGAAGAATGGATGCAGAAATTGTGGTACATCTACACAATGGAATATTACTCAGCAATGAAACATAAGGAAATCATGAAATTTGCAGGTAAATGGTGGGACCTGGAAAAGATATTCCTGAGTGAGCTGTCCCAGAAGCAGAAAGACACACACGGTATATACTCACTCATATAGACATGTAATATAGGATAAACCTACTAAAATCTGTACATCTAAAGAAACTAATCAAGAGAGAGGACCCTGACTAAAATGCTTAATCCCCATCCCAAAAGGCAAAGAGGAAGGACATCAGAAGAAGAAGAAAACAGGAAACAAGCTAGAAACCTGCCACGGAAGGCCTCTGAAAGGCTCTGCCCTGCAGACTATGAAAGCAGATGCTGAGACTTATGGACAACTGTTGGGCGATGTGCATGGAATCTTATGTAAGAAGTGGGAAATAGTAAGAGCTGGAGAGGACAGAAATTCCACAAGGAGAGCAACAGAACCAGAAATTTGAACACAGGGGTCTTCCCAGAGACTCATACTCCAACTAAGTACCATGCGTGGAGATAACCTAGAACCCCTGCACAGATGTAGCCCATGGCAGTTTAGTGTCCAAGTGGGTTACATAGTAATGGGAAGAGGGACTGCTTTTGACATAATCTGATTGGCCTGCTCTTTGATCACCTCCTGATCATCTCCCCCTGAGGGGGGAGCAGCCTTACCAGGCCACAGAAGATGACAATGCAGCCACTCATGATGAGATTTGATAGACTAATATCAGAAAGAAGGAAAGGAGGACCTCCCCTATCAGTGGACTTGGGGAGGGGCATGTGTGAAGAAGGAGGTGGGAGGGTAGGATCCGGAGGGGAGGAGAGAGGGGCTTATGGGGGATACAAAGTGAATAAAGTGTAATTAATAAAAAAAAAAGGGCAAGAAGACAAGAGAGCAACAGAGTGGCCAGTTGATCCTTTTAAGGAGCAACTTAACCACGCCTGCCAGGTGCTACACCTGGGGGTCCACACATGGTGGATGACATCATAGGTTGCTAGGCAACCCAGAAGCAAGCTGCCTACATACTAACAACTGGGGTTTCTTGGACACCAGCTTTGTTCCAGACACTGAGAGATCTTGTCTGAAGGGAATAAGGTGGAAAGTGATGGAGCAGAACACCTGACTTCTCCATATGACCTAGGAGTTCATGAGCATGGGTGTGCACATGTAACACACACACACACACACACACACTCACCCACCCACCCCACTCCATCTCCAGTTTCTGGTTCAATAGGAGACACAGGGATTTATATTTCTGCCAAATTCCTAGGCACTGCTGATTATGCTGCAGAAACCATTGTTTTTAAGGAGGCAAAAGGCCCTATGAGAAAGAACCAGGATGTGGCTGAGGACAGTAGAAGGGAACAGAAATGAAGAAACAGAATAGGAATCTGACAGTGATAGTTAGCTAGTGAAAATTTATTGTGAACTCAGACCATCCAACATGTATTATCTTCTTTTACTCCTCAAATCAAAGTTTATATGTGGTTATTACTTCTGCTTTGCAGCAGAGAAGAGCTGCATACATTACGACTGTCTCAGGTGAGATACATGTAGATTTAAGTCCACTGTCATGGAGACACTTCAGTTGGTACCACTGCTCCAGAGTTTGGGGAGCCATTTGATGTGGTGTTTGGAAGTAGATGATCTATAACAGTTTCAGCCAGTGACATAACAAAAGGAAAGGGTTAATTAGTATCCATTATTTTCATTCCCAAAGGTGTCATAAGTTCCCAAACAGTGCCACCGATTGAGTCCAAGTGTTCAATGATGTGGGCCTGTGTGGGACATTCAAACCACAAGTACCCACCACTGCGAGGGTAAAAAAAAAAAAAAAAAAAAGACAAAATTTTGTGCAGAGATAGAAGCAGGGATCTCTTAAAACTAAGATTTCCTTTTGTTTGTATTCATGATATTTAAAGGTTTTGCAACCAAAGTCTTCCATTTTGTATCTGCTAGATATAATTCACTCATTTATTTAAAAATATTACTCAGATCCACTAAAACCATAGATTTATTTTAATTATATAGATGTGTGCGTTAATGCGTAAGTGCGCAGGTACCCTCAGAGCTCAGGAGAGGTGTCAAATCCTCTGGAGTTGGAGATAGAGGCATTGAGCTGCCCAGTGAGGCTGCTGGGAAACAAACACAGGTCCTCTGCAAGCACAGTGTATACTAATAACCGCGAAGCATCCCATTCTACATGTTTTTCTTTTTAAGGGTAGGCCTTATATTGCACAGGCTGACATCAAACTTCCTGTTTACCTGAGGATAGCCTTGAATTCCTAATCCTTCTGCCTCCATTCCTGTGGTTCCAGAAACATGCCACCACATCTAGCTTTACTGTTGTTGAGAGATAAAAAAACAGAAGGCAAGTTTCAGTTTCTTCACTAGTTGCCTTTCACTCTTTCCTGAGGTCCTCCATGCTCTAGAGCTTTCCATGAGATGGATTGTCTTGCCATGTTTCGATCAGCTGATATCTTCTGGAAAATCCTCAATTATCTCGTCCCATTTTTGTCTCATTCTTGTTAAAATTGCCTTCTGGTGTGCTAGTTTATATGAGATGGAGGCTTGTGGTCCGTCCTCTGAGGCTATTGATATCCTTCGTGTTTTTATGTGTGTGCTTCAAAAACTTTGGAAATAAAGTCTTTTAAACTAGCACTGGTTCACTGTGTTCTCCCCCCTTCTCTCTCTCTCTCTTTATAAATGTGGTTTGAATAAAAATGGCCCCCACAGGGAGTGGCCATTAGCAGGTATGGCTTTGTTGGAATAGGTAGGACCTTGTTGGAGGAAGCATGTCATGGGGCAGGGGGCTCTTGAGGTCTCAGAAGCTCAAGCCAAGTCTACTGTCTCTTCCTATTGCCTGCAGATCCAGATGTAGCACTCTCAGCTGCCTCTCCAGCACCATGTCTGCCTGCATGATGCCATGCTTCCTGCCTTGACAATAATAAACCTCTGAACTGTAAGCCGGCCCCAGTAAAATGTTTTTCTTTGTAAAAGTTGCCTTGGTCATGGCATCTCTTCACAGCAGTAGGAATCCTAGCTAAGATGCTAACATTCTAATTTTTTTCCAGTTTATGTGTAATGGGTATTTTACCTCTACATGTATGCATTCACCATGAACACTTAATGTCATGTCAGATATCCTGGGACTGGGGCCACAGACAGTTGTGAGCTGCCATGTGGTTTCTGGGAACTGAACTCGGTCCTTTGGAAAAGCAGCCAGTGCTCTGAATTTCTTAGCCCTCTCTCCAGCCCTCTCCCTAATCTTCTATTTGATTCATTTTGTTTAATTTCATTTACATTTTGTTATTTTGATTTTCAAGTTAATTTTTTAAGATCTGTTTTGGCAGGGGAGAAGAAGAGGGAGGGGGCAGGACTGGGAGGGAATGAGGGAGGGCTACAGCTGGGATACAAGGTGAATAAATGGTAATAAATAAAAAATAATAAAAGATCTGTTTTGGTAGTTTCTTATGCCTGCTTTTATTTTCAGACCTTATTTGTTCAAGCAGATCAAACATCTATTATCTTATATCTACTATGTGATAATTCTAATATTTGAGGGCTTTGTCTGGCTAAGTCTGCCGTGTTATTTTTGTCAGATCTTGGACAGGTCTTGCTTACCTGCATATTGTCATTTTTTTTTTTACAACATTTACCTAATATCCTTTCTGCCATTATCCATAGAATTCTTTTAGATCATACTGAGATAGATTTACCTCAGTTAGTCTTGTAGCTTTTCTCTTATGACCTGGGAATTAAAAATTAAAACACAATGTCATTTTGTTAAAATTTCAGTGTTGAGATTTTTTTTTTCACCCTCTAGAAGACTTGGACTTGGGCCAAAAGCATGCACATACATAGGACATTTTAAGCAACCTGTAAACCCTGTTCCATGAGATCTGATGCCCTCTTCTGTTCCCCAAGGATACCAGGCATGCAGGTTGTACTTACATATGTGCAGAAAAAAACAAAACAAAACCCTCATACACATAAAAAAGCAGAAAGACATCTGCCCGCTGTACTTCTAAGAGGAAATTGTACCGAATGGTGTCACAGGCATATATGAGGACACTGCTATCCTTTCTACTTTAAATATGTCTTCAGCTTTGTCTATTTTCATGCATTATTCAGCCCTCAAAACCAAACATTCAATTTCACCAGGATTTAGCAGATTCTGGTCAAATCCAGCCCTTGTTTTCCCATACTTCTTACCTTCCCATATCATTTTGGTTAATCTTCAGCATATGGCATGCTTTTGTGCTAGCTCCACGATGCACCCATAATATTCTAAATATGCAAATGTATACACAGAGGCAATGTTTCAATTCCTTTCAAGAGAAGTGTTGTTTGGGGTCCATAATTGCCTGATCTGTAGAAGAAAGTGCATATTCAGAGTAAAGTTGAAAATGTATTACAAATTAGGCTAAAACACGAGAAGAAAAACAGTGCTTTTCCACTGGGTGCTACTGTTAAATGAAATATCCAGCAAAATATCCAAGGAACAATATGAGTTTTTAAGTTTAATCTTAACTTATTTTGTATGTATGAGTGGTCTGCCCACATTTATGTACATGTACCATATATGTGTCTGGTATCCAATGAGGCCAGAAGAGGGCATTGGGTCACTTGAAACTGGAGTTACTGAAGTTTCTAAGCTGCCATGTAAGTGCTCAGAATTGGACCCCCATCTTCTGGAAGACCATCTTCTGGGGATGGATCCATTTCTCCATCCCCAGAAACAGTACATTTTTTTATATGCATTTTTAAAACTCTATGTTGTGCCAAGACACAGAATGTACAGAATGGATATAATAATGCAAACATTTACATGGTATACAAAGTTCCAAAGCATTTAATCACTATAATTCATTATTAAATGTATTTGGGAATGTGCTTGGCTGGCTTCTGCCTACTTGGATATTTATAATATGCATGCATGTGCATTTACTAAGTGTTTATAACATTGTGATATGGCCACAGTTTGTGCAAAGCTCAGCACCTCTCTGGTAAGCTGTCAGGCCTGCTATTAACAGACAGGTGCAAACCTCAGCAACTCCCACTACTGCCAACCCATTTGAGGTTCTGTGCTCTAAACACATTCTTCAAACTTTAGGAGGCGATTCACTCTCTGGCTTGGATGAATTTTGTTTGTGGAATTTCTCTCAGGCTGGGCTTTCCATGAGCTGAGGAGAGGGCAAGATGCTGAATATAAAATTACAGAAAGTGAGAGAACCTCACGTGTTGTTTTTTTCTCCTTGGTGTGGGGAGACACCTGAAAGCAGTTTGAAGAGAGGATTACTTTGGCTCACAGTTTAAAGAGCTACCATTCAATCCTGCACTCTGTTGCTCTGAGGATCAAGGAAGCCAAGAGAGCTGGGGTTCTGAATAGCCCACAAGGCTCACCTCCCATAGCAACAGTTCCTCCAGATTGGCCCTACCCACAAGTGCTCTCCAGCCTCCAAAATGTGCTACCGCGCAGGAAACAAATGTGAAAACAGGAGGGCTAACGGGCCTTCTTCATTCAAATCATCACACCTAGAAAAGCAGATCTCAGTGTTCTCTGAAAATGGAGGAACTCTACAGACTTTGGAGTAGACAGTGGTGTGGAAACGCAAGGTTCTCAAAGTTCTGAGAGGCCAAGTCTATGGCTCTGTTTGTCTGGGACTTCATTCTCCTGAGTCATTAACTGAACTGAAAATCAATTGTTTAGAGATCAGAAATTACCTTGTCTCTTTAAGAGAAGCTTGGAATAACATTTAGAGCAGATGTTAGAATCAAGCAAACTGGCTTTCAACCCTGGCTTTGTCATTTTACTGTCTTCATTTGCAAGTAAACTCCTAACCCTTCAAAACTCTGTTCCATTGTTGGATAAAAGAACTTGCCTTAAATACTGCCATTTTTGACTTCAGACTCCATTTTACCTAAGCTGACCAATTCCCTCTCTAAGCAATCACAGTTCCCCAAAACATAATGCCTGTTTCTATCAACAGAAAGAACAAATGAGTTTGATTGGTTGGGCAAAGACACTTACATTCAATGTCAGTTGACAATGATGGTACACTTAGGAAAGTCCCTAATCTCCGAGTTCTGATTGGTAAAAATTGTAACTTGGCCCAGATGCTTGTGGTTTTTATGCTTACATACCCTGCTTCAGCTCCTACTTGGGGAGAAGAAACAAGGCCCCTGAGTTCTTGTCTGGTGGCCCTGACCGATCAGCAACTCTGCTTAGGTGGTATGAATAATAAAACACTCTGCTGTTTCACGAGCCCACTGGTATATTCTTTCCGCTTCCTAGTGGCACACAATGAACATCACACATCTTAAGATTGTGTTGAGGCTTTAAAAAGGGAAAAACGACACAAACTGTTAGCATAGCCACACAGTGTAGACACATAATGTACTGGGCAATGATGATTGCTATTATTTTTGCCTGGTGAGCTGGGCTTGGCACACAGTAGGCCAAGGCATGTGCAAATTAATAAAGTCTACTGTATTCATAGTGTAAATTGCTACCCACATTTCTTCTCTGACTTTAGCCTTCAACAATAACAGGAACGAGGACTAAGGTGACGCTTTGTTAAAAAGAAGTCACATGTAGAGGTCTATTCAATTCAAGGACTAAATCACTTATTATGAAGATACTCAGAGAAAGAGGCGGGCTGGCTACTAGAAAGAATTCTCAGCACCTGACTCCAGCTTCCCTGGAGTCTGCGGTCTTCAGTCCTTTCTGCCCTGCCTTGGCAGAGCTTACACACGCCATTGAATCAAATGCTGACATGGAGCTCTGTGGTCATTGCCGCTGCCACCCACATCATCTCCATGAAGGAGCACTATGTCCCACTGCCAACCTCCTAAAAGCCTAGATAGAGATAAAGGCTGCATTTTTAAGGGCTGCTTTGTAGATTCAGAGAGGCCTTTCTCTTCTTCTTTGTTTGAGAACTCCCACCTTGCTTGCAATAAACAAGCTTGTTGAATAGAAAGAAACATGGAGTTGTGAAAGGAACTCTCAGAGGAGCACAGGTTTCCGAAGGATGTGTTGGCGAACACACACTGTCAGACAGCAAAGTGGCTCTTTATCTGGGTTAGAGCACAGAGGGTGACCTGAACGCAAAACCAGCTGTGGGTTACAGAGTTTCCTCCAAACCCTAACCCCCAAAACACTTACTTCTCAGTCTTTCACTTGATTTGTGACAGTAAGGTAATTACTTAGACATTCTGGGCTACGGGAGTCCTTCACTGCAGCTTGAAAGTAAACTATTTTATAGAGACATGTCTCTCTTCCTACTGTATGTCCATTGCATATACATTATTAATCACTGAGAGCAAGTGGCTTTCATTGGGGGTGGCTTCAGTAGTCACAGACAGAGCGTAACACGGTATCTATGACTCCGCATCTCCTAAATGCTAACCGTGACCACAGATTAGCATAGAGAACACAGAAGGCCCCAACACCTGCGCCGTACAAGGTGCCCTCAGAGGTCAGAAGAGGAAACCAGCTTCCCTGAAGCTGGAGAGTTAGGTGATTGTGCATTATCAGCGGTAGCTGGGGACAGAACTCGATCCTCTACAAGAGCAGGATCTTAACCTCTAAACCACCTTGCACGTCCCAGAAGTTCTTAATACCAATATTTAAAAATGAACATTGACAAGTAAAAAAAAACAGTGTACTAAAACTAGAGAATTACACTTTGCTTCTACCTGGTGAATATTATAAACTAAATGTAAAAACACAGAAGATATGGGATGGTTTCATTTTGCCCCATACACCAAGTGTCATATAACTGTGAGGTACTGTCTTATATGTTCTCAATTAAATTTATTTATTTATTTTTTGGTCACTTGTTTCTATAAATTCTTTTAAAAGAAATGCCTGATAAGCCATCTCTGAATTCAGTTATTCCTCCTCCATTTCCTTCTCCTCTTTTTCCTGTTCCTCCTTTTTCTGCTCTTCCTCTTTCACCTCCTCCTCTTCTTCTTTAAATGGGATCTCACTACATAGCATAGGTTGGCCTTGAACTCACTCTGTGGCCCAGGATGTTCTTGAACTCACAAATGTTCTTGTTCAGCCTTCTGAGTGTTTTGATTACAGACATGTACCACCATATCTGGCTGTAGTTTCATTTCTGTAGAGGAAAGGCAGAGATAATTTAGTTTCTCTCCTTATCGTTGATTAAATTCTTTTTACTTGATTCAGTGATGTTACACACAGATTTATTTGTGCTTTGCAGTGTGGCTATAGGTTTGTGACCTGTAAAGATTTCTGGTAGATTTTAGTTGTTTTCAGTTTCATAGGGAGGAAAGCTAATAAGTAAGATGAATCTAAAAGTTTGTGTGATGCATTATTGAGCACCTTCTGGTAGAAAGGGATCTCCACTTTGACCAGAGTATTACATGTCAGCTCTGTGATTTCCTCTTTCATGACTAGAAAATTTTCCCAAACATTCACTGCATCTCCACACATTTTCTATCTGATTTCTCCTCCCCTCCTCACATATTTAATACCAAGAACTGTAGGATCAGTTATGTATACAATACATCTCACACCTTGATAAGGCATTTCAGAAGAGTCTGGTCAAGGACAGTTCTCACAGCTGGAACAACTGGGTCTGTAAGTGACTGACTGAACTGCCTCAGCGCTAAGCCAAATGGATCATGAATGTAGCTAACGTCCTCCTTCCTGGTTACTAAAAATGCTTATGGCTGCTGTAATACTTCCTACACACACAAACATGCGCATGCTAGTCAAAGGCTGGGCAGAGAATACAAAATTAGTAGGCCCAAACTGGAGAGAGGTTTCCAGTGAAAGGTCGACACGCACTGCAAACTAATGAGCCATAGTGCCAGGTGTGAGCTCAGATCTACAGGAAGGAAAAACAAACACACAGAGAGCAAAGGAAAACACGTAATCACACACACACACACACACACACACACATCCTCTTAAAGTGCATATTACTTCTAAAGAAAAGTTGCTTAAGACTGAAAATGTAACATTCTAGTGTAACATTTTTACAATTAACTCAGATTCAGAAAAAAAAAAGAATAAAAATTTGCAGATGTAAACGTAGCTTTTATACATAAATCTCTCTCTCTCTAAGTTAGTGCAATGGTAACTCTTCACAGATAAATATTTAATGCCTAGAGAAACCAATAGAGATTCAACTGATACAGGTGCAAAATGAAGAAATCAATTAAAATAAAATATCAGAATTTATTCAAGGCAGGAAAGAAGCAACAGTATCAGTCAGATTACCCAAACAAAATTAAAACCATGTAAACTAAAAGTTAGTGGAAAGAATGTAAATGGTTAAGACATCTATATGACCTACAAGATATGATAAACATAATGAAATCTACACACCTAAAGAAGATAATCAAGAAAGTGGACACAGGCGAAGATGATCAATCCTCATTTAGAAAGACAAATGGGATGTGCATTGAAGGTATGACAGGAATCTACCGCAAAAGGCATCTGAAAGACTCTAACTAGCAGTATTTCAAAGCAGACACTAAGACTCATAACCAAACCCTCGGCAGAGTGCAGGGAATCATATGAAAAAAGGGGAGTTAGTATGATATGGAAAGGATAGGAGCTCTACAAGGACCAAATATATCCGGGCACAGGGTCTTTTCTGAGACTGACACTCAACCAAGGACCATCTATGCATATAACCTAGAACTTCTGCTCAGATGTGGCCCGTGGTAGCTCAGTAACCAAGTAGTTTTCCAAAGTAAGGAGAACAAGGACTATTTCTAACAGGATCTCAAGGTCAGGCTCCTTGACTCCTCCCCCCCCCCCCCAGGGGAGGATCAGTCTTGTTAGGCCACAGAGGAGGACTCTACAGCCAGCCCTGAAGACACCTGATAAAACAAGGTCAAATGAAAGGGGAGGAGGTCCTCCCCTATCAGTGGACTTGGAAAGGAGCAGGGAGGAGACCAGGGAGGAGTGTGGGGTTGGGGAGGGAATGAGGGAGGGGAATACAGCTGGGACACAGAGTTAACAAAATGTAACTAGAAAGAAAAATAAAATTAAAAAATTCCCCCAAAAAAGACATCTATATGCCCATATTCCATTTTAATTTGTTACTACTAAGATTTTTATACATGCACAGAATGTGTTTTGATTAAATCTACCCTTTACTCCCTCCTCTCCAGTCCCTCTCACACCCCCTTACACCACGCTCCGTCTTTCCCTCTCGACTCGGTGTGCTGTTCTTTTTAAACCCAAGGAGTCCATTTAGTGCTGACTGAATGTGCGCGGAGCACGGGCGGCTTATCAAGGGCTGATTCCCTAACTCATTCGTCCTCTCCCAACAGCCACCTGTTACCAATAGGTTCTCAGCTATGTCGCCATCACAGCAGGGGTTTTGTGTGGCTTGGTCTTGTGTAGGTCTTTTACATATAGTTTGGTCTCTCTGAGCTCATGCGTGCAACCCTGTGATGTCAGGAAAACACTGTTCCACAATAGTTGCTTACTATCTCTAGTTTTTACAGTCTCCCTGCCCTCTCTGGCATGATGGTCTCTGAGGCCTGGGGGAGGAAGTGTGGTAAGAATGTCCCATTTGGTTCTTTCTCTTCCGGTCTCAGACGCTGCGGGAGCCGCGGTTACCGTGCAGACATATCCAAGAACCACACCACACACAACCAGTCCCGCAAATGGCATAGAAATGGCACCAAGAAACCCCCGTCACAAAGATATGAATTTCCTAAGGGGTGGATCCCAAGTTCTTGAGGAACATGCGCTTCGCCAAGAAGCACAACAAGAAAGGCCTGAAGAAGACACAAATAAACAATGCAAAGGCAATGAGTGCGCGAGGAGAGGCCATCAAAGCCCTTGCGAAGCCTGTGAAGATGCCAAAGGGACCCAGCCGCAAACTCAGCTGTCTGGCTTTCATCGCTCACCCCAAGCTTGGGAAGTGGATTTGAAGCTACATGGCCAAGAGTCACAGGCTCTGCCAACCACAGCCCAAGGCTCAAACCAAGGCAGAGGCCACAGCTCCAGCTAAGGCCCAGGCTTCAGCAGCAGCTCAGGCTCCCAAAGGTGCCCAGCCCCCTGTGAAGGCCCCATAAGAAAGGTTTCTGCTTGTGAAGACAGATGGACTGTGGTGACACACCCACCTACACAGTATTTACAGATGACCAGTGTCCTATGCTGTTTTTACAAATAAACTGAAGGCAAGATCTGTTAATAAAAAGAAAAAAGAAAAAAAAAAAAAGAATGTCCCATTCGGAGCTGAGCATTCCACTGTCTCTTGTTCTCTCTGTGTTAGTATCTGTATTAGTTTCCAAATAAAAGATTCTTTGGGAGCCTCTGGATACCGAAACAAGTACTTAGGAAGAGTTTAATACTCTGTCCAGTTAGCAGAATAATAGTAGAGGTTTGTTTGTTTGTTTGTTTGTTTTCCCTAGGAAACCCAGCCACAGGTTCTTGGCCCAGTTAACAGGTAAGAGTTCAGTTTTGTGGAGCAGGCTTTAAATCAAATTAGAATGTGACAGGTTACGATCATAACGTGTGCCACTGTGGTAGTATTGGGTGTCTCTTGTTAGCTATTACTGTAGCTCATGTAGTTCACATCTGGGTAGGCTTGATGATTACTTTTCTTCTCTGACAGTGTGCTCAGCACCTTCCAGTGCTACAAAAGCTAGCCAGTAGTGGCGAAGCTTCCCAGTCGCTATCACCTTGATTTCATTTCTCTAATCCTGTGATTCAAGCATGTGGTGTCTCCAGCAATGGGGCCTACCATCAGTTCTGGAAGGTTACTAGGAATAATGGCAAAAGCATAATTCTTTTGGTGGTTCCAACGACGTGAAAGGACTTGTCTTGTTGCCTGTGATACACTTGTCACATTTGTGACAAGAGGCAGGGCCTGCTCTCCCATGCTCGAGCTCTCGGGGCTGGCAACCTCCACAACCTCCATAATCCCCATCACCTCTACCGTGCTGCCCAGGCGAGGTGCAGGGCCCACTCTTTTGCTCTCATGACCCGGGGCCAGTTTTCCCAGCTGCTGCAGATGGGGCAGGGGGTGTGTGGGGGAGGGCATCACTCCCTAATCCATGCCTCCCCATGGGAGACTAATGGCTGGGACAGCTCTCCCACACTCACAAGCTCAGGGCGGCTCACCCAAAACTCCTGCAACCAGGGCCAGCTCTACTGTGCTTCCTAGGTGAAGTGCAGGGCCTGCTCTCCTGAGCATTGCAGCTGGCAAGGGATGAGGTCAGTTCTCCTGCTCTCACACCCTCAGGACCAGCTCTCCTACGATGCCTAGGCAAGGGGTGGGGCCAGTCCTGCACAACCCTCAGACATCAACATGCCCCTGGGCAGCAGCCCAGACCAGTGATGTCTGCATGGCCTTTGGCGGTAACAGACCCCTGCTGCTGCAGGGCCACAGACTCAGACATGGCCCTCTGTGGCAGCACAGGCCACAACCTCACTATGGCCTTAGGTGCCACCACCAGCTACCCACATCAGCCTGTTTCCCACTACCCTCAAGTCTCTAGTTCTGCCTCTCTTCATTGTGCCCACATCCTCCTGCTTCTCTTTCTCTTCCATTTCTCCATCACTTACTTTCTTCTCTTTTTGGTGCCTGGGGTTTCTGGGTATCTGGGTTCCTCTCAGAAGTGGTAGGAGTGCCTTGCCTTGCCAATGCAGCATGATATAGGGCAGGGGTCCTCTCAGTCATGATCTGTCCTCCTGGGCTTGCACCAGACTGGTGGTCCTCTCAGACTCACTCCATACCTGGGCACCATAGGGACAGACTGATGGTTATCATGGGGACAGACCGTGAGCCCACCCCCATATTCAATTTTTAACTCTTTTTGGCACTTGGGGGTTTAACTCGGAGCCTCACACATTCTGAGAAAGGCTCTACTATCAAATCAACATTCTGAGCCCAGTTTTAAATCCTTTTTCGTTTCTCTAGTTAACTTGTGAGTGTGCACGTGGAAATAAAACACTGTTTGTTACTT
Source organism: Meriones unguiculatus (assembly GCF_030254825.1). NCBI lineage: Eukaryota > Metazoa > Chordata > Mammalia > Rodentia > Muridae > Meriones > Meriones unguiculatus. The sequence continues at coordinate 154,147,917 of NC_083349.1, forward strand.
CATGAGCAGGGCTGAAGGGAATTCAGGAGGATGTAATAGTTGGCTGCTAGAGAATATGGAACGTTATCTCCTGATGTTTTGAGCAGCAGACCCTTATATTCACGGTCCTACGGTCCTACTGCATCCCGCTGGAAGCTCTACTCAGTGGCAGGCTCATTCAGAAACACTGGAAGGGAGGGAGTTAGCAAACACGTGGGGATTTCGGTTCAGGGATGTCTGAGTCTAAGACACTTTCTCATCGTGCCTCAGAAAATGCCAGGCCCAGGTAACACACCTACGGGTGCTTTGGTGTCGGTTCTAGTTAACATTTTTAGATGTTCCTTAACAGAACTGGGGGACTTCAATACAGAAGAGAACAATTGGAGCTACCCTCAGTTATCCAACTTATATTTATTGAGTTCCTACTTTACGTGGGGCACAGAACATATAAGACCCACCCTTCCCCTGACCCAATCCCTGTTCGTTAGATGCTTACAGTGCAGGGTTTGGAGAAAGAAGCATGGATAGTGTGCACGGAGCCATGTGAGCTGTTGAGTGCTTTGACATGGCTGAACACACAGGCAGGTCTGTGTTAAGCCATCAGAGGGTTTGAAAGCTTTTAAGACAGCTTGCTAGGGTAGCAGGGATGAATGTGTATGAGCCATTTGAATACCTGTAAGGAACAGAGGACGTGATAGTGAAGGAGGTGGAAGCAGAGAGGAGCATAACGGTGGGGACATAGCCAATGTCACACTGCCTCCAATGGCCTTAACATGATGCCTACTGCTTGTTCTACTTGTTGGGACATGGGTGTTGTAGGCAGAGAGAGGGGCAGTTATTGGATGCATGGGTAATTGGGCAGCATAATCCAGTAATTACTGTATGAGCAACAGATGAGAGCTATTGACCCAGAAATTCCCTGTAAAAGGGCTTTCTCTGTCCTTTCAATTCCCAGAGACAGCTTGTGTTATGTCGGAGGGGAAATCAGTGCTTTCACCCATCCTGTCTAAGTAGGTCAGTATTTGCTGACACTATGGGAGCCTGTGTTATTTCTCAGTCTGCTAGAACACTTCACTAATGAGGAGCAGGTCATGGGTTTAATCCCCTTTTGGGCCTCTTAGCTTCTCTCTGTTTGGTAGCCACAGACAGCACCCTTAACCCTGTGGTGTGCTTTCTCAAATGCCAGTGGCTAGCCCAGAAGGCCGGTGAGACCTTTTGGACAGATTAGAGAAAACTCATCTCTACTCAGCCCCTTGCAGGGTTATGGCTTACAGTGAGAATTCCAGTGACCTGGCTTCATCAATGTGATTGCAGTTTGCCAAGAATGACAAAAAGTCATTTACTGAAGTCTCATTGTATTCTCACCTCAGATCCTGCTGAACATTTGTGGAAAGGCTATTAGCAGATCATTTTCTTCTTCAGTGGAAACTATAATGATTTATCAAGTGTCTGCTGAATTGGGAAGGTCTTACTAAATACTCCAGGAAGAAGACGCAAGGCGCTAACCTACACACATCCAAGCTCAATTTCAAAAATCTGTATAGAACATGATCATTTTAAACACAGTCCATAGCCCTAGGACTGAGCTGGGCATCTGTGTGCTCATCACACAGATAAGCAAGGATAAGTTCATTCAATGTTCAATAAAACATGCCAAAACTCAAGCTTGCCTAGTCCCCATCCCCATAATCCAACCACTGCATAAGCTCTGTGGATGCTTGTGGTGGCCCACCAGAACTAGACAGAACACAAGGTCATATCACAGAGGATTCCACACACCTAGATTGCAAAATATAGAAAACAGGCCTGATTTTAGCTGGCAACTTCCTCTCTGCTGGCCATCATCCAGTATAGCAGAGGGTACCGAGTGGGCTGTTGGGAAAGAAAGAGAATCGTTGATCTTGCCAACTGTGAATGCTGTGACTCGGAAGGCCATTCTTCTGGGCAAGATAGGCCCACCAGTGCAACTGTGGCTGCTGTGGGGATAACCAGCTGCCTCATTGGATTTGAGGCCTGCTCTCTGGAGGCAAGAGGAAGGGGGAATCGATATGGGTACTGTAAACCCACCTAACATACCCTAGCTATAGGTGAATCAGAGACACCTCTTCTTTACAAATGAGGGGGTGAGTTAGGACTCATGTCTGCCCAAAACACAGAGAATAGACATAAGTTATGGACTCAGCCCTAAACAAATCACTTAGGCCACCCTCTCTAAGGCTTGGGGAGAATTTCAGAAGAGGAAGTAGGAAGTGCATAAGAGCAAGAATGTGAGAGGCGGGGTGCCAAGGGGGTGGCTGTAGGGTTGGTCAGTATACAATGTGCACATGGGTGAATTGCCTAATAACAAATTTAATTAAAACTAAAAATTATTTTAGCAACTCGAACTCATTTGCCTTTTTATGTGAACTTTAGAATCATATTATTCATGCTTGCAAAAACGGTTGTTGGGGTTTTGACAGGAATTGCTTTGAGTCTATGTATCCACAGAAGGAGAACTGCCATATTGACCGTGGTGAATCTTCTTGGAGCTTCAGAGCACAGGCTTTGTTTTATTTCATTCACTTCCTTTACTCTAGAGTGATCGTACTTCTGTCACAGTTAACTTTGTTCATTTCTGTGAACTTTCTGCTAGTATATAAATGAACTGTGTCTGTGTTTTGAATTTTTCCCTCTATCCTTGCTAATGTTCTTGGTTACCAGAGTTTTTATAGATTTCTGGGGCCCTTCTCCATTCTTCATTATGACATACCCTTCTGCCGTCTCTCCACATGTCCTGGGATTCCTTTTTTAATGACCCTCTTATGTACTCTGCTGACATTCTTCCTTCATCACTCTTCCAACATTCAGTTTATCAATGATAAACTATGATAAACCGAATCAGTTTTCCCTGTCGAGAATGCCTGATTTTACTGTTCTTTCCCTAAGGATGTTCTTTTTAGGGATAGAATGCTACTTTTAAATCCCATTCTTTCACTACTTGAAAAACATTGGGCCACTTTGTCCTTGACCTTGTGGCTTCTGAGGAGCAATAAACTGGGGTCTTACCTGTGCTTCCCTGTGAGCACTGTGTCCCAAGATCTTAGCTTTGCCTTGTTTTCCTAAGTGTAAAAGTGCATCTCGGTGGGTTCCTTTTGGGTTTCCTTGTTTGTATCATCTCAGCTTTGTTAATTTTCTGAAAGGGAACCTGGTCTTTGAAGATTGTGCTGCTGATAAGTAGAAAAATACAAATTTGGACCAGCCCCTGGTGCCAGTGTTTTCTCGTGCCTCCTATGTCCTTCAGCATAGGTCTCTATTAAATAGACTATCTGTCTTTGAACAAAGATTTCATCTGAGAACTGTTTCCTTGAAGAGGCCCCTGTAAACGCATGTAATTTTTTTTTATAATAAATATGTGCTGTACTTGCTGCTGTGTCTGAGCAGCTGTCTTATATGGATTTACAACTTTGACATGTGTATAACATGGGAAACAGAGTTGTCACTTGAACATTGGCTCCTTTGAAACCTTCTAACAGCCAGATGGTAAGGGCCAAGATCGTATCCTTTTGGGAGAGTACTTGTTTACATGAGGATTTCTTCCTAGACGTGTTTCCCTTTACAGAACTTTTTCCATTTTAGTGGGTATGAGCCCCGTGTTCTCACAGATAAGCATGAGAGAAATCAGAAATGTTAAAGATGCAGGCTTTTCTCTTCAACAGAAGGGATTTATGCTTTTTCCACCCACAAGGCTAAAGTGGATATTGTTTAGTAGTCTAGTGATCTTTTACTCTCTGTAGGGCCAGGCCTTACCCAAATAACTCGTTCTTATGAAAAAGGTGCCATGTACTTTGCAAAAGTGTTTGCTTATTACAAATCCTTCCTCTATAGGCCCTTATTTTCAGCATTGTTCCTCAGTCAATAGAACCCATTCTTATGGAAGAAGTTTCAGGTCTTTTGCAAAAGACATGTACTTTGCAAGGGAGTTTCAATGTGGCTATGCCTTGAGTTTTGTGATAATTATTACGGGGAAATTTTTTTTTCAAAGTGTTCTTGTGCTTAAACAGCTTGAAAATAAACTGCTCAGTGTCAGACTCCAGAAGTTGGAACCAGCCCTGCTAACTAAGTTGTACTGAACTGAGTTTCCTTCTTACCTCGTGAGGATCACGTCTCCCTGTATGCTCAGGACACACTCCTTACTTCTGTGGGTCTCAGTTTCCGTTTAGTTATTTACTCTCATCCCCCCACCACACACACACCTATACCAAGGCTGCAGGGTACAAGATGTTGCTCCGTTGTTCCTCAGACACTGCTGTCCACCTTGACTTTTTGAGACAGCATCTCTCACTGGACTGGAACCCACCATTTCAGCTTGGCTGGCTGGCTCCTGAACCCCCAGGAGCCACCTGTGTCTATCTTCCCAGCACTGGGATTGCAAACGTATATTATCACATCTGGCTTTTTCATATGGGTTCTGGGAACTGAACTCACATCCTCATGCTTGCAAGGCAAGCATTTTACCGAATGAGTTATCTCCCTAGCAAGGCATCTTAGAAATTCATCCACGGTTCAGTTATTTGCTTAATATAAAGGTTTTAGTGTGTTGCTATAGTGAGGACATACATGCAGCTATAAGATGAAGTATCAGTGGCTAAGGAACTCATAGTTTATCAAGGAAGACAAACCACAAGTTAAACATGATATGCTAGTAGATAGATGCCATGGAGGTGTAAGGGGCACAAGTGGGGGGACCCTAAGTGGTCTCTGGAATGGTGACACCCTGCCGGGTTCCAAAAGAAAAATTCAAGTTCATCTGTTCATGGGTGGCAGTTATGGCTGGGAGGGGAGGTTCCCAGGAGAATGAGGGAAAGCCTCTGTGAAAGTTTGGAGGTGTGAGCACAGTGTGTTTGGTATCTCTAATCGGTTTTGACTGGGACTCAGGAAACACAAGGATGTATGGACAGGTAGAGTTCTGACCATGAAAAAGCCATTGTATCTCTTGTTCACAAGGGAATCTAAACGTGACAGCGTGGGTAAGAGGTATTAATTTATACCCAAACTGGAAAAACAACTCAAAGTACAAGGCCAGCTGCTGACAAATCATTTGTCTAAGATATGTGTCAAATCCTGCAGGGGGATGATGCAGAAGACTGGCCGGCTGACTGGACCTGCTCTCTCAGACTGTGGGGAGGAAAATGCTGAGTAGAAAGTCACTGTGGGTAAACAGCATTGCTTAGCACTCTACCCTCTGGGCAAATAGCAAGCTGTTTTTAAGGGGGAGAGAGTCAGTGGGGGGAGATGGTGTTGGAAGTAGGAGCTGCCTGGGCTTGCTCAGGTTTCTGAGTTCACAGGTAGATCACAGGAAGCTAAGAAACCCTGAGACGTAAAGGCATGGAGGAAAGAGTCTGGCCAGGGCTAGGTGGATGTTTAAAGCCAAGCAGGTGAGTTGGGAGAAGGATGTCCCGTGTTCTCACTAAAGGTCATTTGTTGGTGATCATGAGGTGGTCTAGTACACTTAGATCTCTTGGGTGTTGAGCTTCGGACTGAGTGCCTTCCTTGAAAGCATAATAACAATAACTGATATGTTCTGAGCTTGCTTTGTCTAATGTACTGCTTTAATACACCCACGTCATTGTTCAGACCATTTTTCTCCACTTTTCTGGGAGCCAGGGTAAAAGACAGGAAGGTGTAGGCTTAGTTTTCACTGTAAACTCATGCCCAATCTCTACAGGAGATTTAAGAAACAGATAGGGAGTAAATTGGTTATTAATAGGTTTTCTCCGCTGATGAAATAAACCAATTCAAGCCGAACTAAAATTAAAATTAAAAATAAAAAGAAAAAGAAAAAGAAAAGGCAGGTTTAATGGGCACAGTTCTCAAGCTTGGTCCTAAGGAATGAGGCCAGGGAAATCAGCATGCAGACATGAAGAGGGATGTGCAGAGATAGAAAGAAAGTGTGCACATGCAGGCAAAGAGAAATACAGAGAGAGAGAGAGAGAGAGAGAGAGAGAGAGAGAACAAAATGTCTGTATTATTTATGGAAGAGCCCTGGGGGAAGGTAAGCCTAGTCCTGGGCTGAAAAGTTCAGGTCAGAGAGCTGGGTATACCAGCCACGTCTTGCAGCAGGTAGGGACTGAGGGATGCTGGGAGAAACTGGAGTCTGGGTCCACTTTGATATGTTAAATAGGTACCTCAATGCTTATCCTGGGTCTGAAACCCAGTTATGGTTGGATAACTTAAAACTAGACTAAGAAAGGTGGGGGAGGTGGGAGGAGGGGAAAAAGAGAATGGAAATTGAGGATATTTGGAATGTGTACAAATTATCCTTAGTGTGGAAAAAAGAAGACGTCACAGAGCACAAACAATGACGCAAGCAAGACTGTTTTCCTGGGCTCACAAAATGCTCAGCAGGCCAGATACATTAGTCACCTACCCACTCAGGCATGACGTTTTAACTTGCTCTACCAATCAGCAGCTGCTTCTCATTTTACCTCTTGTCATTAGAAGAGACAGACTTGCTTCAGAATGACTTGCTTCAGAATGACTGGTGTCTTATCCTCTGGTGGAAAGCTGACAGTTGCTTTTTCATCTGGGGTTTATATTATGTACCCCCAGGTCAAGCTTCCCCTCCTAAGGTCAAGGCACAGTGATTGTGCTGAGGCTAGACCAGAGATTGTTCCAAGTGCTTTCATAGCAGATCCTACACCCTCGTAAAATGGCTGCCTGATTCTATCCTCACTCTGCTGCAATTCAGGAAGGGAGCTGAAAGCCCTTGGCAAATATTTGATATTTGGGAGAAATAACCCAATTGTCCTTTGGAGAGGCTGGCTCCCTCAGGGATGAGAATCAGGATTTTGGAGAACTTGGGGTAGAAATGATAGTCAAGGCTTTGTATCTCTTTCTCAAAGGTACACTGTTGGCTCAGAGACAGAGCTGCTCTGTCTGAGCTTTCTCTGACCTTGAGATGATGGGGATTATGATAAATTTAGGAAGAACAAGTGACTGTTGAACAGTGCTATCTCCACTAGGAACATAGAAGTGAGCAGACAAGCAAGCCAGCACTTGGAGCTATGCTGAGAATCCTGTAACAATTGTCTTAGTCAGAGCTACTTCTGCCGTGATAAAACACCAAGAGCAAAGCAACTTGGAGATAACAGGCTTTATTCGGTTTATACTTGCTCATCACTGTGCATCACTGAAGGAAGTCAGGACAGGAACACAAAAAGGGCTAGAACCTGGAGGCAGGAGCAGTTGCAAAGACCGTGGAGGACATAAAACTAGCCAGCACAATGATATAAGGAAATGAGCACAGCATCATCCACGCCACTTTCTGCCCTACTTGGCATTGGCTATCAACTTGGCACAGCTTAAAATCTTGTGGAAAAAAAAAAGTCTTTGTTGAATAATTGTCTTTATCAGGTAGGTTTGCAGGCATATATATGAGAGAATTGTCTTGATTATTAATTGATTCAGGAGGCCCAGCCCACCATGTGGCACCATTCCCTGACAGAGGGTCCTGAACTATAAAAGGAAATTAATGAGTGAGCCAGAAAACAAATTTCCTCCATTATTTTTGCTCCAACGTCCTGCTTGAGTTTCTGAGCTGAGTTCCCTCAACAACAGACTGTAGTCTGTAAGGTGAGATAAACCTACTCTCTATTACACTGTTTTCGGTGTTCTATCACAGCCACAGGAAGAAAACAAGAACATGTCCCAAATCCTGGATTCCCACAAAGGTGGATCTCCATAGTCTTGGACTGATCTAAGAATAGGTATTTTAAAGTCTACTTTTACATTTTCATTTTTACTCCATTTCAGAAAGAACAAACTTCAAACGATTTGAGGTTAACCTTGTCTTCAACTACCCCAAAATGGACAGTTCATGTATTCCTATGTTCATTTGTTCCACGGTTTGTTGACAGAATGTCTCATTTATTACAAAGTTTTGAGCTTAACTTCCTTGGTTCTAGTGACCCCTGCATCCCCAGGAGACAGCTGGCAGGAAGACATCTGAGAAATACAAAACTTTTTACTGCAGCTGTAACAAGATAGCGTGAAAGGTTTACTGGGCGGTCACAAATTCAAGACAGCCAAAGACTTCCTGTGGAAAAAAATATGAAGAAAGCCACACTTTAGACATCTCTCTCTCTCTCTCTCTCTCTCTCTCTCTCTCTCTCTCTCTCTCTCTTTTCTGGAGATTCAGTCACAGAAGCTTGTCAACTTTTCTTGTGGAGACTGAAGTGGGAAGTGACTCATGATGGGTTTAACATTCCAGACCAGGGTTTTTAGATGTTTCGTGGTCTTGGGTGTTAGGGGACCATAGAATGCTTGAATATCGTAGTGATGGTGGGCTTTGGTATCTGTCAGGGTGAACAACTCTTGCCTTTTCTATGTTGTTTCACAATAGTACAGGTTTTTAGTTCACGTCCATTGAAAAGTTCTTTCTTATCTCCAATATGTCAAATATGATTTGGTCAGAAGAACACTGGGAACGGGTCAGGAGTTCCTGTCCTCACCATTCCCTTGAGGGAAGGTTGGTAAGAAGTAGTGATGGCTTTAGAAGGGCTTGCTCCGTGCCGTCCTCTCAGCCTATTTAGCCAAGAGATTTGGATAGCATCTCGCTTTTAGCTCCACTCTCATAAAGGTAAAGAAATTACTGCATGATCTCACCCTTGGCCTGCAGCCCTGAGCTATCATGCCAGTAAATCCATGACAGCAGAGTCAGCACTCAAAATGTAGACATCTTCACTCTCATCTCAAAACCACTGGACCTGAAAACAGGAGGCCTTTTCTCCCATATGAGTTCTATTTTTAATGTTTCAAGCCTGTGGATTTTTTTTTCCCCCTGAGGAAAGATGAAGGGAAGGGGAGGAGATAAAACCTTCACTAATATACTCAGGCAAAATTCCTTATTATGTTGGTCAGAAGTTGGGCGAGCATGTACCTGGGCCTTTGTGCAGGGTACTGCGCAGCTGAGTGTGGACTTTTCCACCCAGCGTTTTAGAAATTATACTCACCAGGGAATACAGTAAATATTTGCTTTTGAGCAAAACACAAACTAGGGCCCTTTTTGATACTCCTGTGCTTTGGAATTCTGCAAGTCCCCACAGCCTGATGTTTCACTTGCTCTAGTTGGCAGTTTGCCTTACAACCCTCCTCCTTGTTCCCCCAAGTGAGTATGCCAGGCAGCCTGTTTGCTTTGCCCACAGCCTACCCTGAGAACATCAGCTCCAGCTCTTTTCTGGAGGCAAGCATTTCAGATGAGACTTGCATGCTCAACAGAACCCTGAAAAGCTGCACAGGAGGGATCTAGATGAAGTTGTGAACCTCGCTCACATTCACCTCTAATCTGTCCCCAGTCCCCAATCCTGTCTGGCTCCTATGCCCATCCACCAGGATAAGGCCCTGGGGATTACAAATTCACACCCCCAGTTCTGTCTTGGCATCAAATTGCTGATATGACTATCCCTTTTTCAGAAGAAGGTGCATGGCACTGGGCTGCTTAGAAAATAAATTGCTGCATGCCCTTTAGGAAGACAGGACCATAGGTTGGGCAGATGGCTCAGCTGATTAAAAGGCTTGCTGTTTCAAGCATGAGGAACCATGGTGGTGTACATGGGAGAGGTGAAGACACGAGGAAGGATCCTTGGCATTTACCAACCAGCCAGGCTAGCTAAATCAGAGCTTCAGGATCAGTGAGAGACTTTGCCTTAAAAAAAAGGCTGGCAAGATGAAGAGCTACAGGCAGTTAATGTCTGCTGAGAAAGGGAGAGTCATTCCCCAGGGAGAAGCCCCCTTGATTGGTTATCCAATACAAAGCAGTCAGCCTTGGTTTACAGCAACACTAAATGGACTCAACAGGCTGTATTCATACATGTATATGTGTGCACACATACAGCAATAACGATTAAAAAGAGAGACAAAAATACATGAAGAGTAGTAGAGGAAGACACTCAAAGCTGATCTCTAACATCCACAGAAGCCATATGTGTATGCCCATCTCTACACATATGCACACATAAACATGTGTACACACACACACACACACACACACACACACACACACACACATACAGAAACACAGGGGACCGGAATAGATGCCTTCTCACTGATGAGGAAGAAACCAAAAAGGATTTTAAAAGTAGGGCTGGCTCAGCTCAGATAGTTGGAGAGGAGCTTTGAGAGAATGAAGACCCCTCAGGGTTAGTGTCTTTCACAATACTGTCGAATGCTAGGGCCCTCAAAACAGGGCTGTTACTGCTGCTCTTGCCCTCAGGACTATTGTTCTTTGGTTGCTTTCTAAATGACTGGACAAAAGTATATCCTGCTCAGGGCTAGGAGTCTATTGATGGATTCAGTGCCTCTCACAGGAATTTGACAGAACAAGCACTTCTGAAACATTTGGTGGTCTCAACCTACATGTCAACAGATGAGCAGAACTCAGGAGGAGACAGAGAGAATAATAAGAAGACCCAGGAGAGGTGAGAGGAAGCTGCATGAGAGAGAAAAACGGCATTGTGCTCCTTCTGTTAGTCATGTACCCTAGACCCTTTTGGGAAGTCAACGGAGACTTCTCAGAACCTCAGTGCTGGCTTTGCTTCCAAGGCAGGAAGTAAGATGACGGCTGTGACAGTGTTCCTTTGTTCCTGCCCCATCTGGAGGGATCTGGAGGGCAGCAGATCTCTCTTTGGATACCCACCACCAAACTGAAGGCCCTGCCTTTGTGCATACCCACACATTTTTCCCACCTTCCCACCAGAGAGAAAACAGAAACGTGAGCTGCTTTATCTCTTCTATCATTGACCTTGTTCCCATAGTCACCATTAAACTATCCCCCTGTCTCCTGCATTGACACTTTGTCCTCTGCAAAGTGATTTCCATTAATGGAATTCACTCCAGTGTAGCATCGTAGCTGCCAATGTACATCTCTGCCATGTTTTTAATCAAAGCTCCCCCAAGCGTCTCATCTGTCTAGCTACTAGCCTTCAAAATTGGTTTAAAACATTCCACTCTCTAAACATTCTGACTCTCTAACCTTCTTTGTCTCTGGTCAAGGTCACTAATGATTTTAGTCTTGACCAAGTCAGGAGTTTGATCAGATCCTTAACTGTGCTCAAGCTATTCGGTGCCTGTTCATTCTTGTCTTCAAAGCCCTGTGCTCTACTTCTGCATTACTGTACCACCACTTACTCTTCCTGGAACATGCTTTCTTCAGGCCTTCAACAGCTACTCTCTGCACCTTGTTTCAATCTCCACTTAGGAGACTTTGCTGACACGCTAAGCATAAATGCATCCCCTCACCACGGCCAGTGTCAGCCTCTATTCCTCACCCTACTCTGCCTTCATTCTTAGCTCTCCGCATTGCCGAAACAATGTGTTTATTTGTAGATTACTTTATGCGTGACTTCCTCTATATCATAGATCACCAACTCCAAGAACAGAGGGACTTACTCTCTCTACATCCCCGGCACTCAGCCCTAAATGAGAACTATTGTCTATTGACTGAATGAAGGCGTGGTCCTACCCCTAAGGACCTGGTGGTCTAGGCGGGAATGACATTGGTGGTATAAGGCACAGAGTGATAGGTGTTTACACTTGCTGGTCAGAATCTCCCTGGAAACTATATGAAGGTGCTGCGTCTACAAAACATGCCTACTAGGCTTTGGAGAATTCTGTGACCTGTCTACCATTACATAGTGGGGAAAAGGAAAAGCAGCATTGAGAAAAGGTCCCTCTGCTTCAGTGCTGTGTTCTTCAGCCATGAGGGCTTTGACCTTACAGATTCACTGTGTCTGAAACAGTTACCATGCTCTGTTCAGGTCATATTCCCAAGGACACAGCAGTTCCGCCTACCTGTGTACAGGCAACACCCGTTTATGCTTGCCTGGTAGAAAAGAATGCTGACCTCACTCATTTCACTCTGAAAGCAGTCTCTATGCCAGAAGCCAAAACACACAGGGCTGGTAAATATTTTGCTCTTGGTTATAATAGCAAGGACCCAAATCCAAGTAATGTTGGCCCCGTGTGTGATACTGTTGTTTACCAGTTTTAGGAAATGCGTAGGTAGGTTCAGCTTTAGCTTGAAGATGATCCTCAGGTGTATTTAAGCTGAGTGTTTTAGCCAATTAAAACCTCTTGATGTCTTCTGGCTTCTTTCTGAATTCAGCCTGGTTTGTTCCTTTTCATAGTTTGTAGTCAGATTTGGTACAAGGCCCTGACTATGGGATCCATTATCTGGGGTCTCCTGGCTTGCAGGGAACGAGTGAGGAGCTTGCTTTCTAGATTAGGAGAGAGGGCCATGTGGTCTGGCTGAGACTGGCAGGCTCCTTTCTGACCAGCTGCAGATGTGATCTTAATATGTCTAGCAATCTCATTAAACAATAAAAGGAAACTGGAGAAATTAAATTTAACAGCAGATGTTAGGTGATGCAATATACTCAGGATATCATTGCAATAGGTGGTGTCTATATCTATATAATTATGAGTTCTGGTTGTAGTTTACATCCATAGCATATCTGAAGTTAGCTGAGCTACATTTCAAGTGCTGAGTGGCTGCATATCATTAGTAACTTTTGTGCTAGAGAACTCATTTCCGAACAGCAATGGTGGGTGCTCACAAACCTGCTGTTGAGACTGAGATCTCTTATGTTGAGTTAAAGAGGTACAGCCGAGTTTCCCCTGTGGCTTGGCAGAGAGCAAACCTGATGCTGTCCTGTTTTTACATTTGAAGACAGCTTTGTGTGTGTGTGTGTGCGTGTGCTTGCGCGTGTGCGTGTGTCTGACTGTCTTCTCTGTATTAAGTGCTTTCTTGCTTCCATCACTATTCCTCATGGTGTCATCTTGTTCCTGGGAACACGTTCCAGATTTTCAATGTCTGTTGGAAAATGACCATGTGCAGACCCAGCACCCCCAAATAGCTGGATCCCATAAACTCCAGGTCCTGCACGTTCCTCCTGGGGCACCGCCGGCACCACTGCCACAGCTCCTTTATCCCACAAACGCCTCACCATGGTTTCCATGGCAATCCTTGCTCATGCTTGTACTACAGGGTGCACGGATCCATGCCACAGAGGGCACATGGCCCCTGCTTCACCTAACTCTATAGAGTGCAGAGAACAGCAGTGAAGAAAATGCCACAGTTAAATGTGAGAAAACGACCACAACATGTTTTTCCTCAGAATCAAAAATTCTAAGACGATTTTTGTTACATGACTTAATGTGCTAATAGAATAGGTCACCTGAACCAACCATTAGTAACAATTTACATTTTTAAAGTAACCTTTGTGAAGGTGTTTCTGTCAGCAGGAAAACTCCCGGAACAGGGGTTACAGGCAGTTGCGAGCTACCCTGTGTCTGCTGGGAATCAACCCCCAGTCCTCTGGAAGAGCAGTTAGTTCTTGTAACTGCTGACTCACCTTTGTCCTTGCAGCTAAAATTTGAGTGTGCTCTGTCTATACACTTGCAACTTCAGAGCTTGTGCGTACATTCTGGTGACTGTGTTCAGTGCTTTCTAACTGCTGGGGATTTTCTTAAACTGGCCCACATCCATCCATTTGCATAGCCTGGGCCTGCCCTCTCTCTGTCTTTGCTCCAGCAGTTTCTTCTCATCCCCGTGCTTTATTTTATATGTCACCACTGATAGCATATTCAGGATGATTTTTAAAAATATTTTCATCACATTTCTTGATTTTTGTGTGTGCATGTACCACAGCCAGGGAAAAACTTTAGAAGTCAGTTGTCCCCAACCATGTGGGTCTTCGGAATTAAACTTGGTTTGCCAAACTTGGTGACAGGTGCCTTTACCTACTGAACAGGACTGTGATTTGGGACAGTTCCTGGTTGCTCCTGCACTATTGCATGCTGTCCCTATGGAAGCCATTCCTTTGCCTTTGGGGCATGTGTGTGTCTGCCCAGTTCTGCTAGATTACCTATTGTGTCAAAGACAGGGCTTGACTCTGGTAAAAGGTGTCTAGAGCACAGTAGAAAGTAAGTGCTCACTAAATGCTTGTTGATTAAATAACTGTTTGCTAAGGTGTTCGTCCTCAAATCACCATCCCTCCTATGTTAAAGCTGAAGCAGTTGGAGCTGTCCTGTCGTTGAAGCAGCCGACTAAGCTATAGTTCAAGATGGAGACGTCTAAGTCTGGATCTAATATTGCCATCATAAAACTGCTACACAAGCCTCACTGCACTTCCTGCTGTCTGTAGCTCCTCAAACCACAGGCCTCTGTGATCTCACTGGAGAGAAAAGCTAAAGTGCAAATTCCAGAAAGAAACACAGCACAATGAACCAGCATCTAACAACACTGAGGCTTTGAACACTGAAGCCACACAGTCTCTGGGTGGCCCACAGAGAGCGACACAAATGCATACAAACCATTCCCACTAATCGCTCAGCTTCCCATGACAAACGCTTCCTGGTTATTTGACGTACTTATTGTTTAAACTGTTGAGGAAAAATCCCTCTTGCTATATCCTTATTCATGTGTCCAGCTTAATAAGAAATAATAAAGTTTAAATATTACTAATTTTGCCTATACAAATTAGACATGCTTATTGTTGGAAAATTTGAAAAAAATATAATTTTAATATCAAGTAAAAAAATTATTCCTAATCAAATAATCCTTTATTTTCTGTTACAAATATTACCATATTTTCTCTAACTTCACATTTAATTTTACATAATGTGCTGAATATTTTATTAAATATAAGTATTATGGCAAACATATATAGAGAGAGAGGTGGGAGGAGAGTCTAATTGTGTATGTTTAGGATTTTCCTGCACTGAGTAATAGGGTAACATTTATTCTGGGTCATTCATCTTTGCACTCAGGACTTCTTAAGAGGTACTTTTTTTTTTTCTCATTTACTTGGTCATATGCTGTGCCAGGCCTTATGCACATTAAGTCCCCGAGAGTGGCCCCACGCCTCCTGGTGCTTACAGGATTCTGTCCCTCAGAAGTAATCGGATTAAATGAGGATTTCATTCCTGGCTCCGAAGTACCTAGAGTAGATTTGGCTCCTTGGGTTTTTTTTTTTTTTTATTATCTCCCTATTTTCTTGCCTTCTAAAAACTGAGCTCCAGGCTGGGATGAGAGCTACTTTGCATTCAAGCTAGTTATCTCTGTCACAAAGGCAGTGGTGACCCACAGAAGGGATGGCAGAGACAGAGAGACGGAGAGATGCAGAAACACAGACAGAGAGAGGCCAGATGGACATACACACCCCTGTGTATGAGCCTCCAGCAGTCATCTTTCTCTCTTGAAGTAAAGCAGACCATGCCACCCCCTCATACCTATGGGCCACTGTTGTGAAGTTTAGAAGACACACATCATAAACCTCCAGTGTGAAAGCAAACCCTGCCCCTCCCCCTCTCAGCTGCAAGATAAAACTGTGGTCCTACCCAGTACCTGGCTCCACACCGGTCAGGAGTTGAGTTGACTAGCCCAGACCACCTGGTGTGAAACTTCCTGCCGCTTCTTGAAAGGAAGACAGAAAATTCCCTTAGTTGGGAGGACTTCTCTGAAGGCTTGCTCTCTGTGTCTCCCTTAGGTCTGTCTATCACATTGCACATGAAGGCTCTCTTTCTTTATTCTTTTACTTTAATCTGTCTTTTAATATTCTCAAAAAGTTCAGAATGCTCTCCCCCCTTAACACCTCTGGGTTTTTGAAGGGAAACTTCTCTCTCTCTGTTTTTCTATCCCTCCTTCTCTTCCCTCCTCCCTCCTTCCCTGCCTGTCTGTCTGTCTTCAAGGCCCCAACCATATTGTCTCTGATATGATGCTCTATCCCACCAGTTGCTCTCCTGCTTTAAAGTTCTGTCTTGCCCCTCACCCCCATGGTTTGCCTCCCCCCTTACCACTCACCCCCATAGTTTTGAGGCTAGTTCCTAATAAATCCCATTCTGAAGAGTGATCTCAGCTTTATTTCTATCCAGCCAGCCTACCATTTTTCTCTTTTTTTTTTTTTTGGTTATAACAATCCTCTCTTTTCAGTCCATTTAACTCAGAAAGGAAAGAAAAGCAACTACCCAAGTTAATATTGCCCCGGGGCAGCTGAGTGGCAGCGAGTTGAACCAGTAACTTGTAATGCAGCTGCCATCATGACCCTTGCGGGCTCCCAAGAAAATGCAGGATGAACTCACTGCATTGAACAACATGCTCAGTGTCTTGAGAACAAACAGACTTTTCTTTGGTGTTAGTTACAAGCATCTTTTCTTTCTGCTTATTCAGGGCTCCGAGAGGCAAGAGCTAAACTCTGTGGAAGTTCAAGCAGAGCTCGTGATGCAGGCACAAGCTGCCCTAGCCGCCAGCGTGAGAAAAAGCTCCACATGTCTGCCCCCTGGATGAGGACAAAGCCGTTCTGTCAGCAGACCTGTTTACCGTTCTTTCATTCCAGATGATATTTTTTCAAATACAAGTCACTATCTACCATCTACCAATCTATCATCTACCTTTTATCATCCATCATCTATTATTTATTGTTGATTATCATCTACACCTACCATCTATCAATTTATCTATTATCTGTGTATCATCTATGTCAGTGGTTTCCAACCTTCCTAATGCTGCAACACTTTAATATAGTTCCTCATGTTGTGTGACCCCAACATAAAATTATTTTCACTGCTACTTCATAACTGTAATTTTGTTATTGTTATGAGTTGTAGTGTACATATCTGATATGTAGGATATTTGCTATGCGAGTCTGTGAAAGCATCATTTGACCACCAAAGGGGTTGTTGCCACCCATAGGTTAGAAACCTCTATCTATATTTTATTATCTATCAATCTATTTTATCATCATCTCTCATTTATCTATGTATGTATGTAAGTATATAAGTATGTATGTATCTATCTAAGTATCTATCATCTGTGTCTCCAATTTGTGCCATGCATCAAGTCACATAACTGATAGAAATGTCACAATACCAGTCTTCAAAGATGTTTAGTGTTAGTGTGACTCTCATGTCATGAGTAAGTGCCTAATTACAATGGAAGGGATGCAATGAGGAGAATGCTAGTTGTCATGCCTGGACTAATGAGGACAATGAAGCTGGGCATGAGGCAGGAAGCTGCCTACTGAAGCTATTCTTAAGAAGTTGGTGTTAGTAGCTAATCCTGGTGATGTGTGATTGCCCTCCCCACTAGCCAGGCAAAGAGTGTAACAGAGAACTTAGGACAGAGAGAATGTCCAGTTGCAAAAAAAATGTATTGCTCTCTATGACACTTTCACCAGGGAAACCTTTGTCAGAGCGTATCATCAAAGACTAACAGAGATATCACTCTAAAACTCTTCGGCCCAACTTCCCTTGTACAGCTCTTTTCCTGGACCCCTAATCAGATATATCTCCATCAAACCTGGCTTGCTTTTCTTCTCAGTTGGTGCCTAGACTTTCCAATATTTCTAGATGCCCAGATAGCATTGAGCCCAACATACAGAGAAGGTGCTTAGCATTCCTCTGTCTGCAATCCCGTCAACTCAGGGACAACCAAAGCAAACCATGCTGACCTCAGGGAGCAGAACTTTTAAAGAAGGGAAATCCTGTGAGAGTTGAGTGAGCTGCCCAAGGCCTCAGAGCCCCAGAGCCAGGCTTGGCTAATACTCTTCTCATTAGGGCTTTCCCCTAAAACCCATCCAGCCCAGACATGGGACTTCAAAGTCACAGGCAGCAATAAACACCTAGTGGCTTCTGAACTGGAGACACGTGCTCATGTCAGTGTTTTCTTATCTCTGTGCTTTGTTATCCGAAGTCTTAGAACTGGTCCAGCTTCCCTTCCCTTCATTTCGTTCCACCATCCTTTCTTCCAACTTCAGGAAACTTTTTTTTTGTTTGTTTGTTTTCAAGACAGGGTTTCTTTGTGTATCCTTGGCTGTCCTGAAGCTTACTCTGTAACCTTGAACTCACAAAGATCTGCCTGCTTTTGCCTCCCGACTACTGTGATTAAAGGCATGTACCACCACACATGGCTCTATGAAACAACTTTTAAAAAGCATCTTTCCAAAAGACCTGCCTTTTCTAGTTGTTCTGGAGAAATCGTGCACTCTGCAGCTCATCCTTCACTGTCCTGTCTCCCCAAAAAGAGCCCATGGGTCTCTTAGACCCCTCAGAGCAGCTTCTTAGATATTAATGGCTGCTGCCATCTTTGTTTGGTCTTGGAAAACTGTCTTCTAATCCTCCTATAACACACACACACACACACACACACACACACACACACACACACACGGCTACCTGTTTTTTTTTTTAAGTTTTATTTATTTCACATCCCAGTCATAGCCCCCTCCCTCCTCTCCTCCAGATCACATTCTTCCTCCCTGATTCCCCTATACCGTCTTCTCTACTCTTCAAAGAAGAAGATCCCTCCACCTCCACACCAGCACATCAAATTGCATCAGGACTGAGTGCATCCTCTTCCCCTGTGGCCTGATGAGGTAGTCCTACCAGAGGAAAGTGATCAAAAAGCAGGCATCAGAGTCCATGTCAGAGTCAGCCTCCATTCTCCTTACTAGGGAACCCATAAGAGGACTGAGCTGCCCATCTGCTACATTTGTGCAGGGGGCCTGAGTGAAGTTCAAACATGGTCCTTAGCTGGTGCTTCAGTTCACTCTCCACAGGCCACATTGCATAGGTAGGGTCAGAGTTTTGGGGATTGTATTAAAGACCCTCAGATTTCAGTCTAAGTATGTCATCTTGCCAAGACAGCTTCCTCAACTGAATAAAGGCAACTCATACATAAGAATTTATTTATAATCCTTTGGTGCATAATTAATTCAATATACTTCTGTTAAGGAGTATCCATATGTCTATCCAAAGCATTTCCCACAGAGAGATGAGGAAGTTTACAGCTTACTGTCGTGGTGTCCCCCATGGTGTGGGAGGTGAAACCATGCTATAACATTGAAAACACTGTACCAGGGTTTCAGACACAACTTCAGACCTCTGCATTTCTTTTCCTCGGAGCTATCTCCAGCATAATGACCACAGATCAGGATATTAGCCAACAGCTCTTGCCACGTCTGGAATCTTCCACATCTCTAGCTTTCGGCTGCTGTGACAGCATACCAGAGTCAACTTAAAAAGAAGAAAGCTTCACTTTGCTTCTCCATTTCAAAGTCTCAGCCAGTTGCTCTTGGCCCTGTGATAGGCGCACAACCAATGACCTACTTTCTTTAGTGAGAGCCAATCTCCTAGACATCCCACGGTCTCCCAAGAGCACCCCAGAGGACAGGAGCCTCTGGGGGGGGGAACATTCCAGATTTTAAGGTATAAAGCTAAAGTGTCCTGCAGTCTCATCTCTTTTGGAACATCCTCACTACTGTAGAGTAACCTCCTCAAACTCAAATGTTAGTAACTCACACAAATATGTGAATCATGGCTCTACAGTATACCAGGCACCATGCAGGTTCTTGTGAAATACCAGTAAATAAATCTCACTTGTCAGATTAAAATCCTCTAATAGCCACATGTTGCCTGCAGGACAGAGTATAAACTTATCAGCTTGTACTGCAAATGTCCCAGGATAATAGTATAAAGGGCGCCTGATTATCACTTGTCAGGCTATAAATCAAGCTTCCCGATGCTCCTTCAATTCTTCCCTGCCTGAAAGCTTTGACAAGTTTAGCTCCACAGTGGTCTAGAAGGGCCTGGCTCATGTTAGTCCAGATGAGTCAGGTACTGGGACACCTGGAGCTCTTGTGCAATCTCTTTTCTCTTCACCCTACACCACAGGAGGCGTTTTCCAGCAGGAAACACCTCAGTCCTCAAGCCCACTCCCATCCACTAGCCCTGAAACAGCCACCTTTCAGTCAGCTCTGTGTGTGTGCAGATCCTGACGTTCACAGCCAGCTCGATTCCAGATCCAAGGCCTAGTCTATATAGAAAGCTGTTATCTCCAGATGGACATTTTCTCTGGCCTCTCGTAAACTACTCTTCAGACCATGGTGAGTGTCATAGGCAAATAAGAGTTCAAGAAGGTTCTGGATCCCAGAAATAACTCCTCATTGTACTTAAATCTGAGAGCAGTTCTGAAAACCTTCTTTCACACAGTTGATTCTTAAGCTTTGACTATACTTTGCCACCTCAGCCCCAGAAGGTTTGTCTCTATCCTTCATTCTTTACCTTTGTTGTCATTTCTACCCCTAGCAGCCTTCAGTGTCCTCCCACACCTGCTTTACACAATCTCTGTTCTTCAAGTTTCAAGTTAAATGTCCCTTTCTGTGAAAGAATTTTCCTGTAAAAGCTTGGTATGATGGAAATACATCTTCAAATGTTTTGACACTCCTGTGGAGAAGTGAAGCCCAAGCCCCCCTTTTATAATCTGAGTGGTTTGGGACACCAAATGACTCCGGGTCAGATCATTAAAAGGAGTGCATCTTTACTTTTCTTGTCTTTTTTTCAAGCCTTGAGCTTCCAAGTAAGAAGTCTAGCTGCTTTGAACCTTCCATGATACCAAAGTCCATGTATCAGCACTTGAATCAACAGTGGAGTCATCTCAGTCCATGGAATCTCCATGAAGGCAACAGCATCCCTTGGATGTAACTTATCTTGACTTATGTAGCCTCTTTGCGGTGTGAAGAGGTCATAAGAACCTTATGGGCATAGTTCATAGGACTCACAGGTTGCTATTGTGTCTCCAAGAATCCCATGAGTGTCACCTCAGAATGGTCTCAAAGTCCAGGATTGGAAAGAGCTAATCTTAAAGTATGAGTGGCTATAGATCTTTGTTCATTGGAATTAATTTTATAAATCATCACACAAGACACTAATATGGGGCCAGCAAGATGGTTCAGTAGGTAGAAGTGTTTGTTGACAAATCTGATGACCTGGGTTCAATCCCTGGAATCCACGTGGTAGAAGGAGAGAAAGAGCTTGTACAAGTTGTCCTCTGACCTCTACACTTGTGCTGTAGCATTCCTGCCCCCCAAATAGTAAATAAAACATACCTAAGAAACTATACTCTGATCAGAATATGGCACCTTAAAATTGCTTTGTTTAGTTCTAAAAATGGTTGGTATGGCAGACTTAAGTAGCAGGACTGTTAAAAGGGGATTGGGTATTGAGGATGGAAATGGCCTTCAAGGATGACACTGGAGCCCTTATTTTTTAATTTTTAATTTTTTTCTTCACAGTTTATTCATTATACATCCCAATTGAAGCTCCCTCCCTCAACTACCCCCAGTTCCACCCTCCCTCACTCTTCCCTCATCCCCTCCCCCTAGTCCACTTAAAGGGGCTGCTCTCCACTATTGCCACCTGCCCATAGCTTGTTAAGTCTCATCAGGATTGCCTGGATCCTCTTCCTCTCTGGCCTGGCAAGGCCACATCACCAGGAGCAAGTGATCAAAGAGCAGACAACTGAGTTTGTGATAAAAGCAGCCCTTTCTCCCCTCACTCACAGATCTACATGGCATTTGAGCTGCCAATTGGCCATAGCCAAGCAGGGACTCTAGGTCCTCTCCATGAATGGTCCTCTGTTGGTGCATCAGTCTCTGCAGGAACCCCTGGGCTCAGAGCTTTAGTTTTGTTGGTCTTGTGGGGCTCCTGTCCCCTCCATGTCACTCTATTCCCACCCCTCTCTTCCTCCATAAGACTCCCTGTACTACTGGAGCCCTTATTAAAGGGCATGATGGAATAGGTTTGCTCACTTTTGCTTTCCAATGTGTGTTCTCGTGTGCATGTGTATGACTGAGTGTGTATGTAAGTGTGTGTGTGAAGCAGAAAGACACCATTCTGACAGACAGCAGCATTTGCCTGACATGGAACTTGCCAGTCTTGCAATCTTAGACTTACCAGAAAGAGTTCTCTATTGTTTATTAATTAGCTGCCCTCGGATATTTTGTTAAAGCAGCATAAATGAGCCTTATCAGAAACCCATAAAGCTTTTAAGGGAATCCTCTCGGTGTAAATGAAAAGATACAGAAACAGTACAGGGAGGCATAGGAAGAGATGTGTTTGGCTGCACGCATAACCTAGGGTGAATCAGAGGGGAAACAAAGAGCCTGGAGAATGGACTGGTGAGTCATGGTGCATGATTAAACCCTAGTCAAAGGAAAGGTATGATCCTGACTGAGCTGAAGTGCTACGGACCAGTGAATGTGCACCTTCCCAAGCAGGCTGTGTGCGTGCCTTTCCTCTTCTAACCCATCATTGTCTATTGGGCGTTCGTGGGGATGCAGACAGAAAAAAACCAATCCTTTCAATCTACAGGCACTCAGGATTAGAACAGCCATATCTAGGCGAGTGGACCTGACAAGACTTGATGACTTTTGGGTCCATTTTGGTGGTGAGAGTCTAGACCCTAGGCCGGAACCTGATAACTGTAATAGGTAGACATTTAAAAAGGAGGTAGTAAGAGAATTTGGGGTATAGAGTACATTAAACAATTGATGGTACTAGAGATGACTGTGGAAGTTTTAAAACAGCCATACACTAATTATCCCTCTAACAAGAAATGAAGCAAACCTCTATGTCTTCTTGGACCTGGAAATATTTACATATGCTTTGACTGATAGAACCTGGTGATTTTCATCAAGTCAAGGGAAATGATAGTGAAGCCGCCATGTATCTTACAGATAAATTAGCCCAGAGCTGAAGATTAGCCAGTGACCCCTCTTGGCACTACATTGAAGGAAAGAATTCTCTAGTTGACTGTGGCCCAAATTCTTGACCCAAAAATGAATGAAATATAAACAAATGGCTGTTGTATTAAGACACTAAATTTTTGGTAATTTGTTACCCAGAACTACATTGCTAGATACACTAAAGGCAGACCTTGCTATCCTGTGGTGTAATTATTTCCTGAGGGTGAGGTGGGGGTTGCTCCTCATGAGAACAAAGGCTTCTCACGGCAGGCACCCCACTTGTTATCCTCTTCATTGTTCCCCTCTCAGAAGTTGTCCTGACCTACTGTGCACCAATGGCTGGGGTACACGCTGCTTCCTGCCTGCTTTGTGCCGCCTCTGTGGTCTCAGCAGGCTAGGCCAGGCCCTTCCTTCAGCTTCTGCCCTGTGATTTAGCCTACCCTGCCTGCAGACATTCCTAGGAGGGGCATTCTACACAATAAGAAACAGGACCGGGGTAGTCAGTTCCTCTAGAAAGACACGTGGGTTTGAAACTAAAGTGGGTAATTACTGTGCAGAAACATGTTTTGAGTTTTGACTCTCCCAGAACCTTTGAAAAATAGAACATAATGTGTAGCCAACCCCCAGCACTCCTGGGCTTGTAGCTCTCAAATAATCCCATCCAGATTCATTTACTTTCAGGGAGTAGATTTCTGGTTTCAAGATATATTTTTTTTTCCAATTTGAAAAACAACTCCTTGAGAGAATTGCCTGTCTGTGAGTGGTAGCCTGCCTGATACTCCCAGAGCTCCACAGTTACCCCAGAAATTGCAGGAGCTGACCCTCAATCTTCCTGTCTAAAAAATACATCCTTGAAATGTATGATGAGTTCACATACTGAGAAACCCTGGGGGAAGCCTGGCTTCTGTCCCAGCGTTGCCACTAACCAGCTGTGTGGCTCTCAGCAAGGTGCTTAGTGTCTCTGGGTCTGTTTCCACAAAAGCCGGGAAGAATAAGGGTGTCCTATTCCAAGGTCACTTCAAGTCCAGGGGGAACTAATGCATGCTGAACATTCAGCCATGTTGTGTATGCTAAAACTCCCAGTGAGCTTATGAGCCCTAATAGCTTCTGTTATGACATCCCTCCCTCCTTTGCTCTTTGTGTATGCATCTGTGTGTGTGTGTGCCTGTGTGTGAAGGCCAGGAGCCAATGATAAGCATTTTCTCAATTTTTCTCCACATTATTTTCTGAGACAGGGTGGCTCACTGAACCTGGGGCCCACACTCTACAGCCAGCAGGCTCCAGGGGCCTCCTGAGTCTTGCCTCCCCAGCACTAGGATTACTGACACAAGCCACAACTGACTTTATAAAATGTGAGCGCTGGGGATCAAGCTCAAGTTCTCATGCTTTCACAATAAGAACTTACCAACTGATCCATCCCCTGGCTCCATCTGCTCTCTCTGTAGAAGGGTAACAGACTAATGGCATCTCCTGAAAACTGTCTGACTCTTCAAAACACTCCATTGCCTCCATTGCCACAGAAAGCCATCACCTTGTTGCTTTAGAATAAAGCACCAAACTAGAACCTGGCGTTGAATGTGAGGAGAGTTACCTAAAAGAAGAAAAGAAACACCCCAGTTTTTCTTTAGTTCATGGCTTACTCCTGAGATCTCTGTCTAGACCCTGTCCGATCCTGATGTCTGTAGCCACACTGGCCATGTTTTCTGAATTGAAAGTAAGGACCTGTGGTTTTACAAATGCAAGAGTTCTTTGGGGGTGAGATGACTCAAAATTTTAAATTGAGATTGTTCTAGAAAAATGTAGGACATATGGTGACCATGCCCAGATTTCTCAAAGCCAGATGCTGACTGGCTCCAAGAGGAGAAAACCAAAACAATCAGAAATCTCTTCTTTTGCCAAAACAAACCCCGTGTCTCTTCCAGTGTTATTCTTGTAGATATCTTCGTTTGGGTTGGGCCTGGTCACGGTTTCCATTCTGTTGCATTTCTGAGATGAGGGAAAGCTAACACCCATGTTCACCCATGCTAGAAAATTCCTTTCTGGATGGATTTTAGAAATAGAGGAAATCAGTCTTTTTCAGTTTTGTGGTTCCTTTCCTGTCTTTTTTCCTTGGGAGGAGTCTTCAACTGTAGCTTTACCTTCATCACTGATTTACACTATCAGCAATAATAAAGTTTTGTGATCAATTTTGGATTTACTTATTTAGCATTTACCAGGAACTTGCTTTTAAATATATTTGCCACTCACAATAGTTCTATAGTCTTATAGTTAAACACCTACTACGTAGAGAGACTCAGCTCATGGACTTGGTAAATGGAATAAGTTAGATACAATTTTCCAAGTCACACATTATCATCAGCCATGATGTTTTTTTTTTCTGTAGATTGTCTTGCAGAAATGAATTTTAAAGTCAGCTAATATACATAGAGCACCTATTATAATGAGTTAAAATTACTATTAAATTATTTTATCCTGTCATCATAGAAATTAAGAATTTTTCCTTAGGGTTATCTAATTTTGGGTTCATAATACCAAGAACCAATTTTGTTGTTGCTGTTACTGATGATGTTAAAGTTTCAAAGACTTCCTAGGTCTCTATAGGACTTCTGTTAGAATTCTGAATGGACTTGTGTAGAAATTCAAGTATCAGGAGAAGGAAGTGAAGTAAACACAGGGAGTTGATTGAGGCCACTGCAGGGTCTGAACACCAAGTCTGTATGAGTGTGTGTTGATACTGTGACAACCATGAGAGACAAACAACTGATGCAAATAAGTTTGCAAATGATGACTCTTTCGGGCCAGCTCAGTGTGGTCTTTCCTCACAAGTCCATAAACCCATCACTGAAATTAGCATCTCATTACGCAGTCACCTCTCATTAGAGCCTCCCACTGGGCAGTGAGCCTTTTGGTGGGGCATATAGAGAGAGCAAAAAGGGGCAGGAAACCGAGGAAAGAATCTTAGGAGTGGGTTCAGCGCCATTAGTCCTCAGCACTGCGTGAGGCCTACCTCAGACATTTTCGATGACCTTCACCTTAGCCAAGGTTGTTGATTTCAGAAGGTTTAAAGTCACTGTTTTGAGTTCCCTGAAGAAAGAAGAAAACACAGAGCAGAATCAAAAGGCAAGGGGAAAAAATTTTAAAAAAAAAGGTAAATTTTAGAATGGTTAAAATCAATTCCATTTCTGAGAATCAGAACACCTACTCTTAAGTGACTGCCATGACTAAAATAGGAAAAAAATATAGGAAACTAAAATCTGAATTTATGGCCATCTGGAGAGACGGCACAGTGGCTAAGAGCAGGTGCTGCAGTCCTGAGTACCAGAGTTCAGAACCAGCACTCTGTTCCTTGCACTCCTGTGACCTCAGCTGCAAGGTGGGCAGAGACAGGAGCACAAGCAGGGCTTGCTGGCTTGCTAGTCTGAGAAAACTGGAACCCCCAAGTTCAGGGGCCTCAAAGGATAAATCAAGCTGATAGAGAAGGACGTTGAAACCTGCTTCTGGCCCCTGTATCTGTACAGTCATATGTCCCCAGGCAAGTAAATAAATCTTTTATTAGAGTGTCTATTTCCAGCCCAGTTATTTAGAGACCATACACCTTGATGTCACTTCCTCTAACTATAAGGCCTCTCAAGCCCATCCAAATTGATGTGGGCAACAGTAACTCGCCTCTTGTTTACTTGGAACTTAATTCTTATTTTCCAAACATTCTCAACCGCCTCAAGTCATAGAGTGTGTGCACTTTCCAGAAGAGCATGCAATATACAAAAATCCCAACTGATCAGAGTGAGAATCTGCTACCACCCATACTCTCCTTACATGGATATTGTTGGTTTTTCCATCTTTAATTCCCTCATTGAGAAGATCAAAGTGCATTTTTTTTAAAACTCCAGATCCCCCACGAACTTGCCCCTATGTTATTAGTGTCTGAGGACACAGGCCTTAATTATCCCTGAGTTGCATCTACGTACTGGAGTGTCAGCAAACTATATCGTTGTGTGTTTAGGCATATTTCAGATCGTCAGCTGTCCACAGGTAGCATTCTACGTGTTAGTCATCCACTCCACGGTGCTTGCTTCTCTTAACACACCCTTTGCTCAGAACTCCTTGTCTTTCACTTTAACAGGCACAATAATGGCAGGTCCACACGAACCTGTAGGTTCATCTTAGGTTTACCTAGGGTTATATTTCATTTGTTTTCTTGAAGATATCAGACTTTTTTTTTTCTCCCCTCAGGAACAGAGCATAGAAAAATGAAGATGACTTAAAATGGCATGTGAGATTTCTGCTACATTTACAAAATAAACAATTTATGAACCTCGGTTCCTTACCAGTGGTAATATTTGTTATAAGCATAGCATATAGTTGTGAAGTCACTGCTTAGCTGAGCCTGGGAAGAACCCTCAGATTTCGGAGTGAGTTTGGCATCCATTTCTTATTGGAGAGTCTAGCTGTGTGTGTATGTGTGTGCGCGCGCTCGCTCATGCGTGTCTTAGGAATTGTAAACTCTAGATGGAAATAAGTCTTCATCTTGAGAAGGGAGTAGAGTAACTATTGGAGATGAGCGAATAAGTTTCAGCAGATGTTTTTTGAGTGTCCATCCCTTGCCTGTGCAGGCTTCTGAGACTATTTGTGTGGGATGGCCTTTCTAAGGCAAGGCTCTGTGTCATCACAGTGACATTGGGAAGATCTTGATGAAACTTTTTATTTCCCGTGATGGATAATTTCAGCTGCTTGGTTTCTTCCCTTAGAGTGAGGAAGGCCACAATAGCCATTTCCTCGGGTTACATGCCATCTAAGAACAAGAGCGGGTGACTGAGATAGGCAGGTATGAGTTGACGTGATCTCCGGAGAAAGCAGCTATTCGAAGCATGTACAGGATATGAGCATCAAGCTCAGCAGCTACTGTTGTCTAGGTGTGGTAAACCAGCAAGTCATTCCATCTTTATGAGTCTTAATGTCGCATTCCCCCAGTAATCTAATCATGCATGAAGGGCATTTACCTGTCTGGAGGTTTTTAAGCCTGCATTGGCTGGCCCTTTTTGACCACAATAACAGCCTTAAGACTTAGACTTATTTTAAGAGAATTTTATTGATTAAGTCAATTGTTGAAATAGCAAACTATGCTTAGGGCATAGATGCCACCTGCCAAGGGAGCAAGAACTAGAAAAATAAACAGTGATGGGCCCTGCCCTCTGCCTCGTGGCTGAGACTTTCTTCTCTGCAGACACCATTCCTTCTCCTTGGATTCCTTATGCCCACTGCCTTTGCTTCTCTTCCTGTCATTGTGATAAAAGATGCTGACAGAGCAACCTAAGGCATCCAATGCTCTGCCTCACAGTTGGGGTACAGCCTCTTGGGGCAGGAAGCCACAGTGGCAGAAGCCTGAGGAGCTCAATGCAGAGAGGAGAAACAGGGAACCATGAACGCTTCCTCAGGTTTATCTCTTTCTCTATTCTATGCAATCCAAGATCACCTTCTCAGGAAATAGCCTAGCCACACCTGAGCTGGGTCCTCCTACTGTGCTCCTCTCCCAGGTGATTGTAGGCCCAGGCAGGGTGACAATTAATACTGACCATCATATTCATTTGCTGAAAACCTTGTCTGTGTGTGTCTTATGGGAGGATTAGAAGATTCCAAGACCAAACTAAAATGGCAGCAGTCACCAGCACCCTAGGGGCTGCTCTGAGGAGTCTGAGAGACACATGGAGGCAGAGAAGGATGAGCCTGCAGAGCCCATGATTTGTCCAGAACAACTGAAAAAAGGCAGGTCTCATGAGAAGATGCTTTTAAAGGTGGTCTCATGGAATTGGAAGAGAAGACGGTGGAGTGGGGCAACATGCATGGAGAGAGAAGCAGAACTAGGGTGATGGGACTGCTGAGGCAGACAAAGGAGCATGTTCTTAAGGAGTGGAGCCATCCTTGGGGCACCTGGAGGCCCATTACATTCCTAAAGTAAGCCCCCAAAGTCCATTCCCTCATGAAGCTACTGACTCATTCTTAAAACTGAACATTAAGGTCTAGCTACCAAAATTCATTATTTGGCGGCACTGGCTAACTTGTCCAATCAGGACTGACCAACTCACCCTAGTTTAGACTTCCCCCTTTCCCCAACTCACCCTAGTTCAGACTTCCCCCTTTCTCCTTAAAAGCCACTTTGGTAGAAAACACCTACAGCTGGCTTGCTTGCTGTCTGTCTTTGTCTGATTTGGAAGCACCATCCCCCTCCCTGTCCCTTCAGGGTAATAAATCTACTTTGTGCTGAGAACTTGGTGTCTGGGTGTTTTCTGTACTGATGCCAAGGTCCCTTACAGTTTCTTCTGGCTACAGCAGTGGTCCTCAAACTTCCTAATGCTGTGATCATTCAGTACAGTTCCTCATGTTGGGGTGACTCCAAACCATAAAATTATTTCGTTGATACTTCATAACTGTAATTTTGCTACTGTTATGAATTATAATGTAAAAATCTGGTATTCAGGATATCTGGTATGTGACCCCCAAAGGGGTTCTGACCCACGGGTAAGAACTGCTGGTCTAAGACAAGGAGATCTCAACTTGTCTAAACAAGACCAGCACAGTGACAACCCAGGTGGCATGCCCACAGGGATGGGGAAAATCTCATCAGGCCTCACCTCTATATGCTACTGGCAATCAATGGCTGCTGAGACCAGGAGAATGAGTATTCTCCAAGATCAGCCCTGTGGTAGGTGACCCAATCTGAAGTTATCAGCCCTTAACACATACACATATGGCCAACACTAAATATTGTATACACAGGCGTTTTCATATACATGTATGTATGTGAAAGCGTCTATGTGTGTAAAGCAATAATAATTAAAGAAGAGCTTATAAAGTTAAGATGGAGTTAGGGAAACGTGAGAGAAGTTATATGGGGGATAGAGAGGGGTGGAAAATATGTAAACATAGTCCTCCTTTATGATATTCTAAAATCATTAAATTAAAAATGTAAGAGAGAAAAAATGTTCTCTAGAAACATTTATTACAACAGACTTCTCGGAGCTGGCTTATGTTTCAGAGAAGTTACTGAGGGAGAGAATACAGAGGTTGAAGTTGCAGAGGCTAGAAGAATAGAGTTGTGCAAATAATGTATGCATCAACATATGTAAATGTTATGTGTGTTGGTGTGCTAATATTAATACAGGAATAGGCATCGGTACAGACATAAGACACCTTTCCTGGTGGCCATCAATCTCTTCCTCACTACCCCTGCTGGAACCAAGGGTCAAAGGCAGAAGGCAGGGATCCCTCTTTTGGCTTGGGAAAGCAAAACCTGGGTGTGTTCAGCTTTGCCTGGCTGGTTTCCACAGCCCCAAAGCAGTACTGTTTACTCCTTCCCACATTTTGGCACTGGGCAGACAGCTACCTTGGACGGCAGAAAACTGGAAACTGCACACTAACAGGAAACATACATGCAAGCATTCAAACCAAGCTTTCTATTAAGTGATCGCAGCTCTGGTTAGTATTCATTTGAATAATTTGCTTGGTCGTCTGTGGGCTGTGTGTGTGGAATCCGATTTTCCTTGCATGTCATGTTGTTATGAAGTTCCCAGCTTGCCACAGAAATCAGGCAGGTTTCTCCTCTTTGGTTTGGAGAGGAGATTCTTAGCAGTAGGGTCAAACCATTGAGGCAACCGAGTACAAAAGAACAAACAGCACAGGATCCTTCCTGAAATGCAGCAAGATTCATACAACAGGTGACTGAAAAGCCTTTACCTTGGAATGCAACCACAGTTAGAATTATCCAGAAACAGCACAAAATGGAAGAGCATACTATAATAATAATAATAATAATAATAATAATAATAATAATATACTACTACCAATAATAATAATACTATAATAAGCAAGCAAGACACAAATCTCTGCTGCTCACAGTATAAGTGAGAAGTCATGGTTGACCTGCACAGAATTCTGTAGGCCAGTGTCAAGGAAATGAGGTATGGTAAATTGTACACCCAGCAACTGGCTTCTGCTTTGAATTCTACACTAATATTATTTATTTTTAATATTGCTTTTGACAGAGACTATATACATATGTGTGCATATTACATATGTAGGTGTATTTGTAGACATACAGATGAGACACAAGTTACTATTAATCCCAAAGATTCAAGGAGAAAGACTATACCAACCTAGTCATCATGGCCAAGTTAATTAAAGCAAACAATTAATTAAAACAAGCTTTGTGTATGTGTGTGTGTACATGTGGTGTCTCTCCCTAAAAGCAGGGTTCAAGAGATCAGCATTGGACATGAGGAAGACAAGGCTTTTATAGATCAGGGGTAGGGGTCTTCCAGATGGGGGATTTGACAAGCTAAATAGGTAGGTTTACAGGAACAGAACGTAAGTATAACAAGTTGGTCATAACAACCTCCTGAAACAAAAACATGATTGCAAAGGTGGTCATAACAACCTTTTAAAACAAAGGTAGGGTGGCAAGATGGTCATTACAACTTTTGAAACAAAGATATGGTTAGAACAGGCAGTACAGAACCATCTGCAATTAAGGTTCCAGGTGGGGCATAGCCCAATACTTGAGAAGCAGACGTTTATTCATAAACAGGAATGAACCTAGTTTGTCTTTACTATAAGATGGCTTTAAGCGTCTTATACTGGAGGTAGGCTGGTTCATAATTATATAAATATGTTATAGAGAAGCTGAAAGAAACCCCTAAAGCAGAGAGCTTTATTTGCCTATAATAGAGATGACTAACATCCAAGCAAGTCTTCTCTATCTCTGGCCCTCCCCTCCTTGAGATCGTGTCTTATGTATTCCAAGTTGGAGTCAAACTTATTATGTGGCCGAGGATGACCTTGAAGTTCTGGTCTGCCTGCATCCATCTCTTCAGTGCTGGGGTTAGAGGTGTCCACCACCAGGCCCAGTTTGTGGAGGTATGGGGTGCAACTCGGGATGTTATGCATACCAGACAAGTGCTCAACCAACTGAGCTGCATCTTTGGCCCTTCTCTTTTTCTTGCAGGGGGATTTGTAAATGATATGCTCCTATTTGTGTTTACAGTGTGGCTGTGGGCTCTCTTATCCCGTGGAAGTCAAATTGCTAGCTATTTCTGCTTACATTGGAATTGTGGCCTAGGGATTTCATTTGTTTTCCTTCTCTCCTTTCCTTCTTCCTTCCCTCCTTTCTTAGAGAACTTACCTGTTCTTGAGGAAGGCTGCATCTGTCTTTCATTCTATATGTAGCTTTCTTTGCTCTATTTCATCAGGAAAAGGAACTTACAGTCTCATTCTGACTTGAAACTCTTGTTGTGCTCTTCAAGAACACCCTTGCTTGGAAAGTGCTGTCCTGCTCCATGTGGCCCATTCTCTTCTCATCCTCATGGATGGAATTTCCTGGTGTTCCTGTTGAAAACTGCACAGCACAATCTACAGCAGTGCTTTCTTCTCCTTGTCCAGCAGAGAGGAAGAATTGAGATGAGCTTGCATATTTTTCTTCATAAATTTATGTTGTTTTCAAGCAATTTGTGTTTTCTTTGATTATACTATCAAGAAGTCTTTTAAAATTTACTTTAGAATTTTGCCAAGAATTTATAGCAGTTTATCCAGCCTGTATCTTCTGAGATCTTTCTCCATCTTTTGAAACTTAGGATGGAATGTGCTTATAAACTTTTAAAGTTTTGTTTATTCTCACTATTGAAAATATAATCTTGTACACTGGTGTAAAACTGATAGAGAGCTAAAATGTTTATGAGCAGTGTCCAGATCAGTCCAGAGCAGAAAGCGCTCAGCGCCAGTGGTGGCTCATGCCTTCAATCCCAGAACTCAGGAGGCAGAGGCAGGTAGATCTCTGAGGCTAGCCTGATTTACAGAAGATGTTTCAGGACAGCCAGGGCTTCCCAGAAAAACCCTGTGTCAACCCCCCAAAACAAACAAACAAACAAACAAACAAACAACACCCCCCAAAGAAAACTCTAAACAAAACAACAACAAAAATACCAACAGTCAAAACTTAACAACAAAACAAAAACAAGAACTCAACTTCAGGACACTATAGATTTTTAAAAAGGATATATTGTTAGGTCTTAAAGAAACCTGGGATAAATGACTAACAAGGTGGCTATTTAACATATCAGAGTGGAAGCTAACCCCCAGGCTCCCCCAGTACCTGTTCTCGACTCTGTTGTGGTTCGGGAACAGCCACACTAACCACTCAGACACTGACAGCAGTCAGATATGCCTGTTTTATTGAAGGTACACCCCAAGAGTGATTGATCAGGGACACAACTGGATTCAGAAGCCAAGACTGTGGCCCCTGGCCATTCTCAAGGTCCATTTTTATGCAGGAAAAACCACAAGTAGGTTTCTTGGCAACATTTAGTAACATTTGTAACATTTAGGCTATCTAGATAAAGAATTGCTCTCTGACATTTAAGCTAATTGGCTAGGTCTAATGTCATAGGAGTCTAGGGAGTTTCCAAGACCCAGGGCCTGGTAATGGGAGGCTTTCAGACTAGAAAAACAACACGTCACAGTTACAGATAAAATTAAGGTTACAGGCTAAGGCTAAAGTAGAATTATTAGAACTATTGTCAAGTTTTAGCACAGCAACTCCTGGCTCCTCTCAGCACTTCTCACCCCTCTTCTCTGTGTCTCTCGCCCACATTCTCTCATGGCCGGGTTCAGTCCGCTGGCCATGTTCAGTCTGGAATGTTCCAGATGCTGGCTGTACTCTCCCACATATCTACAAAACCCCTCTCAACTATAGCCAGGAGAGCCCATGTCCTCATTTTCATGCATACGTTTTCTAAATCTATATTAAATGTATAATCAAATGTTTACAAATTGCAAACCATATAGTGAAGTAAAAAAAAAAAAAAAACCTAAAATATTTAAATAAAAGCAAGCACCTCAGCGGGGGCCCAGAGCATCCAGAAGACACCCAAGCAAGCGCTGTGCCCCAGGCCTGGTGGGCACCACTACAATAACTAAATATGCCATGGAGAGGTGGAAAAGATAGAAAAATAGAGCAGTGTGTGCACTGTAGAGAGAGGTGGAACTGGAGACATGATGGCCATGACAGCTGAGAGACAGGGCTGAGGTCCGTAAGCCATCACTGCCCAGGAAAGCTGGCTGAATGTTCAACAGCCTGGAGCTTATTCAGCCCCTGAACCAGCTGCCCAGTGGAAGGAAAACCCTGGCTCTGGGCCAAAAAGAAAGTCGGAGATGAAGAAAGGTTTACTTCCTAGATTGGACCTCCTCGAAGGACCACCATGCCAGGCAGTGTTGATGAAGCTGGAAATTCATGTGGACATACACAGTTGGCGATGTTCTTGAGGGGACCATTCTGATGGCAATGGCAGGTATAGCTACCTGAGGCCCTCTTGAGACCCATGGCCCACACAGCTGCTGAGGGCCGTGAGAGGGTCAGTGATTCTGATACAATCAAGGGCCATATAGATGTCTCGGGCTCTTGTTACCACTTAAGTCCATGAGGATGTCCTTGGTCTAGGCTGCCCTCCGAAACCACGTTCATATCCATGCAAGAGAGAGTTGGCCCCGCCCCTCATATAATGCAAGGTTGATGGGAGGCCAGCTCATGACAATGGATCTCCTGAATTGATGGCTTCTGGAGTAGACGCAGGTGGATAAAGACTCATTCTTCCTGGGGCTGCTGAGCACTAGAAATTTGACCATGCTCCAGTGAGTATGCAGACAACACAAAATGGACTTCTCATTTCTCTTCTTGAGGTGGATGGCACGGACGATGGGGGACAGGCATGGGACAATTGAGAGGTGAGTGCGATTGGGATGCACGATATGAGATTCCCAAATGATCTACTAAAAATAAAAAAAAAAATGAAATAATAGAAAATTTTGAATGATTTCCCATTTAGGAGTCAGAAAAGTGACATGACAGAGCAGAAACCAATGAAAACCCAGGAACAAAAAAACACAGACCCAGGGAATAGCGCCATGCTCAAAGGGGAGGAGACACCGCTGCTGCGTAATAGAAGAGCATGCGCACTGCTTGCGAGACCTAGAATCACAAGCTTGGGGAGCAGAGGCAGGAGGATAATGAATTTGAAGTCTAAGCTATTGAAACACTGACCAAAGAAAGTGAGATGGGGAGAGGGAAGGAGAGGAGGAGAAAGAAGCAAAAAGGACCAAAGATAATTACCACCATTACAGAATGAGGGAATTTACAACTATAATGGAAAAAAAAAAAACCCAAAAGAACTGAGACTCTTTGTCTGGAGAGGGGCTCAGTGGATAAGAGCACTGAACAAACATGAGGATCTGAGTTCAAATCCCTAGCACACTGATAACTGTGCTATCTCATTTCATAATATTTTTCTATACATATCCACCCAAAGGCAGAGTCCCAAGCAAAGTTCATATGCAGCCTGTTTCTCCTGAGAACTCTTCTCAGAGAACTAGAGCGGGGCAAGAGTAACTGGGAAATAGATCAATGCTTTTATCTTTCCAGGAGCTGTGGGGAATACTTGAGACTGGCCATAAATGAAGGGAAGAGAAGTTTATTCCCTGGTTCCTTTCTCCACAGATCCACCATTCCCTTGGGCGGGCAAGGGTGTTGCATTTGTAATTTCCACATGTCCCAAGATTTAACAAATACGACTATGTGAAAACTTAAAAATTTTCTCACAGTAGAGGGAACAGGCAGCCTCCAGAAGGTTAGAAAATCTCCGCCAGCCACACCTCAGTCAGATTGTTATTGTCTAGAATCGATAAAGAACTTAAAAGTTAAAGACACAAAGAAGTCCCAAAATGCCAGTCAAGAAACAGGCCAATGAAATGAACAGGCAGTTCTCAGAAAAGAAATACAAATGGCCAGTACATGATTTTAAAGTGCTCAACAGCCTCAGCTATCAGGGAGATGCAAACTGAAACTACGTCGGGCCTATTTCATGCTAGTCAGAACGGCTCTCATCAGGAAAGTATAGCAACAGATGCTGAAGAGGTTGTGAGGAAAGAAGGAAACTTTTCTGCCGTTGGTTGGTGGAAGTGTGAATCAGTAGAGCCACAGGGAAAGCAGTCTGAAGGTTTCTCAAAAACTTGAACTGCCGTATGCCCCAGCTATGCCCCCCTGGTGTATGATCAAAGGACTGTATCCTATCACATGGATAGTTATACATCCATTTTCACTGCTCTATTTACAATACCAACGAAATGGATCCAAACAAGATGCCCAACTGACAGAGAAATGGATAATGGAAACTTGCTGCAACAACAATGAGATTTTATTTACCTGTAAAAAGTGAAATTGTGACAACTTTGTAAAAGAGATTGGTCTGGAAATTATTACTTTAAACAAGGTGACCCAGATCCAATCAGGCAAAAATTCATTTTTCTGCACACATAGGTGTGTATGTGGGTGTGGGGGAAAACAGTGGGTGTTGAAAAAGGAGAGAAGAGAACAGGATACATAGGACATGAAAGCCTGATACTGGCAGAGAAGGTAGAGGGCTCAACTGCAACAAAATATGCTTGGAAATGCTATAATGAAGCCTAACATTTGGTATGCCAATTTAATAATAAAATTAAAAACAGCAAAGAATGGGTAAGCAAGGCTTTCTTGCCTCCTAGCTGGAAGAACAAGAGATTTGGAAAGGACACCAGCAACAATGGAGTTGGTGTACTTTGGAGCTCAAGGGAACAGGTTCCCTGGAGTCCTGATGAAATGGTTTCTCCTTTCCCCTAACTGATCCTGGGTTTGTGGTCTAGCTGTGCAGTCACGTCACACAAGGATAAGTGACTGGCCCACCTGACATTTCACACAAGAGCAAAGTCATTGGTGGGCACAGAACCCCATCTTTCTCAAAATTCCCCTTACAATACTTTTTCTTTTTTAATATAATTTTTTATTTATTACAATTTATTCACTTTGTAGCTCAGCTGTCAACCCCTCCCTCATCTCCTCCTATGTCCCTGCCCCAGTGCATTGATAAAGGAAGACCTTCTCTCCTTCCATTTGACCCTAGCCTATCAGGTCTCATCAGGACTGGTTGCATTGTCTTCCTCTGTGGCCTGGTAAAGCTGCTTCCCACCCCCCCCTCAGGGGAAGGTGATCAAAGAGCCAGCCACTTGAGTATATGTCAGAGACAGTTCCTGTTCCCCTTACTAGGATGCCCATTTGAAGACTGAGCTGCCATGGGCTACATCTGTGCAGGGGTTCTAGGTTATCTCCATGAATGGTCATTGGTTGGAATAATAGTCTCAGAAAAGACCCCTGGGTCCAGAATTTTTGGTTCTGTTGTTCTCCTTGTGGAGCTCCAGACCATTCCAAGTCTTTCTATCTCCCCCTTCTTTCATAACATTCCCTGCACTCCCAAAGTTTGGCTATGAGTCGCAGCATCTGCTTTAATACCCTGCTGGGTAGAGTCTTTCAGAGGCTCTCTGTGGTATGCTCCTTTCCTGTTTCCTGTTTCTCCCTCTTCTGATGTCTATCTCATTTGCCTTTCTGAAAGAGGATTGAGCATCTTACACAGGGTCCTTCCTCCTTCTTGCTTAGCTTCTTTAGGTATGCAGATTTTAGTATGTTTATCATATATTATATGTCTAATATCCACTTATAAGTGAGTATATATCATGTGTGTCTTTCTGCTTCTGGGATACCTCACTCAGGGTAAGCTTTTCTAGATCCCACCCTTTGCCTGCAAATTTCATGATTTCCTTGTTTTTAATTGCTGAGTAGTATTCCATTGTATAAATGTACCACAATTTCTGTATCCATTCTTCAATTGAGGGAAATCTGGGTTGTTTTCAGAGTCTGGCTATTATGAATAAAGCTGCTACAAACATGGTTGAGCAAATGTCCCTGTTGTATACTTGAACATCTTTTGGAAATATGCCTAGGTATGGTATAGCTGGATCTCGAGGTAGCACTATTCCTAATTGTCTGAGAAAGCACCAGATGAATTTCCAAAGTGGTTGTAGCAGTTTACATTCCCATCAGGAATGGAGGAGGGTTCGCCTTTCTCTACATCTTCTCCAGCATGTGTTGTCACTTGAGTTTTTGATCTTAGCCATTCTGATGGGTGTAAGGTAAAATCTCAGGGTCATTTTGATTTGCATTTCCCTGATGACTGAGCATTTCTTTAAGTGTTTTTCTGCCATTTGATAGTCCTCTATTGAGAATTCTCTGTTTATCTCTGTACTCCATTTTTAAATTGGATTATTTGATTTGTTGCTATTTAATTTCTTGAGTTCTTTATATGTTCTGGATATTAACCCTCTGCCAGATATAGGGTTGGTGAAGATCCTTTCCCAATCTGTAGGCTGTCATTTTGTTCTGACGACAGTGTTCTTTGCTTTACAGAAACTTTTCAGCAAAGTGACTGGATACAAAATTAACTCAAAAAAATCAGTAGCCCTCCTCCATACAGAAGACAAATGGGCTGAGAAAGAAATTAGGGAAACAACACCCTTCACAATAGCCACAAAGGACATAAAGTATCTTAGTGTAACTCTAACCAAGCAAGTCAAAAACTTGTAGGAAAAAAACTTTAAGTCTCTGAAGAAAAAAATAGAAGATATCGGAAGATGGAAAGATTTCCCATGCTCATGGCTTGGCAGGATTAACATCGTAAAAAAAATAGCCATCTTACCAAAAGCAATCTATGGATTCAATGCAATTCCTATTAAATTACCAACACAATTCTTTACAGACCTTGAAAGAAAAACTCTCAACTTCATATGGAATAACAAGAAACCCAGAATTGCTAAACAATCCTCTACAATAAAAGATCTTCTGGAGGTATCTCCATCCCTGATCTCAAGCTGTGCTATAGAGCAACAGTAATAAAAACTGCATGATACTGGCATAGAAACAGGCTGGTGGATCAATGGAATTGAATAGATGACCCAGAAATAAACCCACATATTTATGGACATTTGATTTTTGACAAAGATGCCAAAACCACACAATGGAAAAAAGATAGCATCTTCAACAAATGGTACTGGTCTAACTGGATGTCTATATGTAGAAAAATGCAAATAGATCCATACTTATCCCCCTGCACAAAACTAAAGTTCAAGTGGATCAAGGACTTCAGCATAGAACCAGACACACTAAACCTGTTAGCAGAAAAAGTGGGGAAGAGCCTTGAGCTCATTGGCATAAGAGACAACTTCCTGAACAGAACACCAAAAGCACAGGCTCTAAGAGCAACAATCAATAAATTGGATGATACTTTTTCTAAGATGGAGCTTTTTATACATGTCCAGAAATCCAAGGTAGCCGAGACCTTAGTCATGCAGCAGCAGTATGACTGGCTTAAGTTCTCTGCCTCCAACAAATGGCAAGGGTGAGGCACAGAGGGCAGAGGATCTTCAAGACATGACTGGCATGTGGGAGGACACAGCAAAATAACAAGTATCTCCAGTACAGGTCCAGCGTGTGAGTTTGAGTTGCTTTGAGGTAGAGTGAAGACGAGAGCAGTCTTTTGGGATCTAGGAGGATGATAAAGGACAACTCTGTGGTTGGGACACAGCGGTGCCCAGCACTCATGAGATCCTACATTTCTTTCCTAGTTCTACAAAAATAAAATAAAATGAAATAAAATAAAATAATAGCAAAATAAAATAAACAAAAGTAAAAGTCTATTTCTAAATCCCAGACACTGTAGGGACAGAACACACGTTCAGAGGCCATGACTTAGGATTGTCTCTGACTCTGCCAGAAGATTGTTCAGCTGTTAATTGATTTTTTAAGGGAGCTTCACGACTGGAAAATCCCTAATGTTTTATCTTCTCCACCTCTAAAATCCCCTAAGTCCCCAAATTCAAACCAATAGCAATGAGCCACAAGTCTTGATAGAGTAGAGCCATTTGCCAAGGAAGAATCCCACAATTCTCTTTTCTTCTTGCATTGGTCGCAGGTGACCAAGGCAAAACACAGCTGAAGTTGGCCAGGGTGGCCCTGGGGTCTCCTTGCACTGAATGTCAGCATCCTAGTCTACCCTGTAAGACACGCTGTGGACTCCTGTACATACCTTTACCATGACAGTAGAATGCAATGTTTCTGATTCAATTTCCCTGTCTGTATCAAACAACCTTTTCTGAAGAGAAGATTATTCAGTAATTTACCACTTAGTAGTAGGTTAATGTCTATGAGGTCCCACTTGCCAGTGGGATAGCCCAACACAGCTAGACACTGGGAAAGGAAACCAGTAATTTTTTCCTTGGTAAAAAGAAGAGTCCTTTCCTTCCTGTTGTGCTAGGGTGAGGCATGAGTGGTGAGTGAGATATTGTGAGCTTCCTAGCATCACTCTACCTTCCCTCTTTTGACGACCCTCCCTTGTTTAATAGGAATTCTGATTCACCTTGTAGCTGAAAAGCAACTGAATCTTTTTCACCAACCCTAGGGCTGGGGTGTTTTAGATCTTGTGGCTCAGATTCCTCTACTTCCATGCCCAGAGCACTCTGTATGCAGATGTTCATGACATACGCATAGGTTCCCCAGTCCTCCCACGGCTTCATCGTTGCTGGCCTTGGCTATATCTAGAAAACACAGGGTGGCTTTTCAATTAATTTATTTTTCTTAAACATCAGGAGAAACGGAATTGAGGAGCTATGACTTGTAACTGAAAATTTCACAGCTAATTTTCTTTCCTTAATGGTTTTTCCTAATCTTCAGGGTTGACCAAGAGAAGAACAAACGATCTTAAGTTCTTGGTCCCTTAGTAGTAATCCAGTCCATGCATAGTTACATCTACAGTAGGTTCTCCCAATTCTTAAGATTCCATATGGCACAGAGGAAGCCCCTCTGAGTCTTTGTGAGTGAGAAAGAGAAGATGGGGGAGTTTGGGTCCACAGCAGACTATGTGCTCTGCTATCTTACGCACTTCCCCCTAGATTCCATTCAAATCAGACACAAACTCATCTTGTAAAACAGAAAGTGGATAAAATTGACTTGAAATTGCTTTGTTAAATTTAAAACCTTTTCGAGATGAAGGTTCATGAAGCCAAGCCTGGCCTCAAACTTAGGTAGCTGAGGATAACCTTGAACTTCTGCTTTCCATGCCTCGGGGTTGGGAATTACAAACATGGCACCACCTCCAGCTTAAACTGTTTTTCAGAGTCTTTGTTGTTTAGCGTGTGTCTTCTTGCCTAGTTTGTCACTGTGTTTAGCAGTAACTGTTTAACCCCCTTTCCACTGGGCATGAAACTATCTTCACTTTCTAAATGGGAAATGCATGTTGGGATTTCTTAGCCTTCGTGTAAATTGATGAGGATTACTGCCATGATTATATTTTTGCTGTGAGACATCTGTAAAAAGACATTTAAATTCCTGGAACAGCTTAGACTGCGAGAGGTAGAACATTTCCTTCTGTTGCTCTTTAAAAAAAAATAATAATAGAAGTTGTGTCTGTGGCTTGTGAAGTTTTATGGGAAGCCATGACAAGAAGCTGCAGTTTGGAAGGATGCTTATTAAAACCTACATACATTATGTATGAATGTGCACTTGTTTTGACCTCCTCTCCTGGAACCCTCCCAATCCCGATTATACCAGGCTGAGCTGTGAAGCTCAGAAAACTACAAAGCCCTTTAATTGGGGCATTAGAAGTTTCAAAATACCAGTTCAGAAAAGCTTCTTAAGGCTTATGTTTCTCAAAAAACATAATCTAAGTTCTTGTATGAGTGCCATGTTCTACCCTGAGAAGATTGATGCAGTCAGCACTGAGCGTGTCAGGCAAGTAGCCTGTCAAAACCAGGGACTGAATACCCATGTTATAAATCTATAAGGAACAGCAAAGTTAAGGAAATAGTAAATGCTAGAGAAGAACTACTCCTTGGAGTTCAAACTACAAACTCTCCTCTTCCTGACATTAGCAGATGTAAAGGAATCACTACTTAGAATGAAGGAATATGGAAGTCACATGGGATGAACAGATGCCTTTTTAAAAGCACATTTAAAATTCCAGCTGCTTTTTGAATCTGGAAGAAGCCTTGATCTTTTATTCTGGTGAAAGGTGTGTTTGCCTTTGAGTGAAACAGGGACAAAGGGCTACATGCTGTTTGTAATAGCTGAAAACTCGCTTTTGATGAGACAGGATGGTTTAAATCAGCCATGACAGAACAGAGCAGGGGTGTGGAGGGAGGAGATGGCTGAACCACCCACATCTCTTCTTCAGCCACCCGAGCCAGTTGTTCAAACTGGCATGCACACCTTGCCCTCTGAGATCCACTCAGAGATGGTGCAGCTGTGGTTGGGGTTGGAGTATGTGGCACCTCCAGCGCACAAACGTGCCCCCACACTTGGGAAATGGAACAATGACTTTGGGAACATGAATACATAAAATTCAGACACAAGCTTCAAATCTTTGAAAAGAAAATTTAGAAAAATGAGTTTTGTCTTTTCCACCAACCTCTGAAGCCTATC
Source organism: Meriones unguiculatus (assembly GCF_030254825.1). Taxonomy (NCBI): domain Eukaryota; kingdom Metazoa; phylum Chordata; class Mammalia; order Rodentia; family Muridae; genus Meriones; species Meriones unguiculatus. The sequence continues at coordinate 154,189,830 of NC_083349.1, forward strand.
TGACCCATTTCCTAACATCCTCATCTACCCTGAAATCCTTACCTAGTCAAACTTTTTTATGTTGCTTTTATTTTGTTCTATGCATTAGTTTAGCACCCCTCCCCCCAAAAAAAAAGAATCTTGAAGAAATTCATGTCATCATCTTGTTTTTCAGCAAGGGTTACCAAAAATGCCTGCCATGGTGCATGGTGGTCAGGAGAGAAATTAATCAATCCAGATCTGTCCAAAGTTTGGAAGGAAAATCCACAAGCATACACACAAAAATTAGGGTTCTACTTAAAGTTATTGTCTGGTGATTATCTCCTCTTTTTCCTCAGATCCTACTAAAATTATAGTGAGTGGAGAGAGAAGATACCAATGCACAGATACAAAAGGAATAGACACCACAGGCAAATGTGCACAGTCTTGGGGTAAATAAAACAGGCCCAGGCTATGGAGACAGGTTGATAGCTGAAGCACTTGCTGTACGAGAAATGGGACCTGAGTCCCCAGGACCCAGCAAAAATGCCACCTGCCATTCCACTGTAGGAAGAAGGTGTATGGAACAAGCTAGCTAGGGAGACTAGCTTTGTATGCGAGTTCTGCAATTCACTTAGAGACTACCTCCCTGAGTAAAGTACAAAGAAAGAGGAAGATGCCAGTCATGCCCAGACATATGAACAGGCACCTGCCCATACACCTGAAAACACACATACAACATGTGCTCAGAGTGAAGAGAAGGGAAGAAAAAGCAGCTAGGAAAACATGATGGGAACACCGCAAATGACCATTTTGAATTCCTGAGCACCAGCCACTGCTTAGAAAATTCCAGTAGTGTCAGCCTTGGGTAGGAGCTAGAACCGAATGAATCCCGACCCTCCCAGGACTAAGGGAGCAGGGGGTGGGGGAGCTCATGGAAACTCCTTTTTGCAGAAGAAGGCGCCTAGTTCTATCTGCGTCTAAACTGAGAGCAAGATGAACTCCCGTGGTCCACATGCTCTAGCGTAGCAGAAGCCTGAGAATGAAAGGAGGCTCTTTGGAGGAATGGACTCCTCTTGTTAGTGTAAAATGGCAAGTCTGAGTGGAAAGCGAGCCAGGCCGTGAGAAGTGGCCCTGCTGTTCACAGCTTTCCCAATCTGGACCCGAGTTGCCAAAAGCAACAGGAAGGCAGTTTTGCCCCAAGAACTTACAAACCACACAAACCACCCCAAACTCCCTCTGGTATGCCCCAGCTACCCAGCATTTTCCAAGAACGCATCTCTGAATCTCTGCTCCTTTGGCATCTAAACAAAGCCTGCCAGCTGCAGGGGAATGCAAGCCCCTCACCCTCATGCCTTCGGAAGAGGGACACACAGATTAAAGACCCATGCTTTCATCTGGAGTTTTTCCTTGTGACCCCGACCATAAAATCTGAGAATGTTCAGTTGTGCAACCAGGGCTAGTGAGTGGGTGGAGTTTTCATTTTTGCTTTTTTTGGATCATTCAATGGGAAACAGATTAAATATTCATGGCTCTGCCCCTAGTCTCTCTCTATGGAAGCCAAAACTGTCAGGCTGTACATAGAGTCTGTAAATTTTCTGAAGAGGTAAAGCAGATAGAATAGTAGATTCAAATTGACATTAAGAACTATATTTTTATTAAGATATTTTTCCAATTTCATATTCATTCCTGGTGAATTTGTGAAATTTGGAGACATGAAAGGTGGGTGGATGGGTGTTGGATGATGATTAATTGACAGGATATATATGATAGAGATAGGGAAAAGGTTAATCCATTTATCAGCCTTCTGACTAGGACAGTCTATTACACTGTAAACTTAAGGACAGAGCTTACACTAAGATACGGGGGTGAAATTTAATCATCGTTTGGAACACTGAAGCTTGTGATGTGGGAGGGATAGCCTAAATGGCTGGGTCTAGAAGAGAATGGGTAAGGCAGGCTAGTGCTTAGGAGAGAGACGTGAGGTAGAGGCTCAGACTTGGAAGCCTGCTGCAGGCATATGTCAGAAAACCGCAGGAGTGGATGAGATAGCCCTGGGCTGACAGGAAGAGAGGGAAGGGAATAGAAAGAAACAGGAATTCACGGAGAAGAGATGGGCCATCCAGAGAAGTCACATGAGAACTGGTAGAGGGATGAGAAAATGATGCCAGTGAGCACAGATGCTTCAAGAAACGTGGCTGTGGAGAGAGAGAGCAACATGACAGGGGTGGATGAAAAAATCGCTGCATGGAACCATCACATTAAGCCACCGGAGCTCCACAAGGAATCCCACAGTGTCAGGCGCAGCTTCTTGTTCATGCTCATTTGTGCAAGAAGCATTACTTAAAAACAAAACACTTTTTTTTTCTTTTATGGTTTCATCCATGTATACAATGTAACTTGGTCGTATCTACCCCTCACTCTCCTATCTCTCCACCCTCCCACTATCCATTCACTCTCCTGACACATCTTCTCACCTTCATTTCTTCCTCCTTCCTATTTCTTTAGAACCCTCTGAGGCTGAATAATGCTGCCCAGATGCTCACAAGTGTGGAAACATCCACCAGATCACAGACAACAGATCAGTGGCCAGACCCCCAAAGGAAAAGCGCTCCTCTCCAGAGTCCATCAGCTGCTAACAGCTTTTGACCTGGAGGCTGGTGATAGGGGCAGGGCTCACAAGCCGTTCTCCTATCCTTGCCGGAATGCTGACTGGCTTGATCTCTCACAGGTTTCAGACAAGTCACTACAAAAGCTGTGAGTTCATGAGTGCCACGGCCATGCCATGTCAGAAGAAAGCATTTCACAGCACTCCTCCTCGGTCTTCTCTCAATTTTCTCCCACCCTTCCTTCCGGGACATTTCCTGTGTATTTGCTGTGTGTTTTGGGGGGGTAATTAATATAAATGCCCCATTTAGGACTAAGCAAACCATTGTTACCATGATCAGCAAGTTGACCAGTTATGAATCCCTACATAAACCTCTGACCACTTCAAAAAGAAGCTTCTCTGACCAAGTATGAGTTTGGCTTCATTTCAGTCATGTGACTAGTCACTTTCGTGGATTCTCCATGCTGTTCAGCCACTATTCTTACATGACTGTCCATGTCTTCCTGTCCTGTAGCAATCTGCCAGCCCTTCCTCCTCCATCCTCATTCTCAGCTGGGGACCTGTCTGCCCATCTTACATGACTGTCCATGTCTTCCTGTCCTGTAGCAACCTGCCAGCCCTTCCTCCTCCATCCTCATTCTCAGCTGGGGACCTGTCTGCCTCCTTCACAAAGAAGGATGAAGTGTGTCATTTACTACCGAAGAAAAAAATTATATATATATATATATATATACATATATATATCACATTTTCTCTATCCATTCGTTGGGCACCTAGGTTGGCAGGCTGGTTCCATAACTTAGTTCTGACAGAAGGTGCTGCTGACATCAATAGACTAGCCTCTCTGTGATTTATTGAGTTAGAGCCTTATAGATACAGAAAACATGTTAAGATAGTCATTTAGCCTCAGAAAGGCAAATACTGTATTTTACTTTTATCTGTGCATTCTGGATTTTACAGATTCATCAACTCACATACATTCTGCTAACATGAAGTGGAAGTGTAACTGGGGATGAGAGGGCCTAATAGGTAGGAAAAGGAGAAAAGGGGAGTCATGGAGTAGCGGGAGGAACAGTTGAAAAGTGCATTGTATACTTTCTTCCACTGTATGGGTTTCAGCATAGAACTTGGGTCATCAGGCTTGGAGGCAGGAGCCTTTACAGGCTGAGCGATCTAGCTGGCTTAGACATCGGTTTCCTAACCTATGAAAATAGGGATGATAGTGCTTTCCTCAAAGTTTTCCAGTGAGTATAAACTGAGATACTATATGCGAATCACGTAGAATCCACAGGCACACAACACAAATGGACCTTTTAGTTCTTTCCCTGGAACTCGTCGGAAAAAGTTTCTAAAATTCATTGACTAGATTTGCAAATCCTTTGTGTATTTTCACTATAACCCACATTGCCGGAGTTACCAAGAGAGATAGGCACATTGGGACAGTAAGTCTTACTGCAAAGCCTTAGGATAGAAGACAGGGAAATCCCAAACCATTCAGGAAGATGAGGTCACAAGCAGAACTGAGAGAGAAGAAGTGCTAGGTAATCAGAGAGACCTGGATAGTGGTAAATGTGCTTCTGGACTCCAAGAAAGTCATGGAAAAGCATTCTGCGAGAAGTGGCTCTCACATCACAAGCCTCCTGAAATACTTGCTTGGGATGAGAAGGGTGGTAAGAACAACTGGGTCCCCATGGAAGGAGAGTTTTGATTGGCTCCCAGCATGTGCAGCAAGCTTGGAAGGGACAGTGCGATGCACCAGTCTGTTTTGCTAAGCCTGTCTGGGAGCATCCTGGGCTGGTAAGGAAAGCCGGCTATTCTTACCTCTCCCTTTCAGACGCTTGGGCATGTATATATATATATATATATATATATATATATATATATATATATAACTTTTAGTTTCCTCAGACTCTAGCTTATAAATCACTTCATTCTCTGACAGGCTGGTGGGACAGGCTTTGCGGCATTCTGGCAGTTTGGCGAGCTCACGCTCCCAGTTCTCACAGGGTCCAAAGGGTGAGCATCTTGTCTGCTGAAGACTTGGGCCCAGAGTTTGTCAGCAGCCTCTTGGGAGGCTTCGTTATAGAATGTCTGACTATCCCTGTCCTAAATCTACCAGGCTGTGAAAACAATGGGCAGAAACCCACCATTCCCAAGAACTTTCCCTGAGGCCACTCATGTGTGATAACAAAGTGGGCTATCTCAAACGTGGCATTGACTCTTAGACCTGGTAGACCTAGACTTGGAATAGGCTGCTGCCTTTTAACGCCATCCCATATTACTTGGCTGTTGCTGGGATAAAACATCATGACCCAGGCAACTTATGGAAAATTTATTTGGGCTTATGATTCCAGAGGGACAAGACTCCATCCTGTTTTATCCAAACAGCCTATCAGAGAAGGAAGTGATTAATAAGCCAGAGTCTGAGTGAAGTAAAAGGGGAAAATAAGCAAATTAAAGAAAGCCTGGAGCAGGGAGTTGAGTGTAGTTTGCTTTCCTCACAAGTCCATGGTGCTCTGGGGCATGTTTAGCAAATAGACTGGTTGTCACATGGCCCGTTCCAAGGTCACTACAGACACTGATAGCAGACAGAGGGGAAATATGACAGCTCGAGGTAGGAATGGTGGTGCAAGCAGGATGCTCAAAGCTCACCTCCTTTACCTTAACCACGGAGCAGAGAGAGCAGAGGGGTAGTAGACAAAACTTCTAACCTTAGAGCCCAGTGATGTGCTTCCTCCAGCAAGGCTGTACCATCTCAGCCTCTCTAGACAGCACCACTGACTGGGGACCAAGGGTTCAGACGCTGAGGACTATGAAAGACATTGCTCATTCAAACCATTAGGCCTCAGCAATCATGATGCCTGATGGGAAAGCCTTGATAAGGGGGATCCGAGCCACCTCCTGCTCAGCTAACTGGGACTTCAAAAGGTTAATCCTCACTGAACCATAGCAAAAAGGGAAAGAATGTGAATCAGTGTTCTCAAAAACTTCTGGAAGATTTTGCATTTTAATATCATTCTAAGAGACATTCACGCTCCATGAGAAAGACTTGGCATGCTCCCCAAGAAAGCTGGGCAGAAAATCAGGTCACGGACATTGTGCTATGACTTTGCTAAGAGCTGATGTTAACCCATCCAGGCAAGCATGGCCTGGAGGGTCTGTGACACACTGGGAGCAGAGGGTGGGTCTCCCTCGCCTTTGCACGGAGAGCAACCAGCAAACAATTTCTTCCAGATACTATTGGAATCTAACGAGGTGTGCTGCTACAGGCAACTGCTTCCAAGCAAACCTGTGAGAAGCCATGCTGTGTCTGTGTGTGTTTGTGTGTGTAAGCATGTGCATGTCTGTGTGTCCGTGTGGAAAGCTAAATTGTTATGTGTGGGATCTGACACAAAAGAATGTCTGTTGTTCTGCTAGGAGGCATGTTTGAAGATGCAGAAGTATACATAATGATTTACTGGGTTGATAATGAGATGATGGGGGGAGGGGGGAAGGAGCAGCCTGTAGAAGGCCTGAGTGTGAGAGGGAGGCCAGCTCCTTCGTTGGCTTTGGAACATGATGTAGCATGGGAACTGTCAGTGACAGAGATGATATTCACAGGCACATATTGACCAGACAAAAGGAGCAATCTAGGAGTTACTCCCATCTAGTCACAGCAGTAGCCGACTCCTTTCTGCTATCCCTTTGCTCAGTCTCCATTCCAGTGGTGCCTTTGACATGACCATTGCAGCTATCCAATATGCACGGCCCTTTCTTTCGGTAGCAGCATCTCATTTTCCCACTCACATACTGGGGGCTTTAGATAAAGTGAGAGCCTCTCTTCCTCATGCCCCAGAGTAGAGATAGACTTGCCATCCAGATCTAGCCAACCAGATGATGGCATTTCCTGACCACCATGCTTGATTCAGGAACTTGTGCAAACCACTCTGGATTAAGACCTGTACAATGCTGGAAGTTTGGCTATATTAACAGAGAAACAGCTCCAGAAGTAACAGCCGCATTAATTACATCCCTGGGATAGGTGAATGGAAAAGTGGGAGCCTGGAGCTCTTTGTAATCGTATTTGTCACCATTAGGACAAACAGCTTGAGACTAGACCAGTATTCAGGACAGCAGAGGCGAGTGATGGAGAAAGACAAATCACATACCCTGACTACCTGAATCTTGCTGTGCGTGAAGCTACTTTACATCCTTGTTTGTCACCAACACGCAGCAACAAATCCCTTTTCCAACTACATACATGTTACAGATGAAGAGGCTCTGAAGCCTTAGCTCCTTGCCACCCTGTCCTAGGGCCTTAGAACATTTGTTAACTGGGCTTGACCCAAGAACCAGAGTCTTAGAAAAAAAGAGCAGTTACTCAAATAGGAACTGTTAGGCTGCCATGCATGGCTCCAAATACCTTTAACTACTTGATTTCCTACTCTGAATCTTTCTTTTTAATGTATGTTTGTTGGGGATATTCTGGAGCAGGGTAGCTTTAAGAGTCTTTGTGAATCTATGGTTTCACCTTGGGTCTAGGCAACTATTTCTTAATTTGGCCATTCGAATTTCAATGCCCTGCTTAAAACATCATTGTACCTGCTAGGATATAGGGATTTGGTCTCTATCAGGACCCACATGCTTAAGTGACACTGTCAAAGACATAAATGACAGCTTTTGGTCAGTTGGAATCAATCTGGTCCCATCTAGCTGCTGCCATATAAACCCAGCCCCCAAAGTGAAGTATCAGCCAGTCAGGATCACCTACATTTGCATGGCAGGGATTTCGTGGTGGGAACCCTAACCCAAGTGGCTAGCTCTCAAATAAAATCCACCTATCCTACCAGGCAGGTAGCGCTCTTGTTACTGCCTGTTCCGTTAACTTTCTCGTAGCATGTACGAAACATATGGCCGCTTCTATTGTGCCCTGACATGTGCCACAATCCTCGCCTTTGCAGGCTTCTATACACGGTATAAACAGCGTGGAATTTCAGCAATAGCAACAGTTTACCAAGCTTGTCATGCTAGTCCACTACAATGCGGTTTCTGCCAGCTTGCAAACGCAGCCCCGCCCACAGAAACAGCTCTCTGTGCCCGCGTGAGCTTGCTCCTTTGTCCCTGTACTTCTGGTACTGACCCTCTCTTTACCCAGAATGCCCTTCTTTCCTCCTTCAAGACCCAGACACAAACCACCTCGCGCACCAGTCCTTCTCAGACTAGGCCAGCTCCTTTGTGAGCACCTGAAGAATGTCTGGGTGAAAGTTACTCATTTTCCACCTTGTACTGGCTGTCTGTTTATGTGGCTAGGGCATGATTCACAACCTGCCGGTCGAGATCCTTTGGGGGTTTCGAATGACACCATCACACGGGGGGTGCCTAGCAGATATTTACATTACAGGATTCATAACAGGAGCAAAATTGCAGTTATGAAGTAGCAACAGAAATAACTTTATGGTTGGGGTCAGCACAACATGAACTGTTTTAAAGGATTGCAGCATCAGGAAGACTGAGAACCACTGAGACAAGATCTTGTGCTATAGCCCAGACTGCTCTAGAACTCTCGATGTAGCCCATGCTGACCTCAACCTCATAAAGATTTTTGTGCCTTTTGAGTGCTGGGACCATAGGTTTGAGCCACTCTGCCTACCTGGATATGTGCTTTCTTTTCTATATTTCTATCCCTAACTAGATTTCACCGAAACCTCCTACACAGAAGTGGTCCTCAGCAATTGGTTGCTAATACTTTCTTTTCATCCCAACCAATCATTTTTCATCGTGAAATGCTGAAGTTGCAAGCAAATTTAAAAAGAGAGCCTGTCTCCCCTGCCGCCTTCTGAAAGGCCACACAGCTTGCGTTCAGTCCTGTCTTCTGCTTTTGGATTTGAAATTAGAAACATATGTTGATTTGCAAGACAGCCATTTTTTTTTCCTTGTTCTTTTATTCCCCCACTTTTGAATAGACCTTTAAAACCTCACTGTGTCAAGAAAGAGCAATGGAAATGTCAAGAAATTGTAATACTACCTTCTGTAACACACACACAGAGATATACAGAGACACTCACATGAATACACAATACACACATGCTAACACACAATCATAGTCATATACACATACATTCACACACTAACACAGACACACAGAGACTCACAGAGACATACACTAATACACATGCACACACACATATACACACACAGATTCATATGCACACACTCACACATATATACACACTCATACACATACACACTCATGTACACATGTATACACACAGAAACACATACACAAATTCACACACACACACACACACACACACAGTACCGTTGGTATATTTACAAAGGCCTAGGTTGAGAAATAGAAGGCTAATTTTAGATTTAGAATTTTCCCTCAAGTCATAATAAGAAAAAAAAAAAAAGCACAAACATTAACTGAAACCTCTTAGTCATAGCCACCAGGCACTTTCAAAAACCAATTTTCTAGAGAAAAGATTCTGATTCACAGCTCATGAAATCATGAATCCTGCCTCTCTGATGAACAGAAGTGATGGAAAAGGCCACCTCAAGGGCCCAGTTTTACATGGAGCCATTAGAAGTAGGAGTGGGGCTGAATCTGCTCTTGTCCAGCACCTTCCCTCCCCAGTGACATCCTACAATGTGAAAGGGTGATGAGCAGCTTCCATAGATAGCTAAGCCGATCCACGACATCCCACAATCATCACAGCAGTCAGGAAAGTATATATTGAAATTTTGACCTCATTTGGCAAATTCCCCACCGGTGCTGATGTGGTGTCCATAGCCGACATCGCTTGACTTTCTAAACAGTGTTGATGACAGCTCAGTTCTCAGTGCTGTGGCCAGGGAGGCTGTTTCTTGGTTACCTTGCTTTATATGGGAGGAGTTTCCGTCCTCTCAGCTACTGAGGTCCCAGAAGCAATGCTTCCTCCTTCAGAGTATTTTGCAGGATGGAAATCTCTTGGCCCTCATCCCCCCATCTCCTCTTTTCTCCACTTTGTAAACACCAGTAAATGTCTCAGGGCCAAGGCAAATAGATTCATGGAGAAGACGCCTGTGCTTCAGATGTGTGATGTTTGCTCTTTACATTTTTCCTAGAATAAGCTGTGTCACACTTTTTTTTTCTTTCTTAACTGTAGTTACTGAGACTTTGTTGAGGTAAGATCTCCATTATGAGTGAAGAACTAGCCCATATCTCAAATTCTTTGTGAGACTCTCTGTGGCTTTAGTTCTCTGGAAATCCCTTTGTTGTAGGTTGGACTGGGGCTATGAATTCTAGTGATAATTACTGGCCCCCAAGATCTGGTTTCCAGATCTTGTACCCAGACTAGTACATCCCCATCATAAATTGGTCTTCGCTGTGTAAACCTTGCTCTACCTAATTAAAAGCTAATTGGTTAATAAAGTTGATGAAGCTGGTAGCTGGGCAGAAGAGAGGTAGGTGGAGCTTAGGTTCCCTGATTAGGAGGAGGAGAGAGGAAGCAGAAGATGTAGCAGGAGGAAAGGAAGTCAGAGAGAAGAAAGTCACCATGGGGCAGTAAGGACCATGAGCACATTGCCAAGAGAAGAATGTCCTGAAAAAAGACTGATGGAACAGAAGCAACCCAGGCAGGAATTATTATGACAAGTAACTTGGTGTGTGTAGCTGGGAACTAGTAAAATAATGTAGAGAGTTGATATCTGCCTAGTTACTGTGCTTTAAACCTTTTATAAATCCAAGGGGTCTCTGTCTGCATTATTTGGAAACTAGCCAAGGTAGAGAAGCCCTCGAGAGTCAAATATCCTATTCCACCACACCCCTTCTCCTCTCAGCCTTTAGAAATGGATTGATTCTGCCTGTATTTGTTATTCATTATGAACTTTGTTTAATTCCCAGGCCTGGAGAAACAGACTGACTGAGGCACCATTGGAAAGCTACAAGCTGTGTAAAGTAAATTCATGCCTGAGCATAAATTGGAAAGGAAGCAATGGAGAAAAATTTAAAGCTGTGGATGAGTAGGCCATGTCTGTCCTGGACTATGTGTCCTGGCCTTTAACCATTCCTTCACCAAATTCTCCCCAAAGCATGTTTTTCAATCACAGCTTCCCAGAGCTGTCCAGTGGAATTTAATCAGTGATTCAGTCTGCAGAACTTTCATTTCCCCATCATACTTGACTCATCCTAACTCCTCTCTCCCCGAGGCTTCTCGAGCTCTCTGAATTGTGGGATAGAGTTGATTTCATTTCTAAGACAGCTCCAGAATATTCCCTAATGGTGCTTTTGTGCAGATCAGGAAGAAGCTTCCTCACTTTTAAGCTGCCACCCTGTTTTAATGATGGTTTTGTGAAAATAGCCTCCTACTAGAATTTTTATGATAGGAAAAACTGGGGAAATATTTCTTGGTGTTAGATACAGCCCTGTGGTACCTGAAAAATCTTAATACAGAGATTTCAGCTTTGTTCTTGGAAGCATGTTTTCTTTTTGTCCTCCTTGGTTAAGTGTGATTCTGATCTTTCATACACCTATACAAATTTTGGCCACACCAACTATGTGCCATGAGGTTTGCAGAAAGTAGCTATCCATAGCATCTTCATCCATAGGAGCAGTACATCAGCACTACTTATCTTTGTGTGTGTGTGCATGTGTGTGTGTGTTTGTATGACTGGTGTATGTGTATATGTGTGTAGTGGAACAGCATGTAGAGGCCAAGGAGCAATGTTAGGTGTTTTCCTCAATTGCTTTCTACAATAATTTTGGATACACAGTCTCTCACAGAACCTGGATCTTGCACATTTATCTAGATGAGCAGATGACTGGTCAACAGGTCAAGGCATCTGCCTGTCTTTACTTCCTCAGCACTGAGATTACAGATGTTTGAGGCTACATCTGGTTTTCACAAGTACCAACTCCCTAGCTTTCATCTTGAGTTTTAAATGAGGATTAAACTAGTTAATGGAAGTATTACATTTGCTACATCAGCTAGTGTATTTTAAGTATGCCATTCTGTCTTTTTAAAAATCTATTTATACAAAAACTCTTTATTTTACCTGCAGTGACTAACTTATATGGCTTTTTAGAAGGGACACTGGATAGCTAACACAAACCTGGTTTCTTTCCTGATGTGAACAGTATCTTCGGCTGGGTGAATGGTAAGTTTAGAGTATATAACAACCTTATTTGTCATAGCATGTTACATTTTGTTTAGTGGTTTGTTGTAAATATTTTCAAGAATATTGCAAACAGAAGTTAGCTCAGCAGTTATGTGAACACTTAGCTGAGAGGAGCTCAATCACGATTTGTGAGAGGCAATACCAATTCATATTCCCTGCCATTAAAATACATTTGTTTGACCTGAATGACAGCAGTGGAGACTTGGGTGACTTTGAAGGGAAATTGGGAAAAGCCATGTTCTGATAATATGTTGAGGATTGGGGGGGGGTATTGAGAGGTACCCTTGCTTTGGTGTATTTTTGAATGCATAAACACCTGCGGCCAGAGCTGGGACAGCTGGTGACCGTGTAGACACAAACCCACCATTGTCCTCTATATGAAAGGAGACCAGAGTCTCTACAGCAAAACATAAGTGTGTGCATTTCTTTGACACTGAGACACTTGTATTTCTTCTATGAAGGCCACCTCTTCCCCCACTGTAGGGGCACCCGGCACAGAGGACAGTATGGACATGAGTAGCACCTTAAAGGGTTCTATTTCATTTGTGTGAATGTAAAATTTCCAGAAGTTCTTATACAAAAGCAGCTCTGTCTTTAAGTTTCTTGCTCAAATCGTGGGGTTTTTTTTGTTTGTTTGTTTTGTTTTATTTTTATTTTTTGGTATGGCTCAAAGGAACTCATAACTAGTCTTATTTTATTCATAGAATGCTGTTTGTCAAACCAAAATATAAGTTAAATATTTCCAAAGTTCTGCATGCTGGGTTATTCTAAGAGATAGTAAAGTGTGAGGTTAAAAAAAGATGGAATTTGTTCCTGTGTTAGGGATTTGGACTTTTTGTTTAAACAGTAACAGAAGAGAGAGCATGGGGGAGACCCTTCTGCATGGTGGCTCCCTTTCTGTGAGCTTGAAGTGACTCATCAGGTCAACTACAACTAATGCTTGGTCTTCCCTGGATTGACAAAATGGTTCCTTTTAGTTGTGTCTTGTGCCCTTCAACTTGTGGTCACCTGTCCTTGCATGGTTAAAGAGGGCTGCTTAAATAGGGAACGCTCATTTTAAAGCCAAAACTTTCGATAAAAATAACTTGATCACAGGCAAACACAGAGTAAAAAGAGGTAGGACTTTCCAGTTCTAGCATGGAAAATAAACAAACAAAGGAGCACAAAGAAGCAAGAGCAAAATCCCCTTAATAAGCAGCTGCTGAACACTCGTTCCTTTTCTCTGCCCTCATTTCCTCCACTCTGTAGACTTGTCATCTATAGAAGAGCTAACATGTAGGCACAGTAAATATCATAGCAGCAAGACATGCTTGAAAGCTGCTTAGAGAGTAAACCAGACATGTACACATGCACACACATGCGCATGTGCATGCACACATCAGATCGGTGGTTCTCAACCTGTGGGTCTCAGTCCCTTTGGGCATTAAATGACCTTTTCACAGAGGTTACCTAAGACCATCTACATGTCAACTATTTACATTATCATGTATAACAGTAACAAAAGTACAGTTCTAGAGTAGCAACAAAAGTAATTTTATGGTTGGAGGGTGTCACCACAACACTGGGAAGGAACTGTAGCAAAGGATTGCAGTGTCAGGAAGGTTGTGAACCACTGAGATAGACAGTCACGCATGAAGGGCACAGGTCAATTAAAGAGCTCACTGGTGGTGAACATTTCACACTGCTACCACGAGACTAGTATTTGATCATTTGTTGTTACCAAAGCATAGCATCATGTAGCTTAAATATATGTATTTTTTGGCCAGTTCTAGATTATTAAAGCTGGAGGGGGCAGTGATGCTTCTAAAAATAGATAACAAAAGTCATCTTTGGGGAAAGAGGCACAGCACCCACTATGACTCCCCTAGGCCTTTGAGGGAACATAGAGCTGCTTCTTTGAACATATACCTGTGACTCTACAAGAAGGGTGATGTTATAGACATCAAGGCAATGGGCCCTGTTCAAAAAGGAAGGTCTTATAAGGGTTACTATGGAAGCCAAAACGAAAAAGGCGCCTGGGTTTGGCTGAAGTACCATCCTGCTCCACCCGGAGCAGCATACTTGTGAGAACTGATGAAAGGAAGCCTGAGTTGCTGGAGCCCATTTCCTATGAACTCATGGCTTACTGTATGAAAAGAAATAAAGGACTTAGATGGGGCAGGAGATCACAAACAGTCGGCTTCCTTAAACTTAAAAAAATAAAGTAAAATGAGCAGAGCTGCTAAATGTCATGTTTCCGATTGACCCCGGAAATCCATATTCTCTAATGTTGGTTCAAAGCAGGAGCGAGTGTTCCCTATCCACTCTGTGTTTGGTGGAGAAAATGAGGTTCAGGCCTTTGTGGCCTCTGACCCATGGTGGTCATTAGGGTGTACCGCTCCCTGGATGACTAATTCTTTCTCTCCCCCCCCCAACCCGGAACTGCTGTTGAGAGCCTACTGCCTAAGACAGACAGTTTCTCTTTGGAAATGCTTTCTGCTCACCTGCGCCATCTGGCTCAAAGACACAAGTCTTTCCAGAGCTTTTCTGGTCCAAGAGGGAATATAAACATTGAGGACTTTGGCTAAAAGATAGAAGGAATGATGTTTTGGGACAAGATCGCAAAGCTGGTCATGCAGCTTTAGAATGCCTCTTAGGGCAGCTGAGTTCTCCAAAGAGACTGAACCCAGGTCAGCTGCTCCCTCTGTCCTGTTCATTATTGTCTTCTTTTCCACAGGCATTGATCCTAATGCCAAACCTTATAAGAAACGTTCTGTCAGCCTGGAGTGGTGGCACATGCTTGTAATTCTGGCACTCAGGGAGGCAGAGGCAGGTAGATATCTGAGTTTGAGGCCAACCTGCTCTACAAAGTGAGTCCAGGACAGCCATGGCTACACAGAGAAACCTGCCTCAGAAAATAAATAAATAAAATAAAATGAACACCTATTGTCTATCCAGACTGTTGCAAGAAAGCATGTAAGACTGGAGAGCTTATAAACAACAGAAATTTATTTTTCTCAGAGACTTGGCATCTTCTCTTTCATAGCTGGCCATGTTCTAGCAATGGCTGGGCAGCAGACGAGGCAAGGCAGCCCATTCATGACAGCTTATTACCTAATCACCCTGCAAAATTTCCAATTCCTGATCCTCTACAGTAATTATTAGGGCTTGGGCTATAAATATTGGACAGAGACACTCAGATACAGCATTGCCTACTCCACCCTGCCCCGTTTCTTGGGGATTTTTGTCTCTTCTGTGCAGTCAGGGAGACATCAGAGAAAGAAGGGGCGTGGTGATGCTGATATTCCCACCCAGGCCCTGGTCCTGGATTTACATAAGCATACCCCATGGAAGTTTCCATCCCGTTAAAGAAGTCTGGCTTAAACTCTATTCTTTTCTTCAAATTGTATGAATGAGTCCATTAGTCATTGAGAATTTTATTCCTAGAGAGTGGTATGTTCCAGAAATTTTATGCTGCCACTTCAAATACCATGTATATTCTCCAGAAATATCTGTTATACCTCCTAATGAATTAAGAATGGCAGGGATTATTCTTGTAAAAGAACAGAAAACATAGTTCCAGTTGATAGCTCTATTGCTTCATTGATTTATTCATTCTTTCTTTTATTCATCTACTCAACAAATAAAACTTGAGTGTTTATTAATATAATAGGTACTGGAAACCAAGAACACAATTTCTTTAATTTTGTATTACAGACAAGGGGAGAGAGAAAATAAATACAAACACAAGAGGGTGTCAACTAGTGAGCAATGCCATGAAGATAACAAAAGACAGTAATGTGATAGAAAATGACTATACAAAAGGAAGGATATAGTACCAAAGAAGGACGAGTGATTTGCCAAACATATATTAAAAAATGAGAGCTAGGATGAAGAAGAGATATCTGAACAAAGTCTTACACAAAATCTGCATGGAGGCAGGCCTGTACAGAGGCCTGAAGTGGGAACTAAGAAAGGAAAAAAAGAGAAAACAGTCCAAATACTCTGTGTACCTGAAGTATGTTAAGAAGGTGGGCAAAAGGTGAGGTCAGAAAAGAGGGCAGAGTGGACTTTAAAAAAACATTTTTATTTTTAATTATGACGGTGTGTTTCTTATATGTACATGTGTGCACGTGAGTGCAGTGCACTCAGAAGCCAGAAGAGGGCATCAAGTTACCTGAAGGGGCAGTTACAGTGACGAGAGCTGCCCAAAGTGGGTGCTGTGAAATGACATTCAGTACATGTTCTTAGCTGTTGATCTGCCTCTCCAGCCCCAGGGTGGACCTATGAGGGTACCACACGTCTGTTAAGAAACACTGGACTTCATTTGAAGGACATTAGGAAACCACCCAGCAGAGGAACCACTCCATTCCATTTACATTGCAAGGAGACAGCCAGCATCCTTGAAGGAGACACATAGCAAATGGGCTAGCAGTCATCCCAGCAATCAGTCAGGAGATAAGAAATGGGGTGCTTGAACTATGGTGAGAACTGGAGAGACGTTGGTGGCTTTGGATGATGGCAGAATCTGGAAGACAGGGCGTGGCACTGGTTTACACATGATGCTTGAAGGGTTAAATGAAAACCACAGTCAATCCTGACAAGGATTTCATCCTATACCTGCTGACTTGGGTTGGGCGCCATTTTCTGAGAAAGTCAGGCTGAGAATCCCTATAAATGATTGATGTGTTTTGCCTGGAGCAGCCAATGGCTCTTCCTGACAGCAGGACTGTCAGACACACCTGGATTTTTTTTTCATTCTTCTCTGAGTCTCACCTGCTACCCCTGGGGTATTGTATATACCGTGGAGAGCCGTTCTGTGCTCTTGCTAGCATCTCTTCTGAAATCTGCCATGCTTCGCGGTTTCAGGACACTTTATGATAAATGAGTAGCTAACGGCAAAGCGTAATTAGGGACAAGAGCAGTGAGGCGTGCACAGCTGGTAAGTCAGCTCTGTGTTCCCACCAACTTGCCAGGTCTGTGGCATTGCCACGGGGGCACTGCCTTCTGATGCCACTAGCCACCCCACTCAAGCATCCTGGTGGCAGGGGAGGGACAGGCAATGGTTACTCCACTATTTTGAAGCTACCTTTCCCCAAGCATTGACAGAGAAACAAATTAACTGGTTCAACCAGGTTCCTATGTTTCTTCTAAGGACACCAGAAAGCACATAGATGATGAACAGGAACTTTCAGAGCCTTCTGTATTTATTTAACAATAAAGGAATTTTATCAAATGGCGTTCTCTATCTTTGCTGTGGAAACTTTCCAGCGGTTTTCAGGGCTGCTATGGTGTTGCTCAGAGAGCTTTGTGTTTGGGCTACAGCGACTGGGTCTGTCCTCATCTCCTTTGGGTTTTTATTATTTTCCCTCTTCTGCTGACTTAGGTCACGGCACACACACGTCAGAGGCCTCGTTCATTGCTGGGTCTTTACATTTTCATCACCTTCCTGTTATTTATTTTCTATTCTTGTCTGTTCTCTTTTTGTCATAATTTCCATTACTGTGCTTTTATGTATGTGACTTCGGGAACCGTGGAGAACAAGGCAGAGCACATGTCCTGAGTACACCGATATTCACTTGTGCTTTCATGTGTCTGATGTCAAGACTTTACTTTCTGTTTAGGCTGAAGGGTCTTGGGGCAGGTGGGTTGGAAATTTTTCCAACACAGAGCTCAACTCCCAAGCCAGAGTTCACAGCAGCATTCAAAGGGGAAAGTGCAGCAAGACACTACACCTTAGGAAAACAAATCATACTTTATGTCACTGTCCATTAATAATTTTGAGGATACTGTTTCATAGTAAGAGAGGAATACTGTATTAAAATAAAATATTTTTTTCAAGAATTTTGAGGTAAGAGTAAGTAGCTTCTTAGAGCCCCTAAAAAGGAAAGGCCACTCATCCCCCCACAATTTCCTTTGCCCCACATTTTTGTTTGTTTGTTTTTGTTTACTTATTTGAGACTCTCTCTCTCTCTGTCTCTGTCTATCTCTCTCTGTCTCTCTCTCTCTCTCTCTCTCTCTCTCTCTCTCTCTCGTGTGTGTGCGTGTGTGTGTGTGTAGCTTGGCTGTCCCAGAACTCACTCTGTAGACCAGGCTGTCCCTGAGCTCACAGAGATCTGCCTACCTCTGCCTCCCGATGGCTGGGATTAAAGGCGTGCACCACCACCACTGCCTGGTTCTCCAATTTTTTTTAATTTATTAATTAATTGATTTGTGTCTACATGTTTATGTGTAGGCGTGTGTGTTTGTGTGTGTGTAACTGTGTATGTGTGTGTTGGCAGGGGTTGCATACCTGTGAGCTCCATGATCCCAGAAGAGGGTGTCAAATGTCCTCTTCCATCATCTGTTCATAAACCTGGGGCTCATGTGATCCTCCTGTCTCCACTCATCTTGGACCTACCATTGCAGGCATCAGCAGAGACTCCTGTTTTGCATCAGGTTGTTAAGGTTTGTTGTATGAGCAGCGAAATCTGAACTCTAGTCCTCATGATTACAGAACAATGTTCATAATTGCCAAATCATCTTCCCATACTTAAATCCATTTACTTACAACAAAGCAGAAAGTTCCTCTCTATAGACTCAGCCTCACCCTGACTTTTCCTGCAGGTCAGGAAAATCAGATGGACTGTGGCTGGTGCCATCCTTCAGTTTTATGTCTTTGAAATCAGTGGGCAAGGCTAGGGGAGTGGGGCAGACGCAGGGCTCTCAAGCTGGCTGGGACTGTAAGCTCTCTCTAGAAGGAAGGGGACATCTTAAGTGACTTCTGTCCTAGCTGACCATAACTCTAAAATGAGCACAAAGCAGAAAAGAAAGGTAATCTCCAAAACAGGGATTTCAGTAAATACGTGCAGAAGTTACACACACAAAAAAAAGAGGTTTTTGTTGTTAGTTAGTTAGTTTGTTTCTATTCCACCAGACATTACCTCTGAGACATTACTCGCACCCAAGCATGTGGGTATGAGTATATAGTTGTTAGAGAGCTGGACAGGTGGCAGGGAAAGACAGAACAACCAACAAATGGCTGAGAGTTAAATTACCCCAGGGGCACCCAGTCCTCTGACCAGGACTTGGTTAACTCCATCCTACCAAAAACCACATTCCTGGAAAATGTTAGATGTGCACAATTTAATGGACCAAGTATTTACAAAGAAAAAACAGGGCGGAGCTAGAAAATATGGGCCAGGTTGGCCAATTCCATTCCAAATATCATTGCTATGGAAGACAGTGGGAAGAGAAGCCATCAGGGAGGTGGCTCAGTCAGTAAGGTCTTAGTTGTCCAAGAATGGGGACAGCATTTGGGTCCCCCGGATGGTAAGTTAGGCATGGCAGAGTATGCTCATAATCCTAGTTCTGTGGAGGCAGAGACAGGAAGGTCCCTGGAGCTTGCTTGCCACCAGTCCAGAAGAATAGGTGAACTCCAGGCTCAGTATGAGACCCTACCCCTCAAAATAAGAGACAGTGACTGAGGAAGACAACTGACATAAATATCTAACTTCTATATGCACTTCTACACATACATATGTGTATACCCACACATCACAAACATGTCCATGTGATTATACCACACACACACAGTTTTATATTTTATATTTCAGAGGATGCTGACATACCTCAGGAGCATATCTGTCTTAATTTCTTTCTAATTCCAGTCACTGGTAGGAAAATGACTTGTCTGAATTATAACTTTTAAGTAAACAAAAGCATTTTCTTCATGGTTGTTTTCCTCAGCAAATCTATTACAAGTTTGGCCCTATCTTCATGTCTACTTCCTGAAGGATCTAATGAATACAGGAGGTCCTGAGAGTTCTCAGAAAAGTCAAATAGGAATCTGGTACTGGTATCCTTGTCATTCATCAGGCAAAGAGGGGGCCATTCACAGGTAGACATGGATGGTCCCTGGCACAAGGTGTAGGCTATTTGCTAACAATTTCTCCAGTGGTAATGGGATCATGTCCTCACAAACCTGAGAAGGTCACTTTTCACAAACAGTGCAATGATTTCAGGTGTTTGGAAAATGTGACAGGAAACATTCTTTTGGTCTGTGGAATTGAGTGGGCACTGCCAAATTGTACTGACACCCTGAAGATGGATAATGAGAAACTGTGAGTCACTGATGACAAAGCTCAAGAAATCTTATTGAGTGGAAAAGCACACCAAAAATGCAGGACAGACACGGAGTTCAAAGGTCACTGAATGCTAAGCAAAAGCAGGTGTCATTTTAAAGTTAGAATTTTGATAAGGACAACTTTGGGATCCTAAGGCATGAATTTGGAAAATCTGGGTGAATATTCCTGAAAACATTGTCACCAAAGAGCCCGCAAAACACTTTCATGCTGCTGGAGAACACTGAAGGAGCCCAAAAGACAACTAATGTCTCATCAGGATCTTCCCTGACCCTCAGGGTGATAACTGGGACTAACCTCCCTCAAAAGTTCACCAGGAGTTTTCTGAGCCTCATAAAGACAGGCAGAGTTCTACACCGAAGACCTTTTATTGAGTATCTGACATGTGCCCCAGGAGCAAAGGCTGTAGCAGTGGAAGGGATTTTCAAAGTCCTTTCTCAGGAGAGCTGAAAGGCAGTGTGGGGTTACTTTCTTATGATATGAAATTTACCGTTCTGTTGAGAAGCCCAGAAGATGCAAAAATGTGCTTCAACACATTTGTGCTTAGACAGTTGCAAAAGAAGTAACCAGGGCTGGGTGAAGAAGAGCCTGGCTTTCTTTTCTAGAGTAGAAGGGGGTAGAGAATACATTTTTTGTGAGTTCAGAAGACCCGCCACAAGAGGATGCATCACAGAAGGAGCAAGGGCAAGCCAGGGGGGTGTGCAGGCCATTAGGATATGCATCCCGGAAGAGATGGCAGGGGAGGCAGTCAGGGAGCTTTAGCAGGCAGGGAAAGGATGTGGTCCCCAAATAAGGTCCAGGTGCAACAAAACATCACCACTTTGCCATAATCATGGTGATGGACAAAGCCCTTTGACATAAAGCAGAAACGGGGGAAAAGGCATGGCTCCTCAGGAGAAAATAGATAGAAAGCTAGCAAAGGTCAGCTGACTATACACAACCAAATGGAAGAAATGGGTGGAAAAGCAAGAGATTGATCAAGAGCAATCATTTCAACAAAATGTCGTCAGTATAGAGCTGAGCCAAACACCCAGGAGGCAAAGTTCTGTGAAACTAGAGCAGAGGCAGACCACGATGACTCTTTGAACCGCCCCCTCCCAATATACTTCTAGAAATTACTTATGTGGTTGTACCTTGTAGAAATGAAAATATCTAGATGATTTGAGGGCTGTTGGACACAGTGCAAAATTAAGCTTTGGCTGGAGACTCAAAGCATATCATGGCCCTTCCAAACCTGTGAGAGTCGGGTAATAGAGTCCTGGATAAAATGTACTTCTCAGGGAGATCAGTGGTCTCAGTGATTTACCCAATAAATAACTACCCAATTTCAAAGTGGGTAATTGACATCAACATACTTATATCCTTGGCTTATAGCGTAAAATTTATTGCAGTAGAATGTGCAAGCAGATACCTCTGAAACTACCCCAAGTTAGGAAGTCTAAACAATGTCACATCTCTGGGACATGTCTGAGGTTGGTGTCTCCCATAAAGATCTACAGGAGACCTACAGGTAGCAACTAGGTTACTGAGCAATTACTAGCCTTGCTCCTGTGGAAACCAGGTGGATCCTGAAGAACTGATTTTCTTGGTGTATCCAAGTTGCTGGGATACATAGCCAAACTGTAACTCAAACTTTAGCTGCTAAAGCAGATGTCTGCTGTAGCCAGAGTATAGATGAGCTTTTTAGCCACACAACATGCTAATACCGATCTGTCAGGTGTGCTGTTTTCTATTCCAGTTAGAATCAAGGGTTAGAGTCACCGAGTCTGTGCAAAGGTGACCAGCGCTCAGACCTTTCAGCTGGAGTCTGTACAGTCTGGCCACGGGGTGGTGACCACAGTGTTATGCAGCGTTCATTAGGCAGCTGCATGGCCTGAGTATCCCGTGTGGGACCACTGGTGGAATGACAGGACAAGCAATGGCACATGATTTGCTCAGGGACCTGTAAGGCACACGAGCAATAGAGAAGATAAGCCTTATGAAGATTAGAAAAACTGTCACTTGGTCATTTTTAGGGGTTTTGTAGTCAGGCCCACTTAAATACTAGTTCCTGTTTTGAACCCCTGATACAACCCCACAGCTCTAGGAGACTATTTTGGTGCAAGAGAAATTGCACTGGAGCCTCTGAGAAGGGATAGTAGTTGCATGATCACACATTCTGCTCTGCAGCATTGTAGATAGTACCAGGAACGGGGTTTGTGGGATTTCCACATGGCAGAGCAGCCTATCAAATGGGCTGGGCTGTCTATCATGGTAAGAAGATGCAGGAGCAAAGGGACAAGGGCTGAATTTTCATGGAATTCTTAAAAACACCCCTCAGATTTGTCCCCTGAATGAAAGTTGGAGAGTTATCCACCAGAATCCATTCCTCACTGGCTGCTCAGAGTGGCTTCTGAGGTCATGGCTCTGTCCCGCCTGCACAGGGCTCATTCCGGTGGTTGTTGCCCTACTAGCCAAGGGACATGGGAAACTAGCCGTATGCCTGGACAGTCTGTCTGTGACCTCCAGTGAAGGCTGAAAGGATAAGAACAGGGATTCAAAGTTTGCCTTCTGTGTATTCACAGAATCTCAGAATTAGAGCAAATTTCACCCAAGATAGATGTGCAGAGAGAAACAAAAAATGTCTCTTTCAACTTTCCGGCCTCTCTCTGTGCTCCCACTTCCTGGTGAGTAAGAAGCTTTATTGGTTGGATGTGTAATTTGATTTAATCGCAGTCTGACTCAGCAGTGTCCACAGCACTTCCGAGTAGCATCCATTCCTGTCAGATAAAAGCAACCTTGCAATGCTGGAAAGTGACAGACCCCTCATGCCCAGGGCCTTGTCGTCTCTAGCCTGTTGTCCTCCAGCCCTCCTTACTATGCTAGCATGAGAGACTTGAGTGGCTTTGGACGTCTTTATGATCCACCCCAGGGCCATCCCAAGGTTGCTTTGGTATTTCTGTGGCCCCTTGTAGTGGCATCAACCTGAGGACTGGCTGGGATTGCCTCTCACCATGGCGATTCTCAATCAAAGCACCCAGAGATTTTAATCTGTGTCTTCTACTCACTTTGGAACCATTATCCTGCCTAAACTTCATTCCCTTTCTACTCTCCCAGACACCAAAGAAATCTTTGGGTCCAGTTCTGATGTTTAACTCATCACTGCACTCCCGTCTTTTATACACAGTCTGACATGGAGGGCATGCTGAAAACCTAATCAAGAAATGGAACAATGTAACGGGAAGACAATAATCCAGTCATCTCTGAGAGCTCACCTTTCCTCTACAAAGGACCACTCCATAGGGAAAATGTCTTCCTAGAATTCAAAGTTCCTTCTCTGTGATGCCCCTACTTCCCCTGTCCCGACCTCCTTCTGTAACTGTGTCTGGCAGGAACAGCTATGACTGTCCTAGAAGATTCTTTTAACATATTAAGCATGTTAGTGCTTTGCTTCCTACTGGCCAATGAGCAGCAGAGAGAAACAAGAGTAGAGGGAGAGAACTTTGGATTCTACACCAACAGCATCCACTAGATCTTAGCCTCTTAGGTACCTGCCTCTCTTCACCTTTATCTATGGGACAACCATCCACACTGGTCATAAGGCTTGTGGACTTTTGCAGACTGAAAATACATAATAGCACAGTCAGGGTGGAAATTTGAATAGCCAGATTGGAGGCCTCAACTTAGAACAAGTGTGACCTATGGTTGCTTGCCTGGCTGCACAGGCCTAGAAGGCCCTGGAAGACCACTCAGGTCTCCTCCCTGCTGGCTTCTCATTGACTGGAACACTGCACAAAGATTGGTGTGTTTGAGGTGTGTCTGAATGCTCCAGGAACATTACCTTCAAAAGTCTCTGAACTGGCTTGGAAGCCCTTTTATTATCGATGTGGTTGGCAGGGTTATCAACTGCTCATGTTCATGATCAACCTTGACCCTGTGTGTGTGGGTGAGAGAGAGAGAGAGAGAGAGTGAGAGAAAGAGAGACAGAGACAGACAGACAGACAGACAGACAGAGTCAGAGAGACAGAGACAGACAGGGTATCCAGTAGCCCAGGTTGGCCTCAAACTCTCTTTATAGCTGAGGATAACTTTGAACTTTGTATCCACCTGCCTTCACCTCCTAAGTGATGAGATTACTAGAGTGCACCGTCAGGTCCAGTTTACGCAGTCTAGGAATGGAACCAAGGCAAGAACTCTACCAGCTCAGCATAGCCACAGTCATTCACCTTGACTTGTCATAGCAACGATGGAGGTTTTATATAGCAAACACAAAGGGAGAAGTTATGTGGCATAACTGAGTCAGGGAACCTGAACTTGGATCTTCATGGTGTCACATGAGGCGGGTCCCTAAGCTCTAGCATCATCATTTATAAAATGTTGAAAAGAAAAGTTACTTCCTCATGAGGTTGTGAACTTCCCAGGTAATGAAGGTGAAAAGTTATTTGTAAAATGTAAAAGCCTCTCTTTGATAGACTATCTCACGCTATATTGTCTATCCAGTAATGCTGCATAAAAATCTGTAGACATTTTCATTATTTATATGTCATGACTGTTTGGGGAAAGGAAATAAAAATCAGATGAGTCTACAGCTGGTCAAAGCCAAATGTGGAAGCTCTCTCTCTCTCATTATCCCAGTGCTTGGGAAGCTGAGACAGGAGGAATGCCTGGGTTTTCAAGGTTAGCTTCGTCAACATAGTCTGGATTCCAAACCAGCCCACGCTTCAGAGTGAGACTGGGGGGTGGAGGGAATAGAGTCAGGGAAGAAAGAGAGAGACTAAAAGCTCAGAAAATGCCCTCAAAGTATAAATGGATTTTTTTTTTAATCTCTAAGAGAGTAAGATGGGGCTAAAAGACATCTGTTTAACTTTATTTGAAATCTGTGCAAAGTGGAGAGATTAAGTAAACAAGAATGACATGTTTCTTGTTGGCATAGCGTAGTATTTGCTGTTGCTACAATAACACAGTAAATTTAATCTGGTTTATTTGTCTAAAAGGGAACATCTTATCTTCTATTTAGAGTGGGCGAGGAAGCAGAACACTGATCTGATTTTTGGTGTCTGGCTGGTTTGTCCTTGAGGTTTTCAGAACAAAAGCTTCCTTACTGAGCACCTGGCAGGGTCCCAGGCTGGGATCAAAGGATGGCATGAGAGACTGAATCAGAGTGACTTCAGCTCTCAAGAAATTCAAGTCAGTTTAGACACGTTGGTTGGGCTCAGTGGGGCAGACGCTGCTCTAGCCTCTGAAGACAGACAGCCCTCCTAATTCTGTTGTTCATTTGGTTCCTCTAATCTTCTTCCAACCCTCTGACCCTTTTATTGTTTGATTCAACTTTGTGGTCTCCAAAGTTGGAAAACAGAGAGAAGAATGTCAGCCTCCAAACCTTAGGAAAGGGAGGCCTTAGAGGAACGAAGAAACTGTGATATACGGGGGGTGATGCGCTCTTCTTATGAACCTGCTGGGGCCTGCTCTTTCCCTGCTTGCCTTTCGAAGTCCATCATAGCCAGCGTAGTGATGGCTGACCAAGTAACTGAGCCTACTTACATCCAAAGACTCTTCCCTCCTCACTCAGGTGGCTCCTGTGCTCATTCCAGGACGAATAAGCTCCCAAGGCAGAAGTTGGAACTCTATATCCTAGGGGAATCATGAAGATACAGGAAGTGTGAGAGACAGTGTCCGCTGGAACACACTCTCTCTCTGTCTCTCTTTCCTCCTTCTCGTCCTCCTCTTCCTCTTGCTCCTCCTTCTCCTTGGAATTTATATCTTACCATCAACAGCACATATAGCTGCCCTCTATTGATGCTTAAGTCTAACTCAACTAAAGAGCTACAGGCTGCATTTCCTAGATTCCTAGGAAATAGATAGGAAATTCTTAGATAGCCAGGGACATTCACGTACTTAGGGTATGAGCAGAAGCCAGTGTAGACTTGGAACAGGAGGGAAACTTTCATCCTTCAACTGACTCTTTCTTCTGTAGGAGGACCTTGGCAAGACCCTTTTGGGAGAAAGGAATGGCAGAGCAGGGAAGAAGAGGCCTGCAGAGTGTCTGCTTCAGCTACACCAGGGCTCCTTCTTCTCTCTTTAAGGCATTGTAATGTTAACAAAAAGAGGAACCCCATTTCCCTGAACTTAATGCAAGAGAGAGAGTCCAGGACATCTCCCAGAGGCCAGACCTTTTGCTGGGCAGAGAGACACAGGGATCAGAAAACAGCTAGTTGATTCTGCCAAAGGAGAGAAGACCTGGGATGGATTACAGAGACGCAGGGCCAGGGCTAAAACCCACACGCTGTTGCACAACTGGTGAGCTGGAGTGGAAACTGAAAAATGACACTTGGATATCCTTGCTAGCACACAGGTTACAGAGAAGGTCCTCATCACAGCTAGCCAGAGTTGTGTTCGTTCTTGGTTCCCTCTTAGGATGTAATGGAATGTCCACGTTCTTGCAAAGGGAAAGCTAATGAAGTGCTGAAAGTTTCAGCACCCGTAACTAGGCATCAGAACGGAGCCGTGTTGCTGGCAGAGCACTGGAAAGCGCAGTGCCCCAGGAAAATGGAGTGTTTTGTGAGGAGAGTGTTCTAACTGTTTCCCTCCACACTCTTTTGCCTTCACTGAGTCCAGTAGTCACCGCTGCTTAAACCTTTGTGCTGATGGTGTTCTGAGGCTCAGCCCAGAGTACTCTGGAGGCAGCCTGCCTGCCTCTCACAAGTACTTGTTTTTACCAGGGCAAACAACCTCAAAGCAGCCAAATGAGGGCATTAGAGCCCCCATTCTCCATGCAAGTCCTCAAAAACAAACTCAGATCTAGAGGGAATGACAGTGAGTCAAAGTTTTCTCTTCCCTTCCCAGCTTGTCTCTAAATGTCCAGCCAGCATACTAAAATAAGGTACCTAACTGGCTGCTATCTCCTGCAGTGGAGGACGGGGGGGGGGGGACCAAAGCAGAGCAAGAAACTCCATTTATATTGAAAACTTAACAGTCTCCCAGGAAGCTCCAGGAACAGCTGAGGGGAGCCCTTGCACCCTTGACCGTTGATCTTTTCAGCTATGTCCTCATTATATTACATGTCAGAGCTAAAGAGGTGCTGCTGCAGAGTGTGTGTGTGTGTGTGTGTCTATGTGTGTAAGATTTGTGTTTATGCACATACTTTGTGTGTGGTGCATTTGTGTAGTGCATTTGTATGTGTACTTTGTGTATGTGGTACCTGTGTAAAGTTTGTGTGTGGTGTGTGTAGAATTTGTACTGAGTATAGACTGTGGAAGGCACTTGCTCCTGTATGAATGCACAGGTGTGTGCAAATAAATGATTTTGAATGTATATAGTTTGTCTGTGTATAGTTTATATCAAGTGGGTTACATGTGGTGTGTGTGTGTGTGTGTGGTTTGCATCATGTGTAAGTTGTGTGTAGTGCGTGTGTGTAGAGAGTTTATGTGGCGACTATACTGTGGTGTGTGTGTGTGCAGTTTGAATTGAGTATGTGTTTTGTGGAGTGTATGTATGGCTTTCGTACAGACTGTGTTGAATATAGCTTGCGTGTGTACAGTTTGCACTGTATATAGGTGTATGCGGTGTCTGCACAGTTGTGTGTGGTGTATGTATAGTTTGCATTGAATAGCGCTGTGTGTGGCGTGTATAGTTGTGTGTGGTATGTGTGCAGTCTGTATTGAGTACCAGCTCTGTGTGCGAAGAGGCAGCTCGTCCTATCATTTTCTCACGTGAACACTCATGTCACCGCCCTGCAGATCAAGGCGTAGGTGTGTCACCCCCAAAGCCTCCGGGGACCCTTTTTCCTAGCTCTCCATGCACATCTTTTCAGAACCCCTAAACTAAGACAGTCACTATTGTAATCACTATGTTTTTAAATTTTCCTCAAGAGTACTGTATGCATGGAACTGGACATGGGAAATATGACTCAGCACTAGGGAGGATGAGGCAGGAGGACTGTCATGAGCTCAAGGCCAGGCTGGGCTACAAAATGAATCTGAGGCCATCTGGAGACATAGTAAGACCTTGTCTCAAAAAACAGACAACAGGCCGGTGAGCGTGCTCAGGGCTAACTGCCTACCGCCACACGTGGTGACCCGACCTCGGGGCCCACACGGAGCAGGTGTGTACTCCTACAGAAGCAAGCTTCATCTCTGAGATCTTGCTTCAGCACCAACTCATCTGCAAGTTGTCCCAGGACTTCCACGCGAGGCTGGTGGCCTGCATGAGCCCGAAATGTATGCACACACACACATGAGCAAATGTAGAAATGTGATAAGAATAACAGAAGTGGTGTTGTGTGAATAGGGCAGCTTATGGTGCACAGAGGACAGGGACGGCTGGTGAAGACTCATGTTTGCAGCTTTATTTTCAGGTTCGTTTCCTCTGCTCCTCACTCTTCTGTGTCCTTTTTCCTAGCTTCCCATCAGGAGTCCACTCTGATTGATCTGTCACATTTTTGATGTATTTATACACATCTGGCTCATCAAAGTCTACGAATGGGAACACTTTACCAGTCTGAATAAATTATAGAAATCTTACTCGCCTCCAAGTCTCTTTACCTTCACTCACATACAGTATGGTTGAATATATATTATATTATATTATATTATATTATATTATATTATATTATATTATATTATATATATTACTACATTGACAATCATATCAGACATATGATAATTCTTGCTGAATAAAATTTAGGAAACTCAAGTAAGAAGTACCTTGAATGTACCTGTATTTTTAGATATTTTTTTCTTTTTTTAAAATATTAAAAGAGTCTTTTAATTTTTTTTCCTTTCTTTTTCAATAATTCCCTGTGACTTAAGTTTAGGTATTCACTTGGATTGGTCTGTGGTAAATTCCCTTAGGTTTTTTTATCTGAGAAATGTCAGTTTTCTTTTCCGTTTTGAACTGCAGTTTCATTACATATAAAGCTCTGGACTGGCAGTACAATCACAGAAAAAAAAATCTCCTGTGTCCCTGGGGAAACATAAATAGATGTCTATTACCTCCAGAGAGGGAACCAATGGCAAGCTAAATCCAACTTGGTAAACCAATGAGCCTTGTTAGGACTCCTTACAGGAGTATGAGTGAGAGGTCACTTACTGGAGGAGAAATGACTGAAAGACAGCTGTATCACCAGAAGCCCAGCCAAGCATAGGTTAACAGTGCATGAAAGTTGGAATCCTGAAACCCACTGTACAACTTTCAGGCAATCCAACAGGTGAGAGAATTCTCTTCCAGGAAGGTCAGCTGATCTGTGTCTCTTTCAAGCAGTTTGTGTGGCCTCTGTCTCTTCTAGATGCTTGTCTTGTCTCTCTGCCTCTTCTAGGCAGCTCAGCTGATATGAAAGTCTTCCAAGAAGCTCCACAGCTCTCTTTCTCTTTCAGACTGGCTAGTCTCTGACTCTTCCAGACAGCCCAGGAAATGTCTTTCCCCAGTCTTTGTTGCATATAAATGCTCAAAGAGGGAAGGACATATTACATCTGGTCAGTTTCAGGGACTTCCTGAAGCTTCTGAGTTGTTCACTTCCTGAGAGTCTTAAAGGTGTTTCCCTGCAAGAAATGTGTGAAGAAAATCATTACATAACTTCCGTTCCTGTGATTTCTCATGAGGATGGCTTATTATATGATAGAATGCTGAGCAGCAAACAGGCGAACTGAAGAGTATGTTCAGAAAAAAATTTGAAAATTAGGAGACAATTACACATGTCATAAGCAGCAACAGAGGGGTGGTGAACTGTAGAGTAGGTTAGGCAAGCTGAAAAACTATGTAGAAGAAGTGACAGAGAGTGAGGGCTGTTTATGAAGTGATACCATGGAAGCTCATGAGACATGGAGATGGGGAATCCATTTCAAGACCTGATATTGCTTACTTGCCACTACCTTTTGGCAAAGAGGCTTCTCATCTCAGTCTGTTTTCAGGATGAGAAAATTGATCTGTTTACTTTCCTATGACTTAGACTCTTATAGTTTGTCACAGAAAGGCTATCCATCAATCTGCTGTTATTATTTTTAATTATCTATGTGTGTGGGTATGTGTTTGTGTTTGTGTGTGTGTGTGTGTGTGTGTGTGTGTGTGTGTGGTGTCTCCTTAGAGGCCAGAAGAGGGTGTTAGATCCCTTGGTGCTAGAGTTATAGGTAGTTCTGAGCTACCTGACATGCCTGTTAGGAAATGAACTTGCATCCTCTGCAAAAGTACCCTCAGTATCAACTACTGAGCCAGCTCTCCACCCCTGTATGTTTATTTTAAGTCAATTTTCCAACATGCCACTTGAACAGTAGCATCTTTTTGTCTAATTCATGTGGGACTTATTTAATTGGTGGTGGAATCAGGACTAAATGCTGTGAGAAGATAAAAAGATTTCTGTAACTCTTCTGTTGTAAGCAGAGACAGCCTGAACATATCAGTTTTGTTTCAGCTGGTCTCTGGTTGACAGCTGAAACATGTATTTATTAAATTAATGCTCATAAATACAAAAGCCCATATAAACAGTAGCATGCATTTTCTTCTTTGGCATCTCTTAAAAAAAAGACATTTGCAAATTTTACTAAATATATGTAACATTTTATCTCAAACTCTCTTATGTAGTAAACATAGTTGAGTACCATTGCTTCATGCAAATCAAGTGCAGCTTCCATTTAATTTCAGGTCAAGATGCAAAGTTGGTGCTATGTTTTATATTTCTCCTCTTCCCTTAATTCAGTGATAATAAAAATTACTACAACCCACTTCTACTTATTTAACAGAAACTGAGTTTTCAAAGTGCCAACCATTTCAATGTCTATTTCAGAGCTAAGTAATTAGGCTGAGAACCACATGATGACTGCTATTCTGAATGCCGTCTTCACCACTTCGCCATTAGCTGAGACAGTTGTACAAATAGCACAGGTCCAGAATCACCCCCAGGAGCCTTCTGGAATGCCCATACCTTCGTCTCGCTTCTTCCACGAGCTCACTTATTCTTCCACTTAGTAATTCAGCAATGAGGATGGATTACTCACCACCATCATCATTATTTGTGTTAGGCCTCAGGTATGGTGGTTACACATTTATGTGCTGACATTACTTGCATTGTACAGCTGCTGTATCCTCCAAATTGAGGTACTCCCTCTGGCAGCAAGCAGATCATGAAGTCAAGAAGCTTACAATTACTACTGACCATCACAAACACCAATATTTTCAAGGTTCGTCTTTATATAGACTCACAGTGTTTCTCTCGAAACCTCACCAACAAAATGTATTTAAGATGGGTAAGTTAAATTTCCTCTCCTTAAAACTGTTTTTTTTTTCTAAAACAAAAGAAAACAAAACAAAACATTTTTGTAATCACCTGGTGAGCAAATAATGAGCTTAATTCCATTTCCTGTCTATATTCCTGGATGTAATGGCCTGATATTTCATGTGTGGCTGCCACAGTCTGAGTCTTCTCCATCTGAAGAAACAAAGCAGGCAGTGAGAAACAGGTTGCTTTTGTCTGAATGATGTCATCGTCACCCAGGTCCGCAGTGAGGGCTGCTGTCTGCCAGCTCTGGTTTTCTCTGCAGTAAGAAGCTGTCTTGTTTTTTTTTTTTCCTCCATAGGGATGCAGCAGGGCTGGGAGGGAGATGGAGGGGCCTTCCCTCCTGTTGATGGCTCTAAGAGCAAATGACAGAGGAAAACCAGGCTATTACTAAAACTGATCAACTCAGAGGCAATGCAATCAAAGCCTTCAATTACACCTGGGTGATTTAATCAACTCCCTGTCAAATTCAGGCTGGGGTTTCTCTGGTACTGTACAAATACAGTAATTACCATGCCAGCTTGCAATAAGATATCATTTCAGTGGATTAGAAAACACATTTTGTCCTCAATTACCAACAGCCAATTTATAAGCCCTGAAACAAGCAATATATTTTAATTGCTGCCTTTGTATCATTATCTCAAAATTACTTCTCTTATGAGGCACTGAATCATCTCAGCACTGTTGGGAGTGAGGGCAGGGGGCAGATCCAAAACCCTGTGCTCTGCTCTCTCAGATGAAATAGGAGCAGAAACATCAACCTTGTTCCCTGCTGTGTTGGATTCTGAAATAAGAAAACAATCAAATCCCCAGAGACTCTCAGCTATGTAAATGCTCACAAACAAATCCAAGGAGTCCACCAGGGGTCTGAAACTAGGAACCCAGGAATCAGATTCATCTTGACCTGTGCTTTTTCTGTTCTCCTAGCCAGATTTTTCCTCCTGTTTTCCTATCTTCCAAGCTTGCTTTTGTAGAGCATCATTCATTTCTTCAGCCCATGCCAGATACGGCCACTGTCACTGGCAATTTGCACATTTGAAAGACTTGAGATCTCTAACCATTGCCTCCAGAACCCAGGTACCCTTCCAGAGAATGGGAACGACTTAGCGCCACTCAGCCACACAGAGCTCCTGGGATTCTCTATTTCCTGGTACAGGGCACATTGACACTCCCTGCTGGTTTCCTCCACCCTCCCAGGCTTCCCTTATACAGGCAGTGGGGCTAGTTTTCATAGTTTTATTACTACAGAAAAAAAAGTATTATTGTTATGCTACAAACATTTCATAGAACGTATAACATCGGACACTGTTTTTAAGTATTTTACAATCACTGTAGCAGTCCTTGTATCTTAGCCTCTCCAGGAAGGCTCAATCAGGGATGCAAGGATCTTCCTGGGAAGGGAAAATAGAATATATTTTTCCAGTGGTAGGTGGGGATGGGAACGAAAGAGATCAGATTGGAGAGTGGGGGCGGAGAGGGGCAATACAGGAAGGGATGACTAAAACTGAGGAGCTTTGGGAGGATAATGTAGAAACCTAATGTAATGAAAGCTCCCTGGAATATACAAGGGTGACCCTAGCAAAGACTCCTAGCAATAGGAGTTATGGAGCCTGAACTAGCCCTCTTCTGTGACCAGGCAAGGTGAAACTAGGACACCAAGCCAACCGTAAAACCTTCAACCTACTATCCGGCTTGTAAAGATGTGCTGGGGTAATGATGGCTCAGAGTTTGTCGGAGTGGTCAACCAATGACTGGCCTAACTTGAAGCCCACACCATAAGAAGGGGCCCATGCCTGACACTGCCTGGATGGCCAGGAACCAGAGGCTGGATAGCCCAGAGACCTGGAGTAGAACCAACACAACTGGCAGGGGAAAATAAATGTCAATGAAATGAAACCTAATGCTATTTTGCTATATTCATTGATCAGAGCCAGCCCAATCATCATCAGAGAAGCTTCATCTAGCAACCGATGTCAGCGATGTAGAAACCCACAGCCAAACATTGGGTGGAACTCAGAGAACCCTGTGAAAGAGGGGATGGAAGGATTGTAGGAGCTAGAGGGGTTGAGGATACCAAAAATTATATAGCCTACGGAATCACCTAAGCAGGGCTCATATGGGCTCTCAGAGATTGAAGGGACAATCATGGAGCCTGCATGGGTCTACACTAGCTTCCCTGCATATAAGTTATGGCTATGTAAATTGGTGTTCTTGTGAGGCTCCTAATAGAGAGTGGGGGTGTCTCTGACTCTTTTGCCTGCTCTTGGGACCCTTTTCTCCTACTGGGTTGCCTTGATGTGAGGGGTTGTGCCTAGTCTTACTGCAACTTATGCCATGTTCAATTGATATCCCTGAGAGGCCTGCTCTTTTCTGAAGGGAAATGAAGGAGGAGTGGATCTGGAGGAGAGGAAAGGTAGAGAGAACTGGGAGGAGAAGAGGGAGGGGAAACTGCAGTCAGGATGTATCATATGAGAGAAGAATAAGCTTTAAAAAAGGATAACAAAGTAAATTAAAAGTAAAACAAATACTTTAGCAGTCAGCCATAGTATTTGTCATTGTTCTTACTTCCTAGGCTAGGAGCTCATGCTTTGAATGGTTAAAGGTCCTGGATATAGCAACTGATATCATAGGACACTGGACAAAATACAGAGAGAATAGGTTTTGATCCTGGCATTGGCACTCGGTAGCTAATCAGCATCTTTAGTAGCAATATTTACTGAGAGTGCCACATAATCTCACTTTATATATCCTGCCATTTTAATCCATATAATGATACCATTAGGTAAAGCAATAGTTAGCCCCACTGAATAAAGCATGAAGTTAAGATGGAGAGAAGCAGCTTGTCCAGGGTAACACTGCAAGGAAATGGCACTTCTATGCTCCTGTTCTTAACCAACCATTGCTTTTGTATTGGTTGACTTAGAATAATAGTTTGACAGTCTGGTTGTGGTGGTGAAACCATGGGGGAGTTCACGGTGGTGGAAGGATGAGGCTGGGGCTTCTCACATCTTGATGATGAGGTAGCAACAAGTGAGGGTGTGGAGCTCATGCAGCGTCTCCCTTTTCCATTTTTGTTCAGTCTGGTACTCTAGCCCATGGATTGGTACCACCCACATCCAGCCTATACTCAGTTACCACCCATACTCACATACCACCTCTACTCAGTTTAACCTCTTTAGAAATACCCATACAGATACTTCTAAGAAGTGTGTCTTCTTGCTGAGTTAAAATCTAGTCAAGTTGATGATGGAGATGAGCCATCACTGCAGCCATGACTCCTCCGCTCTGCACTGTCTCTAGCTGTGGTCTCCCAACTCTCTAATGTCCAGCTATATCCTACCACTTGGGTAATGGCTTAGCGGTTTCGAAGACCACGCCTACCATTTTGAAGACAGTGTTATCTTGACCCCAAGCCCATATATCCTTCAGTATTTCTAATATTATAGAATGGGTACCTTTCTCTGCCAACAGCCTAGGTGTAATCCTGGGTCACCGTCTCTCGCTTGGAGAATTGCCATGGTCTTCTGATAGAATGACTGAGGCACACAGTATGTCACCGACAGCTCCCTGCTCCTGGCTTATCAGTGATCGTGATTCCTCTGACTTAGGAGGCTCTCAACCACCTTCATGATAAGCCCCTGCAGACTGCTTTGTTTACAGCAATCTCGCCGCTTTCTCTTGTCTTTTCATCACTCTTCTTGGTTTGGTGCCATATCCCACACTGAGCTGCATCCTTCTTTGTAGGCTTTCTTGCCTTTTTTCTGGAGGTGTACATAGGCCAAGAGTGCTGTGATAAACTGAGCATTGCCTCAGTTTCTGTTCTGACATCAGTGCTTTAGTACTGACCAGGAAGTGAAAGCATCACAACTCTGGGAGTTCAAGGATTTGAGTCTGAATGAATGCACCATAAACATGGAAAAGATAAGATAGCTTCACGTGGTCAAAAATTCCACTGTTCAAAGGAAGAGGGGACACACGGGCAGTGGGTGGCGATGGCTAAGTCTTTACTCCATGAGGTTCACAGTCCAGTATTCTGCTTCAAGGACAAACTTTCCCTGGATTAAGGCATTGTCTCAGTGCCTTTTTTCCAGACCTTTCCATGTAGACAGCCATCGCCCAGTCAGAGTGCCTCAAGATGGACATAAACGCGTGCCTTGTTCGGTTAGATAAATTATTCAGTTATCTCCTTCTACTGGACACCTGCACGTTGAAGTTGTGTGCTACCAAATAATTTTAGCAGAAGTCCAATTTCCCAGATTTCCATCCTGTAGATAACTATCTTGGGTTAGGAGCTTGATGGTGGAATAATGCTGAAAATAAAATTAAGTGGACCATAATGATCTAGCCAATGCCATTTCAATGCTCAGTAGCTGGTGACACGTCTACTGGGCCATATAATTTAATTAAGCCTGTAAAGTTTATTAGTCAAGTGATTTTTTTTAATCCACCATTTGCTTGTACTTTCACATACTATTTTGCTTGTTGTTCATTCAGAAAGGGCCGTGCCTCAGAAAAGGAGTATTCATGCAGGCTATATCAGCACAGTGGCATGCTGGAAACATTTGTGTAGGATAGGTATTAAACTGTCTCAGCACAGTCTCCCACTAACATATAGATCTGGATACATCCTTCCGGAGTTATTTACATTAAAAATAGCACCTTGTTTGCTCAGCCCCAATTCCTGGATATTCATCTGGTTGCTGGCTGTGTAGACACTCATATCCAGCCACCATTTTCATGCCACAGGAGGGATCTGGCTAATGCCACTCCTTGCCCTGGGTTACTGGAGTCCGATTTGCTACCATGGCTTCTGGCCAGGTCTGTGAAGGTTCCCCTGAATGTACTCCTCCCTGGAGAGAAGGGAGGGAAAAAGACCCAAAATAAATAGCACTAGATGGAGTCATAAAACTTGCCCCAATCTTTGGCGCCTGGCATATTTGATTCATGGGGTTCACAAAGCATTACCAGATTAAAACAAGAAGTGTCCTGCAGAGCACCCCTCCTCCAGCTGAGAAGGCCTCACTGTGGTATCATCTAAAGGTGGGAAAGTAGGCTCGGGAAACAGCACACCCCACCACAGAACCCTCTCCAGCCTGCAGCAAAACTGTGCCCATCAACAGGGCACGGGCGGGGAACATTTCTGGTTTTACTTTGTTCTTTTCCCAGAGACAAAGAACTTATAAGCACTCTTTGGAAACTTGTTGAGAGATAATTTGCTCCAATTTCTCCCCGTGTGGATGGGGCCCATTTCCTCTCTCGAAGTCATCAGCAGGAAGGGAGGACAGATTCATCAGCCCACTCACTCTAACCCTTCACAGTTCCAGAGACCATGTGACAAGGCAATTTTCTCCAGGCTGTCTTTCTTCTGTCATTTGAATGTTAACCCCTTCACCCACACAGGGTTGAAACCCACTGCATCTCAACCCCACATCCTCACTCAATGCAGTACCTTTGCCTGTCTGATCTAAGACCAGGCCTTGCTCTTAATTAGCTGATGAAAAACAGCAGGGCCTTTTCCCATCCTGGAGCCCAGTGGGGAAGCGTCCTGGAGCAAAAGACTAGTCAGTTCTCCAGATCTGGCCTGGTCAGTCACTAGAGCAGTGGTTCTCAACCTTCCTAACACTGCAGTGCTTTAATACAGTTCCTTATGTGACCGAAGCCATAATACTATTTTCTTGCTACTTCTGTAATTGTGTTACTGTCAGGAATCTAATATAAGGAATTGCTATGCCATTGTAAACGGATTGTGACCCACAGGTTGAGAACCACTGCACTAGAGGAAGCCTGACATTACAGAGAATGTATGTATGTATCTATGTATGCACGTGTGTGTATGCATGCATGTATGTATGTATGTATGTATATCTGAGCTGTCTCCCCACCCCAGTTCTTTCTCCTGTCTTTAAAATAGACACTTTGTGCATGTCTGCCATCTGCCAGGGACCAAAGATAAAACTACAGACAGAAGAGTCCTTGTCCTCAAGGACAGCCTAGGAAAGGAGAAACAGCAATTAAGGAGTCAGGAACAGACGTTTATATACGCTATGGGAGTCTAGACCTACAGGTCTAGGTCGGAGTGGGGAATCATGAGAAATTCTCGTAACAGAATAAAGGCTCAGCTGAGATTGGAGAACTATCTGTTCAGTAAGCAAAAGGAGAAAGCGTTTCCAGAAAGGGCCACTAACTGGTGTAAAGGCCCTGTGGTGGGTGGTGAAAGTTGTCCATCAGTGAGACCCAGGCGCATGGAGGAAAAGCAGGACAGTCCCAGACAAGGCTGTCGAGACGGTACAAGGCCTCACTGAAGATCCCAGACTTACTACTATAATTAACACACCACTGAAATGCTGCAGCGGACAGGAAATCACTCGATTCTTCAAGCTAAAACGTCGACTAGGCCAAATGTAAGCTCTAACTCAGCGGCCGACAGAATGAACCTGACATCACCGTTCACCAGGATCCCAAGCCCTAACCACCGTTCTAGCTGCCCTGTAATGGTGAATCTTTATCATCAGTTTGGCTGGGTTTGGAATCGCGGCGGACACGTGCCCCTGGGCGTGTCTGTGAGGGCATTTGCAGAAAGGCTGAGCTGAGTAGAGAAGAACGCAGGAGGCACCTCCGAAAGAGAAGGAGAAACGGGTTCAGCCCTGGGTTCGTGGCTCCTGTTTCCTGACACTGGGCTCAGTGTGGTCGGCCTCCCTGCCCTCTGCTGCCATGCCTTCCTGCCTCAACGGACCACGCCCTCACAGCTATCCAGAATAAGCCCCTCTCTTCTCAAGCTGCTTTTGGCAGGCGTTTTGTCATGACAACAAGAACAGTAGCGAAGATGCCCCGTGTACATCAGATTCCGTCTTCCCACGTTGCTCCCTCACCTCACCTCATGCTGCCTGGGACTCCAGACATTTGATCTTATCTTGCCTTCAGTCTGAAAGGAACAGGCCACATGCTCTGCAGAAACGGGAGTGATTTCCACCCACACGCACCCCGCACAGCACCAGATACGTATCGGAATTTTAATAAATGTGCATGAGTGAATGAACGAAGGTTTTAAAATTTGGAGTCCAAATCCACTCTGTCCAGTCACTCTTTCCTTATTCTTTCAGGTTGATCCTACTTTACTAGTCTCACGGGACACAGCTTATTCTGGCTAAAACACTGGGCTTCTTCAGTCCCATAATTTAAGAAGACATGAAGGAACATGTACCCAGAGTACCTGACTCAAGCCGAGGCTCCGAAGACCTTACTACCTGCCCGGTTGTCCCCACCACCTGGGGTCGGCCCAGTCTTTCTTCTCTGGCTCTCTTCAGCTGCATGCACAGGGGCCACCTCGAGACTGTCCATGCTGCCCTGGGCTTCTCCCTCCATTTGTTCTCAGGCTGCCAATTATTGCTGCGGTACTGAAGCCTTTCTGTAGCTACCCCACCCCCTTCCACACACACATCCAAGGGTAGTGGCTGGGCTGAGCCACATACCATCAGACTCACTGTCACACTTTGTTCTCAGTTCATATCTGCCGCATGGTGAAACGTCTCCTCAACAGTTAACTCCATGTTTTTGGATTGCTCCTTGTATGATACATACGCAAACCGCCCAAGTCAAGCCAGAGCAAGGCCCTCTCCAGCAGCAGCTCTTAGACAGACAGATGGACAGACAGCTCAGAAGAATTGTCCTCTAGCGTATTTTCTCCAGGCTGTTTTAAACCGTCGTGGCTTCTTTGTCTTTTCACACAAGCTGAGAAGGCTCTGTACGGTTGTGTCCCTAACAGATCCCTGCTAAGGAATCTGTGGCCAAATCATTGTTAGAATGATGATGTATGCTCTTAAGCTGTGGCTGATGCCCACCTGTGTCCAGGCAAGGATCAAGATGCTCCTTCTGGGCCTCTCAGATACCGTTAAGAGTTGGAGACAGGAATTCTGGAGAGATTGCCCAGAATCCTACTGTCTATGTAGGAATTTGACCTGTGTGGGCCTCCTTACTTTTCTCAGTAAATGTTCATGCCCAGCTTGTATCTGTAACTTGTTTTCCTCAGGTCACCCGGATGGCAAGTCAGACCTAGATAATACAGAGTTTTAGTTCCCGTCAGAGAGGTTTGGCCACTCCAAGAGGTCTCTCAGCCTTAGTGTGTCCGTGCTAGGCATTGATTTCTTAATGA
Organism: Meriones unguiculatus; assembly: GCF_030254825.1. Taxonomy (NCBI): domain Eukaryota; kingdom Metazoa; phylum Chordata; class Mammalia; order Rodentia; family Muridae; genus Meriones; species Meriones unguiculatus. Next base: position 154,229,027 of record NC_083349.1, read on the forward strand.
ATACACACATGTATGGATACACACACACACACACACACACACACACCCCATCACCTTCATACTTTTCTGTTCTCCCCTGCCACATTACAGGGCCAAATAGATCTCTTTTACTAAAAATCTAAACAGGCGGATACCAGGTGACTGTGCATTGGGAGTGATGCTGTTTCAAATACACACCAAGGGCTGTGCACATCAACATATGTGTGTTTGTGTGTGTGTGCATGTGTGTGTGTGTGTGTGTGTGTGTGTGTGTGTGTATAACATACAGATAGTTGCTGAACATGAATTACAGTGAGGAAAGGGCTAGGATAATTAAGTATCTTGCAGATGTGGATCAATATGAGGACAGCTTTTATCATAACACTTATAGAGCTTTAGAAGACCCATTTCTCAGGCAAGAACCCATAACATGGCCTGGTGGAGGGCAGATGGTCGGTCACCATCTTTCCCTTTTGCTCTCTTAACTGTTTTTACTTCAAAGATTTGGGATTCCTTTTCCCTATCAGAAAAGAAAAATACTCCCAGGGGGAAATCTAATACTAATTCACAAGTTGGTACACACCCATACTGCCCTTGTTCTCCTTCTTGCCCTAAAACTTGCATCCTATATCAAACGAAAAATCAGAGCCTTGTTGGGTTAACAGGATTCTAGGAATCAGTATGAAACCAAAGAGCTATTCTGGGAAGAGAAGGTACTTTCTCCACGTTCTCCCACCCGTGCACAGGCGAAGGAGCCTTCAGGCTATGTGATGGCTGCATGTTTTATGTAAGCATTCCACATGGGAACAGGCCCTGACAGCAGTGTGCAAGAGAATGTAGCTAAAAAAGCATGTGGCATGCATCTTCCTTTTGAAGCTAATAAAAAGCTTGGCCATAGCCCTTCTCATCATGGAAAGAAATCTCACAGAGTCCTTTCCACCTACCCAGTGCCAAATGGAAAGAAGCACATTTCAGAGTTCTTTTATTAATAGTTGAGAAGCCAAGATAAGGAATGATCACATCGCCTCTGGCTTCCACATATTCGAAGAGTGGGCTTTTGTGCTGTTAGCTCAAGGCTGGAGTTGTTCTCAGAGAACTTTCATATTCTCTGAAACAAATTTTCAAAACAATCATTATGTTATCAACATTTCCCAATGTGCACCTATTGTGTGTGTGTGTGTGTGTGTGTGTGTGCACACTCGCGCACGTGCGTGTGTGTGAATGTCAAGGCACTCATGTGGAGGTCAAAGGGTAACTTGAAGGATTTGTTTCTCTCTTTTTCCCTGGGTGTTTGGGATGAAACTCAAGTTGTCAGGATTGGCTGCAAATGCCTTTACTGGCTGAGCTATCTCTCCAGCCCTCCACTTTATTGTTTTGAGACAAGGTCTCTCATTAGACCTAGAACTCACTGATTTGGCTAGACTGCCTGGCCAATGAACTCCAGGGATCTGCCTGTGTCCTCCCCATCCCTGCCCTTAGCACAGGGATTACACTACTAGGCCTGGTTTTACCTGGATGCTGGGGATTCAAACTCAGGTCCTCAGGCCTGTATAGTTGACTGCCTAAGCTGTCTCTATACCCCCTATATTTTATATGAGAAAACCCCTCACTCCCTGTGACTGCATTGTGAAATTGTGGCCCCCAGTGGTCACACATCAAAATGAGACCATCAAAAGGAGTAGAAAAGATAACACAAAGAGGGTGAAGAACAAGACAGACAGAAATTACCCACCAGAAATAACAGAGATTTGAGAGCGATCAGACTGCAGTGGTAGGATGGGAAACCGAGCCCACTTTGGAGGGGACCTAAAGGCTTTTTAGCTAGTGAGCAAATGGAAGTCATTCTGCTTGCTCTATAGTTATTGCTCTGCTTTCACAATCTTCTGGGAAGCCCATACAAGCTCTTAGTTCAGAATCAGGTCGAGTTTATTCTTGAGAACTACGCTGTAAGTTAGTGTATTGTTCTCATCTTAGGCAGAAGCCTTGGAAAGTGCTGGCCTTTCCCTGGCCATGGATGTAGAAAGCCAGGTAGCTGAGGTGCAGTTAGGCTCAGCTTATGGCTCTGTTTGCTACCCTCAGCTTGCATTACCGAGTGACTCTGAATGTTCTTACGGTGGGTTTCACAGAGCTTCTTAGAAGGTTAATGCAATCGGAAAAAAATAGCTCATTTCAGACACTAGAAACTGGAGAGACATTCCATACTCCTAGATTGGCAGAATTAATATTGTGAAAATGACCATTCTACCAAAAAGCCATTTGCACCTTCAATGCAATCTCAACCAAAATTCTTGTCTCATTCTTCACAAAAAGAGAAAGAAAGGAAAAAAAAAAAACTACCCTAAAATTTACATGGAACTACAGAAACCCCAGAGAGCCAAAACAATCTGATCAAACAGAACAGTGCTTCAGGGGTTACTATTCTAGACCTCAAAACATAGTACAGAATGATAGTAATGAAAACAACATGCTATGCACACAAAGATACACATGCAGACAGATGGAACAATATTAAGACCCAAGCGTGAGCACATGCAAATACAGCTGTCTACAGGCAGCAACGATGGAAAAAACCATGAGCTGGAGAAAAGACAGCATCTTCAACAAATGGTGCTGGGAACGCTGATGTCTACATGCAGAAGAGTGAATTGAGACTCACATCCATCGTCTCTCACAAACACTAACTCCCAGCGGATCGAAGGCCGACACCGGAAGCCTGCAACACTAAAGCTGCTAGAAGACAACATAGGCACTATCTACATGATGTAGGTGGAGGAAAGGACTTTCCCAACAGGACTCTGTACACCCAAGAATAAGGCAATGACTGACAGGTGGGACTTCACAAAACCAAAAAGCTTCTGCACAGCTAAAGAAACAATCAACTCAGGGAAGAGGAGGCCCATTGAATAGGAGAGGATCTTTGTCAGCTATATATCGGACAGAGGATTAATATCCATAATATATAAAGAACACAAAAATCAAATGAGCCATTCAAAATAATGGATCTGGGGTTTGAATAGTTGAAAGAAAGAAAAATGGCCAAGAAGTATGGAAAAACTGTTCACTGTCATCTGTAGCAATTAGAAAAATGCAAATCCAAACTTTGAGACTTCATCGCAGCCCTGTCAGAATGGTATGGAGACCAACGGAACAAGTCTGAAGAGCATGTGGAGAAAAGGGAGCCTCATTCACTGCTGGTGTGGTTGTAAACTGGTGCAGGCAGTAGAGAAACCAGTGTGGAGAATTCTCAAAAAGCTAAAAATAAATCTACCATGTGACCCAACTACATCATTTCTTGTCATATGCCCAAAGGATTCAACATCTCCACAGATACTTGCTCAGCCATGTTCATTGCTGCCCTATTAACAATAGCTAGGAAATGGAAACAACCTAAATGTCCATCAACTGAAGAATGGACTATAAAATGTGGTACATATACACAGATGTAAAAGAAAATGAAATCTCCACATTTGGCTAAGGCCGAGGATCTGGCTTGCTTCCATGTATGTGGACCTATCTGCATTGCCCCCGTGGCACGCCTGGGTTGGCTACCCAGAGGCTATTTAAGCTGTGGGCCGGCTTCCCCCGGGGTCCGAGGATTGTTCAATGTTCCTGAATAAACTGCATTGAAAAAAAAAAAAAAGAAAAAAAGAAAATGAAATCATGAACTTTGATGGTAAATGGGTGGAACTAGAAAAGGTCATCTTGACTGAGGAAATCCAGATCCAGAAAGACACACTTGGTGTATGTTCTCTCTTATCTATGGCTCCCAGCTGCAAGTCTTCATCAAAGAAAATTCTCTTTGCAACAGCAGAGACCATCATAGAAAACCACAGCCAATCAAAAATTCAGAGAATAAGAGAGGATGTGGTGCCCAGTCCCAAGTGATACATCTACAACAAAACTTCTGCGTGTAAGGCTCAAGGGTCATTATGGAAGTGAATAGTGGAAAAAATGTAAGAGTCAAAGTAATAGAGATTTTGGTATAAAAGTATGTCTCCTAGAAATGTCAGAGAAGCTACACCTATCAAGTCTTACCAGCATGGCTGCCTAAACAATACTTGAACAAGGATTGACAAGCTGACATGAAAGGAAGAAAGCTATGAAGGCATGGGCCCTAGACAAAGAACTACAGGCAACTAAGGAATGCCAAGAGTAGGAGGAATAGTCTTCTCCAGGGAATAGCCTCCTCAGTCGTGTGTTACTTGTATGTAGGATTGTCTAATATCGAGTGGTCACCCCCAAAATCCTACATGTAAGTAACATATGGACTGAGTTGTATTTATATAGTCAGGAGTAGATGTGTATATGTACAATTAAAGAAAAAGAGGCCATGAATTTCAGAGAGAATAAGGAAAGGGTTCATGAGAAAAGTTGGAAGAAAGAAGGGGAGAAAGAAAATTATGACTATAATTTCAAAAAATAAAAATTATATAAACATATATGATGAAAATTATTATATATACATATGCATTAGCTCATTTTCTATGCACTGAAAAGACGTTGCCATGAGTGAATTTCTCCTGACCTTTTCCCTTGGGCCTTTTGTTTCTTGGCTTCTTTAACTTATTACACTGAACCACCAAAGCAGGCGTCATGTGGTCACTCCTGAATCCTTGAATGAAGATGCTGAAAGGAAGGAGGGAGGAAAGACAGCAAAGAGGGAAGCCAATATGACCTTGCTCACCTCTGGAGGAAACACTGCTTGTCCCCAGAAAGCCAGTGGTGGGCATAGAAAGAGAGAGGGAAACAAGAGCTGCTGGCATAAAGTTGTCCACAAGGGTCATACAACAGGATGAGATTCAATGCTGGAGAAGCTTGAAGAAAGAATGCCCCAGAGATTCCATGGGCTCTGAAGCTTCCCAAGAACTGCTCCCACTGGTTCTTTCTATCCCCTGTGAGATCTGCACAGTAGCAGTTTTCAGACAGGAGAAGGTACTTAATAAGCCACCTAGATGTGTCCATTTAGCCAAAGTTCTCTATGGCTATTTATAAACTCATTTTCGTTGTGTGAGTTGGTAATTCAGTTATGTCTTCAGAGAGCTGCTTGAGATCCAAGAGAAATCTGAGAAAAGGTTGTGTATGTCCCATTTCACAGGTGTGTCCTCAGTTAGGGTGGAACAATTAGTGTGGGTTATTGTTCATAGCAAAAGGCAAAGAAACAATGGAATTTCAGGCTTTAACAAAACTGAGTCTAGCTAGACAGTAATAAAATATCCGTAATAGTTTCTGCTCGGAGATCATGCCATAAGGACCAAATGATAATCATATTTTCAAATTTACTATATACCAGGAACTAACCAACAGACTCAAGACACACCATTCTTTTAAACAAAATACTGATCCAATAAGGCAGCACTTGCCATTTCCATAGCACGGAGAAAAGGAGACTGTTAGGTTCAAGGTATGGTTACCTGGCCAAGGAGCCTGGAATGTGGATTGAGGAGCATCTGGCTTGATCATTGAGTGTACTGGCTCACTGTTAGTAACCTGAACCTTGTCTCTCCTTCAGGTGGGAATCGAGGCTGGGGCTTATCTAGAAGTAGAACCTCAATGAAAGGTTGAAATACCCAAGGAAAAAGAGAACACTCCACTTCTTCTCAGAGATTCATCCTTGCCTGTCTGGCCATTTCTACCCTGGCCTCCATCAAATGCTTTCCATTAAGCCAGGCTCTCCAGTAGGTGTTTAATGTACTCAAGTAAACTTCAAAAACTAGGATTTAGAAAACCCGTTGAAAACTCAGGAGAAAACCTGTTCTCCTGAGTCCAACAGTTGAATCTGCAACAGTAGGCTTGGTAGATTTTTTTTTTTCGAACTCCAATAAGTAAAGAGGTTTTCAATTTGGAAAACAAGGAAGAAATGCCCCACCCCATCAATTCAGTTCACTAAAGAGTTCTCCCTATGCTGTGGACTGGAAACCTCTACATTGTACTGGCAATATCCATGCTGAGCAGTCAGTGGGTAACTTTCAAACACCCCCCCCCACACACACACACCTCGTTTGCCGAAAGGTGAGTAGTGGTTCAGTTATGTTACCCAATGTTTTTCTAAATTCACCTCTGAAGCTTCTTGGGAAGGGTTAAAAAAAATGTCTTTGGGCATTAGCTCTGTACCATGAAGATTTCTTCCCAGACATGCTGGCAGAGATCTGGGACGCAGCTCAGCCACCTTCGTTCTTACTATGCTCTGGGAATTCTAGCAGTTGTGTTTGTCTGGGTTCTTTTTAACTCAGAAAACAAAGGAAAGAGACTGTTTTGAATACTTCTCTGGATGCCTCACTGTCCCTTTAAAAAAGTTTGTCATATGGTTTTAAAGGTAGAAAAGGGGTAACTGCCTCCACAGACCATAGTTTCTTTCTACCCACTCAATTTTGAGAAAAGCCCACAACCTAAAAAAGAAAAGTAAGAAGAGTTATGTCTAAGGATCCAAGGTAAAATTATTGCAAATTCCAAGTGGCCTGAGCAAAATATGTCCAACATAATTGTTCACAAATTACCAAATACCAGTGATTTCACAATGGTACAGGCTTGTATTGAATAGCCTTTACCCACTGTCCTCCTCTCTGTTGTTTCAAATTTGTGCTTCTTGTCCTCCACGGTCTATTACCTTCATGAGTCACACAGTCACTGGGGAGCATACGTTTTTCAAGGCTCGAATCCAGCCTCACAATGCCTGGGTTCCTCGGTAACCACACAGACTGCCCGGGTCAGGCTGGTGAGGACTGCTTCTTCCCTTATAGAAAAAACTGGACAGATGTTGAAACTCCCACTAAGCCATTTAAAACTCAGTCCTCTTTCTGGGCATGGGGTGGTACACACCAAGAAATACAGGCAGAGTTGTGAGCCTGAGGCCAGCCAGGGCTGCAAAACTGAGTTTAAGGCCAGCCTGGACAGTGTAGTGAGACATGTCTTAAAGAAGGAAAGAAAGAGAGAAAAGGAAGGAAGGAAGGAAGGAAGGAAGGAAGGAAGGAAGGAAGGAAGACGGGAAGGAAGGAAGGAAGGGAAAGAAGGAAAGAGAGGAGGAAGGATGGAAGGAAAGAAAAAGAAAGGGAGGAAGAAAGGAAGAAAAGAACAAAAATCTCAGTCCTTTAGCATGACTGGGTGTGGTAAATAGTAATACCTCCCTTCTTCACAGATAAGAAAATGAAGGTTCAGAGAGGGTAGGGATAATTATCCTACAGAAAGGAAAGCAAAAATGCAAGGTTACTCAGCCTGACTGCTCTGCGGAGACTCAGGCACAGACAGCTTTAGGAAGAAGTGAATCATTTGCAAGGCTTCTGCCCAGCCAGAGCCTCATATTTCTGCAAGACCTAACTAGCAAACCATGCCCAGAGCATGTGTCCACTGAACTCTGGCTCTGAGAAATGTTCCTACGCTTATTTACAGTATGCAGTCGGGGCTTGATTTATGAGCTGACCCTAGTGCCTGCCTTCCAGGCTGAGCTCCCTACTTCTGGTACTGCAGAATCATTGCTTTCTCTTTCATCACTGGGGCACTGTAGATAGCGACGGACGCCTTCCAAATGAAGCAATTAGTGAAGGCTATTAAAAGAAATTTCTAAACCCAGTGATTGCAAAACCCATTAGCTGAGCAAAATTTTAGGGGGGGGGAGTGTCCTTCCATTACCTGCCTTGAGTTTAAGAAGTAGAAGCAAGACATAATATGCAAATTATAAAAACCAAAGCCAACCAGATCTAAAACTCACAATAAACAAAAGAGAATCAACAGCCTTGTAATTAACTCCCTGGCGTTGTGTCCCATAGGAACCTATGCAAAAGAGATCTTCGGCAGCTCTTAGCCTTGCCAATGAGGTAAAGTGATACCATTCAAAGACTGCAGAGCTGTTTCCAGCTCATACTCAGACTCAGCAGATGACCAGGCAGAGAAAGAATTGGGATCAGCTGTGCCCCTTTGGTAACCTGGGCATTATGCTGCGGGATTACCCTTAAATTCTCATCACAGTGGCCATTTTGACTCACTTCTAGAGGATATGAATGTTCACAGTACTCCTTTAGGGGACTTCCTCAGGATACACCCAGTTGCTTAATGCTTCATTTGTATTATGTCATCCCATAGAAACACACGGGTAAGGATAACCGAAGCTGTCTGTGATTGGCAAGTTGGAGAGTGGACTTTTATATACTTATTATCTCTCTCAGCTGAGACCACTAAGAGGGTTCTCCTCGGAAGCAAAACAGTTTGACAAAATAAATAGAAAGAAATTGAGAGAATTCTATACATTTGTAGGATTCAAAAGAGGAAGGTTGAGATCAGTGAGTGGGGTCTAGCACATGTGAGCCCTGAAGTTTGATCCTGAGCCCTGGAAAAAAATAAGTAAATAAGTGGAGGGACGAAGGCCAACTGATGGAGTAGAGGGAGTAGGGGAGAGGTACTCCTGCATGGAGCAGTGCATCATGGCATAGAGGACCAGCCTGCCCTACAAAATCAAAAGAGCAGATGGATGTCAAAAGATGAACTACAAAGGTCACACTGAAATGGATGAGTTGGATGTACAACTCTTGGCTCCAGCTACCCCTCTCCCTCATTTCCACATGGAATATAAATTAAAATTTTTATCCATAAACCAAGCAACATAATGTATTTCTCTAATGGAATAGAATGGTCTAAAGAAGAACTATAGCAGCCAGTGTGGTTGATAGTACCCCAAGGTAAGGCTCTCTTCATTCGTTTCCTGGCATTCAGCTTGAAGAAAGCCTACCACTGGCTCATCTTACAGACCCACATGGAACCACGTGAGTCTTCTTCCTATTGCTCATTCTGACATCTTCAGAGATCATCAAAGATTGCCAGATAAATGAGAAAAGCTTACAGCAAGAAAGACAAACATGTCCTCTGTCCCAGGAAGACAAAAGGCAATTAGGGAACAGAGGAGAATTTACCAGGCAGAACTAACTCAGCACACTCAGAAACACTCAAGAATATATAGCATGCATACAGCAGAAAGATGAGATGACACACACTTGAAAGGTATCATTGACAAACAGAAAAGATGCTTTAGAACTTGAGGATAAGGTGGCAAAATTAAAAAATTCACATCCCTGTGGAAGACATAATGTAAGCTGAGCTTAGGGAACTTCTTAGACTACAGAACCAGTACAAATAGGAAGAAAGCGGGGGCAGGTAGGAGGGGGAAAGGTCAATCATAGGAGAGTTGAGACTTTATTAAAGAGAATTCTAGAGAGCAAAAGGATAACAAAGGGCAGACAAAGGGCGAAACACACAAGAATTCTCACAGGCAACTGGAGGGTGTCCTTAAATAACAAGACCCCACACACTGCCCAGCAAGGTAAGCAAGGTAGACATGCCCCCACACGTTAGGGTAAAACTTGGGAACAGAAGGGATTAAGAAAATGTCTTAGGACTCTTCTGGCCTTGGGTAAAACAATAGAAACACCTCCTAGATCCTGATACAAAGCTAATAGCTAAATACCAGAAGTTGAGAAAACACACAAACAAAACAACAACAACAAAAGCCCCAACAAGACAGCCTGTTTCTGAGGGACAAGAACCACAGGATTTGAAAACATAAATAACAAGAAAATTAGAAGCATCTGTGAACAGCTGACCTGGTGGAGAGGTGAAGGGAAGTCACAGGACCTTTGATATCCTTGTACAAGTATTACTTTGAGGTGAAAACGCATGCATGCATTCATGATAAAACGTTGGTTGTATACTGCTGCAGTAAAATATATTAGCTATATGTTTGTAAAATAATATAGGTAATTATAGAATATATACTACTTTGTACATGTGTCTAGTAAAGTAATATTTGCAGGCTGTGAGCTTCTTGCCTAGAGAGAGAAAAATCTGTCCTTTGCTGTGTGTTTCACCCTCACATGGAAGCCAGGTTTTCTCCTGTGTATGAGCGTAACTCTGTGTTCATGACTACTGATGAATGTCATACAGAGCCATTAAAGTCATTTCCCAAAAAGGTCCCTTAGTGGCCTGGAAAGTCAACAAGCCTCCTCCCTGCGTAGCTTCCAAACAGGCCGTGGTTAGGCTGAGCCAACAGGATATAAAAAACAGTTGGTTCAGACGTGGAAACTTCAACTTGAAACAGTTGGGATTTTCTGATCTTAACTAAATGTTTTTTTTAGAAACTGAATTTCGTCAAACCTGTTTGTGTAAATGGGGAGCAAGCCATAGGCGCCCAAGAAGCCTTTGATTCTTCCTGCTGCTAAACACGCTGGGAAAAAGAAACTTCGGGAAGCCGGTTATTTTGAGCCATGACTAATTCCTTTAGGGAAAGAAGAATAGTTTTCTAATTGGTCCCTTTGCAACACAAAGGACTAATCTGAGTAGAACATGCCACCAGGTAAAGGGGTAGAGTCCTCACCTGGTGCTGAAGTCTAGAAACTCTGATCTGGGGGCTTTAAAAACACTTGGCAAATAGGACAGACCACTGTAAAGAGGGGTGAAGCAAGAAAAGCAGGGGAGGTTAACTCCCAGCTCTGTGTGTGGGAGCTGCCGAACCAAGCACTCCCCAGCCCCAGGGACACAGAATTCATTAAACTGCACTGGCAGCTCTGCGGGGCTTAAGTTGTCCTTGATGGTATTTTTCTAAGCTGGGTACCTTTCCAGTTGAGTATATGAAAAGCATCCCTCAGAGTTGGGGCACAGTGTAGACTGCAAGATCCAACTCACAGCTGATAATTTCCCTAGAGGCAGGCAAACCACAGGAAGGCAAAGAAAAGAAAAAAAAATAGGTCTCACAAGAGAAATTTGTGGAAAAATTCAGAATACAAGGAGCCAAAGTAGGAGGAGTTGGCCAGTCATACAATAATTCAAAGAGCACAGGTAGTTACAGCCCTGGGGAGGGTGCAGTTCGGTCATGCACTCACTCGAGGAAGAAAAACAAGAAGCCAGAAATCATGGTGAAGTTGTTTGCCCGAAAGAGGAGCTGCTATAAATATAGAAGCCGTGGGATAGGAGGAGCGGGCAGGAAAACAGCAAGCCTGCATTCAGAATGAGGTGCAGGCTCCAAAGTGATGGGGCCTCGGGAGATCTGTATGTCTTCGTATTCTGAAACGACGATTTTATTAAATTTAGATGTGGTGCTAACTCTATCTATATACCTCTTAACCTGGAGAGTTTCTCTAGGGTGGAGCTGAAGAATAAACTTCAGGGGAGGATGCTGGAAGCAGCCACCCAGACAAAATCCTGAAGGCGGGGAATGCTGGCCAGATCTCAGGTGGCCCCGGGTGTTCCATCACATGGTGTCCAAATCGTACACAGTAGGTGGAGTCTGGTCCTGCCTGTGACTGGCTTGCCTACAGCTGCCTATGGGTAAGGTCACAGAAGGCCTGTCCCGAGATGGCTGTATGTTTGTTAAGGCTGCCTTAGCCGATTGGGACAAAAGATCCTACTTGATGAAGTAAGCAGTCATGTTGTATAAGTCTCTGGTTGCGAGGACTTAGAAGTTGTAAAAAATGCTAGAACCTGAGTTTGGCTCCCAGCAGCAGCCAAACCACAGGGTGGGACCCTGGCTCATGGAGACATTAGGAAGTGAATTCTGCCATCAGCCTGTGTGAGCTTGAAAGAGGGCCTAGTGAGACATGGAGCAGAAGGCTAACAATCCATGCCTGAACCCCTCACCCATGGGACCTGAGATAATGCGTGATGTATCCTACAGTACGTACAGTTCCATGTCACGCAGCCACAGGGAAATGGTTTCTTGGATGAGAGGCCATGAAGGGTGGGGCTTTCAACAGGGAATGGGGAAGGGGCATAGGTGCCTGATATCCTTCTGCCTTAGCTTCTCTTCTTGGTGCTATGATAAAGCACTTGACAAAGGCAACTTAAAGAAAGAAAAGGTTTATTTCAGCTTGAGATTTGAGATAGTCCACCATGGGAAGGCATGATGGCAGTAGTGTGAAACCTGAGGCTCACTGTGGTTTTTTCCTCTTATTCACTCCAGAACCCCATTTCCCACCTCAGTTAAACCTCTCTGGAAACTTATGCTTAGACACACCCAGAAATGTGTCTCCTGGATAATTCCAAATCTAGTCAAACTGACAATCAGGATTAACCATTATGCTGTCTTCATGACTACTCTTGGCTTTCACCCAGGCTCCCTGTTGGGCACTTCCCACAGCACATCTAATGTAAGCTTGGCTCACCACTGAGTTACTGCCTATGATAAAACCCATTTGTGTTTTCTGTGACCTACTTCTTCAATATAGAAAGTTCTTCAGTATTGGCACTGCACCATACCAAAAAGGGAAAGATTTGTTTTTCTGCTCTGTTCATAGTCCTTTGATTTGATGCAAAGCCTTCTGGAAGAGGGAATGCAGAACTCCTTGCAGCTGCCCCTCACCTGCCTCATCTCACATGCCACATCTTTCTAAAATATCTTCTTTCCATGAAAGGTTGCCCCTCTGTATTATTTTCCTCAGAGTCTGCCTAGTGTCTGTAAATTGAATCACCTTCCTCAGTAACATTTATATTTTATGCGCACAGCGGATGAGATGGGCATTTGCTTGCTGTAGCATGGTATGGAGGTCAGAGGACAAATTTTAGGCGTCTGGCTTTACTTCCACCAAGTTGGTTTCTAGAAGGTCAAACTTAGGTCAGCATGCTTGGCTGCAAATGCTTTACTGACTGAGTCATCATCTCTCCAGCCTTCATAATTGTAGTTCTTAACAGATGCTTTCAAGCTAGAGATATGGCTCAAAGGTTAAGAGCACTGATTGCTCTTCCAGAGGTCCTGAGTTAAATTCCCAGCAACCACACGGGGGCCCACAACCATCTGTAATGAGATCTGCTGCCCTCTTCTGGACTGCAGGCAGAACACTATATACAGAATAAATAAATCTTTAAAACAAACAAACAGGTGGTTTCGTATCTTGAGCAGTAAATTCTAGAAACATGCCAATGTGTATAGCTTTCATGCAGGAGTTTGGGGCTCCACAAACCATGGCAAAAAGCTATAATGGAAAGGGAGCCTCAGTGGGGACTTCCAGGCTTCTGCAGAAGCCTATTTGGCAATTCTTTGCTCTTGCTGGTTGGTGTCCATCCTGAAAGGCTAGGGAGTTTCTTCCTGTGGCCACAAGAGCAGCATCTGATCACCGAAGGCTCTCTGCTTTCTCCCTCAGAGAAGATCCTGCACAAAGGAGAGTGAGAATCGACAGGCTTCGGTGTAGTCTATCTTATATTGGTCCCAGAGCGTTCACACACCCCATGGCACCGCCCTCCCCCCCATGGCTGCAATGTTCTTTTCTTCCCATGTGAATTCTAATGGAATTAGGCAGAGATATTGAGAACCCTGCTTTGTCCAGCGTCGGGTGGTCAGGACGCCCTCACTCAGCATTCATGAGAGCTGTGATAACGTTTACTGCTCCGCTCAGGAACTATCAGGATTGGCCGCCTCCCCTCCCCAGCCAGTAAGCTTCTTGAAGATATGGCTTCTGTGGTAGGTCCTTATCTACAGAGCCCCGTGTGTCTGGGACTACAGAGGTGGTTAGCAGATGAGAGAATGAAATTAATGGCCAGATAGGAACAACAACCTAATCTCTTGACACTCCAAAAATAAGGAAAGAGGACAAGAAGACAGTGACTCCATGAAGCTGGGAGCTTTAAAAATGTCGTTTTATTAGGTGTTCCTCATTAAGATTAACCAGAAAGCCATCCAGCCCATCCTGTCCCATGTAATTATGTGCCCCATAATGGCAGCAAAGTCATTTTATGACATTTTCCAAAAGGGTGTGTGTGAAAACCACTCAGCCGAGGGCAGGAGGCCAAGGCTCTCTTGCCAGCAGTATTGTGAGGAGGGAGTGTTATTAAGTAGTAATATATGTAGCTCTCCCTTTCCGGGCAGTCCCTGGTTCCTTCTCTCCTTCTTTAACAAACGGGGGATGCTACAAACATTTCTTTATTGTGTTTACAATTTTAGGCTGCTAAGACATGATTTCTTTCTTTGTTACGCTACAACGTGGTATAATTTGATTAATTTTAAGTGTGTCTTCTGCAGCCTATTTTAAGCAAACAGTGAAGTTATAGTAAAATACAAGCAGCTAATTTTGTAGTATCTCAAAGCGAGAATTTCCACCTCTTTCTTTCTTCACCCCCCCCCCACTGTCTTCCCTGTTTCACCTTTATTGAACCTCTGAACTGAGCACCAAGAGGAAGGTACCAGCAACCAGCCCTAGCTGCTGGGGAAGGGGGGGCTTTCCTCTCTCCTCTCTTCAGGACTCTCACCTCTGCACACTGCTCGTGGAACCCAGGCCTCTGTCTCCCCAGGGTGCATGTCTGTCTCTCCTCCCCGTTGGTGCCCATCCCCGTGCATGCTCCGGAGGACAGTCTCTACCAGCTAGGACAGTCCTTACAGCTAGGACCCCCAGAACTCCTCCAGCAACTTTAGAGTCTGAACCTTAAAGCCCACAGTCCTGGGTCAGAGGCTTCCAGTTTCTTGGAGAACGCAGACATGCGGGTCTTAGGCTGCCTGTTTCTGGTTCCTGGTGACCTTTCTTCTCACTAATGCACCATTCCTTACTGCCCTCAGGCATCTGTCCTATGGAACCTGAGCTCTGCTCCCAGCAGCTGGCTCCCTCCGTAAATGCAGGTTTAGCTGTGTTGAGGTCTCCTGCTGATCTATACTCTCTCTGGCCCTTTCTATTCCTTCTGAGCACACTCCCACGCCATGTCAGAAGGGTTTCTTCTATCTGGGCTGCCTTTCCTTAGACATCTTCATAATCAATCCTGTCACCGTGAGTTTTTCTTGCACCACTTTGCTGGCGATACACTCCTTGCCGTTTCTTGTATCCTGGGCGACATTTCTTTCTGCTTTGGTCTAATTCTTTGCTCTCTATCTTTCAAGATGCATACACAATTTCTTTTTTTTTCTTGTACTGAATTCCCCTTCTATTTCTGAGATTAGCTTTTTTAAATAATTATATATATATATATGTATATATATATATATATATATAATTTTAAAAGTATTTTGTCTATGGATTCAGTGTGGGAAAGGTGCCTACCATTTTGAAAGCTGAAAAAACCCTGAAGAAAATTACGTTGATTATGCAGATGTCTGAAGGAATAACATTCCAGAGAGAAGACACAGCTGGTGCAAAGACTGTAGGGGCACAAGTGTGGTCATCAGAAAAGGGCAGGGAGCTAAGGCGGCTGTCGACTGGCTAGAACAGCATCACTGGGCGACAGAAAGTAAGCTCAGAGCAGAGGGAATAGAGGGTTTTACAGAGGTGTATAATGGAGCCAGGAGGCCATTTTGGAGAATAGAATTTCACCCTGGGGAGGACAGAAAGACAGGAGTGCAGTGATACAACTTAACATCTCTAGATGTAATTCTGCTTGTGGAGTTAAGAATAGGCTGGAGAGAGAAGGACCAGGGCCCAGCATGAACAAGGCCATGGGGTCTAAGTACAGCAGACTACGAGTGGCGACACACTCCTTTAATTCTGGGACATGAGAGGTTGAGGCAGGAAAACCAGGTTTTCAAGGTTATCCTAAGTGTATAGTAAATTCAAAGCCATGGACTATGTGAGGCCCTGTTTAGAAAAAAACAAAACATACCATCGATCTTCTCCATCACTCCCACAGAGTGTCAGGTGGCTTGCACGGATGCTACATTGAGTCTTTCTAATTGTCCATGAAAAAAGGTTGTTGTAGGTTACTTTTAAAATACATTAAAATCAGTTAGGTTTGTTTCCAGGATCAAAGAGCAGCATTTGCTCATCAGCTGTAAATATCCCAAGCCATGACACTTTTAGTAACTCAGATGAAGTAGGGCTTACTGAGACGGCTTCCAGCCGTGGGAGACGGGCTTCACCACCTCTCAGGCTCACTCTGTGTTGAACACATTGCTTGTTTGATGTCACTGAAATCCTACCTGTAAACTCAGGATGGGATGAGGTCCTTGCAGGACGATGCCATGGAATGTCAAGTTCTTCCTAGAACTGACAAAGCTGGCGTTAGCTGCCTTCTGATCCATGGAGTACAGGCTGCCCATGATAGATTTAATGAGCAACAGAGACAGCACATTATTTAAAAGACAATGAGGTCAGTGATTCTATACCAATCGATGTGTGCGCCTGCCCTAGGGGAGGGGTGCCTGCCTGCAGGCGCCAGTTACAAAAGGTGACTCAGGCCAATAGGCTGAACTTCCATCTCCCTTCAAGACAGTGCATTTCCTGGTTTGTGACATGGCTGCCAGACTTGGCTCCCAGCTGCCTGACCTTGGGGCAGGTGGTCTCAGCTGGAGTCCTTCCATCAGCTCAGGCCTCCTGGCAAGGGTCATGAATCTCCCAGAGTGGTGAGGTAATGGGTAGATGAGCACATGACACTTCCTGACATGACCCTAGACAGACAGAGGGCAGCCAGCACTAAAGAGCACTTCGGCCTGCTGACTGCTGACTCCTGGGCAGGAGGGATTCGGTTTCTTGCCTCATACTTTCCATGGCTTTGCTGGCCAAGTCTTAGGGCTGTGTAAGCAGAGGAAATCAACTGAGCTAATTACTCCAAAGAGCAATCTTGCACACCCCGCTCAGGGAATCTCAAAGGTCAACACCGCAAGCTCTCTAAGTTCTCCTGTGGCTCCGGTGAGATTCCTGAAAGCCCTCTCCTGTGAAGGAATCCAGAGCAAATGTTAGCCATCTTTGTTCCTCACAAGGAAGCCAGTGCTGTAGTCAGGTTGTGGCTGAGTTGAAGGGTTCTGGCCAGCACAAGGTCCTGCACAGCTCTTCCACAAGCTCACTCACCTTCATTGTTGGCTGTACTAGAAATTGTTATTGTTTGAGTGTTTATATAAGGGTGACAAAAGGTTTGGTCTATGAGCTCAAGAGCACGTCAGTGGGTGTCACAGGAAGATACTCAGGCTGGATATCTAAGGAAAGACTTCTAACCCCAAGACAAAACAGGACACAAAAAGTTTAAGGGAAGAGGTTTATTCAGGCTCACAGTTGGAGGATGGAGTCCATCCTTTGTAGGGGCAGGCATGGTGGCAGGAGCCGGAGGCAGAGAGCCACATAGAATCTGTGGCTAGGAAGCTGGGAGTGGTGAATTCTGGTACTCAGCTCACTCTCTTTTTATTCAGTCTGGGACCCCAGCCCAGGGGATGGCATTGGGCACAGTTATCATAGGTCTTTCCACTTCGGTGAGCCTCACCTAACAACTTTCAGGATGACTCCCCGGAAGTCAGTTTCCATGGTGATTCTAAATCCCACCAAGGTGACATGATGAACAGCTGTACCACGTGATTGATTGCTACTCCAGGGGAGCAATTTAACTACCCTTAGCTCTAGCTTCTTTTGTCTTAGAAACTCAAAGCAACAGCACAAGACTTCCCAGATTGTGAGCTCTGGCTCAAACAGGCCCTCCTACAGGGGAACAAGATATATGCAAACTACTCTGCGCAGAGGTGACCCTCAAAGACTGGTGATTCCTCGTGCTGAATGTTGTTGGCACTGCTGGGTGCAGAACAAGAGCACAGGGAATGGGAATGATCTGCCTTCTGCATGCACTCTTATGTTGAAATATGAAGAATCGCTGAAATGTAAAGAATCCTCTGCAAGGTCTTTCATCACACCCTGATATTCAGGTCATAATGTCTATCACTTGCTCCCCAGATGCAGAACTCCGATGCAGTCACTTAATGCCTATTTTTAGTATCTGCAGAGACCGGGAGGAGATCGCCCTACCTGACTGCATGTCGTAGGCATTAAGTTCCTCTGCCCAGCATAATTTGCTCTTGGGGGATTCATTGTGTCTCATTCTCATCCTTCAAAAAAGTCTTTCCTCCCAACTTTCTGAAAATCTCCCTGTAATTAGGGGCACTCTGAACACAAAGGAAAAGCAACCAGCTCCAGTGAATGGAGTGAAAACCTCAGGCACCGTCATTAAGGAAGATTCAATTAACCGGCAGCAGGCATTCTGTAGGCTGATGTGGAACAGTTCGAAGGAGATAACTTCTACCTGGATTGCAGTCTTGCTCCAAGCTCCTGGTTGCTGTGTGAAGCCTTCAGGCTACACCTGATTTCCCAGAGCAAAGCCTGAGACCCACCCGCAAGAAATCCAGTTGTATGAACCTCCCTGCTGTGGAAAAGTTGAGAGTCCCAAACCTTTGACACTTCCTTCTTTTTTTGCTAACTTTTTGCTAACTTTTTTTGCTAACTTCTTTTTTCCCATAGTGCTTGCATCTGGCCTTGTTTCCTGTGTGCTTAAATTGGTGCTTTTTTTTTTTTTTTTTTTTTTTTTCCTACTGGGTTCAAGCATCAAGCTTGTCCAAAGATGGAATTTGGCCTGTAACATTTGTAGCAGGTCAAGTTCTCTGCTCCAAAGATCAGTGGCTGGAGGAGTAACTAGGGATTCATACTGACTGGGAAAAGCAGACTCAGATCCAGAACCATGTAAAAATCAAATTATTTCCCCCCTTGGGTTATATAAAGAGTTAGAACATACACATAAATAACAGCTCATGTAAACACATTGGAAGAATTCCTTCCCTATGAGTTCTGCTTTCTCTAGAGTCCACACGTGGGCACAAATATCTTCATAGAGTCAGCTTGATTATTAATAGTACCATGAGAGGAAAAGTATTCTCACTTAAACTAATCATTATAATTATATTACAATCAAGCTCCAGTGATCTGCTCTGAGATGTTTAATGTTATAAATAGTGAGATTGTTTTGAGGATGACAAGGTCCTATTATCTGCCAGTGGCTTTGTTGTTCTTTTCCTTAATTGAGCAAGTGAAGGTTCTTTTAACCCACTCGGTTGACTTCAAGTGTTGAGAGTCTTCTGTGTGTACACACCACTCTTGCTCCCAGTCAATAATGGTAATAAACTCAGGCAAGGATTGAGAAGCCATCAGCACCCCACAGAACTGTAGGGATGTAATCTGCGTTTCACTCCTCTTCAAGTCAGGCATCATGGAGCCATTTGCTTGACTTCTGCTCATCTTTCAGTCTCAACTTAAACCTTTGTTCAAATCCAGGATCCAGCACTTGCTGGCTGTATGACTTTGAACTTATTAATGTCTGTAGATTTCTTGGTCTGTGAAATTGAGCTGTTAATAAATAGTAATTTTCTTGCAAGGCTTTCTTGGAGGTTTTATGAGGAGATCTGAATACTTAGCACATGGTATCATGATAATTCCTCAGACCAGGTTTCCCTAACCCCCTTGCTACAATCCCTTGTATTCTCTTCCTTCACAAACACAGTGAAGCCTGCATTGTTTTGCTCTGTTTGTTAGCTTAACCTCTGTCCTCATGGGAAATAACATATTTTCTTTGGCTGTTCTGTCTACCCATATAGTTTCTGTTTTGTCTGCAATAACCAAATTGCCAGATAGTAGTATCTTATAAAAATAAAATTGGTGGTGTTACTTTGGCATCCAAGCATTTCAGGCTTGAGGACAGCAAGTGTAAGGCTTTGTAGTGTCTAAACAACAACAACAACAAAACCTGAAAAGCTCTGGAGACATAGCATAGCGGTGAGACTTTTGTTTAGCATGTATGAGGTCCCATGTTCAATCTCTAAGTACTACAAAGGAATGGGAGAGGGGGTTGCTTCAATTATGAAGCTGGGAAATCCATGATCAAGGTCCAGCAAAGCCAGTGCATGGTAAGAGCCACTTACAGGTTCACAAGCAGTTATATTTTTCTCAATACATGCACATGGCAGAAAGGGGCTGGGAATGTTCCTAATGGTTCTGCCATCAAAGCCCCTCACCTGCCAAACACTGTAATGCCAAGGATTAGGCTTCAATTTCTACTGTGGGGAATTCGGTCTAGACACTGGTATTAGTTGTTTTTCTTATTATACAAAACACCTGATAAAAGCAGCTTGGAGAAGGAAGGGCTTATTTTGGCTCATAGCTGCAGGGAATAGTCCATAGTGATAGGGAAGGCATGTAGGGAAGAGCTAAGGTGGCTGGTTATGTTGTGTCCAGTCAGGAAGGAGGTGAGGTAAACGCTGGTGCTCACCTCACTTTCTCCTTTTGACTCAGTCAATGACTCTAGCACAATGAGTCTTTCTACCCCAGCTAACTCAATCTGGAAAACTTCTTCACAGGCAGAGGTTTGTCTGTTAGATCATCTAGATCTGGTGAAACTGACAAGCAATATCACAATCCCATAACTATGTCATCTGTCTATCTATCCATTCATCCATCCATCATCTATCCACAGCATAGATGTACAGAAACTAAACATTCAGCAAATATTTGTTAAACAGTGAATGAGAGAAGGAATGGTCTGAAAACACTACCCTACCTGGGGTCCTGGCTATATTCACAAAGTGAAGGGACGATGTCTATTGTTATGTCTAGTGGCCCTTCCCAGTCACAACTCAAACATGGAATTATGTCACACTTCCTTCCCCTTGTGTCCCACTCACCCATATCCGCAAGCAATGGTTCTGCTCTCTTGGCTTCACCCAGGACTGAATTAAGTAGTCTACAATGCCTTTAACATATAGAGAGTGGAAAGCGACACACTGGCTGCAGGTGCTAGTTCGGTCTTCACTCAGCCTTTGCTGAAAATTACTGAGCAAAGTGTGCGTTGATGCTCTTAGTCCCTCCAAGTCTATGGATGCTGGGGCAATGGTTTGGCTAGCATAGGAGAGTGCCTGCAAAAAAGACTGCATTTTCTGCTCTGGGATTGCTTCCTGAGTGAGGCAGACACTAGAAAGAGAAGCATATTCTGTCATAGACAGAGACAGGTTGGTCGTCAATGCTCCAGAGGAGATGGGCAGGGGTCTGCACTGTTTATTCCATCAGCAGACAGAGCTCCAGGGAAATCAACAATACAAGCAACTATCAGAGAGGAGCGGTGGGGAAAATATTACCATAGAATGCACTCAGCTGCTGCAAACTGGCCTGTTTCAAAGCGGGGCGAACTCTGTTTCAAAGCGGGGCGAACTCTGTTTCAAAGCGGGGCGAACCCTGTGCTCTTTCCCTGAAGGACTGGACTTTCTTCACCTTTACACACTTGTGTCAACCAAGGGACTTCTCAGCTCTCAGGGAATGTTCCCTTAAAAACGCTCACAAGTATGAGGCTGGGGTTTATCTGAAAGGAGCTGGAATGCCCACATTAACAG
Organism: Meriones unguiculatus; assembly: GCF_030254825.1. NCBI lineage: Eukaryota > Metazoa > Chordata > Mammalia > Rodentia > Muridae > Meriones > Meriones unguiculatus. The sequence continues at coordinate 154,250,079 of NC_083349.1, forward strand.
GTGGAGAGCCCAGAGCTGGGAAAATTTGTCAAATATGGTGGTAAATGTTAATACTTTTCTCACCCACCAGCTGGTGAAACTGGAGAGCTGTCAGCTGCTTGCTGATTGACTGAGCTGTGAGCCCATCCTCGTGGCCACTGAGCCACTCCATCTGGCACTTAGACTCTGGGATTGGGATGGTTTGGGAAGATGGCCAAAGTGATCAGATCCCTCTCTCGCCAGCCTGCCTCAGCAGCTGCAGTAAACCCAGCCTATGCCCCAAACACATTAATCCAGACAAAATAGATTTTACTTTGGGTTTGATTTAGAAGAGATAATATCAAAGATGGGAACATTTTCCATGAATGAATGAACATAATCAGTGTGCTAAATTATGAAGTTCAGCTTATGCTATCTAATGGAAGACCGTTTAAAGTTACAGAAATTCCATATGCGGTCATATTTCAGAATTATCATACAAAAATATAAAACAAAACCCAGTTCATGCATAAATGCTGCGTTAAGCAAGGGTTCCTGAAGGTCATGAGATTTGACTTTGCATAAAACTTGCCAAAGCTAGAATGACTGCGATCTTCTCTTGTTTCTTTAGGGAGAAAAAAAAAAGACCTTTTGCACACTATGTCAGCAAACACATCCTTCATTTCTACTCTCAGGCAGTTTATGCACCATTAGCCTTTGCTGTTTGCAAACCAGGCTTTCCTTCCTGAATCCTAGCGGTGCTTTAATTAACATACTGCAGTAGTTGGCTTCCTTCCCTCTCATTGGGAAAGAGTTTTAAGTCAAGACTTTGCAATCCTTTGTGACACACAAACAGAAATCTACCTTGGGTTTCTCTTGTTGCCGTCTTAGGAGCAAGTTAATCAGGTCTCATCTTCATGTTATGTGTCAGTGATGCAAATTCCAGATGCTGAGGAGCAGCCATAAAGAATGGCTCCTTCTCTCACAATCGCCATGAACTCTTCAGACACAACAGCAATCCAGTGCCTTGGCCTGGAGTCTGCAAGGCTGCCATTCAAAACATAATGTTTCTGGAGCATAGGAGAGAGTCTGTCTATCTATCTATGTATCTGTCTATCTCTCTCTCTCTCTCTCTCTCTCTCTCTCTCTCTCTCTCTCCTGTCTGGGAGCTGTTTCTTCAGAAAAACAGCCTCTGCAACAGGTTAATATGAGTCTGACCCTTCCAGGTTAGTAGTGTAGCGGTGGGAAGACAGGGAAGGCATACCAGCTCCTAGTCTAGTCTTAAAAATGTCAGTTGTAGCCATCACCACAACCACTGCCAATGCTGTGACATCTTTGAAGGTAGGCTTTTTCTTGGGGGAGCCTTTTGGCACAGGCATGGTATCAGAAAATTGGCCATCCTGAAAGTTGTACACCTAATTTTCATCAACCAAGAGAAAGACAGAGAGACAGAGAGGGAGAGAGAGAGTTTACATGACCTAGTGCTTCATCAAAGCTGTGTGGTTTGCTCCGTCAGTGAACTGACAACCACTTTTACACTGAACAGACAAGCACGAAAGGGCAGAAATGAGTCTGGTGCAGGGCAGTTTTCTCCCTAATGTGCCTACAGATCACCTGGGATCTTGAATGTAATTCTTACCCGGGCTTTTGGGGCTGCAACCTGGAATAGATGCTTCTTTTTAATGAGTCTCTAGGTGATATTGTTACCATCCAAGGACCTAGAGTCCAGTTGGCCATTTAACTAGAGTTGGACATTTTGAGAGAGGTGAGAGGAACCAGGTGGCAGTCAGGGACAACGGATTGATTACATCTCAACTCCGTGACTCAATAACCAATTAGCTTAAGTCCATGAGCCCTGGAAGCCTTGTCTGTATGCGTGGATGACTTGACCCTCTCAGAGGGTTGCTGCTGTGCAAATGCAGTGTCTAAGTAGTATTCTGAATGCAGGGCTCTGAGATCTGGTTATGACTGTTCAGTAAAAGCATGCTGAGAGTTTACTCCTGATGCAAAGCATGGTTGAGATGGCCAACGTATGACAGGGTGTCTGTCCACACTGTCTAGCCTGAGCTGACATTTCAACCCCAAATTAACAGAATGCTCAATGATTTTTTTTTTTCATAGAACAGATGAAAATATCCTAACACATTGCTTTGCATGTTTTTGTTTGCTCAAAAGCCAATGTCACAAAATGAATAAGCTTGGGAGCATATTACATGCTTATAATGAACATACATGATCCTATAAATTATTTTATTAGCAACTCTGAGTTACTAAATACCACGTCTAGCTCATCACCCTACTCTAAAAGACAAAATAAAGCCTACACCGAACACAATGTGTTGGTGGCCTGTCAGTCACGCTTGTAACTGAACACATTGGTTCACACTCTTGTTTTCTGTTGAGGCAGCTTCTCCACTCTGCACACCCGATTTCTCCTGCGGTTTGTCTGACCTGATGCCGCTCTTATGCTGCTGAAGCTGACATCCCACACCTTCTCCACATCTTCCCCCACGGGTGCTCTGAGCTCTGATGGTGCCACAGCTGATCTGAGGGGAGAGCTGTCTGGGCACGGGAAGCCCTCTTCTCATGAGGGCTACACACATTTGGCACAACACTGGCTTCCTTCTCACAGCATCGCACACTCAGGGAAATAGCCAGAATCACCAGCTCATGAACATTCACAGGCTGTTCTCAACATCCTTTCTCCGGGGCCATGTTTATTTTCATTCTTCTATTCTGAACGTGTGTCGTGTGTGTGTGTGTGTGTGTGTGTGTGTGTGTGTGTGTGTATTAGTTATTGAAGTTCTCAGATAAAACAGTTAATTGAAAATAACATGTATGAACCAGCAATACACAAAATATTACTATTAAAAAACCTTTCAGACAAATCAGAAACACTACACATCAAAATTAACCAGACCCAAAGTCTATATAACTCAGTGAAAGCACATATGATTAGAATTGGCATTTGAAATCAAAACTGTGAAGCATTTAGTATTGAATATCTTTTATGTACTTGTCCTCCACCAAACCCAAGAAATCCATGACAGTTAGCACTACAGAAACAATCAGCTTTATGTCCTCTTTCATAACTCCTCTTCATCACCTGCATTCACTCTATCTTTGTCCCTTTATATTTGTATATCTTATTCTTTTTCTTTATGTTAGGTCTTCATGTATACCTTTTACCTATGTTAAAAAAAAAAAAGCTATTGTGACTTTCCACCCTTGCCTAATAACGGAAGGAATTGCAGCTTGCAGATACCATCTGTCCTGACTGCCTTGTGAAGTCAGGAAGTTCCTGTGTGGATTCTAGTCCAAGGTTGTCCTCAATGAACAAGGCATTTGCAATATACTGTAAAGAACAGCAAATGAGAAAGAGAAGTGCCCATAGGATTGTCTATGAATGTGTTGATGGGCATTGGCTGTGACACGCTTCCAGGAAAATGACCCTGTTTTTCAAGAACTCTTTCTATTTATAGAGCATTTGAAAATAGCTTCATTGGGTCCTGTCGCCACGATTTATTAATCATGTTTTGGTACAATGTTGCTAGTCACTAAAAATCTAATAACATTCCCTCTGAGGGATGTCATACAACTGGTTATAAAGTAAAGTGATGAAGCCATTTAAATTACTGTTTGCTGCTGTGGCAGAGTTAACAGATTTGCTGCTTATAACTTTTAATAGAATTTAGTGGCCTTTAAAAATTAAATAGGCAAAATCAACTAGTTGGCTTAGCATTTTAAATTCCAAGAACCCAGGGTCTTCTTAACTTGTATGAAGCATGTATGTAGACAAACATCTATATCAGTGGGCTTTAACACTTACTAAAAAGAAAAAAAGGAAGTCTTAAAATTTGATTTTAAAAATCCAAACAGTGTAAGTACATAACATAAATACATTTTAATCCACAAAAGGGGAAGACACCAGGATACATAAGTCAATGAGCTTAGAGTAGCAGATATGTAGAGGAACAAGATAAAAATATGGTAGGAGGACTCCACTTAAGAATATTCACCCCTGCACAAAGGACCACAGGCAACTACTGTCTGCTGAGATAAAACAGCCTCTCCCAGCTTCCTCAGTTTGCCCAATGTGGTCAGTGCCGAAACCATCCAGACCACCAACACAAAGAGATTTAGCAAGTTTCATTTATATATTACAAATATACATGCATGCACATACACACATACATATGTGTATGTGTAACAATAATAATCACAAAAAGAGACTATCAACTTGACACAGGGGACACAGGGTGTTTGAGGGAGGGTAATTGAGAGAGGTTGGGAGGAGGAAAGGGAGGAGGAAAAGTGATATAATTCTGTTTTAACCAAAAACATTTTTGGAAAGAATATAGTATGTAGCTCTCTCCCTCTCCTCCCTCTCCCCCTTCTCCTCCGATTCTTCTTGTCCCTCCTCACTTCTACTCAGTCTAGTACTGGGAATTAAAGCCAGGGCTTTGCATGTTGTAAGCAAGCGCTGTATGATTCTGCTGTGGAATTGCAGCTCAGGCTGCTGTTGTGTTGACCATGTTAAACACACACACACAGACACAGACACACACACACACACACACACACACACACACTCACCTGTATTTGCGTCCCCTCAAGTGACCACTTTGCTATCAACATGAATGCTGTCTTATGGTCTTATGGTCTACTTTAAATATATCCAAGAGAATTCATTTTTGAAAATTACTTAGAGGAGATTATGAGGCCAGTCACTTCCTGACTCACTGTTTACAGTCAGACTGTATCTGACTTGAAGCCCAAGAAGCACCATGGGAGCATTCTTTTATGCACAAAGTCCAGTGTGGAGGATGCTCCAGATAAGCCTCTTGGTGAGCAGCTTCTTAACTCTTCAAGTTCTGACCCAGTGCAGTGAAGGAATTGGAGCTCTCCTCTTTGCAGGCTGCACCTCCTTCTTCCTACCACTCAGGAGATTTCAGACACTGCCTGATCCTTTGCTTTATGCTGGGGTTGGGGTGGAGATGCGTTAATGAACTTCTCTTTCCTAACCTGGTAATGTGACAGATACCATGAGCCGTTCACACATGACTTCAAGAAGTACCTACATTAGCAAAGCCAGCTTGGAAGTTCAGTGTATCTAAGACCCCCAAATGTGAATAAAACAGTCTTCCCCAAGCCCTGTTTAAGCACAGATGGATTCCTGTTTGTCTCAGTGCTTGGGAGAGACAGCTCAGAAACTCAAAGCTCTCTGAGGGAACAGGGGCTAGTGTCCAAGCCGCAAACTTGTCCTCTTGGTCTTTTCTGTTAGTGCATTGATGGGCATGCAGCAGCACAACTCCTCAGCGCCTCACGTGGTTTTTCTTCACCCCTTCCACCTCCACCAGCTCTGTCTCACCACCCCCTTACAAATACCTCCTGTTTCCTACCCTCCCTGACCCACTCGCTCCTTGCCCTGGCCTCTCATCTACCTAAACCTGATTGTTCTTACAACTACTATGAAATTTCACTTACCCTGGGCCACTGATTTGCTTCCATTTATCAGTGCAAAGATTTCATTATCTATATCATAGGAGAAGGGATCTACAAAGACTAGTTTGGGTCCCCTTTCCTGCCATAGAGGTTATTGAGAAGTGATGATGGATAGAAACTATATTTCTAGAGACATTGTGAGCCTTAGAAGAGAGCACAGATAGAGTTCGTGGTGACAATGAGTCTTAGCTATGCCTCCTCCTGACCCTGTACACCAACACTTGGGATCGCTTTAAATTGTTCACTTTAAATTGTTTGTGTGGCCACAAAGAATGCCTCTGCCTTCTTCACTAATCTGCAAAGCACTTTCGGGTTAATGATTCAGACTTTCTGGGCTCTCCTTTCTTTACATGAAAAACAATAGAGGTGAAGTGGCTCATAGACAGATGGCAAATAAATATCATATTTGTTGCCAAGTCAGCTATTACCTTGATAACAATGGCTTTAGGGTATAAAGACTTGGAAAAGTTAACTCTAAATTTAGCTAAGAGTTAACTATTTTTGTTGAGCACATGGAACACACTGACAGACTTGGCACTACATGAAGGAGGGCAGCCTGGGCTACATAGAAACACTGTCTCAAAAAAAAAAGAAAGAAAGAAAGAAAGAAAAGAAAAGAAAAGAAAAGAAAAGAAAAGCAAAATCAACATGTTATAGCCAGACAGCCCATGTCCATAATCCTAGCACTTGGGAGGATGATGCACAACTGCTATGAATTTGAGTTCATCTTGGACTTTTAAATTCCAGGCCAGCCTGAAATTTAAAACTTCTTTTGAACTAACTAACTAACTAACTAACTAACTAACTAACTAATTAAGCATAAATAATTTGTTTTCTCTTCATCTGCAGCCTAGAGTCATATTGCTACCTGCCTGTTCCTGTGCTGCTTAATGGAAAAGGAGCCAGGAGCAGCCAGCAAGGACAGGAAACATCTGTGCATACGGTTCCCAATAGCGAACCTGAAAGGTTCCTTCAGCTCCACCTATAATTCTAAAAAGGGTTTTGTTGGGGGAGGAGCAATTAAAAGCTCTTTAAATAAAATTCATCCAGTTCTAAGTAGAAAAAAAGGTCCTAAGAAAATATCTTATTATATCTGGGCCCAAAAATATAATAAACAAACCTTAGGAGTGAAAACATTCTTTTCCCATTTCTTTTCTTGGGTGCCACATATGTCAGTAAGTAAATAAAATAATAGAAAATGTAATACAAAATAATACAGATAACATAAAAACACGATTTTCTGGTGCTTAACATTACAGAAAATGAAGAAAAAAACATGATAATGTTTTAAACACTGTGATGTTAAAATAAATATTAAAATCCCGAGATAACTAACCTTGGTCCAGTCTGGACAGGCTGTCCCAGCATCTAGGAGACTCTCCAGTTTCCAGCACAAAGCCCTGGTGTCACCGAATTCTCACATCAAGGGTTTGAGCTACCTAATTCTTTTGGTAAAAACACATATAACTGAAATACTGTTGTTTCAGTCTTCACCCACGTGGGCTCTCCTGCACAGGGCTATTTCCAGTCTGGCTTAGCTCACTATTGATACAGAGCAAGGTGATGATTGACAGCTCTCAGCCTCAGTGCATGATATAAGCTTTCCAGGCTCCAATGATCAGCTCAGGTAACGCAACACAATAAGAGATCCGAGCATAAAAAGATGGACAGCAGAAGCTAGCACACTGGCGAGAGACAACCTGGGCATTTCTAGTTAACACTACTCTGTTCTGAAATTCCAAACAAGATATTGCAGCCAGATGTGGTGACACTTGCTAATGGATCCATTACTCAGGAGACTGAACCAGAAAGATTGTAAGAAGTTCAACATTAGCCTGGACTACAGTGTAAGGTTCAGGCAGCTTGGACTACTGAGTGAGAACTTGTCTCGGGAGAACAAAACAGAAATTGACGCTGCTGAGCAGTATGGGTTTGTGAAAACACTCTGAAAGTAGATTGAATGGAGTTGAGGGCCGGAATGACAGGATGAGTCCTGGGTGGTGAGCTTGGAGGAGAGTATCTATGTGATCTTCTGGAGATGAGAGAAGGAAAGAGGGGATGGCTGATGAAGCATGTGGTCTGCTACAAGTTTGGGATGAGACTGGGGGTTGGATTTAGAGGAAAGGAGGAGCAGTAAAGATCTGCAGTTAGGCTACCTGCTTTCCTGGTGGGAGTCTACAGGGCATCTTAAGTGGAGATGTCTCTCCAAAAGTTCCATTGTTCTAGACTTCCCGATGAGTGTCTGCCGATTAGCCAATTGCTTTAGTACACACTCTGCTGCTGGGTTGGAGCACTAGCAAAATAAAAGAGAATAGCTATAAACAACAACTATGAGAAAAATCAGAATCTCATGGACACGTCAATGTCCTATTGTTAGAGAGGATTATTTTAGGGTTTGTTCATATCTCCAGTGACGTATTCACTGTAGAAATATCATCATCTCTATAGGAATTACAACTGGGTTCTCAATAGAGACTCTAAAAGACAAAAGGGCCTGGACAGATGTTTTACATATTCTAAGAGACCACAGGTTCCAGGCCAGACTACTCTACTTAGCAAAACTTTCGATCACACAGTAGAGAAAATAAGACATTTCATGATAAAACTAAATTTAAGCAATATTTATTTATAAATCCAGCCCTACAGAAGGTGCTAGAAGAAAAACTCCAACCTAAAGAGGTGAACCACACCCATGAAAACACAGGAATAAATAATCCCAGACCAACAACCCTGCTCATTGATATCTCTCAACAACAATGGTCTCAGTTTCTCCAGTAAAAATATATAGACTAACAGAATGAATGCAAAAACAGACTATCCTTCCGCTGCATCTAAGAAACACACCTTAATAACAACTATAGTTATCATCCCAGGGTAAACAATAGACCCAAGGAGCTACCGGGGTAGCTTTTTTAATATTTGATAAAATAAACTTCAATCCAAAACTAATCAGAGGAGATAGGAAAGAACACAGCACAATCATCAAAGGAAAAATGCACCAGGGTGACATTGCAGTTCTTAACAACCATGCACCAAACACATGGGCACCCAAGTTTGTAAAAGAAAAACTACTGCAGTTTAAATTACATAATGATCCTCACACATTGACGGTAGAAGAAGACTTCAGTCCCCACTCTTCCCAACAGACAGGTCATTCAGACAAAAACTAAACTGAGGAATGCTGGAGCTAACTGATGTTATAAGCCAAATGGACCTAACAGATATCTACAGAACATTTTTACCCAAACGCAAAGGAATATACTGTCTTCTCAGCACTTCAGGGAACTTTCTCCAAAACTTACTGCATGCTCAGTGGTCACAAATAAAGACTCAACATATACAAAAAATTAGAAATAACATCCTGCAACCTGTCTGACCCCCATGGATTAGAGCTGGAAAGCAATGACCACAAATACAATAGAGGCTTACAAACTCATGGAAACTTGACAAATCACCACTGAATGAAAAAAATGGATCAAGACAGAAATTAAGAAATAAATGAAAGACTCCTAAGAACTGAATGAAAATGAATACAGAATATACCCAGACTTATGGGGCACAATGAAGGCAGTGCTAAGAGGCAAGTTCATAACACTAAATGCCTATAAAAAAACTGAACAGATCTCATAATAATAACTTAGCAACATACCCAAAAGCCCTAAACCATAAAGAAGAAATGATATCCCAAATAAGTAGATGGCAATAAATAATCAAACTCAGGTTGAAATCAATAAAACAGGAAAAAAAATACAAAGAATCAGTGAACTAAAGAGTTGGTCTTGGCGAAAATTTACAAGTTTGACAAACCTTCATCCAAGTTAACTAAAAGGCTGAGAGAGAAGATCCAAATTAAAAAATTTAGAGATAAAGGGGGTATATGAAAATAGATACTGAGCAATCCAGAGAATCACAAAGCATACTTTTAAAAGTTGCGCTACACCAAATTGGAAAATCTAAAAGAAAGAGATAACTTTCTCAATACATACCACTTACTTAAGTCAATATCAGATAAGTAATTTAAACAGACCTGTAACCCTTAGTAAAGTCAATAAAAGCCTCCATATGTATATATATATATATATGTATGTATTCACATACATACACATATACATACATATTTATGTTGGTTAGGAGACTTTCTAAATATATATGTATGTACATATGTATAATATATATGTATATAGAGGTATACCTAAATATAATAAAAGCAGTTTATAGCAAGACCACAGCCAATATCAAGATAAATGGATAGAAACTCAAAGCAATTCCACTACAATTAGGAGGAATCAGACAAGGTTGTTCACACTCTATGTTCCAATTCAATATAGAACTCGAAGTTTAACTAATGCAATAATACAACTGAAGATCAGATCAGAAATAAAGAGGTCAAAGTATCTTTATTTGCAGATGATATGATAGTACACACAAATGATCTGAAAAATTCTAACGGGAAACTACTACAATTGATAAATACTTTCAGAATAATAGCTGGACATGAAATTAACTCACAAAATTCAGTAACCTTCTTATACACAAATGACAAACAGTCTGAGAAAGAAATCAGAGAAATACCACCTTTCATAATAGCCTCAAATAATGTAAAATATCCTGGGACCACTCAACCCAAACAAGTGAAAGGTTTGTATGATAAGAACTTTAAAATATTGAAGGAGATATCAGAAGATAGAAAGATCTCCCATGTTCATGGATTGGTCAGATTACTGCAGTAAAAATAACTATCCTACCAAAAGCAATGTACAGATTCAGTGCTATCCCCATCAAAATTTCTCACAGACCTTGAAAGGACAATCCCCAAGTTCATATGAAAAACCAAACCAAAACAAAATCAAACAACAACAAACAAAAAACAAAAAAAAAAAATCAGAATAGCTAAAACAATCCTGAATAAGAACTCTAGACATATCACCATCTCCAGTCTCAAATTGTACTACAGAGTAATAGTAATACAAACAGCATGGTACTGGCAGAACAGACATGTTAATCAATAGAATCAAATTTGAGGGCCAGATATTCAACCCACATACCTATGGACACCTGGTTTTTTAAAAAGTAGCTAAGAACATACACTGGAAACAAGACAGCATCTTTAATAAATGGTGCTGGTCAGACTGGATGTCTGCAGGGAGATGAACCCAAACAGATCCGTTGTCATTCATGTATAAAACTCAACTCCAAATGGATCAAAGACTTCAACATAAGACCAGATACATTAAACCTGATAGAAAAAAATGGGGAATAGTCTCGGATTCATTGGCATAGGAAAAAGACTTTCTGAATGGAACACCAATTACCACAAACACTAAAATCACCAATTAATAAATGAGACATCATAAAACTGGTTCATTTCTACACAGGAAAGGTCACCATCATTCAGACAAAGCAGCAGGCTACAGAAAAGAAAAAAGATTTTAACAACTCTACATCTAATAGAGGATAATATACAAGCTATATAAAGAACTCAAAGAACTAGATATCAAAAATAAAAAAACAATTAAAAATGGGGTACATATCTAAACAGAGAATTCTCAAAAGAAAAAACTCAAATGCCTGAGAAATACATTAAGAAGTGATTGATATCATTAGCCCTAAGGGAAATGCAAATCAAAACTACTTTGATATTTTTATCTTAACATCTGTTAGAATGTCTAAGATCAAGAAAATACATGAAAGCTCATGCTGGTGAAGATGTGGAGAAGTTGGTGGGAGTGCAAACCCGCACAGCCACTATGGAAACCAGTGTGGCAGTTTCTCAGGAAGATGGGAATTGATCGACCTCAAGATACAACTATACTACTCTTGGGCATAGACCCAAAGGACACTTGATCCTACCATAGAGACACCCACTCAACTACGTTCATTGCTGCTTTATACATAATATCCGGAAATTATAAACGACCTAAATATCCCTCAACAGATGAATGGATTTTTTAAAATGTGGTCCATTTACACAGTGTAATATTACTTAGCCTGTAATGGAAAATGAAATCATGAAGTTCATGGACGAATGGGTGGAACTAAAAGAAGTCATCCTTAGTGAGGTAACCCAGACCCAGAAAGACAAATGTGGTACATATCAGCTTATATTTAGATATTAGCTGTTCAGTCAAGGATAATCAAGCTACAATCCATAAACCCACAGAGGTTAGGTATAGCGTAAGAGACTAGGGGTTACAGATGGCTCTCCCTAGGAAAGGAAATAAAATACACAGTTATGGATGGATTGGGGGCAGGGCAGAAAGGGAAGGAATATGAGGAGAGATAGCTAAAATTAAGGACCATTTGAGGGGCAGCATGGAAACTTAATACAGTATAAGCTTCCTAAAATATAAACATGTATGAAGGTGAGCTAAATAAAATTGACAAATAATGGTGGGAAAAGAGCCCCAACTGGACAGCTCTTATCACAAAATGAACCTTCCAGTATCAGAAATGAATTATATTTAATTGAGTTGTTGGCCAAAAGGGGTTCCAAGAAAATCCCCAAGTTCCCCCCAGGCTTTTGCCAAAGCTATAGATTGTTCTCCACAACCGGATGGCAAGGCCCTATTGCTGAAGACAACATGTACATTGAACACGGAGGAGTCTAACTTGTGCCTACACAAGAGCCTTTAGCCCTACATGCTACTGTCTTTGGTACAGGAAGGTACTCTGCATACTGCCAAAAGGAAATAATAAACAGACACAGCTACAAACCCTTTGATATATGATGGTGTCATGCCTGCAAGATAAACTAGTGCCGTGGTGGCACAAAGCTTGTGGGAGCAGCTAACCACGATCGGATTTGACTTAAGGCCCACTTCAGAGGATGAAACCCACACACTTCAGAAGACAGAACCTACACTCTGGAGTAACCAAGTGCTTGAATAACCAAGAACCTGAGACTAGAAAGCCCAGGGGCCTAGGGTAAAACAAAATACTAGTGTTCTACTAAAAGAACAAAGCAATATGCCCCCGATGACATTCTTCTATACTAACCGATCAGCACCTTGCTCAACCACCATTAGAGAAGCTTCCTCCTGCAGAAGAAGGGAACAAATACAGAGACCCACAGCCAAACAATCCCACCCCTCAGGGCTCAGGCCCTTTGGAAAAGGAGGCAGGAAGAGTATAAGGGCACAGGGTCTGCACAGGCCTGCACTGGTCTGTGCCAGATGGGGTCCCAGCTGAAAGGAGAAATACACACTTGCCCCATTCCCAACCCAGACGCTATCTCTAATGGCTAACCACTTGAAAAATCACAATTTAGTTTCCTCTAGGGGCATCCAACCAGGGAGAGCAATTACTTACTATTCAGGGCAGGCTGCATGCCTAGCAATAGATGGCCAACAACCAACTCCACAGCATCTTTGGAGGTTCCTGTCTCACAAGGGCATGTGAGGGATTTTCTTTTTTTGTAATTTTATCTTAATTTAATTTTATGTTTATTTTTTCTTTCTTTTTATGCTATAGGTCTTTTTCACACACGTGCACACACACACACACACACATATATCTTCCAGTTTACAGTTTTTAAGTATTCCTGAGTATGTAGATGAATGATCTCTGTATCATATCTGTTTTTTGTGCTCTCTTTTTGTTCCTTTCCTTCTGCTTGTTTGTTTTGTCCTATCCTTATAAGTACTTTTTGTTTTATCTTATTTTATTTTAATTATTTTTTTATCTCTTAGAAGTCTGTTTCCTAATAATAGGCAGAAAAGGGATGGATCCTGATGGGAAGGGAGGTAGGGAGAAACTGGGAGGATGAGACAGGGAAGAAACTGCCATCAGCATATAGTATATGAAAAAATCCATTTTCAAGGATTTAAAAGGAAAAATTAAAATAATAATATTTAAAAACAAAAAAAGAAAAAGATGATCTGGGCCTTTCTCCCAGGTCCCTGGCAAAACAATGTGTTTCAGAGCACTGGATCACCCTGGCTGTGCAAGCAATCCCAGAGTGAGAGCCTGGGGCGGTGGAGCAGTTTAGGCTAGCCCCACACAGGCAGCTCTTTCCACCTTTGGTCCCTGAGGGTTCTGCAAGGACGCTCACTGAGCCAAGAGAAGAGATGCTGGCACACAGGGCAGGCTTCTCTCATTTGCTGGCCATGTGCCAGGGAGATCAGTCTGAGTTATATCAGGAAAAGGGGCAGGGTAACCCCACCTGTCTCTAAACACATTGTTCAGTGGGCATGTCCTTTGGTAACTCATTATTCAAGTGAAACAACGACAATGTGGACAGGACCCGTGACATGATTTACAGAGACTTCTGAGCACAGCGCCTAGCATATACAGAGAAACCGATTGATTTAACTCAAGGGATCATTACGGTTAGTTGTCCCTATGGAGTTAAGTTATTGAAGCAGCTTTAAATAAGCCATAAACAGTTGTTAATACTCAGTTTAATAATGGATCTTCAGAGTCAACTCTGACCTCTAGGACCAGGGTGTGGAGCAAATGGAAGCGACATGATTATTTGAAAGAGTCAGAACACCGATAGGGTCTGGCAGGATCAGGTGGGCCTTATAACAGGGCTAGTGGAAGACTCCAGGGCCCTGTTGGGAAAACAAGATCGAAAAGTGGAGAGAGAATGTGGCCTGCTCAGAACGGTCAAGGACACGGTTTGCACCTGAACTGAGGTCTAATTCCCCGTGTAACACATCACTCAGCTTTATTCAGGGTTGGTGCATTTAGTATAAAATGATGAGTGAGTTTGGTCACCCCCGGGAGTTCCAGGATTTCCAAAAGCAAAGCTTTCCCGGCCTTCTTTAAAGAGTATTTGTACAGCAACTTCATATATCAAGAAAAACTGTGTAAAAGTTAACACTGTCCAATCTACATTTGGTGACTTAACACATGAATCAAGATTTTAAAAATATCTCTCTTATAAAATCCTGCTCAATATCCACTGTCTCAAGGTTCGAGTAAATCTTATCCGTAATTTTTATTCTTTCATAGTTTAAAATCGCTAACAATGCTTTGCAAATGATGTTTTCAAATAAGCAAGCTTTAACTGGTAGGATGAGAGGCAAGTCAGGGCCTTGGCATTCAGAGTTTGAAAATATTTATGTTCCGCCATTGTGCGGTTTGTTATTATTCAGGACACATAATTTATCTTGAATTTTTAAATCATGGCAGGGAAGAGCCTTAACTTATACTTAACAAAATTAGAAGGTAAATTACCAAGAAGCGGATGATTGTTATAGCAAAATTGTTTTTATGTTCCTCTGTTTTCTATGGAAATTAAAAGTTTTCAATCAAAAACATCTGCTTTCGTAAAACAATGAGTGTGGAGTTTTGAAGTGTTCATTTAGAAGAGATGTAAAGGAGAGTTGGAAGGTCTCCCCAGAGCAACCAAAAGATGTATGAAGATAGATACAGAGAGGGCAAACAGAAGATGGTGCAGGATTAAAGAAAGGACTCTGGTTAGATCCCTGGGCCACTGCCAGAAAGTTGAGATGAAAGAGGCGGCCAGTCACTGAGAAACTTGTCTGTAAGTGAGAACTTTTGGAATTCAGCTTTGCTTCCAACACTCTGGAGACTCCCCTACCACTCACACACCATGCCAGCAACCGTGAGCACAGAGCGCTGGCTGGCAGCATGTACACAGCATTAGCCCACTCTTCTCAGAGAGGTACAGCTACACAATGGCCTCCAGTATGAACTTCAAGTTGCTCTGCTAGGTGGTTATGCATGGCTTTGCAGCCCTCCATCTCCAAATCCATTTTGATTACAAGAACAAATGCGCAGGTGGTCACCAGAGGTCAACAGTAGCATCTGCCTCAGACTAAAGTTCATGTCCCCCCAGGGATGCATCTAAGTGGCACGCCACCAATAATTTACTTACACATTCTTCCTAAATGCTTGCTTGACCAGCTCATTGCCGTGTTCACAAGGGTTCCGTAGCCACGGGACAACAAATCCATTCAGAAGAGCAAGATGATTCCTGTATGCTGCAGCAAGCAACGGAATAATGGAATTCATAAATACCACAAATAGTACACACCATCACCACAAAAAAAAGAAAAAAGAAAAAAAGAAAAGTCAAGTGCCTCAGAACATATTTTTCTTATGAAAAGACATTTTAGATGTAAAAATTGTAAAATACCACCCATGTGGGGTGGTATATCAATTTTTTGATCAGAGACTGAATAAAGATACCAGCTCCTTCTTATCTGCAGCTTTATGTGATCCCAGCACACACTTAGGCTCTGAGCTGCGTAGACCTTATTCTATGTGACACACTTGAGCAGCCAAAATAATTTTGAAAATGCCCAGCGAGCTCAGTGCTCTCCATCCCTAAGGCCAAGACAAATCACACTGACACAGAAGCCATGTCACTATGGAAGTCACATGAGGCGAGATGGCCATGTCAGTCAGCTATGTCAGCAGGATAAAACTAAGAGTAGAGAAATAGACTCATGGACTTTGGACTTTCAGCAAATCTGCAGTAGAGAGAAGATACTGTTCTAAGCACACAATGCTGGGACGAGTAGACTAGCCTGTGGGAGGACTAACAAAAACAACGAGTGAACTTTTGCTCCTCATACCACACACAAGGCTAATTCTGGATAAATCGCAAGTTAAAACACAAGTGAAAACTGGATTTTCAAAAGAAAACCTGAGATGATATCTCTGGGCTTTGGGGGAAGGTGCATATTGAATAACATCCAAAAAGCTATACCCCTGAAGACAATATTGGAGTCTACTGAAGACTTCTGTTGACCCGGAGGCACTACTGAGAACATTATAATACTATAATACTATAATGCTGACTGATACTGCTTGCAGTACACAGAGCTGGTAAATAGTTTAAAACCAGAATGTGTAGAAAACTCTGAAGATTCAGTTACAATGCCCCACCCCCAACACGTCGTTGCTCTTAACAATGAAACCTTTTCGAGCGAGCCCTTAGTACATGACAAGGCTCTTAGTATCTTTGATCACCATTGAAATAAAAGTTAAGGACATGATGAGATGCTTTATTCCACTAACTTATTAAACTAAAAACCATCAGAGGAGGTAGGCTAGTAGGTAAATGCTGGCTGCCAAGCCCGAGGAGCTGGGTTCGAATTCCCAGTGCTCACATAAAAAGTCTGGCATGAAGGCACATGTCTATGCCCCATTGCTGCGAGAGCAGAATCAGAAGGATGCCTGGAGCTCACTGGCGACACAACCTAGCTGAACTGGTGAACTCCACATTCAGTGAGAGACTTAGTCTCAAAATAAATACATAAATAAATAAAAAAGAAAGAAGGGAGAGTGATTAAGGAAGATGTGACGTACACACGCATGCATATTTGTGTGCGTATACACATGCCCCTCCCCCCACATACACAACCCATACACAAAGCATCAAGAGCTGACTTTAACAAAAAATTAAGCTGTTCTGGAGACCTTAGAATACTGGAAATACTAGCAATGTGGACCATCTACTATGTGCATTCAAACTCAGAACAAGCAGCTGAGGTGCCTAACATAGCAAAGCACACCTGTCCTCCAGGTTCTCCCAGCATCCCTCAGGTTCTCCCAGCATCCCTCAAGCCCTATCTAAACTTTCCAGCCCAAAGTCTGGGCTTGAAGACATTTTGGATCTCTCTCCTCTTTCTCTGTGGCAGGTGACTTCCCTGAACTCCTCTTGTGAGATCAGTGAAACCCCCAGAGAGCTGTCTCCGATAAACCTGCCTTTAATTTGGCTTGAATTGGCTCATTTCGTTGGTGGAGAACACTTATCTTCTGGTGAAGCATTTTTCATTTCTTTCATACACCTTAACTCACTTTCTTATGACCCTTTAAGGTTTTACATTTGCAAACCTTCATAACTTACATTTTACCAACCTTAAAACATCTTCTTAGACCCTCAAACACTTTCTTAGATTCTCATAACTTAACCTTTCATATCCTCAGACCTTACACAAACTTTACACTTTTCTTCTTCTTTTTAAATCCAATTATTTACCACCATGAGACACAGGTAATTGATTGCTGGGAGCACTGTAAAGTGAGTTCCTTTAGATAAAGGAAGAGTAAAAAGTTATTTCTTTTACTAGTCTAGCCTTCAAACCCATCAGAGATCTGAGGAGGACAAATTTTTCCTGAGTAAGCAGGAAGTGCAGAGGAAGCAGCTTCTGGGCCTATCAAAATGACAGAGGCTTACTAACTACCTGGTTCCCAGGTTCCCCTGTGGTCAGTGGGGCACCATCGGCCAACAGGCCCAGGACGTGAGAGGCTTTTTCTGTAGAGGAAGGACATGGGAGAGATTGACCCCTTGTCTTAAGCAATCAGATTTCTGGTGTCCTGTTTGCCCACAGTTCAGGCCGTGCCCTAGCAGCAGGTTAGGCATTGGGGTAGTCTTGTCCAGCGGTTAGCATACCATAATTCAGGCCGAGTCCTTATTGTTGTGCCCACATCTTCTTGAAGACCTTGTGGGAGGTGGGGAGGGGGATGTTACTGTTAGGGTGTGGGTGTCTCTGTCTGTCATGGTAAGTTTAAACATCTTCAATGTCATATCCAGCAGGTCTCTGACAGTTTTGAGGGCTAATACCTGCCAAGCATATCTGAGTTAAACAATCTTTGTCTGTTTTTAGTTTTTTGCTTTGGATTATACCTTGCAAACATAAAACAGGAATCTAAATAAGGCTTATTCGTGTAATTGCATCAGTTCTTAGCATGACTTCAAATAGATCTCTGAACACATTAAAAGATATGATCACTTGTCAGGTAGCTGACTACCAACGTGCATTTCTTAATTACCCTTAACAGTTTGTAATAATTTAGTAGCTTTTGTAATATTAAAACAATGTGTCTTTTTAAGAGTGAAGACATAGAGCATAACCATGATTTTCAGAAGGCAAAACCAAGTTCTAATAGTAGTGTGATGTTTTTAAAACCAATTATAAAATTTGGCTGTCATCAAGGGTTTTTTGTACATGAACGTATTTGGAAGCCCTTAGTTAAGATGGCGGTGAAGCTGTATGTCTTCCACATAACAGAGATAGCTGCCAGCCATGTGCCTGACCTCAATCAAAATGGCGGTGAAGCCATGGCTCCACCTTCTTTATCCCTCAATCAAGATGGCAACCAGCCACTTGTTGTTTATATCATTCCTGCTGCTGGCCTGGTGTGTAGTTAAGTGTCCACAGTGGCAATTTAAAGGAACCAGGCTGTTCCATCGCTGCCACCACTGCCATTGCTGCTGAAGTTGCACATGGATGGCGTGTGGGGAAGAAGGCTAGGCAGTATCTGGAGCCACGTGTGCAGAGGTGCTCAGCCGCTGAAGCTGTTTCATAGTGAAGGAGGGGCAGGGAATATGAGAACGCAGTTTCCAAAAAACCTGGGCTCATGGAATTCAGACTGACACTGTCAGTACAAGGTAGAAAACAAACCCAATTTGGATAAGTTTCGCAGTGGACACCCCCGGGCTGTCTGGCAATCAAGGTTTTAGACCCAGCAGTGTCCATTTTACCAGCCTGTGCCGCTAAGGGAAGATCCAGTAAGTCCAGAGGGCTTATGCAGTGGGGAAGGAGGTAAAAAAAGACTGTCTTGTTTGTTCTGGAATGGGCTTGCAGCCTCGACTCCTGCCAAGGGATTCTCGGGGCCTTAAGACCCAAAAGAGGCACCAAATACCTCTTGGCAGCGACTGGGAGAGGATTACTCTCTGAGCCCAAAGTCAATTGTGTCAGGCACAGAGAAAGATGGGGGAAAAGAAGTGGTCCCACTTGGCTGGCTTGGCCTGGCCGGCAGGGCTGGGAACTCAACTCCTCCCAGTCTCCGAACCAGATGATAGGTGTTCTCAGCTAATGAAATGAGCTAATTCAAGCCAAATTAAAGTGTGTAAAGAAAGGCAGGTTTATTGGGGTCAGCTCTCTGGGTTCGCTGATCTCACAGAAGGAGATCAAGGAAGACCTCCATGTAGATGGGGAGACAGGAAAGCAAAGGTCAGAGAGAGGGAGAGGGAAAGGGAGGGGAGGGGTAGAGGATGAAGGAGAAGGAGAGAGAACCACCATAATGTTTGGATTCTACAGTGAAGAGTCTCTGGGGAAGCCCAGCTCCTGGGCTGAAAAGTTCAGGTAAGGACTGAGGGATCCTGGAGGAATGTGGAGGCCAGATCTCCAGATTAAATAGTCAGCTGCTTCTTCCAGGTCTATATCCCAACATCTAAACTCCCAAAAAGTGATTGAAGCCAGTCCAAGAGAGAGGCTGTGTGAGCCAGAGAGCAATGCTGAACTGTTAGAACTGCCTATACCTATTTGAGCTCACATCACAAATCCCAAACCACAGCCCAGCTGCCGGGAATGCAACTAGATGATTTAGTCTTTGCTTTCCTGGGTTTGGGCCATCCTTTCATGTACTTTTCTCAACCCTCTCTATGGGATGGGGATATTTGCTCTGTGCCACTACATCTCGGAATGAAGTCATTGTCTTTCTCTTTTCCAGGGATTCACAGCCAACAGCCTGCCTTCCATCTCATAGGAAGCTTTCAGCTGGACTTTTGAGGAGACCTGGAGATAAATTCACTTTGTACTGAGATGGGCCGTGAGCTTTTGAGGGCCAGTGGCAGTTTAAGTAGGAAATGTTCTTCTTGGGGCAGATTCAAACACTTGGTCCCCAGCCTTGAGATTTCTCCAGACTTTAAGGGGTGGAGCCTAATTTGAGGAAGTGGGCTACTAGGGGTGTGGTTTTGGAGCTCAAACCTGGTTCTCTACTCTTTCCTTGCTCTCTATTACATATTGTTCTTCCACAGTCTCTTCCTTCACAAACTCTGTCTATCATGATGCCCCGCTTCGCATTGCCCAGAATCCAGAGTTGAGTACTATGAACCTAAACTTATGGAACCGTAAACTAAAGCATTTTCTGGTGTCCTTGCTGGTTTTATATCAACTTGACACAGCTATAGTTATCTAAGAGGAGGAAATCTCGATTGAGAAAATACTTCCATCAGATTTGGTTGTACTCAAGCTGGTAGGGTGTTTTCTTAAGTAGTGACTGATGGGAGAGAACCCAGCCCACTGTGAGTGATTGGGCTTGTGGTCCTGCATTCTATAAGAAAGCAGGCTGAGCAAGCCTGGGGGAGCAAGCCAGTAAGCAGAACCTCCTCTCTGTGGCTTCTGCATCAGGTACTGCTTGGAAGTTCCTGCCTTGTTTGAGTTCCTGTCCTGACTTCCTCCAATGATGAACAGTGATGTGGAAGTGTAAGCCAAATAAACACTTTCCTCCCAGATTGCTTTGGTCATGGTGTTTCATCACAGCAAGAAAACCCTGGCTAACACTGGCTAACACAGTCTGTCTCTCTCTGCACACACACACACACACACACACACACACACACAAATGGCTAGTATAAAGATGTAAAGATTAAAGGCAAAATATAAAATTTTGGATATATAAAACATCCATCCGATTTCAGGTCTTTGTAAAATCTCTAATGTTGCATAAGAGCCATAATGGAAGATTGACAAATTCAGTTATAATCAACTTAATAATTACAGTCCTTAAAAGGAAGAATATCTTCCATCTTTGGAAAAGGGTAACAAAAAGAAAGTGAAGAAGCTAGAGAGATGGCAGAAGTTAAATGTTCCTACAGAGGACCAAAATTTGGCTCCCACCCATGGCAAGAAGCTCAGCAACTGCAACCACAACTTAGGGGCCAGCAATTACCGTTAGAATATATAGCACCAGACCAAACCCCAACTTTCAGAGGAGCCAGTGGAGACCAGTTCTGTCCTCTGGGGGTAATAAGTACAAAGGTGTTCACTTTAGTCTTTTTCTTTTTTCTTTTTTTTTTAGATGTAATTTTATTCATGTAAATGTCTGTGTCTTTGAGTGTGTAGAGGCCAGAAGAGGGAGGCAGCCCCCTTGGAGCTGGAGTTACAGGTGGCAGTGAAGCAACTGAAGTGGATGGGTGCTGGGAACCAGTACTCTTGACTGCTGAGGCCTCTCTCCAGGACCAGTTTTTTCTTTCTTTCTTTTTTCTCTTGGGCTGTATTCACATGCTGTAAATATTCTTTTTTTTTTAACGTGTGTAAATATCTCATTTAAATAATCAGTTTTTCTATGCTTACTAAGCACTAGAGAATTAAGGGAAGTCACTTGGCTCCTGCCCATTGCTTTACAATAAAAACAATTTATTCCTTTCAGCATATCTCCCTGGTTATTAAATTTCTTTTTTCTCTGCTGTGACAAAGGATAAAACAAATGTCCTTTAGGTATAACAGGATCTTTGTTGATATCACCTCTGCATTTGCAGACACATTTGCTCTTTAAATGACAAACAGCCGCATCTATTGGGCATTTCTCCAAAGTTAAAATAAAAAAGAAGAAAATAGATCAAGAGAAAGATCAGTTTCCAGCCTGAAAACACAAAAGAAGTCATAAAATGTCTCTTCCTTGGAGAGAGTGTTTGCACCATCAGGACACCTCTGCTGTGCATATTTATCAAGCAGGCTTAGGAGAAGCCAGGAAGATGAGTGAGTCACAGAATTTACAGTTTTTCAGGGGAGAATGGAGACATGAATTCAAATTTCTGACTTCTACTCTTGTAAGAGTTTAGGAAATTAATTTGAACAAGGATGAATGCAGTGATGGTTAAAACAATTAGGCAGCCGAGAAATCAGTAAGATATTCTTGGGTGAGACACTTTTGCCAAGCCTCCACATCCACAGCCGTCCCCCTTTACTCTTCCTCCTTCCTCTGACATGTGTTCCTGCTGCTCTGTGTGTGTTTCCTTACACACAGACACACAGCAGAAACTTCTCTCTCACCACACAGTTCTGTCTCATAAAAACTAGAACTTTAACTAGATATAAATGGTTGTTTTCATCTAAAGGACTAAACATGGCAGGCAGGATTATACATAAGCTCTTCCCCTGCCAGGAGATCAGGCCGCGTCGGCTTCCAGCTCTTTTCCAACAGACACTTACATTAGTGTCACTCCAGGCTCACGTCTTTCTCTGCTTCCTTAGAAAAACGATGGAGTATGACCCTCATTTCTATCTTGTAGAAAATAAACATTCTGTACTAATATCAGAAGTTTGTTTAAAAAAATGCTACAGTGTGTTGAGTGTTCCAGAGGAATTTAAAAAAATAAAAATAACAGATTAGGGACAGAGAGATGGTTCAGCAGGTAAAGGCACTAGCACAGCCAAACCTGACAATATATGTTTCATCTTCTAGGCCCACGTAGTGGAAGGAGAAAACTGACTCTTGCAAGTTTTCCTCTGACTTCCACCTGTGTGCCGTGGAATATGTACACACACACACACACACACACACACACACACAACAATACATACGTACATAAATGTAAAAATATAAATTTTACCTAACTAAATTTGAGCACAAGGAACACTCCTGTATTCGTTGCAGACATTTTGGACCCTTGCTCTGACACCCAACTTTATAAGAGGTGGCAGAACTGGCCTAGAAGCTTCATCCACTGGGTCCACATCTCATCACCTTTTTACTCTGTACACAAAAGAGAGCTCAGAGAAGGAAGACAAGAAGAGGGTCAGATCAGAGTTACAGCCCACGGCTTTGTGTGCCATTGGTGGTAAATGACCAGGGATGGTAGAGAGGTGCGCCACATCCCTGCCCATGCCAAGGGCAATGCTGACATTCTAGTAGTAGCTCTCGTAGAGAGTGGAGTGTCTCACAGATTCTTGCCAGCACATAGAATCTGCAAGTCCCTATTAAAGAAAGGCATGATGAGGAAGTTCTGAGAAGCGTCTGCCATGTCTACCCTGAAGTTTTGAGATGTAAATAAACATGGAGATTGGTGTCACTTCTTTCTGAAATTTTTGAAAGAGGAAGGCTTGATGGAGAGTTCTCCATGTATTCAGTCCCTTTGGGCTTTAGAGTATAAGAATAGAAGCTTTGGAATCCTCGTGCTGTTCTGGAAGGAACTCGGGCCTTAGAGAAGAACGTACATGGTAGCTAGATGAAGCAAAGCCTGTAGTAAAGACTGCAAGCCTGGGCTCCTTCTCTTCAGGGTCCTCCATGATACACCTTCATGATTCACCCTGCCCCCATCTCACCTTCCAGTTACACTAGAACTGTTAGCAGGAGCAGACAGAATTTTATCAGACGGGATACCACCCCATAACCAGTTACAGAAGATTGCACTCCAACTCTCTTGTTTCCTGTTCCCAGTAGAAGGGCTGGTTCCTGGGGAGGAGAAGATGAGAAAGCACCTTAGAGCCAGAAACTGCCACTTGCCCTGCCTTTCTTCCCAAGCAGCACACACCAAAGAAAGGACAGAAACTGCAACTGAAGTTTTAAACTAGACAGAGATTTTCGTAAGAACCCTAACTGACCAAATACAGCCTGTGCCCAAAATATCACTCAGAAGCTGGAGAGATGATTGACACAGACCAGAGACCAGTGAGAGGCAGAGAAGGCAGGACTGAGGAGCTGTCCTCTGGCCCCTGTGTGCACTGTGGCTCTCACTTCCTTCCTCCCATGAACTCATATCAAGCTGCCACAATAAATCATGTTTAAGGTCTTAGAAGTTATTAGTTTTCATTTTAATAGTTTCTGAAAAGTGTTCTTATTTTTCCTGCTCATGAATTTGAAACTCATTCTTCCTTCCTACTTATCAATTGTTTATTGAGTGTCTAGTGTGTTCTGAGCAGCAAGAAGGAACAATGGGCCCTGCTCAGATAGCCTGGTGGTGCCTGGCTTACAGCTCTCAAGAACTGTAGCTGTAACCTTCCTGCACTTCTCAGACCCCACCCATCCCTCTTACAATCCTGCCTCTGGGAATCCTTCTAACTCACCATTTTCTTTGCCCAATAAAAATTTCCCTTTTGTCAGTAGAACAATCCCAACCATTTTAAACAATGCTTTAGACACATAAATCTTCCCCGGTGTGTGGGAAAGGGCATAGAATTTCAAGTCAGATGGCTTCTGAGTTCCTGTCTCAGCCCCACCTCTTCCCGGAGAGATGTCTTGACTGTGTTCATCTCCCCTGGGAATCTCGGTGCTCCTGCGAGAAGAGCATATCTGTCCCAGAAGGGATGCTGTGAGAATCATGTGAGCTAATGTATATAAAACACTAAGCATTCTGTAATGATACTTAATATTATCATAATTTGAGTGAATTTGAGCAGATCACTTAACCTCACAGAACCTTAACGCCTTTGCCTTTAGACCAGAGTGTTAATAACAAGCTAGTCAGCTTCATAAAGCTGATGTCAGCCCCACTGAGACAAAGATGTGGAAGACATCTTCTGGATCATAAAGAGCTCTTCAAGCATAGGTATTGTTAGCACTCGGTGATGCTGCGCTGAGTTAAAAGCTTCTTTTTAAAAAGACTGAAAAGAAAACAAGGAGGAGGAGTGGATACAGCCATGCTTCTGCTGCCTCTCTGGGCATTTATCAGCAGTTTGGAAACCATCGACCTTCGTGAGTTACTTTGGTTCTGCTTTGAATCAAGGAGTACCAAGAAGATGGATCGGGACACGGCTGGGATACAGAGTTAATAAAATGTAACTGATAAAAAAAAATAAAAGAAAAAAAAAAGAAAAAAAAAAAGAAGATGGGATTCCTCAGCTTGTTTACCCCTCTGCCCTCTGGACTTGGTTTCCTAGGAAGTAGAACAATTCTTCAGCATTTTAGGTTTCAGGGAGAGTCAAAGGGACATAGGCCCCAAAGGTTATAAAGTAAGTAATGAAAATTCAAGTACTCTGAGAGAGAATTGGTGCATTCATAGCAAGGGTTCTCTATAGGTGGAGAGGCCATCTGATTTATCATCTATCACAGTTGGTCAAGACAGGTCTTGGGAGAAAAGGGAGCTGGCCACCCTGGCTTTTGGGAAAATAGGTAGTAAGGACCTGGTGTTAGCTAGTCCAGGTTGTGGTTGCATGTGGAAGCAGCTGTGGTGAAGAATCGATTGCTGTGATGTGGCTGGGACTGGTCCCTGTTGCTAGAGTCATTGAACCCTGCCTGAGAGGACAGAATCTTTTACCGGTCTTCCCAGCACTGTCGAGACAGTGGGGAACACACTTCCCAAATGTGGGGTCTTTCTTTACCCTGAAGTATCTGGTGTTTACCTGAGGCATTTCAAAGGATGGGGACTGAGAAAGCTTTCATGCCCCTGAGGCCCATATCAACATGCCACGAGGACCAGCCAGAACAAAGCCCTGCTCTGTCTATCCTATTAAGGAACTAGTTAGGGAAGGGTTTGGGTGTTCTGATATGGAGTCTTCCCCTGCTTGTTACATCCTTTCAAGTTGGCTTCAGGAGTTGGAAAGCCCATCTTCTTTATCCTCCAAACATTCCACTATTGCTACAGCTTGAAGGGGCACTAAAGCTTTAGTGCTGACATTTTCTCTTTCAATCTACTGTCCTCCCAGATCCCACATTCCTTCACTCAGCAAAGAAGTATGCAAGGATTCCTGCACACCTGGATCTGCTTTGAGGACCAAGGCTATCACAGTTAATAAGATACCAAAAACGTTTTTACTATAAGAAATCTAGAGTTATGATTGTCCAGTATGGTAGCTTTTGGCTGCTTGTGTCTGTTTATAGTAAGGTGATTAAATTTAAGTCATAGTAAAACTTCAGTTTCTCAGTTACCATGATTACATTTCAGATGCTCATTAGCCATATTGGCTGTAGCCTCCATATTGGGGAGGTGATAAACAGAACCTCTTCATCATTATTGGATTCCCCCCCCCCATTGGATGCCACTCTTGCAGAGAAAGGAGATAAATAGAAAAGAAATAAATACATAGAAATATTATAAAGTGTATGGCAACAGAAATACTCTGGACAAATGTCAGGTAAAAGAGGAACATGGAGAGTCCACTGTATTCAAGGAGGGGAAATAAGGAGCCATCACTATGCCAGTTATCAGATGAGTGTTCTCTTCTGCATCCTCTGTACCATTCTGTTCTCTTGCCCCCTCTCTTGAAATGTTCTCTCCAGTTCAATTATTAAAAAGATGGATTCCTGGATGAGCAAGAACACTTGGGACTCCAGCTCCATTCTGTGACCTTGACTGTCACTGTTGACCAGTTTATATGCCTTCATGTTTAAAAGACATTTGTGTTTCACTATTGTGGTATCATCTAAGGTAAGTCCCAGTGGAGGTGAGCAGAGCAGCCATGGGGATCCAGGTGGCTAACACTTTTAGGCCAAGAGAAAAGAAAGTGCAAAGGATCTGAGGCTGGCACACACACAATGGCCGAGGTTTGCACCCAGTGGTAGAAAGTAATGTCAGAGTTATACAGAAAGTTGTAGGTCATATAAGGACTTCAAGTCCACTTACACTTGTTACTTGTTTCCACAATGGTGTTACATAAAACAACTGGACACCCTAGGACTTAGTCAGTACATATCTTTGCCTGAGAGTCTACCGTTTAGCTGTTAGGCTCAGAGGGTCAGCTTGTATACTGAGGGCCAGCTATTGGCTTTCAGGATTGGCTAGTCTTGGATGGCTACAATACTCAGTCCAGCTGTTGAGGATAGAGGTGTGTTGACTAATCTTATGCCAGCTTGACGGAATCTAGAACCACCTAGGAAACACATATATCTCTGAGGGTCTTTCCAAAGGGGCTTAGCTAAGGAGGGAAGGCACATCTGGAACAAAGGCAGCACAGGTTGGCATCCCAGACTGAATGAAATGCTGAGAGCAGATTCCTGACTGTGGACACATGTGACCGGCCACCTCACACTCCTGCCTGTCGCCACAACTACAGCTGCTCTTGCCACCACCCTTCCCCAGCATGGTGAATAGTATTCTTGAACTGTGAGCTAAAAATGAACCTTCCCTACCAGGCCACAGAAGATGGCAATGCAGCCATTCCTGATGTGATCTGATAGACTAAGATCAGAAGGAAGGAGAGAAGGACTTCCCCTATCAGTTGACTTGGGAGGGGCAAGCAAGAAGAAGAGGGAAGGAGGGTGGGGCTGGGAGGGGAGGAGGGAGGGGCTTATGGGGGGGATACAAAGTGAATAAACTGTAATTAATAAAAAATAAAAAAAGATTAAAAAAAAGAAAATAGTACAACCAGCAAACAAATAAACAAATGTGATTCACACACACACACACACACACACACACACACACACAAAGAACCTTCCTTCCTGATCCTGCTTCTCCAGGTATTTGTTGCAGCAATGAAAAAAGTAGTAACACAGAAGGTCATGTCTCTTATCACCCTGCAGCCAGCTAGTCTTGTTTACATGGATACAGCAGAGTTCCAAGAGAGGCCAGGTTCAGAAGTGACACAGTCATTTAAGCTGCATTCTGCAGGCCAAAACAAACCACAGGGACAGACTTCAGGGATCAGGAAATAGACCCTGCCTCCTGTGGAGATGGGCTGTTCAGTAGCTTTTTAAAAGAGATAGAGGGACCAGTGGAGCCTGTAGCCAGCATGCAGTCAGTTGGCTACACATGGGAAGGATATTAACTCTTATTCTGAGTCAAAGCCATCAAGGGATGCCTGAAGGGGAGGGAGACATTCCTGATTCAACCTGAGTTTTAAAGTAACCCTTTTGACAGATGTGTCAGATGTAAACCACAGGAGACCAGGTCGTGAAAGCTAGTAGAGAGATAATAGGGAGTGGGAGAAGGAAAGATAAAATTCAGCACAAACATTTGCACTTCAGAACCTGCGCCTAGGTAAGGGGCAGCTTATGGATTTATTTAAGGCTGAGCCAAAAATGCATGTGAATTACAGAAAGGGATCCATGAAATCTCTGAGCAGTGGAAAAAGTAGAGCTACCAGCCATGACATGAAAAACACTGGAGTCCAACAGGTTTGTAAGACAGATTAGGAGCCCCTGCAGGACACGTAAGGCTTGATGTGTCCATCCAACATCAAAGCGGAAATGCCAACTACACTAGCTTGAATGTAGTATGGAGAAATTATTGTGGGAGTTCTTGGCATACTGGTGCTTAAGGTGCCGATGTGGCTGGGATCACTAAAACAGTGGGTATAGTTAAAGGAGATAGAAAAACAAAGGCCTGGGCCTGCAGTCCTCCACTAAGAAGTAGAGAATGTTTCCAAGAAGCCTGAGATGGATCAGCCAATGGTACTTGGGGAAAACCAGAGGCCACGGTGTTCTGGAGGCCATGTGTGGAAAGAAGAGAAAAAAGTGAGGAGACAAATAGTGGGGTCACTACTACACCCAGATTCTGCCTGAGAGTTTCTCCGGAGTGGGAGCTCTAAGTTCAATCATATGCAAATTAGCAGAAAACATGTGGTCTTGGTCTGCCTGATGGTGAGGAACAGGGACCCAACCTCTGTGGAGGAAGCCCCCGAACTGCCTGTTGTTAGAATTCTCCAGTGCTCAAGATGAGAACATTGCTCCTGGGACCAGGCAGGGAAGCTGAGGAACAGGAAGTACCATTGCCCGAAATATCGCGCACACACAGAAAAGCTGGGCAGAGAATGAGGAAATGAGCCTATGAGGAGCAGCTGTGGTCAGAAGCTACCGTTGGTGGAGGAGAAAAATGAAAGGAAGAAGGCAAATACTGAGCCTGAGAAAGAAAGAATGTGGGCGATTTGAACCAAGACGTTTCCTGCCAGATTTGCATTGCTGCCAGCCCTGGTGTATAAACCCTCAGGTCTTCTTACCAGAAGATCTCCGCTGCCTTTAAAGACCCAGGTTCCTCTTCCTGTTCCTCATTCTGCAAAAGTTCCTGGCTGTCCCTGAGAGGGAGAGGGACATGAATTGAAACAAGCTCGACAAGGCCCAGCACCATCAGGCACAGCCTGGATCCATTTCATGAGATCGTTGTGAAGGCTTCTATAGAATGAGGGTTAGAAAGGTGTCTTCTAATTTGTAAAGTGGTACCTAAGCATATGAACACATGGTCTCAGAGACAAGCCTGGGAGATGCCCTTTCCATAGAGTGTCAGAGGAGAAAGGAGTTAAAAGATGACTTTACGCTGAAGGACGTGGGAAGACAGACCTCAAAGCCAGATGGCAACAACAGTGGAACAAATGAGAAGAGAGCCCCACCCCACCCCCACCCCCACCAGATAGCAACCTGAAGCTGTGCTGGGATGAACTTCCTCCTCCTTCTCTGAGATTGTTGTCTCTGTGAGGTTCTTGGAACATGTTTATTTGATCATCCCAAGGAAATCAGCAGCCTTGAAGATGAGGGACTGGAAGACACACAGTCTTGGAGGGTACTCCCTGGAATTCTGAGAAAGGAGCATCAGGAGATATAGGCAGTATTGCAAAGGTTTTTTTTGGAAGGGAGGATTCAGAGGAAAGAGGAAACCCTAAGGGGAAAGCAAACCCAGAGCAGCACTGAAGACACATGCACACACACACACACACACACACACACACACACACGCACACACACACACACGGTAAAGTGACTAAGTGCTGTAAGTAAAAGGTCTCTTTGACCTCCAGTGACTTATCTGGATCCATCTAAAAGGGATTTGTCAAAGAAACCCTGGCTACATCCTTTACTTTCCTTCTTGAATTTATTACCGTCTTTACTATTATTACCATTATCATTATCCTGTATGGGTGTATGGGTGTTTTGCCTGCAAAAATGTTTGTGTGCCCATGGATGCCTGGAGAGGGTGTCAGATCCTTTGGGACTGGAGTTATATACAGATGTCTGTGAGACACCATGTGGGTACTGGGAATGAAACCCAGATCCTTGGGAAGGGCAGTTAGTGCTCTTGCCCACTGAACCACCTCTCCAGCCTTAATACTATCTTTTTAAAATCTAAATTAGATAGGTCTGACTAAAACCAAAAGATACAAAATTAAACACATTAATGGACTATCATGTGGAATTCTAATTAATGTATACATTGTGTAATGTCAATATGAACATATATGTAAAGGACATCAAGTCACCTCCTGTGCTCCTGAGTTTACCCATCACACCGTCCAAGGAGAAGAACTGGTTTAGCTGATGAGTGGATAGGGAAAGCATGGTCCCAGTGCACAGCAGAATACTATTCAGCCATAAAAAGAATGTGTGACCGCGTGGATGGAAGAGGAGCTCGCTATGCTGAGTGAGTGAAGCCAGGCATAAGAACGCAAGCCCCATACTCATCTGTGGAGTATGAAACAGTCTCACAGAAGCTGAGAGTAAAACAGGTTACCAGGGTGGGGAAAGCAAGGAGGGGGGCGGGGAGGAGGTGGGCAGGCTTGTTTAACCTGATTTAACTATCACTTTCTTCTGTCTTCCTTTGTCTGTCTGTCTCTGATTTTCCCATGATGTCTGAGGGTGGCCTTATGGGCTGGTGAGGAAGATAAGCAGTTGTCTCTTCTACCTTTCCTGGCCCCCTCTCCTCACGTGCTGAGTGAGATTAGGGGAAGGGCTCCTAGCTTGAGAGGCAGGCAGCACTGACTCGCAGATGACCCCTTCCACCCCTTTTGCCATACTAGAACAGTGTACACCATTTCTAATATAAACTGTGCAGCTCAGGGTTTCTACCCTGCAGAGCATCCAAAAGCTTTTGCTGAGCCATCCAAGCCCAAGGGGGGAAAAAATAACCCACTGAGACAGAACAAAGGCAGCTTTAGCTCAGGCCAGTACCAGCCAGTCAGGAGAGGCAGGTGAAGGCACCTCTGGGCAAGCATGGTCTTTGGAGGGCTGCCAAGCTAGCCATCCTGAGTGTGACAAAGCAAGGGAGGGGCCCAGTGGGCCCCAGTCAATGAGAAACAGATCTGCCCTAAAAATAATAATGAATGAACAGGCATGGTTACAAAGTCTTGCTTCAGAGCTGGTCTGGCACAAAATCAGACCTAATGATAGGTTCAGAAGAAAAAATTCATGGTTGGGATTTGGAATCCTTTGAGCCAACCAGTTATCCACAAACAAGCCCAAAGCACTTCTGTTGGTTTTCCCAGCGGACCTTCCAGGACAGGGCTCTTGTCTGACAGCTATCCTCCACGGAAGACTCCACGGTCATTTCTGGAGTCGCCTGCTGAAGAGCAGAGAGCCAGAGGAGGGGAACTCACAAGGGCACACAGCTCCAGATCATGGTGCAGATTCAGAGACTGTGCAGGAGAAAGCTTCTCTTGGGGGGGGTGAGAAGAGGAGCTGAGCAGCAGGAGGGTCTTCCTGGAAGATGGCTGCTGACGGGGGAGGACAGAAGACTAACAACAACCATGCCACCCACACATTGCTTATCAGAGTGCACATCTCAGAGTGATTTAAAAATAAGTTTGTGGGGGTGGGAGATGATGGCTGTTACCAAAGATGCCTGGAGATCATTTTCCTCTTGGGCCGAGTCCAGCTGCCTGGAAGCCTGTGCTGAAAAAGTTCATGAAGGTTTACACGGGTTCAGGATGAGCCTGGATCTGTCAGTATTGTCTGTGAGGATGGAAAGGAATGCTGCCTATTCAGCACTCAAAATTCCCACCTAAATTGCCCTATTTTATGAACAGGAAAGGTGAGTTCAAGGAAGAAAGGTGGCAAGATAGAGGGAAGCCAGCTCTACATTCCCACAGCTAAGCCCCTGCTCCCCTCTCCGTTGGAGAGCAGGATGTAACAGCATGTTCCAGAAGGAGCAGACAAGGCACAGTCATGAAGAGAAAGCACAAGCAAGGAAGGAAGGGCTGGAAGGCCTCCTGGAGGCTCCGGGGAGGCACCCTGTTAACACTCTTCGTGGCAGTGAGCGCCTATGAGCTTGTCTTCCCTTGAGCAGAGGAAGTCAAGGGGGGTTTGTCTCAGACCTGGCAAACATTTCCACAGAGCTATTCTGAGCTATTCTATAGCCCAGCTTCAGGTTCTGCTATTCCCAGAACCTGAGACTATTCAAGGACTCTGTCATAAAGCCACAGCTTCTGGTGACAGAAAGAGAGAGTTTAGGCACACTTTCATTCTGCATGTTTACACTTGAAGTTAGTCATAGGTTAGCAAAATCTGAGGTCCCATAGAGATATTATTATCTCTCTTCTCTCTCTTCAGCTAATAAGACTGTATAAACAGCAGGTGCTCATCGAATGCTTATAGTGGAGTGAATGCATGAACAAATGTTTCATTTCTCTTCTCAGAGGATTCAGAGATTAAAGGAGCACATTCTAGTTAGAGAAGGAGCAGAATGTTTACTCCACCATTGCTATGTCTAAGGAGTAAATTATCATCATCAACATCGTAATGACTAAAATACTGAGATTTCATCAGGCGACTCCTTCAAACAAACACATCAGAGGAGACTTTTAAGATTACAATGCTGTAACCCAACATAGTTGTCAGGAGAACGAGGAGTGGTATGTCCCATGCGGACCCAGGCTCTTTCATCTCAGCTGTGCCTTCCCTGAGGCTTGGACCTCACTCCTAAGTCCTGTGCATCCACCTAGCAGGTGAGAAAAGGAGGCAAGATGACAGCAGGGGGGGGAAGGGGAGGTTAAGAGTGAGACCACATAGAAAATAATCAGTGACACCCGCCTTCCCTACACCAAAGAGTCACAGAACCTCCTCTGGATTCCTGGGGATTGGGAAATGTCTGCTGGTGACCCAACAAGGAACGGAAAAGTTTTCTGTGTGTCCAAGGAGCTTCCACCATGAATCATTAACTCAACTCTTCAGACGACCTAGTAAGATAGATGCTACTTTAGTTTACATTTCATATATGAGGAAACTTAGGGTTGGGATTCAAAGTAATTGCCACCATCAGACATCGAGTAAATAACAGAATTGGCCATTCTAAGACTAAACAGTCTAGGCTTCTTGTGCCTAGGTTCAGGTAGATTGCCTAATCTTCTGTGTACTGATGACTTTTGTGTCCCTGTAACTCTGGAGACCTGGGAGAAGAGGGCTTACTGTGCCTGTCACAGTGGGCACAATGGAGGGATTCTATAAGAAGGAGCACATGGCAGAATCCATTCACATGGCAGCAGACAAGGAAGCAGAAAGAGTTCCAGAACCCAAAAGCTGGGCTGTAGCTTACCCTTGCCAGCTAGCCCACTCTTCCTAAAGGTTCCGTATTCTCCACCAGCTGGGAGAGAGTGTTCAAAGCACGAGCCTGTGGGACATGTCAGATTTAAACCGCAGCTCTCTACTTTCTTCACCATACACATACCCACATGGCTGATTTAGGCTTTTCTGGATCTAAACTTCTGATGCCATTTGGCTAGAATATAGAGTACCTTGTATATTCCCCATCATACTCATGTGGTATGGGCTCTTAGCTCTACTTTCCTGGAGAGGAAACAGGGATTAGATGGCTTATATAACTTGGACATACTCCTTTGGCTGATGCAGACATAGTCAAAGGCTGAACTATAGAGTTCTTTAGCAGATCTGGAAGAATTTGCTTTAATTTTGTCATATTACCCTTTCCCAAAGTTGTTTTTTTTATGTATTTATTTTACATCCCAACTGTAGCTTCCTCCCTTATCTTCTCCCAGTCCTACCCTCCCTCCCTCTTCTCCTCTATCCCAGTCCCCTAGTCCCCAGAAAGAGGGAGCCCTCCTCCCCTACCAACTGGCTGCACACTATCAAGTCTCTTCAGGACTGCCTGCATCCTCTTCCTCTGTGACCTGGCAAGGGTACTCCATCCAGAGGGAAATGACTGAGGAGCACACACCAGAGTCCATGTCAGAGACTGTCCCTGGTGGCCTTCCTAGGGAAACCACATGGAGACTGAGCTGAATATTAAAAATTAATTCAACAACCCACTTTCCCTAGAATGCCTAAAGTATTTTCAGGGTCAGTGGCCTCCACTTTGAGGTCACCCAGGTCAGACAGACTCTTTAGTCTTTACATTGGATTCCATTCTCAAGACCTCCAGCAGCCCACAGTCTTATTAACTATCATTAGATTGGCACATCGAATGCTCAAAGAGGTTCTACCCAGCCAAAACCATACAGGAAGCAAAGAATCAGATATATGACTAGGGTGATGCAAGACTAGAGAGAAATTCCAGACTCCAGCAAGGGGTGGGTGGTCTCTCCAGGCCAAATGTGAGCTATTCCTGGCTGCACTGTGGGATGCAGATGTGTGAGCAGCAGCGAGGATACGGTCTGCCTGCCAGGCTGTCTTCTTTCCTCTCCCACACTCTTCCCCAGGGTGACCTGGCTACTCTGTCACCTTGACCCCGAGCTTCTTCCTGCCAGGCATTAGCTTACAGAGAGTCTTCCTTTCTCCCCTCAACCCCCTTCTTCAGGCATTCAGCACAGTCAGACATCTTACGCTGGCTGGTCTCTGTGGGGAGAAAACAGGAAATGAGTTTAATTAAAACCATCGCACTTGAGAAGGAAGAATTCATGATGACAACAGCAGTGTGATCTGAAGGAACTGGTGAATAAAGGCAGCAAACAGTAGGCTAAAAGTCTTTGGGGCATTTGCCTTCATAGCATCTATAGTCAGTTATAAAAGATGAACTGCTCAAAGAATCACACTGTTGAGTGCCCTGGCTACAGGATGCCAGCTCCTTAACTTCCCTGTGCCATGACAGGCTACATTTCTTTCTTATGGTGACGTCCTCAGATCCTCCTTCCTGGAGAATCCTTCACTGCATCACACACTCTCTCAGACTAATTTTCATGAAATCAACCAACAACAGCAGTGATGGTTAGTGACAGGTGAAAAGCCTTTGGTACTTCCAAAGCAAGTACCGAAGATGGCTATGAACGCGGCTCACGCCCATCTGTGTTTTCCTTTTCTCTGCCAAGGATCTGTGCTCCCAAGTTTATTGGCCTCCCTTGACCTTCTCCCCTTTTAATCTTCTAATAGAGACAGAAAATCATCCTTCATTCACATGGAAACATCTTCAGAATAAATATTCAGTCTCAGGTGGGTTCACCATGGAGCATACGAACTGACCATTGTCAATCCCGTCCCAGTCCCCTCTGCCTGCTTCCCAGACAGTGGTCTTTTCCCATTCCTTAGGAAACATCAACCTCTTTCTCTCCAAGTCTTTGCCAGGCTGTTTATTCTATCAGAACCTTACTCTCTAGCCCACTTCTTCATGTTCACACCCACCTCCTGCCAAACAGCCTCTTTGCAGTTTTCAGTGTTCAGCTTGTCCTCTGAGTAACCTTCTCTCACCCCACCCCTCGAATTAGCTCAGGGCCCCACATTAAATGTTGAGATAACCCTGTGCTTTTCTTTGTGCTGAAAACCTTACTGTACAGTGACCTGACAATTGTTTTTACATGGTGACTTATTGTCTATATTCTACATTGTGAACAGTGTACAGGGATTGGAGTGTGTGTACGTGTGTATGTGTGCGCGCATGCATTGCAAACACTGCTCTGGAGATACTTAGTTCACAACCCAAAACATGTAATCATTTGCATGTGGAAAGCTGCTACCAGGAATCCAGCCCCATTGTGGTAGAAACCTCTCCAGTAAGGGACCTCTAATGCAAAATGCTCACTGGACAAATGCATAAGAGGTGTGCTGCAATAACAAAGCCCTCTTAGAGGCTGTGGTTAGGGAGGTGTGTGTTCCACTAGTGAACCTTTGAGAGCAGATCTGACGAGCTGAAAGTGAGAAAGTGTAAAGCAATCTGCCATTTCTTTTCATCATCTGTATCATCTGTGCTTTCCCTGAAATGCTGTAATACTGCACCCCACAGAAACTTAGCGTCCTAAAACAATACATGTTTGTGATCTCACAGCTTTTGAGAGCCAGGAGTGTGGCCCCAGCTGAGCCGGGTCCTCTGCTTAGCACTGGCATCAAAGCCTCAGAGGAGCTCCTTTGCACCAGTGGCCTGCATGGAAAAGGCTCTGCTTCCAAGCCCCTCAGGGTGATGACAGGTCCTCTTTTCTTGCAGATATGTCTCAGGGTGGTCTACCTCTTCACAGTGAGCTATCTAGACAGAAGGCTCTGAACAGGCTGAGTGCTGTACTCATGGAATCTCAGGCACAGCTCACCTTCCACAAGGGCAATGGGATTATACAATTACCGAGAACTGCAATGGTGAGACTGATTCAGAGGAAAGAAACACAGAATGCAGAGACCACGAACTACTTCAAAGTCTGTCTGCCCAACCTCTAAGACAGGGGCATTCAAGTGGGGACCATATCCTGACAAACTACCTTATGGGAAGTTTCACAAACCAAACTGAAAGCCAAGAGCCCTTCAATGACAAGGGCCCCCCAACATCTGTCTGCATTTGTTTGTTCTGTGTTTTGAGGAAGCTGGTAATTGTGAGGGGATGAAGAATTTAAGATCAAAGGGGAAAGGGACCAAAGTCAGCCAACAGAAGAAGGCCCCTGCTGGCAGGAACAAGGAAGAAGTGGTGTGTGTGGGTGTGTGTATGTGTGTTTGTCTGTGTGTGTCTCTCTATGTGTGTGTGATGTGTCTTTCTGTCTGTCTCTCTGTCTTTGTGTGTGTGATATGTCTGTCTGTCTCTCTGTGTGTGATATGTTTGTCTCTCTGTGTGTGATGTATCTGTCTGTCTCTCTGTGTGATCTGTCTCTCTGTATGTGTGTGATATGTCTGTTTCTCTTTCTCTGTGTGTGTGTGTGTGTAATGTGTCCTTTTCTCTTTTTCTCTCTGTGTGTTTGATGTGTCCATCTGTGTGTGTGTATCTGTCTATCTGTTTCTCTCTCTGTGTGTATGTCGAACCCTAACTCTGCAAGGGTCAGCCCATCCCCAACATTCAAGTACTGTCAGAATATGTATGCCCATACTTCTTTGGTCCAAAGCTTCTCCAATGACAAGAGAAGAATAAAATCAAGGTTTTTCTTATAGCTCATCTTGGAGGCCTCGTTCTGGTTTATGTCTCATTATTGTTGCTATCCCCCAGTATGCCTTGGAGTACCAACCCCATCTTGTTCTGAGTAGGTCAAAGGACTGAGCCAGAGTCCCCTCAGGCTTGCGTCTTTATCCCCATGGGACAGAGAGTTCCTTAGAGATTATTTTCTCCCTGAGCAAAAGGACTGGACTGTCCCCTCTAACCACCTATTGTGGCCTCATGGCAAAGGCTTCTGAGTCAAGCGTGACACATAGGTCATGTAAGGAAGGGTCCCCAGTGTTCTGTTCCAGTCCCAGGAAGCTCTGAGTTGGTTCTTTTAAAGAGACCTTCCTGGTCTTCCACTCAGGAAACCTGCTGCAAAGCTACTGGCTACCAAAAGCCAAAGGTAGAAACAGTCTTCCTTCGCTAGCCTCCACTTCTGGTAATAAATACATTTCAGGATCTCACTCTCTTAACAGTGAGCCATTTCCAGGGTCACTCTTTGAATTCCCACCTTTGCCTGATATTGGCCTCACTACACTCTTGCTGGTGATTTAGAGCCATGGGAGTTTGTGGGCACGCCTCAACTTCTAGATGCTGCACCTTTCAAGGGACCTCCTAGGTCAGGGCTCTCTCCACCTCTCTCCAAATACTCAAGCCAGAGCACACAGAGAAAAGTCAGTTGTTCATCAAATACTCTACACCCCAATGAGTTGTGTAAAATTAGAGAAGAGATTGAGACCATAGCCTTCAGTTTGTCTATTGTCTTTAATAAGACTGTCAAGTCCACTCTGGACCTGAGCGTGCTAAGGCAATTAGGAGTACACACAGGGAGGATGCTTTTCAACCTTTATTAACAGAACAAGATGCTTTCAAGCTCTTTAGAAGTGCCTATTTTTATACAGATGAGATCATATCACTGGAGCCAGCTGCTACCAGGCAAGGGCTTTGGATATCTGCTCTGCAATCCCTTCTGACCTACCACACTCACTCACTTGGAAAGCCCCGTCTCTGGCAAAGAGCTGTCCTTGAAGTGGGTTAACTTCAGAGGGGCCACAAGCTGCCAGAAAGCCTTCAGATCTCTTATCTGTGAAGCTGGTTAGTCAACCTGATGGTGTGAGGGAAGCCTGAAATAATAAAGGAGCACTGTCCCTCAGGACGGCCCTTGCTGCTGTGACTAACCTCTACAGGAGGACACTGTTGGCTCTGCCTGGTGTGGCGATGCAGTGGGGAACATCGGGACAGGGCCAGCAGGTCTGGGCTTAAGTGCCCCTGTTCTCCATTGCTTCTTTGTGTGACTTGAAGCAACCTGTTCTCTCTGACCTTCGGTCTCTGCCTAGATCTGCTTTTGCCTCTGACAGTCACATTATGAAGAGAATGAGGAAATGAGTTCATGGGTAGGAATGGTAAAAAGATGTTCAGATGTTAGCTCCATATTTTGAAGTACCCCATCAGTCATTTTGTGATTTACAGAGCATAGAACACTTCCTACATAGTACAAGTCACAAGAATTTGGTAAAATCATGCTAGTTCAATTATATAATCAACTACAAGTTTCATTACTGGGTTCTAAGCAGGCATTCTGGGAAGGTATCTGGTGCAACAGTTAATGGTTTGCCATTTGAGGTGGCTAGGCCTACATCTAAATCAAGATTTTATAATCTGCCATCCAGGGCTTTGAAGCAGATAACTCTCACAGCCTCATTTTCTTCTTTTTAAATGTTTTCTTTTTTTCTTCTTTTAACTTTTGATTCTTTGCAAATTTCATATCATGCACCCCAAATTCCACTCTGCTTCTCGTCCCATCCCATCCTCCCTCCACCCTTGCAATCTCCCCAGCAAAATAAAATTTAAAAACAAGAATAAAGGGATTTTTAAAACAGTCTCGCTGTCATGGAAGCTGTAGCGTGTGACAGTGTGCCCCAGGACATACTCTTTTGTCCACACATCCTTACTTGCAAATGTTGATGGCAAGGAGTCATTGGTCTGGTTCAAGGCCTTTGGCTTCCGTTGCTTTATCAATACTGAATCCTTACCCGAACTTCTCTCAGCTATCCTGTGGTTGCCCTTTGTCATGGAGATCCTGCAGCTTTGGTTCTACGGGACTGGTTCTTCACACACTCCAGCAGTTCGTAGATGGGGTACATGTTGGGATGGACCAACTCAAAGTTCTAGATCTGGGCCTGGGTGGTAACTGAATTGGTCAGCCTGCCAGCTGTCTGGCACCTACACTACCAGGGTGAGCTCTCCAGGACTGTCCCAAGGGCAGCAGGCAAGGGGCCGGGCCAGCTTACCAGAGCCATCGCCGCCAGGGTCAGTTCTATTGTGCTGCCCAGGCGATGCGCAGAGCTCCATCCAGAGTGCTGCAGCCAGTGAGGGTTGGGGCCAGCTCTTCCACCTGATGCAGGTGGTGAGGGGTGAGAGAGGCAAAGGGCATCTCTTCCTCACCCATACCACCACGTTGGTGCAGGGTGCCACAGCTAGTGAGGAGTGGGGCCAGCTCTGCCCAGCTTTTGGACAGGCACATGGTCCCAGGTGGCAGCCCAGCTCAGGGACATCCGCATGGCCTTTAGTGGTAATATGAGCTACAGACAGACACAGATCCCTGCTGCTGCATGGCCACTCCTCAGACATGGCCTTCTGCGGCAGCAAAGGCCAGGACTCCACCATGGCCTCCGGTGGCAGGGCAGGCTTCTCACATCAGGCTCTATCTCTCCGTCCTCAAGTCTCCAGTTCTGCCTCTCTTCATAGTGCTCAAACCATTCCACTCCTCTTTCTTTCCCATCTCTCTACCACATACTTGCTCATCACAGTGCCTCCAGCTGCAGACAGGCCACTTGACCGGCAGGCCACTTGACTGGCAGGCCTCTGGGTGACCCTCCCCCCACACCGTTTCTTAATCTTTAAAGTAAATTAAAGACATACTTTAAAGTAAATGTATGCGTCCCTTCGGAATTAATATTGAACTAGAGCTTCTGGGATTAGTTAAGGCTACATGAGGTCATGAGGGTGGGGTCTGCATGACAGGATTAGTGCTCTTAAATTAAGATACACCAGAAAGCTTGTTCTTGCTCTTTTTCTGCATTGTGAGAGCACATCAGGCAGAAAGTAATTACTGCTGTAAGAAGAGTGAAATAGAGAGAAATGTCCCTGCTTCTCCATTTCTCCTCTTTGGAGGAGCCCAGAAGACACTGGGGATTGGCACATATAGAGCCTTGGTAATGACATCCTGAGTACAGAGCGGAGGGTTGGGGGGGCGGGGTTGAAGAATGGAGTTAGTTACATTCCAATGATCAACTTCTTGCTCTTAATATTTACTGCAGGCTAACACTAATTACATGAGATTCTGGCTATTTTATGAAATATTTTTTAGGGGAAATAGCTAACACAATGCTGCAGCATCCCTTGGTTCAGTTAGTGGCAGATTGCATTCATTGCATTCAACATCTGAACCCCGGACCCTTCCTTATGTTCCTGGAGAACGCACGCGTGAAGGTATAATTTCCCAAATTATTTACACTGTGCCTTTTCTTCTTTCTGTCTGCTCGGTTGTGGTGCACCCAGAACTGAGGTGTGGAAGCCAGGATGCTGGGTGCAGAATTAATCTCTTAGTAATGTAGCTCTCCCCTAGCTGCCCAGGGGAATGTTCTCTTGCCTCTCCACCACGAACCCCGCCTTCAGTTCCCAGAGCACCCACTCCTTAATGCTTCCTTGAGGCCCTCCCACGATCTTTTATTGAAAATCCTTCATCTCAGGACCAGCTTATCATCCCAGTATTACCCCAGTTGTGGAGCCTAGAACCTGGCTCAATGCCAGCACTGGCCACATCCTGAGAGCACTGGATTCCTCTGCTGCACATTGAGCATAGGTGGCATTCTCTTTTAGGACAACAGTTTCTGGTTGCCAGGTCAGGAACACAGCATCCTTGGAGATAAGTGGGCCCATTCAATATGGTATAGACTTAGAATCCGAGAAACCTAGGTCTCAGGAGGATCTTAGGCACTTCCTAGCTAGGGTGTTAGATCACTGAATACATCTTCACCTCTGTTTCCCTCTGCTGAACTGAGGAAATAAACACAACCATTTCTTAGGGTCATTTCAACAGTGAAACTAGGGAATCTGTGTCAAGAGTTGGTGGTGAAAGGAAGTTGTTATGGAAGGCTGATTGCTGCCTCCTTTCTCTTTCCAGGAATGATCCTTAGGCTAATGAGGTCCCAGGTGCCAAGCCTAGAGCCAGACAGAGAACTAGAGGGGGAAATGTTAACTCTGTCAGCCACATCAGCTTTTGTCACCTCTTCTTTGTTTCTTTCTTACAACTTTTAAAGAGTAGCATCAAAACCAGGCATGGAAACAAATGTCAGTAATCATAGCACCTGAGAGTCTGAGGCAAGGCATTTGCTGAGTTTGAGGCCAACCTGGGCTATAAAGCAAGATTCAGGCCAGCCTGAGCTAC
Source organism: Meriones unguiculatus (assembly GCF_030254825.1). Classification (NCBI taxonomy): domain Eukaryota; kingdom Metazoa; phylum Chordata; class Mammalia; order Rodentia; family Muridae; genus Meriones; species Meriones unguiculatus. The sequence continues at coordinate 154,291,610 of NC_083349.1, forward strand.
AGAATGACCTTATCTCAAAACAAAAAAATTTGAAAAGAGAGAAGCCAGTAGGAAACCCACAAACAGATTACTAGGCAGCATCTAACCCATGGGCCACAGTACTGACTGCTGCCTGGTCTGGTGTTTGGCAAAGCCACAGAGACTCAATTGGCCTTGGGCAGACACCATCCCTTTCTTCCTTCACTTTTCTTTTATTTTGTCATTCTTCCAACATGGGAGTCGAAATTGATGTGTCAGATCAGACAGTCTGCAGCCAAACATTGGCTCCACTGCAGAACGACCTGGCAATGCTCAAATAACTTACGTAATGCATAGACCTTCTACCGTGCTCCCTTCCTCAGCCACTGGAGACTGGTACAGAGGCTTCTGGGAGCTGACAGCTAAATTCTCAAGATATCCCTGAGGCAGATCTGGAGTGGTTCATAAGAGCCGCAGTGCCCACCTCAGTTTTCTTCCTGCTCTGAGGCTGGGTACTAAATATTTGCAGCCTGCCACTGTCTTGTCATCCCGCCCTGCCCCAGCCCACCCCATCCTACCAGATCACCAGTGAGACCACAAACCTTGGGAGTTTCTGAAGATGCTACATGCAGTTCACAGACTGGAGTAAGGAGCCCAAGAAGAAGAAGGAATGCGTGAACTGGAAATATCCAGATAAAGTGAATGGGCATTCGGAAGCAGAAAGCTCCTGGGAGAAGTTCTGAATTGGAGGACAGTATTTTTATTATTTTATGTCAGATTAAAATAACCTTTTCCTTCACTTACCTTTGGGCTTACTATTTGACAAAGAACACAAAGATATGAGATCTAAATTCATTTCAGAAAAACTCTTGGTTTTGTTTTTACTTTCTGTTTTCTTTTCTTTGCTTTTTCATTTAAACTAAGAATCGATTCGAATTGGGTTTGACTTCAAGCCACAGAAACCAGAACGACCAGTGGTTTTGAAAAGACCAATTCTAGAGTTAGGCACCTTGGGGTAAAAGGAGATCTCTTCCTGCTTTTGTTTTCCTCTAACCACGGCTCAGAGAGTGTATCCTTAGACACACAGCAAAATTCCCTGTGCAGAGAATGGGGAGTTGAAGATAGAGCAGTCTCTGCCCCTTCGGGGATTTTGTAGAAGCTGATGCTGCAGCCTCTGCTTGGATTCATTTTCTACCCTTAACTACAAGAGAAGCAAAGAAACAGCCTTGAAGGCTGAACACATTGTTACCATACATAACCTGGATCTCAGTCACCAAGGCAAAAAGGAAGAGGGCTATTGGCTAGGCACACAGAGTATCAGAGTGGGTGTTGTGCGCCCAAATGCCTATGTGTGGGGTAAAGGTAAGAGCTGTGCATGTGTGGAACATGAGTGTGTTTAAGCATAAAATAAATCAGGGTATCCTGTGATCTCCGGGGACATGCAGTTTTGACAAGAAAACACGTGTACACACGCACACAAATGTGCATACGCAGCCACATGCACAAGAACCTATGAGAGATTAATTCAATGAATTAAAGAAGTACAAACAAAGAGCCATGGAGATAATGTGCATTGCTGCTGTTTATGGGTAATCTCTACACTGGGTTTCCTCTGTTTAAAAGTGTGTGTGTGTGTGTGTGTGTGTGTGTGTGTGTGATCTGTGCCTGTGTCTGTGTGTCTCTGTGTGAGTGTTATTAATTTTTGCAAAGGTAGATGTAAATGGCATATAAAATGAGTAAATCTTTTCTATTTTCTACTCCTCTCCTCTATTATGTCAAATTAATGAAAAATTATTACAATGCTGTTACATGTTTCTGTTTTATAGATATCTTATTCTTTTCATCTTATTTTTAAAACAAGAATCTGGGGTTGACACAAAGAAACTAAAAACCACCTTTGAAAAACAAAACAAAACAAAGCAGGAGTGAAAAGAAAACCCCCGAGAAACATAGACACGGAGACGTTCTTCAGGGGCCAAGATTCCACACCTTTCCTCCAACCCTATCAGCTGTGGCCATTACCCCACTGCAGACGGAGAATTGACAACACCTACCTCAGCTAGGCTAACTGGGTTGTGGAGATTCAGTATAGAAAGGTGTCAGCCAGATGGTAAGAGACAGTGAGTATTTCTTGTAATCATTGCTATAGTAAATTAAAGTCAAGACAGAAACAGAAATCAGAAACTGTGCCGTGGAGCCTCCTCACAGCATCCTTGCTGTTGCCATAGGCCTGCCTTTGCATTTCTGTAAACTTGGGTAGTGTTGCCTCCCCACAGGGTGCTCATGAAGGTCAAATAAATTGTCTAGGGAAGAACCTGTCACAGGGAATATTAATTATGTTTTTCCTCTCTTCCCCTCTCAGCTTTCCCAACACCTTCAGCTTGAAAGGATGTCTCTATTATGTAGCTCTGGTTATCCTATAACTCACCGTGTAGACCAGGCTGTCCTTAAACTCAAAGAGTTCCACCTTCCTCTGCCTCCCAAGAGCTCAGATTAAAGACATGTGCCACTACCTCTGGCCCTAGGACCTCTCTTTTAGCTTCACCCTGATACTTACAGATATCTGACTCCTACTTTCAGTGTAGGTCAACAGCATAAGGCCCAGCCCCTCGCTCCACTCCAAGCCCACAAACAACACCAGAAGAGGGCCTTAATTTGATGGCAAACCAAAGCTCAGCTGGAGGACAATGGATTAAGTGAAGAACACAGATGTACAAAGAAGGCTAGTGTGTGGGATTCAGCTTTTTGTTTCTTTCTTAACCAGAATTTATCTCAACTCACTTGTCTTTTATAAACCCTAAGAGTTAGACACTTCTGTGCTTATTAAATACCACCTAATCTAGGAAATGCTTGCTCTGGGTAGTTGGTGCCATGCTTAAGTTATGTGTTGGCAAGGGATTTAGAAAGTGGTCCCTTTAAACTTCTTGCTGGAGGATAATTCTCAACAATCCCGTTGTGGACTTCATAGTTTTTCTGCTTGGAGCCCATCTAATTTCCTGAGAGAGGTTCTGTGCCTGTATTTTCTACTAACATGTGTTTCTCCCCAGGCAGAGGGACCAGAATCCTCCTCCACTATCCTTCAGTATAAGATGAAAAGCTCCAAACACTGGGATTTGGGAAAGCTCACTGTGAAGCTGTTGACACCTTCTGAGAGCTATTAGCCCTGACCAGAAATGTCATCCATTGCCACAGTGTCATAGCAACCACAACAGCACAGCTAGTCACTGTAAATTTACCTTGTCCTTGCTTGGCAAGGGGGAAGGGGTTTGCACACACTATGACATACAGTCTTCCCAAAGCTGGTTGAAGTGTTGGATCTTATTATCGTCATTTTTCAAACAACAAAGCCGCGGCTCAGAGAGCTGAGCCACGTGCCCAGTGTCGCAACTAGTTAAATCCCAGAGTGAGGATTTGATCTCAAGATAGGATTTCCTTATCACTAGCTGTTGTCTGAATGCTATCGCCAAAACTGGTCACCTTTGATTGGACAGAAGGTAAATGGTAAACTTGCTATCTTGGTGTAAAGTTAATTTTCAGATGAAGGAAGTAAAGAGAGAAAATCAGAGCCAAGGTTGTCTGTGAGGCTAGTGTGGATGGCAGTTGAGCTCAAGTCCAGGACCCTAAGGTCAGGGAGAACTTGGAAAGCCATTAGGCAATGCTAAGGGTGGGGAGGTGCAGTTATCTGTCTACTTTTGCAAAGTACAAATAGCATCATGCCCTTGACCTTGTGGTTCTCTCCAAAAGCTCAACTTCCAGGGTCCTATGATTCCTGTACCAAGTATCATAACTGCTGAAAAGAATGGTGAGATGCAGAGAAGACATGCTTTCTGCCATCATGAGCATCAGTTAGGTGCTCAAAGACATACACTATATAGATTGCCACCAATGACCAACAAGTCACAGCAGAGACACACAAGGGTTTCATAGGGGAGGTACACTGTGGCATGAAATTGAGATTGGAATTAGTAGCTGCCACCTTCATTTCTAAGTCTTCAGAAGCAAATGTCATTTACCAGGTTTTGTTGGTGGACTAAAACTTCTCTAGGCAAACTAGATCAACCCTTAGCTCTAGGAAAGAAAAAAAAATCTATATATAACTGCTTGATCATTTTCCTTGGGTACAAGCTCAGGGTGAGGTCACATGGAAATACTCAGAGGCCTGCAACAGGAGAAACCAAGACTGGGGCCTGTACATGCAGCTGCTTCGATGTTCAAGGAACCTGATCTTTTCTCACATGGTTTTGGTGACAGCAGAAGAGAAACAGTGGCTGGAAATCACACCAATTTGCCTGACCTTGCCTGCATAGACTAGATTATCTAACTCTCCAATACCTGCACCTAAATGCTTTCAGGCAGTGGCTTACTGCACATACCACCCTGTAATATGTGTCTCTGCTGGTGAACAGGAATATCAGCTCTGCCTGTGTCTGTGGAGACTCTGAGTCCTGATTCTCACTGCAAGAGGTCATCTTCTTCCATCTGGCACCTCACCCTTGCTGCGATTTTTACTTCAATATCATACACCTCCTGACTTAAAAATCCTAGGTCCTTTAACTGGGTGCTCCGCTTAGTTAGCTAAAAGCCCCTGAACACCAACTTCTTTGATGATGATTTTGGCACCAAAAGTTTCTGTCTGTTCTACTTCCATGCCTGCCATCTACTCTGGAAGCCCAAATACTCATGGATCCATGCAGAAAATCCATCCATCACAGCAGCCACCTCCTTCTCAATCTCCTTGACTCCAATAATCTATTCCTTTATCCCACCTCATTTATACAGCCTCTGAATTGCCCATTGACCTTGAGGTCTCCACAACCTCAATTTCAAGGGCTGTTCTATCAACAGCGGCTCTTCCAGCCAGCTCACTTTCTCTAAATCCCTTCATCATGAATACTCCCTGACCTCCTTGGAGGACCACCAGTGAACCCATTCGTATCATTTTCTGTCTGACTGGAGAGGAGTCTGTTAATCTCTGTTAAAATCATTCCTTTAACAAACATGCTCACAGGCGATGAAGATGGCTCCGTCAGGACAGAGCTTGCTGTGGAAATGGAAGGACCTGAATTCAATCTCCAGAAGCCACACATAAGGCTGTGGATGGCTCAGCCTTGCAAGTCCAGTGCTGGGAGGCAGAGCAAGAGGATCCCTGGGGATTGCTTGCCAGCTGGCCTAGTCTGCTTGGCAAGCTCTAGGCCAGTGAGAGGCCTTGTTTCACACACAAAAAACAACAACAACAACAACAACAAAAACAAGGTGGGTGACTCCTGAAGAAAAACAACCAAGTCTGATCTTTGACCTCCACGTATGAGTACCCACATGAACACCCAATCACACATAACAACAACACACACAACAACAAAAACAACACTACCACCACCACTATTAGATCAGCCTAATTTCTGAGTATGGAACCAACTGTGATAAGCTGAAACCTGAATAAACTTTACTGTGACCTATAGCTGAATGGTTCAATGATTTAAAAAAATAAAAATAAAAAAGCATAACTCAGTCACGAACCTCACACTACCAGAGCAATGTGCAAGTTGTCACACTTCAAAGCTGTTTCCCACTTTATCCGCTCTCCTCAGATTTCGTGCACCTGTGCTCTTCCACCCTTGACCCTGTATTATATTTCACTAAGGAAATCAAAGCAGACACGAGACAAAGAACTCTCTTTTCTCTCCATCTCCGAACGTCTACCTGGCCTACACCAGAGATGCTGCATCTCCTCATCAGTTTTTGGAAGCGAGGCTGTCTGATCTCAGCCTCCTCCTTCTCCTAGAATTTGCTCCCATCATCTTCCTTTCTCTCTTTTCCATGTCAGTGGCTCCCACTCTCCTACCTTAGTTTTAAAAAGTAAGTCTTAGTCTTAGTTTTAAAAAGTAAGGCATTTTGAATTATGTTAAAATAATCACATGTTGAGACCACTATATTATGAATATTTGAGTTGAATATATAACTAACGTTAGTCTCCTGTGCTTTGTTTTGCTGTTTTAGTACAACTGTCTTTTCTTAGTGTAGTGACCAGAAAGTTTTAAATGGAATATAGCTTCCAGGTGATTCGGATTCTACTCCTGTTGGACAGCAGGAATCTACACAGTGAGACCTGTCACCCACTCGTCCCAGAGTTCTATCCAGGTGCCGTCCTTAGAGGGGTAAACTGCTTCAAGGATGACTCTCTAAAAGGCAAAAGATTCACCAACTCTGAAGAGCACTTGCAGCCCTTTGAAAGCTTGCATTTGTCTCCGAGTCTCCTCAGAAGGCCCGGTCTTTTTAACCACAAGCTTCCCAAAAACCAGACCCTGACTTTGTCTCCCTTCCCACACGAAGCACTCTGCCTCACAGCACGGCCACACGAAGCACTCTGCCTCACAGCACGGCCACAGCTGAGTTCAGCGCACTGCTGAGAGGCCTGAAACCCAGATGACATACCTGCCAGCAGGGCCTACGCCCGACCCAAGTAAGACTCATCTGGAATGTCTTCTTTCATTTTTTTTTTTTCTGAGAGAGGAAGGTTTGAAATAGAGCCTCATGTAGTCCGGGGTGGCCTCAAACTCTCTGTGTAATTTGAGGGTGGCCTTGAATTCCTGAGCCTCCAGAGTGCTTAGACTAAGGGCCACTACATCTGGTCTGATTTCTTGAGCAGCCAGAAATCAAAGTAGCAACCAAAGTAGACAAGTGAAACCCTGAAAACTGAAAGTAGATGTGACAAATTGGAAAACACACACACACACACACACAAAAAAAAAAAAAAAAACCCACAAAGAGGAAAGCTCTTTCTTTGGAATCCCTTATCCTTCTTTCCAGTCTGCCCAACACTGTCTTCCCGATAACTCCCCAGATGAGGATTCACAGAATTCTTTTGTTTAGAGCTTTGCCTAGGATTATTTAGTGAAAGTACCCTAAGGCTAGGACATTTATCTTATGCTTTTTCTTCTTTATTTTGCATTAGTTTCTATAACTGATTTTTAATCTCCTCTACATTAGGGGGTAGAAGCCAAACAAAGAAGCAAACAGCATGCTTTGTCCTTATAGAGATTATAATCTAGGAAGGAAACCATGTCTTAAAACATGTGGCCCATGATGTAAATCACAGAAATGTATAACGGAAAGCAGCGGGGTAGAGATGATATTAACCTTTTTCCCTTATCATCTATTTCATCATATGAATGTGCTTGTTGTGAGAAGATGAACCATATGTTAGGAAAAGGTTTGTCAACTCCTCAGCTCTTTGCTTCCAGGGAGAACCTGAGATAGAAATTCTAGGAAGTGGCAGCTGGCATCCAAGTGACATAAGGAAAATGTAAAAGAACAGACAACTCACACAAACAGGAAAGAGAAGGCAAAATGCCTCGGTGTCAGGCTGCTTTTATTAGTAATCCTGACAGGACCACTAGGCCGTACGGGCAATGCCATGTTGGAGGCCAGCGCCACATGCAAAGTCTTAGTGGTAAAACTTGCCATGATCTGCATAATGTCCGAAAAAGAAGCAACATGCCCATGCTCATCTGCATTTTTAAAACTTTTAAAGTCATATTTTTGTGTTCTTTTGGAGGAATCGATAATTACCTGAAGTCAATAACAACATTTTCCTAGAAATCATACAGTAGCTTTTCTTCCTGGTTTATGCTTGTATACCTCAAACCCTTCTTCCCAATAGAATGAGATAGTTCAGTTTAACCTGGCCTGTGTTAGAAAGTCCATTGGTTTAGTATTTCGGGATATGCTTTTGTTGGCATGATAAAAACATTTGTACTCTGCGCTAATATTTTATTCTACTTTAATAGAATTCATCAAGCATTTTTATCTCACACAATAAGAGATAAAATCTGCATATGTTTCTCTTGAGGACATTTAGTTAATTTATCTTCTTTGAGCACAATGTTGAAACAATTTTCTACTTGGTTACAGTTCGTGGCCAGTGGCAATATTTAGCTATTCAATTCTCTTTCTACTTATTATTAGCGATGACCAACAGTGCTGATCTGTCCTGCCTGCTGTTTCTTGGCAGATTAATGCTGCTTGGTTCTGTTTCTACCTTGGCATCTAGTGAGGAACCCTTTGCTGCTTATACAAAAGAAACAACTGTTTATATGAATACATTTTGAACAGCCATATAATATAAGTAAAGATAGAAGACTGTATATATAATAAACTAATTATAAATGCATATATTGTCATATAAATTGATACCTTTTTTTCCTTTCAGTGTCAATCCTGATGACTTTGGAAATACCTTAATGTAATTTGGTATAGATAAATTATAACTGGGAACTTAGCAAAATTGTGATGACATCTGAAAATTCAACTGATCCTTTGATGCTTAAAGTCCCTTGTATGTAAAGGGCTAATATGCAGGCCCTACCTCCTCACTGGGCTTTGTAAAGAAGGGAAGAAAACTGCCCTAATTCTATAAACACAAAATTTCATGCTGGTGAGCTTACCAATAGGGTGCAAGGCCACCATGGGCCCTTGAAAGGCAATGAAACTAAACATCAAAGTTCTAATCAAAAGAACCAGGGTTGTGTTCCTGACTGCTTGGGAGAATCATCTGGTCTTTCACTTATCCAGAACCTTAGATTAGTGCAGGGGGAACATGGAGCCCAAATCCTCCTATGCCTTCACATCTCATTGAGAGTGGAAGCCAAGATGTTTGCTGGGTCTGTCGTGGTTGAGCATGCTCTGGACCAGTTGCCCAGGACCTTACTTTTTCTCTAGTACTTAATCACTGGGATCCAGATATCTGGGCTTCTTTGCTGCTCAAAAGCCCCAGACATGCTTCAGTTTGAATCTTAATACTGTCTTTCATGTTTCCGGAAGGCATGCATCCAGATAGCCACAGGCTTCCAGTCTTTACACAGATGTCATCTTTATAAATGCATGCTGGGCGCTCTGTTTAAAGCTCTACCAAACCTCCACTTTTCTGCACTCTTGCCCCTTCATCCTGCTGAGCAGACACTGTGGATACCCTGCCCATAGCCCTTTGGACTGTCTTTGTCTCCCATCTGCAGAGGTGATACATAGCATCGCACAAGTTGGCAGCTGTCCCTGTTAGGCATCTTATCTCTGTTTTGGTTCCTCATGGTGTTCTCTAGATCTGAAGCCTGCTGAGCCTCCTGAGCCTGCTATGGGAGGCTTTAGGGTCACCCTTCAACAACAGCCAGTGGAGCTAGGGGATAAACAAACCCCATTTCCAGTTCTAGGAGAGACCCTGCTGAAATGCATTTCATAGGATTTTACAGTGTGTCTCTAGCAGGATGGAACCTTTATTCAACATAAAAAAAAAAAATCACTCGATAGCCAAGGGTTCATTGGCTCTTTTCCCTTACCTGTTTCCAGTTTCCCTTCCTTCTCTGTGCTTTCTGGTTTATCTCCATAAAAGAATCTAACCTGAGCCCACGGGGACTCACAGAGACTAAACCACCAACCAAAGAGCATGAGTGGACTGAACCTAGACTCCCTCCACATAAGTAGTAGATGTGCAGCTTGGTCATCATGTGTGTCCCCTAACAATAAGAGTAGGGGCTATCTCTGCCTCTGTAACATTCTACTGAGTCCCTTTCCCCTAGCTCGTCTGCCTTGTCACTCCTGGGTGGGAGAGGGTGTGCTTAAGCCCTGCTGTGATTTAAGATGCCAGGGTGGATTGGTACCACTTGGGGGTCTCTTCTCTGGGAGAAAAGAGAGGGGAAATGAGAAGAGGGGTGTAGGGGGGAGACTAGAGGAGAGAAGGGAGAAGGCTGAATCAGAACACAAAGTGATTAAATACATACATATATACATACATACATAAATGGAGAAAAAAAAGCTGCTTGCACCAAAAATCTGGTTTTAGAGTCTCCTTTTGGGTGAACCCTCCCAAACTGAGGCATGGCTTGACTTTCTTTTTTTATTTTATAGCACTTATCATTCGCTAATATATGGTGTTTGAATGGGAATATCCCTCATAGTCTCATGTATTTGAATACTAGGTTCACAATTGGTAGCATCGTTTGGAGAGCTTATAGAGAGTTGTATCCTTGCTGGAGAAAGTGACCCAGTCTCTGGGTCACTGTGGGGGCCCTGAGAGTTTATGCTCTCATCCTACCTCCAGTTTCCATTCTGCTTCATTTCGCAGTTGAAAACGTGATTGCTCAGCTTCCTGCTCCGACCATCTGCCCCTGGATCTTTCCCAGCACTCTGGACTCTCCCTTGGAACTGTAAGTCAAAATAAATAGTTTCTTCTTCAAGTTGATTTTAATCATGGTGTTTTATAACAGCAACAAAAAATAACTAACACACATACTGAGCTAATTTCTTTTTTTTTTATTGCTTATATAGCTCCTTCAAAACATAAGCCTTATTCTGATGTTGTGACATAATAAGAAAATATGTACTTACTTTTTATCCTGTGTTTCTGATACGAGGGTTTCAAAGCCAGTGTAGAGTTCTGCAAATACAAGTAGAACTGTGTCTTAGTGGAGTGCCCTACGATCAGGAAATCTTTCCATCTCTGTCCAGTATTAGCCATGGGTCTGAAAGCAAATTCCTTGTGAGTAGAATATGTTACATCTCTCAAGGATGGGAACTAGAATCTTGATCCACAGTAAAATCATTGTCTTTCTAGGCTATGAGAGGTAGGCAGCCAATATATCTTCCGAGAAGTTCTTCTACCCTACCAAATGGCATCCTTCCAACCAGCTTCATCCTCCTGGTAAAATAAAACTAGTGGGCCAATGGTGTGTGACATGGCTCTCATATCGTGTCTTGATGTCCAATTGCATACCTAAGCAGTGATTCCGATGTCTGTTCCCTCCATTCGTCAAGTCTACACACATTCTCATGCATATACTCACACTGTACTCGGTTGTCAGCACAGATAATCCACACAGTCTCCTGAAAGCACAGACATTGAGCATGAACAGACACATTGAGCATGAACAGAGCATCAATGACAGACACTTGATGGCAAACAGGGGAGTTTGCCTTTGTTTACCTCTTGGCTGTAGAGCCTCTTACCTCTACACTGATGCTGAGTTAAAGAGCTGGTAGATGTATACAAGCCTGTGCTGGCTCCCTCTGGCACCAGAAAGAATATATAATTCCATCATACCACATGATACAGTGTGAAACTAGTGACAGTTCTCCTAAGAATTTGGACAGTTTGATAAAATATATACCACTCTCAAAAACTATCTCTATCTCCTCAGTACAGTCATGTCAGTTTAGAGAGAGCAAATCCAGTTTTGTAACATTATAACAAAGAAATTCTGTCCGAATGCCTCTTTTGTAGCAGCTTCCTAGAGCAGATGAAATATGGGTATCCTTTCAAGAACAAATTGTGTTCTTTCCTCTTACCTGTCAGGTGCTTCTCTGAGTGCAGAAGACTGCAGCCATCTCTTCAGCTTTTTATTCACTCTACCTCTGGGGATCCTAAATTGACCAGGATTCTCTTTATCAGAATTACAATTACCTGCTTGCACTTGAAATTCAGGTGGCCCCATGTCTCTGACTGAGAATATCACCCGTTCTGATTGGATGCTCTGACTTCAGAAGCTAAGAGATGGGCTTTCAGTTCTCAAAGCAGGTTCCATCAAAATAAGCACAAGGACAATTGATAGAGAACAAGTATCCAGGATCCAAGGATGCTCTTGACGACCTGAATCAAAGGCAATGGATGAGACAGAGGCTGCATTGACAAGAGTCAAGGTTCCAGTCCCAGTGGAGCTGGGGGCCACCAAACCTGAGTACTGAAGTGGAATGATGGGATGAGAAAGTAAAGACCACTACCCTCAATGAGGCCAGGCTGAGGCATGAGACCCTGCTTCGATGGATGGGTGGATGGATGGATGGATGGATGGATGAATGGATGGATGGACAACAGATAAACATATAGCAGTGAACTAGACCATGCAGAAAGCAAACAAGGTAAATGAGAGATGAGTAAGCTACCAGACTTTCTTTCTGGTGGAGTGCATTTAGGCAAAATGAAGAAAGCAGTGTCAAAGTGCTAAGACGGAGTTTAACTTACCAAGAGGTGTTTCTGCAATCCCTGATACATTAAATCATAACCGTGCTTTCCTGTGTTCCTCTACCAAGGACAGACAGGCACCCTTAGCAGGTAAAAAGTAAAGTGTGAAACCCCACAGTGTGGGGCTGATAAAGTTACAGGAAGAGGTAAAGTCCCCCAAAGTCCCTGAGGATTTGAACATTCTGCAGGCAAGCAGGACTTGAACCTTAGACACTGATGAGTGAAATTTGAGCTATTCTTCCAGCCAAAGGAGTCAGAAATAAATGCTCACAAATTCTGCGAGCAGCAGCCCCAGAAAGGGAGCGGGCCAAGTGTGACTCTAAGAAGTTATTTTAATTACCCTGGCAGGTAGGACATTGGTCTTCAGGTACTGTGACATGACTAGGTAGCCCAAGTTCAAGAAGGCATTGGTAGGACCAGGCATAAGCTCACATGTTTGACCACATGGTCCTCACCTGGTAGAGGTATTCTGGGAGAATAGCGTGGAAGCTCTGGGGATGGAGCTGACATGGTGGACAGTGTGGCTAAGTCAGTAGTGCCACGCCTGATTCCAGACCAAGCTCTTTGTTTCTTGATCTACCAGTGTGTGAACAAGCTGTGACACAAGCTCCCGCTGTCACTGATGGTGCTACCCCGGGGGCCATGTACCCCCGTGATGGACTGTTCCCTTTGGAACTGTGAGCCAAAACAAATGCTTCCTCCTTTATGTTTTCTTGCCGGATATTTTACCATATCAATAACAAAAACTAACCATAAGGCTATGCTGGCAGCAACATTTGTTGTGAACTATGTCTTCTGAGGAGTGGCGTTAGCTTCACTCTACTCAGCATTAAAGGCTCTGCCTTGTGCTTCGGGGTTTCTGTGAGCAACAATCAAACCAGCTGTCATTCAAAAGCAACAGAGTTCTGTGCTGAGAGCTCTGGGACCAACACACAGACCCTTACTAAGCTCTCTAACTGACCATGCTTTCACAAACAAATGTTTCCAAAGAACCTGTCATGTCCTGAATAAAGCTGGAATACGGAAGCGTAATCCTTTGACTTTGAGGAATAGACAGTACCACATTTCAAAAAAACGGCAGAAGTAGCAAAGCCTGGTACAGTTTCTTCCTTCCTTCATGTCTGTGGCAAACCCAAGAGGAGCACTTGTCACTGAACAAGGCAGATAAGGCTTTCCTCTCTGGGATGTGATGGGGAATTCTCATTGGCAACTCAAATGGACTCAGAATTACTATGGGAGCATAGCCCTGGCTGTCTCTGTGAAGGAATTTTCAGAAAAACTTAACCAAGGAGGGAAGCAGCAACACTGGGGACTCCTTGCTTCTGGACTGTGGATGCCATGTGACCGGCCACCATGCTTCTGCCGCTGTGCCTTCCCTAGCATGCCGTACCATCGAACTGTGAGCCAAGGGATTCCTTCCTTACAGGAGTTGCTTTTGACATCTGTCATGGCACAGGAACAAGAAAAGTAACTCAAAGTCTGAGAAGTTCACAGCCTTAAAGTTAGAGGGATTTTAAATGCTTAAAGGGAGAAGAGGGCAGCATGGTAGAGCCTCCCATTGTGCCACAGGCAAGCCCGGAGGCAGAGGGAATGGAAGGCAAGGCAATAGTTGCTCACCCAGAGACATCCCTGCAAGATCATCTGAGGACACGCTAGCTCTGTTAGGAGGGTGAGCCAAAAGGGCAGGTAAAACTGGTCCATCCTCTTATCTCCTTTGTCTTCTTTCCACCTCCTTTGAGAGAATGGCTTCTTTCTTACAGATTCAAATTTCCAGCTTGGTTTTTTACCTTATCATATCTATCTGATTTATGCTAACGGCTTACAGCAAACCTTTGGCATTCAAGATGCAGCCAGACATACTGGAAATAGCCCATCCTGGAACTGGCTGACCTGGACAGAGTCTGCAAGTCTGGGAGCATGAAAATGAGGCGAAGGGTGGCTCGCTCAGGCACTAGAGCCCAAAGCAGGTGCAGCAGCCAGGAACTTCCTCAGCCAGACAATTGCCAGGGATGACTCATCCCCATTAGGGTGCACTGATTAACCCAACACTGGCATGCCAGGTGCACCACTAGGCATATTAGTGGGGAAATCAGGACTCCAATATCTATCTCTGCCAACAAAGAGACGAACAGAATAATACTAATAGAACTGTTCCAGTATCTAAAATTTTTTTTGCATGGGAAGGGACAAAAGGAAAACCAGTACTTTCATCAACCTAGAGGAGCCAGGAATGAAAAAGAAAGCTAAGTGATCCGGGTCATGGTACTATCTGCACTTAGTCTGAGTCTGCAGCCATCTGTCCACACAATGTACCATGTGACACCTGAGCCAGGCCATCTTCTAAGTGCAGCTGCTGTGATCTGTGCTGGGTTCCTTACATGCTTGACTCCAAGGTCAGCTGGAGTCAGCTAGATAGTTAAGACCTCGAGAAAATCAGGAGGGGCTGGAGAGATGGCTCAGTGGATAGCGCGCTTGCCATGAGGACTTGATTTTGGTCTCCCCAGAACCCACAAAAAGGGCAAAATGTGGTTGTGCACACCTGTAATTGCAGAGCCAGGGTGGCTGAGACAGGAAGATCCCTGGTTCTCGCCTGGCAAGACAGCCTAGCCAAAGTAGAGAGTTCCAGGTACAGTGAGAGGCTGTGTCTTGAAAGATACTGTGGATAGTGACTAAGACACCCAACCTCGACCTCTAACTTGCATACACACTTACACACAGACATGCACACTGGCAATACACATGTGCATCCCATACTCTGTACATATGTGCACACAAAAAGGCGGGTTTTCTGAAGAGAGGTAAAACATTTTTAAAAAAATGGAATGAACATTCCCTATCCTGAGGAAATTTAAAGCATGTTTAAAATTTTTAGTATTGCTGATGCTTAGGGGACTCGCGTTATTCCCAAGTGCCCTCTGGGTTTCAGACTAGAGTAATCCAGGAATGAAGTAAAAACCTTCATACTCTTCTCCTCTCTTTAGAAGACAAAAGCAAAATAAAATAGATCCCCTAAATACTGAGCATCTGTTGTTATAAGATCCGTGGTTCCGACAAACCACCTGAAAAGCAGCTGCAGCAGGGATGCTGAGAGGAGCAGGACTCTCCTTCTTCCGTACCGTGCGTGTCAGCGCCTCAGCTCTGCGAAATTTTACTAACCATTTGCCAATGGCAATCTCACACCATCAACTGCTTTTTCTCCATGTTGACTGCTATGACACACACACACACACACACACACATCTTCTAAAGAAATCCAGACTTGAAAACCTTGGCCATTTATAACAACAAATCATAAGAAAAAGAGATCGCAGGGGC
Source organism: Meriones unguiculatus (assembly GCF_030254825.1). Classification (NCBI taxonomy): domain Eukaryota; kingdom Metazoa; phylum Chordata; class Mammalia; order Rodentia; family Muridae; genus Meriones; species Meriones unguiculatus. The sequence continues at coordinate 154,306,890 of NC_083349.1, forward strand.
AGGGGCAGGATGGCTAGTGAATAACATCAGAATGCTTATCTCCCAGTTGCTGAATCCTGGCCTTCGGAGGGATATAGGCTTAAGAAAAGGGATTTGAAAGCATTGGAAAGTAATTAAGATATATCCATGCTTTTATTTATTTCTTCTTCCAATCAAAACTTCATCAGACTGGGTGCCGAACCTACTCAAGTTTGAATGTACGATGCCTTCTAGCCCGAGCTTGTGTTTTGAGCACCTGGCCCCATTTTGATGAAGATGCTAAGAGCCACTGGGATGTGGTGTCTCATTGGTAAGCACAGAATACTTAAGGATGGGCGCTGAGGGTTACAGCTTGACCACGCTTCTGGTCCTGACTCTGCTTTCTACCATATTCTCCTTGTATCTCAACCCATGCCCAGAATAAAGGAGTCCTCCTTTAAACTGCTTTTCTGAGGTATTTTGTCATAACAAAGTAGAAACTGACAAACATTCCCTGCTCTTTGTCCTGATGAAAACAAGGCCAACGAGTTATTCAGATTGTACATCAAGAAATATAAAGCTTCTATAAGGAGAGGGCGAGCCAACCCTCCACATGCCAAACATGGTGCTAAGTTATCCTAAGGGATGCCACAGGCCCTCCGAGGTGGCTGTTTCCTCCATATTGAAGCATTATGGACTACAGTGAACAGAGAGTCTCGTAACACTGGGAAATCTAACAGAGCTTACATGACTCAAGACGTCAGAAAGTTAGGAGACTCACAAAGCCATTCTTAGCATTATATGATAGTAAGCAAATGCCGGAGCTGAGGAGGCTTTCTCTTCAGTTCAGCTGCCGGCAGTCTGGGCAGGGGCCCCCAGGAATACAGTGTTCACAAGTTGTCAGCCATGCTATGTAGGGCTTTTTAGTGATGAAGCTGCCCTTAGGTCACTCATCCATGCTCTTATAAACAACCATTCACCCTTGCTCCTGTGAGTGACCCCAGTGAACTCATTGCTTCACAGAGCTGGACAGGTGGAACTATTTGCTTTGTCACCAGCGACCCCAGAGGGATAAATAGGCACTAGTTCATACCTCTCAGTAACAGTTATGCAAAGGCCCCTCATCCAGGCTCCTGGTTTTATAGTTAAAAACACTAAAACATGTAACACAAAGAGAGTTTTCCAGTGTTTTGAGGCAGTCAGTGTGTCAAATCAGCACCAGGGAGAATTTCTTGGTTTGTCACAGTTTAATAGTCTCTCACTTTAGAGAACAGTAGAGTGTTAGGGGAAAGTTAAGCAATGATGAGGAGAGCTTTCCAGAACTTTAAAAATTATATCATGTAAGGAGTATCCCCAATAGCACAAAAATGGTGAACATCTAACCAATAAGGAGTTGGTACAGTAGTGATCAGATCTAGCCCAGATATGTAAGAAAATCCCAGAAGTTTGCTGCAGCTGTGCATCACTGTTTAGTCTAAGAGCATCAGGCATTTGGCTTTCCATGGCATTTTTTTTTCTATCTAGGGTTAATACTTGCATATTTGATTTTGAATCAAGGGAACAAGATTCATCTCCTGAGAGTGAGTAGTCAGTGATGTTAGGTGTCTCCAAAAGCTTGGTTGGGATCGGCTTGTCTAGTTTACAGCTTCCTGGGTGGTAGTGTCTCACTACAATAGAACATCCTTAAGGACAGCTATTTTAGCTACTTTCTTCTTGCAGAAATAAAATAGCATGGCAAAAACAGCATAATAGAGGGGAAAAAATCTACTTGGCTTACAGTTGCAGAGGGATGCAATCCTTGATGGTGAAGAAGACACAGCAGCAAACAGGGAAGACACCGTGGCAGGAGCATGAGGCTGGCTGCTGACATCTGATTGGATCCCAGGAAGCAGAAGTAAACAGGAAGCAAACCAGGCCATAAAGCCTCAAGGCTCTCCTTCAGTGAGATCCCACTTCCTAAAGGATCTCCAAATTTCCCATGCCAACAGCTGTTGTTGGGCATTTTGATAGTGATGCTGCCTTCAAGTGTTCAAACGTGAGCCCATTCAAACTATAGCAGTTAACTCAAGTTTGGAGAATTGCTGAGGCTTTGCAGGGCATTGGGAAGGCAAGCTCTTATCCATATGTTTGAGTATAGTCTGTTAGGGGGAATAGGCTCAGTGGGTACCATGGCTTTGGGCCTCCACAAAGACCAAAATCGAACTAGGTTTGACTAACTAGACACATCCTCCCTGTAGAGAGATAAACTGCTTAAAATAAAGCTTGTAAGGCCCAGGCTACGTTAATCCTGGACTCTTTCTTTAAGAATACTGCATAAGATCTTCAAGGCCTTACACACATAATATTTGCTTAGCTAGTTTAGCTACTTTTGTATCACTGTGATAAGACACCATGACCAAGGCAACTTGTAAAAGACAGTTTATAGTTCCATGACCAATCATGGTGGGGAGCAAGGAATGGCAGTGAAGCAACAGCTGAGAGCTCACACCTTTAGATACAACTGTGAGAAGTGGGGATGACGATCAGGAATGACAGGGCCTTCTGAAGCCTCAAAGCCCACCCCCCAGTGACATACCTCCTCCAACAAGGCCACACCCCCTGACCCTTCCCAAACAGTTCCACCAACTGGAGCACAAACATTCAAATGTATGACCTTATGGGGCCATTCTCATTCAAATCGTGAGCTAGTTCCTGTTACTTTCACTGAGAGTCTGGAAAAAGGATGCCCTGGATGTGGAGTGCCACCCAGGGAAAGAGGTCCAGAGTTAGAATCTGCGTGTAGTTATTGATATAGATATTCTCTTCCAAAATAACTACAAAATTACTACCTTAAGCCAATGAAGACACAAATTCAAAGTTAAGGGGCATGTGCCAGATGACTTTTCTTTCAGTATTTGATTTCTGTCCTAGTTTCTTTCTTTTTTCTTCTTTATTTGTTTCTTCTGTCTTCTTTTTTTCTTCCTTTCTATGATAAAACACTCCAACATATGCAGCTTTAATGGAAAACAGTTAATTCAGCTCACAATTTCAGTTTACAGCCCATCACTGTGAGGAGATCAGACTTAAAGCTATTAGTCAAATCCAGAGTTAAGAGCAGAGACAGAAATGAAAGTATGCATGCAAACTCCTCAGCTCACCTTCTCTAGTCTCATATAACCAAAACTCAAATCCAGGGAATGGTGCTGCCCATAGTTGGCAAGTCTTCCTGTATCAGTCACCATAATCGAGATTGTCTCCCAAAGACGTGCCAACCAGCCAGCTTGACCTGAAGCATCTCCCATTGAGGCTTTCTCCTCAGGTGTGTTACACTGACAACTGAATTAGCAATCACACTTCCTTTCTCTCTTGTAAATATTTGTAGGATTACAATGCCAAAATTACATTGTAGAGGCAGGATTTGTGACTCCTTTAGTTCTATTTATTTATAATTCTCAAGATAATGAGCTCATTAATCAAATGTATAATAAACACTCTCATACATTTAGAAATAATTTTAGCAAAACTCTCAAAATGAATATTACCTCCATTTCTCAGATAAGGAAACTGAGATTCTAGAATATTATTTAAAATCAAGCAACCAGTCAATAACATGGTCAGAATCTGAAATAAGGCTACTCTGAGCATATGCTTATGAAATTATGTGAATTATGCTGCAGTCCACACAGCATTTAGCACAAACTGGTAAGCAATTGTTGAGTTGAAAATCAGAGCTATTCAATAAATAGGTGAAATTTGCAAGCATAAAGTTATCAGTTTCTAAAATATTATAAATTTAGTTCTTGTTATTTCTGGTGTATTTATCTTATTTCTTCAGTCAAAGGAAAAACACCTGGACCCTGAATACTGGTATACACAATACAGTACCAAGAGGGAATGTTGCAAACATAGTAATTATTATGAAAATTTTTATGTATTGATGGGCCCTAAAGGCGGTTGGCATTTTCACTGTTTAGTGCTGTTCACCCTTTGGCAATGACTGTTAATCCAGCCAGTGATAGAGTACTGTCAATAGGTAAATGCAGAAAAAAAGAATTCAGAGTTCTGCCTGCCCTCCTCTGTCACTAACAAGGATGGTCCCAACCTCCTCAAGTCACACGATTAGTGGAGTTTTCAACACATTTCACATCTTTGGGCATCTAAAGTCTTTCTCTTGTCCCATGCCTGCCAAGGCCTGTACCTAAGCTGCAGGTGATTGTTTCTCTTGCTGCATGTGGTACAGATATTGCTGACTTCATCAGCAACCGAGGCATAGGTCACAACAGGCAGCACGGCTTTGAACTTGGCATCGGTGTAGCGCTGCAGATGTCACAGTGTTCAGGCATTTCAGCTTCCTGACTTCAGGGGCTTAACAACTGATTCAAGCAGTAGAGGAGAGGCCTCTGGTGAAGGCAGGGGATAGAAGGAGGGGAAGAATCTGGTTCATAGATACTGGGGAATTTCTGTCTCTTGTGGTGGTCTGGCTCTCCGCCTTACTATCCACCCACACAGTCAGTCTCCCCCATCCTGGTACCCTCATAATGCCACCTTGAATCAAATAACTAAAATGCCAGGCAGGGAAGCAGTGAGGTAAAGGATAAGAAGTAACCTTGACATTAATGGGTTCCCTTCTAGCAAGCTACTTCTGAGATAAAGTAAAGAGGCTTGGAGAGAAACTCTACTCAAGACAGAAGGAAGAGGAGAGGGAGAAGAGGGGGTGTGGAAGAGGAAAAAGAGTCATGGGGGCAGAGAAGAAAAAATATGAAGCCTGTATGTAATACCAGCACTCAGGGAGGCAGAGACAGGCAGATCTGTGAGTCTGAGGCCAGCCTGATCTACAAAGTGAGTCCAGGACAGCCAAGGCTATACAGGGAAACCTTGTCTCGAAAACCTACCCCCACAAAAATAACATTGTTCTGCAATGGATTTACCAGGGATGAAACTTAAGAGGCTGTCCTGTCCACCCCTTCAATCACAGGCCAGAAATTGTGCTCCCTCACCACCAATGGCTTAGCAGAGACAGTGCAATGATTTAGAGAGTGTGACCCCCTAGGTCTGTTTAAGTGGTCCTCAGAGGAAAGGCACAGAGAGATCATGAAGAAATGTAGAAGAGAAGACAGAGTAGCTTGGAGAGAGGTACACCGTGATTGTTAGCAGAGTGGTCTGACCTCCGATTCATCTGTCCTTAGCACTGTCTCAGTAGAAATAGGGAAAACAGCTGATGAGCTTGTCAAAGTACTGCTAAATCTCACTCACAACTAAATCAATGCAAATTAAAAGGATAATGACATACTTTTTTTGTTTTTTAACCTATAAGATGGACAAAACTCTCACTTGAGAATGCTCACTGCTGGCAAGGATGTTGGCCAAGAGTCATTTTCATGCACTTTCTATGAAGTCTAACTTAACGCATCCTTCTGGAAGATGAGTTGATGTTGGCTGTTAAAATTAAACAGGCATGTACCTGCACACGCAGTGACCTAGTGGCCAGTAACTGCCTTATAGTACAGTTGTGTTTGCAAGAGTCTGTCTATCTGTATGTGTTGGGATATTCTTGACCGTAGTTCATACAAGAACAATAGTAGAAGCAAAAGGAACATCTGACAATACAGAACTTGTTAACCAAATTATAGTAGTGGAAGCAGATGGGCAATATTTGCCCAACATTGAACATAGCTTTAGTCCCCCCTAATAATCTTTATAGAAAGCTCTGTAAGTAGTTTGATTGTCTCTCTTACACCCACGAGTGAGAGAGAGAAAGAGAAAAAGAGAAAGAGATAACAAGTATTATAAAAGTAAAAAGATACATAGCACCTATAAAGGCAAAATTCACAATGTCTGACCTTTATTCAAACAGTGCAGAAGACTGTGTTTGTGGTACAGTGATGAGCACAGCTGCTGAGTACCAGGCACACAAGACGCAGGAGAATATAATTCATGAGAAAAATCAACCGATTGTGACAGATGCATAGCTGAAAGAGATATGAGAACAAGCAATACACAGCTGCCAAGCAGCAACTATACCCACATCTGTGCAGAGAGGTGTTAGCCATAACCACAACCCAAGACAGAACCAAGTGTAGACAGGGCAGGGCAGAGCGATGGGACTTTGCACACACAGCAAATGGAAACATGAACCTGTGTGCTGCTCTGGCCAGTTACTTGGCAGTGCCCTCCAAGTTAGCCCTAAACTCACTACGTTCCCAGTTATTCTACTCAAAGGCATTTACGCAGGAACACAGGAAGAACGTGTCCCTAAGAATTGTTGTATGCATATGCGTGTAGCTGTTACTCTGCAACAGTAAAAACCTAGAGACAACCCAGCATCTGTGGACACTGATGAATGATCTGGTGTCCATACCATGCTGTGCTGCCAACTGTCAACAACCTGGAGACAATTACTCTAGGTTAAAAAAAAAATCAAAACAATCAAAAGAGGGGGAAAAAAAGAACATACTGGGGGCTCCTGCAGAGGACCTGGGTTCAATTCTCAGCACACACATGGTAACTCTAGATAACTCTAGTTTCAGGGTGACCTCCACAGAAGCACATACATACATGCAGGCAACATACTCATACACATGAAATAAAATAAAAATACTAAGAAACTAAAAACTATACATTTTAATTATATTTATTCACTTATTGTTATGGTGTGTGTGGAGATCAGAGGGCAACTTTTGAAAACCCATTCTACCCCTCTATAGCTCTACAGATTGACATGCTTGGTGAAAGAGGCCTCTCCCTCATAGCTATATCTCTCTGCACCCATCTAGAGTACTATAAGAGTTATATCATACCCAGTGGGCGACAAACAAAAACCAATAATTTCTAAACTAGGAACTGAGGAAGAAGCTGCAGAAGACTCTTCTGTTCTTCAAGGAGGAAACTGGTATAAATGCTCAAATGAAGAAGGGCCTTGTGGGTCTAGAGGTTTACATCAGTGAACCCAAGAATGCAGCACATGGTTATGGTTGCTCCAGCTACAGTGTGGATGTAGCTAATTGGATATTGTCATCTTTGAATGCTGTATATTTTCATTTTCATGTCAAAAGTTGACAAAAGGAATTCATATATGTCCATTTTGCTTTTGTTTTTTGGGCTTTCTTGTTTGGTAATATACATTTAGGACTGTTGTATCACCTTGGAGTTGATTTCTTTATTGTTCCATATCACACTCCACTTTCTTCTTAGCAATTTCCTTTATTTTGATGTCTACTTATCTGATATTAGTATAGCCACTTTAAATTTTAATATTAGCAGTATGTAGTATTTTCCATCCTTTCACTTTCAACCTTTCTATGCCCTTGTGTGTACTGTGTTTCTTGCAGACAGCACATAGTTGATGATTGTTTAAAATATTTTTGTCATTTCTTATTATCATTTAATCAGTATTTGGTATATTTATATTTAAATCATTGGTAGTTTAGGGCTAAACTTTTCTATTTTTAATTCTTCCCTGTCTCTTCACACCTATCCGGTTACTTGAATTTTTATTAGAAACACACATCCAATTCATGCAGGTTTTTAAGTATATTTTAAAGTTATCTTGGCGGTTATTATAGAGACTATTATTTATACATGTGACTCATCACAATTTTGCCAGTATTTGTATTTTATCATTTTCCACAACATGTTTAAATTTTATATCCATGTAGGTAAATTTATTTTCCTCACATTTCTTAAAGTTTGTATTTATTTGTTAAGGTATGTATGTGTGTGTGTGTGTGTGTGTGTGTGTGTGTGTGTGTATGTGTGTGTGCAAGTGCTCATGGAGGACCAAAGAAGATGGATGTCAGATCCTTTGGAGTTGGAGTTACATTCAGTTGTGAGTCACCCAACACAGTTACTAGAAACCAAACTTGGATCCACTGGAAGAGTAAGAAACATTTTTAACCATGAGCCATATCTCTAGCTCCTCTCTTCATATTTTAAATAGAATATTCTCACTTATTTCCTTAATGTGTTGGGCATTGAGACAGATGTTGTTCTTTTATTTTGGTCATTAGCTGTGACTTGAGAAACTCATGAAGAGAGTGATGGTCTATGAGATTTACCAATTCTACTTACCAATTCTACTCTTTTTCTTTCTGAAGTCTTGAGCCTTCTATCATCATTTCCTGTCTGGGATTAGAATTTCCTTTAGCCGGTATTTAAATGACTGTTGGCAATACTTTTTCTTAGTTTTCCTTTTTCTTAGAATGACTTTATTTCCTCTTCATACCCAAAGAATGATTCTACCAGATACAGCGTACGGGAATAGTGTCACAGTTATCCAGTCTGACTCAGTGACAGCAGTGAATTAAGAGCAATGGGCACAGCTTTGGAATCGAAGGTAGTGGGTTTCAATCCTGAATCCTCCACCTCCTAGGCAGCTAACCTTGGAATAAGTCATTCGTGAAGCTGTGCAAAGAACCGGACTTTGAGGGGAGATCCCGTTGCTGTTACTTCATGGCTGTGTGAGTGTGAATGCGTTATTAAGGTCTCAGGGACTGAGAGCTCCTAGTAAGGGCCAAACATCAGTGAGTGGAAGGCGCATACGAAGCTCCACTACAGCACTTTGCACAGACATAAGCCCGCAAGTGTTCCTAGCTCCCCCTCCATACAGTAGGCACATGCATAGATCCGGATGCTTACTCCTTAGGGGGTTGCAAGGCTGTGATGTGATGGTGCATAAACACGTCTTGCATAAACACTGACACATGAAAAGCATTCAAAGAGCATTTTGTTCCCCTCCCCCACGTCTTCTCTTCTTTCTAAATGTGTAAACTAGAAACAAAAAGGCCTGTTTCACAGAGCCACTGTAAGGATGGGATGTAACTATACACAAGAGCTTCTGCAGTTTGAGGCAAGCTGTCCCAGCTGTTATCTTAGGGCACTAGGCCTGCCCCCACCACACCTTTGTTTGCACAAGCTTTTCAGAGCACCTGATAAATTGTTATAATGATAAATAGCTCTCTGGGAGCTGGAAGCAGAAACAAATAAGCCTGGGAACCAGAACACAAAACAAGTAAGTATTTAAATGCAGCCCACACTTGCTGATGAACATCTCTGCTCCAGAAATCCTCATTCATTTGTTCATTGCAAGAAATGTTTGTAGGAAGATGCAGATCTTTAGAGACTGGTAGAGGAGGAGTCAAAACTGAGCAGGGGCCTCCTGAGTCTCCTCTGACACAGCCACTCCTCACCCTGCAGCACTGGGTTTGGCCCACACTCTCTGGTAACTATGAACACCCTACCATATGAAAGGACAGCTGTCCTGGCGAAAGGAACCTAGGATATACATGGTTGTGTCCATTCTTGTCCTGGTTCTTATAAAAAGTATGGGCAGTGATGAAGAAAGAAGTGACAGACAGTCATCACAGAGGAGCAGAGCTATTGAAGCAGGAGGACATGATCCCAACTACAAACCAGGTGATGGAGGGGGAAGTGGTTCATTGCTGAGATAGCACTGTGGACTGGAACTTGGGGAAGATGCTGAGCTAGTTCTGTGGCCATTTGGTTGCTTCTGGCTGCCAGATGTGTAATCAGGACTGGAATCTTCTGAGGACCTTGGCCTCCATCATTAGTTGTTTAGATGTATGGCCACCCTACCTTTGAAAGGACTTTATGTATTTATAAATGGCTAACCAATTTTGATTTGATACCCACAGTGACCTGGTTTTCATGATTTATGCTGCTAAAAGGGAGGATTTAGGGAAATTCAATTCTTTCCTTCCAACAAGTACACTGTTTCAAGTGAACTCTCCTTACTTGTGACAAGGTAGTCAACTTGGGCTTTCCCCAGTGCAATGAATAAGCTCACAGGACATTTCAATTAAGTCTGCACAGTAGAGGACAGAGAGTATATTCCCAGAAAGATTACAAATCTGGGGCCCCAAGAAGCAGGAATGTTTTATAAGTGCTTTGGAAGTGACAGGTGGACCAGACAGAAGCATGAGGGTAGGAGAATGGGTGCAAAACGGCCCACTGCAGGGACTTATGGGTGTCTCACTAAGGATTTGGGATCATCAGCCCTTATCAGAGAAGAGCACTGAAGCATTCATAATGGGGGAGTGGCCAATTCAAGCCCAGTGTTAAAAAAAAAAATCCCTCTACAGGGACCAATTATGAAGATGGAAGCTGAAGAAAGAGTGAGGAGTGCTCCTGAAGCAGCTGTTACAGTTATTTCAAGAGGAGGCCTGAATCCTTATGGCGTCAGTAAGGATGGGGTGGATCCAACAGAAATGCCAGATGCTAGCAGTTAAGGCTCAGATAAGAGAACAAAGGTGCCGATACACACTTAGAAGTAGGTGGCCAACAGCAGAATGGAAATGATTGGGCAGAAGTATAGAAGTCAGTTGAGTGGGCTAGGCTGTGTGAGGAGTTCTTAGAGCAATCATTAGCATTGCCTCTTTCTTCCCAGGGGATATGGGCAGGGTAGTTGTTCTCCCCAAATCTCTGTTTGTTCTTCTATAAAACAAAGGTCAAAGTACACACCTCAAAGGGAGGTCGTGAGGGTTAGGTAAGAAAATAAATATGAAATATCTAGCTGAGTGGTGGGTCCACTGTGGAAGCTCAGTAGCTGGGAATTCCCTTTGCCCTCTCTCCATACCAGTCCAGGAAGGAGCAGGCACACAGCTCCACTGTAGTGTTCCCTCACCTGTCAGTCACCATGGTTAGCATCTATGTAGAGGGGTGATGCATTTGAGTACTGGCTCGTTGTCAAATGGTCCCTGACTGAAAACAAGCAAACAAATGGTCAATCAAATGGCACCTGTTTCTTCACTGAAGTGTAAGGCCATTGGGGATATGAACTTCATGGTGGGGAAAAATGCCTCCAAAATGGTTGCTAAAATTTCTTTTTGACATTTATGTTGAAAATGTTGCACCTCAGATTTCTGGAGAAGATAAACAAGCCTGAACTTACAGTAAGGTGTTCATGGGCGCTGGAATGTATATTTCTCATGAGCCAGCCGACATGTCCATAAAGCAGGGTGTAAAATAGTCCTTTGATTAAGGCCTTACAGTTAGACTAGAAGAAAGCAAGTGCACAATGGATACCAATAACAGTTAATTTCAGTTAAAAAACAATTTGAACAGGAGTAGAATGATGCAAAAGTGTGAATGACCCATCTGAAACGTGGTAAAGGTGTGGTTATCTTACCACCAAGCATATATAGATCATGGAGTCTTTGATGGGGACAGACAAATGCAGTTCCCTCAGCTTTTCTTCTCAGTGAAAAGAAATGAGGGGGCAGGTGTTTGGGGTAGAGAACACTTGACCTTCCAGAGAAAGGTTCCGCACAGAAGACAAGCCTTCAAAGAACGCTGATAATAGCCAGAGATGTCTAGAGTTAACACACTTTACCAAAGGCTACCTCATTTGTTCCATTCTTCTCTCAGTGGCTTCATTGTCTTCAAGCTACCAAGTGCTGAGCTGTCATGATGAAGATTTCTCAGTCTTCCTCAATTCCTGTCTCCATCGCCTTGCCTGACCCACAGGGCCCTCTCTCCTGAACGTTTGGAAAAGCCATGGTTTCCTGCCTATTTCTGCTATCTACACCTACTCTCAGGAAAAGGTATCCTGCTATGCTGTGAGTCTAACACTACACTGCCCTGGCTCATTTTTGACCTCCCAAGTTCTACAGAAGAAAAGTTTACATTCTTCAACTGAGACTATATACATTGACTTTGATCTCCACACTTACTGCTAAGGTTCCTTGTTGTCTTGTCGAGTGTTTAGATCATATGACTTTCTCTGTTTCCTGACCAAGACCTTCCCCCTTCATGACACCTGAGTAACAACACCTGCTTTTGTCCTCTGGACTGTGTGTGCACACATGCCTGGACACACCTACATCTGCACACTTACACATGTGCATCACATACATCTATAAACACAGATACAAACAATTTTTTTTTGTACCACCATGTCACTTTTCCCTCAGTTCCATGCACTGGGCAGGCACTGGCATCCCTCTGTACTCCTAAAGGAGTAGAAATTCCATGCTAGACCCCAGGCAGGTTGCCCGGGGCAGCCTGACTAAGCTGACGGGGTTCAGATCCCAAGAAAGGAGCCAAGAGCTTTGTTGAGGGCTGTGATATGGCACAGCTAGAACCATGTCACAGTAAGGTGGTGTTTTTATTTTAATTTCCTGCTCTGTGAGGACTCTTTTTTTTGTAGAGTCTACCATGTAAAGTGCTATGTCAAATATATTTATGCTTCAATTCAAATTTATTCCATTCGTTGAAAGGCAGCAGAGGTAGAAATTAAGAACATGGGCTCTGAGTTGGAATCCCAGCTTTACCATTCCTGGTGGTGTGACCTTAGCCGAGGAACTTAAACTTCATTCTTTAATTTTGTCTTCAGACTATAACTAGTTCCCAATTCATAAAATTGAGTGGAGAGTTCAATTAGTTATTCATAGCATTTAGAACATTGTCTGGAACAATGTAAGCACCACTGGCTACTTTTAGCGTTTCATGCATTTTCATAATTTTGTTAATCTTCACAGTGGTCATCTAAGGTGGGATAATGGAGATGAGGAACTTTGGCGTCATTTTACAGACGAGACCTCAGAAGCCCATGGTTGTGATAGCTGTGCAGAGTTGGGAGCTGGAGGCATCAGTTCACACACCCCCAGAGCGTCGGCTGTGTGTTCTGAGGAAGCGACCGTGTTTCTCTGCTTCATCCAAGGCCCACCCGTCCCCTGCTGTAAGGAGACGCTGCAGTGGCATGCAACGACAGCCTTGAGCTTACACACAAGCCAGGCAGTTGTTATCAGTAAGCACTACGGCTTCCTCTCAAATTCTGCTAGTGCTAAGCCCCGCTGACTGGTGGGATGGATCGTTTGGCTGGTGGGGACGTCAATCACGCGAACCTCCCTGTAAATTCTTTATGTGTGTGTTTTCGTGCATGTGTGTGTGCAAATCACTTGTGGAAGCCAGAGGCTGATGCATTAATCACCTTATTTCTCAAGACATGATCTCTCACTGAAACCACGGCTTAGGGATTTTGGTTGCACCCCCTCACCCAAGAGCCTTCTGTCTCAGCTTCCCCAGTGCTAGGATCACCTGATCACCTCTGTCTTTCGGAATGGATGCTGACAATCAGTCCTCTGGTCCTGGTGCCTAAGCAGTACTTTACCAAGTAGGCCACCCCTTAGGATGTGTTCTATACATCCTAAACGATGGGAATGAAAACACAGACTGCTATCGGGCAATTTCCAGGGCGGTTTACCCTCCAAGCCCCCGCTGTGCTTGGGGTCACAGCTTCCTTTCAGTTCTCTGCATCAAAGCAGTACAACGTGCTTGGCACTGGAGTAGAAACTCAATCTGCTGTTTGGTTCACCTTGGCTAGCTCCAACCAGAAAATACCCATAAAACCAAAGCAAATTAAACTGGTTTAGCCTAGTCATGTGGACAGACCTGTCAGGCAGCCTGACTCTAGACTGATCACTTGGGGACAGGTAGTCATTTTGTGTCTGAGGCAGTTCCCATCAAGACTGGGACGGGTGCTCCCAGGAGTGGAGAAGCCATCAGGTGTGAAATATGTTCTGATATCAGAAGATTCCACTCAAATGGTTTTTTTTTATTTTGCTGGCATTCAACTAGAAAGGCACAAATGGAGCTTTGACTGAGACACAGGGCTTAGGGCTCCACAAATAAATGAAGCACTGAGCATAATCTTGATGTTTACGAAGTAGGCATTATTGTGATGAGCAGATATGGTCATCATTTTCCTTTGAACCAGACAAGAAGATATGAACCAGAAAACAGATGTGAACCATTAATAAACTGACTGAATATCAACTCGATGCAAAGCTTGCAATCTGTCTATCATCCAAGCAACCCACACGTCTGTAAGAAGGTAAACCACTACCTGTGTTCTCATTCAAAACAGAATCATCAGACATGCCTTCTGCTTACTCACAATGTTCTAGAATAACCTTTGAAACTCACATTTGCACGTTATGTGGGCTGCTCTATTGAAGTGGGGCTAAATGTTCTAAGTCTTAGGAGATGACCCATCATGCTAAAATCACTGCGAGGCTTGCCTGGTGCATTATTAATAACAATAGTTATTATCATCTACTCACTGTGCAAGCACCAGATAATGACTTTGAAGATGTAATCTCCTATCATCTTCACTTTGATTTGTGGTCGGATTCTCCTGCCTAGTACCTACGCCTTGTTAAATGTGTCCCTTTGTCAGCTGGCCACAAGATGCAGTGGGAGGAAGCTTAGCTTTAGCTTGGGACATTGCCATTGTACTCAGGGTGTCTCCTCATTGAGCAATGATGGGTCAGTCAGCAACACCCTGAGAGCTGGAGAGACAGTACTATTGCAAAGGAAGAATCTGTATAGCTCCATAGCACCAGCTGCCATGGAGTTGGGAGAAGCTGACTTGGAAAAAGCAATATATGGGTCTTTAATTCCAGCACTCAAGAGAGGCAGAGGCAGGTGGGTTGCTGAGAGTTTGAGGCCAGCCTGGTCTACAAAGCAAGTCCAGGACAGCCACAGCTACACAGAAAAACTGTGCCTCAAAAAAAAAAAAAAAAAAAAGGTATGACAAATATTTACTAACCTGTAAAACCCTTATGGTGAGAGTTAGGCTGTTCCTCTTCAACATAATGTCATTGTCATTCATTTTACTTACTGCTTCTTCCATGAGCTTTTACAGGTTACATTTTTTACATAAGATGCTTGTGGGCTGGAGAGAGCAGAACTCTCGTTTTGACTGGATAGCTCTGTCCCATTTTTTTTTCCTTTCTGTTGTTTGGCACCCTAGAAATTCTTCCTTGGGAAGCATTCCCCTCATTCTTTACAAACCACCCCACTATCCTGCTCTAACTTTGGAAGGGGAGCCATTCAGTCATTTCAAGAGACCGGGCCAAACTCAGTCCATATCAGAGCTGCCATGGGTAATTTTTCTCAATGGAAAAGAGGCCTTTGGGTAGTTCCCACTTCATTCAAGGTCTAAGCTACCAGCTTTTCCCAAGAAAAGGGGAGCAGGGAGCCAGAGCTTCCTCCTTTGTGTAGGATTTGGATGGTGCCTCATTAAATAAGCTCAGGAGATGGGCCCAGCTGGAAGGCTTCCAGGGCTCTGAAGTTGTGTGTGCTGTCCTCAACACCCCAGGGAAGTGTGGCTGGCTGTTTACTGTCCACATGCTCATCATTGCCATCTCGGTTATACAGCAAAGGGTAAGAGGGGATGGCCTGTAGAGAGAGATTTGAGAGAGGCTCTTGCCCCAGTGTCAGCCCAGGGAAGCTTCCTGGCTCACATTTGTCTTTAAGCTAGCAGTCAATGCCTGGAACCCCATGCTCCCCACCCCCGCCCCATGCCAACTTCCTGGGCAAGGCTATGAGGCCCTCAGATGTTCACAGAATGAAAAAGTTCTAGGAACAGGGCAAACTGTGGCC
This sequence comes from Meriones unguiculatus, assembly GCF_030254825.1. Lineage (NCBI taxonomy): Eukaryota > Metazoa > Chordata > Mammalia > Rodentia > Muridae > Meriones > Meriones unguiculatus. Next base: position 154,322,229 of record NC_083349.1, read on the forward strand.
TGTGGGCACGTAGCTTTCGGTAGGGAAATTCCAGCCATCTGGTTTCTGGAGAGACTCACTAAAGACAAGCTAGTCAAAAATGCCAGCAAAGCAGACTTTTGTCAACTGCCCCAGAAGCAGCAAATGCTACGTTGGTGGCTTGTAGGTGGTTTACTTTGATGAGAGGAAGACTACAGTGCTTTTAACTGGCTGAACAGGTCAGTGTTAGCAGCCAGGGCACTGTAATGGTGAGGAGCAACAAAGACACTCCCAGATCCCCAGCTGTGAGATTCAGGCCCTAGAGCAGAGCACACACATCACTGCCCAGAGACTCTTCCCTCCAGTTCAGCTATTTCTTACTTTCTGTCCCTCTGAGACAGCTGGCTTCTGTGTTACAGGGCAGCTCTAGGGACAGGTCTGTGCAGCATGCACTTTGAAGCTGATCATGAGAAGCCTGCAACAATCAGACACTCAGAAGAGGGTGCTCCCACCAGTGAGGTTGCCACCTGTTATCGCTTGAGTGTGAAACATCTCCCACAGGCTCATGTACTTGAACACTGTTTAAGAAGATAAGGCCTACCTGGAAAAGGTAGGTCACTGGGGACAGGCCTACAGGTGTCATTTCAGGTCTATTCAGCTTCATGTTTGCCAGGATATGAAAAGGTGAGGAGGCCCAACAGTATGTTCCCACTGCCGTGCAGCTATCTGCCTGCCACCTGACCAACTGCAGCCCCTCAGACGGTAAGCCAAAATTAAATACTCTCCCACCTCTCTCTACATTGCTTTGTCAGGTGGTTGGCCCAGCAAAAGAAAGGCTGTGAACCCTTCCCAAGGTTCCATGCTCCCTCTGAAGATGATGTGAACACACATCTATATTTAGAAATCAAACATGCACCTGGATACTGGGGCTTCCTGCCATCCCTCCCTTCCCCACAGACCCATCTCTAACTGACCCTCGAAGTGCACTGAAATTACTTAAGAAACACCCAGTTCTCTCTGTCTCCATCATCTACTGCTTAGATCAACCAAAAGAGGATAAGCGAGGCTTCAGGAGCAATTTCACCCCGAGATTTCAGTGTTGTAACATAACCAGAGTTTCTTCCCAGCCCATATCACAAACCAGGCGTGCCTTCTCTGTATCTGAACTTTCCACTCATACCACAGGCTTACCGAGCTCTTCATAACAAGGAATGGTGACAGAGGCCACTTGTCTCCAGCTGGAAACAACATACATCAGTTCCACTTTTATTCCACTGGCTACAACTAGCTGCATCAACTGAACTGACTGCAGGTCATACTGGGCAGGTCAGTTTCTATAAAAAAAACACTTGACAGGTACAACTGAAAGGAAGAAAGAGTTGTTTTGGTTCACGGTTTCAGTCCACGATAATACTTGACTCTGTTGATTTTGGTCGTATGGAGAGGTGATAGACACTTGTGGGAGAAGTTACTCCTCTCAGAGTGAACACAAGGCAAAGGGAACAGGAAAGGGGCTGGGTCAGGTATAACATTCATTCAAAAACGTTCCCCAGGCACCTACTTCTGCTCACTAGGCCCCACCTCTGAAACTTTCTACCATCTCCTCAAATCTAGCTGCTAGCTGAGGACCAAGCACTAAACACACCGGCTCCGGAGAACATTCCATATTCAAACTGTAACACTGGAAGACAAAGATGGGCAATCAGAGTACAGAATGCCCTAACTTCACCCACAATGGAACTAACACAGAAACCTCTGCTCTCCTCAGCTGACATTCGTATCCACTACTTAGCTTTTGTTTCTAGAAATATTTTTGCTGAGGATCTAACAGGTCAGCGTAAGTTTCCCATTCTCCTTGGGACGTGTCCTTAGGTACCCACCTGGCCTGACTCTGTGTAACTCTAAACTTCATCCTCTCTCACGACTCCCTGCTTTCTTCAACACAGCCATACAAGCCTTCCGGTTCCTCTAGCTGGCTACCTTCCTCCTTTGGCAGGCCAGCCATTAAAAGCAGGCCTCACCTTGAAGTCTGAAAAGGGTCATGCATTAGTTCCAGATTTTTGAGTAGTTTAATTTCAGTTTGCTGCTGATTCGGCAAACCAGAGGTGGAACAGAAGGGAACAAAAGCAAACTATAAGAGGATGGACGTTGTGACACAAGGCCTCTTCCGCTTCTCGGGGGAAGCATGGAGTTTATATCCTCCATGGAGCTGCTCACCATGAAGAATACTTCGGGTCAAAGCAGAGCCCTGTGTACACCCTGAAACACCAGGCACATGCATTCCTGCTCTGCGTGTTTCTGTGTTGCCAAGTTCCCTGGGTATTTCACCTCATGACCTTTACATGTCTTCTTGTTTCTTTCCAAAATATTCTTCACTCTACGATACATATCTCACATCTCTGCTGTCTGTGACATTTCTGACTCTTCAGAACAGTGTCATGCTTGCTGCTTTACAGTTATCCGTGAGCTTTTATTCTTGTTCATCACTTCCACTAGAGTCTAAATGCTGGGGAGGTTTGTTCACATCAGACGTCTAGACCCATGTGCTGCCCAAATATGGCAGCTCTCAGCAAGAGAACGAATGAAGGCATCCTTTATTTTTTTTTCCTTCTTTGAATTCATTACACATAAAAATGACATAGTTAAAATTAAAATCTCAAGTCACTTCTCTGCCTGAAAGCTTAGTATCCCATCACCCAGGAGATGAGCCTGTAAACAGGGTGGCACATATCATGTCTGCCTGTCAGCACCAGTGGGTCTGCTGCAACGCATCATACAAGTGACTTGCATCAGCCAGCCCCTCGCTGCTACCCTCACTGATCTCTAGAATTCGCTTGTCCCTTCTCTCCGACTCGTCTATGAGTTACCTCATCTCCTAACCTCTTGAGAAAGCCCTCTCAGCCTAGAGAGCAAGGGAAAATGGGTGCTTCCTTGGGTCTTCCGAGCTCTCATCAGCTTCAGACAATTTTCCATTATTATATTATCACAGAGAATATTTTAAAAGAGTTATTTGTGTGCATGCATGTGTGTGCAAGCACACATGCATGTGCATACACACATGTGTGAAGATGCCTCTCAGAGGTCAGAAACTGACATTGGATCCCCTGATGCTGTAGTAACAGAGGGTTATGAACCACTTGATATGGGTTCTGGAAACTGAACTCTGGTCCTTGAAACCATTTCTCTAGCCCCAGCATGGGATTATGAATGCCTGTGGAAGGTACTGTCAGCTTCCACACTCACATACACAGCATATCCTTGAGGACAGAGACTGTGTATTACTATTCCTTATGTACACAAACACACATGTACACACACAGTTGAATAAATAAATATTTTTGAAATGTTTTTATCCAACAAATGAAATTCTGTAAACTGTCTACTTCCTTTCCTAACACAAATCTCTGGAAGTTTCCACTTGAATTTCTGCCCCCACAGAAGCAACTGGCATGCCCACACCACGTAAATACTCTCAGAGAAGTGTGATGCTCAAGTTGACTTAATTTTTTCCTACATGAGACTTTTAGAAAGAGTGAAAGTGGCTATCAAATTGCCAAGACTGTAAATGTAATAAGCCTTTCCCCTTTTCCCCCTCCAGCTCCTCTTTGTCTTCATCCTCCATCTCCTCCTCCTCTTTTATTTCCTCTTCTTCCTCCTCTCTCTTCTCATCTTCTGACTCCTCTTTCTTTCCCCAATTTTCTTCTATCTTTTTTTTTCTTACTCCCTCCTCTTCCCCAGTGGGAACCCCTGGGCTTGCCTTAATTCTCACCTTTCCCTTCCTCCTTTTTACGTTTTATCTGCTCTCCTTACCCTGAGTTTTCCCAAGATTCATCTGCAATGGATCTGGTGATGTAAGAATAAAACTATCTGACCATTAAACTAACAGACATGCTGCAATAGATTTCTGGACACAATTACGTTAAAAAAATTATTACGCTCTAAGATGAGACAGATAACACATCAATGACAATTTCTGATGGTGGTATAAAATAGTGTCCTTGCAAAAAAGGAGGGCATTTCTATTAAGCAGACTTAGGTTTTGAACTAGACTCTGATTTTCCCTGACATTGTCACTTCCTTCATCTGCTCATATGTTCAGTCTGTGTCCCAGCCCTTTTCATTCAAATGTAATATTTGAGTACACAAATTGGACAACAGTATCAGCTCCATAGGGCAGTCAGGGTTCCAGGGAAGCTGTAGATCAAAATGTCTCCAAACTACAACTTCTCACAAGAAAATGTTTTCAGGGGCCTTCATGTGTGTATGAGTTATTTGTATGCTTAGTCTTATAAGTATGAACAAAAACAAGTGGATATAAATTTCATATGATTATAGTTTTTGTAGAACTAGAAGTCAAAATGAATTTACAGATTAAATACAGAGAAGAAAAATATATAAGCTTGCAAATGAAACACACGTCAAACTCCAAAGTGAAGCTTAATGAAATAGTCAGCTGTAATTTAACAGACAGCATTGTTTATCAGGACTAACACTCAATTCCTAATGTGAATGTGATACTCAGAACCTCAGTACACTGCCACTTCTTTCAATTCTTTTCAACAAAATATTGCTATGTCCAGGCAGGCATGAAACACACTATGTAGCTCAAGCTGGCCTCCAACTCATGGCAATCATATTGTCTGAGACTCCCAAGAGCTGGGAGTACAGATGTACAGGTGTGTGCCTCTGTGAGGAGCTGTCAACACAGGTGTGCACCTCTGTGAGGAGCTGTCAGTACAGGTGTGAGTCTCTGTGAAGAGCTGTCAGTACAGGTGTGAGTCTCTGTGAAGAGCTGTTAGGTCAGCTCTTTGTCTGGTTTCCCCAGCATTTCAGTGTAAGCTCTCAAGGCTTCCATATCTCAGGCTGTAAAACAGAGGTAGTTAAATACCAGAATGATAGGCCTGCTAGTAATCTCAACAAGAAGGGACTTGAGGGCCAGTTTCATCGCCTGATAAAAATGAAGCAGAAGACAGCAAGTGTTGCCACAAGGGACAACTCAAGCCGCCAGCTCAGAACTCTCGACTAAGAGGGTAGACTGTTGATTAACTGTTGATCCAGAAGACACATTAATCATGAGACCTGGCCTGGTGGCTGCACACCTGTAATCTCAGCTATTCAAGAGGTTGAGGCAGGAGGATTCCAAGCTCAAGGCCTATCTGAGCAACATAGTAAGGCCCTATCTCAAAACAAAAGGTCAGAATGAGGGCTGAAGACACAGCCTAATGGCAGAGCCCTTTCCTAGTTTGTACAAGGCGCAAAGGTCAATCCCCAGGAATACTAAATAAATAAACTTATTTATTTGTTTATTTATACATTTATTTTATGGAGATAGGACCCCCATGTAGAGGTCAGAGAACAACTTTCAAGAGTCACTTCTGTCATGTGGGTTCTGGGGATGGAACTTGGGTCATCAGGCATGATGAAAACTCCTTTACCAGCAGAGCACCTAAAAAACAAGAGCAAAAAGTGAACAAGACAGGGAAGAGAGCTCAGATATAGAGTAAGACCTGGGCTTGGATTTCACTCACCCACCAACAGGCTGCATAATTAATTCACTGAGGCAGTCTTCTTGGCTTTCCCATCTATTAGTTGCTAAAGATCTGACTCAGGTAATTTCTGAGGTCCTCAACACCTTGTGTCATTACAATGTGCATTGGGAAAGGCTCATCAGCCCCTGGATGTGTAAGGTTGGTGGAGAGAAGACTGGATAGAAGAGAAGGGCTCCGCTCACTGAAGAAGGGCTCTTGGGGGTCCCCAGATCAGCAAATGTCAGCAGGCTGGGCAGCAAGCCAGGGGGATCCTTGTACTGCCACCTCCCCAGAACTGAGGTCATCTTTGAATGCCCTGGTGCCTGGCTATTTGCTATGTTCTAGGGATCAGAACTCATGTCCGCATGTCTCTGCGACAAACACTTTATCAACTGAGCCATCTCTCCAGCCACAACTATTTTAGTTTCCATATAAAATAGCACATTTGCCACTGAAAGGGAGAAAGTGAGGGGGCTACAACTGGGATATACAATGAATAAATTATAAATAATAAATAAATAAAATAAAAATTACCAAAACAAACAACAGAAGAAGCACATTTGCTTTCTGATCTAATGGTGCTCGTTGGGATCCTAAAGCCTTCAGGAGAGTTAAGACACAGGGAGTTAAGAACACAGATGTGAGGCAGAAAGTTAAGTCTTGGAAAAACTGTGTTACTTTCATTTAGGAGGGAAAACCTTGAAAGTCAAGAAGAGAGGATTCCCTGCCTCTTGCAGCTGGGTTTGCAAAGGCCCCAAGGGAGGAACAGGAACACCAAAGGCTGAGCAAGAGTGACTCAGGGGTTTTCTGAGTCAAGCGGAGCCTGGGGACCGGGCTGTAAGATATGGCATAGAATTAGCAAAGAGCCATTTCCTTCACTTCTCAGGGAGCCCTTAAACCAGACAGCCCAGGAGTTTCTGCCAACGGTGGTGGAGACTGGGGGTCTCATGATCAGGATGGTGCCTTTCTCCTTGGCTACAGGGAGCCATTCTAATTGGCAGAAGGTAGCAAGGAGCATGAGAAGGAGGAAGCCAAAGACTTTCAGTCCTGTGAGACTGGCCAGGCAGGGGAGGGGACACTTTTGAGAGGCACTGAAGCCATGGCAGCCTCAGGAGGACAGATGGGGCCATTATAAATTAAACATTAAAAGTCAATGTGAGAAACAGCCCATTCATAGTGTCAATAAAATTCATAGCACCAATAAAATCAAGACCAGCTACAAATCAGTTTAACAAGAGAGAAAGAGGGTCAACAGCTAACAAGACTAGGAAATCTTATTGATAGGTATGAAACAAGTAAAATATGCCATGATATTAATGTTAGCTTACAGGCAGTTCTACTAGGCTCCTCTCAGGGACCTAGCAACAACTTACAAACCTTTTTATACCAGATCTCTCGCATGGTGTTATTTCTCAGGGGCACACCTTGGCATGGGCCTGCCATGGTACCCCTCACAGCATCATATTTCATAACAATCAATAGGATTAGATATTTATCTTTACTGTAATCATCCTCACAAAATTGATGCAAACCCAATGAGAACCAAAAATGTTTGGGAAATTCACAAAGTAAGTTTAAGTTTCTTATGGGAGAAAAAAATGTCAGGACAGAAAAGGAAAAAAGTGGAGATGGGGGAGGGGAGAGGAAAGAAAAGTGAGAAGAAGGGGAGGGGAGAAGAGGGGAGGGGGAGGAGGGGGGAGAGAGGAAGAAGAAGAGAAGAAGGGAACAGGAGGGGAGAGGATCACATTACTGCCTTACCAGACACCGGATGCTTCATAAAGCCATTACAAAAAATATTGTGGTATTGGCTCAGGCGAGTGAAACAGAACAAAAAGTTCAGAAAAGCCCAAGCACACAGAAATGTAATATATGGCAATGACAATGTAATGTATGACAATCCAGTAGGAAGGAGGGTTTATTTAACTGCTGCTGCTGACATTGTTGAGGATTTCTCTAGGAAAAACAAACCCGAGACTCTGAGTGTTCACTGTTCATGGAACAAAGAAACTATATAGTAGAAAGAAATTTAAGAAACTCGATTATGTTAGAGGGAAAAGATTTTTTTATGTAACTTTGAGATATAAAACCCACAGTAAAACATATTTAACTATGTTAAATGTATTTGTTGTTTTTATTTATGTGTGTGTGTGTGTGTCCCAGGAGCCATGGGCAGGATTGATAAAGATGTCTCATTCAGGGCTGAACACTCAGAACTCATTTATTCAAAAGACTCTGACCAGTCACCAGCCTCTCCATTACCTGCTGCCCACTAAGGGTTGTTCTTATAGAAACTAGTACATCCTTGGCTCATGTGTGTGCATGCACGTTCATACGAATAAATAATCTGGAGGGTGTTCCCTTAGGGGAAGAAGATGTGAAGGACATGGTGGAGCAAAATCATGAACTTGTATTGTGTATGTTTTTGTATCATTTCACCAGGCAGGATGTTTATATGGTATGTCTTCGTGTAAACAAAATGAAGAAGATAAGCTATGGCTGTGCAACTGCTACTGCCACCACCAATAAATAAATAAATAAATAAATAAATTATTAAAAAGCAGGCATGGCGGCTCATCCCTGCCATGCCAGCAGTTTGGTGGTAGAAACAGGGTAACAGCAAGGCCAGTCGGCACCATGAACCTAAACACTGTCTCAAAACAAGCAGTGGAAAAAAAATTAAAAAGATAATATTTCCAAAGAGAATGTCACCTCACAGGCTGACCAGTTTGTGCTTGTAAGTCAATACCCTTTCTCTTAGAAGAGCGAGGAAGTGGACTGGAAGAGAGAGTAGGTCGAGGGGAGCTGATGGGTCCCATCTCGTTCCTGTGTGAGGTAGCTCAATTCTCCTTCTAGGAAACCCTTCCTGGGACACAGGCTCTCAGCCGGAGCCTCTCCTCTGGCTGTCCGTCCTCCCTTCGGAACCTCTGGGCTTTGCAGCCACCATCCTAGGTGGTCTAGCGAGGCCAAGCGCACACATACTTGCGAATACATCCGCTGCCGGTGGCTGCAGCTCTACATGCAGATTGCATAACAGTCTTCATTCAGTGATGGCTCAGGCAAACAAAATTAGGGTTGTGTCAACACATTTTAGCCAAACTCTGCCACCCAGGAGCTAGCCGGTGCCTAGGGAATTTGGCCAGAATGGACTTGGGAAGAAAATAGCCATTTTCTTTCTTTGGCTATAGCCAAACCTTTCTCAGTCTGGAGTACATTTACATAGAATAAGTTTTAAGTGAGGAGCACACTATTGGAACATGCTTTGAATTATTTACATTAGCTCAACTCCAACAGCAGAGCAGAGCCTCAGGGCTGCAGACCCAGGAAACAGTATCTTGCAGAGAATGAAGAAGCATCTTGATTTCATTACTGCTCCCGACATGTCCTGAAGCAGAGCCGAGCACCAGAGACAATGGAGACCTAGTCTAACGTTAAAAGATGTAGTCGAGCTTATGTGGCTGCTGTGTGGGTGTGGAACTCGGTTTGGGGGTGTTTTTCTTGTCCTCCCTTGTGCTCTGAGGAAGACACGCATCCTGATAGACCCTCACTGCATGACTTCGGAAGCCTCACACCTTTCTGGGGGCACGGTTGTTTACGTATGTGTCCTCTGGCAGCATTGAGAGGGAAGAACAAGTCCCTTTTTAAAAGCAGTCTCTCCTTCCATCTCTCCCCTTCTCCCTCTCTCCTCCTTGTGTGTGTATGCAAGGTGCATGTATGCTCATGTATACGAATGTGGATGTGTACATGCCATGGCACGCATGTGGAAGCTGTTGGTGCTGGTCCTCTCTGTGCCCCCTGTTCAGGTCAGGGTCGCTCATTCTCTGCAGTGCCCAGCAGGCTTGCTGCGATTCAGCTTCTATGCATTCTCCCTTCTGTGCCTCTCACCTCCCAGACAGCACACTACCGTGCCCATCTTCTCCTGCATCCTGAAGGTCTGAACTCGGATCCTCACACTTGCAAAGTACTTCACCCATGCTCCCCAGCCCAGAATGAGCCTCTTCTCAAAACTTCAGCTGAGTGAGAAATCCTTGACTGTGGGTAAAGCTGTAAGAGTCTTTTCACAGAGAATTACATCTGAAAAGCAGAGAAGAGAGAATCACTTTTAAATGGACCTGTGCAGTGTAGCTTTCTCAGAGACTGCGTATGGGCAATGGCAAAATCCTGGGTTACACGAGGGACAGATGGATAGATGGACATCTGAGTATCCACTTGCCCGGAACCTACGCATGAACTTCTGCTGGGCCTGCGCTTGCCACTTCTGGAACTAACCATGTGGTCAGAAGCATTTTGGATAGAATGTGAGCAGGGGCAGCCACATGGACAGACTCTCATGAAAAGAGGACCCACAAAAGTCAGGCTGCTTTCAAATGGCAGGATCACCAGAGGACATAGAGGAGAAGAGCACATTCAAATTTACCTTTTATAAAACTTGGAATAACAGATACTCTGAGGTGGTAGTAACTGAAAGTGAAAAAGAATGAAGCTGGGCGAGTTGGCAAAGGAGAAAAGTTAAGTTAAGGCTGACACTGGAAAGCCTGTTGGGGCTCAGTCCACCTTCTCAGTAATTTAAACAACCTGGAAGCCCAATTCACCATGTTGCCACAGCTTGCTATAACCATGGAGTACCTGGCACTCAGTGGCCACTTGCCTGAAAAATGAGCAGTGATCTTTACCAGATGCATACACCAGTAACATCATCAGAAAGTCAGAAAAGGGGTCTAGCCTGGTTATATTGATCTTGGGGGTCATAAAGGAACCTGGAAATGTGAACTAGAATGTGCAGAAAGAGTAGAATAAGAGACAAGGCTAAAACCCTACCTCAAGAGGGACTGGGAGAGGAGGAGGAGTCTGGGAGGCAGCTGGCACATGAATGGCTAGAGACCTAGGAAGAACAGCCACAGGGTAATGACCAGCCAGCCTAGTGGAGAAGGCAGAGCTGGTGATGAATGCCCTCTGACTGTATGATCTCAGGCAATCTATTTCATGCCTGTGTACCTTAGATTCCCTGTCTAAAGTGGTGACCACAACACTGCCCATCTTAGCATCGTTACAAGAATTTTAAAATAAAACTATAGACACAAGGCGAGCAACTCTTTACCTCAGCATTCACCTAGTGACCAAATGCCAAACAACAGACAAGCAAGACAAGGGCAAAAGTGTCACCTACAGAGTTGGTGCAACGTGCATTTGGATGGCAGGTCAACCCACGCAGTCTGAGCTGAGGCCCCTGTCTCCACTTTAGACCTAGGCCTATTTGTCTCAAAATGTTCTCCCCAGTCTGAGACAGCTGACCTCTACCTCTGTGACAGAGAAGGAAGAAGACAGCAAAACATCCCACATCTAACCAGCTAAAAGGTGCCCTTTAGAACAGCTAGAAGGTCAGCCATTTCCAACAAAGGTAACTATCATTTGTCCCATGAAATGAAAGTGCCTGCTGTGGGGAAGTGAAGATGGGAGCTTAGCCATGGGGAGCCATGTGAGAGCATGAAGAGAAAGCACAGTGGGGAACACCAGATGACTGCTTTGACTTCCCTAGGCTGGTTTCTGCTGGTATCTCTGTGGCCCCAGTGTGATGGTCTTAGCTTTCTGCTGTCATTTAGTCTCTAGCTTAGATACCTCAGGAGAAGTGACACCATGTTCTACACTTCTGTTGGCAACTCCAACCGACTCCCTCAATGTAGCTGCCTCTGTCAACTTCTGCTGCATGTTTAAGCTCTGTCTGTCTGTCTCTCTCTCTCTCTCTGTGTGTCTATGTCTGTGTCTCTTTCTGTCTGTCTCTCTTTCTGTGTATGTCTGTGTTTGTGTCTCTGTGTGTGTGTGTGTGTGTGTGTGTGTGTGTGTGTGTGTGTGTTTAATCTTTTACTTTGGCTTGCTCTATACTTAACAAACTCACTCATTTAAAACCTCCAACCTGACTATGGTAGAGCATTCCCTGAACCCTATGGAAGAGCAGAGCAAATGAAGAGCTAGGGCATCTGCAGCTCTGGGAATAGAACCCAGATGTAGGTAAATCAGAAGTCGGAGGTAAAAAATAAAAACTTTAGCCACTGTTTTTTCTCCCTCACAAGCACTGATGTTAGTGTATATTCCTGTTGGTTTTAATGTTTTCCCAGGTAGAACACAAGCCTTATTGAGACAGTGGCTGGGTCTGCCCTGAATCCCAGTGTTTAAAACCATGTAGGATGGGGCTGGAGAGATGGCTCAGTGGTTAAGAACACCATCTGCTCCTCCAAAGGACCCAGGTTCAATTCCACATGGCAGCTCAAAACTGTCTGTAACACCAATTCCAAATGATTTCACACTAATGCACATAAAATTAAATAAATCGTTAAAAAAAACCATGTAGGCACATAGAAGAAGTTTTTAAAGGGTCCTTTGAAGGCCTGCAAAGGAAGACATGGGTATGATGGTGGGACAGAAACTGGGGTGTAACAATCCCATTACTCCATAGAGCCTCACCCCTATAAAGTTCATGTTGAATTGTGGTGTCATGGTGATGGTCACAGCTGAGTCTCAAGAATGGCTTAACCTCACACCCTGGGAATGTGTTAGTTCTCAGAGTAGGGGACTGTGAAGGGGAGCCACCTCTCATGCTCCAGCTCTTACAAGGACTACTTGTCCTTCACTTTCTACCCTTTTATGAGCCCCTCATAGATACCACTGCTATCCTTTTGGAGTTCCCAGCCTCCAGCACTATTTTCTTTATAAATTACGTAGCCTGAGGTATTTCTGTTGCTTGTGTTATAACAACAGAAAATGGGCTAGGTGCTGGTTTGTTTTAACTGTCAACTTGAAATCTAGATTCACCTGGCAAGAAAGTATCATTGAGGGATTGTCTACACTGGGTTGGCTTGTGGGGAACTGTCTTGATTGTTAAAAAAGGTAGAATGACACAGCCCACTGTGAGCAGCACCATTCCCTAGGCTGGGCCCTGAACCGCTTAAGAGAAAAGAAAGCCAGCAAGCAACCAGGCAGGCAGGCAGGCATTCATTTCTTTGATCTTGACTGTGGCTGTACTGTGACCAGATGTCTTGAGCTCTTGCCTCTGTGACTCCCCTACAAGAATTACTGTAGCAAAGAATGATAAGCCAAATAAACCTTTCCTTCCCTGTTTTGTTCTTTATCAGGGTATTTTATCACAGCAATAGACACAAAATTACAACAGGTTGACACAGGTTTGACTACAAAGTGATTCATGTTTTTTGTTTTTATTTTTGTTTTAAATACAGATTCCCTAAGCCCCTCTCCTCTGTGCACTCTCGATAAACACCTTTGAATGAGTTCTAGCCTTTGTGGCAACATGGTAATGTTTTTTTATGCTTTCTAACCCATATGCTAGCTCAATGTACAACTGAATACAAAAAGAAAAACAAAAAACAAGCCTCTTCACAATTAGAGTCAGAGACTTTTTAAAAATAAAGTTATATTTGTTTATTGGAATTTTAAATAAAAATTTCAAAGCAAAGAGCTCAGAGGGACTGTAGCAAGAGAGTGTGGGTAGAAGGAACAGGTTAGGCCTCAGGAGGAAAATGCCAGACTAAGCAGTTTCCAGCTGATGCCGTCCCTTCTTGGCAACAAGGAATCTACTAAGAGGTAGCCATGTCCCACACAGAAGGCTTGGGAGCCTAGACAACCCAGGCCAGAAAGGCAGGGAAATGGCCCCATGCAACCAAGATTTATACCAAAAATCTCTAAACAGCCAGCAAGGAATTCCCATAAGTCTGGAGCTTCTGTCTGGTTCTAAAAATAGCAGAACTACACGTTCAAAGAACGAACACAGTGCTATTTCCTGGGAAACAAAAGAAAACAATTTTGTCATAGCCAGTAATAGAATCTGATCATTAAAAATAGGACATTATGGAATCGTGTAAAAAGGTTCCATTTCATCAGGAATGTATGTACAACATGTGGACCTACCGAGCTGGCCTCTGGTATCATCTCCCATAGCCAACGGCACCCTGTGATCTAAAGAACACTGATTTGCTTACCTTCCTCAAACAAGTAGCACAAGGGACTGACTTAGTTAGGCTTTCTACTGCTCGATAGGCATTGACCACCACAACTTTAGGGGAAAGAGTTTATGTCACCTTGCACGTATAAGTAACCGTATTCATTGCAGGAAGTCAAGGCAGGAACTCAAGTGGGAACCCGGAGGCAGAAACTGAAGCAGAAACCAATAGAGGAAAGATGTTTACTGGCTTGTCCTTCATGGGTTGTTCAGCTTGCTTTCTTATACAATGCAGGACCATCTACCCAGCGGTAGTATCACCCACAGTGGGCCAGGACCTCCAACATCCATCATTAATGAAGATCCCCCCTCCTGCCCCGTCTTATCTACAGGCCAATATGGTAGAGGCGTTTTCTCAACTGAGGTTCTCTCTTCCCAGATGATCTGAGCTTGTGTCAAGTTGACAAAACCCAGTGAGCACACTGAGCCATGTTCCTGTGTTTGCAGTGCTTTACCCCACACCCACTGAGCAAACAAAGCTCCTCAATGGCTCCAGACCCAGCTCTGAGGTAGCCCCTTGTCTGTGCTGCTATGACCTACCCAGGCAGTGTAAGCTAATTCCTTACTCTTTTCTCTACCTCTGTTTCCCAGCTCCATGCCAATGATGTAAAATATTAAGTTATGATGTGATAAATTCGATCAACCATCTCTCAGAATATTACTTCTCAGCATAGAATTGTCTATTCAGAAAAAAAAATGCTGTGTTGGGCAGTTACTTTATTTATGATTTCTCTTTTGTACAATAATCAAGCACTGATTCCTATTTTATAGATGAGAAAACTGTTTCTCTGATGTTCAGGTAGATTCCCCAGAGTTATGTAACAAGCAAGCACAATGGTTCCAAGGTCAGAGTTGTGACCTCTTCCACTACACTACAGTACCTTTTGCTTTGTTTTGTTTCTTTGTTCAGAGAGCTGGTACTCAACAAAGGAATGAAAGTCCAATGATAAGCACTTTGAAGGCAGGACCTCACCTACTTTGACTCCATTCCTGTGGCTAGTTTAAGGCCTGTACCCTCTAAGTGGCCCACAAATGTTTGAACAAGATAGTTTAAAATGTGCTAGCAGATTCCATGTCATCCCTGCCATGGCAGCATGACTGTATTTGCTTCTACAAGAAGACCAGCTCTGCAGCAACTACATAAAGGAGAAATCATCCTCCATGGTGACATGGATGGTGATCACAGCCTAACCCAGCAGGGAAGTCATCTAACCCCTGGACATGTACACACAGGTTGGAGGTGTCCAATCCCGGGAGACTTGTGAGGATGCTTTGCCACTTCCTGGTATCTGAATTACGTGCCTAGGAACTTTAGCCATTAGACAACTCCCCAGCTGGTGGGTTCCTTGTGAGGGTTAGTCTTGCCAACTTCTAGAGCCTCTGGGTTCCTGTAGAAGACAAAGCTCTCAGTATGTCTGTTGAGGGAGTTTCCAGAAAAGCTTGAGTGAAGAGAGAAGAGCCACCTTTAATGTGGGAGGCATCTGGCCTCTCAGGCTGAGTGGAGAAAGCAAGATTCACACCCTCACTCTCTCTAGTCTCTGTAGACACCCTGTGCGCAGCCTCCTCCCTCAGGCTCCTGTGACCTTACCATGCTTCCCCTGCCATGAGGAACTAACACAAGCCCTCCTTTTTTCTTTAAGTTGCTTCTGTGAGGTTGTTTTTGTCACAGAAACAGAAAAGCAAAAGATTTCCCACTTTGACCTGGCAATGAGAGCTGGGTAAGCAACCTCTGCTCCATTTGGCCTAACCACAAAAGCTGAGTTTAGTTTGCTGACTAACTGCAAGAATCAAGTCGTCTTGGGCACCCTATCATATCCACTCAACCTAATTTATCAGATTATATTTCTATCCATTAGTCCTCATTTATTTGATGTGTTAAAGGGGCAAGATATGTCAAGTAATGTTAACTGCAGAGTTCAATCCTTTAGAGCCCAGTTCAGAGTAGAGAACAGTCCCTGAGGGTGTGCTAGGCCCTAGGTGGAAGAAGACACTGGAAAGCAATTTTCACAGCCTTCTCATGGGAGGCTTGCACTTGAAATTGCTAATATCATGACTCAGGGAGGAGGAGTTGCAGGGCAAAAAGGTTTCTATCCAGTTTACATTGCCATCTTTTCTTTAAACTCTGCCAGGCTGAAACATAAACAGTGTCTTAACTCTCTGGGGCTTCCAGGAGAGAAGATGATCCATGTGGAGCCTCTCAGTCTCTGGGTTTGTCCGTGACTATGGGTGCTGCTTTTTCAAACAGACAAATAAATGAAAACAATGGGACAATTTGCCTACAGGCCTACGAGCCTGGCCTCACTGGGTATAGCTTCCAGAGCCGTCTGGCAACAACCTGCCTGAAAGCAACAAGGAGAACAGCAAAATTCTCTGGCCACACTTGTTATTTTTTCCATTGGCTCTGCACATCTGGCGCTTCTCCCTGCCACCAATTCCCAACAATCATTCACTGGATGAGTAGTTCTCCTTAGGATGCCAACACTCCATGGAGGCTGGAATTGCAGAGCCAAGCCTGAGGCCTGCTCCATCTCTCCACGGCCTTCTTTCCATAGCCCCAGCAATGAACTAAAAATAGGCACACTCTCCAGTACTGCTTCTCAAGCAAAAGAAAACAGCAGCAGACGTGGATGCTGTGAAAAGAAGACCAAAGCCAACAGCACCATGATGAAAAATGCCACCTAAGACACAAGACAGGAAAGCTGAGAGAAGGGCAGGAAGAGAAACTGAGGAAATGGTACTGTCATTAATGTCAATAATGGGAATAAATAAAGAAAGAAGGCATGTGCGATCACAGAAAGAAAGCTTTAACACGCACCAATTCGGTGACTCCCCAGCACCCAGGAGTGATGTCAGAGAGGTCTTTTCCTAACAATGGCACCTCATGGAGATCAGTTCCCTTGCTAGAGAATAACTGGCTAGAGTCTTTAAACCAGAACTTTGTGTCTCCTTCCCAAATCCAGGGCTTAGAGCAAGGGACAGGCTGCCTCAAGCAAACCTGCCCTGGTGACTTAATGCAGACAGCACTGCTGCCGCTCAAGGGAGGGGACAACCTTGTGAAAAGGAGTCAGGATTCTCAACTGCAGGGAAGACACAGGCCAGGCAAAGCTCAGCAAGTTGCTTTGGGTCACGTAGCTAGAAGAAGTGGAGCTGGAATTTGATCTCCAGCCTGCCTGATGCCAAAAAGCAGAGCAAGACCAGCCTGTTGTCCTGGCAGAAGCCTGTGGCTGCTGCCCTGCTCCTGGGAAGGATGAAAATACCCTGCCCAAGCCAAGTACCCTGTATTGGAATTCCAGCTATGCCACCTCCTAGCTTTGTGACCTTGTCCAAGTCAGGTTGCCTCTCTAATTCATGAAATGAAGAAGCCAGAATTAAAGTCTAGATAAAATTTGAGCACATGTACAGTGTGTGCGCATATCTGAATCTTTCCATAGGAATGGAGTTACACAAGGGACATGAAAGTTTCACCCCCATACAGACCCACAGCAGTCAGGGCCACATGCATGGGGGCCTGTGGGTAGTTGCAGACGTCAACTGAAGTGAATCTGATCCTCTGCCCTGGATACCCATCCCCACACCTCCTCCAAGGTGCTTTCCTGGACTAACGGCAGCTGCTGATCCCTAGATGGGAAAGCGTTTCCTAAAATAGATGCTTGGTTTCAGAGTAAGGACTCAGGCTTTGCTCCCCAGAGAACACAGGACAGCAGCCCTGGCTGGGTCAGCTTCCTTCCCAGAAGCCACCATTTTTCCTTTCCCTTCTAACTCTTGTTTACATTTCCATTCCCATATCTACTTGTTTTCCCTACAAATCAACTCGAGGGTCTGATACTTTCAAAACTGCTGAATACACCAAGAATAATTCATTTCTTTAGCCAAATGTCTGCTGAGTGCCTGCTGTGCGCCAGGGCAATTTAAAAGAAGGGCACATATGTGGCTCTCCCCAGACCCCTGAAGAAAGGTAGAGCCAGAGCCTGGAGGTATGCTGCTGTGTGTCCTCTCTGCTAAGGGATAAACAATCCTTCCCTGTGTTTGCTTATTTTACATCTGGGACTTACTGACTTCCTGGCTGTTTTTTTGTTTTGTTTTGTTTTGTTTTGTTTTTGTTGTTGTTGTTGTTGTTGTTGTTTTTGAGCCATCAACATTTTCAATTTTCCTTAGATCTAAGTTAAATCCTTTTGATTTAGTTGTCTCCCATAGCCGCATCTCAGATCACCCTACATTGCCACCCTCCCATACACCTGACTGAGATGAGACTCTTGCCACACCCTTTACCTACCATCCTCATAGCCATGTAGGACACGATTCATTCTCTTCCTCAAGAGCCATTTGAATCACCAACTTCACAGTCCAATTTCCCTTAATATTCTCTGAACTTTCCCCTCCTGGAGTTACCTAAACCCCTTAGCATACACAGCACCTTAGGAGTAAACTGTATCAACACACCTTCAAAGTGTCCTTTTACCCGTCACAACATTTTGGGGAAAAAACCCTGTACCTAGAGGCTGTCCTGTTAGCCATCTTTTTTTACCCAAGTTGACAATACCCAGAAGTATTCTTGTCAACCATATTAACCTTTCAAAGGCTCCATGACCTTGAGCTAACCTTGCCCAAACATGCATCTGCTATCTTTTATTCTTAAACAGTAACCCTAACCTCAGCATGTTCACTAATGGGCATGCCTTAAACTGAGCATGCTCAGAAATAAGTTTGTCCCTGGACTGTCTTCCTGTGAGAACATGTGTCATCTCCCCAAGTGACAGCATAGTGTTTACTTTGTTCTCAGGATAACCCCAGTGCTCTCCTCCTTGCTGTAGGTACCATCTTTCTTCATTCTATTATGTCTGGTCCTACTTCTTGGGTTATTGTACTCGCAGACAGGAGATCCCATCACGGTTAGTTACAGGTACTCAACATTTCAGTCCAGCTAAAACCTTCATATTCTCCTGCCCCCCATGGCTCCATGTCCATTGATCCCACCCATCTGAAGACTCCCCAAGTGAGGAGCGGCCTTCTTCCACACTGATGGCTGCTTACCTGCAAACTCTGTCCACCTTCGAGAACACCCAGGGTAGCCGTCAGGAAAAAGAAAAGTTTTGAAACAATTCAAGCTTGTGTGATCTCTGACTCCTGGTTACCACTCTGCGCCGTGACTTCTCTCAGTCTAGCCATGATCTTGTAATACCTTTGAGAGTGGAACTTGCATCCTAGTCCCTTTGACATACAGCCATGATGCTGGACCAGAGGAGTGGCTGAGTTCTGTGAAAATTAGGGACTGAGCTACATACAATATATCTTTCCTACTGGCATATGTGCAAAGGCTTTGCCAAATTCTGATGGCTAAACAAAAGCCAGCAGTCCCCAGGGACTCATGAAGCTTCTACCAAGGAGCCAGTTCCCTTCTCACAGTCAGAAGGGAGAAATGGATCTCTGTGCTGCCTCTCAGCATTCCGAAGTGCATGCTGGCCTCCAGGCTTCCTCAGTATCAGGAGTACACAGTTACTCAGAATCCATTCAGGCATCCTGGCTCTTCTCACCACACCCCTTACCCTAAACTTCTCCAGCTCATGGGCTCCTCCCCCCACCCTCCCCCCTGCCCCAGCCATGAGCTGTCCTCCTCACTGTCATAACAACCCTGCTATTTCGGCTATGTTCCTTTCTTTGGCCCCCTCTCTTGGTCCTCTTCTCTTTTTATCACCCTTTCTCTCACACACCCCACTCCCCAGGCTCTCTCCTCTCCTGGCCAGGCCTAGTCTGTTGGCCATGTTCAGTCTACTACTTTTTCTCTCTACTCTGGATTCTTTCGGATGCCTCTGGGTGTTCTCGCCCTCATATCTACAACAAATCCTCTGTTTAACCATAAGTTGCAGCAATCATGCCATCAGTTTATACCATGCCCTGGTTCATGTGTAGAATGCAAAAACTAAATAGGACATAAAGGAGCTAATTATATAACCTGGGGTGTGCCAGACTGAAGAACTGAGGTGTAAGGACGTTCCCCTATTGGTTGCTGTGACCAAGTACCCAGCAAAAAAGTAATTTAAGAAAGAAAGCACTTGTTTGGGCTCACAGTTTGAAGGGATATAGCCCATCACAGTAGGAAAGGCTTGGGGAAAGTCAACACGTGAGGTACCTGGTCATGCTGTGTCTGTTGTTGGGAAGTAAAGAGAAGCAGGAAGTGGAGCCTGACTATCAAATATTCTACCTACTTCAGGTCCCACAGCCTTCTAGAAACAGCGGAGTACCAAGTGCTCAGACACATGAGCCTGTTGGAGGAGGCAGGCACGGCACCAACATCTCTGACAGAAATATCTTAAACATGTCCTAAATCACTACAGTTATATGCCTTCTGAGGAGGAACAGAGATGTCAAAAGTGATTTTGTTGTGTACTAAGCTGAAAAGAGGCTCCCAGAAGTATCATCCAGGAGAGTATATTAGATAAGACACTGAAATGGTTGTAATTCTAAAACCCAAGCCAGGGGAACCTGCCTAGACTTGCTGGACAGTGGGGGAAAGAAGGTTGCTGTATGAGATGGCATTTTTTTCTTTATGACCTCTCTAAATCCCCAATACACTCAGATGAGTAGGACCTGAACTGGGGCACAGAAGATCCAGTTTGGGTTCCTACATTAAATAGCTAAGTCGGGGCTAGGGTGGCACATGATGCCAAGCCTGAAGTCCTAAATTTGATCCCAGATGGTCGAAGGTGAGAACAGACTCTCATCTCTCCACAAGCATCGCATGGCATGCACACACCTCCATGTACACACAAGCACACAAAGTAAATAAACATGAACTAAAGAAGTAGACAAGTAATCTTGGGTAAGTTGCTTCACATCTCTAGATCCCATTTCCTCAGCTCAAAGTTCTAATAACCTAAGATGAAATTTGGCAAAACTGCCAAACCATCTTAGACATGCCATAAATTATGGAGCCTTCTCTCTGCCATTCTTTTCAAAAGGATTTTCCTTCATTGCATCAGTGCTGTCTGGGGTTGTGACTGTTTACCCAACTATGTTCTGTGCCAGTTTTACCTTACTGGGAATCTTTAGCTCAATACTCAGTAAAATGATGTTGTGTCTTATGTTTCAAAGGCATAAGAGGAAGAGAAAGGACTCTTTAGGAGGTCTCTCACACACATGGGAAAGCACAGTCCACCTTCAAAACTGGTAGAGGAATGCTAGAGTGATTTGAAAACAGTGTAAAAATCCCCAGGATTAACCAACAGCTCTCACTGGTGCCTAAAATAATTTATGAAGTGTACTAGGCTCTCATGGTGTGAAGATATCTGTAGCACTGTCCTGTAGAGGTCTGTGGGAGTGTTCATTAGCATTGTGAAGTCAAGAAATAACCAAAAAGGAGAAGCATGCATGATGTGGTCACAAGAGCAAGGCTTCTAAAGAGAAACATTGTCTTTGCTACTGCTTTCTAACGCTGGACTAAACAGGATGCATGGAATGGTGTTTGGAATCTGGGTTCCATTCTGCTCCTTGTGAAGCTGCTTTTAACTCTGGTAGTCTATTTAACATACAAATGAATCAAAATTTCAGCTCCATTTTAAACTTGAGGAGTTTAAAACTAAAAGCAGTGTCTAAACGCGTACCTATCAGATGTCAGAGTCTCTACTCTTTTTACACCACATCATAAATGTATAACGTAACCTGAATAGGTCTTAGTTTCCAGCCAACTTCCCTTGTCTTTCACCTGACTCTTGCTTCACCATGGCTGTGCTCACACCCACCTTGTCCTTTGTGTGACTTGATCCAAACCTGGCTATGGTCACACATACATGAAACTGGAATGGCTCCATCCTCACAACGGCATGTAGAAAATCTTCCAGACTTTTCATCACACTTCTGATAGAACACATTGAGAACTAGAAAGCTTTTTGAAGAACAGGAATTATGTAAGCTCCTAAATTTCTTGTGGTGGAATTTCAGCTTCACATTATCCAGGTGTGATTCATTTACTCATTCATCCATTGCTGACTCCAAAATATTTTCTTTTATAATTTTTTTAAGTTTTTTAACTTCATACGAGAGCATTTGCTATATTCACAGCATTTCCACCCTCCTCCAGCTCCCCCTGCTTCCCACACACAGTCCCTCATCTCTGTTCTGTCTTCAACATATATCAAGTTCAAGTTCCATCTCCCTGGAGTTAAGCTTTAAATGTATCCAGCATGGTTATAATAAACTATGCCCCAAAAGGAGGTATTGTCCTGGCCAGCAAGTATCCTAAAAGTGGGTAGGAGTCAGCTGGCATACCTTCAAGGGGACACACTAAGACATTGAGAACTAAACAGATAGACACCCCTAAAATGTCTCCCAGACTGTCAATATTGTAGTCTATGCAATATGCAAGGATAAACTACTCATGAATGTAGTCTCCTTTGCCTCAAGCCCCACCCCTGACCTTGTCCATCATTATCATCCTCTGACAGATTCCCCAGGATCCTCCTGACTCTCAAAGGCCAGTTCTAAGAACTGGAAGTCTTTGCACGGTCCTCATTGCCCATGTCTGTTCCTTCTTCCTCACCCGTCTGAAAGTTCCTGAAGATTGGAACCATGTCTAACTCAGCTTTAGGTGGGAACAAAATTCAACACAACATTTAACGAATGATAGAGAAATACACTAATTTCTCAGCCAAAGTCCTTTGCTAAAACCCGTTGGTTTTCTCCACTGCCAGTGAACTCACCCACTCTCGCTTTTCAAAGATAAACTCTCCTTTTATCTTGGCTCATGGTCCACCACAGCGGGGAAGTCCTGATGGCAGGAGCTTGGAATAGCTGATCACATTGTGTCCTCACCAGGAAGAAAGGAGTGATGATTGCTGTACTCAGCTTGCTGTCTTCTCTTTTATTTAGTTCAGGATCCGAGCCCATGAAAAGAGGGTGTTCGCAGTTAACCTGATGTAAGTTACCCCCCAGGAACACCTGGGGGCTTGTCTCCCAGATATCCTTAGAGCTTGTCAGGTTAGCAATCAGTTTTAACCATCATGCTCTGTCAGAGGGATGACTGGAAAACAAAGCCACATCCATGGCAGAGAATCTGAGAACACTTTAAGATGCTGCCCAAAAAGTTGCAATGATGTTTATGAATAACTTAAAGGGACAAGATGGCGTCCTCAGGAAAACCTTTGTGGGGAGCCCTAATTAGAGAGATGGGAAAGGAAAATCTCTAGAACCCAGAGAAAATAACTGTATGGAAAGAGCCACCTAACAAGGGGCCTCGGAAGATGAGTCTGTCTTCAGTGACTTAACAGGGATGAAGCCAAAACACACCAAGCTTATTTTCTCTCACTATGGTCACTTGCCAAAGCAAACAGGAAGACAGGGCATAGTGAGTTCATCGGCAAAGCTCACTCGGGTCAGCTCCCAAGGCTGACTGCAGAGGGTGGGGCTTAGTTACCAAGAACAGACAGACCTCTCTTACCCACTTCTTAATTTATAGACCCTGGTCATGCAGCTGTCCAGACCCACAAATGAGGCCACAGAGGAAATAGTCCACATGGAAAGCAGCCTGGTTGTAACTTCCCCCAAGTGAACTCTGTGTTAAAACTGCAAGAGCCCAAGGAGAACAGATGAGGCTCTCACTGCATACACTCTGGAAGCCACCTACAGTCCAGTGTGGCCCAGAAGGCATGGCTGCCAGAGCATGAGGAAGCTGGGCACGTGACATCTGGACTCAGGAAACAGCGATGGAGGCCACGCTCAGATCTCGGTTTCTTTTATATTACTGAGCTCAGGACCCCAGCCCGTGGGATGGTGCAACCCATACTCAGGCTGAGTCTTTCCTCCTCAGCTAACCCTCCCTGTCAGTGACCTCATAGACATGTTCAGATGCGTGTTTCCTGGGGGCATTCAAATTCTAGCAAGCTGGCAATCAAGACTAACGACAGAATGCAATAAAATGTGCAAACTGCATGAAGCTCGGGAGTCCTAACTCTGGAACTGACTTCTAGCTCAGTTACTTTGGGCAGTTCTGCCTGGAGCACAATTCCCTTCCATCTGCGACACTCCCTGGCCTCTCCCTGGCCTGCTAGCCAGTGTTCCTTGCTGCACAGGCTGGGCAAATATCACCTCATAGGTGCACGGCAGTGTTCTGCCTGGGTCTTGAATCCTGGAGTAAAGGAAGGTGAAGGTTTGAGGCCAGAAATGCAGATTCTTCTCTGCTCAGTATAATTGTTACAATGCCTTACGTATTGCCGAGGTTATTTGGTTTTTATTTTTATTCCTTAAAATAATTCAGAATAAACTATAAAAGGAAGAGTATATAAGACCAATTAAAAAGAACTGGTTTACATCTGTATGTCAGGTTTTAAGATCTGTCACTGCAGTGCTCTTTCTGTAATCCCCACATCTTAAGGGCACCAGAAGCCACCTCAAGCCAGTTACATATTGTTATCCACACTCCTGATAATGTAATGTCTGCTTTTGCTCAGGGCCTTAGGGCCTGCCCTGAGTAGCAGCCCTTATCTTGCCACAAAAATATAGTTTTAGCTGACCAGCAATCTCAGAGTCTTCCATCCTAGCCGTTTCCTCAAACTCCGGAGTGATCCTGTAGAGATTTTCAGCCTTGGGTGGTTGCCCTTGTCATGCTACAATGCACAGTTGCCTCACAGCACTCAGAAAGGAGCTGACGGCTGTCAACCAAGCAGTGACCTCACCCAGAGTTATTCCTCTGAAATGCACATTGTGCCGTGAGGTGGGGAAACACCATCTCCATCTTCAGTCCTTCTTGGTGTCTGACCTCACATCCTAAATCATCAAACAAGTCTTGCCTAAACCACAGCCTCCACCCAGAAGTAGGCCAACACAGCCTTTGAATTTATAAAGAATGCCATCCCTTACATTCCCTTCAAGTCCTTCTGTGCCTTTGCTACTGGGTTACCAATGTACTCCTGGGAAGTCAATTAAATGGTGAAAGCAATTCTACCCACACTCAGAAAATTAGAACACCTCAGGAAGAGGCTCACCCTTAGGAAGGTGTTTGTATCCTACACAGGCCACTACAGCTGTGCAGCTCCTACTGTCTGTTTGACTTCTCTATCACTCTGCCTGCTGGTACCTGTGTTACAGGGTTCTAGAAGCTGAATAGAAAAGATGCTTGCAATGCTGCCACGGACTATGACTGACACACGGGCTCAAATACAGCATGGAGACCAGAGGAGGAGAGACAGAGGGTGGCTCTCTGAGGTACTGGTGGTTGGTATTAACTCCTGGAATAAAGATGGCATCTAAGCTGAGTTGGGATGCTGGCACGGAGCAAAGACAAGCTCCCTCTGAAATTTCCCATGTGCTCTCTCGGACTCGGAAGGAGATGATTTTTTTATTAAACTGAAGTTATGGAGTAGAGGTTTGAACTCAAGACAATGTGGTCCAGAGCTGTCACAGAGATATAGAAGTGAAGACAGTACAGACAGATAGTATAGTGATTACATGAGCCTTGTGTCCAGATAGACCTGAGTTCAAGTCCCACTTCTGTCTTTTCCATATGTGACCTGGGAAACACTCAGCATTGCAGCTTCAGTCCCACTACTCTACAATCAGTTTACTGGTACATGACTGGCACATATAAACCATAGAAATTCATAGATAGCTGGCATGCTGGGCATTGTAGTATACTTTTATAATCCTAGCACTTTGGAAGGTGGAGGCAGGGGGATCAGGGTTCATAGCTGGTGTCAGATACATAGAGTACAAGTCCTGCCTGAGCTACATGAGACCCTGTCTTAAAACAAACTGACATAAATAAATAAACAAACAAGATCAGAGGAATTGGTAAAAAAAAAAAAAAAAAAAAAAAAAAAAACAGGTTTGGCACATAGAAAGTGTAGCATACGTGGTACTTTTTATATTAAAAGGAAATACTACCCAATCCCTCCCCCTCCCCAAAACACACAAATGATGGTAACCTTGGGTATGGTGGAGACACTGAAGAGGAGCCAGGGAAAGACACAAGCTGTGGTGGCCAGGAGAACTAAAGAAACTTAGAAAGGGCTGGGCGGATAGGGTGTGGCATTACCCAGGTCCCCAGGGAGGGTAAGTCTGTCGTCCAGGCTAAAAGTGAAAAGCATTGAACTCAGGCCAGTTGACCTTGCTGCCTTCGGAGACAGAATGTCAACTGGGACCCAGAAGAAAGGTCTCAGGTGAAAGTCTGCGTTTGTGGAAGAGTAAGCGGGAAACAGATGGTGGGAAGGCACACTTGTGCCAGGCAGCAGCATCTCGGGGAGATTAGGATAAACCTAAACTATTCAACCCAGAGGCTACGGTGCCCCTGTGGGTGTGGCATGCTCCAGATGTTTGCTGTGGGGAAGGCTGGCAGTTTAAAGGCAGCCAGCCAGCCAGGCAGGCAGGGAACAGGCTTAGCAAGAGTGTGTCAGCATGTCTGCAACCACAGTCTGCAGCCTGCATCGTCAGAAATGATTAGGGAAGCCAGAATGAGAGGGACCAGGGCTCAGCACCTCCTGCAAAGAACAGAAAGCCAGGGCTTTCCCTCTTTCCCTCTTTCCCAGGGCTGATTGTGAGAGGCACTGAAGGACACAGACATCGAAACAGAGGAAGGAAACTCGAAGTTGGCCAGAACTGAGGTGTGTGTGTGTGTGTGTGTGTGTGTGTGTGTGTAGGTGTATGTCCCAGTAAGTTTAATTTGGGGTTGCTTCCACGAGCATGGGTGAGAAGCTATTCACAGGAACATGGGCATCTCACCAGTGGTTGCGCCGCTAAAGAAAATCTCTCTCTTCTCTCTGCAGTCTTTAACTACATACAGATTATCCGAGAGAGAGGCAGAGCCTCCTGAGCCCCTCCCCCTGTGCCATGCCTTTAGGACCTGCCATTTATTGTTGTTCTCAGGGAAGCCTGCCATCCAGCCAGGGATGACTCATTCACTTGGTCATTCAATAGTTCCTTATTGACAACTACTACATGCCACACAGAATTTTAAGCACTGGAAAACACTACACTGAAGCAGCAGGCACAGGCCTCTTCCTCACACGGCTTATCTTCGATTTGAAGAAGTCCAGACAGTAAACAGACATTAGATGAGATCATTGTCTTGGCTTGAAGACAATGACACTGGAGAATGTGGGAGAAGAGGACAGGAATGGGCACTACGAAGCTTTCTCCAGACAACACAGTCCAGTAGGGTCACCTGAACAGGGAAGGCTGGTCAAGGCTCCACACAGGACATACGTGCTACTGTGATTAAAGCTCTCACTTCTTTCCCTCACGTTTCCAAAGCGAGTGGCAGTATGCCTTTGACATCTCTCCCTTTCTTAGATCTTCCCTATGACTGAAGCTGTTCTAGAAACTACTTTCCAGTCAGTCTTTATACTCATTTGACATATGCTATGTGTGCCCCGCGTGTACTCTGCTACCCTCACCAAGAGACAGTAGAGAAACCGGCACCTGACCGTGACCACGTGGGCCACAGAAAGAATTCAAACACCAACAACAGCCTGTATGCTGAATGCTAACTGCATTTAGACCAAATGTAAACTCTGGGTTATTTATAATGGCCAATATATAGAAACAGCCCAAATGTTCATTGAAACATGTGATTAAGTTTATATCTATGCATGTTTTTCTGCTAAAAAAAAATGTAGTTAAATCGGCATTGTGCACTTAAAAATCTATGCAGAGGTACAACTCACTGTGTAAGTCTTCTTACCACCAAAACATTTCAGGATTTTGAATAGGCTATTACATTTATTTGCATAACGGTATCTTTGATATCCATGGTACCAATGCGCCCAGACCAAGCAGATTCCACACACTGTGTGTCCAGTGTTTGTGGATTCCACTTAAATAGGCTGTTTTTATAAAAACAAAAAAACAAAACAACTGAATTTAGGAATGGTTTTATGCAAGTGTGCCCACATATATCACTCGTGGGTGTGTTTGTCCCAATAAACGTATACCTGGTGGCGTATGAGATCAGAAATCAAAAGGAGAGAAGTTTCTGTTTGGCTGCGATGAGAATAAAGCAAGCCTGCTGCTCAGTGAAAATTCTGTTTCTCGAACTCAGCCAAAAGCAGGCTGGCTGAGTCCTAAAAGGCAAAGGCTGGTTCCCAGGTGGCCATAGTGTTCTTAAATAACTAAAGACACAGAAGGGAAGCGGTGACTTCAAGACATGACAGCCAAGAGGTGATACAGCCAAGCAGATGCTAGATGAACATCAGTCTATAGGCACAAGGAAAGGGGCTAGTGGTGGAGCTATTGCCAGAATGGCTCAGGCAATAGCAACTGCCTGGCAAAACAGATTAAATCTGCTTATTAGAATACCCTTGGTGTTCTGCATGCTTACCACCCCAAGGCTCCTTGGGAGTAGAAGATATAGCTAAGACTCGGCATAAAGGTGAGGGGCTAACAGGAAGGAGAATAAAAATCTCTTTCTTCCAAAGTTTCAAATGTCCCCACAATCTTTCCTAACAAGTAATTTTCCTTCATTTTGTGCAGTAACAGCAAGCCATGTCCAATGAAGCACGAAAATGTGTGCTTCAGAGCAGCCAGGCTCTCCATGCTGCAGGCATGATGTTTTGTTTTAAGAAGGCATTTTAGCTAGGCAGCAGATTTTGAGCAGAGGTCTTAAAGAGCCATCTTCCAGGACGATCTGGTCCAGACCAGAATCAAGGAGGGAGCTGCACGGAATAAAAGTGCTTGGAGGCCCCTTGGCAGAGCCCTGCTTCTGTGACAGCACTTTGGTCCCTGGTCCTGTAGCATCTCTCGCTCCTTATGTACCCAGAGAGGGTGCCCATGCCTAGAAGCGCTGCGTCGTGCAGGGTCTGTGGCCTGAGGGCATTACAGTGAACCAACATGAGCACCTGGCTGCCTCTGGCCCAGGGTTCTTCCCTTGCAAAAGCTCTTGGCTCAAGCCAGGAAAGAACACTACCAGGTTTTTCTTGGCTTTTTATAGGGTGTTGATCCAAGGATCTGTTTTTACATTTGAATGCAGCAGTTAACTGTAGCATAATAGATTGCAGACCTTAGAGAAAAATTGCTGAGAGGCTTCAGCAGAGAACAGAGGGCTGGCTGCAGAGAACTGCACTGTCAGCAGGTTCAGGCCGGGCGCTCGGCCACCACTGCCTTTCTTTTTAAAGGAGTCATTGACCTTCCACAGGCCTGTGTTAAAATGGGGTGTGTGGAGAATGCTGCCAGGCATGATGGGATTGGAAGGGACCTCTTCAGAGTCTGGGAAGCTTTCGTGTTTTTTTTTTTTTTTTTTTGGTCTGTATACTGTCATGGAAATTCTGCGTGTGACTTAGAGGCCTCTCTGGCTCTGAGCCAGGTAGAAAGGTTTGGAGGGTGGGGGTGGGGACAACAATTCAACTGGGAAAAGACCAGAGTGGAAAAGCAGCTGTCTTGGCTCAGCCCCCAAAAGTATGCAAAGGACCAGTACCCACTGTGAATACAGGAGATGAAGGAAGACTCTGAAAGTTAGGATGAAAGAGCCTGTATCCCTGTCAGAGGGCACCAGACTTGGTTAACATGATGAGAACCTGTTACAGACAGTTCTCGGTGTCTCACTAGACACACCGTTCATTCACTCATTCATTCATTCATTCATTCTGCAGACAGTCCCTAAGTCCTACTGTGTTTGAGATACACTGTGTTCACAGAGGCGACAGTTTCAACCTGCTACTCCATGGGACTGACAGCTGAGCGAACCCTGCCACTCTGAAGGCTGTAGATGGCAGGAGACCAGAGCTGCAACTGGGGGAGGGGTGTGAATTCCTGCTAATCTTGTGCTGAGAAGCCAAGTGACTTAGTGTCTTCCCTGGAATTGTCAAGTACCAATGACACAGAGGCTGCAAGTGTCCCCTTCTCTTGTGAGTTTTGCTTTCTAAGGAGCTTTACATTGACACTTCTGAAAAAGGCAGTGTGCCCCAGTGCAGGCTTTTAGGAGGAAACAGGGTGGAAAGGGACTTGCAGAAGACTGCCTTTCTAGAAACACAGATGTCACTTGGGCAGGCAGGCTGCTAGCTCTGGGCTTTAGGCATTCTGGAGCTGAGATGGAGGTGGAAACCATCTGGCAGGATAGAAAACAGAAAGCCCATGGCTAGCAGCCACTACAGCCTCGGCTCCCCACAAGCATAGACTTGTTTTCTGTTAAGCTCTCTGGAGTCTGGGTGTGAGTGTGTGTGAGTGTGTGTGAGTGAGTGTGTGTGTGTGTGTGTGTGTGTGTGTGTGTGTGTGTGTATGTGTGTTTTACAGCCTGAAGAGAAATGGCACATGGCAACTTGCTGAGCTAAAGAGGTCAGAGAACAGATGCAAAAGAGTTAGCTAGGGAGCTGGTCCTGGCTGGCCGCCAGAGCCACTATTATTATTTTTTTTTCTGGTTGATAATCACAGTGCTTGAAGATGATGAATACCTTTAGAGTTGGGGAGGGGGGGTCTGGCTTCTTGGACAGCTTTTTAACAGCAACACAGATCTCCCTACGGTGGGACCGTAGGGGCAAAGCGATCTACCCCAGCGCACGGGCAACACAAGAATCCTGTGCTGCTGGCCTTATTTCAGCAACTCTGAAAATCCAAAGATGCTCTGAACATGGCCCTCCCACCGTCCCGCTCCATAACTCAAATGAAGCACCAGAAGTCAAGCGATTGTACTGTGTTTCAGCTTTCCTGTTTGCTTCTGTGACTTCAGGCTCTCCCCAGCTCTCACTCTTCTACTCTGAAAATGTCAGGCAACTTGAGTTTTGATGTACACAAATATATTTTCCAGCTGCTTTTTATTTTTTGCCTCTTATTGAGTTAAAGGTACTAGAAACAGTCCTTAAAGGGGGAATTTTATTATTTTTCAATGTAGGCTGACTCAGATGTGGTCTGCAATGAAGTTTTTACTGTGGTGCTATCTGAGAAGAAAAGTTCTGCTAAGGAGTGAGGACAAGGAAACAACCCAATGCTGCTCAACCTACAGCAAAGGCACCTACCCCCATGCAAGCATTTGTACGCTACTTACAGAGCCTGCTCCCTTCTTAAAAGCTAATTCTCGAAGAACTTAATAATAACACGATTAGGCCATTTTCACTACTCCATTCATAAGAGATTCAACAAAGTACTCTCCTTTGCAAATAATCTCTTAAAGTTAGATTGAAAGCATAACATCGCTGCAGGTTAGAATTTTCTGAAATCAAACTGCTAAATAGATGAAAAAGAAGAGCGTGGAAGGCTGGAGAGACGGCTCAGCAGTTAAGAGCACTGGCTGCTCTTGCAGATGACTGGGTTTGGTTCCCAGCACACAGACAGCATCTCAACAACTGACTGTTGCTCCAGTTCTATGGGATCTGTCACACCCTCTTCTGACTTTGGTGAACACACAACACATGCATGGTACATAGACATACATGCAGACAAAACATTAGTACACATAAATGAGGTAAATAAACCTTTAAAAAACAAACCTGTGTAGGAGGATGGGTAGGAAGGTGGATCTCACATAGTTTGCAAGATCTGTGGCCTGCATTCCCTAGGGGAGTGGCTACCAGTCAGAAGCCTCCTTGGACCTAAAAGGATTTCCGTTTGCTCAAGATTTTTTTCTCCAACCAAGACAGGATTTCATCCATGGCCATGTGTGAAGTCCTAGAGCAAGCCACTTGCAGGACTGAATCAGAGTCCCATGAAAGCCTCTCTTCCATCTTTCTCACGGTTGGTTACCAGGGCTTGAAATAGTCAGGGAGGGTGGAGGATGTGTACACTCGGCTCAGTCTTGACCAGCCTGGCGCGGCTTTGACACTCTGATTGCCCTCCACCTCTAACGGTCAGTTCCACTCCTGTGCTGGCAGTTTAGCCAACATACACCCTCCTAAGGCAGGATTGCCAAGGAGGGTGCAGGACTATAGCCCCCTCTCAGCTCTCACAGAAATCCCCCAGATCTCCTGTAGGTAAATTAATAACTGCTAAATATCTGGCTTCAGATATGGTTTACTTCAGACTCCACACAGCCCACCTTCCAGAAGGCAGAATTAATGCTATTTAATGACATGATGCTCTGCCACATGGTTGGGAAATCTTCCATTCAAAAGGGAAATGATTGATGATTTTCTTACTCAAATTAAACATTTTCCACATCCTCTCTCTCCCTTTGAGTCAGAAGCATCCTTTACTGGGCCAACAGTCTTCTTATATTCTCCCTTAACTTTTTAATAAACCCAAATATTATTCATTTGTCCAACTCTGTCTTTGATATCTCCTAAATTTTCCATAAAGCTTCTTTAAAATGCCTTCTTACTATGCTTACAAAATCAGAACATTTAAAAAGTCACAGTCTTGCCACTCTCAGTTTATAAAATTCAAATTGAGTACAATGTAAATTACATGTGAAATAGGACTGCACCCTTATAAGGTTTCAAATTACTCCCGGTACATGATTCTTGATAAAAAGTGGTGTGCCCTTCCTTCTAGAGTGTTCCTGGAGTTACAAAAACGAATGCAAAGTCACATGATACATTCTCTCTCTTCCTCTTAGCATGTCTGTGCCTCCTCAATGTTTGCATATTAAAGAGCTAACCCCCACTAATAAGAGTTTGGAAACCTATCTTTAAAGAGGTAATTAAGGTACAGTAAAGTGGATCTTCACTCAATATGATGCACGTTGACTAGGAACTCTGGATATTGATATATGTATAGAAATAGTCATTATACTCCCTTACAATGTAAGGGCAAGACCTAGGCCTTAAAAACCCACGGCCTTAAAAACACTGTTTTATACAATATGGGACAACTCAGAACAGGGGATAGCCTGATCTCAACAATCATTGAGGGAAACACAAATTAAAACTACGTTGAGATTCTATCTTAGCAGTCAGAATGGCCGGCATCAAGAAAACTGGCAATAAATGCTGGCGAGGATGTGGGAAAAAGGGAACTCTAATTCACTGCTGGCAGAAATGCAAACTGGTGTAGTCATTATGAAAATCACTAGGAAGTTTTTAATTAAAAATCAAATTAGAGCATGACCTAGCTATACTACTCCTAGGTTTATACCCAAAGGACTCCATAACCTACTGGAAAGATATTTGCACCCTGTGTTTAATGCTGCTTGAGCCACGGTAGCAAGAAAATGGTATCAGCCTATTTGTCCATCAACAGAGGAATGGATAATGAAAATGCAGTACATATGGACAATGGGACTATATTCAGCCATACTGAAAGTGAAATTATGGAAATTTGGGAAAACCTGATGGAACTAGAAAGGATTATGCTGAGAAGAGACAAGAACCACATTCTCTCTCATATGCTAATCCTAACCTAACATGTACATGTGAATGGATGTAAATGAGAATAAATATGGGCAATTCCCAAAAAGCTAGGAAGGAAAAGAGAGGTGATCAAAAGAGATGCTGAAGAAGGGGATCAGGGCAAATGAACACAGGACTTCAAAGTGAAAAAAGCACTGTGGGGAGAGGCTTCAGTTTGGAGGACGGAGATGGGGAAACAAGTGGGAGAAGAATTAACTACAAGTTCTGCTTGAAACACTACAATGAAAAACTCTTCCTGTGTATGTAAATGTTTAATTCTGTTTTTAAACAGAAGGGTCATCATATAAGGTGTGGCAAGAAGCACAGGTAAGTTTTAATGGGCTTACATTTGGCTGGCTGAACCCTTGACAATGGTATCTCCTTAGCTTCTGCTTAAAGACAATCACCTCAAAGTAGGAAAGGAGAGTAGACAGAGAAGTATGCCAGGGAGAGCGCAGCAGAGCCGAGGCCGTCCCCTCAGCTTCCAGGACTGCAGTGGGAAATCCACTTTATTTCTTTAACAACTCCCCGACCCTTCAGTCAATAAGGAACAACACCTGGCAGTCTTCAGCACTGGTTTCCTCCAGGGTGACAACAGGCTTTTGCCTCTCTCCTTTCCTGCCCACTCTTCCTTCTTCTTCCATGTCCAGCAAGTGCCGATCGCCAAGTACAGTTTTGCTTTGTAGTTTGCTCACACCTTTCATCCCACAGTTTCAAAGCACACTACAAATGTTGACTTGTCCTCAGACACCCCAGGAGGGGCAGGTAGGTGGCATATGCTATTATCATCTTGTTTTATAGACGTAAACCAGGCTCAGAGCCATGAACGGTCTTGCTGGAGGCCTTGTGGGGAGTAATTGTATGTCCAGGGGAGCTACATCTAAGTCACCAACCATCCATCACAGATGAAATGCCACAAGTGTCAGCCCTCTACGCGATAACCCTTGCTTTCTTCTTCCTTCTTCCCTTGGAGTCTGAGGTCTCTTCTAATCATATAAATAGGTCCTGCAATCTACTACGGTCGCTCTTTTCAGGAACCAGAGTGATGGCTCAGGTGGTAACATGCTTGTCATGAAAACATGAGGATCTGAGTTCAGTCTCCCGAGACCCATGTGAAAAGTAGCTGGTTCTTGTGGCCCGTGCTCATAATCCCAGTGGTGAAGAGATAGAGACAAGTAGATCCTAAAGACTTGTGAGCTAGCCAGGCCACCCTCCTTGGTATGTCCCAGGCCACTGAGAGGCTGTCTCACAAAAGCAAGAAAGAATGGCTCCTGAGATTGTCCTCTGAAGCGTGCTCTCTCAAACACAAACTATCCTCCACTACTCTTCTCTTAAAAGCAGCCAGAAGATAAATTAAATCAGCTCTCATGTACATACCTGCTTTGCATATATCATCATTTTCCTAGAAATATCAGTTTGCCTAGTGTAATCTGGAGTTGGAGAGTCAGTAATAGTGTCTGCCCTCCCTACTGTCACTACAGGTGTCACTACTTTGAGAAGAAAGGCCCCTAACTGCTAGGTGGTCATTTTGTGTGTATGTTGTGTCCACATACCTACTCAAACCATACCTAAATGAACAAGACACCCAAAGATTTGCCACTTTAGGAGGGCCTGGCTACAGAGTGCCTTCTCTCTCTCTCCCCCTCTCCATCTCCCTCTGCCTGTCTCTCTCTGTTTTCTCCTTACTCCTTCCCCTCCTTTCTCCCTTGTTTTGCTTTCTTGGTTAAACAGGGTATTGCGTTATACATGCAGACCTCAAATTCATTATATAGCCAAGGCTGACCTTGAACTACTGATCCTCCTTGCCTCTACCTCCCAAGGGCTAGGATTGCAGGCATGCATCACTATGCCTGGCTACAAAGCACTATTTAAATGGGAGATTTAATGGTAGAAAAATAATTAGTATACCTCAATTAGATGGACAGACAAAGATAAATAGGCCGGCTGGGGAGGAATGAACACTCAGCTATGGAGAACTAAAGCATGAACTTCTGCTGGCTGAAAGCGAGCTTCTAAATGAACTGTGAATATTCTACAGATTATAAATGGCATCAAAATTCCACTTCTTGAGTCTTGTCATCCTAGAACATTCTTTATGTGTTCCTACATCCTTTACTGCCAGTCTTTATAGCACATCCCCTTTTTAACCTGAGATCAGAAGCACTCAGCCAGGGTTCAGCATCCATGTTGCAACTTGTATGTCTGAGGGCACAGAGCATTGAGTGAGCCCTCAGCTTTCAGGCTCTCAGCAGCACAACAGGGTTGGTCATTCTCTAAGCCGCACATAGACTTCATAAATGTGAGTTCAGGCGGGGGAGTTTTCTAACCATTACATCAGCCACAAAATCCCACCAGTCCCCTTTTCATCTTTTCTGGAATTGAACCTAAAATTCTCAAAGCCACTGAGTTCTATGTGCTATCTAATTTTACTGTGAGACGTGGTTGGCCTTGGACTCTCTCTGTAGCACAGGCAGGCCTTCTTCGAGCCTGCAATTACCCTGCCTCTACCTCTTGAGGAGCTGGGATTTCAGGCTCGGGCTACCAGGTCCAGTTGCAATGATCTCTTAACCTAGCTGTTAGAGGGCTTTGGCACACAGTGGTTCTGGCCTCTATAAGTGGCACAGTCATGAACACACTGATCCTCATGGGCCCCTTATCTCAGGCCTTCTAAAAATCCTGGGATGTGAGCTGGAGGGGGGAGCTCGTGAGCGATACCAGTTATGCTGCTTTAAAGGGCATTAACAAATCTCACAGAGGAGAAAGGGAAATTCAAATAGACAGTGTGTAAAGTACACAACACACATAAAGCATTTTTCAGAAATGAGAGAGTTGACATGTGGATCAATCAGCAGCAGCTAGTAACCACCATCATCATTGGCAGGTTAATGGCTGCTGATGGAGGGCCAGCCTGGCCCACAGTAATTCTACCGGCATCTACTCAGGGGAAACTCAGAGGCTAGAGGACAGTGGGGCAACTCAAAGAATGGAAGGCAGCTAAGGAGAATGTCTTCAGGCAGTTAGCATCTCTGCTACTGCCTGCAGAAAATGGGATAAATTGTCACTTAGGTTGCCAGCCCTAATCTCGGCATTCCCCACCAGGGTTTCCTCATCCCTGAGGCTGGTGACCCCTCAGCAGCAATTCCACAACTTCCCATGCCATCCTTGTTCTGGCTGCTGTGTGCCCTGGGCCCAGACTCTGTACTTCTCGGGTGACTATAGCAAGACATTCATCTGAGATGCAAAGCTTCCATGTGTGTGCAAATGGGGCACACTAGGGAGAGGAATAACTTCTGACCTGGGGAGGAACACGCAACCTGAGCTTTTCACATACACAGGCCCAGGTGAAGATTTTCTCCCCCACACAGTTGCCCTCCTAAGAAAGATTGGGGCCACATCCCCAAAGAGCCACACATGTCCAAGGGTTTTATTTAAAGGGGGAATTGTAGCTATTTAAAACCTACAGTGCCAGGCAGTAGCCCCATGGGGCATTCACTCCAGGATAACTATTAATATGTCCTTTCACACTTGTAGATGACAAGGTCTTCTGGCAATACTCAATGTGGAACATCCCCATACACTTGTACACTTTTCATCTCTAGGCTACCCAAGACCGTGGAAATGTGGAGCAAACAGTGGTCATGTTGTTTGGAGAGGAATGACAAGAGTCTCTCCATATTCACCATAGATGTAACTTTCAGATATGTTTGATCCACATTTGGCTGAGAAACCCAGAGATATGGAGGGCTGCCTGCATCAGGGGAAGGCAGAAATGTTCAAATCCCACTTGAGTCAACAAGGGTGGTCCAAGCCCTTTCCTCGGGAGCAAGGCAAAACTGGGTTCTGAGCAGCGTGGGTTTTAGAGCACTTGCAAAAAAAGCCTGGAATGAAGAACAAAATTCACATTAAGTGGAGACCTTCAGAAAGTGTAAGAGCTCTGCAGGCTTAAGCTTCATTACCTTTGGGGGAAAGCTGCTTAGATGTTCTCTTTCTCCCTCACTCTCTCCGTTCCTCCTCCCTCTCTCTCCCTTTGTTTCCTCCTTCTTTCCATTCCTCCTCTATTTTCCCTCTCTGTCCCTTGCTCTCATTTCTAGTTCCTCTGAACTGGGAGGTGTTCACATAAATCAGCTTTATTTTCTGGGACATTCCCAGCGTCTGTCCCACTGAGACTCCCCAGGAGCACAGAGAAGCCCTGCTGGCACTGCGGAAGGACTGGAAGCAGAACACAGGTTCATGGAAAGTCCCATTGTCCCCTAGAGTCCTAGAGGACTGTGGGCTCTGAACTCTGTTTAGCTGTCAACTCACAACTTACAGTCGTAGGGAATTGTGCCCCTTTAAAGAACACATCAACATCCCAATCCACAGATCCTAAGAATGACACCTTTTTTGGAGACAGGCTCTTTACAAGAATAATCATACAAAACCAGGTCACTGATCTATTATGTTAGTGTCTTTATAGGACAGGGAATCAGAAATCAACATACAAGGTAAAGAGTGACTGCCACATGTGCCTGAAGCCACAGACTGATACGATGTTTCTGCAAACCAAGAGATGCCAATGATTGACAGTAGGCTGCTAGCAGGTGGGAGTGGACTGCAAGGGATCGTACCCACAGCTTTTCGAAGCCCTCACACCCACCCTTTAGAGTCCTTGTCTCTAAGCACAGAACAACAACTCTATGTACATTAGGCCACCCATATTCTGCCATATTCTGGTACTTTGTCACAGTTGCCCTCCTAAATGAATACAGCCACCATGGGTACCACTTTTCTCCATATGACTAGCCAGAAAATAAAGATCAAAGTGACACCCTGGTCCCTAAGGCTGCAAGACTGCAGTGAAGGAGGTGGGACCATGGAGGTGCTCTTCTCTGCGCTGGAACCATTCTCTGTGCAGGACTATGGGCTCACGGGATCTTTAAAAACAAACAAAAGCATGATTGTACTACTATTGATTTTGTAGAACTCATAATTGAACATGAAAGTTTGAGAACTTTCTAGAGAAAATGTCAAGAATCTCTTGATTATGCTAGAATCTTCCAGCTGTTCTCCCACTCATGAAGCCTTCACTCTAGGTCAGGAGTGTGCCACTCAAGAAATGCCAGAATATGTTGAACATTTAGGATTATGCCTATGCTGGGCCAGCAGACTGGGAACAGAATTCCACAGGAGAAGGCCAGGCTGCTGGGGAGCTACAGCCTGGTAAGAAAACATGGGGTGAAAAGATGCAAGAAGGGAAAAGGCTGTAATGAGATGTTCCAACCACATCCACGGGAGCTTAGGAGAGGGAGAGACTCCTTAAGGAACAACTCAGAGGAGCTGACGTTCGAGTTGGGCTGTAAAGAATGAGTAAGAGCTTTTGCCAGGGAGACAAAAAGAGGAAAAACATGGCAAGTTTGTGGTGTTGAACAGATCAGGGTGACAGGGGGCCAGTGATCAGATTGGAGAGAACCCTTTAAGGCCAGGTTCGTGGGATGGAGTAAATGGAATGGGACATCAGCCTCTTCTCTCTCTCTCTCTCTCTCTCTCTCTCTCTCTCTCTCTCTCTCTCTCTTGTTTTTTCCTGGGCTTGTGTACCAACACAGGGCTCCTGGAAACCTGATCCAGGCATCACGCAGAACACAGCAAAGTCCCTGATGAGGCTGAACTGATTTCCTCCATTTGGATCAAATATCATGAAAAGATGCTCAGGAAGGGCCTGGGATGAAAGCAGCAGGAGCCCTGGAAAAAGGGCAAGGCCTCACTGTCCTCTTACATCCAGCTTCCTTCCTTTGTAGCTTTCCCTCCATTCGTCTTCCATCTCTCAGGCCACCAGAGGCCCCAACATGAAAAAGGCTTCCTGTTTCAGAAGCAAACCTGATTACAGGCAGGCTAGCAGTCTGCAGACACACCAGGCCCTGTGAAGTATGGGGGCACCAGAAGCAAACTGCACCTTTTCTCCCAGGGTGAAGTTAGCAGACAGTGTCTCTTAGCAGACAGTCTAAGAGCACAGCACTCACAACCAGAAACCCTTGTTTCCAGGTCCAGATGTGCAATTTTTTAAGCTGGGTGACCTCAAGGGTACTGATCTTTGCTTTCTTCCTGTTTGTAATTAGCCTTGCGGCACTTTCCCCTGGGAAGAAGGCAGAATGAAATGATGGATGTGAGAGTCCCTTCTCATCAGAGGAGCCCTGAACAAATCTTATTTGCTACTGTGTCCAAACCAGTTAGGTAAGTACACATGTATATTCATTAGGAATCTCTCTACCAAGTTCTAGGAAGCCAAGCCAAGCTGATAAAAGCAACAAGGCAGTTTATTGTTTCATCTACCTGAAATAATCCAGGGAAAGATCGGAGGCCAAAAAAGAGGAATGAGTTGGGGCCTCCAGGTACCTGGGGTCTGAGGTGCTCTCTGCAGCTCATCTGTGTGCCTCACTTCTCCTGGCATGCTGACTTTCTGCATGAGACTCTCACTCTCAAAGAAGCAGGAGAGAGCTTGAGCCTGTTATGCCCATGAGAGCAGGAAGGAAGAGGAACAGTGGGCAGGGGCACTGTTCACTGTAGAGTGTTTCCTATGCCACCCAAAGTATTTTCCAGCACAGTAGCCTGCCATTCTGGAAAGGTCTTTCCTGGCACACACTGGGCATGGCCTTGGGAAGAGAAGGCTACTTCTCTTGCTGTGGCCAGTCATACTCCCTGGCATCCCAGGAACACACTTCACTGCAGGAACATGTGTAGGTTTATAAGAGAGTGGTACAGATGAGTATAAGACCTCTTCTTTCTCATAAAAGGGTCAGACACCAAAAAACAAAAACAAATATGGCTGCTGAGAAAAGTAGCAGGAGGTGTGGAGGTTCCCATGCAAGGGGAACTGCATATGACATGGAATGGAGTTCGTGCTGATTCATTCTTCAGTATGAAAGACCCACAGAACAGCACCCCAAGTGGAAAAAAGGCCAACCCAGATGACCACAAGCTATACAGTTCTGTGTGTTCACAAAATACAGAACAGACAAATCTACAGAGGCAGAAAGCAGCCTCCAGATGCTGGAACCTAAAGCCAGGGAGACATGGACACCTTCCTACCACTGATGTGCATTGCTTTCTGGGTGAGAAATGTGTTCTAAAATTAGGTCCTTGTGGGGGATCATGCAGCTCTGTACATTCCCTAAAGCCCACCAATTTGTATAATTCAAAATGGGTTTCATATACTATGGCATGTGGTATACATCTTAGAAACACAAGATAAACAAATAGAAAGGCTATGTAGAAAATGTATGGAGGAGGTGGGTGTGATGGCAAAGGCCTGTCATCCCAGCACCTCAGAGCCTGAGGCAGAAGGATTCTGCAAGTTTGAGGCCAACATGGTCTAGAAACCGGGTTCCAGGCTAGTAGAGACCTAGTAAAAGGAGGGGGGCAGAAAAATGGAAGGGTGACTAATTCTAGAGACAACAGAGAAGTCACTCAGGCTGGTAGAGTGGCATAGATGCTGAGATGCAAGCTGCACAGGACTGGGCCTATGAAGGGAGATCGCTCAAGAGACAGCGGAAGGCAGTCGAAGTTCCTGAAGCAGGAAGGTGCTTGTTGCATGCCAAGAATGCAGGCAGTTCAGAGCAGGTCTGGACGGATCATCCTACTTTGATGGATTTAGTTCTAAGCACAAAGAAGTCACTGGAGAATGTAAACCAATGGGTGCATCGACCACTGTTAGGCTCTGAACATCATCCCAGCTAATAAAAGGAAGATGGATATTAATCATAGAAACTAGAGGCTTTATGATATTTTTTAAATCTAGATAGTCAGCCTGCATTTAAATATCAACCATTTTCCTTTTTTTTTTTTGCTTCTTCCTTTAAAATTTATATGTATCCAATATATTTAAGAAATGTATGGTTTTTATTATGCTGTATTTTCTTTTTCTTTTTTAATTATTGTTTATATTTTCAATTAAAAATGTACAAAATAAAATTACATTATTGGTCTTGTAAGAGCTCTACAATTTTCCTAAATGTATCTATAACTGCAGCACTTCACCTTTTTGAAGAAGTTGGATTCTGTTTGTTTTTTTAAGACTACCTCAGATTTAAAGGTTCCCTTACTGTACATTTAAAGTGCATTATTACAGTATGGTACTTAATAAAACACTATTTTTTTCTTTTGAAATAAAAAAGGAGGATGGATAAGAAGAGGCCAGTACTTAATGTTCTTTGATTAAAGACAAAATATTGAGAAGGAAGAAAAATGAATAGTATTGAATCTCCGCCTTTAAAGGGTAAACAGCACAGTGGAAGAAAGGATGTCTATATACACATATAATCTTAGAAGATTAACCCAAAGGAGGCAATATCAGGAAGGTAGAGAGGATTTCTGGGATTCAAGAAGATGCAGTTACCTGGGGAGAAGCACAAATAAGAAAATACTTAAAAGAAAGGAGGGAGGGTGGTCTCCTAGTGGTCAAACAGCATCTGCCAAGCTGGGAAGTGAGAAAGCACAGGGGTATATGAAAGATGTCCCGCAGGACATGGTAGCACACACCCATAAACCCAGAACATGGGAGGTGGAGACCAGAATATCAGGAGTTCAAAGTCATCCTCAGCTACATATTGATGAAGGCCAGCAAAGGCCGCATTAGACTCCCTCCTAAACAGAAGAAAATGAAAAGAAAGGAGTAGGATGCCCAGTTACTCTTCAGTAAAAGAACAAGATAGAGGAGAGGTGATGGGAGAGAATATTAATAACAATTAACATTTGTTATGTGCTACTATGATGTTTTAATGTCAATGAGGGTATTCTTGATTCCCAAAGAAAGAATGTGAGGTAGCTACTACCACTATGCCCTATAGGAGTCAAGAACCTAACATGACAGAATGGCTCACTAAGGGTAACAATTCAAGGGATGTCCGTTTTCAAAGGAATGTTTCTAATCTCATGGGTAGAGAAACTACTGGGTATAGAGAAAGAAGCCACGACCCACAATAGCAGAGTCATCAATAAACTGAGAGCTGGAGGCAGGAGGGAACAGAACCAGAATCCAGAAAATTATACAGAGGCCACCTTAAGATAAGTGTGACCCTTAATCAAAGGATGTAGCCACCCTGATATGACCTGGAAGGGAGTACAGGGGAAGTGTAAATATCATGACTTAATTTCTTTCCTCCCTTCCTCTGATTCCTGTCAGAACTCCCAACTTTCTGGATTCAACTGTAAACCACAACCCAGAGAAGCCTGGTCCATGGTCCTGACCCCCGGTAGCTGAGAGCCAAGGTCAAAAGGGAAAGGGGGGTATCTGGCTGTCTTGCAATAGGAACTCTAAAGTGTTACGACAGAAGTATAATATTGACTCAGTATGTCTAAAGGCCAAATGTCAGAGAGCTTTGATACAATGAAAGTAAAAATTACCTGAAGCCAGAAAATCAATAAGGTCATAATTAGCTTATTAAGAGGGAGTGACCTGGAAATGGAGGGAGGAATTAAATAAAAGGGACTTGATCAAGAACATAAAAAACAAATGAAAAAATCAGCTCCATTAGCTCTGCTGGGTAATAGGATACAGTGAAGATCTGGGATAAGGAAAGGAAGTGCCCAAAGTACCGTGGAAGACTTTGTCCTGGATTTTAAAGAAAAGATGCTTCCCTTAAAGACACTGAGCAAAACAGTCTGAGGTGAGTAGCCTTACAGTCAAAAGTCCTGTATTTGAAATTCATCTAAACTGACTTCAAAAACAAAGGAGAAATTAGTAGAATATAGGATTGTCTCCTCAGGCTGGGTGTTGAAAACTACAGATGAACCTCAAGCCCAAGTGAGCAGAGGCAGGACTTGGTCAGGCCCTTCCCTCTTTGGCAATGCTGAGTCATCTCAAGGCTTCAGAGTCTTCCGTCCTGCTTCCCTTTGCTCTGACCGCGCTCACACGCCAGCTTCCTCAGCATATCTGCTCACCTAGAAGGCTGCCATCCGCAGTGACAGCTTCACATTATGGTTCAGACTGCCCTGTCCACACACACATGATTATCAGGACTGCTAGAACCCCAGCTTCAGAGAGACTGGCTCCAACCAGCTGTATTGCTCACAGCCTGGATTAGAGAAAGCTTAAGGATGTGCCTAGGCTGGGGCAAAGGCTAAAAAGGGAAGAGTGTGTGAACTCATACCTTGACACCATGAGTGCATAGGAAATGGACTGGCTGTGGTGCATAGTGAGCCACCATGACTTTCATCCAAAACAACAGAACAAATTGGCACAGTGGGAATCAGAGCTGGTGAAGGTGTGATTACAATGAGAGCTGCTGACAAAGGAGGCTGTGTGTGGATGGAAAAGGGCTGAATCATGAGGAGCACTTCCATATCCAGGATATGGTAAAGAACGGCAGTGAGGGTATCAGTGAGGACAGCAGAGGAGAACACACAGTCCTGGCATTAGAGGGAGGCTGACCCCACAGTGTCCGGCCACAGAGGCTGAGCGCTTCTGTGCGGCAAGGAGCCAGTAAACATACTGAACCAAATGGAGATGGTGAATAAAGAGAATACATGTTAAAAGAGGAATATGGCCCTTAGTGACTTTTAAGGAGGCAGTTCCAAGATCAAAGAGAGCTGCGGGGATAGCTTGCCACAGAGCAAGTTCTGGGATGGCAGAAAAGAATGACTCAGAGGACACAGAATCATTGTTGTTATTACTGCTTCTGCCATTTATTTTTGGAAGAGAAGAGATTTGTGTGAATCTGGAAAAATAGCCAAGATAGATGTATTAAACATGAAGGCACAAAACGAGCATGGGAGGACCACTAAGAAGGGGGTGGAGTAAGAGGAATTTTGATAGAGACAGACCATGTCTCAAAAGCCAAAGCAGGGGTCTCCGTGGTGAAAGGTGTTAGCCATGACAGCATGAGGCCTTTAAGTTCATATCCCCAGCACCCTTGTAAAAAGTTGGGTGTGGCCACATGCACCTGTGTTGGAGTGGAGGAGATGGGGTAGACTGGGAACTTGCTGCCTAGGCTAGCCAAATGGGTAAAGGCCTCGTTCAACAAAAGACAGTGCTTCAGAAAATAAGGTAGAGAGCAGTAGGAAGGCACCAGATGTCAACCTCGGGCTCCATGGATGAAAAAGACACTAATGGGAGGATGAGAATCAACCAACAAGTTCCTGCTGCCATGGAAGAGAGGCCTGCAATTCCCAAAGGGCTTCCTGCTACCTAGGATTAGCCTGAGAGTACACATTAAAGCCCACACCAGCATAAGATGAGATATTAAAAAGAACACACAGTCAATACCATGTACTGTGTGACCACAATCAGTAGTGACATAGTTCCCACAAAGACTGACAAAGAG
Organism: Meriones unguiculatus; assembly: GCF_030254825.1. Classification (NCBI taxonomy): domain Eukaryota; kingdom Metazoa; phylum Chordata; class Mammalia; order Rodentia; family Muridae; genus Meriones; species Meriones unguiculatus. The sequence goes on from NC_083349.1 coordinate 154,366,249, forward strand.
GAGTGAGGATAAAGAAATGACCCTATAGTGAATGGGTTTGGTCCTGAGGAGCTGGAGCTATGGCTGAGTTACATGGTTTCCTCTCTTTGCCCCTATCATTTTGCACATCTGTGGGAAGGGTATTGTTCCAAGGAAAGCACAAAGGTTTTGGAGTCTGGCCATCCCACCATACCCACTGGCAGTTAGAAGTTACAGACCACCCACCAAGACCCAAGCATTGCACTCAAGGCTTTGCATACATTAATTCTAATCCTTATAACAATCCTCCCAGTTCTATAGGCATAAAGTGAAACTCGGAAAGGGTAAGGAAGTTTGTCAAGCCCAAACCTACCCCACATCCTTTCCACTTAGGCTGATTGCTACTCTTACCATACCTGACTTTCCTACCAAACGTCAGACCCTGAACAAAATATTATGGCTCTCTGGATTTCTCCATTTGTAAACTGGAAAAATGTTAAGTGAAAATAAAAACAAGTAAAATTACAGGAACATAGATCTGCCACAAGCTCCTAAGCCTCTAAGGTGAAAGGCGTTGGAAGAGTTTCGAGGTAAGGAGCTGGGAGTCCAGCTTTTTTGAGTCCTTGAGGCTGTTGTGTGCCTTTGGCCAAGCTGTCTGGCCCAAGAACCAAGGAAACCCAACGCTCTCTAGAAATACGGAAGTTGGGTTAGGTTCTTCAAGGATGTTACCGTCAGCCCCAGGATGAAGTGGCCAAAGATGAGACAAGGACTTAGTTCTTGTCATAATTGTCCTGGACACCGGACCCACTCAGAGTTCTAGCAGCAGAGCAGTCTTAGGAAAAAGAGAATCCACAGAATGGTGAGGCTCTTCTGCACCGCAAGCACTTCCCCTTGAAGCAGCTCCCTGCCCTTGCTGAGGAAATCAGTATCTGTGGCAGAGGTTGTGAGGCACGAGAAGGTCCTGGAGAAACGTCTTCTCACTCACTTGTCCATAACTGACCTCAAGTATCACAAGTGTAGATTACAATAGCTTTAAAGCTCATGGTACTGTCCTGCACAAAATATGACCTAATGATAGTTTTTATTTTTGTTTTTAAAAGCTTTTATGCTAGGTTTATGTTACCTTTTATGGCTCAAAAAATGAATTTCTAAAATGTGCTTACATTTCCCCAGGTCACAGCTGCAAAGTATGGTTAAGATGGGACAGTCACATTGCAAAAAGTATTTAATTTTTATTTCATGTATTTATTCAACTATATATAGAACACGTGGGTATTAGATTTTGATTCCTTCATTCAAAAACATATTTTTCTTGAAGAAACTTATTAACAAGCTCAAACTTATAAAAATGAAGCCCTTCTTGGGTATTCCTTTTCCATGATTCATAATAGAGAAACATGTTTGAAATGAAACAAGGCCGTACAATTAGAAACCCGAACATCAGCTGGCTAGTGTGTAGAGTGATGCAAAGGTCAGGCTGCCAAGAGAGAAAAGGCACTGAGCAGCCAGCAGGATGGGTGAAGAAAGGATCTGTGATGTCCAGTGTCATTTCACATTCTCCACGAGGGTGCTGTGCTGGGGAAGGAAGCACAAGCTCTGAGGTCTTTGTGCCGAGTGAAAGGGCCAGTTGCTGCACAAGCCACCACGTAAGTTACGTGCAGTACTAGAATAATAAAGAGCCCGGTGGGGTGCTGATAAGCAGGAGCAGGAGAGGAAAGGAGGTCAGTGAATACAGATTTCCAGCTAGAAAGATGTGCTAATACAGTTCTTCCAAAGAAACAATACTGATAGGAGATACATGTGTGTGTTATCTATACATACACACACTTATACACACATACACACAAACATTTCTATTTCTTTATGATGTATGAAATAACTTTAAAAAAAGTTATTTTGAGCAAAACCCCAATCCTTACTTAAGTCATGTTTCTATTTCTATGAAGGAGAATTAACTTGTTTAATTACAGAGACTAAGAAGTTCAGTAAACTGTTCATGCAATGAGACCCAAGAATGCCACTGGTGTAATTCTTGTCTGAACCCAAAAGCCTAAGAACCTGGGGAGCTGCTATCTTGAACTCCAATCCAAGGACAAAAGTCTGACATCCCAGCTGGAGCAGGTCGGCAGGGAGAAGAGCCCTTCTCCTTTTCCTTATGTTCTGTTAAGGCCATAGATGGACTGGATAAGCTCACCCACACTGGTGAGGCAGGGCCATCTCCTTTGCTGAATCCAGACTTGAGTCCTAGCTTCTTTTGGCTACATCCTCATAAACACTCCCTGGCTCTGCATGACTCCCCATAGCCTAGGAAAGTTGGCCAATTAAATTAAACATCAGAGAAGAGGAATTATTTCAGAGATTGCCTTAGAGACTGTGAATGGACTTAATGTCACTGAAGTTAAGGTGTGTTTTTAAAAACAGAAGTTAATATACATGACTGCCAAGCAATTGTATCCACAGCTCTCCACTCGCTGCTCAGGACATGTGTAAAAATAAACTGAAACCATTTTCTAGAAGCGCTGTCAAAATAAGCCACTAAACACTGAAACAGAAGCTGTGTCCTGAAGGTGAAGGAAGGAAAAGTGGGGACAGAGGGGGTCAAGGCAGACCAAGCGCTGTCATTGCTCTCCAGGTGACAGGAGGCACTTGTGTGCACCGACAGTTGTCAACTGTGGATGACAGTTCTTGCATGCTGCAGAGTGTTGGGTAGAGCGAGCTCTTCTCTCTGCCTGTGACTCCTAGCAGTGACTCCTCTACTCTAGCCACCAGCTGGTGTCCTCCACAGCCCCCTCTAGCTCCTCAGGCATATGAACGAGAGTGTCAGCCCACAGCCACTGACACCACCTGAAGCAGATAAGACCTGATCCTGCCCTGGACATCACCGATGTGCCACCTGCTGCCTGAGCAAATTTAGTCCAGGACAACTTGACCTCCACTTGCAAGCCCAAGTCAAAGGCTTTGATGTAGAAAACAACTAAAATGCACAGTGGAAAAAATAAACATTTTAGGCTAGCAATGGAAGTCCTCCCTGGAGCAGAGTGGGGTGGGGGTTCCTAGAGACAAGAAGTCTAAGGCTGCAGATGGGACAGGCTCCAGATATTATTGATTGGACTCGAGGGTGGCTTCCATCTCCTCTGCCACTGAGGCATTGCCTACATCCTCAGGCTACTGGCGAGATAGCAGCCGGGCTGGAGCCAGTTTCAGTTTCTCTGTCTCAGTAAAGGAGACATTCTTCTTCTCATCTCATTGACCAGAAAGGTAGCCACAGGCTCATAGCTTACTTTTGTATTACAAGAAGAGGACCTTCATCACAAACAACCAAGTCAAATTATTCGGGGGGACCATTGTGTCCACTGAAGAATATAAATAGTCCCACAGACATTGAAAAGTCACCCCTGTGATTTTCAGAGCAGAAACGGAAGCCTCCCTCTGACCTGTCATCCCTGATTTTAGCCTCAGCTCACAGCATCTCTGTTTTCAGCATCGAACCATTCATCTAGACAGACACGGGATGGGGAACAGCAGGCTATGTTGATGACATGGTGAGAGGTACATATTCCGTGTCTCTCCTAAGCTTCCTGTATGTCATTTACAGGTTTTTTACCCCATGGTTCCCCAGTTCCTCTGACCATCTGTGCTTGTCCCAGATGACTTAAGGTAGCCTGCAGAGATTCTCCCTTGCTTAAATCTGAGCTCGAGATGGTGGTGCTCGGGAAACCTTGCACCCAGCAGATGGGAGGGAAGTACTTGTTCTGTCATGTCCTTGTGGCTTGCCCATCCCCCAAATAGTTTTGAGGTTAGAAACTATAGCCTGATCATGGCTATCTGTTCAACACTTTGAACAGTGGCCAGCACAGAGAAGGGATGGACTATGTGACAGAAAGCAAAGGCAGAGGAATGAACTAGAATGAGCCAAGTCAGACGAAACTGGCTTTGGTCTTGCTAATCCACTCTGCCCTGTATAATCACCAAGTGCCTCTCCTAGACTGCTGCCCAGCTAACATTCTCCAGAAACTCCAGTCACACAAGGAAGCCTTTGTTCTGTCTGCAGCCACAGCCTCCCTCGGGGGTGGAGTCTGTAGCCTCAGTCCTGGAGCACCTGGAGCCAGGAGGGTTCTGCGTCCAGATTGGGCCATTGGGGCTGCCTCGTGACCCTCACGCCACCTCTATAAATGGAAGATGGTAATCTTTTGGAGAGGTCACTAAGTCTGTAAAATTTCTGGAGGTGGGACAAAAGAAGGGCTACCCTAGGCACAAAGTGGGATTATAACCAAACCATGTGGTATCTTGTAGGGGCATCAGATGTGATGCCCCCAAGGCAAGGTTGATAAGAGAGGTCACCGAGGCCACTTGTTTCCCCTCTCGGTGACGGCGGTTACACGAACCAGTTCCACAGCAGTGAGCAATGAGGCAAGCACACACACACATCTGGTCACCCGTCCAAAGAGCATTGCCCAACCTTCCTTCCTCTGAATAGGAATGAAATTTGGCTCAGATGTCCACGTCCCTTCCCAAAGGCAAGTGTCTCAGAGAAAAACTGTGCCATTCCTAGCTCCAGACAGGGATTCTGATTTGTCTATAAGCCAGGCCTGGTAGCCTGACTCCCTTTGGCAAGGCTTTATATATATGTAAGCACACACACACACACACACACACACACACACACACACACGAATCTTTCTTCTTCCTCTGGCAATTGACCGCCCAGGAGCAATGGCTGGAATTAGCAACCATTTTATCCCTGTTCTGAGGACAAAGCCAATGTTAAGGTGGTACAGTGGAGAGAAGGAGGCAAGGCAAGGTGTTTGAAAATGCTGTTAAGCTTAACTCACATCATCACTATAGCCCACGATGTGTGAACAAACACTTCTAACTTTTTTTTTTTTCAGTTGTGGTTTGAATACATGTGACCAAAAACTTTTCTGCACAGGATCCAAAGCCAAATCTGTGTGTTCTGTGTCTAATTACTTTGGCTATTCTTCCCCAAGAGGGGTTAGGGACATCAGTGGCCAGTGAGAACGGTCCTAGCTCTGTAATATTTTATGTCTCCAATAAAGCCCTCAGGCCTAAGACCCCTGCCCAAGAGGGGACCAAGGTAAGCCTGACTGTTCATGTCCACATCTACCTTGGAATGCATGCCAGTAGCTCTTTCCTTTTCTCATGACTGGCACATGAAAGTGATCAGTAATAGCTGCTATGTCACTGTCCTGAATCCACAAGGACATTTCAAATAGGTAAGCTGGACCCACAGAGAATCTAGTCAGGGGCCAGGGTAAACAGGGGTGATACATGTGGACTAGTTCATAGTTGGTGTTATTTGGATTTGCTCCTTAAATATATACAGCCAATTAATCTTTTACATTTTTATTACATTTTTAGTGTGAGTGTGTGTTTGCATGTGTATCTGTGTGCATCCATGAATGTGTGCAAATACACTATGGTTCATGTGAGGAGGTCAAAGGACAACTTGTGGCAATCAGTTCTCTCCTTCCATCATGTGGGTATCAGGAATTACCTCAGGTCCTCAGGATTGGCAGCAAGCCCCTTTCCCTGTTGAGCTATTCTCTGTTTGTTATTTTGACTGTCAACTTGGCAGGATCTGGAATCACCTAGGTGAGATACCGCAGAATATCCATGAGGCCAGCGCCAGGGAGCATTAACTTACAGAGGAGAATCCCCTCTCCGTGTGGGGGAGCTTTCCAGTGGTGGCCCAAATATAAGAAGATCGGGGTTGGGGGAGAAAGCAACAATGCCTTCACTTATTCTCAAGGGAATTCATCTATTGCCACAATCACCAACACTGCTACCACCATCCTCTGCTGACTTTACGCTCCAGCGTCTTCAGCTTTGTCATTTGAAATAAAGACCAGAAATTTTCCAAGACTCTCCCAGCTCTTCTGGGACTGCTGGGGCACCCAGCCTCATGCCTGAGTAGCTAACTGATTTCTCAGCCTATCCAGCATGCAGACTGCCATTAGTAGACTACTTATTGCTTATCTTGTAAGTTATCCCCTTTATGGCTGCTGAACAACTAGAGAATCATGCCTAATACACTAGGTTAGGTGAGATAGATGGCCAAGATCTCCACTGCTTCCTCTTGTTTCTTGAAAAAAAATTAAAGTTTAATAATTTTTCCATGATAAACTAAAAGTCCCATTTTTATCCTTTCATAACGTGTGCAGTGTATGCATGTATTCCCATGTGTGTGTGTAGGCATGTACATCCATGCAGCCATGTGTGGGAGCCAGAGAAAGATGCTGGGTTTCTGCTCTGTCACTCATTGCCTTATCCCTTTTACACAGTCTCTTACTGAACCTGGAAATCCCTGAATTCCAGTGGTGACAAGGTGAAGAAGTCCTAGTCACATGGACTTTGCCTGTGGTTCAAGAACAAACCCTCATGCCATGAAGCTTCTCTGTAAGGCACCCTCCTGACATCATTGGCAACCCCACCAATCTTGTCTGGGCTCTCCAAAGCTGCAGGACACTCACTGGCTTTTAATGTTTCTCTTTTATCTGTAGAAATGTCCCCAAACTTACCATATCAAGTGGAGTTAGGATTTGTTAACAGCTTCAATTGCCATGGATCAAAATTCATTATCCGTTTTCTGTCCCAAACACCCACATTATTTCCATGCGGGTGGTGGTGCTTCATGCCAGCAGTTAACATGCTTGCCTTTGCAAATGGAAAAGATTCCCATCCCACTACGTACACCACAATAGTATCTAACCTGGTGAGAAGCTAAGTGTCTTTGAACTCGGCTCCTACAAGAAAGGTATGAATGAGTAGCTTCTGGTCATGGCAGATTTCTACCTAAATCAGCTGTCAGTCATAGCTTGTGGAACATTGCTTCCTTTTTACTTCAGAGAAGACCTTGTAGGATAACTCATACAACAGCTCCACTCATATTTCTGCGAAGTCCTATGGCAACATGAGCACATCCACTTCTCTGACTCCCAACCTTTGCTGGGTTAGACAAACAAGAGATGGTCCTGAGAAACACCCCAACCTGTAAAGAGCAGAGTGCTTCTAAAAGTACCATTCATCATTGAGATGACACCAGTGCTATAAATTCCAGCTGGCATGCTTCAAGTTAAAAGCTAATCCCTAAGTAATTTTCCCTAGACAGCACTAAACAAAACTGCCCTCTCTATTGGCAAGCTGATTGGATTTAGAATTCCCTAGAGAAAACAGTTCTCAGCCTGTCTGTGAAGGGGGTTCCAGGAGTTAACCGAAGAAGGAAGATCTGCCCTAAAGGTGAAAGAACCAACGAGTTCCAGCATTCCTTGCTCTCTGCTTCCCTGGCCACTGAGCAATGAACAGGCAGCTCTGCTGGCACCACACCTTCCCCACAGTGACAGATTGTCTGAGAGCCTAAAGCAACCTCTCCCCTCTCAATTTGCTTCCTGCCATATGCTTGGCCATCCGATGAGAAAAGTAACTAAAAGAGGGCCAAGCCTCTAGCCACACTGTCAGGTTGAAGCCCTGATGAACGCAGGCAACATCTGTGTTCTCCTTGGAAGTATGGCCCTGTGTGGTAGCTTGGCACTTTCCCCTCCCTGTTCCTCATGCTGCTATGTCCAGTGAGGGGAAGGCTTTCTGGAGGTCATTATGAGAAAGCCTACTTGATTACCTCATGGGACATTTAGAGGGTGGAATGCTTTCTCATAAGTGTAGTGTTTCTGGGTTAGTCATAAGTTCCCTACAGATATTGGTCTACAGAGCAGATGAGCTCCTGATCCCAAGCCTGTTGGTTACTTCATGGATGTCACTATGCCTTGGCTCAGTGAGCTCTGGGGTCTTTTGAGTTTTCTCTGACTGGAATCCAAATGTGCATCCCCATTGCCTCCCTGGACACAAATGATTGACAGTTCTTTCTTTCCTGGATTCTATTCATATATTCCCAATAAGACTCAATTTCCTCACTGAGTACAATAAATAACTCCCTAAGTCATCTAGTCTTGCCACTAGGTCAGGGACACTTAACTGAGCATCAGCTTAAGAAACCAGTACCACATGCTCAGGGGTTTGAGAGTCCTTGCTTCCAGTGGATATTTAAAAGCAGTTCCTGTCCTGGATCTCACAGTCCTACCCCATTCCTCTAGCATCTCCAAACTGTTTTGCTTTCTACTATTCTAGGTGTCCAGTCCTTACCCTTGGTTGGCATTCTTTTATTTTTCAATCTTTCATTTGTTTATTTATTCTTTGATAATTTCATACATGAATGCAATGTGTCTAAATCATATCCACTGCCTCAGACCCTCCCTTGACATTTCCCACCCTCCCTCTAAATGTGGCATGGCAAACATGATTTTTTAAAGTATATGACCTGCTGAGTCCTGTTGGTGCTGTCTATACCTGTGTGCACATGGGTGTAGTACCATCCTGTAAAGCACAGGCAGCACAGCATGGACCATACCACAGAAGAAACATGGCTCCTCCCCCCCTCTACAGCCACTAATAGCTAAGGGCAGACCTTTACCAGTCTTTACAGCCCACCTTGGAGTGCTGACAGGCTTGCCCTTGTGCAGGTCTTCTGCAGGCAACCATGGCTGCGTGAATCCCTGAATGCAGCTTCCTGACATGCCCAGAAGATATCATTTTGTAGCAGCCCTCCCCAGCCTCTGGCTCTTACAACCTTTCTACATGTTCTCCCATGCTATGATGTTCCCAAGCCCTGTATGTGAGTAGGGTGTGATATAGCTGCTCCAGGAGGGCTAAATACCCTACAGTCACTGTACTCTACTCTGTACTCTGTCAAGAAGTGAGTCTCTATTAACTGCTACCCATTTCATAAGGAAGCTTCTCTGAGGAGGGGTAAGAGCTGCGCTGGGGTATGGTGCATTCTTTACTCAAAATATTTTTAGGCTAGGTATAGTGGCACATACCTTTATTCCTAGCACTGGTAGGCAGAGTTAGGCAGGTCTCTATGAGTTCAAGGCCAGCCTGATCTACATAGCGAGGGCCAGGATAGCCACATAGTGTGAGACCCTGTTGTTGATGATGTTTTCGCTTATGATATGTAAACATGTTTTTGTTAAACAAGTTGGGGATTTTAGTTTGCCCACACCTGTTAAGTGTCTCATGTGGAACATGGTCTTTGCCAGGTGGAATTAGTTGAATTCTGAGGACTTTGAGGGATATAAATATAACAGCCCAGAGGAAGAAGTGTGGCTGCTTGGAGGAAGACTGCTCATTGCTGGTTCACCCTGCTGCTGTATTTGCTATTTGCTAATTTGCTGGTCATCTGACTTCTGGATTTCTGTACAACTGATATTGGTATTGCCCCCAAAAGAATCCTAAGACCCCTGTCTCCACTAACCTTCTTTCCCTCCTAGCTGGCGTTGGGGGATTGGAAGGGAGATAGAAGCATTTTAATAACCCTAAATAAAGTAGGTTTGTTAAAAAATCAAAGTCCTGTCCTCTCTAGATCTTACTGTTTCCCACTTCTTTCATAAGATTCCCTGCACTCTGCCCAAAGGTTGCCCATAAGTCTCAGTATCTGCATTGATAGTCTGCAGGGCAGAGCCTTTCAGAGGTCCTCTGTGTCAGACTACTGACTTGTTCCCTTTTTGCCTTCTTCTGATATCCATCCTCTTTGCCTTTCTGGAGAGGGATTGAGCATTTTAGCAAGAGTCTTCCCTCTTGATTAGTTTCTTTAGGTGTACAGATTTTAGTAGGTTTATCCTGTATTATATGTCTATATGAGTGAGTATATATCATGTGCGTCTTTCTGATTCTGGAATAGCTTGCTTAGGATGATCTTTTCCAGATCCCACCATTTACCTGCAAATTTCATGATTTCCTTTTTTTTTATTGCTGAGCAATATTCCATTGTGTAAATGTACCATAATTTCTGTATCCATTCCTCCACTGAGGGGCATCTGGCTGTTTCCAGCTTCTGGCTATTACAAATAAGGCTGCTACAAACATGGTTAAGCAAATGTCCTTATTGTGTACTTGAGCCTCTTTTGGGTATATGCCTAGGAGTGGTATAGCTGGATCTTGAGGAAGCGCTATTCCATCAATGCAGATGCTTAGACTTATGGGCAATCTTTGGGCAGAGTGCAGGGAATCTTAGGAAAGAAGTGGGAAACAGTAAGATCTGAAGAGGACAGGAACTCCACAAGGAGAGCAACAGAACCAAAAAAATCTGAGGACAGGAGTCTTTCCTGAGACTGATACTCCAACCAAGGACCATGCATGGAGATAACCTAAGACCCCTGCACAGATGTAGCCCATGGCAGTTCAATATCCAAGTGGGTTCCACTGTAATAGGAACAGGGACTGTCTCTGACATGAACTGATTGGCCTGCTCTTTAATTACCTCCCCCTGAGGGAGAAGCAGCCTTACCATGCCACAGAAGACAATGTAGCCACTCCTGATGAGACCTAATTGACTAGGATCAGAAGGAAGGAAAAGAAGATCTCCCCTTTCAGTGGACTTGGGGAGGGGCATGAATGCAGAGGGTGGAGGAAGGGAGGGATTGGGACAGGAGGAGGGACGGAACCACAGGGGGGATACAAAGTGAATAAATTGTAATTAATAAAGAAAAAATCAAAATCAACACCCTGTCTTAAAACAAAATTCTTTAATTTTACCAGAGTTTTTGATCCATCATATCCCTCTTCATATTACCCTGCTTTGCTCTTGAATTCCCCTGCTCTCTGGACTATTAATCTGGGTCCAGTTCACTCGAATATCTTCATTGACATGTCACATCCATCTAGTCTGTTGTCTTTGTCTTCAGCAGGAAGCGACAGGACTATGGTTGACATGATCAAGGCAAGAGATGCACCTCAACCTGATATCACAGTTGAGTGCAGCTTAGCTTTCTCTCAACTCCCTATTGTATAGGACATAACTACAGATAGCTGAGGACCTTTTTTGCTTTATTTTCAGAATGATTTTCCTGTTCCAAGCAAGGTGACAGAGAAAAAAAAAAAGCATGGAACTTAGGATCAGAAGACTTGTGTCCAAATCCAGCCTCTGCCACTTACTAAAGCAGGTGGCTTTAACGCCAAGCTTAAACACACAGTTCTCCTGGAGTTAAGCAGGAATATCACAGCATCTGTCAAGAACCACATACTTGGGTGACCTGCTTCACCTGCCAGTCTGAGTTCTGTGCTCATCCCATGACATCTTAACCTTGACCTTGCTTGCCTCCACGTGCAGATTGCGTTTCTTTTGACACACATGAGCCTTTCAGCCCTTTGGGGGCATCTATATCCCTCATATTCACAAGGCTCAGGGGATATCATATTGTGAAAGAGCTAGTGGAAAGATTGTAAGGGCCAGAAGTTAGGGAGGACTACTGCAAAATAGTGTCTTCTGAATATAACAGGAAGCTGCACTCCTAGTTCTCACCTGCTGTGTTTGCCTGCAGAAGACCTGCGTAGCATCAAGCCTTCCAACACTCCAGCACGGTGTGTTTGCTTGGGGGAGGTTGTGCTCATGAGGTTCCACCCCTAGCAGCGACTCACTTTGCCTTCTCAGGAGTCAGGTAAGAACAATGCATCTGAAATTGCTTTATGAATGGAGGTACAACATGAGAGATGGTGCACCTCACAGGGAAAGCTGGACTGAGAGTGGGAAGGAACTTTCTCCTCACCCTCATCCCCTCACCCTAAACCTTCCCCTTTTATATTTCCTAGGAGAACATCAAAGATAAACTTCAAGGGGCTGTCTTTGTGGAAATGATAGATTCTTAGTATTCTAGAGGAAACTGGCCCTGGGATTAAACCCCAAGGCACTCCCAGGCCTTGGAGATGCCAACTCATCAGTGTTTGTTTGCTTGCCTAAGTGCCAGCTAAGCTCCCTATAGTCAGAGAAACTTCAATGATAAAAAGCACTCATACTGTCATTTTACCCAGCATTCCTGTTATGCTTAGTAGTAGGCTTCCTCATCAATGAATTTTACTTGAGACTATCAAATGCCCCCCATTAGATACCATACTCTTGGGCTAGCAGGCTCTGTGGCCACTAAGAGATACCCCCACACACACTTCTTCCATAAGAGCTGAGGATGAATGCAATTAATGGTAGCCATGTCCCAGAAAAACAGCTGCTAAGACAGACATACTGACAACCTTCAGGACTTTGGTCTTGCGGTAGAAAACAAAACAGAAAGAAACAAAATTTTCCCATCCTAGGATTCTCACACAGCTCTGTGAATGATTCATTCTCAGAACCAACCTCTGCCCTTCCTTTATGGCAACTAAGTTGACAAAGCCACAGATGTCACTGTGAAGCACAGGATGGGGTGTAAAGAGGAAGAGATTGAATTGTATTTTGTGATAACCATGAATTTTCATGGTTCCCTTTGACTTTCATCAAAACAAGTTGTTTGCAAATATTAATACTGAGTATGAGAAAGGCTCCATCTACCTGTGGGTTCTGAGACAGGGGCATGCTCTACTCCAATTACATAGCCTTCATGGGCAGCTCCAGGGTACTATTGCGAGCAGCCTTCTGCTGATTTCAAGCAAGATGACATGAAAACAGATTAGTAAAAACCACAGACATTATAAATTGCCATTCAGCCTCAGAATAAAGAAAGGCTTTGATCTGTGATTTGGAGCTGAGCTGAGGTATTTACAGAAAAACGTGTCTGCAGGGAGAAGAGAGGAGAAAGAAAGAAGGGCAGGGAAAAGAGCCTTGGGATCTGGAAGACTATTTTCTAGTTACTGGTGACCTAAATGATATCAAGGCTTGGGCAGAGCACATGGGGGCTTTCTGGCTATTTTACTAAGCCTGTGAGGTTGGGGGAGGGAGAGTGTTTACACAGTAAGACATCTGGTCTGATGAGATCATTTAGCACCTAACTTCTTTCATACTTGACCATCCTGTAATGCAGGCTGTGGTGAGGTAAATGGCGCCACACTCATGGCTTCCTGCAAGGCTGCTTTGTCCTTCCTATGTTCCACAGGAGACATTCACGACCTCTAATAACCAGCGTCCCATAGGACAGCTGTCACTGGTGTTTTCCTACTGTAAGGGGTTCAGTACTGAGTATTCTCCCACTGTGAATGACCATCCTGGTAGTACCCGGGTGTCCCTCCACCTTACCCTGCTCCAGTTGTCCCAACTCAGTCTGTGACTGATTTAGATTAAGTGGTAGTATGAACAGTCAAAGTGGGAAAAGCCTTTACAGATGAGAGAATGAACCTTCAAACTTACATGTGTGTAAACTGAGGTTTAGAGGATGGATGTCATTTCCCCCGGGTCACGTCACCTCTGCTGTGTTCTCTCTTGAGAAAGAACAACATTCTGTGACAGAGTGGACATGGCAAAGGATTGTCTAACTGAAAAGATAGCTAACACCCCTCCCACCACATTCTAATACCTGCTACTCAAGGGAAGCAGGGATACTCAGGCCCCTTTGGCATTCTCCTCCCTGAAGTAGAAACAAAAAGACACAGGATCCACCCATAAGGTGCCAAATCAGGTGACATATTTGATGAGTACAGCTGGTGTCTGAGCAGTTACTGTATGCCAAGCACTGATTGCATGTTTTAATCCACTGAACTTTCCTAGCTGCAGTAAGAGGCCACTATAATGAGTGCAGTGCACCACATGCAAGGAAATGGAGCTTTGGAGCTGTGAAGTCACTTCCCCCAAGGCCACACACATAACAGAGCACAGAGGCAGGCCACTATGTCAGACAGTCCTTCCAGAGCCCAGCATCCTAGACTTCTAACCATCACCAGCAGATCTCAAAGCTTTGTGCATCCCCAAGTCTTCCCTCTTCCTGGGGCATTTCTAAGCCAGGAACACAGCTGTCCACCCCTTGGCTTCCTCTGTGCATTTCTTGGTTCAGTCCTGACCAGCCCTGTTTTCTCCCCATCCTATCTTCCTTCACCCTGTAGGCCTTCTCTCCCATCCACAGTTATCTTCTGGCTCATCTGGCCCTCCCACACCGTGTTTCTAGACTCTTGCTTTCAACCTCCTTCTCCCTTCTGCTTTAGCCCTCTTTCATTATTGTCTTCCTTCCCCTGCACTCCCATGCCTGGGTTCCCCAGACAGTCACATATACACCCCTTCCTGTCTTTCCCCTCCTCCACTGCTACAAACCTCTCTAACATTCTAACTCCCATGAATAGCTCCTGGTTTCTAACATAGCTTTGGAAGGACCCTGGGTGTCTTTTCACAGGCAAGGGCAGCTTCAGTCAGGGGAACTAAGCAGATATTTCCCTTGTTATAAGTGTGTATATACTTGTTTCTGTGTGTATATGAGTGTGTACAGGTACACATGTTCCTGTGGAGAACAGATGACAGCTTCAAGTGTTATCTCAGGAGCACTGTCCACCTCCTTTAAGACAGGGTCTCTCTCATTGGCCTGGAGCTCACCAATTAAGTGAGGTTGTCTCTGCCTGCCTAGCACTGGCTACAGGTGTGTGCTGCTGCAGCCAACATATTTATATGAATTCTGGGGACTGAAAAAGGTCCTTGGCTTGCAAGACAAGTGCTTCATGGGCTGGGCCATCTACCCAGACTCCTGAGTGTTTCTGCCTGCTGAGCACCATATAAACTGAATAAGTACAGGCTCTGGACTTGAGATCTTATAGTCCGGCTCTTCTGTCTAAAAACTAAGGATAATGTCACCCACTAGGTCCCCTTCTTCACAGAACTACTCTCCATTCATGAATATGCCTACCTAACAAGTCCTTATGAAGCTCCTTCCATCCTGCCAGTCATCTTGAAAGGACTTAGAATAGGAACTTTGCTACCCAGAACCTTATAGGTAGAGGCTTCGGAGGCCAATCTCTAAGATAACTTTGGGTGCCTTGGAAGGTAGTACCTGAATAAGTCAGAAATAGGCTCTATGAGGTCCCTTGGAACTAAATCTTAAAGGATAAAGAAGCCAGGTGAGTAAGGGGGATGGGGGAAGGGAGTGTGTAGACAGGCTGAGAGAGGGCACATAATCAGGGAAAGCAGACTGTGGTCAAAGAATGGCTGTCGGCTCTAGGTGAGGCCAGTGAAGGCTAGGAAATTAATACGGGGCTAGTATATGGAGGAGTCCCCTTCTTGAGGCCCCAAAGCAGCTTGTTGCGCCTCCTTCTGTAACCTGTGAGGCTGCCACTGCTGCCCATAAGCATGTCTGGGGTCTTCTCCAGGCTCAACACTCTGGTATATCTCTTCCCCTCCTCTGACCACATTCTCAGGAATTCATTTAGACAGTAACCTTGGCACCACCTTGCCCCAGGACCACCACATGAGTCATCAGCCCACCGCAGAGACTGCCAACCATTTTGAGGTCAAACCCAGTTTATTACACCAGAAAGAAATCTCGAGGCCTAAACACTAGACAAGTATTTAATTATGGGTGCACAGTTTAATTACTTGGTCCAGCTTGATATGACTTAATTTATAAATATAATTTACAGCTCCCTTGTTTCTTTCTCAAGCCATTTAGCTCATTAATAGTGCTGTCTCGAAGAGCTCTTCAGGCCCTTCTTGCTGGGCTCTGAGCCAGTGGCTTATCCGGGTAAGGCAAAGGAGGCTGGGAGATAGAAGGCTGCTCCTGCAAGATGCATTTAATCACTGGCTTTGTGAAGAATTCCTGCTGCAGGCTGATCATAAAAGGCACACTGGCCTTTATTTGGTTCATTATTGGTTTTGAATCCAGTACAATCAATGGCAATCTGTACTCACAGCCAGCAACCAGGATAGACCACCTGCCCCTCTGCGGCTCTGTGCCCATACCGTAGGCACAGTCTTCCACTCTACTGAAGGTAGCTCTCAGCAGCACCTGCTGGGCCGGCCCCTTGGGCCTCTCCAAATAGCACTTGAGTAGTCAGAGTTCCAGTGTTGACTCCATACCTGCTGTGTGTGAGGCAGTCAGCAGTAAAGGCTAGGCAGGGCAAAGCACGATGCAGTAACAGTTCCTGTGTGTTCCCTGTACACACGGCACCTCGCCAGGCTTTTGCAAACACTGCATTCCGTCTTCTGAGCAGCCCTGAAAACAAGGCTCTGATTGTTAAATGAGGCTTTCAAGTCAGGCTGCACACTGGAGCCACCTGGGGGCTTTAACACTTGAGCCCACCCTTTAGTGTTCCACTTAATTTGGTCTGGGCTGTGGCCTGGTCATTAGTTTCCTTTAAAACAAACAAACAAACAAACATGGCTTTAGATGATTCTAACATGCAGCCATGCTTCAGAAGCACTGATTGAAGTAACTTTCTTAAGATTACACACATGGAGTGAAGCAGGCAGGCAGGTTAGCCATATGAGCATGGCTTTCACTTGGAGGGATGAAACAGAGGGCTGATGCCATTAAAAACAAAACAAAACAAAACAAAACAAAACAAAACAAAACATTCCTAAAGTTCAAAGAACAAGGAACTTCGGAAATTCTGCAGTAGAGGTAACTTCTGGGTTGTTCTAATTTGCAGAGCACAAAGAAGAGGTTGCAACTGTGAGGCATGATTTTAGGCAGGAAAAAAAAAGAAAACAAACCCAAGTGAGACAAAGCACACTAGTGAAGAAGGGGGTGGGAGGAGACAAGTGACTGTGTGAGCATTGGAGTGGCCTAGGGAAGTTAGACAAGAGTGGATAAGAGACAGTGCTTCCCGAAATGCTTTAGAGGAAGCAATGTGTGGAACAGTGATCAGGCATCCCAGAGTACAGCTGCATGGGCCCAGCCCCCAGCATGCCTGGGACACCTCCCAGGAAGCTTTGCTATAAAGCCCTGATTCCAGCAGTTAAACTTCATCCTGTGGGTAACAGGGAGCCAGTGCTGATTTTACACTGGACTAGGCAGATTGGGGTGGGATCAACGTTGAGTGGTTTTTAAAATAAATCTTGGCATTGTCTCAATAGCTTTCCAGAGATAAAACATTTTCTTGGGGAGTTTTCTGCTACACTGAGCTATGGTGAGCTATGTAGATGATTACCATATTGTAAGCTCTGCCTCTTTGTCGTTTGTTCCTCCTCTGTCACCTGCTTTCTTCCTCTTTCTTCCCCTTCCTCTTCTTCTCTCTCTTTCTCTCCCTTCTCTCTCTCTCATCTAATGTCAAGTTTGGCGCATAGACGATGTGATGGTTTAATCTTAATTATCAACTTTTTGTAATCCCCAGGAGACACACCTTTGGATAGGTCTGTGAGGCTGTTTCTGGAGATGTTTAAATACAGGAATGAAAACCCACCCTGAATTTGGGCAGTACCATCCATGGGCTGGGACTCTAGACTGAAAAAAGGAAGAAAGGGTGAAGAGAGCTGAGGCTCCCAGTCACCTTTCTGCTTCCTGACTATGGGACAATGTGACCAGCTGCTTCATGCTTCCACCAACTTATCGTCCTGCTGCCCATCCAATAAAATACTTCAAACCAAATCCAAGAACACATCGAAGATATCACACACTATGACCAAGGAGGCTTCATCCCAGGTATGCAGGGGTTGTTCAATATATGAAAATTCATCAATGTAATCCACAATATAAACAAACTCAAACAAACAAATAAAAATCATCTCCTTAGCTGCTGAAAAAGCATTTGATAAAATCCAACGCTCATTCATGTTTAAAGTCCTCAAGTCACATACCTCAACATAGTAAAGGGAATATACAGCAAGCCTATAGCCAACATCAAATTAAACAGAGAGAAACTTAAATCAATCCCACTGAAATCAGGGAAGAGGCAAGACTGCCCACTCTCTCCATATCATCTCTTCACCATAGTTCTTGAAGTCCTTGCTAGAGCAATAAAACAATTAAAGGAGATCAAGCGGATACAAATTGGAAAGGAAGAAGTCAAAGTATCACTATTTGCAGATGATATGATAGTATACATGAATGACCCCAAAAATTTGACAAGGAAACTCCTACATCTTATAAACACCTTCAGCAAAGTGGCTGAAATTAACTAAAAATAATCAGTAGCCCTGCTGTATACAAAAGACAAATGGGCCAAGAAAGAAATTAGGGAAACAACACCCTTCACAATAGCCACAATAGGCATAAAGTAACTTAATGTAACTCTAACCAAGCAAGTCAAAGACTCGTAGGAAAAAACCTCAAGTCTCAGAAGAAAAAAATAGAAGAAGACATCAGAAGATGAAATGATCTCCCATGTTTATGGCTTGGCAGGATTAACATAGTAAAAATGGCCATCTTACCAAAAGCAATCTACAGATTTAATGCAATTCCCATCAAATTACCAACACAATTTTTTACATATCTTGAAAGAAAAATTCTCAACTTCATATAGAATAACAAGAAACCCAGAGTAGCTAAAACAGTCCTCTACAATAAAGGATCTTCTAGAGGTATCTCCATCCCTGATCTCAAGCTGTACTATAGAGCAACAGTAATAAAAACTGCATGGTACTGACATAGAAACAGAATGGTGGATCAATGGAATCAAATAGAAGACCCAGACATAAACTCGCACACATAATGGACACCTGATTTTTGACAAAGATGCCAAAACCATACCATGGAAAAAAGACAGCATCTTCAACAAATGGTGTTGGTCTAACTGGATATCTACATGTAAAAAAAATGCAAATAGATCCATACTTATCCCCCTGCACAAAACTAAAGTCCAAGTGGATCAAAGACCTCAACATAAAACCAAAAACAACAAACCTGTTAGAAAAAAAAGTGGGGGAGAGCCTAGAACTCATTGGCACAGGAGACAACTTCCTGAACAGAACACCAACAGCACAGGCGCTAAGATCAACAATCAATAAATGGGACCTCCTGAAACTGAAAAGCTTCTGTAGAGCAAAGGACACTGTCATCAGAACAAAACAACAGCATACAGACTAGGAAAGGATCTTCACCAACCCTATATCTGACAGAGGGTGAATATCCAGAATATATAAAGAACTCAAGAACAGCAACAAATCAACTAATCCAATTTAAAAAGGAGTAAAGCTAAACAGATAATTCTCAATAGAGGAATACTGAATGGCAGAGAAACACTTAAAGAAATGCTCAACATCCTTAGTCATCAGGGAAATGCAAATCAAAACAACCCTAAGATTTCACCTTACACCCATCAGAATGGCTAAGATCAAAAATTCAAGTTACAACATATGCTGGAGAGGCTGTGGAAAAAGGGGAACCCTCCTCCACTGCTGGTGGGAATGCAAACTTGTACAACCACTTTGGAAATCAATCTGACACTTTCTCAGAAAATTAGGAATAGTGTTACCTCAATATCCAGCTATACCACTCCTAGGCATATATCCAAAAGATGCTCAAGTATACAACAAGGACATTTGCCCAACCATTTGTTTGTAACAACTTTATTCATAATAACCAGACTCTGAAAACAACCCAGATGTCCCTTAACTGAGGAATGTATACAAACATTGTGGTACATTTATACAATGGAATACTACTCAGCAATTAAAAACAAGGAAATTATGAAATTTGTATGTGGGAACTAGAAAAGATCATCCTGTGTGAGGTATCCCAGAAGCAGAAAGACACACATGGTATATACTCACTTATAAGTGGATATTAGACATATAATATAGGATAAATATACTAAAATTTATACACCTAAGGAAGCTAAACAAGAAGAAGGACCCTGGGTAAGATGCTCAATCCTCATTCAGAAAGGCAAATGGGATAGACATTGGAAGAGGGAGAAAACAGGGAACAGGACAGGAGCCTACCACAGAAAGCCTCTGACTCTACCCAGTAGAGTATTGAAGCAGATGCTGAGACTCACAGCTAAACTTTGGGCAGAGTGCAGGGAATCTTATGAAAGAAGGGGGAGATAGAAAGACCTGGAGGGGACAGGAGCTCCACAAAGAGACCTACTGAACCAAGAAATCTGGGCCCAACGATCTTTTCTGAGACTGATATTCTAACCAAGGACCATGCATGGAGATGGCCTAGAACCCCTGCACAGATGTAGCCCATGGCAACTCAGTGTCCAAGTTGAGTTCCGTAGTAAGGGGAACAAGGGGCTAACTCTAACATGAACTCAGTGGCTGGCTCTTTGTTCACTTCCCCCTGATGGGGGTTGGTGGGTTGAGAGAAGCCCTACCAGGCCACAGAGGAAGACAATTCAGCCAGTCCTGATGAGACCTGATAGGCTAGGGTCAGATGGAAGGGGAGGAGGACCTCCCTATTAGTGGACTGGGTGAGGTGCATGGGAGGAGAAGAGGGAAGGAGGATGGGATTGGGAAGGGCTGAGGGAGGGACTACAGCTGGGATACAAAGTGAATAAATTTAATAATAATAAAAAAAGACTCAGAAGAACTAGACCCCTGTTCTGCCTCCTCCTGTCCTTGCTTCTGTATTAGGGCTGCTGGCAGTCATTTAGCTTCAGAAATCTGAGGTATGACCTCTAAGAGGAGAACAGAAAGGCAAGAACCCAAGGCAAATACAGGTGTCTAGTGTGTGTGTGTGTGTGTGTGTGTGTGTGTGTGTGAGATGGAACCCTAACCTAGGGCCTGGAACCTATTTGCCAAGCATTCTGCCACTGTATAATGGATCTGGCCATCTTGCAGATTCACACACAGAACATACAGGCAGAAATTTCAATATAGACCTCAAGGATCTTACTGTAGTTAGTTGGCAGAGCTTTCAGTGGTTAGGTGACAGAGTTTGTTTATTTACTTACTTACTTACTTATATTTTGAGACAGGGTCTCACTATGTTGCCACTATGGTGGCAACAGGGTGCCACTATGTTGCTGGCTTGGAGCTCACTGTGTTTACCAAACTGTCCTGCAATTCTGCCTTTGCCATGATGAGGCAACAGACAACTTCAACCGTGATCCTCTCTATATGATTAAAAAAAAAAGTGATTTGGATTTTAAAATACAGGATGATATGAAACAAATTATCTGTGCCTGCTTTTAGTATAAGTAGCAAAGTTGAGGGCACTTGTGAGTGCTGACGCTGACAGCATGTAGATGGAGGGTGGGTGTGGCTAGTGGAGCCACTCTCTGATTGTTGAAACTATTCAGTCACAGGCTGCTTCCCTTCTGACTGCCCTGCTATGCAGCAAGTTCTCTGCTTTCTCTGCCCAGCTGGTGTGTGCTTTTGCTGGAAATGAAAACTCATTTTAATATTAGCCTAAGCAAGGCATAATTAGGAACACAAATCTGTTTCCAGGAAACAAGACAATTCATTCAGGAGCCGAGTTTCAACAACCTGTGGATTATCTGTTGCTGAGTTTCTCTCAGCCTCATTGCTCTCCCTGTAGTCAGAGCACTGTGTGCACATGCAAGTGTGCAGCTGTAATGGACTGTGCATAGACTCTCCCAGGCCAGTTCTGCTCTTCTATGTAAGTGGGATAGCTCATCTTCCTTTGTAAACTTGGAAGGGAGCAGGGGAGAGATGAGGTCCTTTATAGATGTAATGGGACAGGAATAGAAGTCACTATACGAAGGACTGAGACACATACAGTGTGTTTCGGGACTGAGTGCTGTTTCTGCTTTTCCTCACAGATCTGTCCTTGAACTTTGTCTTCATACCTGGCCATCTGCCCTTGTCAGCAGACTCATGTTGTCTGGAGACCCAGTTGCTTTTCCCTTTTGTCGACATTGCAAAGCTAAAACAAAAGTAGCCACCCACCTCTGAACTGCCAACTGCTTGTCTTTGAGGACTTTGTAATCTACACAAAAGTAGTCACATCAAGTGTTCACTTATGTAACCCAGTCTATTTGTGTGGGTGTGTATAAGTGTGTGTGTGTTAGTGAAACTTAGAATAAAAAAACAATTTTAGAAGACATTGCTTTCAGACAGGGCCCAGCTGTGATTGGGTGTTAGGCAGGCAGAAGGCCTTTGGCTGGCTTCTCTGTTATATAACAGTATCTAGGTAACGAAGCCTTCAAGACGTAGCTCCTTGCTGTCTTCCAGCCTTATCCCATACTCCTTCCCACTGCCTTCTCTGCACTTCTGCCACACAGGCACAGTGAAGTCCTAGATGTCTGTGCTCCCCACCTCCCCTAGCCCAGCTCTTCACAAATGTCTTCAGGCAACCTGGAATTATCTGCCCCATCACACGCAGTTTATTTCTTTGCCTTCATGCCTCAAGTTCATTGCAGTTTCTTATAAAACTGGGCTATGGTCCTTGACCCACATACAGTTGCATGGGTTTCCAACTATGCAAACATTTTTTGATTGTTCAGGCAAGTCTGTGTGCTAGAAACTAGTGTAGAGGGAGAGGTAGTAAAGGGTTTTAAGGGATCATCAAAGATCTCCAAACATCCACATCTATAACAACTTCCAAACAAATAGACTCCTGGGACTCATATACCTTGATGATATCCTGTTTTTTGTATGAGCCATTAAGTTACTACTCTTTATGGCACTTTGTACAGCATTTTAATAGATTTTACTTCTAAATTTCTTACAGAGAAGATATAGCTGCTGCAGCTGCTGTTTCTTCTTCTTCTTCTTCTTCTTCTTCTTCTTCTTCTTCTTCTTCTTCTTCTTCTTCTTCTTCTTTTCTTCTTCTTCTTCTTCTTCTTCTTCTTCTTCTTCTTCTTCTTCTTCTTCTGCTTCTTCTTCTTCTTCCTCTCCTTCTCCTTTTTCTTTTTCTTCTCCTTCTTCTCCTCCTGTGTTTCTCCTGCCTCAGCCTCCCAAATGCTAAAATTATAGGTATGTGCCACTATCCCCATTTTCTACTTTAGAAGCTATTTATAAAGGCTTGCATAAATACACATGAAAAGTGCAAAGCATACCATTGATTAATGCCTCTGGGGTAACTTCCACGGGTGTCATTTAATGGCATGGTAGAATGTTGTGAGATTTTAAATATTGTCTTGCATGTTCATCATTTCCCAAGGCCTGAAACAATAACTGCTACACCATAGACACTCAATAACATGTACCCGGTGGGTGGATAGACGGATGGATAGATACATAAGTAGATGGATGAATGGATAAATGGATGGATGGATGAGGCAATGGCAATGGTGATTCTAAAGCCTTCCTCCAGGAACTGCAATATGGTGGAATGAGAATACTAGCTTAATCTCAGCTCCTCAATTCTTGCCTTCCTTCCTTCCTTCCTTATTAAAGATCTTTAAAAAGACACATTGATCATTTTTTAGGTAGCATCTGTGATTAAAAAAAAAATAACCTTGGGCAAAGTACATAAGCAGGAGCTCTCTCTTGAATAAATTTGTAAAGCACACACACACACACACACACACACAAAATAGGAATAATGTTTCAGATGACTGGTGTACCTCTGGAGTCTTCACAGATGGGAGGTTAAACACAACCATTCTTATATGCCCTTCGTTTTTTCAGTCAGTTACAATCATTATAAATTATAAGAGCAATGCCTATGCAACTCAATATAAGTGTTAGATATCTCATATTTAAAAATAAAAAGTTTAAGCAGGCTGGAATAGAAAGAGAATATATAAGCAAAGTGGTAATTCCTATGGAGAGATGAACAATGTTTAGTGTTTCGGAAATAATGAAGATGGAGTGATTAATTCCATCTCTGAAGATGGAGGGAAGTTTCACAAAGCTGACCACCAAGCTTATCTTCCAGGTTGGTAGGATTTTGAAATTAAAAGGTTAAATGGATCTTCCAATTAACGGCAATAGCATGAACGTGTCAAGTGTCAGTCAGATCAGGTAATCAAGACAGTATGGAAAGGTCTGTTTCTGTTAGTTCTCTTAACAAGGAGTCCTACTCACCCAAAACCAAAAGAGCCAAGCCATTAGTATCCTCTAATTGAGAAACAGAACAGTGGAAAATGTGTCACATATTTAGTAAATTCTGGGACAAGTGTAAAATATCATTACATTTACAATTAAAATAATAGTACTTGTTACCAGACTTAATGTTCACATACACCTCCTCTTCCTTGAAGTGTTCCATTAGACCTGAAATAAAGAATAGCTTCCTAAGAAAAACAGAGACTTTTCCTAGAAAATTCTAAGCTGCAAAAGAGCATAAGACATCAGGTAGTTCTTGAGCCCCACACAGATGTAGAGTGGGAATCAAGTGGACAAAAGAAAGGGAGCCATGCCTGGGAGTGCAGTAGAAACTCTCGCACCAAAGTGAAGTGACTGTGGGTCACCAAGCCACTTTCTGATGCCAACTTACAAACAGCCCACAAATAGCCCTTTAAATGAAGGATCTATACAGGCACAAGAAACACACAGATTAGGAGACAAAGAGAAAAGAACGCACAAGGCCTCTCATTTCCTGATCTTCCGTTTCAAAGGGTTAATAATTCTTTCCATGTGGTAATAAGAAGAAGGAGGGGGCAAATATATTCTGGAAGGGTATACACTTACCACGAAAAGCAAAATCATCATCTGCTAGTGAGATGAATTTCTTCTGTGGTTTCCTGTTTCCCTTAGGGAGAAAAAACAAAAAAACAAAAACAAACAAACAAAAACCCTTCGTATTTGTTCTAGTATTTTTTCATAAGTCCATTCTTTAAAATGGTAACCCACTGGCAGAATTAGGGTCCCCACCTCATCCAAATCTTCATCACACACAAGATTCATTTGAAGAAGATGATGGTGGAAGTCTTTGCTATAAAGGTGGTATTTCTTTGATGAAGGTGCGGAAAGAAGCAAGGGGAGTCGGAGGCTATTTCAAGGGCTCACGTGGGACAGGAAGGCAGCCATACATCTCTGCCCTCATGCAACATATGCACTTTCTTCTCCAGGTACAGTGGTACCACTGCTGTTGTTTTGTCTGTGTGGGAGTATATGGGTGATAGGAATCAAGCTCTGACCCTCTGCAAGAATGTGCTTCTCACCACAAAACCATGTTCCAGCCCCCTCCTTATTATTTTAGCTAAGGAATGTGTCTCTTGGATAAGAATATACCAAATTATCTGTACACACACACACAAAGTCCAGTATTTCAGAATGATGAGGTGTTAACTGGTAGGTAATGCATGAGATCACTGGAGATCACTCATCCCCCCTCAGCCCTAGAAGAAATCTTACCAAAAGATGACAGATAAATGAGACAAGATAAACTATAGGAGAGAGCTTTGGGGGAAATATGGAAGGGGAGCAAAAGGTGGAGCATGGAGAGTTGTCACAAGACCCAGAAAAGTGAGAGGTCTTTGTGAGGAAGGTGAGAACAAGATAGCCAGTAAAACAAGTCTAGCCACCAGACTCTGAGTTTGCTGAGGATGCAAAATTGGGCTTATCTCTCCCCTCTGGTCTACTGAAAATTGATCTTGGGATAGAGGGGCTTAGCATTATTCAAGAGGAGGTATGCTCCTCAATCAGAGGACACCTGGAGCCCACAGAGAGAAAGAACAGTATCCGAAGTTTGAGAACACCTCATTGCAGTGTCAAGAGAGATCTCTGCTTTTTCCCTTAGCTATTCCCAGGACTATTCCCAAATCGTAAGAATATTTCTTCCATGTGGCACACTGATAGCAGTGGGTGATGGGGAATGGTCACTTACCAAAGAAAGTGGATTAAACTGAGGTAAATTAAAAGATTCTATTTTTCCTGCATAACCAAAAAGAAATGAATCGAGTTCCATGAATCTACTTTATGTGTTTAGGTCACATCTAGAGTACAGATGTTGTAATGAACTGATCTTTTGAAAAAAAAAAAAAAAAAAAAAAAAACAAAACACTGGAATACACAGATTGGAACAATTATGATTTGAAGGATACTCCGTTAAGGGTGGTGAAAAATAATGTCAGAGATGTCCTGGGGAAAGATTTTGAATACTATATATATATTTTTTATGTCATGCCAAAACTTCTGAGGACAGTTGAAAAATACGTAAAGATAGGAAAGGAAAAAAGAACAAGGTTATAAGGAAAGTGTTTTTAAAGAAGAGAGGGATGTAATCAGACCTGAGTTTTAGAAATATGATTCTGAGCTCAGTGAGAGGGTCATAAGGTGCTTGATACCAAGTCTGAAGTCTTGAGTTTAATATCTGGGAGCCACATGGTAGAAGGAAATAACTGGCTCCTGAAAATTGTCCTTTTACGTCCCTGCTAATGCCAGGGCATACCTCCCACAAATAAATAAATTTTTAGAAATTAGAACAAGAGAGATGATCAGTGGGAGATCAGTGCACAGAGAATGCAGGAAGGAGCCTGTTGTGAACACCCAGATACCAAATGCCCCAAATTAGAGCAGTGACTATGGGAAAGTTGCTTCCTGTGCCAGCACTTACCTGGCCCTTCTTCATAGATCCTACCTAGCTTTGGCAGTGCAATCTGAGGGTATTTTCCCCTTATCCCTGGCCACAGGCAATGGACTCCATGCTTCTTGATCAGAATGTCTCTGAGTGAGGTGCTGCAATCTTTTATGCACATCTAAAAGTGTGAGGATGGTAAAGGGATACGGTGCCAACAATGGTGGCCAGGAGTTCTGTGAACAAACAGTTCCATGCATTTCATAAAACTCCTCACAGACTACAAGAGCAAGAACTCCCAGTGGCAACACAATGCCACCTTAACTTACCATCTTCTGCTCACCACTACACCTCCCCCCAAACTCCATCACCATTCCCTGGCCTACTACGAAATCATATGGTACACATGGGACTTGTCTCAAGTTGTTTGGGTGGAAATCGGGCTAACAAAGTAATCAAAGAACTTGGTAATTCACATGGTGTCAAAGAAAGGGGAAACTTCTGAAATGACTGAGGTTTCCACAGGAGGTGACCGAACTGGTAACTGCTGGGGCTTCCAGATGTGTGTCCATCCCAACATGTGTGCGAGTGCACACACATAGCACATACCATTCTTATTTGCACAAGGTCTTGGGACATGATTTGGTTCTGTGAGCATCCAGTTGCACCATGGGTTGATATTTTTCTTTTCTTTGTCTGTTGATTTTACCCCCTTTTCTTCTCCTCTGCAGCCATGTCCTGTCCTATTTCCTTCCCTCATCTCTTTCTCACTGATATCACACAATCCATTTGCATGTTCCAAGGTAAAATTCTAACTAAGCTGAATATACAGAAAGAATAAATAATATCTTATTTGTTAAGGATAAGGAGCCAGGGATAAAGTTAGTCTCTCACCTACAGGGCAATCTTCTAGCAATAAGCTAACACCATGGGGTCTCCTAGGGACTGGCTGTGTAGTTTCTTGTATAACACAGCATGACTCAACTCTCTTTTCCACTGGGGTTGTGGAGGAGGCCCCTGTACAGGTAGAGCTTGGAGGCAGCCCACACCATCCTTCCTCAGAGGTTTTGTTCATGTCAGTATTGTACTGATGGTAGGCACCATGCAGCATTGATTATGCGTGTAGGTGAGTCATGTCACTATGAGACTGTGTTTCATACTGCAAAGTCACACTGACAAGAAAGAAATGTTAGTATGGAAGCCTGACCAATCAACTTGACAGACACTTGTTGTGCAATTGCGATGACCCCTGACTTCCTACATGTTTACAGCCAAGCAAATCAGCGGTAAGTTTGAAAATACTATAAAACTGAAATGCATTTGGTGAGTCTAAGCTATAGAACACCACAGTTTTGTATAGTTTGGTGACACAGTGTACAAAGGAGGGCTGCTGGTTTCCCTTGGTAACTGAGGAACGCACCTTGGTTTGCTTTCTGTTGCTGTGATGAACATCATGACCAAAAACATCATGACCAAAATAGGCAGAAAAAGGGTTATTTCAGTTTGCAGTTGTAGTCCACCATGAAGGGAAGTCAGGTCAGGAATTCAAGAAGGAACCCTGAGTCAAGGACTGATGCAGAGGTCATGGAGAAACACTCGCTTGGACCCCATGGCTTGCTTACCCTGCTTTTTTTATAGCACCTAGGACAACCTGCACAGCTGTGGTACCCCTAGTGGGCTGGGCCTTACCATAACAGTCAATAATTAAGAAAATACCCCAAAGAGTTGTTTACAGGTCAATCTGATGGAGGCATTTTTCTCAATTGAGGGTCCTCTCCCCTGATAATTATAGCCTGTGTCAAGTTAAAAACAAAACAAGACAGAACCTAACCAGAACAGAGTGTATATGTGGGAAGGGAATGTCACATCGAGTAGCTACAGCTCACTGCCACCACCAAAGAGAGTAATACACCAGGAAAAAATCCAAACTCCATGTTCAAAGTTGCTCTTGCCCCATGACAAAGCTGAAAACATTTCAAGACAGAAACCATTTCCCCTTAGCATTCCTTTCCATCTGTGATGGTTAACATCACAGCTTGACAGACTCTAGGATCACAATGAAGCCAAGACACTGGGCATACCTGTGAATTTTCCCAATGGGATTAAACTAAGGTAGGAACTGTGGGTGTCACCATTCCCTGGGCTTGGATGGCAGACTGAATAAAAAGAAGGCCAGCTGAATATCAACATTCGTGTCTCTGCTTCCTGACCCCAGATATAATGTGACCATCTGCCTCACCTTCCTGCCACCATCCCTTCTTTGTTACCTCCAACTACAAGACAAAATAAAATCCTCCTTCCTCCCTTAAATGGCTTTTGCCACGTATTTTGTCATAGTAATGAGAAACATACTGAGTCTAGCATCTCAGACTACTGAATCTGGAGTAGAGCAAACCAAAGCAGAAACCAGTCTTTCCTTATACATAATGTTGGGCCTTTGCAAATGGTTGGAAAATTCCAGCAGTGCGACCCCTGCCACACATTCACCACCGACGTCTCTGACATAGGTCACTGATTGGTTCCACAGGGCACATTGCCAAAGAAATTCCTATGTTAAGAAATGCAATTTTTTTTTTTTTTTAGAATTAAGAAAAAAAATCTTGTCTTTGCAGCAAAAGATCATTTTTCATTTCCTCCTCAAGCAGATACCTCCTCTGCGAGCTAGCTCCACCCTCATTTCAACTGATGCTGGCAAGAGCTGACCTCCTGTTGTCCTGAGTTCCCTACTGCCGTCTATCTTGGATTAGAAATATCTGTAGAAACAGAAAAGGAGTGAGAATATTAATACTCTTTAAAAATACCATGCTCTGTGTTCAGGGTCAGTTTCCCAAAGTCTTGCTTGGAGAGTTGAGGTGGAGAACGTTGGGAACTAGCCAAGGAGCTTGGTAAAACATAGCCAAAAGAGCTGCCATTTTTTCACATGCAGACAGTTGCATGGAAACTTGTTTATGCTCTGTCATGACTAGACAACCCAAATATCACCAGGCCTACATCAGCAGTTAGGTCTGGATTCTGTCATAGTCAGTCCCTCTGGTATTCAGAGATGCTGGCTCAGGAGAGACAGCACAGTTCAATTTCCAAATGCATCTGAAATCCTTTAAGCCCTTTGTTGGAGGCATTGCAAAATCACAGTGGGTATGAGCCTTTTTTCCCTTCAGTGGTTGCATCACAGCTACCAAGACAGCACAACTGGCTCTTTCTCCAGAGAAACGCTGGCATCTGTGGTCCAAAGGTTAAGCATGCTGGGGCCTGGCTTGTTGAATTGCATTTCATTAGAGAGTCCCAGGGAAGAGCCAGCTGAGCTCTGTGGCTCATGGGGAGTGGGAAGCAATCTCTTGCTATTCTTTCTCCTGGGAAGGCAAGCCACATATGGTGTTCTGCCTGTGGCACAAACAGTTAATTTCCACTGGCTTCTCTATAGCTTCAGCGGCTCTGAGATTGAAAGGATGGCTTCTTCACGGCTCCCTGCTCTCTGAGTTCCTCTTGAAATCTCTGCTTTTGTCCTGCAGACTCTTCTCCAGCAGCTTTGTCTTGCTGGGGAGGTAAACACTTGGCTTGGGATGGAGGGGAATTTAGCAGCTTTGATTTCTTGCTGCCTAACTCAGGGTCTGTGGAACAATTATTGTGACTCCTGAGATTGTTAACCATTTCTGCCTTACTCCCATACACAAACGTCACTCTCTGCTTCTCTTTGCCCTCCTCTGAAATGCTTACTAATGACTGTGGAACCACAGTGATCCACATGGAAGAAGAATCAGCTAAAGCAAACATAAGATACTTGGTGGTGATAGTGGCAATGATGATTATGATGGTGACAATTCTGGTGGCAGTGGTAAGAACAATATTCCTAACAAGCATTTGTTGAGATAATTTTATATTTTATGCACATTATGAAGTACTTCACACAAAGTCTCTTATTAAATTCTCTGATTCTCTCCAATGCTTACAGAGACAGGTATTCTTACTAACTCCATTTTGTAAAGAAAAGTAACCCCTAATTTACTAGAGACATGATTCTAACAAAAAAGAACCAGTGCTTAATTTTAGGGTAACACTAACAGTGGCTATGTTGGCTCCATGTCATTCTCAGAACTCTGTTCTAGAAGAAGAGAACTGATCACTGTTCCTCATGGCAACAACTCCTGAGACAATAATGGCAATGGCCATGATTATTGAAAGTTTTACATGTCAGACATTATGCTTGGAACTTCACACATATTACCTCACACAAACCTGCATGTTCATAAATAACAGAACAGCTTGAGCATCACAAACATAAACATCCCGATGCAGGAGTCTCTGCTAGCTGAAACATTCTGCACACTGGCATAATGCCATAAGTGGAAAATTCCACATCTAACTTCATGAAACAGACCGCAGGAAAAGTAAAGGCACATTGAAAATGTCGTTATATTTGGTGAACATGGCGGCACTTGCAGAAAGAGCACCCCAAGTTTGGGTTATACAAAAGAGAAAGGAAAGATGAAAAAAGAAAGGAAAGGGAAGAGAATGAAAGGAAGGAAAAAAAGGAAAATAAAAGAAAGGCCAGGACAAGATAATAATAAAATTTAAAAACTCTACCTTTAGGCTCCATAAGGCATAAGGAAACAGGTGAATGCCATGTTTTAACTTAAGTCTCATCAATTCACTGTATACATGCAAATATTTGAAAATTCAAAACAGTACAAAACCTTCTAGACCTCAGCTAATAACACTGCAGGCAGTTTATAATGCCACCAACACTAATGTAAAATAAACTCTGACAGCAAATAATGTGCCCTGCTCATCAGCTCATTGGTCTATGGGAAACTAAAATTCAGACCCAAAGCTATTGATTTCAAAGTCCAAAATATTCTCAAAGGCTGTTTCTTTTTCTTTTTTCTTTTTTCCTTACTGTTTTCTTAGGAGAAATGCCCAAGGAGGAAATTACATGTTGACAGTCTCTGTATTTACCAGCATGTGATTGGCAGGTCACCATGTTTCTACACATGCAGCTTTGTGCGCTGGATACACAGTGCAAGTCCACCTTCAGAAACAAGTGTCTGTTGAATCCACTACATGCTAGGCTCTACATGAGACTCTGGGATGTAGTACTTGTCTCTAAGGAGCCCATAGCTTCACAAGGAGGAAGACTTTTGGATACATACTTTGCTAAAATGCAGGGAATGAGTCCAGTGAGAGGCCTGTGTGCCCTTTCACGCTATAAGCACTTGGTACACTTGAACTTTGGAGAGAATCTGGTGTCAGCTAAGCACTATTTACAGATAACTTGGTTTCTACTGTTACAATTTTAGAGGGTAATGATGTTGTTAGACATTTGTGAAACTGAAAAGCAAGCAAGCATAGCAAATAAAACAATTATCAGTTGGCCAATCAATTACTGAGTCAGTCAGTTAGAACCTCCTACTCAGAAAGTTGCCCAGACCACCCCCTCCTTTGGAAGAACAGAGCTACTAGGTCAGGGCATCTGTGCTGAGCCCCACATAGTTCTGCCTTGCCCCCTGCCCAGGACAGCAGGTTCACAGTGCTCCCCTTCCAGCCCAAGTGGCTTGATTGAAGTTGGGACACTTTGTCCAGGGACAGCTGGAATCTCTCCTATAGGCCACTATGCTATGAGACTTGGAGAAGGTGGTCTCTACTATAACCACAGACTGGTAGCTCTCCTGGGTTGAGCCAGGAGAAAGGCAGGAAATTCTGGGAAGCCAAAAGAGGAATGAGGAAAAGGAAGCAGACAAGTAAGAAGCTGAGACAAGATCTCACAGTCCAGGGGTGCTAAAAGAACACCCTTGAAACTCTAACTCCCTTCAAGTTCAGGAGAACAAATAACTTTTCTGTTTGGAGGCCGCTGTTTTATTTTACTAAATTCTTTTAGATGTGCTCACTCTGCTGGGGTTCTCCTTCTTCCTGAAAAAAGATCTCTGTCTAGAATGCTCCCAGAACCTTCCAGACTATCACAACATCATCTTTAGAACCCATTATTTCATCTCAACTACTGTCCCAGCTAGGAACACCTAAAAACTGTAGGTGTGTTAGGTCACTGTTGTTGTGTCCATGTTTTAGTTGTAAGTTCTCCATGCTCCAAAGAATCATTGCCTGTTTGGTGCCAGCCAGCCTTCAACTCCCATGGTACTTCCTTCACATGGCTTCTATGACCTAGTGGCTGCAAAGCCATTCTGCCTTTTCTACAGAGCTTGGTCAGCAGATCTGGTCCTTGCCTGTACTTACTCCGTCTATTAGTGTTACCAGCTCATCTACCAGAACAGACTGTGCTCCAAGGGGAGAGGCTTCCTTCTTATCATCTTCAAACACCACCTGACTTTAGCAAACAATAGATGCTAAAAATGCAGTTATAGGGCTGGACAGACAGCTCAGCAGGTAAAGTTTTGACAAGCCGGATGACCTGAGTTTGATCCCTGGAACACACATGGTGAAAGGAATGAAGGGACTCCCACAAGTTGACCTCTGACCTCTACAGGCATGCTGTGGCTTGTGTGTGTCCCCTACTCACAAAAATAAACAAATGTAAAAGATAAAATGGAGATACAAAATTAATAAATAGATAAGTTCAAATTACTAGAGCGCATAATTTTAAAATATCAACATTGAAATTCTAGAGAAAAAGTGACAAGCAAAGATACTAGATCACATCAAACATGTTCATGTCCCAAAAGCAGTTGTGCATTCAGTCAGCTCTCTAACTGAAATGCCTGTGCGACTGTATCATACACTATATCACACACTCCTTTGAGAAGCTGGTACCCAAGAGTTCCCATGCTCTGTGTCTTCAGTGATGGGAGGGAGCTCTTGTTATCAGCTTACCATGTACTTTTTACCATAGGATGTGGTAGGCAATTCTTATATTTATTTGTTCATTGTCTCTGAGAATATAAGGGAATGACCTTCCTCTCTCTTGCTAAGGCATCCTGTGCTCCTGAAGAGTACTCAGAATAGAAGTGATGTGCAATCAACTAGCACCACTGGAGGAATGACTAAAGGAGGAAGGACTGAGAAATGGAAATGCACAAGGGTCATTGCTTCTCCCTCACTCACTCACCGCTGCAAGCACATAGACTCCTTGATGTCCTGCCTAGATCCTTCCCAAGCCAGTGCCATTGTCCCAGCTGGCTGCCAGAAGTCCAGGATGCTCCTTCTTCTGAGAACTGCCCTCAGAACCGTCTCTCCCTGAAATGTTCAAAGAGGTTGCACATTTCCCCTAGAGATGGCCAATGACTGATTAATAGAGATAAGAAAAGTTCCACAGTATTGTTTGCCACAGGATCAAATTGAGTGTACCTACCTCTTCATTGTTTCTCTCACTCCTTTGCAGTTTTACTTGTAAGTACTCTCTCAAAAGAAATCACTGATATAAAAATCCTGCCATTCCCCCTTTATTTCAAGAAGCAAATCTAAGATACCTGGGTTATTTATTATCTATTACCTGTCAGTGTTGTTTGATTTTTTTTTTGTCTTTGTAGACAGGTTTTCTCTGTGTAGCCCTGGCCATCCTGAAACTCTCTCTCTCTCTCTCTCTCTCTCTCTCTCTCTCTCTCTCTCTCTCTCTCGACCAGGCTGGCCTCAAACTCATAAATTCGCCTGTCTCTGGCTCCCAAGTGCTGGGATTAAAGGCATGTGCCACCACCACCCGGCA
This sequence comes from Meriones unguiculatus, assembly GCF_030254825.1. NCBI lineage: Eukaryota > Metazoa > Chordata > Mammalia > Rodentia > Muridae > Meriones > Meriones unguiculatus. The sequence goes on from NC_083349.1 coordinate 154,399,915, forward strand.
CTTCTTTACCCATTTGTAAATTTAATTTAACCTAACCTTCACAACTTCGCAACTAGTTTGCAAAACCATTATCTCTGACTTACTCAAGCTCATCAGGTTAAATAACAGTTAATGTATTCCACATGGTCAAGGCAGGATCTGAACACTGATTGACCAACTCTAGTCTATGAGACTCATATTGCTCTACAGTCATACATTGTTATCAGAATCTGAAATGCCCAGATGGACCCTTGCTTAAAGGCTTGGTTCCTGCATGTGGCACTGTTTTAGGGTGTAGAGGCTTTAGGAAGTGGTCTCTGGTGGCATTAGAGCAGTGGAGAAGGCCCTTGAGGGTTAAGGACACCTCTAGCTCCTCAACACACCCTCAGCTTCTTTTTTATGAACAGCCACTGAAATAGGCACCTTCTGCCATGCCTTCCTCACCACGACGGCTGAAACATCTCTGAAACCATGAGCCAATGCAAATCCTTCCTCCTTTAACTTGTTTCTATTAGGTGTTTTTGTCACCGTGATAACAAAATAACTCACACAGAAAATATTCAGAAATATTTTAATGGCAAAAACATGTTCTGTGGCTGGCCCCAGATAAACAAGGTATGTAATTAATCTCAACTACAGAATCCCTAAATTGTAAGGTAATCGAGTCACTTTTCCTTTGCCAAACTGACTCTCCCTGCACATTCTGATGAAAGCCTGGCTTCCCAGTTGAGGTAGGGGTGGGGTTTGGCAATTTTCACTATGATCTGGCCCTAAAATACATTCTCAGGACAATAGGCAGACAGGTAGACCTGTCTGCTATTAGACGAAGATGTTCAGAAATGATATGTGGTACTCCCCAAGGCCACACAGCACTTTCTCATCAGGCTCAGGTGTTTCAGATCCCTTAGCAAGTGTCGGAGACTGTTGAGCTATTGTCTTTTACAAACCCACAGCTTTCACCATTACTGAGAGTGATGGACCACCAAGAGAAATTGGTTTTGGCTTTAGTTTCTCCCCTCCATGTCTGATTCTATTAGTCAAGAATGGGACAAAGGAAGGAAGGAAGGAAGGAAGGAAGGAAGGAAGGAAGGAAGGAAGGAAGGAAGGAAGAGAGAGAGGGAGGGAGGGACGGAGGAACAGAGGGAGGGAGGGAGGGAGGGAGGGAGGGAGGGAGGGAGGGAGGGAGGGAGGAAAAGAGAAAAAGGAAAAGAAAAAACAAAACAACAACAAAAACATGGACTGGAAAAGGGCTCCTATCTCCCAAGTGTAGTACACACAAGTTTATCAACCATTACCAAGTGGAACTTGGATTAGTTGATATGTAGAACTGAAATCTATAAAGTGTCTAAAATTGAGAGGAATGAACTGCTCATTTCTTTTGGAGCTGTGTTATAAGGGAGATTTTGGTTTCTAAATATTTGAACCATTTTTCCTGGTCTGAGTAAGTAGAAGCCAACAGTAGGTAGATGAAAGACCAATCATACATGAGAGACAGCACCTCAGCACAGTGCTGATGGAAAGAAAAGTTGTTGAAACTGTGGCTGGTAAGGGATTGCTAGTTCTTGCAAATGAATTAGCAGCGAGAATTCCAGGTGAGATTACTGACTGCTATATTCTTTCTGTGACTAATATGCTTTGTTTCTGTCAAAACGATGTACCAAATTATCAGGCCCTATCTAGATTTTATTTGCTCTCAAAAACAGTGCATTTTGTACCAAGGAAGAAAATAGAAAAACAAAGTTATTTCATTAATTCTGCAGTATGGAAAAGAAAATTTGCAACCTGGTCTCCAAATTAAAAAAAAAAAATCTGTAACTGCAGTCTACAGATGGCTATACTGTCTTGCTTGTTTTGGACCAGTGGTTCTCAACTTTCCTAATGCTGCATCCCTTTAGTACTGTTCTTCATGTTGTGGTAACACACAACCATGAAATTATTTTTGTTGCTACTCCATAACTGTAATTTTGCTAGTATTGTGAATCATGATATAAATATCTTTTGGAGATAGAGGTTTGCCCAAGGGGTTGCAATCCACAGATTGAGAACCCCTGCTTTGGACAATTTTGTGCTCTAAAGAAAAACCTCATAAAACAAAGATTTTCAAGTATTTTCATTATACTTGGCTATCAATGCCTTGAACTATATTTTCTGTAGTAGTGACAGGAATTGGAGTCAGGATCTTGTCCCTGCTAAGCAACCTAGGATGCTGCTGTGTCTGAAGACTGTGATCAGTCACTTCCATGAGATTCTGTACAGAGACACTTTGATCCTGTCTGTCCTTCAAAGAGTCAACAGCTTGGTTAGAAACACAGCAATATAGCAGCTCCAGAAACAAGGTTCCCTATGTCCATTGATAAAGACAGACATTGTGACATATCTATAGTGCATTCTCTAGTTGTCCTATGGGAAAAAAATGAACACCATTGGGATAAGAGTAGCAGCAAAGAACCTAGTTAGAATCCATCTGAGGAATCCATGGGAGAGGGGCAGCTGCTTGGGACTCTACCAATATGTTTGGTTAGCCAGGCACATGGGTTAGTTTGGAGCTGGGTGGCATGATGGATTAGTCCTGACCTGTGAACTGTAGGCAGAAATAACATGGCTCATTTCAGACCAGTGCTGATGCGAGGTGTGACCTTCTGTGTCCTCCTGTCTCAACCTGGGCCTGATGACATCCCACATTTTGGAAGGATCTAGTGTGGGGTGGAACTCCTTATGCTTAGGGTTGAACTGACATGGAATCTGGCCTAAGTGCAGCAAATGCATGGGGTTTAAAGCACAGGGGTGGGGTTATTATTTTTTTTACTGCAGTACAGTGCAGCAGATTCTACATGTAACACTAACTGGGGACATGAGCAATCAGGATTAGGAAGCAGTTGTGATAGATCTCAGGAGTTTCTGGTGGACTGAAGATAAAGGACACTGAAAGAATTGTTAACAAGGAACCTGAGATTAGCTAAGGCACTTATCAGTTACAACTCTTGCCTCCACTGACCTCAGCATAGTCTCTAATCCTGTTCCACAAGATGCTTTGGAAACATCCTCAAGAAAAGTGGTGAGTGACTTGATTGCTGTAGTTGGGACTGACAGCTCCCTTGCACCATCCAACAGTGTTTTGACAGTCTAGGACAGGCTTAGAGACACTTGATCAGAATTTTGATTTTATTATGGAGAGCTAGTGAGTTGGGATGAGGGGTGCACAGGCATTTTCATTTGCTTCAGCCTCTCAGAAAGAGTAAAACCTAGGGCATTTTTGTGCTATCACCAACAACAAAAGTCAGGAAAAACAAACACTGAAGAAAACAACAACTTTTGTGAGAACCATAAATCAGGAAGAATGAACTGATCTCCAATAATGCCTCTAGTGATGTAGGTGCACATCGCAGTTTTCCCTAAAGCAGTGACCGGTCACACTGGATTTAAGGAACACATCAAAGGCCCTGTTGAGTTCTTGTCCTCGAATCACTGTTGCCCTGGCACAACCTTGTTGTTAGATCAGTTATAATCACTATGTCTTAGCCATGAGATATTTTTCAGATTTCTTTTTCTGATCATTTTATTTACTGATTTATTAATAATCTCACTGGTAATCATTTTATTTACTGATTTATTAATAATCTCACTGGTAGTCCCAGCTATCCTAGTGATCACTACATATATAGGCTGGCCTAGAAATCTTGGCAATCCTTCTTCTGCCTCATCCTCCCAGGTACTAGAATTGCAGTTGAATGTCATTGTACTCAGTTTAACTTAGCTATTGAAAACCAGGAATAATTAGGAGGGTTGCACTAAGAGCCAAATAATGTAATACACATAAAACTTTTGACAAGCTAGATAATGCTAATCTAGTATGCAGAACTTTTATTAGTTTTGACCAAGATTCAGCGTTTTTTCTTCCATTTTGAGCCCACATGTAATCCTGATGAGACTACGGAGGAAAATTTAAGTCTCAGCCCAAATACAATGCCATTTTCAAGATATCACTGGCCCTGGACCCAACATATCAACTCATGTGAAGGAATGAAATGGCTTCACTGTGAGCTTTATTTGAACTAATGAAATCAGCAGAGCATGCTCTCATTAATCAAATGTTTGTTAAGCAGTTTATGGCCCTAATCACATAGACTAAATTCAGCTCTATTGTCCCCACCCCAAACATACCCCACCTCTGTGAGGCCAAAAGGGGGAACATTGTATTTAGACCTAGTTCCCACTCATCCCAATACCAATTTCCCAATTGAATTATAACAATGAGATCAGAGCCTGGCAGCTGAGCACCAAGAATCAAAGGTATTGAAGGAAGCAGGAACCAAAAAGAAGTTCAAAGTGGCCTCATAGTGAAACAGTACAGGAAGTAAAGCTAGAGGCCACAGCTCCATCACAGCCTGCCTGAGAGAGAATAAGCCATCTTGTTGGCAGTTTGAGAGCATGAATGATACAACTCTATGAGCATCTCTTCTTAGGGTATAAATATTAGATGCTGCCTTGATTCTTTCCCTTTGGGACACTTAGAGAAAAAAACATACCACCTAGCCCCACAGCCCTTATGTTTAGTTTATAGCCAAATGAGTCCTAGATTTTTTAACAAAATTTCCTCTTTGAATTTCTCTCTAGTACACCCAGCACAGCACAATTAGAAAATGGAGCAACAGTACAGGAAACATGGAAAGAATGGCCAAAAGGCTGGACCAGAGTCCAGATCTGCTTGAAAGCGATCATGTCATCCTCAGGCCCCATTTTTGAGAACTCACCAAATATTCTCTGGTAGTTTATTATGATGACAATATTAAGAAATATATCTGCTGGGCATTTAGGTCTTTGGAACAAGGTACACACACACACACACACACACACACACACACGCACACACACAATCCTTTAACTTATCTTTCTTTAATTGAGTGTAATATAGTTAGGCAGACAGGTACAAAATCCACATGAACGTGGTATAGAAGGCAATGCTGAGGTTTTCACACCATGGCGTCTCTGAGAGGGCACCAACACTGAATTTTGAAGGCACATAAGAGGCTAGTTTGGAAGACACATAAGAGACCAACTGTGGTGCATTCCTGAAACTGTAGCATTCTGGAAGCTGAGACAGGGGGATTATGAGTTCAAAGCTAACCTGAGCTATATAATAAGACTCGGGCTAAGAAAATCATTACCTACAAAAGACAAATGAGAAAGAAAGAAAAAGAAAGTGTGTGTGTGTGTGTGTGTGTGTGTTTGAAAAATAAATAAAGGCAAAAAAAAACCCAAAAAACAAAACAAAACAAAAACAGCATTTCAGACACAAGAACCGGCCTGGAGAAACAGGAGGAGCCTTCCCTCTGGGAACAATGTTGACCTCAGCATGGAGAGTGTTTGCTGTGTAAGAATGGGATAAGCATCATGGGAATCTGCTATAGAAATCTGAATTCCGAGGGACATTTAAGAGCTAGGAATGTAGATATGGCAGTCATCAACTTCTGGAGAGGTGGGAAAAGAGCCAAGGAAGCACAGCAAGGGAAATAACGGACAGTGAGGTTTGCACTGCTTGGGACACCCAGAATTAAGAAGCAGAAAAAAATGGCCACAGAAAAATGAGTACTGAGGGCTAAAAGGAAATCCAGAATACTGATAGTTTTAAGCATATAGTCTATAAAAACAAAAAAAATGCAACTAAATTAATATGCATTCCATTTAGCAACATGAAGAGTTTCTGCAAGTTTCCCAGAAGTCTACTCAGTGGTGTGGGAGTCACGGAGCAATGAAGAGAGCTGCAGTTGGCTTGTGCTCCCATCCTAAGAAAAGGAGTGAACTGAAAATGATCTCAGACAAGACAAGACATTTTTAAACTAAAAATCAGAGGGCACTGTAAGCTGAAGCCAAAAAAGGACTAGAAATGAAATCAATGGAGATTGTCAAGGAATGCAAACTGAAAACGTAAAGCACAGAGAGAACAACCTTGGACAGGGCAGTTCCTCATACATTCTAAGCATATCCACTGTAGTATCTGTAACTCAAGACCCAGCACAGGCACAAAGAAACATGCATAATCAGTTTTATATGGAAAACAAAATACCAGAGAATATTTACACTCTGCCATATTGTAACCCCTGCATTTTACTTTCTCTACTAGCTCATTTCATTGACAAAATCAAATCTGCCAGTTAGATTTCATGACCCACTGACTAACAAGGAAGGACCCAATAGATGCCAAGACTCTTCAATTCCTAAGATTAGATGAGATAGAAAAATTAGAAAGAGACAAAAACAAACGTTCAGGTACAGATGGGAAGTCAAAGCAGTTGAGGCTGTAGATGCACACATCTAGACATGGATGAGGTCATGTGTTAAGTATTCAGAGACTAGAGTCGAGAAGAGAGGCAGGGATAAGAAGGAGGCCATCCAGAAAAGCTACTGCCAACAGAAAGGAATGCTGAGCAAGGACAAGGACATGCCCACTGCTGTCCAGGCCCATTTAAGCCAGTGTTTGTTTTAGCATGAGCAAGGATGATTCTGCAAAGCTCCATCAGGTTCCATCAGGCTCACCAGTTTTGTCTGGTACTCTTTCACCAGAAACAAGCCATAGTTACAGAATACATACTGAAACAAAAGTACACCATTTGATGGGCTCCTTTGTTGAATGAACGACAATGCTCCTTTCAATTTCTGTCCCCCACCCACCTCTGACAGAACAGACACAAGCACTTTCCCTATAGTCTCCCAAACAGATACACATCCTCCTCCATCTTCATCAAGGTTTTTCTTCGGAGCACAAAAAATGGTCCAACTGTGAAACTGACAACACCAAGCATGGTCTTCGGCACTCTGTAGGTACAAATTGCTTACTGACTAGCATCTGTTTGCCATGCATTGCAGAGGCATGTCAGTAGCCATCCTTTGTGTTTATACTGTTGGTCCAACAGATCACTTCCATATCATGCCACTGTAATGTTGGAAACAATATGGCTTCTGTCATTCATTTGACAAATATTTATCAGGCAGGGACCATGTGCCAGATGTTCCAGCACAGAGACAGAGTGTAAACAGGAAAAACATGGCTCCTGCATCAAGTTGCTAGCATTCACTACTGAGGAAAAAGGAAGACAAGAGAGACAATTTTCTTCTTCTTCTTCTTCTTCTTCTTCTTCTTCTTCTTCTTCTTCTTCTTCTTCTTCCTCCTCCTCCTCCTCCTCCTCCTCCTCTTCCTCCTCTTCCTCCTCCTCTTCTTTTGTTTTCTTCTATTCCACCTCTTCCTTCTCCTTCTCTGTCTTAGTGATGTAAAGATAATAGAAAAGAAGCATGAGGGAGTAGAGTAGAGAAACCCTGCCGAAACATGTAACTTGGAGCCTGGAGCTGAAAGACAATGTGGCTATGGCCTTGTCATAAAACAAAAACAAAAACAACAACAACAAAAAAAAAAAAAAAACAGGACGGAGTGTGTAGGGCTTGTAGGCACACTGAAGACACACATCTCTTCTACAAGGCATTTCAGTTAGGGAAGTGATGAACAGATTGTCATTCCTCAGTGTCTGAGCATGTAGCCAATTGCTTATCAGAATGAGGTGACTCAGTGGCAAATAAATAAAAGTCAAAGGTCTGTTTTCTGTGAGCCTTTGCTCACTTTCCCCCAGGTATAAACACTGATGACCATCATCTGCATCTTGAGACCTTTCCCATCCATTCTCCCAAAACACTTCAGTCATTTGAGCTGAGGTCTCTTCTCTTTCCTGTCACTCAATCTTGAGGCCAAATGATAATTTATAGTAATGAGAAGCAGGACTTTCCATAACAGGCTTGACTCTCCCAACACCTTTGGATCAGACGTAGATTTTATCATCAAAACAGAACAACACAGACATCTCTCTGTTCAGGTTCTAAGTTTTCCTGGAGTCAGCCCTGCTCTTCGGACTCCATCACATACCAGAAGTCTCAGCAATACTCACTATGATTGCCCTCTTTGTTTCCTACTCCACTCCCTGTTCTAAGGAGCCTCAGCATCCACATGACCCCCTTCCTTCCCTTTCCTCAGTTCCAAAGGTTACTGCAGACTGAGCTAGTAGGTAGAGTTGACTCTATGAAATACACCCTGCTGGGTGTGGTAAAAGAAATTTAAGCTCTTAGCTCATGCATCTGGAATTCACCTTGTGTCTGTCTGTTAAGTGTAAATCTTCAGGTTTAATGATTAAGTAGAATGACAACAGAGGCTTGTGCAAGATGGGCGATGGGTACTCAAGAATGGCTGCTTTTCCCTGTGAGGCTAGAAGCCTTGCCCTGGAGTCTAGGCCATGAAGTTGATGGAAAACCTGCCCTTTACCAAAGCTGCCACCTCACATTCTTATGGAGGAGGAAAGTTGTTGACACCTTAGGAGGGAAAAAGGAGGGAGTTATTTTTATCTTCTTTCTACTCCACCTTTGACTTCTGCATTGTCCATTCTGAGACTCCCACTCCCAGGCCTTTAAAAGAGCCCTTTGGAGGAACTTTTGCCTCTCTTAGCCCCTTGTACCTGTAATATTAAAATAGTTAAGTTAAAAACAAGTTTTTCTAGTATTAAAATGACATATAATTAACTTGTCAGCTTTGAATCCAAGTTTCATAGTTTATCTTATAAGTAAGTAGCCCTTTGTGTAGTGGGCTACGAGAACTGTCCTCACTGTGGTTATGAAAATGGAATTAGACAATGTCCAGTGTCTTGCACATGAAACTGTTCACTTTTGTCATTGTCCTTTGCTAATCTGAGAACAGCTGATAACAAATAAAATCATGGACACTTGATGACTCAGAAGTTGTCTGTTGCAGCTGATCCTCACTCTCCGTTTGGTGTTGGTGGCAGTATTTTGCTCACTGGCTCTATCTACCAAGGTTAGGAGCTGGGGACAAGGTGAATGCCATTCATTTGGCTCTGCTGTGTGGTGTAGTTGGTCTTCTGAACCGATGAATTCATTATGATAGAACTAGCAATCATTTTCTTCAGAGTCAAATGCAGATCCAGGGTATTCCCAAGCCAACCATAGCTCTAGAGCTCTCATTTCCTAAAGCCTGATGCAATCTTTCCACAGGTTTGAAGGCAACAAGATACTCACTCCCCTGCTTATTTGTCACTGCCTGTCCCCATACCTAAGCCCTATCCTGTCTTGCCAACATGAAATCGACTCATAGGGCTTTCAGGTGCTCATGCCTCAGACCTCCATGGCAGTGACTCACATCTCGGTTACTGTCGATGGGGTTCTGGACTTTGTACACTATTCTAATAACACATACCTGTGCCCACATTCAAAGGCTTCCATTCGTTAGTGAAACTGACCTCCTTAACCCTAAATGCACCTGGTTTTTAATTCCCTGTCTTTAGACCTTTGCTCCCTTTGTTTACTTTCAGGAATACTGTCTCCATTCTTTACCTTCCCTCCTGCTGACCCCCATTATCTCATTTTGTCAATATTCTTCTGTCTTCTTGAGTTTAACTCAAACACATTCTCCTTGCAGCTTTGCTCTTGCCTCCCCTATCTCTCTTCTTTTAAGGCTCACCTTATCTTATGCACAATTCACTTGGAGCGCCATTTTCAAACTACACATTCTTCCTCCAGCTCACTATATCATGCTAGGGAGTCACATCTCTGACATTTAGTTTGAGGTCCTATAGAACGTCTCAGGCATGACTAAAGGTTGAGCTGCAGATCCAAGCAAGTCCTCCATAAGTTAAATAACTTATCAACTATCCCTCATGGGCTAGCATAGTGTCCAGGTGCCACGGACACACTGGTGATTAACTAGACAAAGTCTTTATTCTTGAAGACCCCATGTTTTATATTAGAAAAATTCCAGAAGTATTTAAAAATAAAAATGCAGAATGTTGCCACAGAAGGAGAGCGCATTTCAGACTGGTTCCTCTTTGTTATTCTGGTAAAGTGATGCTTAATTAAGTTTCTACCAACCAGTGTTCATTTTAACAGATATCACTGCATTTGATCCCAACAACAATGCTAAGAATTCAAACCTGTTGCTACATTTGCTACTTATCAACTATCCCTCATGGGCTAGCATAGTGTCCAGGTGCCACGGACACACTGGTGATTAACTAGACAAAGTCTTTATTCTTGAAGACCCCATGTTTTATATTAGAAAAATTCCAGAAGTATTTAAAAATAAAAATGCAGAAACAGTGGCACATTGAAGGCAAATACTCTACATAAGCCCATGAGAGCAAACATATGAGGAGTCAGAGTCTACTTTCCTCTGAGACATTCTATCCACCAGCCATGGTATCACCCCCACCCCAGGACTGTGGGCAAGAGTCTCCATACTGACACAAGCCACATGACCCATAGGGTGCGTTTACTGGTTTTGCACTTAAAAGTTTCTCAGTAATCAGTCTTCATTGCTAAAGCCCTACACACCACTTGACGCATTTTCAACTGGAAACATTTGTGCCATAAATTTCAACAAATTCTAGCCACACTTTCAGAAGCATCACCAGCCCCTTTATCTAGAGAGTGTTACAAGAGTAATTTCCACTAATTTAGGTTCCCATGTCACCCGCAGCCACAGAGCTGCCTCTTGACAGGGTCATTACATCCTAGACTCCTCATAGGACCTAGTCTCTGAGACTCCATGTTTCTGCACACAGGGTCACTGATAAGCTTGTAAAGAATCTTTCAAAAATTGTATTCGCAGCATAAGCTAGTCTTAGTAGGCTTTGATGTGACTTTTATCCAAGATCATCTGTGGCACAGCTATAGACACAGAATAGTCTATAGAAGAAGGCATGCAGAGGGAGCTGGGGGTCAGGCTATGTTTTCCTGACTACCATACATCTGAAACATACTCCTCTTACAGTAAATATTTGCTAAGTAAAGTAAACGAGTAAGTTATTTATTTTTAAGTCACTTTGAAAACACTATAAGATGATCTATAGAGTATGGTCAAAAGAAAATTAACTTCATGTTAAAAATAATTTTGATTCCTGATTCCACTCTGAGGTATATGGTTGGCAAGACACAACATAACGAAATGCACCTATGAGTGTATTTGTGTTCTTAGCTTGAGAGTTTCCTAATGGAGAGTGTTCCAAGTCTCAGAAACACCAGTTATAAGGAAATACACCTATGAGTGTATTTGGGTCCTTAGCTTGATAGTTTCCTAATGGAGAGTGTTCCAAGTCTCAGAAACACCAGTTACCCCAAACAAGCAAATGTCTCTTCAAACTCCCAGGGCTCTGCAATCTGTGCTGTGTCACAGGGCACTCTTGTTGACTTCTGAGTAGAGCCAGTGAGTGAGATCCCAAGAACCAAGAAGGAGCTTGCTCAAAGTGTGAGAAGGTAATAAAAGCTTTCTGTTTGACATTTCCACAGAAGTTACCACCAAGGGTACCCCCAATGCCTTTGACACTGCCCCTGCTCTGTTGCCAAACCCAGAACAAAGTAATCAACAAATGCTGCTTCATCTTCTCCTATGAGAGGTCATCATAACACAGCCACTGTCTTTAGGCAAATCTTCAACATCAATCAAAGAAAAAATAAAAAAAAGTGTGATGAACAATGGCCGGGTCACTGCCAAGCCCTACTACCTCAAGGAAAGCCTCTCGCTGGTGCTTTTGACAGGCACTCAAGAGTTAGTGCTCTTGCTACTTTCTGATATGTCTGTGAGATAGATAACATCATACTCCACCTACAGATAGAGATGGTGATTATGGGAGAGGTTAGAAAGTTCCCCCTTGAACACACAGCTTGTGACTAGTTAAATCCACAGGTGTCTTTGCAGATTAATTTTTACCACACTAGATCTTCAGCTGTGAAACATCGTCTTATGATCTTTTCCCAGTTCTGTTTAATTTCCTTTAATTCATTTAAAAATTGATGCTAAAAAATATTCCAAGTTCTATATGTGGTTCAAATAATTAGTTGTATTGATTAATTGAATTAATTAATCAAGTTCAGTTGTGATAGGTATAGTTGGATAATATCATGAAGACTAGGACACAAAATTCGATGTTTATTCTGACACAATATTTTATGACACTCTATTTTGTAAAGTGAGCATCACTTTATAAAATAAGAGTAAAGGCAGTTATCAGGGGCTCCAAAAGAGAGGGGATTTGGTCTTGCAGAGCAGAGCCTGAATTACTTATAGAAGATGAAGAGTGTAACCTGGACCTCAAATGTCTGCTAGTGCTCAACAATACTTAAATTTCACAGACAGCATGGTACACATGCTCCTCTCACTTGTCTGTTTAGGTTGAGAGAGCGACTGTGTAAACTGAACCTGTTATTATTTCCAACATTTTAAAGACAAAAGAATGCCAAGTGCCCATAAAAGCCCATCTCTCAGGACAGGGCTCACTTAAAACGCTGTGACATTCAAAATCTATCTACCTTTCATTTCTTCCTGTGGTCATTGCTTCTGTAAGTCAGACCCACACACAGATGTCCAGATAATTCAGACAGCTTCTGTCAGCTTTTTCTCTTCACTCATAGAAGATGGGCCAAGGGTTAGTTTCCAAAGTTTAAAAGCAAAGCGATGCCTAGTTAGAAATTCAGGTGGCTTTCACCATGTGTCAGACAAGGTTCGTATGCTTCTTACTCATTGCTCTCATGTAACAAATTCAGTAATCCAATCACTGAAACTGTTGGTGTTTCTACCGTAGAGATGGAAAAGCTGGGGTGTTAATGGGGTTAAACATGTTCCTGAGGTCACCCAGCTGTTAAGTCTCAGCACTCAGTTTTAAGCTAACACAGCTGCTGGGAGTCCTCCACCAGCTCCTTGTTACCCAAACTAATTTGTTACCCCAAAAGCAGCAAAAGAGGGGGGAGTACTATGATTCTAAAAATTAAGGCAAACCAAAAGTGGTTTTATTTATTGTATTTGGATCAATGTATGGCCACATATATAACAGTCTAAATTTTGTGAGCTTAGATTTGAAAAAAATACACTGCTAAGATGCACGCATTGCTAACTTCCTGACTACAAGCATGAATCAATATCACTCCAGAACCACTTTCAAGTCACTCTAAAGTCACTTGTGAAATGATCATCACTTTATATTTTATTAATATTTTCTAGTTAAATCAGTTCCCCTATGTGTAGTTTTGTACTGGCCTCTTCCACGCACATTTTGAGAATCTTGGTATAATTAATTTAGTTTCTTGATGTTTAATATCTTGATGTTTACTCATGTTGTCCCATTTTACTAAAAATCTTTCTTTCTAAGCCTCATTTTAAGAAGAAAACCATCCCATCCATCTGTAATTTATTTAACCAAATCTCCAGGCATTTTGATTGTTTCTTCTTTGTCAAGTTAAATACTCCAATAACCTTCCTTGTATGTTTTTTATTGAATTGCTTTCTCAAGCTTTGTTAGGTTTGTATCAGATTTGGTTAGTGACTCAATCCTTAAGTACTAAATATCTAAAAGTTCTACCTCTGTGGAAGGATTGAGGATACTCTGGTAACCTCGTATACAAAGGAATGAGGTTCTCTACACCTAGGCATCTGGCTCACTCAAAGGCTGTGCACCCACCACCAGCAGTTAACACTGCATTTCCCTGAATCCCACATGAATTAAGGACTCTATTTCCCAATTTGAAAGATGAAAAAACATCATAACTCTCCATTGCTTTCGTATTTCTTTGATTCCTGCTGAGGTCAGACATTTATTCTATATTTGTTATGCATAGATGTTTAATTTTTAAACTCTTGCTCAAGACTTCATCTAATTGAAGAATTTTCCTCATTTCATAGTTCCTTGTAGCTTGAGAAAATGAATATCTGAAGTATTCCCTGAAAGCCTTAATGTTGCCTTTTAGTCCCCATAGAAGTCAAGGTCAGGCTTTTAATTCTTGTAGCTCTCAGAAATCTAGGTTGTTACAGAAAATCAAATGGGCTCACCATCTGCTTTGAGAGTTTGCAATGACCCGGGAAGGGACACTAAACAAAATTAAGCAGGAAGTATTCTGCTGGTACAAAGAAGGTCAGTGGTTGGAGGAGCTCTTGTACAAAGCACTGTGAAGATGCAAGTTTGACTTTCTAAGGCAGTTTGTTATTTACTATATCCCAAGCAGAAACAAATCACAATGACACTGTAGCTTGTGCAGCTCACTGAATCACTTGAGCATGAACTATTTCCTAATTGTACAGTTTTTTGTTGCTTATTTTTTAGGCATTTCCTGTTCATCTAACTTTGCTGTATTTTGTTCCTTATAGATGAAGCCCCTCAGTTCAGGTCACACTCTAGTAGTTATAGAAGGACATGAATATCAAGAGATGGAGATTACTGACCTCCTCAGATGCCAATCATACTCTGTCTCTTCCCATGTTTTATTTGCTACATAGCATATCATCTAAATTATTTGTCTGTTTTTACTTTCTGCCTCATTCCTCCATGGAGGCAGGGACTTTGTCCTTTGTTACAGTATCCCCAGATCCTTGAGCATATCTGCCATACACTGTGCACTAAACAAATGCTGTTTGCTTAAGTACCTGCTCACCAGGATTAAATGGCCTGGAAAGGCACTCCTTTGCACTATAATCAAGCAAAACTGGTCAAGTCCAGCAGACCTGAAGCAAAGTCCCATTTTTATCTTTTGTGACTTTGGGCACATCACCTACCAGTTTCCCCTTAATTTCCAATATTGAGTAATTGGGTTGGATTAATTTAAAAGAGGTGTGGAAGGAGAGAAAGAGGATGCACAGCAAGTGCCCAATAGACAATGCTCTCATAGCAATTCAGAAGCAATTTTCCTTCCTAGAGGGTGCCACTGGGCCCAGCAGCTGATGACCTACCCTGAGACGCATTCAGTCTGTCTGCAGGGACCACATGCACCACAACCTTTCCATCCACCCCAAGCCTTGTTCAGCAAACTGAGTGATGGAGAAGAAGAAAGGGAACACACAAGACAGGCTGCCTCTCCAGAGACAGCCAGGCTCTGGGGCGCTGTGTCAGGCTGAGCCATGCACCAGCAGGGTGTTTCCATGCCCACCCCTCTGCTCTCATCTACCTTATCACCTCAGAAACTGTAGAATGAGGTCAGAGGAGGAAGACCCACCAATATGATGGAGCAACTCAATATTCCAAGGGTCCTTTTGAGCCATCTATTCTACCTCTACAGTCTTCCCTGCAGTCTCCTAGTGACATTGAGGAACTAAGTGACTGGCCTCAGGTAGGGGCAGGACCTCAAGGAGAACAGCTCTCTGAACACAAGCAGCCTAATCAACTGCTGCAACATTCAGACTGAATCTGACCCAGCTGGAGTTAACCTTGCCTATAAATACTTAAATATCTACACTATGTACTATTTACTTGTCTGTCTACTCCAAGTCACTTTTTTTTTTCTAGCACAAGCACTTCTCCATCTATGAGGGGTTATATGCCAACACATCCCTCAAAGAAAGACACAGTCAGTACAACTCATGCATGGAATGTGAGCACTCAGCTTGGCCCACTTACATTGTGCTCACAGCACAATTCTGCAGTTGAGCGAAGCACCTGACACAGTCTGTTTTCTATGTGGTATCCACTTGATCCTTGAACTGATGGGGGCTGAGGCTCACTGACCAGCTCAGCTCCACAAGTGAGTGGAAGCTTGGGGCAATGGCCCAGAAAAAAGCCAAATTCAGAATTGGAGGTTTGATTTCCACTAGCTACATTTTGATTTTTGCCCCATCATAAAATGTCACCTAAACCCAACTGAACCATTATAATTTGTCTGTACTTATGACAAAGCACTGTGATTGGAGCTGGAAAATCCCCAGGCTAGAGAGCTGACTTAAGAAAACTGTAAGGGAACATAGTGGCTGGGAGGAGAGATACAACAATTCAGACACCGTTGTAGAGAGGGAAAAGCTTTGAAATGTCTTCAAAAATGAGGCTCCTCTCTTCAGTGCGTCATCACTGAGCTTCTGTCGCATGCAGTGGGAGGTGTGGTGGTGAGAGAGAACAGTCAGGCCTGATATTGCTTACTGTCCTGTGGGGGAATTAAAGCACAGGTGGGAAGTCTCTAGAGGCAGGTGCTTTCATGATCCCAGAAAAGGGTCATTTGTGGCTTGTTTAGGGACTAGTATGGTACATTGTATGAGACATATAGATGGATGGAACAGGGTTGGGGATGGAGCTTGGTAGCAGACAAGCTTGAAAAGAACTGATTCGTCCAAATGAGAAGGTACTTTGCCCAGGGCAGGAGTTTTAACAGGGCTTAGTGGGTGAAGTCAAGCCTCAGAGTTGTAGGGAAGGGAATCCTATTATTATATATGTGTCTACAAAGATTTCTCAGGCACTTGTTGCATATGGATCAGGTGAAAGAGCCATTTTACAGCTTTCAAAGAAAGAAATAACCGAGCCTCCAACCAAGACATGGGTGCTTACAGATAGAGAACTCCAGAATGAGATCTGAGACGGAAGACCCACAGAATATTGGGGAGCAACTCAATATTCCAAGGATCTCTTTGAGCCATCTACTCTATCCCTACCGCACAACTAAGAAAACTTTCTTCCAGAAAGGTAAGGTAAGTAATCCAACTCCATACAATGGGCAGCTTTACCCAACAAGGGATAGGGTGTGGGGATGGGAATAGGGGATGGGGGGGTGGCATCAGTCATTTTAGTTGTCTTCATGTGTTAATTCGCTAAGGATGTTTAACAAAGAACCATTGACTAGACAACTTAAAACAATCTAAATGTATTATCTCATAGTTTTGGAGAATAAACACCCAAAATTAAGGTCTAAGCATGGACAAGCTTACCCTGAAAACTCAAGGGGAACTCTGCTTGTCCTCTCACGTGCCTAGTTAGATGACAAGTGCTGGAGTCCCAGGCTTGTGGTTAGACTGGAGCAATCAGTCTATGGCGTTCCCCAGGCACGCTGGATAAGAAAACTGCCCAACTCCAGCTTCACCTTCACATGCAACATTGCAAATACAGAGCTGACCTGACTGCCCTCCATGTCAGTGTAACCCATGACATCATATTCATATGTTCCCATGTGACACTCTCTTGGAATAAACTGGCTTCCTCTTCCTTGAATATAGGCCATGATATGATAAGGCCCATGGGGGACTGAATGGCCCATTGATTCAAAATCAGGTCAGTCTCTACTCCCAGCCAAAGCTGTAGCTGCAATCTTTATTAATGCCATCTCTACTTGAACTTCAGTGGTGCAGAGGAGATAGGATGGCATGGCAGTGCAACAGTGAAATCTCAGCTGCCCTGTCCTGCCAACAAGAGGTACTCGGTCAGAAATCTCTGAGCATGTTCAGTCTATCTCTGTCTAGTGGGAAGAAGGAGGCATCTCTGCACTGTGGTAAGCTAATCCCCAGGTCCAGTGCATTAACTGAGTCAGCAAGTGCATTTCTCTAAGAAAAAGGCTAGGTGGAAATAGCCAAATGTTGCCATTTCCTGTAGTCTTCTTGACTACTGACTAATAAGGAACCAGGGCCCAAAATAGCTGGTTTGAGCTCACCCAGGAAGCACACCCCCTACCCCACTTCCTCTGACTTCTGCACTGCAACTGCTGTGGCCTCTAACCTGTCCCTGAGTGTCACCTCCACAGGCTCCTGGTCCACCCCAGTAACAGCTTTTCTACAGTCCTCTACACACAAGGAGCATGTGTCCTTAAAATGCTGAGATGCAAACAGGAGATGCTGACATTTCTTCAGGTATCTCCTCTGTTATATCTCTCTTGTAAAGACCCACAAAAAGTTCTATAGAATCATTAGGAGCCCTCTTGCATTACTCTTAAGGCTTTCAGTATAGTGAAACTTAGATTACACCTTCATTTGGTATCAGAGGTCAATCAAACAGAAAAACACTGAAATTTAATTTTGCCCTTACAGTAAAAATTTGCTAAGCAAATGAATGCTGGAGTGTAAACAAGCCCTCCCCAATCTGCCCAGGAACCCATAAGGCACAACGTGCTTTCAGCCTTGGAAGCAATCCTTTTACATGCTAATTACAAACCCCACAGTATTTGTGAAAGTGGGCCTCTCTGGGATGTCTATTTGCCAACAAGCTGTTTATTTCCAGTTTAAAGGGGAGAACAGGCTATGAATTATTGAGTAGCCCTCTACTCAACTACCGTGTGCTTAGCCAGTGAACCTCAGCCTGAAAAGATGTGTGTCTTTCCGGGCATCCTTGGAGCTGAGCATTGCCCTGCTAGGCAGCTGTAAGATGGAGCACACTGAGGGCTGAGAGCTGCTTAGTGGTGACCTGGTCTGGTTGGCAAGCACAGGACGAGACCTGCACCAGCAAGTGTCACCCTTTGGCCACATGCTCTGCTTTTCTCTAGATTCTCAAAGTCAGTCCTCTCTGTTGTTCAGAATGGTATGTCCCTGATTAGCACAAATTAACCCATTTTGATAAGTGTTGTTTTCATTTCAGTAATGAGAAAAAGGCATTCAGCCAAGACACAAACTATCAAAAGAGAAAGGGTGTGTCAGATGGAGACTAAGGACTCAATCTGTGGTGCTTCCTGAAGCCTACCAAAAACTCTGAAAAAAGAAAGATTAAAAATCACCATCTCCTTGTCAGATAGTTCTTTCCTTTGGAAAGAAGTGTTTTCACCACTCACAGGGGAAAATGCTTTCTGGCCTTAGCTCATGCAGACAAGGTATGTGCCTGGGAGGTATGACAGGCAGTGACACTGGGTGGGTGGATTTAACCCTTCATATGCACCCTTTCTGATACTGCTGCCACTCGCTACCAAGATCTGAAGACTCACAACATGTCTGGAGACAAACTTCACATTTTCAGAAATCCTGCACAGCTTCCTTCCCTGGGAGGCCGTGTGTAAGCCACATCCTAACTTCCCACTTAGACTTGGCTTTAATGCACAGAGGACACAGTTTAGAGAATTAGAAAGTTGGGCTGTTGACCCCGAGAGAAAGCAGCTGCTGATCTTCAGCTGCTGTCATTAGGAAAGCTGACACGTCACTGGCAAGTTCAAACTCTCTGCGGTTTATAGAGCATGCACTGAACTTTATGTAATGGCCCCTGTGCCATTAGCTTATTCTCCTCCCAGCAGCACCCAATGCATGAAACAAAACAGGTTTCCAACAATTACAAGGCACAACATATAAATCAAGCCTTTAAAACATTTATTAATCCTGATTTTTTTCATATCGCCAATTTCTGCAGAAGCAGGATGTGATTCTTAGTAGTTGCAAGACCAGCTCTGGATGCAAATGGTCTCAGCGCCTGCGCTCATGGTGCCCTTTCAGCTGTGGAGCCACTCAGTCTAGGCTTCAAGTGCAGTGGAACTGCAAATAACCCCCGCGCTTCAGAGCTGAGCTTGCTTTTGCTAGGAGACAGTTGAGCAAAATCCCAGCAAGCTCTGATTCATTCTGCCCACTGATTGGTTGATTTCCCTGGCCGCTGACGTCATCATGTTGCTGGGTGGAAAACTTCTGCACCACAGTCCTCCATACTGACTTCAGATTCTCGTGAAAGGGACATTGTACTCCACAGCGAAATCAGATTATAGCTCAGATGGAATTAGAAAATCTTTTTGTGTGATTGCTTCAGTCATCTTACAGCCCTCCACCCCCTAATTTAGCAAATGCTTTTATGTGGCACTCCTTCAAGCCACCCAGCCCCTTCTAGAATCTCAGAAGAAATTTATGCTTTTTTTTTTTTTCTGTGTAGATGGAAGATGTTTTCACATTTCTTAGAATGGGCTAGCCTTCTGATTACTTTATGTCTGCCTTTATGGACAGAACTCAAGTATGCCATCATTTGCTATATTACACTAAGTGTGAATGAAGGCTTCTCATGTAGCCTCCAGCATTCTGTGAGGCAAAGGGTAACTGGGATGTACTGGCCACCTCCCTGTCCTTTATGACTTGCAGGGCTCTCCATAGAGGATGTCTCCCAGATCTCTCCAGCAGCCCTATGAAGCAGGAACTGTTACTTCTCCCATTGTATAGGTAAGAAAGGAATCTCGCTGGCTGTGACTCAAAGCTCACAGAGGGCAAGGCTGGGTTTCCTGACCCAAATTCTGACACTTTCCTCTTGGATCGAACAACTTTCAGGGCTGACAGCAGAGTGATTTGCATGGAGCAGTCTGAAATAACAGATAACCCAGCAGGCATCAGTCTGCCTTCCAGTCCATCTCCACACACAGCCTAAACCTTTGCTAAACCTTTGCTCTCCACACTTTCAGGAGACGCTCTTAAATACACATTTATTATAGAAATCTCCAGGCTTTTACAGCTCTTACTTAAGTGCTGCTCTAAGGAGGAGAAAAATAAAAGCCTAATAATTTCAACACACATTTGCATGTATTACATAAGGCTTCTGTAAGGGTGAGATTATCCAGTAGCAGGCTTATTTTAGGTCTTAATGGAATGACTTTGACGGAGCAGAAATAGCAGGCTTCATAACTAGCTTGGTAGCTCAGCTGTCAGAGCAGTGGATAGCAGGCTCCTCCTGGGCCCTGCAGAGAGTGGGCTGCTCTTGTGTGCTTATAGATGGGGTGCCTTCTATTTGGATGTCATGTTGCCTAGCTCACAGCAGCCATCTCTGTCACCTTGTTCACTGCTGTACACCTTTTTTTTTTTTTTTTTTGCAACCTTTAATGCACATTGGAAGTAGTTCAGTTTTCCTAAGTTATTTTTACATAGAAAAAAGCAAACCACACACAAACACCACAGATTCACTCCATGGAGACCAGCATATCTGGCTCACTCAGATGAAACCAAGGTTGCCTTAATTTGAAACTACACAGAGGCTAACCAAGGCGGGAGGAAAAGAACATGAGTAGGAGGGACACAAAAAGTGGGTGGTTTTGTTTTTTTGTTTTCTTTCTTGACCTCGGGCTATATCCCCCAAACACCCAGCCTCCTCCTGGGAGGCATGAGGGGCTCCAACACACCCAGCTGAACTCATACTTCTTTTGTCTCCCCAACCATGGCTTTGTGCCTGTGGGGCTTCACGGGGCCCTGTGGATGTGATCCTCAGGTCTTTCTGCCTGGTACATGGCACGGGTGCTACTCTCAGTTTCAGCAGACTGCATTTCCCGAAACTAAGCCCTTGTCACATCGCTCAGATTTTCATACTTTTACTGACTGTTTTCCTGTGTTATTTTGAGGTAACACACAACTGTCGTAGAATCTTTGTCTCAGCTCTCTCTGCCATCTCTGTGGACACAACACACCTGTGTCCTTACTGTCACTTCTGAGGCTCTTTAAAAATGATACTGAGTTAGCATTCCACAGAGGTTCAATGAAAACTTCCCTTGTCATATACCTATAAGCTAGCTGGCAACCTCACTTAATAATATCTTGTTGATAAAGAAATACATCAACGCAGATTAAAACTTTACGCATCATCCATACAGTTCCGGAGTGCTGGAAATGGAGGCCAAATCAAGCTGCCCACCCAGCCCTTACCTCTTCCTGACTTTTGCTCTCCTGTGTGGGGTTCATTTTGCCCAGAAAGTAACCTGGTTAATAAAACCCACACGCACCCTTTATGTTTAGAGCCAGGTGACCGCTGAGGGCACACTCAGCGTAGCTTGCCGTCTTTGGGCCCTTAAAGAACTGTGAGTACTGGGTTCAGAGTTCAGGACCTAGAAGTAGGCCTTGTTTGGTCTTCACTCATGTAACATACCTACACACCAAGATCAGGGAGGGCAGCCCAGATTAGTGTGCTAAGGATTTATCTGCCAATTCCTTTTAAAAATAAGTCAGGGAGAGCAATGTATCTATCTTTTGTTAGTGGATCTGAATAAACTAATAACTAGGACATCCATATTACAGAACTGGTATGCAAGGTGCAAAAACATCTCAAAAAATCCAGACAAGGTAGCCCATACCTTTAATCCCAGCACTCGAGTGGCTTAGGCAGGTGGATTGCCATGAATTTGAGGCCAGCCTGGGCTACATACTGAGCTTAAGGATAGCTTGGGGGTTACTTAGTAAAACTCTATCTTAACAGCAGCAACAAGAAAATCTCAGTAAAGGTTAGCAAAAATTCTCATATTTTTGCCAATCATAGAATCATGAGTATAGTCAGAAAAAACCTAGACAGTGAGGACTCAATGTAGGAACCCTGGGAACCACAGTTTAATTGCAGAAAACAGTGATATGTGCCTGGAGACAGTGAAAAAATAAAAAAATGGAAAATGATTACAAATAAATTTTTTTTTCCTTTAAAATTTAGCAATTGGCTTTCCAATCTTACACAGTGACGTTCACCATTTTCTGTACCAGATAATAGTTCTATCTGCAAATCATAAGCCCTTTGATGCATCCTGCTTATAAAATTAAAAATTGATATATGAGTTCTACTTCTTTTTTCTCCAGATTTAAAAATAATTTATTATTATTATTACTGATGTGTGTATATGTATTTGTTTGTGGGTGTGAATGTGCCAAGGTGCATGCATGGAGATCAGAGGACAACTTTCAAGAGTCAGTTCTCTTCTTCCACCTTTACGGCCATCTGGGGATCGAACTTGGGCCTTCAGGCTTGCATACCAAGTACCTTTATAGGCTGAGCCATGTCACATGTTAAGTGTTCTGAGATTTACTGAATCATGTGTAGAGTCTCTGAATCTGAAGAGACTGACAGTTTCTGTGAACCATTAGGCTTTGGACAGCAGAACATGCAGTGCTGTGGAAGAAGTCTGAGGAATGACTGAGCACTACTCAGTAACTAAACTGGCCACAGATATGGAAACTATCTGCCAGATTTTTACATTTCCACCCTCAAAGTTTACCCAACACCCTGGCTGTTCTGCATACTTCCTGCACGTCTAAAAACAGTGAGGGTTAAGTTATTGAGTAAATGTTTATTAAATGTCCATCATATGCTATGCATTGTGTCCCAATTAACAATATGGCAGTGAGTAAAGCAGTAGCCCTTTATGGATTGTTAGGTCTATAACAGAATTAAAATGTACTGTCACAACTACTGTGAAATGGGAACTCACAGGTCTTATGAGCACCCCAAAACTGATTATTTGTCTCTAGCTACAAGATGTGGCTCAGGAAGAACGCCGTGGACTAACTTACACTCCTGCCATGCCAAGAGGCACCCTTAAGGGCCCTGAGACCTGTCATCAGTGCTTAAGGAGGGTCCTAGAGCAACCCAAAGACAATGCACAGCAGATCTGCATGTAGTTAAGCTGGGAGAGAGCTAGTGAAGTGGAGGCTGGTTCAGAAAGAAACAGCAGGCTGGGACAGTGCCCGAAATTGGAAAAATGTCAAAGTCTGTATGAAAAAAGCAGAAACTTCCTTTAAGAACTAGGGGTTGGAAAAGTGGGTCTGGAACAATCCATGTGAGACAGCAAGGGAATGAAATTGTCCCTGCTCTGTGGATAAGCTTCATGATGAAGCCAAATGTCACCTGGAATATTTCAAGGGTAAGGATCACATCTCAGTATTTAATTCGTCTGCCTTGTCTAGAACAAGGCCACATATAAAGAAGGCCCAATAAATTTTTCTGAAACCAGTCAAAGTAAATGCACCTAAAGCAATGGCTCCAGCAATGACAAAGGGGTTGTGATCAGAGCAATGAAAGGAACCTTGAATATGCCTGTTTTTGCTTGTGGTCTCCCCATGTTGCTCAGGCCTTTATCTTCCCATTTTCTTCTGAATATAAAAATCAAGGGGCTGGATTTGATACCTAAACAGTTCCCACCCAACCTTACACCTAACTTTCCATGCTCCCCCCATCCCCAACACATACATGCTCTAGCTCTTGCCAAGGCCCCAGTGTCTCTTCCACACTGGGCTCTCTGCATGGGAAGTCTCTCACTCACACACACACACACACACACACATTTCCCACCTGCTTTATCTAGATCACTACTGCTTATCTACTTAACATGTCAGGGAAGCCTCCTCAGACCCCACAGTCCAGACAGGGCCACTCATTTGGATGCTTGCTGGGTTCCTAGCACTAATCCCAGCCATCACTCAATGACAACTATGGAATTGTTTCAATGTGTCTGTGCTACAGTGACTTCTGAGAGGGTAGAGTTCCAGCTGTCTCAGTCCTAGGCGGAGGCCTAGGTAAGTTTTCGTTAAGCTTTAATGACGCTTGGAGAAATCTGAGGCATCTTGTGACCCTGCATACTTTGACTCAGTGGGTCTGAGATGGGGCCTGAGGTTTACACTTTTTTTTTTTGCTAGCTTCCAAGGACCACTGAAGTTACTGCTCCTCTGATCCACTTTAAGCACCAAAGGCCTGTAGCACAACTGTCTACACATCTTCATGGCCTTGACCATGATTTTCTTAGCCAGCTAGCTACTACCTTAGTAGGGTCTTACTATACACTTTACCCAAACCATTAAGGCATCCATCTGTCTCTAACCTTGGTTTTCTAGAGGTCCAATACCATCAACCTGGCATCCCCAAATGTAAAGCCAATCATGTTAACCCACCTCCTTTGAAAATTTTTGGGATTCCATGTGTCCTTACAGGAATATCTGCCTTTCCAGGATTGCATTTAGGGCTTTCTTGAGCTTTTCCTGGTGACTTCTTGGCCTCTCTCATGTTAGCCACCCCTGCTCTGACAAACCTTTTCAGGCTCTTGACCTGAAGTGTTCTTTTCCTCTTCAGCTGAACCTCAGACCAACCCTAGAGTACCCTTTTTCTGCCCCAGAAACCTGTCCAAAGCCCACACTCCTAAGCTGACCCTGCACCTGTGTGAAGGCATGTTATTTGTTCCCCTATGCAAAGGAACATTTATGTTCTGCTCTAGCTCTCTGTGCCACTAGCTTCAGCCTGTTCCTGTGGGTATGGAGAGCTCTGAACACAACACAGTGTCTTTCATCCCTGTCATCTTTAAGCCTAGCATACGACTGACACTTAAGAAAAATGTAACATAAATGGGTCAATGTCACTCATTTTGGTCTCTGCTCCATGTGCAGTCGAAAAGAATGACATGCACAGTGATGTCTCTCTAGAGAAGGCATGGTCCAGAATCCCTAATATGTAACTGGAGAAAAGAGGTACTTATATATAGTAAGTGCTCAATAAATATCTGTTGAATGAAAGAAGGAACAAATGTCATAATAACTGTCTCCATACAAAGCTGTCAGACTCAAGAGAGATTACATATATGGGTTATCTGTGGCTCCAGTAGATTTCTGCCCAACAAAATGCTAGACTATGTAAGACTATGTAAGACTATGACTTACAAAATGTTATTTCCTTTGTGAGTCTTCTAAATCTCTTACTTTGAAAATTATAAAGCCATGTGGTTTTTGGAGTAACATTAATTTTGTAGTAACCAACATTAAAAATAAAGCCATAGAGATATTTTAGCTCTCTGGTGTCTAAAGGACCCCTACCCCTCTTTTTTTTTTTTTTTTTTCCTGCCCTCAACACCCTTCTCCTCCTATGTGACTTCAGTGTTAAGGCCCCTCAGGTCAACACATTTCTTTTCCAAGCAAAGCCTCCTGTTGCAGGTCTTCTCTGCTACCCCAGTGGGGCTATGGCTGAACCAAGCCTCTTCACTTGGAGGAAGATGCTGGAGAAACAGAGAAGGATTTACGGACGCTGGACCCACTGCATTTGAGAAGGCCCCACAGCAATAGTGCCCACCCCCAATCTACTAGAGCAGTGGCCTGTGACCCCTTTGGGTGTTTAATGATCCTTTCACAGGGGGTCACCTAAGACCATCAGAAAACATAGATATTTACATTACAATTCACAACAATAGCAAAATCACAGTTATGAAGTAGAAATGAGAATAATTTATGATTGGGGGTCACTACAACAGTGGAACTATGTTAAAGGGTTGCAGTACCAGGAGGGCTGAGAAGCACTGAATTAGAGGGCCCTGCAGCTGACAGACTACAGCAGAAGAGGGCTGTAACAATTCACTGCACACTAATACTCCTATCTTCAAGTTATATCCAACACTGAGCTTACAAACACTGAGGTGCAGTGTGAAACCATGCATATTAAAAACAGCCAGGCATGCTGGAATAGTAGTGGTGCATGTACATCTTTAATCCCAGGAGTTGGGAGACAGAAACAGGTGGATCTCTGAGTTCAAGGCCAGCCTGGTATACAGTGTGAGTGGGATAGCCAGGGCTACAGAGAAAAACCCTTTCTCAAAAAACCAATAGATAGGTAGGTAGGTAGGTAGATTGATAAATAGATAGATAGATAGATAGATAGATAGATAGATAGATAGATAGATAAAATAAAAATACTCAGACAATGAATACGCTTTCCACTAAGAATTCACTATTGCTGTGACATAAAATAGAACTTCAGTAAGTTGATCATTCTTTCCCAAAACTTTTCATATTGAAGATAGGATGATGGAGAAAACTGTCCTCACAAAGCATCTAATCTACTAGAGAAGGAAATTATAAAAAGCAAAACCAAACCTGTGGGCAACAAGTATGTCATAAAGCACCCTGTGTCCATACTTCATGAAGACCAAGGAGACAGGGTCAGCTGCAAGGAGAGAGATGACAGGTTTCCTCTGCTTACTGGATCACTGCCTCTCCATGCAGATGAGCTGAAGAGCTGTTTTGCTAGAGTTGCGTCCTCTTTTACTCTGTACACCAGAAGTGGGATGCTTGCATTCAGACCTACAAAGACTCACAATGTGCCACAATAGGCACTTAAATTGGCACATTCAGAGGCACAAAAACAACACACAGCTTCAGATGAAATGAGTTGCTACTGCCAGTGGCTGGGTCTGCTAAGCAATGAAAGGGGGAAAAAATGAGACTGGCAATTCTCAATGTCCACGTAGTTTGTACCTTTATGTCACCCTATGTCCTTGGTTTCACTTATTCTTTTCAGGTTGGTGCTCTGAACTTGATGCAGCCCCACAGAACCAAGACCTGTCACTTTTGCTCTAGATATTCTTTCCATTTGCATTGGCATAGTACACTACTTGCCATTTAGAAGCTGAGGTCAATAAGAAGGTCTGGGTTGCCCTCACTCCTGTTGATATAAATTCAGGATGTTCTATCTTGTCTTCCAGCCTCTATTAAACAATAAGTTAGGTTGTTCAGTTTTCATAAAATGGCAAGAGCTGTATGACAAAGCTCACTGGAATTCTGGTATTTGTTTTGTACTTGGTCTTTTTTTATCTAATCGCTCATTAAAACGTTGGTTGATAAGTAGCATACCATAATTACAGTAGCTAAGCATCTAGGAAATGGTTCTGGATGACTCTGTTTCTACTATAGAAAGCACAGGCATGCTACCCTCAGGTGCGCCAAGAGACAGTGGGTTCCATTGTAATTGCTGGCCCACATTGTGGGCCCAGCTGGACTGACATTTTAATTTCTGCGTCTTTTGTGGCTTCCATTATCCTGGGGGCCAAGGTATAAACGTGTCTGGAATCACAATTTGTGGGAGGTTAGTACAGTTTTGGAGAAAGGCCAGGACCATTCAGGGCTTGGGATGGATTTCCTGGAGATGGTCCAGATGCAAGGCTTGTCCATTTGTGCTGTCTAGAATAGACAGTTACGATAAAGGTCTGCTTCCCGCAGCCAGCTGTGCAATGGGAAAGCCCTGAGTGAGCAGTCTAGAGAGGCTGCTTCCAGGCTTCAGGGTTAGGGAAGGATGCTCGAGATGGTGAGGGCAGGATGCTTAGGAAGCAGAATCTATACAAGGGATGATTCAAAGGGCAATGATGGGTGCATCTAAAAAGGTTCTGTCTGCCCAAAAGGTAGTCCTATGTAAAGAAGAAAACAAAACGAACCCAAAACATAGGGTGTGCTGGTTCTGCTGGTTTTGTATTTCAGCTTCAGCGTTCAATTGTGTGGCTGAGAAACTTTGCTCCACAGAAAAGCAATGGCGTTACAAACCTTGAGATAAAGAAACTAGCATGTTAGAGGTTTAGCACAAGGCCTGATACAGAAAGCAAGGGTTTTCCTCGATCAGAAATCTTTACAATTAGAGGGTTGGGAGCTTACACTCTCTTCAGAATTGATAAAAACTGGACCATCACTCAATGAAAAAGAACTCATATACAAATGTTTGCACAGGTTTAGGGATTTAAATATGTGAGGCACAACCACAGACTTCAGGTCCAGAATCTTTGTTCTGGGGCTAGCCCTATTCCCAACAAGAAGACTAAAGTCCTTGGTTTTATTGATTACCTATAATTTTGATTTAGTGTCATAACCTCATGATATATTTAATTTGATAAAAATTTATATTTTCTCTAACATGAAGCCTCTCTAGTGCCAATAATGACATCATCTGATCAGTGTTCCAGTTCACAGACTGATTTAAATATTCAGAAGAGGCTCAAAGCAACAGCATATGGCATATATGAAGGAACAGACCCTGGGCAGAGGGCAGCCTTGTGGAGCATACAGTCATCAGTGGAAAGGGTCCTCTCTTTCAGATCAATATGGCCAGCACTGAGCCAGTTCACGTAAATGTCAAGATTATCCTGTAAGTATCAGCTACAAAAATACCACTGCCACTCTTCAAGGACACTTGCATTTATTTGCTTTTAAAAATAGCTAATTCAGTATGGAAAGCATAGACATAGAATAGACAGAGTGCTTAGGCAAACTCCCAATTATTGCTCCCCTTTGGAGGAGCAGGAATTACAGGCAGAAAGTAGGCCATGCCTAGTAAGTCATTTCTAGGTGTTATACTGGAAAAACAAAACAAAACAACCAACAAACAAAAAGCTCTTTAAGCTCTTCTACCTTGCTGGCAGGATAACGTGGGTGGCTTTGAGAAAATTCTAAACAATAGAACAAAAATACTAGGGTTTGGTGGTTTGCTATAGTAAGAAGTTAGCGAGAAATATGGCAGCTGATATCAAATGCCACAGATTAATATAATGGAGGGGACTAGAACATGAAAAATGGGAGGCAGATCAGAAAAGTGACAAGGTGAAAGGCAAGAGACATTAAACGCCTTGTAATCACATGCTGTTGACAGTGCTCATAGAAACCAAAGTAGCTTGATACCGTTAGGATAGTTGGCTTGTCACTGGAACGCACAGGCTGTGAGGGATTCACATCTCACTTCATTATAGAGCTGCCCTAGTCTTGCTCAGGGATGTTGAGAAACCACTGCACAACAGGCGAAGAAATTCAGGAGAGGAGCTGAACGATGCTCACACATCTAAGCAAGAGAAGTCAGCCTAAATGAGTTAAACCATTAACTTAAAAGAATAGTCATTTACTATTGCACATCCAGTGATTCAATGATCTTGTTCCATACATTCATAGCTAATGGGCCACCAGTTTTGTTTGACTAGTGAATTGTTCTTCTCTTTCCCCAGTGAATGTTATAAGCAACAGAGTAAATATCTGTTGGTCTGGTTTTTTCATTTTCTAATCAACCAGGAAACAAACAAGGTATTTGTCTGATGACCAGTTCAGACTAATAATTGACGTCTTTGAGCAGAAGGCAGTCATAAAAGGCAAAGACAGGACCTGGTGCACTTGGTACAGGCTTTTCATGCTGTGTCCATTATACAACTCAAAGATCTCCCTCAGCCCAGATCTATTTATAATATGGTTAGGTTCCTGCTTTAGTCATAGGGAACATATTGGGCACATTACCTTTTGTGATTTTGTTCTTTCACAAAAAGGTAGCTGTCTCCTACAGAGTAAAACTGGAATCATTAACTATAACTAGTAGGAAACATGCTTGAATTACCCCAAAGCACTCTAGCCTAGGTTTCTGGCTGTTCAATGGGAATAATAATCCATCTTTGCTTACTGGCAAACTAAAATTCTTTAGATAAAAGCTTAAAAATGATTGCTATCTCTAGCTTAGAAGAGAATTTGTTGAGAGAAAGACACATAAATGTATACATGTATATATGTCTTATATACTGACCTGAATATACATGCAAACTCAAATTGCAGACATCACCTTTTTTCCTCCAGAGACTGACATGAGAGACATGTCTTATACTGTGACTGGGTAGACTGACAGAAGTAAAAAGCAAACACAGGTGCAATAACAACATTTAATGATAATCTCTATATGTTTACTGTTCAAAGCACTTAAGACCTTAAACCAAAACTAACTGTCCTGGTGAATTGTATGGATGGCCAAAACATTAAAATTCAAGTAAATTTCAATTGCTAGTGAAAAAGTATATTACTATTACAGGAGACTTTCTCCTTTCAAGCTTTTTTTTTCCTTAACTTATTCTTTTACGATTTCATACATGTATATAATGTATCCTGATCATATCCAACCTAACTTCTTTTCTTCTGTGCCACTGTTCCCCCAACATCCACCTTTATGTCCACTGAGTCTAGTTAGTGCTGTTTTCATGAACTTGGGTCTGTGGTTACCCACCAGAAAATAGATAACCCATGAGCAGCCATACCTTGATAAAAAAGACTTCCCTAACCTTCAGCTGTCTGAGGAGCTCATTAGCTCTTCTCCTGTTCGTGCTAGAATGTTCACTAGCTTGATCTTATACAGACAACTATAGCTACTCTTGGGTCATGAGTGCAAAAGGTATCCTATATCCAAAGGTGACATTTCATAGCACTTTTCCCATCTTCCAACTCATACATTCTTTCTGCCTCTTCTTCTGTGATGCTCTCTAAACTTTTGTTAGAAAGGTTGACATAAATATTCCCTTTAGAGTGAGCACTCAATAGCTTCTTACTCTCAGGACTCTGAAGAATTTTAAAATAGCAAAAGTTGTAGACATTTATTGAGTGCTCCTAATAGGAGAGATTGCTCTATGCACTTTATTCATTTAAAAATTTTAATTATCACAAACCCTATGAAGTAAGCATTAAAAGGTAAAGCTTAAAGAGATTTTAAACAGTGATTAGATTATATAATATTGGAGAAACTATAAAGAGCAAAAGAATTTTCCATTTCACCCTTAGATGGATCCTAGACAATCCATTTCAGGTCACGAGTAAAGTTACCTGTGTGTAACATAGAGTGTCTGTATATGGTTCTAGTACTGGGCCTTCCAGCTCTCCACAGACTTGAGAATCTTTAGGTATTAATATCTTTAATGAGAAATAATAACATCTTTAATGAAAATCCAAAGTGTCAGGTCTTGTACCTAGGACGATCTCACCAACAGGTAGGCCAGGAACCACCATCCTAAGATTGCTAGAGAGACCATTTTCTTTGCTTCACTTGATCCATGAGGACCATCAATTAGTGAAGTATTTCTTTTCTTTTCCAAAGGCTTAACAAAGCCTGAGAACTATTCCACAAAAGACAATGAGAAGGGTGAATCTAGAATGAGCCCAGTAGAAATTAGTAGAGAGAGAGAGAGAGTGAGACTTTCCAGGAGGGATGAAGAATGTGACACAGAAACACACACACACACAGAAATCCCAGCTCTCTATGACTGCTTTGGCCTTATTTCCACAGAGGGCTTCCTTCCTCACCTGACCAGCATCCTATCCTTAATCTCTACCTGCCTTGATACAGTCCTAGTTTGTATGGAGTTGTGACATCCTCTCACACTTTGATTTCATTGCTAACTGTCTCATCGTCTCAGTGTACCAATGCTGAATTTCCAAGGAATGATTCTGATTGGTTCTGATTATCATTTTAAACCATTCCGCAGCTCCACAAGTGATTGGTTCTATAGAAACACAGCAGTTAGCTGTTCAGGCACATTCCACTCAGGAAATTGAGTCTAATGAAAATATCTCTACACATTTGTGTTTGCAAAGCAGAGTGGCTCCTGGGCCCCTTTGCATCATGGGGGAATATCACAGGGATGGTAACCTGCAGTCTGACATAGTAGTACCTCTCATCACTTTGTCTTTTCTCTTAACTAGTAAAATCTCAGAAACTTTTGGAGAAATTCAACTGTGATTTTTGTTTTTACTTTTTTATTTTTATCTTGTGACTCATAAACTCTAGGAACTCACTGGGCTGGATCTACTAGCATTAAGTCTGAGTGAAAGATAATAAGTAGAAGGGTAAAAGCTTTTGTCTCTCTTTTCAGGCACTTGATGAAAGAGACATGAAAGAACCACTTTAACATTGAACCTGGAGAGGGGCAATATGGGTAGTAGATTACTGATCACTGCTCATCAAGGAGCAAAAACTGGTTCTTAAGGTTTTACACATCACACTTTCTTAATGAAACTGTAAGAAGTTTTTAGTGTGTAAAACTAACATGGGGCTTTGTAGACCAGTAAGTTCTAGTTATTTCTTTTGGGATATCTTACCTTTACATCCCTTTACTAGTGAGAACTAAAAGTACAGTTCCCATGTAGGGGTGCTTGACATAGAAATGAAGGGAGACTGTTTTAGCTAATCTTGTTTGCTCAAAAGAGACACACAGTTACTCAGAGTCAGTAGTGGCAAGAGACTTGACTAGGTAAAAGAAATCCCTACAGGAATAAACAGGGCCAAGAAATAAAGACAATCAGAATGGAAGGTAGCTCTAAGACTAGGGTGCTTTCTTTCCATGCCTGGCCCCACCCTCCTTTCTCAACCAGCATCCTAGTTTACACATGGCTCATGACATCCTCTCAGGATCTGACAAATAGCTTAGTCTTGGTTTTCCAATGCCAAATTTCTAGGTAAGGAACCTGATTAGCTGAAATGGTCACTTCAAAACACCTTACAAAGACGGACAGCCAAGTTATAGAATGGCTGGCTGTCTTTGTGTCCAGAGTCTATGCTATGATGCCTGATCTCAGACAAGAAGTGACTACATGGCAGAGAACTG
Organism: Meriones unguiculatus; assembly: GCF_030254825.1. Taxonomy (NCBI): domain Eukaryota; kingdom Metazoa; phylum Chordata; class Mammalia; order Rodentia; family Muridae; genus Meriones; species Meriones unguiculatus. The sequence goes on from NC_083349.1 coordinate 154,432,498, forward strand.
AGCACAACTGTGTAGAATGAGGCCACCAGCAAAGAAGTCCTCTTTATAGCATGGGGCAAATTGGTATAAATACCTCATGTTTTTGGCTATATGGAAACAGTTCATTTAAATTGGTAGCTGACCTAGTAATTGCAAAAATCTATGGGCTTTCCTTGATACAGTATGTGAGAACAGCAACATCATCTTTCTCTCAGCACTATCATCTATGTTCATTTCTGCATCATCATGTCTAGCCATGTGCACACTAGTAACCAAACCAAACACTCAACATTTGGAATTTTAGCCTATCATTCAAACAAAAGTTGTTTTGTTTTGTTTTGTTTTTTCTCTAGGGAAACATACTAGTGGAAAATAGATACTAGAATAGAGACCAGCAAGGTGACTCAGTGGACAAAGACATCTGTCACTAATAATGACCACTTAGATTGATTTCCATGTGGAAGAAGGTGAGAACCAACTCAGACAAGTTGTCCCACATCTGTGCTATGGCATGTATGTGCCATAAACATTCACGTAAATAAATAAATGGCAAATTATTTTGGATTAATTTTTAAGTTATTAGAGTAGGGAATGTTATTAGAGTGTTTATTTCAATGGATGTCACAGAAGAACCCAAATATATTTGGTGAATGTATGATAGATCTAAAACAACCCACCTGTCAGTTTGCTAGCTTAACACAAATAATTCATTCAAGTAATAATGACAATAATGACTGGCTGTATATAACAATAATGCAAGGGTAGAATCATCTAACACTGTAAATGCAAGTTCAAATCATACTCACTAGACCTTTATTGCTATAAATCATATGCAAAATGGACATAACAAGACTAGTTCATTGAAGTTTTACAAATATTAGTCAAGATAAGATTATGCAAATTACTGCATGATTGGCATATATTAAGTTCTCAGTATATGGTATTAATTGCTTCTATTATAATATAGATAATGATTATCAACACTGGTATTGTAAGATTTAGAGAATACAGAGCAGAGGTAGGATTATATTTCAAGTACTTAATAGTCTTAATGTATGTGGACATATTAGAAGTGGCACATACATATAAATTGCACATAACTTGGCAGTGTAATGGAGATTATTTCCTTTCTAACAAGGTCAATTGGTGAACTTTATGCTTGCATGAAAAGATCTTTACAATTTTAAGACTATTTGGGAACTTTATAGCATGTCCACTTTCAGTTAGCGAACTTTGGTGCATTTCATTATTTTCACTTGAAGAGCTTTTGAATAATTTTAAGTGGTATAAATACTGAGCAGAGTAAGACTTTCCTGGGAGATGGATACCTAGAGTCTAGGTGTATGACAGCTCCATTCAGAAGCTCTGAAAACTGCAGTGCAGCTCATTATGCTCTTCTGAGGCTCCTCCTTTCTTACATCAAAGTGCCAATTTCTGAAAATCCTTAAAAACTGCAACACCACTCTAAGAACTTTCAGTCTTAGATGATAGCTCATCTGTGTTCCTATTAACAAGTCCCCACTGAGAAGTTTCCTTATCCCCATCCAGATGTCCCAGTTATCCACCTCTTTTCCTAACACTTAGTCAGTGCACTTCATCTTTACTTAAAAAAAAAAAAATATTTTTGCTATAGATGGGCATTATAGATCCAAATTGTCATTTTTATTATATTTTCTCCTCAAAAGACTTTGGGGCAATGAATTTGGAGTGTCAGGGAGACAAGCAAGGTAACAGGAACTATACCCAGGAGAAAATAAAAACAAAACAAAACAAAAACAACAACAACAAAAACCTAACACAATCTCAAAGTATGCGAGAGAGACTAATGAAATCCAAACTTTAGGATTTATCACCAATACTGTGCCCTCCATGGTCTCAAGAGAGCTTCAAGCCATGAATTACTATAGTTCTGTTCTAATTAAATATCAAAAACATGTATTTTAGCCACTGTAGACAAATACTAAAGTCTTTCTTTGTTTGAATTCACCCCTTCCCACTTTCCCATGTGCTAGAGGCACTGGATAGCAGGAGTGTCTCTGCCTGTCTGGCCAAGAGGTTGAGATGAGAATATAGTCTGGACAATCTTCAGAGAGATCACAGTCATTTCTGCATGTGGTGGTAATGTCTATAATAAATCACTAACTTTGTATTTGTAGCATTATTCTTTTTTAAAAGACATTATTATAGTACATGATTCAAGTCCTTACAAAACTGAAATCCAGTCTGTGCTCAACTTAGTCGCCACTCACACTTGTCAGATGGGAAAGATGGAGCTTAATACCATATAACTCATGGTGGCACTGCACTAAGCCCTGAATTTCCTCATTTTCTTTGAACATTGCTATCTTGTCTACCCCAATATGGTCTTACTTTAAATATCAACTATCATAAAACTCAACGATCTTAAATTAAAAGAGGCAACTTTAAAACTATTATAAAGACAGAATATTATAGTATTTCTTATATGCTAGTAATATTTTTAAAGTGTTTACATAGAACCAGGGCATGGTCACACAGTATATGGAAAGCATAACACTCTTCAAATTGCTTCACTACTACACTGCTCTGGTCACTCTGGCACGGGCTCATGCCATCTTTACAGCCACCTCTGAGGACAGGCAGCATTATTATCCCCTCTTACAGTTGAAGAAACTGATATATAGAGAGATTTGGTGTCCTGCCCAATGCCGTATATCTAGGAAAGGACAAAGCCAACTTCTAAATTCAACTCCAGCAGTCAAATTCTACTCACTAGTGTCCAGTGTTATAAGCACATCAAAGAAAACCCCACAATGTATCTGTTCTACACATTTGTGGTATTTTTGCCCTGTCACTACTACCATGTCTCTTTCTTCTAAGGCAACAGTTAGAAAAGGGATGAAAGCAGAATTAGGATAAGGAGTGGGATTGCTGGCTTAAAGAACAGTGGATGTTCTTTCATAACTGTCCTTCCCATTATGGGGAGGGGATACAGACAGACAGGCAGATAGATACATACACTCATCAGGTTACACAACACTGATACATTGTTGAATATTTGACCCCTTTCTCAGCTTCTGCTAGAGTCAGAAAATAACGTTTACTTTTAATTCATGTTCTATAATAAAATTAAGTGTAAAAACAAACAGATGAGTAATTTAGATGCTGAAAAAAAATTACAGAGGTGGCAAATTTTAAGCCCACAAAAGTTGGAGAACTAATACAAATAAAACAACAAAGCATGTAACCAATAATGCATGGCAAAGATTGCAGCAACAGTGCATGCAGCCCAGCGCTGCCACTGAGCTCAACAGAAAGTTAGCATGTAAGGAAGGAAGCCCAGCATCATCAGATCTCACAAAGTTTCAAAAGGTACAAAAAAAAATCCTGAATAATAAATATTTAAAACTAAATTCATTTTTTTAAAAACACGAAGTCAGCTGGCATTGGACAGTGAAACAAACTGACATCATATTTGTGGGGCTTCCACTTATAATCAGCCTTTCAATGAGGTGTAGGATAGAAAACACAGTATAGCAGGTTAGGAGAAGGCTAGCAGATGTAGCAGATATTCATAGCAATAGTTGTGCAGGTAGATGACTGAGGTGATAGAATGGGACTAAGCCCTGGCCTTCTCAGAGATGAATCTATCTCTCTTGGAAGAAGTATTGGTCTTGAGCCACAGGGGGTAAAATAGCAAGAATCTTACAACTATAAGGGAGTAATCAGTTTACAACTTTGTGAAGTACAGATTCCTCTACAAGAAACAAATTACAGAATTTACAAATGTGTAATTACTGCAGGCTTTCTTTGAAAAACAAATGCTTGGGGTGGGAGAGAAAGAGCACAAACCAGGAGCAGAATTATAAAGATGTCTTTACTAGTTGATTTTTGATGCCAAATCCTTACCTAGCAGCCACATAGGGGATAATAGCTAGGTCAGTGGAATGAGAGTCTCTAGATAAGTCCAAAATTCACCTCATGTCATTAAGTAGATACCTTCTTTCAAAAAACCTGAACATAAAATATTTCCCTCAGCACTCCCTACATACCTAATTTGTGTCAAGAGCATTAATTCTATAAAAGCAGCCCCAAGCAATAATCATGCTCAATGCCAAATAAGGAATCACGACAGAGTAGGACCCAATATTTCTGTTCTGAAACATTAGTTTTTATGGGCAATTCTTTTCACAAATATTTACTGGAATCCTTTTATCAGATCTCATCACTGTTATTAAAGATTAAAAAGACCTGCCCTGAAAGACTGATTGAAAGTAAGAATGCAAACTCCAGGATTCCTCTCCAAGATTGTCTAAGAACTTAGCCGTGAGCACAGGTGAGAGATAGTGGTATATAGAACTCCACCTGTGCCCCCCAGAGGTGCAGAGTCTACTGAGAAAGAAATTTTTATCATCTAGCAGAGAGCTTGATGATAAAGCTGAGGCCTAGAGAGGGACCATGGATGCCTGGACAAGCATTTGAGTTTATTAGGAAATCTTTCAACAGATGAAATGCAATGACTCAGTAGGAGAGGGAGAGCATTCCAGGTAGAGGTATGTGGAATATTAATGGGCTGACACTAGAAATGACAGATCAGATCTATGTATTCAAATGACTGCTCCCATTGTGGTCTTTTTCAAACCTTTCCATTAAATATGCTCAGCAAGTGTTCAAGAGCCTCAAAATATATCTGCACCCCTGTACTCTGAAATTCTTTACCTACCAATGAGAGATGCTAAGCAAAATCTTATATATGAGAAAATAATGTAAAAGTTCAGCCATAGAGTAATGGCAAAGCAGTTATGGTGTGTCCAATCCCTAAAACTTCATGCATACCTTGCTAAAAAAAAAAAAAACACATTTGAAGAATATTTCAAAACCAACAAAATGATTATGACACAAGTTTCAAATCATGTAAAGTGTACTACCTTAAGGTTTAATGAAAAAATTAAGTAGGGTACAGTAAGCTGGCTCAGTGGGTGAAAGTATCTGCTCCCAACCCTCATGACCTGAGTTTGATTCCCCTGGAATCAACATGGTAGAAAGAATCACCTCTCACAGTTGTCCTCTGACCTCCATGCCTTTGCACTTGAGTACACACACATATGTACACAATAAACAAAGAATAAAAAATACATAATTTTCACATTGATAGCAAATATTACCCATATCCTATTCTTAAAAATTCTTTCATGTTTTGGACATACCAAACAACAAAGGATTGGCATTTCTTCCCATTTTGAGTGAAATCAAAACATCTAGCTTTCATTCCTTTCCCTCTACGGGATCAGTATGCTCTCAAATTAGTAAATCACTCTATAGGCCTCATTCTCTTTAGCCAAGACGGCTGATACATGAAGGAAGGCCTCAACTTGCAAAGAACTGAAGAGAAAGAGAGGCTTCAAGAAGCTGGATTCTACTAGGAGATAGAACAAGAGTGAGGAAAGCCATAGTGTGAGGATCAAAAAGGCTGAGTACTGAGAATGACTTGATGGCAATGAGCACTTCAGGAGAGAAACATACAGTCATACATCATGGCTCAAAATAAATGTTATAAACAAACAAACCAAACCTAGACATGGTGTCGCTCATCTTCAATTCCAACACTCCTGAAACAGAGACAGGCAGATCTCTGATTTCAAGGCCAGTGTGGTCTACTGGGGGAGTTCCAGGACAGCCAAGGCTATGTAAAGAAACCCTGTCTAGAAAAAAAAAAGAAAAGAAAAAAGAAAAAAAGAAAAACAAATGACAACCACAGAAATGTACATTTCTTTGTAGCCTAAGAAATGGTACTAAAGACAAGACTGATTAAAGCAGAGGTGGTGGACCAAACCTGCCTTTAGTAATTTTAGGTAGGGGATATTAGCTGTGCCCGGGTGGACTCTCTTGGTTATCATTTCTTGGAATTTATTTATAAAATAATATAAAAGACCTCTTTACAAAAGGGACATTTGCTGTTAGATGGGAAAAGGGGGAAGGTAATAAAATATTAGAAAACAATTTGAAGTAAAATACTATTTGATGATGGGGAAAGGATAGGAGCTCCACAAGGACCAAATATATCTGAGACTGACATTCAACCAAGGACCATGTATGGATATAACCTAGAACCTCTGCTCGGATGTAGCCCGTGGTAGCTCAGTAACCAATTGGTTTCCCATAGTAAGGGGAACAAGGACTATCTCTGACAGGAACTCAATGGCTAGCTCTTTGACCTCCCCACCCTCTAAGGGAGGAGCAGACCTGTTAGGCCACAAAGGAGGACTTTGCAGCCAGTCCTGAAGATACCTGATAAAACAGGATCAGATGAATGGGGAGGAGGTCCCCCCTATCAGTGGACTTGGAAAGGGGCATGGTGGAGATGAGGGAAGGACGGTGGGATTGGGAGGGAATGAGGGAGTGGGATACAGCTGGGATACAGAGTTAATAAAATGTAACTGATAAGAAAAAAATAATATTAAAAAAAAGAATAATAAAAAATAAAAAAATACTATTTGAGGGAAATCCAATCTCTACACTAAATTCACTTCACCCTTCAATTTTTCCTTCACTTTAATATGTATTCACATAAAGTCAGCTTTATAAAACCCACAAGGCATGGCAGCGCAACCCTTTAATCCCAGCACTTGGGAGGCAGAAGCAGGTGAATCTTTGTAAGTGTGAGGTCAGCCTAGTCTACATAGTGAGTTCCAGGACAGCCACCTACATAGTAGGACCCTGTCTCAGAGTGAGGGAGGGAGGAGAGGCAGAGAGAGACTGAAAGACAGAGACCTAGCCAGAAACATAGACCAAAAAACCTCAGCAAAAATGGGAACACATATGTGTTTGAGTATTCAGAAAAAAACAACAAACTGTGCCTTGCTGACTTTCTGCCTACATTTCTTGGTTCTCTGTAATGAAGAGCATGCAGCAATTTCTTCCTTCATTGAGTTTTCTTGCTTTTACAGTTTCTCTTAACTGAATGTTTAGCTAAACATCCTATCCAAACCACTGCTATCTAGGCTAAGTAAGTATGTCTACCCAGCATCAAGCCACCCTTTGCCCAGCTATCACTAGCTAAATGGTTCTTCACACTTACCTAACCATATCACCTAGACCCTTGGGGTTTTCCAGTCTATTTAAACCCGATGCGGGCAGATTCCATTTCCTTTGTTCTTTGTGTAAGCTTGTTTAAGGTGTAGGTCTCTAAAGGGCATGGAGAAGAGACAGACGTTGAGTATGGAAGAGACTGGCAGTTTGAACAGCACAGTTTGGTCTAATGGCTTTGTTATGCTAAACGTTCGAGCTTCTCCAAGTGCCTCTTCCGGATTTTGGGTCCTACACACTAAATCCCTAACACAGGGTAGTGTGTTAAATTCAAATTAATATAAGAAATGTAAACCAGTGGGTCAGTTCTTTTAAGTCATCTCCACAAATACATTCTGCAAACTGCAGGCCTTCACAAATCCTGACACACTCGAGACCTTTAGAAAAGGAGAAGCCGAGAATACAGATTAGGTTCTCAAGAGCGAAAACAGGTGATGTCATAGCACGCAGTGCGGTGTGGTCACCGCTAAGGTTAGGGAACTGCAGTTCCTGGGAGCCTGTGCTCTGCGCCGGCGGCAGAGGCACCCTGTCAAGGGCTCCGCGACACGGGTGAGCACCCCGGGCCAATCAGGTGCTCGCTCTGCACCGCCTTTGTTCTCATTGGGGAGCAAGCTGCGGGAGTCTGCTCTGCAATCCGCGTTCCACGCTTGGTCCCTCGGGGTACCTGGCTCCCCCGCTCCTCTGGGCTGGGCATCCGGCCAACCAGAGCTTTCCGCAGTGACTTCTGCCTTCTATCTCCAGAACCTAAAGCTAAACCCTGACTCACGGTTGTCAGCTTTGGGGGAAGAAGGTCCAGTCCCATCAATTCGTACTCAGAACCTTCCTTACCAGGCAGGAATTGTGTTAGCACGTCTCTAACCAGCTGCCTCGGACAGGATTTTAAGTGTGTGTGTGTGTGTGTGTGTGTGTGTGTGTGTGTGTAGGATCCAACCTCTCGTTTATGATAAAGGAACTTTCTTTGCTGTGGGAATGATTGTCAGAGAGAGGGAAAGAGCCCTAAACCAAAGATGTGTCTCCGGATCCTCAACTTCATTAGCTGTATAAACCTCAGACCTCTAAGGCTACAGAGCTCTATCACTACAGCCGCAAGTAACTGGTCTTTCGCACAAGACTCACAGACTGAAGCATAAAGTTCTTTGAGATCTCTGGGTGCAAAGTGGTACAAGACCACAGTCTTCCTCACAAGCTATTCTTAGATCACGCCCAAGAGAAAGCCGAAACCACTGCCCTGAGGAAGGAACGTTCTAGAGTCCACCCTGCCCACCCCCGAGAGATCAGGAAATGTTTAGCTAGGTCTCAGATCCTCTAGCGAGCTCTAGCTTCCAGCTATTTAATCTCACTTCATTCTGCCCAGTCCTCGCAGAGAGGCGTGGCTTGTCCCGAGGGTGGTGCCGGAGCCCCTGGTCATCTGCATACACCACACCCTCCGCTTCGCATTGGCAGGCTGGAGTCCCGCCCACCCCACACTACCTACCTAGCCCACGGTCACTCTCCTCAGCTTCCAACCTCGGAGATAAACTTAACTTGCCCGGAGATTCGCGGTGCTCTCGCCTCCCGCGATTGGCCGACGCCGCCCATTGGCTGCGGGCACGGGAGGGGGCGTGGCCGGCGCCGTCTGATTGGCGGGAGGGGGCGGTGCCCGGGGCCGCGGCCCTGAAGGCGGCGGGCCGCGGGGGCGGGGCTGCACTGAGGCGCTGGGGCTGCCGCGGCTGCTCGTCCTGGCTGGCGGGGCGGGGGTCTGGCGATGGGGGCGGGAGGAACAACGGGCCGGTGAGCGCCGCGGCCGCCGTCCCCGCCGAGCTCGCGCGGGCAGCCGCTGCGCCGTCGCTGCCGCCCGACCCCCTGAGAAGAGAACGTTGAAGCAGCCCTCCGCTAGCGGCCGCGGTGACAGCCCGACGTCGGCGCGATGAACCGCGGTGGCAGCGGCGCGTCGGCCTCGGCCAACTACCTGCTCTGCACCAACTGCCGGAAAGTGCTGCGGAAGGTACGGCGCGGCCGCGTCCCGCAGCGAGGCGCTCCCCACGGCCGGGGTCCGGCCGGTGCTTGCGGGGGGCAAGACGCGAAGGGCCCCCCTCCCCCGTGGGCTCCCCCGCGCCCGGCCCTGGGGCTGCCGCCGGGTCTGCCCCGAGGCTGAAGGGATGCTGGGATGCTGGGAGGAACCGGCTCGGCCGGGGATGGAGGCTGGCCTGAAATCACAGCCGCCGGTTCGGTCTGCAGGCGCCTGCCTACCTCTCCGCGGTGGCTGGCTCTGGGGGGTGTATCTTGGGGTTGCTTCTGCCAGGCCTGCCGTGCCCTGGCACCCCTTCTTGACGTTCTCTTCTCGGTCCCGAGAGGCACCGTGAAGGCATCTTGAACTTTATGCCCATGGGAAGCGTTCGGTCTTCCAGTGCCTTCGGCTGGGGTTGGAGGAGGAGGCTGAAGTGGATGTGGGCTCGCCCTCCTTATCATCCCCCACCGCGGTGTGGATCCAGAAAAATCCGACCCCGGATCGACTTACTGCTTTCCACAGTGACTGATAGAAAGTTTACTCCAGTATTGTTTAGCTCACTTGGCTTAATCGCTCCGTGGGGGATGGGAATTCAGGGAGAGAAAGGATGACAAAATGTCCCTGTAGACGCAGAAGAGCTTTTAATCAGATCTGGGCAGCCTCCTTGAATAATATAATCCATTTTTTTCCTCCACGATCTATTTTTACGTTGTATGAAGTGAAATTATTAGGTGAGGTGCTCCTGTTTGTCCAGCACCAATGAATTAAAATTGCTGAGCTGTGCATATCTGAGCGCTTAGATGAATACGGTGCCGTTTTTGTCAATTTTCCTATCTACGGTAACTTTAGGGTTGCTCTTTATGTATTAAGAAAAGCAAGCAAGCAAGCACATAAATAAGCAAGCTCAAATATTTGCGTTCTTTGTCCCAAAACTGTTTTTCTTCCTCTGTGGGTCAGGCCAAGTGCCAATCAAAGTTGTTTTTCAAGCCTCTTTTCCCTGCAGTGGAGCTGTTTCCCCCCTCCTTTCTCCTATTTTATTTGAGAGCGTCAGGAAAGCAAAGGAATTGCAGGTTTGAAGTTAATCAAACAATTAAATACGCCTTAAATTGTGTTTATTGGATATGTTTCTCTTAAAACAGATTTTTATTAAATGTGCATGTTGAGTATGTGCAGTTATTTTTCCCCATAAACTCCTGGATCAAATTACAGTTGATACTTGTTCAGCTCATTGTAGGGCAGCTTGTGAGAAACGTAATGGATCAGAAGCTCATTTCAGCTCGGTTGAATGTTAACTCTTTCAGTGCTGGATCAGATGGCATCCGAATTTAGCTTTTAAAAAGTATTTTTTAATTTCTAAGCCGAAACTGCCTTTGTCAGGAAGAAGTGACAGTGAGACCTGTTTAATTCAACTTACTCTCAGTTAAAATGAAATATATATATATATATTAGCTGAATGTGGGGAAGGTTGCTATAATTGACTTACTTAAGTGATATATTCTATTTCAACCACAGCACATTAAATTTTTAATAAAAATTTTAAAGTTAATGGCAATTTGTTTGGCTAATAGGATACTTCGATAGAAATTAGCATCACACCTTTTTATTTTTCTTTTGAAAGAGCTTTGATTATGGATCCATGATGCTAGCACTAAGGACATATTTATGTTTTCCTTGTAGTTTTTAAGAAAATAATATCTCTGTTTACTTGGAAACAGCATCTCACTTCAAGCCATAACTAGAAGAAGGAGGAGTATGTGCAAGCTGGGCATTCACATTTTTTTCTCTTTTATAATTGTGGTGCACACCTTTGCCAGTATGCAGTTTTCAGTAACTACAAGGTGTTTAATTTTGACTCATGTAGTGGCATGAAATGAGTTTAGATGGGAAAAAAATTGTTTGTGCCAGTTAAGACATGACCTGGCAATATTCAAAGCTTTATAAGATTGCCATTCTTAAACATTCTAGAAAGAAATCAGTGTCTAGCATTGAACTCTTCATCATCCTAAGTGCCACATAAAGTTTTACTTCTGATAATGACATGTTTTTATTTTTGATACAGTGTGACTAAGTAAAGTTAATCTGTAGCCCTCACAGCCTGATGCTTTACATTTTCTTGTTTCCCTTTAGTGTCCAACAATAAATAAATGAATGATAGCACATTGGATTTTAGTTGGGTATTGATCACAGTGGAAGAATGAATATCACATGCATCCATGTCAGTGACCCTTTGCTATTAGAACTCTCCTTAATGATGAGCAAAGGCCTTTACCTTTATATGTGGCAGAAGCCCTTTTGCTGTCCATGAGCAACATAATTTATGCAGTATATAATGGATTCTGAGGAAACTTCAAAAGGAAATGAGTTAACCTTCAAAGGAAATTGTTTTACCTCAGTGTCCAGTGAATTGTGTACTATATGAGAATCTCGCTTATTCTTAGAAATGTCTTCAGTTTGGTTCAGTGTCTTGCAAAACAAAGAGCACTGCTGAAATATTAAAAGTATCTGATTTGGTTACATGGGTCATAGAAGAAGAAAGAAGAAAGCAAAAACATCAGATCTGCAGCTCTACGTCTGCCTGCTTCGACACCTATTAGACAGCTTTTTAACAAGGATAAATACTATTTACTTTGGGGAACATAACAAGACTTGAAATGTAAAACATTTTACTTGAAAACATTCCAGTGACAACCACAGGGATCTGATCTTTAACTTCGAACATGCAGTGGCAAAGTACATTAAGGAGGGGTGGGCAGGTAACTGTCAGCTCATGCACCTGCCATTTCACAGTAAGGTGGCATGTTGCACATGCTGTGAGTGCTACACTATTGTTACTATTAGGTGAGTAGAATTAAATAAAAATTAAAGGATTTAGCATTTTAGTTTCTTTTTTTTAACAAACAGGCTCTCATTGTGTAGCCTGAGCTATCCTCAATATAGTTCACGGTGGCCTTGAACTCTTGATTCTCTTGCTTTCATCTTTCAAGTACTGAGATCACAAATGTGCAGCACCATGCTGGGAAGTCTCAAATCTTTACTATGACTCTTAAGTAGTTCTAGTGATACATCTTACTACTGTGACTACATTATTTTTTTCCACTTATGCAATTTGATATTCTTACAATTTTTTGGTATTTTTGTAATTAAAGAGATTATCAAATAAAAGGGGAAATGCTAGTTTGATGCATATGAGCCTCGCTTAATATTATCAAAATGGTCAGTATTAAAAATTTTATAGAGTTCACACAATGGAATGGATTTACTTATATGATGGACACCAGCCATCTTTTGCCTTTGACTAGTGAGCTTTCTTGTGTTTTGTATTTTTGATTTTGAAGTAGTTTTTAAATTATATTATCTTAAATAACCTAAGCAGAGAATTTGTGATAACAGACCTAGATGTACCACTCTTCAAATGTTCTCTGGATCCCTAAGATGCTTCAGGGTATTAAAATGCTTTACTTGGATTAAATATTTAAGTATGTGTTCAAATATTTTTAATGTAATTTAAAATATACTTGAAAACTGTACCCATAATTTTAACACATTGGAATCTATCATAATTATCTTGTTACAAGGTGGTGATCATGATGATAATGTCAATGACAGTGATGATGATAGTGGTAGTTACATACATTAGAACTTTTTATTGCATTATTGATTAGGAAGAGTGTCATTGTTTGTGAAGGTACTAGCCTTTATAAAAACATTCTTTCCTGTACATAGCTACTTATCTCATGTATTTGGTTTTGGGACCACAAGCTTAGTAATATAAATAATTGCTACTTTGTAACAAAATACTTATTAAAATTGTTGCTTTTTGTATTTAATGCTTCATAGTTTAAGTTCAGTCTAAGGTTTAATTTGTGAAATTGCCTCTGCTGCATCCCAAAGTTTGTAAGATGTTTACAGTTTGATCCTTGGCACTGGCCTTGCAGTTTGGGGTAAGTTAACTAACTTCCTTGAAACCTACTTTTTTCCTGTAGACTACACATAGTTTCTACTTGTCTTGTGGTGGCTTTGTGGCCTAGAGAGAGTGTATGTACCCACTGTGCAAACCCTCAAATGTCACAATACAAGAATGGAAAGCTCAGTCTTTGTTTTCCTTTGTGTGTTAGAGGATTATAGCCAGTAATACACACTGAGTAATTTGGTTAGTAGTCATTTTTCATAGGAGTTTTAATGGTTGCTAGTAAGAGATGTCATGATGATATTTTTATTGAGAATAACCCTTATGCATATCTTTTTCCACATTTCCTTTTGAATCCTCCTCCTCACACACACCCTCCTTTAAAAAATAATGATATGTTGCTTTTGAATTTGCAGATAATTTAATTAAATTGCCTTTGACAAGGAAAATTGGTATTTCTTTAGAAAAGACCATGTGTTAAGAGTGATGTGCCCAGAGACACAGTAGGGTAAAGCAAGGGCAGCTAGTTTCTCAGATCAGGAGGAGTGTTATGAAGCAGTGTCTCCTAGTCTTTCCGTCTGGTTCTCCCTTGAAGGCAGTGACCTTGCTAGTTTAAAGAGTGCCTTCATATATTTCGGCTTTCTCTGAGAACCTTTAGATAGGAAGGTTTAGTTGCTGCACAACTCTCTGAGTTGATCCTTGCAGTGCTGAGGATGTCAGGGAACATCTCCATTCCACACTTAGCCTTCTTTGACTGGGTTGCAGAAGCTAAAGGAGACAGAGCAGCAGAGAGCCAGCTGGTAGGATCATCACTCCTCACTCTGGGCCTTGAACTCAAGGTTTGTCTAGAACTTAGAGGTTGCTAGAACCTCAAAACTTTCTCTCTCTTTCTTTCTTAATTTTACTGTGTATTAAAGCAGTGTGGGCATAATTGTGCTGACCTGTTAGCATAAATCAAGGAAGTGGCACCACTCAACATTGGGGAAAATGATCAATTTCATTTAAGAGTGCTATTGAAGAAGCAGCAAACTTTACCTTTTGTTGAACCTTCACTCTTGAGGATCTATCCTTTTACATGTGTGAGGCAGAGGAAAGGCATACAGCGCCTCAGTGCAGCAAGCTCCCTCTCTCATGTGTAAGTAAGTGCAGTAGTTTTAGTAGTGAGCTCAGTCAGCCAGTTTTTCATGCAACCCACTTTATTCAGAAGAGCACAAACTTTGATTCCTCAGATTTGAATACATAAGTAAACAAATTTATGACAATTAAAATGATAAATTTTTGTAAAATTATGTTTGCTTCCATTGAATCAGAAAGTTTTTCACATCCATGTTTTGTTTTTTGAGACCCGGGCTCATTTTATAGCCCTGGCTGGCTTGAAACTCAATATGTAGACCATTCAATATGTAGATCTCAGTATGCAGACCTCTGATCAAACCCACAGATCTATCTCCGCTTCTTAGTGCTGGGATTAAAGGTATGTGCCACCATAAGCTTTTTAAAAGCTTTTTAAACAGCTTTTTGAAAGCTGTTTTCATATTTAAAAATCTCTCCTCTCAAGGTGAAGGATTATGTTAATGGATGCGATTTTTGATAGCACATATGTGCACTAACAGAACTCAATGTGAATGTCGCTGCCACTCCCCACCCATTTTTCAGTCAAGAACCAAACATACCACAGTGGGCATAAGCTTTGGATTTGGCTATCGATTGTCTTAACATTGACAATGAATATTGTCAGTTGTTATCCTTGAATTTTCAGGATCATGTTATTAATTTTTGATGTGTTTATCAAGTTCACAAAGATAAAATACCTATGCAAAATGAAAGATGGACGGGTGGGTTTTACTACAATACAGAATGGCAAGTTTATGTGTATGGTTTCGGGGGGTTATTTACAAGTTTTGATGTGATATCAAAAGTATTCATAATTGTCTCCTTTTTATCAACCACATATCTGATTTTAAACATTTTCCTTCAAAACATTACACCCTATGAATACAGAAAACTAGCTGTCATATGATAAAGAGACATTGAAGAGATTTGCAAAAATGTAAATGTGAATCTCACTGCTTTGTTGTGGAAAACAAAGGTCTATAAAGATACGTGACTTATGTTAACATGTAATAGACTTTTATTTTAGGTGAATTAAACATTTCAGCTTTCCGTAGCTTTAATTTCTATTACAGCAACTATTGACAGTTATAACCTATCAACAAAAATCTGGAATTTGCACTAGTATGAAGGACTTCCATGAGTAGGATATCTGAAAACTGTGATGTTGGCATCACAGACAGTAGAGTATGGTACAAGAAGAAGGAATTCAATGGAGAAAGTAAAAAGAAAGTCCTGATAGCATTAGCAGAAAATGTAGATAAGGCTATCCAGTCACCTCTGTTCTGTGTGAAGATGCTGTAGACACTGCCTGGCAGCCTTTTGTTCATGTTCTAGAAGCTTCTCTCTTACCATGGCAAGACTTTGGTCAGCTGCAGATGATCATTCTCTGATTCTCATGACCATCCTATCGGTAGTAGAACTTAGGTGGCAGGGCAAAACTTCAGTTCCAAATAGTCCTATTCTCCCTATTATGTGAAGCAACTGAAGAACTGTGGTCCAAGGCTATGTCCGCTATATTGTAAGTGATTGGTATTTGGCTGGAAAGGAAGACCCCAGTAGCAGGGTTAGCTTGTATGGCCTGGAAGCAGAGGTGTGTGGAAGCAGTACAAGAAGAATGAGACCAAAGGGAAGCGTGGTCCCAGGACATTGTGTGACAAAGGTGTGGGTGTGGATGGGAAATAGCACAGATACAGAGTTGGGTATGTGTATGTCAGGGGAGGATGCAGACATGGTGTGCGAGTGTATGGAAGCAGCCATCACTTGCCTACCCTGTGGTCTCCAGAGTATAGGATAGGAATCTATTTACTCTCTGTGGTTAACTAAGACTTGAAAGTGGCTAGCAGCATCTGGCCTATTTTTAGATGTCATTCTGACAGGCGTGAGGAAGGAAGTATAATTTTCTTTTAATTTTCCCACCCTTTTCTTTCTGCTATTGCCTGAACACCGGGCTATCCAGCTGCTGCATCAATTGCCCTTTACATACTTCATCAGAGATAATAAGTTACATGGATTTTTGTCTTACTGGATGGTCTCTTATTTGGAATCTGATTCATGAAGCTTTTTTTTTTTTTTAATTTGAGAGAGATGAGACTTTTATTTAAACACATAGGTATTGGCAGTGTATTCATATTAGATGTAGTACAGTAGAGCTGCTACAGTACGATCGTACCATTTCCTAAATATATCCAATGTGTGTGTGTTCTTTCCAGCTTGGCACTAAGAAACATTTTCAGAAGTACAGTAACGAAGACGATTTGAAAAATAAAGTGTACTGATGCCCAGGTTGTTGTCTTTGATTGTTTTGCTATTTTATTGCTTTTGTAGCCATGAGACTATTTCAACTCAATATCCTACCAGTCTTTGGAGGGTGCTGTCATAAAGAATAAGAATGTCTACTGAGAGAGTGAGAGGACACCAGCTTGGGCTGCTGGGCATGCTTAGAAGTATAAAGTACCCATTGCTTTGTTGTGAGCCCGAGTTATACTTCTTAGAATATGTCAGTGTTCTGCAAGGAGTGGCATTTAGAATAGTCATAAGGGCAACTGCAACCTCCAAAATGCACTGTAGGTGTCTCTGAAGGTTCTCATTAGGTAAAGGGCTCTGCTCGACCTTTCCTTTCCCTTTACAAGGCTCCCACACCAGCTAAAGGTGCCCTGGTCATCAAGCACTCCAGCAGTAACCATGAAACAACGTTTTGTAGGCTCTGACTACCCCATAGCTAGCCTTTGACTTTAAGATACACCCAAGAATGACTCATCCATTGCTCTGTAAGCCAGGATATTGGTTGTCATCAAGGAGAAGACACTCTAGATATTACAGATAAGAAAATTGCTCGATATTTTGTCTTTATTCAGAACTCAATAGTGGTTTGAAAATTTATTCTACCACTGAAACTTGTGATAAGCTATGACAGGTACATTACCTTATGCATCTTAAAGAATGAAGTTTATATATGAATAAGCATGACCAAGCATTTAAAATGCCTAGCTTAGGACTCGATTATTTCTTGTACCAGGGACTTTTAATCAGTGTAAAATGCATATTTTCGCTTTATTTTCTACAGATCAACAAGTAGTAATAGAAGAATGCATCTTGATGTCCTAATTTCATTTTTGCTTTTCCCTGTACAGCGAAAGCAGGGCAGTTGAAGAAATGAATTTTATCATTGTAATTACAGATGTGTGCCCAATATTTAGAAAGCACCCAACAGCGGTAACTAAAACTGGATTTTTGGGTCATTTTATTTATCTGAGACTGTGACACATTCAAGTGTTTTTTATATTATCAGTAATAAAGCAGCTTTCATTATATGTTCCCCATGTTGGCAATTCCCAGTATGTATTGAGTTCTATATGTATTCACATTTGTCATAGTAAACTCATGAAGAATTACACACACATTGTGTTTGTGTCATATGTGTTTGTATGTATGTGTATGTATGGTTGCAATTATCTGTGCATGTGTATGTGGAGGACAGAAGTTGACATTCATTAAACATCTTCCCAATTGCTCTCCAATTTTTGTTTTGTTTTGTTTTGTTTTGTTTGAAACCAGGTCTCTCACTGGTGCAGAAGCTCACCACTTCAGCTAGAGTATCTGGCCAGCAAAGACACCTGGGTCCTCCTTTCTCCCCACCCTCTCCTAGCACTAGGATTATAGTCAGGTGTCTCCATGACAGCTTTTGCATTGGTGCTGGGGTACAGATTCAGAACCTCATTCTTAGATAGGGAACACTACCCACTGAGCCCAGCCCTTGATTTTTAATGATGAAGAAATTGGGACCCAGGGGGCTTTTGGAACTGGTTGTGGGTCATAGTACCAACAAGCAAACAAAATTTGAAACTAGTTTGATATCCAGAGTGTGGCCCAGTATACAGATATAAACACTGCATGACTATGTATTCCATATTTTTCTTAATGTAGAAAACTCATCAAGCCTTAGAAAGTAAAACTGAATTGAATAAAAAGCCTCAAGAGATTAACAGGTGTGATCTCAAATTTAGATGTATTCTACTCTTTTCAGTCTTAATGATTTTAAATGAGGTTATTAACAATCTGGGTCACACTCTGTTGATATGATTATTCACAAGATTGATTGAGACAGATCTAGGTTTTCTTTTTTCTTTTTCTTTTTGTAGTGCTGTGCACATAAGAGACAAGAGTTGAAGTGTTTATTGCAGTTTTCACCTATTTAGTTTTTGCTTTTATTTTTTCAAACCCAAAATTATGAGGCCAGTTTTTCCTGATTTCAGAATGTCTTTTCCTAACTGCACAGCACACTTGACCCCTCTTCCTGCCAGCCAGCCAGTCATGACTTAATCACACTGAGTCACCCAAGACTGCTATAGTATCTTTGAAAAAAAAAGACTGTCTAGAAATATTTCAAGTATTGTCTTTCTTGAGTAGGGCCCCCAGGATATATTCTCAGGTTTTGGTAAATTCCTTTGCACCTTTGCAATGCTTTATGAAGATAAGTGACAGAATGCCTGTTTCTACCGTTCACATTAAGCATTAGTTAAAGGTGGTAAGAAGCCCTGCATGGGTGGTGTCTTCTGCTTACTGTCTGGACCCCGGCTCCCTGCATCTGCTGTGTGCTGTGTCCTCAGCACAGTTCCATTCTTTAACTGGGTGTGTTTGGAGAGAGGGATTCCTGGTACAGGTCTGCTGTTGTAGTTTGAAACTTCAAGAGTTCCCCCACGAAACACTGAAGATGAGGCTGTGTGGTAGAGCATTGTTGACACTGAGGTGTGCAGATGGGCTAATGGATGAGCCTACAAATCTGGCCACTACTTATTGTTTACAGAAGAAAGTAAGTCCTGAGGGTAAAGTTACAGCCTCTCCACAAACTGCCTTTCCTAACTCATATCTCAACAGGGTTCTGATTTGGACACACACGCAAAATAATAATAATAATAATTTAGCTTCTCATCAAGACTTTTCTGTATGTTACTTGAAATTGGTGGATTCTCAGTTGGGCTGTAGTGTACCTATTTGTGGTTTTATTGTTTAAATACATTATGGTTGGTATACATTATGTTTATGTTATGCTAGTATTATATATTAACATATATATTAAATGTAGCTGTAGGATGTAGGTTCTGATATTATTCAGGCTAAGTTGTTGAAAGTTGGAAATTAGCATGGCTAGGGTGTATTAGTCAGTAGCAGATTACTTGTTTGAGGCTCTAGATTCAATCCCCAATAGTGCATAAAAAGAAATTAGCATAAACTAGTAATTTCATTTGATTATATTGGAAACCTATTGGCACTCTTTAAAACAAGGGAAATGTGTGTTTAGATAAATAGAAACACTTTCTTGGTCAAACTGTAGATTTTTATTTTAATAACAGTATGTTTTTGTGTCAAATACTACTTCTTTTAAATGGCTCTCACATTCTTAGACAAGAATATTGTCTGTTAATATCTACAAACTATTCAATACTATGTAACTTCCATTAATTTATTTATCATATTTTAAATTCTTCCTAGTATGTACCAAAAGAACAAAAAAGAAGACAACGATGCTTTTTACCTAAGCAATTATTTTTACAGTGTGCCGTTGGGTCTTGCAAAGACCTTCAAGGTTATGGTTAGGCCCCTCACTTTACAGTACTAAAGAAGGTTTGCATTCTTTCTGTGATGGGCTGGGTAATATTTTAGGCTTCAGCTCATACTCACAAACATAGATAGTATCTTTATGCACAATAAATAGTGCATAGTGTATGTCTTTTCTGTTCTTGGCTTAGTTCACTGCCTGCCTTCCTTAACCAGCATTGACAGAAGCATCCATGAAGTGTGTAAGCAAAACACCTGCGTTCCCCATAGCTGACCAGGGTAGCGTCTGATGCTGGCTGCAGAAGTGTTGGCCTGGAGGATGTTTTGAAGGGGGATATTCACTAGAAGGCAGTCCTTCTAAAGACTACTGTTCTGAGTAAGGATGAGCTCTAGACATGGAGCACAGTGCATATGTTGACATGGGTGACATTTCTTATTCTCTTTATTCCTGTGAAATATTTACCAACCAATGTGTTGGTTTAAAAAGAAACAACTTGACGATATATAAACAGCTGTATGTAATGGAAAAATTTTTAAGTCTTGCTGGCTTTGAACTTTTAAAGGCAAGCACACACATGAAATTTATGTATTTATGCTTTGCTTCCTTTACTGATTATTCACTAATTGTATGTGCTTATGTTTTAATTTCTTTACTAACTGTTGTCTTTATAAGAGGTATTGCAAAACACCTGTCTGTGATAGGTATATGTTATACACCTATAGCAGAGGCCTGGGTCCCATTTCCCTTGTTTCTTCCTCTTCGTCATTTAATGCACTTTAGTGTCTATAGATAATTAAGTACTTGGCAAGAGCTGTAAAAACTTGAAAACAAAGCTATACTGGGCAGTCTATTGGAGATCAATCAATTCAAGATGAAGGAGTTCTGAAGTAAAGATATAAGTGGATTAGATCTTGACAAAAACAGTTATCCTTTCTAAATTTCTATGATTGACTGTCCCCATCCCAACTGAAACTTGTTTTTCCCTTTAAAAGTTCATTTTGGAATGATTAAAATATTAACAGGTAATAGACATTCCTGGGGCTATTGCAAATGCTTGTTTACTGTTGGAACAGTGGTTTGGAAGAATTTCTAAGCAGCCACATGGGCATCACTCCAGAGTTCAATCTATTATCGCCACCCACATATGCTGGCTTTGAACTTTTGAGGGTAGCACCCCCTGTTCATATTCTAACAAGTCTTCCATATGGTCTCTGTGCAACTTAAGGTGGAAAACCACTGGTCTAGATTACTTTTTAAATTTTTAAAATAAATGTTATTACAATAAAAAAAAAACCCTCAGAAATGAATAAAATCAACATATTCTAAATGTTGCGAGACACAAAGTCGGTACCTCTTATGGACTTCTATACAGTTAGAATTAGCCTTCAGAACAGAAACTATAAAGTTTCACGTTAAATTTTATACTTTCAATATCAAATGTATTTAATACTTTTATCCACCAAAACAAAAATCCATGACAAAATTAGCACTAAAAATAAAAAAATAAAAAACAATTGGCCATATATCTTCTTTCATAACTCATGTCTGCCAGCTGTATTCAGGCCTTTCTCACTCCCTTGTATGTATCTTTTCTTGTTCTCATTTCTGCATTCTCCACATTTGTTCGCATATGTATACATATTAATTGGCTAGGTTCTGCAGATGAGAGAGAGTATGTGCTTTATTTCTTTACAAGATTGTGTGACCTCATTTAATACTGTACATCCTAAGTCCAATTCATTTTCCTACAAATTTCTTAACTTCATTTCTCTTTAAAGCTGAGTAGTATTCCTTTTCTTAGCCATAATTTTCAAACAGTATTTGTCAAACATGAGGTGAATCTAAACTATCCTATTTGTAGAAGCACGTGGTTAATAATTGTTTTGCCTGCTTGTATGTATGTCTGTGCGCCACATGTGGTCAGTGCCCTACTGGTGGAGTCCAGAAGTGGGAGTCAGATCTCCTGGAACTAGACTTGTGAGCCACCATGAACTGATCCTGGTTCCTCTGCAAGGGTAACAAGTGCTTTTAACTGCTGAGTCCAAAGACTGATATATTTAAACTATCCAAAGAAAAGAATGTTTTCCCTTAAAGGAGAACATGTAGCCTAAAGACATACCCAGGATTGATGGATTTGTTTTATTGTTTTGAGTCCTTAGAGAAAATTAAATATTTATGTAAGTTACAGCTATGGTTTCATTTATGTTCACTTACTTGCCTTATGTAAGTATCAAACAGTGATATCAGGAAGTCTGTAAATGTAGAACAGACCCAAGATACACACCACTATCTTACATGTGCACACATGCTCTTGCACACATCACACACACAACTGTGCACATGGACACAGGTGTCACTAAGTGGAAGCTAGATCTTTGAAAAGCACAGATTACTTCAGTCAGTTACAGTCTTATCTTCTGCAGCAACCACAACTAATTTTATTCTGCTTGTTTGATTCTAATTTTGTGGTAATGGGTGTTTTCCTTGCATTGCCTCTAGTGCTAAACTTGAGCCCATTGTTGATCTTAGGAAAGATCAAGAGCATCACATGGTCCCTACCTCGCCTCCAGATCCTCTCAGGTGTTGGCTGCTGAAGAAGGAAATTGCGGTTACTTAATTCAAAACCATGAAGAGATATGCTTTTCTATTGACCATTTTTCTGTCTTCTGTAAGGAAAGGACTAATAGAGTGCCTTAAATAGAACTGTCTCCATGGCAATGGACAGTCAGCTTTTGACTTAGAGTCTCTTAAAAAAAGGAAAATTTAAAACATATTTTCATGGTCTGAAATAGCAGGATGGCATCAGTAAGGAGAGTGCCTCCCATCAGCCACTGCACCATTGGCTCCAGCAGAATAAGATGCCTTTCTTTGAGCAGCATTTGATCTGAGTATTTTTAGTCTGGACAACTTCACTTCATAATTACAGTGTGATAGTGCTGATCTTCAAATTGACAGTAAACTTGAGAATCTCCTAAAAGCTTAGGCCTGGAGCCAGGGCCCGAGTGAAAAGGCCCTGTTATCTCTGGTTATAGTCTCTCAAAGAATGAAAATACTGACGAAATGATGGGTTATTCTTAGTTATGTTTAAACAGAATTATCCCTGAAATAGTGGAAGCAATGGCAATATTTAAAGTTTAAAGAAATGTGTTTTCTGGTCCCTAAGATTTGTGGTCTTTTGGTCACTTATCATGTTTAAAAGACAGCTGGCAACCTGACCCTTCTGTTTCTGATTCTGCTCACACCCATGTAGGAGACAGAGCCCTTTGATTAGCTGCCTGGTGAGAGTGCACCCACAATAGATTCTAGGATGGGAAGGCTTTCACCTTTTAAGTATGTGATGTTTTAATTTTTAAGAAGATAGATGCAAAGGAATGTCCAAACTTACAAGCTTGTTTGGAGATGTTGGGACAGTAGATTATTTTAACAATGTTTACTATTTTCATTTTATAGTTTGCTTTTATTATTAAGCATGTATTGATGAAGATGATAAAAGCTTTTTCTGCACATGTGAGGCAAGCACTGTGTAACTGAATTATAGCATCCCTGTTGGGATTCTGTAAATGATTAGGTTATTGCTTATTACTATCAACAATGGTCACAGCACAGGTAAAACTCCAGTCACTCAAATATATTACTGTATGGAACAGAAGAGTAGTTAAATATGAACTTCCTGTATATATTTATCAGAAAAAAAGCATAGTCCTCTAGAATGAGGGAAATTATTATTTCTTGTTAGAAATGGTCTGACTGAAATTTGAATGTATCATTTTGGAATCAAAATTTCTTGAGGCAGTATTAGAGGTTTCTTCACAGCTTATCTCATTTAGTCTACACAAATACTCTATGAAGTTGAGATGCCATCCCCACTTCAAGAAGGAATGTCTTTCCTGCTGTCCTAACACTCTACTAGTAGCAAGCTAACATAGAACTGTCCTTCTTTAGGAAAATCTACATTAGGGGAACAGTTTCATTTTAACATAAAAATTTAATGATTTGTACAGCAGAGAAAAAACTATTAATTCAGAGCTGATAGAACTGAGCTGACCCCCTGTTCCCTACAGCATTCTCATGTAACCCTGGGAAATCAAATAGCATTCAAATATTAGAGGTCTATGTTTGCATGTGCTCCGTGAAGTCCAGATGTCTTTATGTGTTAAAAGTTCTTGAAAAACTTTGCCAACTGAATTCTGCTTATTAAATATATGTGCCTATCCAGACTATAACTTAAAATTATTTTACTCACATTATGGGTGATTGTTAAGTGCATGCCATGGTAATTTGACTTCTGCTCTCAATCACAAGGTAAAGCCATCATCAGAGTGGTCAGTGAGACCTGTCTATATTGTTTGATCTGGAAGTGTATTTTGTCACATGGAACTGAACTCCAAGGTCTTGTTGCCACTTCGCTAACTGTGCTGAAAAGTCTTAAAGCTGTTCCGACTGCAGTGTACACATTGTAGGGAAATAACAGTGTAGGCTATACCCTGGGAGCTCAAGTCTGTTGTCTTAGAAAGTAGCATTAGTCTTTGAAGAGCCAACAGGAACTGCTCAGGAGGCCATGAAACTTCAGCCTTTGCCCATCTGGGTGCTTCTCTGGGGAATAAACCCCGTGGTTAGAGAATGTGGAAGCAGTCCCTATGAGGGAAAAGCAAGAACATTGAGCCAGCTGTCAGTCCAGGGGCCAGCCATTAGCTTGCAACATCCTGACCTGTCAGCCCACCTGTGTGCTATGAAAGTGATAAATGAGCAGGACACTTTGGGAATCACACAGTTCATCTTTTATCAGAAAAAAAAAAAATGTGGAGATGTCATACTTGGGCAGGAATAGCTGTACTTGAAAGGTCTGTCGGGAATCTGGGAACGTCCTAACAAAATTTATGAAAAGTTAAAACAACACAGGGCTGGGGAGCTGGCTCAGTTGAAAGGGTGAAAGCATGAGGACCTGAATTTGATCTCTCTAGCCAGATTAAAAAAAAAAAAAAAAAACAGGCAAGGGGCCACACACTCTCATTCCAGTGCTGGGATGCAGAGACAGAAGAATCTCTTAGTCATGGCTAGCTGACTTGGCAGTTTGTTGAGCTCCAGTCCAGTGGGAGACTGTCTAAACAGTGAAGAGGAGGGCTGGAGAGATGGCTCAGTGGAAAAGAGCACCTGTTGCTTTTGCAGAAGGCTTAGGTTTGATTCCCAGTGCCCACATGGCAGTTCACAGCCTGTAACTCTAGTTCCAGTGGATCTAATGTTCCTTTTGAACTCCATGGGCACCAGGCAGGCAGATATGCACATGCATACATACAGGCAAACATTCGTACACATAAAAACAAATATTCAAGTGGACAGCTCCTAGGAATGACACCCAGCGTTAACCTTTAGCTCATGTGTACACCTACATTCCACACAAACCTGCAGGAAATCCAGATCAAGTAATCCTTAATTCCAAAGCTAAAATTCCATGCTATATCTTTGATAAAAATCTGTGGATGACAGATCCATATATCATTTTGTGAGAACTTTTTAAAATTATAGTAATAAATCATTAAAAAGAATACTCATCATTTATATAATTTTTCTTATTATCTCTTGATTTATAGAGAGAAAATTATTAAGCACTATAACAGCATATGGATTTAATTTTCTTAGGTATGGTGTGTTCTCTGTGTTTGTGCCCATGTGTGTGCACATGAGAACAAATGGATGTGCTATGACTCATATGTGGCAGTCAAAAAAAGGGAGCTCTGTCTAAAGCTGGGATGGAACTCAAGGATTTCAGGCCTGTACACTCAGAGGCACTGTACCTGTTAAGCTGTCTTGACTGGGAGTATGATATATTTTTCTGGCTGGGTCACAGAGAGCAAAGAATCTTCAGCATATTTAAAGTCATTCTATGGTTAAAACAAAAGTTATATAGTTATATACATACTTTTGTTTATAATCTTAGCTTCATAACATTTTTTCAAAACCCAAGAGTTTATCAGCTTATTGATTAAGGGAAGTCATTATTTTTCAATTTATATTTATTACATTTGTTTATGATAGGTGTCATGTGGATATCAGAGAGAGCTTTGGAGGAGTCAGTTCTCTCTTTCTACCAACTGGGCCTTGGGTACCAAACCCAGGTGATCAGCCCTAGGGGCAAGCCCCTTACCCAGTAAGCCATCCAGTTATCACAAAATACTTATTTTTAAAATCCTGAAACTTATTATAAACTAGCAAGAAATAAGATTGTTTACAGTGTTCTGCTTATTTTGTTTCTGAAAACGTTCTACTAGCATTCAGACAATATCACAGCATAACCATGTCGTGTCAATGAAAATGGGCTCTTAGGATTGTTTATCTCTCATTTCCAGATGGAAAGACTCATGCCTCCTCCAGTAACTAGGTCTTTCAGTGGTTAAAAGGGACAAGGGCTCAGACCTTGTAGCTCTTGCTACAATGTAGCTTTCACTGACATTCAGTCACATAGCACTCTGTTATCCTTGTTTGCCCTCTGTATCCCTGTCATCAAGTAATGTGATCTCCTTTCAGGAGCTTATACTTCGTGGGTTGTTATACATTGTGTGTTGTTAAAATAGGATTATATAAAAAACTAACAGTGGAAAATTTGGTTAGTATGTACTGATTGGTTGGAAAGTGTGTGGTATTCTTTTTAAGTTAGGATACCTAATGTAGTTCTAACCCCTAGTAGATGGTCTTTTAGTGTTAAAGTTGAATAAGGCTGAGATCGTGTGAGTGATCTTACTTATTTTGCATTAAGTAAAAATACCTATGGGTTTAGTATACTAACATTGAAGCTATAAGTGCAGGCTGGGAGAACATAGCCTATTAGCATTAGTCAACAAAGAATGACACAGAATTGGAAAACTTAAATGGCTAATTGTCAAGAAAAATGGGAGGAGACAACAGCAAAATCACAAATGTCAGTCTTTGTGATTATTAGAAGACAAAATTACTTTCGAAGATCAGAATTATATTATGGTTCCTCTTCATTTCTTCATTCTTAATATCAAAGATTACACTGAAGTTTTTGTCAAAATGGGGATTAACAGTCTTTAGGTGATATGAAATAATTCTACTAAATTATAGTGTTCAAGTGTGTGTGTGTGTGTGTGTGTGTGTGTAGACTGATGTGAGCTCAGGATGTCAGAACAATGCTTCAAATGGATACTGTCCAGAAATGGTTACCCACATTGTAATGATTAATCTTGACTGTCAACTTGGGTGGCCTAGATTAGAGTAGCTTACTTCTGGTTATGTGTCTGCAGGCATATCCAGAAGACCTTGAAAGCTATGGGCTCTAATGAATAGATTAACCTCCAATGTCTTGATAAGAGCATTATTTGGAGTTGGTCAAAATGATGTGAGTTTGGGCTCATTTGGAGGAAGTAAGTCACTGGGAGCATCTCTTTGAGCTCTGTCTTATCCTGGCCCCTTCTTATATTCCTTTTGTTTTCCCTTCTGCCATCATGATATAAAAACTCCAGTACATACCTTCCACCATGAAGGAGTGAATCATCAGAACCATGCACCCAAACAAATCTGTTCTCCTTTAAGTTATCTTGATTCATGTTCCTGTTGCTGAGATAAAATACCCTGACAAAAACAACTAAGAGAGAACTTTAAGAGATTTTAGCTCACAGTTCCAGGTTATAGTCCGTCACTGTGGGGAGGTGAAGATAGAAACCCAAAATGGCAAGGCTGGTTCAACATATATAAATCAATAATGTAAAATCTATTCTGAGTAAACTTAAGGACAGAAACCATGTCTCCATTGTCTTCATTATGGTTTCTATTGCTGAGATGAAACATCATGACAAAAAGCAAGTTGGAGATGAAAGAATTTATTTGACTTATACTTCCACACCATAGTCCATCATCAAAGGAAGTCAGGACAGAAACCTGGAGGGAGAAGATGCAGAGGCTATGGAAGGGTGCTGCTTACAGACCTGCTCTCCATGGCTTACTCAGCCTGCTTTTTGATGGAACCCAGGACCACCATCCCAAGGGTAACTCTACCCACAATGGGCTGGGCCCTCCCACATTAATCACTAATTAAGAAAACGCCCAACAGGCTTGTGTGCAGCTCAATCTTTTGGGGGCATTTTTTTTTTCAATTGAGGTTGCTCCTCTCTGATGACTAGCCTGTATCAAGTTGACATGAAATTAACATCTTGATTGATCCTGAAGGGGTAAATATATATGGGAGAAGAATCCCAAGACATGAATATAGACCAAATCTTCAGCAAGATTAGAAAACAGAATGCAGCACCCCCGCCATAATTACTGTTTTCCTCACCCCTCGGTGCTCATAGAAAAGATGCCAGTGTACTCAAAAAAATCCCTGATGAAACAGAAAAAATAATGCTGTTTAGTCAGGTCTCCACCAGTGAGTGATAATGATGATAATGATTTAATTCTCTGTATTTCAAAATGGATATGATGCAGAGGACTCTTCTGCTTGTCCAGCAAAAGCAGCCCTGTGATGGAGTGTGAGCCAGTTCTGTAAATGGCTGGCCACTGTAACTGTGGGCATTGGAACTTGGGTCTATTGGCATACAGTTTCACAAAAACGAACAAATTCAGTCTCTCATGTAAAGGAAAACAGCTAGCAGAACCTCTTGCTGATGATAAAGCTTTGAGAAGAAAAGCATTCTGAAAAATATGTGTCTTGCCGTGAGCTACCTCAACTACCTCAACACTTAAAGATTTCACCAGATGTGATATTACAGCAATGAATTTATTGTTAATACTGTATTAAATGTGTCAGTAGCTGCAACTTGCAGACCTCGGTAAGCCAATATTTTAGAAATGATGAGAGATTAGTATTATGATATTAAGCATGGGTAAAACAAGTCTCCAAGCTACCAGGTGAATGAGTTTTAATGTAACTGCATAAGAAGTTTGATACAATTTCAGATTTCACATGGCAACATACCTTTCTAAAAGTTCTTCCCTGAAACTTGAGAATATTTTAAAAGAATGGCTGAAGCTGTAAAAAGAGGACCACTAAGATATTCTGGGCTGGAGAGATAGCTCAGTTAGTACAGTGCAAAGTTCCATCTGCACTGTTCTAAAACCCACCTCAAAACTGGGGCATAATAGGTGTGTACTGGCAATCTTTGCACTGGGAAAGGCGGGGCAGAGGAAGCCTTGGGCTTACTGGCTAGTCTAGCACACTTGGCAAGTCCCAGGACAATGAGAAACCCTGCCTGTAAAACCAAGGTGACCCGAGGAATGGCATCCAAGGTTGACCTTCGACATACATGCAAATAAATAAAAACTTAAGACTTTCTTCTGCTTTCTAATCAAATATTTCTGATCCCAGATTCTCTCTGTGATTTTCAGTCACCATGACCTATAGCAACAGATGAATACCAGAGTACACATGAGAATCCATCTGTATTTAATTAAGCCAAATATTTATACAAATGTCAGGCAAATTCTCCTCAATTTTTCTTAAATTATAGTTTCCAAACAATCCCCTGTGTTAATATGTGATGGATCTATTAGTCTTATTTTCACTGTTCCTTTTTTGGTGGCTAAGGGTTGCTGGGGCTTGAATCCAGAGACTGGCAGATACTAACCACATCCTCTACCACAGAAATGTACCATTAGCCTATGTTCTTATTTTTTCAGTGAATTAATAAATTGTTTTCCAGGTATTCTTTGATTTAGTTTCTTATGTAGTTATTGATAAATATAACTGATAAGCAAAAAGTTTGAGATTCATACTTTTTTTTAAGACCTCCCCTATCAGTGGACTTGGGGAGGGGCATACATGCAGAGGGTGGAGGAAGGGAGAGATTGGGACAGGAGGAGGGAGGGAAACACAG
This sequence comes from Meriones unguiculatus, assembly GCF_030254825.1. Taxonomy (NCBI): domain Eukaryota; kingdom Metazoa; phylum Chordata; class Mammalia; order Rodentia; family Muridae; genus Meriones; species Meriones unguiculatus. The sequence goes on from NC_083349.1 coordinate 154,461,933, forward strand.
GGGGGATACAAAGTGAATAAAGTGTAATTAATAAAGAATGAGATTCATACTTTTTAAGAGAATAAAGAGGTACTGATATTTAAAAGGTTATGAGCAATTTTTAAAGGAGCTTATTTTAGTGTATGTGCACATGTGTGCACAAGAGTGCAGGTGTGGAGATCAGAAGACAACTTAGAGAAGTCAGTTATCTGTGATAATCATGTTTTATCTGGGATCAAACTTGAACTCAGGTGATCAGGTTTGGTGGCAAGCCCCTTCTACTAAGTCATCTCCCAGAGCCCAGTTATGGGTTTAATTCAGATTACAAACCATTCTGAGTTTACCCAAATAAAATTAAGGCACAGTCTTGTAGTCCACAGTGTGAGAAATTGACAGATTTGAACAGAGGTGAAATCCACAGGCATTTACTTATATAGGATGGATCTATTTCTGCTCCAGGCAAAAATTAAGAGATATGTCCTTCAAAGTAGTAAAAAAAAAAAAAAAAAAAAAAAAATTAAGCTCAAGTTTAAGACAGTTTCAGGTAAGGTCAAGCATCTTAAACTGTGTACCCAGGATATTGTATAGAAGTGACCTTTTAGTTTGTGGAGATGATTCATTTCTTGCTGCTTCTGACAAATCTGTGTGTAAAGAATGACTAGTCTTCACTAACTAAATGCTTACACATTCTGTGAGTATGTGGGGATCAAATGTGCTTCGTTTAGGTCCTGATTTCTTTAAACTAAAGATTGTCCTGTTCCCACTAGAGTAACTAAAGGTCTCTAGCTTTGTCTCTGCAAGCTGCTCTCTAGATGCTTGATGCAGAACTCCATCTCCTTCATGCCAGGACTGCCACTTTTGTTTGTGTGCTTCTCCAGAAGGACTGGTTGACACCTCAGCATTTACTGAATACTAGAATTTCTGTAGCTATAATCATCTCTAATGGGAATTTCATTTTCTAGAACTCCCAATTTTAAGTTTTTTTAAAATCTAATTGGGATGTAATTTTAATAGGAAGGCTTTCTAAGGTAAGGTTTCATTGTTAAGCAATCCAGAAGCCTAAATGTTTTTGTAATACTTCTATGAAACTGGACCTTATAATTAGTGGTAGGAAAGCACATTGTATGTTAATAGGGAAACACTGAGTTAGGTGGCAGTTATGGAATTGCATTATCTCAGGGACAAAGACTTATATAAAGTCCTTATTTTCTTGGACTTTAGCCAAAAACTTTAATAGCATAGTCAACAAGTATCTTTGTACCCTTCATCTCAGAATACTTAAAGGCTTAAGAGGAGGCTTCGTCTGCCCAAATCAGTGGCACAGCATGCAAACTATTATTGGTCTCTAAGAACTTGGGGCAATTTATGGCAAACTGCAGGTTCTGTTTGGTTTAATGTAAGCAAACAAGTAAATGAGGATCCAAACAGTGCATGGAGACTAGTAGATTGATGCTTCGCCCTGCATTTAATTTATTAGCTTAAGCTACTGATGTTTCTAGAATTTCAGCTTCCTCAAGGTGACAGTATGCTCTTACACTGTATAAGGAAGAGAAGGGGATTAGACCAGCCTCAGGCTGCCAACTCCCATCCTTAATTCAAACCCAGTGAATTATTGAGGAATTTGTTCTTCCTTCATTGTGCTGTGATGCTGGACTTGCTGATGTGGGGACCCTATAAGGCTGGAAAGAAGTGACAACATTGTGATCTACCTTCCTACCTATAAGGAAAGGAAACTGCAATTGTGAATCTTAAGAATAGATTTGAATTCATAGAAGAGCTGACAGTTAGCAAGAATAGAGAGCAAGACCCACAGAGCTGGTATTTAAGATGGATCTGAGGATGGGTGGACAGTGAAGAGTGGAATAAGGAGACACAGACTCAGGACACACTGCCTCAAGCGAGGCCAGCAGCACCCCTCTGAAGTCCACCCGCTGTCTCTCTAGAGGGCAGAGATGCAGTTTACCGGTGATATCCTGTGGTCTGTCACAGGTGGGAGGGAAGTCTCCTCTCGTGACTCTGGGCATGAGTGTGATTCTGGGTTTAGTTCTGCTCTCAGGAACTAACAGTGTAGTACTTATTGTGAAGTTTAGAGGTGATCTGGCCCAGTATTTGTGCCTCTGGATGTTTGTATCACTTAGTGGTATAGGATTTGGGTACCTTCAGATAGTCTCGTCTGCTTAGGAGCTTGTGATCCATCGTCAGTGTCCAGGCAGTTCTTGACTTTTAATAGGCTACATTCCAGCAAGCCCATAGTAAATGAAACATACTTTAAATCAGGAAATTTGTTGAATATCCAACCTGCTTAGTCTCACTCTGCCTTAAATTTGCACAGATACTTGATGTTAGCCTCCAGTTGGGCAAAGTCTTCTGTCATATAAAGTTTATATAATTTTTAAAAAGTGTTAAATGAATATCCTGTGTCACTGAGTGAATAGTGTATGGAAAACTAAAGTGGAAAACCAGAGTTGTTCTTAATAAGAATAATGGATATTGATCATTAGTTAAGTTCTTGTATAGTGTCTCCTAACTGCATTTTATTTTTGAGCAGAACCATTGTTAAGGATGATCCTATAACTAGAAACACTTAACTGACTCTGGAACTAACTATGTAGCCCAGGTTGGCCTTGAACTCAGAGCAGTCCTTCTACTCAGCCTCTGAGGAATGGGATTATGGAAATGCACCACCACAACCTCAGTTCTGTATTATCTAATGAGAGGGATTTAAGGGTTCTTATTGCTAGGCTATGGAGAGCTCACTGAGCTGCAGCTCAGTTCAGCGTGCATACAACTTAGGAGCCTCACCTTGGTCTGTGGCTATGTGTTGATTCTTCACACAACTCTAGCCTTTCAATCCTTTGGCGAGGGCTGCTAGGGCATCTTTGAGCTAATTCACTTCATTAAAGGAGTTCCATTAATTTTTGTTACATACCAGTGCTTAGAGATACACAGAGCACTATCCCAGTCTGCAAGGGACTGGTGGCTTAGGAAAAGTGGAGGTAAAGATCCTGTGATACTGTTGGTAAGTGTAGTGTTCTTGAGTATAGATGTTTTAAGATTTCCACTTAAGAATCAAAATCTCTATGTACTGTTAAAACAGGCTCAGTTTTGTCCCTGTAGCAGGAACCTTGTGATACTGCTTTTATGGGCCCAGAATTGGAACATGGCCAAGAAAGACTTGATAAACTTAATTCTGTCTTAGTCACTGTTCTTTTGCTATGAAGAGATACCATGAGCATAGCAACTCTTATAAAGGAAAGCATTGCACTGGGGCTTGCTTATACTTTCAAAGGATTGGTCCATTATCAATATGGTAGAGATCATGGTGTCATCCAGGCAGATAATAGTGCTGGAGAAGGAGCCGAGAATCCTAGATCCCAATTAATAGGCAGCAGGAAGACAGAGCCCCTGGGCCTGGCTTAGGCTTCTAAAACATCAAAGCCACCCCCAGTGACACACTTCCCCCAACAAGGCTACATCTCTTAATTCTAAAAAATGCCATTCCCTGAAGACTAAGCATTCAAATATATGAGCCTATGGGGATATTCTTACTCAACCATCACATTCCACTCCCTGGCCCCCATAGCCTTATAGACATATCATAATGCAAAAATGCATTCAGTCCAACTTCTAAATGCCCCATACTTTATAACGACCTCAACACTCTTTTAACAGTTCAGAGTCTCTTCTGAGACTCATGGCAATTTCTTGCTTGCAACCCCCTATGAAATCAAAATCAAAAGGCCAACACAAAATGGCACAGAATCTATATTACCGTTTCAAAATGGAGCATAGTGAGGAAAAACCAGCTGGGCATACTCTAAGCATCAGCATCTCCATGCTGATGTCAAAGCACTGTTCAGATCCCCAAATCCTTTCAGCTTTGTTGACCGCAACATACTTCTCTCTCTCTCTCTCTCTCTCTCTCTCTCTCTCTCTCTCTCTCTCTCTCTCTCTCTCGGACTGTTTCTGCACACTGTTAGTAGCTCTCCTTGGCAGGTATTTATCCCAAGATTCTGGAATCTCTAATATCCTGGGGTCTCCAACAAAATCTAGGTTTCACACTCACAGCTTCAAACAATGTCCTCTCTGGACCTACATGCAGGGACTGCCCTGACACATGCCTGGCCTAAGGAGGGATAGCTCTTTCTTGTATCCTTGACTTTAAAGCCAGAAATGACATTTTTGTATCAAGTGCTTTAACCACTGAGTCATCTCTGTAGCTCTGGATTGAGTTTTAAAGCAGTTCTTATGTGTTCCTTTCTATTTGACCTTTCCTTTTGAAATATCGTTAGTATCTGCCAAAGTCATATAGCTGAAATTCATATAGCTGAAACAGGCATATGTATGGCTTCCTAGCATAGTGCCAGTGGTCTAGCCTTGGTCTTACTGCAGTGATTCTGCTGAAATGGAGTATTGTCAGTACAAGGACAGACAATAACTGAAATGCACTGCTCCCATTATCAGGTACCATCAGATTTATTATGCTCACAACAGGAAACTTCACTTAGGACACATGTCTTGTCATTCAGATGTTTTGTTGTATGTTGAAAGTATTGAAACTGTTAAACTGTCATCTGAGACTATTTTTAAAAGCTGTGGGGTTAGGTTTCACTTTGCTAGAATGGTTTTATACATTAAGCAGATGGTGCTTAAAAAACAGTGTGTGTTTTTATAAAATCAGTCACACATGTTGCTATTCATATTCTCTGTGGAGTAAGTGCAAGAACAACTTTATATGAGTGGGTACAAGTACACGTTTTTGCTTTGTGTTTTCTAATGACACAAACTGAAGAAAAATAAGTAAAAAAATTAAATTTAATCATTTAAAGCTTTTAGCAGCTTAGACTGTAGCAATTAATTCTCATTGGCATCGGCCTTTTAGGAGCAAGTAATTTGCTGATTAATTTTAAAGATGCATGATTTTCAGAGTTTCCAACTTGCAAGTGTCTTCATTTTCTATTGGTCTTAATTTATACAAAGAGATCTGGTAACGTGCTTAGTTCTTAAGTGTCAAAATAACTAATTTTCTAAATATATCTCACTTTATCCTTTCAGGGTTTTGTTTGCGAGCAGGTAATTGCTGAGCAGGCACAAACTCAGCTGATTTCTGTTAGTAGGTCCTCTCTGCTGCACCATGCAGAAGAGACCGTTTTGCTGGCAGAACTGTTGAGTGGACCCCTGATAAAGCCCTGTAGAGTGTGTAGGGCTGGCAGGCGGGAAGCATGGCTCCTGCTTTATGGACAGTTCTTTCTGGATTGAAATGACCGAGTCGTGTAGCTAAAATATGCAGATATTGACTGTCATCTAAAGCACTTGAAGTACCCCATCCTCCTTTTTGTTTTTCAGCAGCGGAATCAGCATTATAGATAACTTTGTTTTGTTTTATCTTATTTTATTTTATTTTTACCTTTCTACTTGTGCATCTTGTGCTGGGTTCAACACTATGAAAGCAGCCATTTCCCACCCCTCTGTCATCCCAGAGTCAGGCCAATGCTGTGAAGTACTGCCTTACTGTACTGCGTAACCTTCAGTTGTGATGGAATGGTCTAGAATCACATGGCTTGGAACCCACTTGCCATTGTTGCTTTTGAATCTTGGGCATGTAGGTAGGCAGTTGAGGGTTTAAGTCTGTCACTTAATACTAGTCAACTTAAAATCCAACAGCCCATGTGGCTAGAGGCTACCATGATGGGCAGTCCAGCTAAGAAAAACTCCGGGCTGTTTGCTTTCTGTGGCTTTCACAGACACTGAACCAGAGTCTTAACGTAAAGGCCATAGTAAAATTCACTGGTATAGAAGAAGACTTTTAAGTCCAAGAATAAATCATTAACTTTCTCACAGATAGTTAAAGAAAAGAACCCAGGACACCCCACCCCTAAAATTAGTATAGCTGGGCCCACGAGAGGGCTCACATGGTAAGGTGCTTGCTGTCAAGTCTACCAACCTGACTTTGGTCACCAGGACTCACATGATGGGAGGGAACTGACTCCCAAGTATTATCCTCAGACCTCTGCCTATGCACCATGACATATGTACTCCTGTCACACATATAAATAAGTGGCGAAATGTAATAGAAGTTTGGATTTAGTACAGCTGCAAGTTATTTTCCCTTCAATATAGAATAACTCAAGTTCCCACATTTGATTAGCCTTTTTTTTTTTCTCTCTCTCTTTGAGGACAACAGGCAGAAGGAAATAACGGTGCCTCATTTTGCACCTAGCTTTGGTTTTAGGTTGGAGGTTCTACCAGAGGCTCTCCACAAGGCCAGCTGCTACAGCCGAAAGCTGACATCTTCCGTAGCATGCGCAAAACCTACAGACTGAAAATCAGAGGACTGGCCGCTGTCTGAAAGCAGGGTTCTGGGATGAAGAACCAGGTCTGGGATGAAGAACCAGCACTACTCCCTGAGTCTGAGCAGGGCCACTGCTGGTGGTTGCCTGTAGAGCCTAGCATCATTAAACCGTATTGGGAGCAAAAGCCTAGTTTTAACACTTCAGTTTTTCACATGTGTCTGGGTTGCAGCTCAGGGCCTTGTCTGTTCAAAACAGTTACTAAACATAAAATTGTAAACTTAGGGAAAACATTGAGTTTTCTTTCTGTCACTCATTCATTCAGTTCCAAATGAACTTCATAAATGACAAAATCATTTTGCATTTTGTAAAAGATTGGACACATCTGATAGAAATGTCCTAGCATGCCCCAGTACCAGTTTTAAGGACTGTGAAGAGCTCACTCCTCACTTAGAGAAGATAAGGATTCATACCTTTTGTTCCTTTTTCTTTAAAGCCTTTGTCATCCTGTTCCCTCATCCTCCAGTGTTCAAAGTTTAGATTTAATTTTGTTGTATGACAATGAAAGCCATGAAAGAGAATGTTCGCTTGAGAGAATAATTCTTTGTGATGAAATAAGGGCAGGCAGCATATAGAAAAGGTGACCTAGTGGGTCATGTGGTTCATGTGGAGGCTGAGTGAGGGGAGAACAGAAAACAAGTATGACTGAAGGAGGATGATGATTCATACTTATAATCTAAGAGGAGGCAGAAGCTGGAAGATCACTACAGATGCAGCCTGATCTGCACTATTGGCGTTCAGGCTGGCCAGTGCTGCACAGCACAGCAGGACCTGTCTCAAAACAAAGCTATGCTCACACACATATAGGACAATGTACAATAGGCATATTTGTATATACACATTATTGCATACTATACATGTATAGTACCTATATAGTGTTTGTGTAAAGTGTGTGTGTGTGTGTGTGTGTGTGTAAGGAGAAAAGAAAATGGAGGAGCGTGCAGTTGTGTTACAATGAAAACATGTTTCATATTTAAATGTTGCTAGTAGCGTGCAGTTGTGTTACAATGAAAACATGTTTCATATTTAAATATTGCTAGTAGCGTGCAGTTGTGTTACAATGAAAACATGTTTCATATTTAAATGTTGCTAGTTCCAGAAAATAATATTGTAAGCATCCTAACAGTTTTAAAATTTTAAAGGTGAATTAGGTTTATGAGTATATTAACTTGAGATTTTTATAAATAAATTATAACAGTAGAACCTCATTCTGGCTCTAGAAACCCCTTGTATACCTCTATGTAAGAGTATGTATGTTTTACTCTCCTACATTTTCTCTGAGTTTTATGTATTTTTTTTATATTACAGTGTTTACTTGTCTCTCTGCTTACATTTTTCTCTTCAAATTTCCCCCCTTAAAATCAGCTTCTTAGATGTTTTGTTTATGTGAAAGGATCAGTTATCCAGGAGGTGCTCCTCCCACGCTAGTTCATGATGTTCTACAGACTGTGGGGTGCACTTGGGAAGATGGCCATGTAGCCCAAGCTAGTCTCAAACTCATGATCCCTGTGCCTGAACCTGCTAAGTGCTGGGATTACAGGTGTGCACTACCATGACTGTCTTAACATTTTATTTGTTGTCATTTGTAGATGGAAATAAAAGAATATATATATGTATATGTATATATATATATATATATACTATTTTGAATTCATTCTCTAGACAGTTATAGTCGATGTAGACAGAAATGCCAGTATGAGAAATTCTAAATTAGTCCAGTTCACATGCCCTTCTCCAGTGTACTTGAGCAGCCAAATGAGGGTTATTTGTCATCATTTTGTAATCTAGATGTGTTACTTGTTTGGAAACTTAAGCAGTTTAAAGTTGTCATGTGATGTATACATTCCTCTAGAGCACTGACAGTTGATGGAGAGTGTATGCCAGGCTCAGAAGGGTTGGGGCTGTGTCTGTTTTCTTACCCTCTCCTCAGTCTATCACAATATCCAATTAGGCTCTCAAAGAAATCATTGTTGTACACCCAACTGCCTACTTTTGCCAATTTGTTTTAAAACTGCTTCCTAATGAAGTAAAGGACTTAAAGGATTTAAATAACTATTTTGTGTTTGGTGGGCTCTTTGATTTGTAAGGAACAAAAAAGACTAAAGTTACCCACTAACGAGGGGAGGGAGAAAGAGAGAGAATGAATATAAATGGCCATGGTTAAGCTTTATTTTTTTCCAGGAATCCATAGCAACGCCACTGGTTTCTCTGTTGATACCCACCCTGGGCTTTTCTTTTGTTTCCTTTTGTCTCTGCATTTGAGTAGCATTTGTTTCTCCCAGCTCTGATTGCATCATGTTCACGTAACTCTACTGTATAGTCCTGAGAAATTGTTAATGCGCTATAATTATCTTTATCTTAGTTTGGACAGAACTTTTATACTCAGGTATCTATCCATCAACTGCCAATTAGCTTCCATTTGATTGCTTGGGATCTTAGTATAGGCTGTAGCCAAGAAACTGGGTTATATAGAGGAGACTTTGTCATTGTCAGATAAAGAACCATCTGAGTTACTTCCTTAGCGTAGATACTTCCTCAGGAGAGTTTGTGGCATCTAAAGCTTAACAAACTTTTCTAATAGGCCCAATGTCCATATTCCTTACTATTCCTGTTCAGTCTTTGTGATCTTTTAAAGCGTGCTGTCATCCATAATTACATGTTGTGGCTTCAGAGGGCTGATTCTTACCTTGGAGTGTTACCTTTATCATAGACGATCAAGCGACCATTTTCCCCTTCCTTCTTGCTAAGGAGTTCAAGAGGCCTCTTTGATCTCTACATCTACTCTTGCCCATGGAGAAGAATGCAATCTCATTTAAACCCTCATAATTTATATAGAAAGACTTAAGAACAAACAAAATATTACTAGTCTTCAACAGTATCCTCCTATAGCAGTGTACTAATGTATGAATGTATTGTGGGTGTTAGTGGCTTTTCTGCGTGTAAAATGTGGGCTGAAGTCCTCTGATAGAGGATAACTGAGTTTCCCCCACAATGTGGTAGAAGTCTATCTCTTTATCTCACATAAACACAGCCAGCACCGCTCTGGGTTTTCTTTGACCTGGACCCCAAACTTCTTTGGATTTTATATAATTTTTTTGACTTACTTATTTTAGTATTTGTCTGTAAATGTCTACCAATTCAAATTTTCTTCAAAAGTCATCACAATACATTGAACTTTTTTTTTTTTTTTTACAAACAGGATAAAAGAATCCGAGTATCCCAACCCCTGACAAGAGGACCAAGTGCCTTTATTCCAGAGAAGGAAGTAAGTCTATGTTGTCAATACTAACTCTAAAATTGCATCCATTTTTCCTATGAAAAAGTAGATGTGTTTTTTTCTTTAGCATGTTATTCATGTCAGAAAAATGTGGAATTGTTTATTTTTTCAGATTTATTAAGAAAGTGTGAAGATTTTCAGGTTTAAAGAGACCAGCATTTCATTTCACAGTACTTATATCACATAATTGGTATAACACGATATTTTGAAAGGAAACATGAGTTTCCAACTACACCTTTAAAGGACAATAGACAGATAATGCCTTCATGACTCTTTCTTCTCATTTACACATTTGCTTGACAGGATGCCACTGATGCTCCAGCAATTGCATGTCTTTGGTGAAGGTTTGTTAACAAGATGGTACCGGCCAGGCAGGGAGGTTATCAGTGACACAGAGTAAGGTCTGTGCCAGTTTGTTGGTGTACATCTTGAAGTGTGCAGTCTTTGTGAATCCCCAGATGCCTCTTAGTTGTCATGAGGCTGAGAACCACTGTTAAGGACTTACTTGTCAGCTTAAGAAGTGCCCAGTGCACACAGATGCAGTTTTTCTCATAGGTGCGATTCTGCTTGTGCATAGATGTCTTTGTCTTAAATAACTAGCGGGGAGCCTTGAACTCCCCTTCCTGTTCCTGCCTTCGTGGCCTCTTCCCATTGAACTAAAACCTCAAGTGATAGTGGTGTACCTCCAGAGCTCAGAGGTGGCAGCAGAGTGGACAAGAGGCTCTGCTTTGCATGTGCCTGTTTGTCACATAGCCTAGGGCTACACTTTCGAGATGATGGCCTAACACATATAAATGGCTTCCTGCAGCATTTTTACAGCATGTATTTGAAGATATTCTATTTTTAGGATCTGTTGCAGCATATGAATCTAGCAACGTATTGTGAATGTCCTGTGAGAACCAAGAAACGTCTGGAGAAAGCAAATCAAAAACAGTAAAGAATTCTAGCCCTAATTGTATTGGGGTTTGGATCCTTTTTTGTTTTGTTTTGTTTTTTTGTTTGTTTGTTTGTTTGTTTGTTTCTGACTACCAGCTCAGTCCCTGTGATTGACAGAACAGGGAAATGGACAAATGAAAGTATGCAGGTTTCCATAGTGAACTGAAGTGAGGTTGCCTTTTGTATTTATGCCAGGATAACTGGCATTTCTCTAGTTTCACTTTCAGATAAAAGTCTCTATCCATAAACAGTTCTCTTGTACAATTTATACTTCCCTAGGGGTAAGAGGAACTGTGAAGCCAGCTCTGAGGAGTGCAGCTTCCAAACTATAGCGAAGGTCGTTAAAGGACCATTGCTTTAGACTTTATGAGATCTAGTCAAAACCACTTTGCTATTAATTAGATGCACAAGGTTGAGTTAAATCCAGAATCTGCTTCCTATCTCTAAACTGAGGGGCATATGCATCTTTCGTCTAGAAATATAACTCTAAAATACAAGTAAGAAATGAGCCAGTGATGGAGTAAACAGGTGTTAACAATCTCCTCACACTGCCACAGCCAGCTTGTTGTGTGATGCCAAGCCAGCATGATGAATGAGGCTACATGTTATTTAATCTGTTTCAAGAAAGCTCTTTGGTCCCTAGATGGAGGATGTACGTCCTATTCTCATGCCTTGTTTTTAGTAATTACTATGATAAGCTTAAACTAGCAATAACAATTAGCAAGTGTCCTTACTAATTTTCAATTAACACTTTCCCACAAGTCATCAAATGTTCCCTTATCTCCAATAAAGATTTCATAAAGCTTTTTAAAAAGGTAGACTAGCTTCTGTTGCTCTCCTTGTGGAGCTCCTGTTCTGTCTAGGTCTTTCTATCTCCCCCTTTTTTCATAAGATTCCTTGCACTCTGCCCAAAGTTTAGTTATAAGTCTCAGCATCTGCTTTGAAACCCTGCTGAGCAGAGTCTTTCAGAGGCCTTCTGTGATAAGCTCCTGTCCTGTTTGTCGTTCCCGTTTGATGTCCGTCCCGTTTGATCATCCTACCCACTTCAACCAAGGACCATGCATGGAGATAACCTAGAACCCCTGCACACATGTAGCCCATGGCAGCTCAGTATCCAAGTGGTTCCCTAGTAAAAGGAACAGGGACTGTCTCTGACATGAATTCAGTGGCTGGCTCCTTGATCACCTCCCCCTGATGGGGGAGCAGCCTGACCAGGCCACAGAGGAAGACAATGCAGCCAGTCCTGATGAAACCTGATAGGCAAGGGTCAGATAAAAGGGGAGGAGGACCTCCCCTCTCAGTGGACTTGGAGAGGGGCATGGGAGGAGAGGAGTGAGGGAGGGAGGGATTGGGAGGGAATAAGGAGATGACTACAGTTGGGATACAAAGTAAATAAAGTATAATTAATATAAAAAAATTAAAATTTTTAAAAAGGCAACTACCTAAAATGAAAACAAAAACTGTAGACCAGCAAAAACAACAGAGGATCAGACATTTGTCCAAAATCACGAAATTAATTTTCTTTGTCAGTTGATAAGAGTAGGCAGCAAATGCATGTGAATATAGCATTCAAATGCTGCCGGATTTGCCTTCCGCACACTGTGGAACAATGGCCAGGCAAGCTGGCTCTGAAGTCTGCATGCTCGCCTGCAAAGACAGATGGAGGCTTCTTTCCTCAGCTTTAGAGCTGTGTGTTTAATGTTTGATAACTTCACATTTGTTGTTTAATAAATTGTGGTATCAGAGCCAAAACTGAATGGTACTCTCTCTTTTTAAATTTCTGTTTCTAGTATGAGCAACTGCATAATTGCAGTGTCTGTTAGCATCAAATGAATATGTATTTTTCAGTAGAGGCAGAGTCCATGTAAACCAAAGCTGTCTTTACATCACAGTGTTCACCGCATTCTCTGCTTCTTGGTTATAAGGTTGTCCAAGCAAACTCGGTGGATGAACGAACAAACTTTCTGGTGGAAGAGTACTCTACATCCGGTCGCCTGGACAACATCACACAGGTGATGAGTTTGCACACTCAGTACCTGGAATCTTTCTTGCGGAGCCAGTTCTACATGCTGCGCATGGATGGTCCCCTTCCCCTCCCAGACAGGCACTACATTGCCATCATGGTAGGTGCTTGCTGCCCACCATTCCCTACTGCCATGAACTAGCTTCCATGTACTCTGTAGCCCTTCTAAGGTGTGTGTTTAGGGAAGAGATGTGAGTAAGTGTGCATGTGAGATACTGTGTATGTGTCTTGTGGAGTGTGTGTGTGTGTGTGTGTGTATGAGAGACTATATTGTGGGGTGTGAGTGTAGGGTGTGTGTGTGTATCTGTGGGATGAGCATGCATATATGTTTGTGTGTATTGTGTGTAGAGGTGTGTACATGTATGCATGTGTATGTTTGTGTGTATATGTATGTGTGTCTGAGATTGTGTACATGTGCAGAGGGGTATGATATGTGTGCATATGCATATATGTATGTATGCATTAGTGTGTATGTTCATGTATGTGCATGTGCATGTGTGTAAAGCTGAATATAGTTACATTGGTATAACTGAAGAAGCCTCTGGTTTGTTTTGCTTTTTTTTTTTTTTAATACCACATCCTTTGGATACATTCACAGTGCTTTAAGCCACTTAATATGCTGAGTTTTTCTCCTTTAACTGTCCGTAGGATTATTTTTCATATTTAGTTTCTTATGATTAAAGGTGGTTGTTGGGTCCAGAATAATCCCCTGCCAGTTTTGCTGTTGTTCTTGGGGTCTTCTTCAGTATAAGCTGCTTGTGACTTTTTCTTACTCACTTTATACATGAGGACGATCACTGGGGTGGGGTAGGAGAGAAGTACCAGTTGTCACTAGTCACAGATCTTCATAAGAGAAGAATTATTGAGTGGATTCCAGCACTTCTGAGTGTGGATCTTGTTATAGGTAGGCTAATTACTCAGTGTTATCTGCAAATAGAGGGCCAAGGAAGAGGCTTGCTGGAGGCACTAGAGAAGAAGGAAGAAATAAGCTGTGCTCTGCTTAGACAGCTACAGGGGAAGAGGGTGAGGGCACAAGAGCCCGTGACACTGTGTGTTTGGAAAAGGCAGCAGCACGGTCACCCAAGCCAGTAGAGCTACGCTGGACTCAGAAGATGTGTGTCACCCAGTTGAAAAAAAAGGAGCATTCTGTGCTTTCTAACATGAACTTGATGGATATTGTGAATTTAGGAGAAGTTTTCAATGACAGTAAGGCTGACAGCAGAGTGGGAATGTTCACTCCCTAAGACAGCTGGGATACAAAGATGAGAAAGAATAAAACAGGGTTATTTTACAAGAAGCAGCCACAGAAAAGAGAGCAAAAGTACTTCACATGACTGTCCCGTTGACAGCACCCAGCTGACACTGACTGCATAAGGAGAGATCAGTGATGTCATGTCTAAGCAGGTCTCTGAGGTCACTATGGCTGATAAGAGAGGTCCCCCATAAACATGAATTCTGAATCGGTAGGATACACATCACTGAGAATTCCTGTATTTTAAGTAGACCATACTAGATCTTCCGCTTAGCAGATTTACACGGTGCCTGTGGTTTTCCTGAAAATAGCTACGATATTTCCAGATCTATCTATACCAGACTCAGGAAGAAGTTGTTGGCTTCATGTGACAAGTATTTGCTTTTAAAACTGTAAATCAGCCTCATATATGATTAAAGAATCTGTAAAAATGGATGGTAAAAATTTTTAAAGAAGGAGAACTTCATGAGAAAAGAGTCACTGATTAAAAATAATCCTGGCTCCATCTAAATTACTCACTTGTGGAAAGACCTCTCATGACTGTTCTCAGGAAACTTGCTTCTGTGTTTCAGGCTGCAGCCAGACACCAGTGTTCCTACCTAATAAACATGCACGTGGATGAATTTTTAAAGACTGGAGGGATTGCTGAGTGGTTGAATGGCTTGGAATATGTACCACAAAGACTGAGAAATCTTAATGAAATTAACAAGCTCCTGGCACACCGGCCCTGGCTGATCACAAAAGAGCACATTCAGGTACTGTGGATAAGTTCCGAGTTATGCATGATTGTGGGGTTTTGCTTTGTATAATATTTTTCATTTTTATTTTTGAGATTAGAGTTGCACCATTTCTCCCTCCTTTCCCTCTAAGCCCTCCCATATACCTCCTTGCTCTCAGATTCATAGCCCCTCATATATATATATGCATATATATATATGTACTTGATTTTAAACAACTGTATATTAGAAGCTTGAGACATAAGAGATGCTCTATTACATTTAGAAAAGATAATTAGAAATCCTGTGAGTTTCATTTAAGTGCAAATGAAAGCTAACTCTCCTCAAGGATTCACTCATTGGTGACTCAATAGAAAGTTGGTTTCTGTTGTGAAGGAGTTGATAGAGGAAGTATACTAGCATCAAGGATGCCTGGCTTCTGGCCACTGTTGTCAGCAACATGCACCCTGTAGTTAGGAAATGCCATATAGTGGAGAGACCTGGGAGTTGTAAATTCTTTGCTAGTTTTAACACATTTCGTAATTTAAGATTCATAGAGAAATGGTTTTGCAAATAAAAGGTGATTTGCCAGCTAGTGTGTGGAATTACTGTCTGGATGAAAAATAGAATTGTAACCTCAAAAGTGTTTCTGTCAGAGGCCATGCTGTCCAGTAGTGCTCACACAGGCTCATTATTCAGTGGGAGCTTTCATCTTCATCTCAGACATGCAGTGACTTGCAGAAACATATGTATTGTTCATGAATAGAAAGGCCTATAAAACTTACTTTATTACACAGTTTTGTGATTTACCCAGTTTCCAGTTTTTTAACCAGGCAACCTGTGTCTTTTTTTTTTTTTAAATATTATATTTTGATGACTTTGGACTCTGTGAAACACAGCGCTGTTCTAGGTCTGTGTTCTGGTTCTGTGGTTAGTCATATCAGAGAATTGATCCTTATTCTCATGTCATATCATAATTACTCTGTACCAGAATCTTTGGTGGGCTGAAAAGATGAAAGCCTGGGCTTAGATGTGCTTGGGTTTGAGGGGGAAGAGACACATGACAGGGTATAGTACAGTCATACCTGAATGGATAAGCAGGATGGGGTCAGAAGTTTTGGTCTGGGTGCTTTTTTGTCTGTCTGTTTGTTTGTTTTGTTTTTTTGCTTAGGTTTGGTTTGGTTTTATGAGATAGGGTTTCTCTGTGTAGCACTGGCTGTCCTGGAACTTGCTCTGTAGACCAGGCTTTCCTCAAACTCAGAGATCCACCTACTTCTGCCTCCCAAGTGTTGGTATTAAAGGTGTGTGCCACCACCACCCAATTTAGAAGGTTTTTTATTTGTTTTTTTTTTTAAGAGCTAACATTTGAGCTAGGTCTGAGAATAAAAAGAAGTTTTCAAAAAGAGATGAGCTGTTTCCTGTGAGAGAACAATTTCATATAGAAGAACCTGGAGTCTTAAGTGTTGAAAGAGTAACCATCAACTTCAGGAAACCAAAGTAAAGATTTATGGATGGTGGTTGGTGAAAACTGAGAAGAATTGGATCATCTGGTGTGAGCCAGTTACGGCTCCATTACAGAATTCATATTTTACCCTTAGAAAACCATCTTCTCCCAAGTTATGCTACCCCAGAGAAGACATGAGATAAGCTTCAAAGTATTTGTATGCTCGTCTTTTTAACCTTCTGTATTTGTATGTTTTATTAGTATTATAATGCATCTATACACTGTATCTAAAATATATTTTATACAAGTCTTTAATTTATGAACACATGCTGTAGACTATTGGGCCCAGTTGTTACTGTTATAGAAGTGCATATGGGATAAGATGGCTTGTGCCAAGTTTTATTATGAGCGTATTTCATCACACAGGATAGATTACAAATGGTACAGAACAACAGGACAGTCAAAGCACTGCACCAGAAAACTGATTTCTGTGTAAGCTTTAGGGTTATTATATGTGAAACTAAGAAGCAAATGAAAATGGTGACAAATGGATTTTCTCTTCTGACACGAGTGTCACAGAACAGAAGATTATGCCTTGCACAAGGTGGTGTCCAATTACCAAGGGGTAAAGTATCTCAATAAAGAGATTTGACATTAAATTGGAAAGCCAGGCACAGTGCCACTCATTCTTAGTTCCCACAGTTAGAGGTGAAGACAGGAGGGTTAATAGTTCAAAGTCATCCTTGGCTACATTGCAGATTCCAGGCCAGCCTGAGCTATATGATGAGACTCTAATGAATGTGTGTGTGGGGAAAGGGGCATGAGGCAGAAAAAGGGAAGGAAATTAGATTGTATAAATTAGCAAAAGTTGAGTTGAAAGAACAGATCATCCACCCAGGTCTTAACACTGTCTGAGGAAAGAGTACTGTGCAGGATAGGCAAGTGGTGATGATGAGGATCCATTTTAGGCTTTGAAAGAAGTTATAGCATGAAGCTATTCATTATAGCAAATAACTAGGGGAGGCGATGACAGTTTGACATCAATTCAGAAATGAAGTAGTTAGGTACATTGTACACTGTATCTGGGTTTTAAAATTAATATAAGAGTATAGCCTCATGAAATATGAGTATGTCAAATTGAGAAATTTGAAAAAGAGAAAAGTATATGTCTACATCTGTGGCTGTATGAAGATGATTATTTTTTCAGATAGAGATAAGAACAGCATTACCTGTGTGAATGAACAGAGAACTGATAGGAAGGAGTCTCTGGGGAATGTGTTGGTGGAATTCACCCTTGAAAGTTACCCTGAAAAAAGCAACTTATGAGAGAAATGATTGAGTGTAAATTACAATTCCAAGTTGCAGTCCATCAGTCATTGCAGGGAAGTCAAGCCAGCCGCTTAAAGCAGCGGGTACACACACACTTCAGAAGCAGAGAGAAGATATATGCATGCATTTGAACTGCTAGGGTCACTTTCCTCTACTTTCATTCCATTCAGGACCCTGCCCAATTTTAGGGCAGGCCTTCAAGTAATCCAATCTCTCAGTGGAGTACACAGTAACTTGCTTTATAGTTGACTTTAAGTACAGTCAAGTTGACAGCCAAGATTGGTCATTATAAGGCATTGTTGTTTTTAATAGGCTTAATTCTGGCTCTGTCATTCAGGTACAGGCCAAATAAAATAGCATATGAAAAAGTGCACTGACATGTCCCAACATCTTACTCCAGTGTGCTGTCATAGTTGGTCCTGTAGCATGGGGAGGCAGTGGTCTCTACCAGATGCTATAGAGGGAAATCAACAGGTACACCAGTTAAGATGGATTTTCAAAAGACTTTGTAGGACAGAGTATAGTGCCGAAAACACCTGAAAATGAAGTGCTTTGCTAGAAATTGTCAAAGTCCCTTCTAGCTTTAATGCTTCTTGATTCTCTTAGCTAACATCTCATTAAAATAGTGTTTTAAGGGTGTTCTAAAAGTTGAAGAACCATTGCATGATACAGTATTTGTTATAGTCAGTGCCACAGCATAAGTATGTTATGAGGCTTTGGTAGTTTGCACACTACATGGTGTAAAATGTGCGAGACATTTCAAAGAGAGTTTTAGTTTGCTTTACTACAAGTGAACATGTGAGGCTGTGGCTTCCTCTGGTTTCCATGTTGACCTTCGCTTGTGTTCTCATTTTTAGAAACTTGTCAGAACTGGAGAAAATAACTGGTCCTTGCCTGAGCTCGTGCACGCCGTGGTCCTCTTGGCTCACTATCACGCTCTGGCCAGCTTTGTGTTTGGTAGTGGCATCAATCCAGAAAGAGATCCGGAAGTTGCCAATGGGTTCCGACTAATCTCAGTGAACAGCTTCTGTGTCTGTGACCTCGCTAATGACAACAGCATCGAGAATGCATCCCTGGCAGGCAGCAACTTTGGGGTTTGTTTTCTGAACTGTTTCTCTTGTCACCTTCTTGCTGCTAATATCTAGAGAATTCACTGTGAGCAGATAGGTTATTCTGTGCTTGAAAGATTCCTTTAGCTGTGGAAAAGTGTCATCAGGACCTAAAATTTTTTTCAAATTTAGGGTGTTATTGTACAATACCTTTGCTTTTAAGTTGTAATTACCCTCAGATGCCTGGCAACTTTATTCATGGTCTCCAAGTGAACTGTGAAGGCACTGTAACCAGGAAGACTCGAAGCTTTCTTCTTTAACACAGACACTATATTTATAGAGTTCACCTTTCCACCAACATGAAAAATCATACTGAAATTTATCACTAAACTAACTTTATTCTTCTCTTCTTAATGTCATTCTAACTATGTTCACTGCCCAGGTGACTTCTTGGTCTTAATTTCTTGGTATACATGATGTCTGTACCCTTCCTTGGGTTTCCTGCAACTTTTTTGGCACCTTAAGCAAGAGATATGGTTAGAAATAATAACCGAACATTGATGCATTCACTGTCTCAGGACTTTAATGCCAGACCCTTGAGCAGCAGTCTCAAAATGGTGCATCTGTCTATAGGATGCTGGACAAGGAAAGGGAGATGTATCTTGGGAGGCACAAAGGAGCAATTTTGAAACTGCTTCCTTTTTCAATAAACTACAATTTACTATGTACTAAACGCTAGAATTCTATATTTTTAACATACATATAAACATATACATACATATATACACACACATGTGTGTATACATACACTTTATAAGTGAAGCAGACTCATATATCTGAAAATATTTTATTATGTCATATAATTACTGTGAAGTTAATGACTAGGGATATTTTTTAAATAGCTTCAATGAAATGTAAATCACCTATGACCTAATTCACCCATTAAAGGAGTATTGGCAATAATAAATGGTAGGATGTTACCATAGTATAAAAAGTAACTCCATAGCCATTAGCATCACATCCTAGCTCCTCCTCCCCATGCCTAGCCCATGCCAGTCACTCATCTACCTTCTGTCTGTATTTTGCCTACCTTAGCCACACTTAAAATATTCCTGCCAATAAAAAGTTTATTTCATTTGACCAACATCTCTGCTGCAGCCTAAGTAACTGTCCTCTGTGCATACTCAGTGGAGTTGAAGAGGGAGGGACTTACTAGACCAGTTTGTAGTGCTATAAAACCAACAATGTCTTATGTTCTTCCAGATTGTGGATTCTCTAGGTGAGCTAGAAGCCTTAATGGAAAGAATGAAAAGGCTCCAGGAAGACAGGGAAGATGAAGAGACCACTCGGGAAGAAATGACCACGCGTTTTGAGAAGGAAAAGAAAGAAAGTCTCTTTGTGGTCCCTGGAGAGACTTTCCATTCATTTCCTCACTCAGGTGTGTTTGTCCTTTCTCTTGGTTAGTTGTTCAGAGACCACTAGGCTCCAGCCTTTAGTGTTGCCATGCAAACACATAAAGAGGAGTCTGCTGCCATCTTTCTTTGTGCCTATGCACTCAGGCTTCACTGACAGCGGGGTCCATGCTCAGAAAGCTGTGTTGTGCAGACACTGTGGAGTGCACTCACACAGACCTAGCTGGCATGGCTTCTGAACATGAAGAGCATGTGGCTGTTGCCAACAGAACATGGTTGCATGCTCTTATACAGTACACATTTGATAAGTGAAAGGGCTGTGCTTAACACATCAAGAGAAGCATAGACAACAAGTACAAAAACCAGTAGCTCTGTTTTTGTGTTGCATCCTGGTATATATGTCATATGGCTGGCAGGGTCTATCCATATGGTTGTCACCACAAACATGAAATGCCTGAGGCTGTGATGTGTTGGCTGTAGTGTAGGAGTCTTCTAGATCCAGTATCATGTAGAGGAACTGTCTTCATCCACACACTAAGTCTTTGAACTGTTGTTATACAGCACATGGCTATCTCTAATCCTCTGAAAGGAATTTGTAGGCTTGTTGTCCTTACTTAGTCCTGGATACATATTTAAAAGCAGTCAGTTGTTGAGGTCAGCAAGATGACTCAGCAGTATTTGCCACCAAACCTGAGATGCTGAGATGTATATGATAAAAAAGCAAGAACTTACTCCTCCTGCAAGCTTTCCTCTACCCTCCACACATACTTCATGGCATGCACATTCCTAGACACACATACAAAAAGGTAATATAAGCAAATGTAAAAATTCAGTTTTCTTATACTCTTGAGGAATTTTAGAACAGTAAGGCAACTTTCTAATTCCATCTCTTAAAGGAACTGAGCAGTTCATAGTAAACATTATTTAAGAAGCATGGGAACACATGTGAACCCCTCAAAGGTGACATCTAAGTCACATTCCTCTTGAAAGTAGATGAGTCAGTCGTCAGTTCTGAGAGTTGTGTTGCTGTGATTTGTGTAAAAGATCATGGAGCAGTAACTCAGAAATCCTGCAGGAAGAGCAGTATGCCTTTTGTCATTTTCCTCATCATTTGAAATAAAACTTCTAGATTTATTTTATGTGTATGACAATTTTCCCTTGTGTATATATGTATGTCACACATGTGCCTGGTGGCAGTGTATCAGTTAATTAAGGGCATTAATCCACTAGAACTCTAGTTATGACTGTTTGTGAGCCATGTGTAGGTGCTGAGAACCAAACCCAAGTCCTCTGTGAGAGCAAGCAGTGCTCTTAACTGTGAGCCATCTCTCAGCCCCAGCCGTGCCTGCACAGTGCCCACTAGCAAAGCAGAGACCAGGAGGGGGCGCTAAGCTTGAGGACAGTTATCAGTGTCTCCCTGGGAGCTTGGGTCAAAAGCTAAGAAATTAATTGCATTGTATTGCAGTTAACTAAATTCCAGACATAAACAAAAACCCTAAGTTGAAAAATCCAGAGCAAACAAGTGGAAGTGGAGAAAAGTGTGAAGTAAAGGAGAGCATGTAAGCCTTGCAGGTCTGTTAATAGTGCAGCGGGAGCCGTGCTGTAGACTGCTGTTTGAAAAGGCAGATAATGCTATTAGGCATAATATCCATTTACTCTAAATATTACAGTTTCAGTTTCTTTAAGATCACTGGAGCTTGAAAATGTAAATATTTTACTTCTTTGTGTTGTTTTGAAATAATAGAAATGTTTTGGGTTCCAGGTAGACTTTTTTCTTTTCTTTTCAAGATAGGGTTTCTCTGTGTAGCCTGGCTGTCCTAGAAAAGATTTTTAACAGGCCTTGAACTTATTTCAAAAATTATATTCTGATTTAAAATATGTTTTATGTTTATTTTATGTGTGTTAGTATTTTGTCTGAGTGTTTATGTGTACAACATGTGTTTGTCTGGTACCAGAGGTCAGAAGGAGGCATTGGATCCCCTGGAACTGGAGTGTCAGGTGCTTGTGAGCTGCCATATGGGTGCTAGGAACTGAACCCAGGTCCACAGAGAGAGCAACAAGTGCTCTGAACAACTTAGCAGCCTCTGTATTCTGATTTAAATGAATAAAGTCATACCATTTACCAGTCATTGCATGGGATAAGTATTTTTATCCTTAATTACCCACAGTACCAAATGTGCTGACTATAGAAAGATAGTACAGAAAAATGATCCTATACAGTGGCCAGTGAGGTTTTTTTTTAATAGATTTACCAATTTTAGAATAGAAGTAGAAAGTCTTCTTTTATATTTTAAAGTATTAGTATTATTAAACAAAGCTCCCAGATTCCATGTAGGAAAGGACTCTTTTAGAAAGGATTCTAAAAAGGGACTTCTTTAGAAAAGTTTCCAAAGAAGAACCTTTTAATCCTGAAGAAATCCATGTTTCTTTTTAATTTTTTTTGGGGGGGTTGTATTAGCTTATATTATCTTTATGAGACTGTCACTCCATTACTATACTGGAGTGTTTTATGTCTCGTGTTGCTAACTACTCATCTGTCATTGTATATACACAGACTTGATAGAGAGACCCTGGCTTAAATAACAGAACAAACAAAACAAAAAGCCAGAAAACTCTATACGTATGTGTAAAATGCTGTTTCCTTTCAGAACAAACTTAAATTTTGTTTAGGTCACATCTGGTACAGGTTTCCACCTGGTACAGGTCCCACCTTTCCGATGTGAACACTGGAAGAATGCTTAAGACCCAGCAGAGTAAAACCTAAGTGGTTGAGAGACCTTCCTACATCCCTTCTATGGACAGATTACTTAGAAAACAGGTCTTATCTACTGCTGCCTCTAAGCTATGAGGTTTTTCCTAGGAAACACTTTTATATGGTTAGTTGCTATTTATTTTTAAATTAAAGTTTAAAATTATATATAAGCAAAATAAAAACTAGAATCAAAGGCACAGGAAGCATTATGACTATCAAGTCCAGTGTGAGCAAGTCCAGGGACATGGGCGAGGGGCTGGGGGAACTTGACAGTTCAGTACTACATTCTCAGTTGGATTTTACTTTGCAATGCACAAAAGTCTAGTTTTCCTACTAGGCTTATCTGACTGTGATCACGTTTTTACACGTTTTGTCATGTTTATTAAGGTGTGATGGGGAGGATGAAAGAAAGCATGACCTCTTTGAGTCAGGAGCTGATGCTTCAAAAATGGCATTGCTGTGCGTATGTTCATTTGAATGGAATCTGGACTGTAGGAGAATCAGTGGCTGTGAGTTTGGGTCGCAGAAAGCCCACAATTTCCCATAGAGAAAACTCACTTAGAAGCTTTTGGCACTGGTGACAGAGCTCCTGGGTGGAGTACTTGCCTGGTATGCACAAGGGCTTGGGATCCATGCCCAGCACTGGAGGAAGAAATGAACAAGAGAAAGAAAAGCTTCAGATCAGGGCAGTAACTTATGTCTTAAGTGGAGCTCTCTTTTTAACACAGTGAAATAAAGGAAAGTGTGGCTGTTATGGGCATATGTCACACCTGCCACACAGGAAGTACTCAGCAGGAGTCAGTTTCTCCTCTGCCTGAGTGATGAAGAGAATTCAGTGTGCTCAACATTGTGCAGCCTAGGAATTCCATCTTCCCTGCTCTTCTCATGCATCCCAATTATTCAATGACTGCAATTTAAAGATTAGAAGGGAGATTTTGTCTTGTTAGAATTTTCATATAAAGTCTTTCAGAAGAATTTGCATAATTGTTTCTCAAACTTCTAAAAATTTTACCCAGATAAGAATTACAGTTTTTAATTTTTACTATAATATTATACTTACTCTATCCA
Organism: Meriones unguiculatus; assembly: GCF_030254825.1. Classification (NCBI taxonomy): domain Eukaryota; kingdom Metazoa; phylum Chordata; class Mammalia; order Rodentia; family Muridae; genus Meriones; species Meriones unguiculatus. Next base: position 154,485,520 of record NC_083349.1, read on the forward strand.
ATATTTATTACTTATTAAAGACTGAATTAATTTAATATTAAATTATTTACAAAAAATTATTCCTTACATAGGAACTTTTTATTTTGAGAGTAATATATTCATTTATGGAATAGAGACAACAAACCTTGTTTGTTCACTGTTAATAGTTGAAATCATGTGGGAGGAAGTAATTGCAAAGACACACTAATCTTAAAAACAATGAGTTAGAAGAAAATCGTCTTCAGCTTTAAAAGTATGAGCATTAACCATTTACAGTTCCTCAGTAGTGGGTCTTTACCATCGAGCGTGCAGAGCTATTGTAAATACCAGTGTTGCCTCCCTAGTATCCTTGCACTCTGGGGTGGTGCTCTGACCACAACCTTATCAGCTCCCTTGACACCACTGGAGTGTTCTGCTCGCACGCGCATGCTCAAGCTGGGAAGAGTGTTCAGAGTGCACAGAAAGGCTAGCCAGACACCCAGAAGGCCTCTCTTTTTGGGACACCATGCCTCATCTCTTGACTGGCTTGCCTTCTGCAAGCTGACACTAAACTAGAGTGAAAGGATTTTTTCTGTTAAGAATCAGATATACTTTTAAAAGACGCATCTTCAAATGTACTCATCGTCTTCCTTCTCCTTTCTCTTTCCCCATGCTCCACTTTATCCCTCAGAGAAATCAGACAAGATTTAAACCTTATGTTCCCAAGCCTGAGCTTCTGCTTCAAAGCAGTAAATCTGACATATTGATCTTTTCTACTATTGTTTACGTATTTCAATTTAGTTGGGGTTTTTTTGTCTATATAACTATAATTAAATCGTAATACCCAATATTTGGTAAGGAAATTGTACTTAGAACTTCACCAGTATCCACATATTTTATGTGAATATAAGCCAAGTAGATAACACTGTCACTTTTAAAAACCTAAAAAGTAGAGGGAGCCAGCGCTTGGGCTCATCGTCTTAGCTGCCTGGGTCTTCTGAATGCCTTCATTTTCCCTTAGATTTTGAAGACGACATGATCATAACGGCTGATGTTTCTCGATACATCGAAGACCCAGGTTTTGGGTATGAAGACTTTGCCAGGCGAGGAGAAGAACATTTGCCAACATTCCGAGCCCAGGTACACAGCGCTTTTAACTTAGAGCAACTAAAGAGTTCTGCCTGTCCAAGGGATAACTGTTGAAACATAAATAAAGTGGCTTCTAAAGTAGCCAACAACCAAGTCTATTTGATGTCCTGATAGGAAGGTAATTATTTCAACATATTCACCCGTAGGAAGTCACCAGGAACCCATATGCTTGCTTTAGTTTGCCTGCATTAAGCAGGATAGTTACGCTTGTGGCATTTTTGGAGGGGCAGGGAAGAAATCAAACGATATGACACTTTATAGCAAGGCATTTTGAGATATGACTACACTAATAGTTTGTGCTTTAAGACCAGCCTCCCACAGTGCAATGGACTCAGTGGGGGAGAGGAGCTGAATTCGGACTCCTTCATGCCTAAGTAAGTTTGTTGGCATAGTCAAAAACTTGTGGGTCCTTTGAGATAAAGTGTAGTGTGTGCACAGTGCCTGTCTAGACAAGGTGGCCACAAACATGCCAAGCCCTGGAACCTGTGAGACAGCACTCTGGCTCTTCTCTCTTCAGCCTGACAAGAAGCGTTCCTGGTAAAGCTGCCATGCTAGAACTGAATTAGAAATGCTCCCCACTATCTTTCTTCAATAGTTTTATTTTATTTTAAAAATAAAAAAAAAAAAAACAGAGAATGTCCATTTTGTAAGTGGATACTTTTTCTGCTTCCAGGACTACACCTGGGAAAATCATGGGTTCTCACTGGTGAACAGGCTTTACTCTGACATTGGACATCTCCTGGACGAGAAGTTTCGAATGGTCTACAATCTCACCTACAACACAATGGCTTCACATGAGGATGTTGACACAACCACGCTGCGCAGAGCTTTGTTCAACTACGTTCACTGTATGTTTGGAATCAGGTATGTTCACTATACAGACAGTTTTATACACTTCTAAGTAGAAATTCAAGCATTTATTTTACTTATAGCCTGTTTGGGGTACATCTTTCTCAGAGAAAAACTATCTAATTTAATACTTAATTCCATCTTAGAGATCATTTTCTTCATTTAAAGTGTTATGAGTCTGGGACTTAGGGAGATGGCTCAGTTGGTAAACACTTGTCAAGAGAACATTAGGACCTGAGTTCAGTCCCCAGCACCTACATAAATGTACACTTGTAACCCCAACTTTGGGAAGTAGGGACAGGATTCCTAGGGCTCATTGGCCAGCCAGCCTTCCTAATTGTCAAGCCCCAAAGTCCCAGCAAGAAAACCTATCCCAAAAATAAGGTAGACGGCATCTGAAGAACAGTGCTGAGCTTTGACCTCTGGCTTCCACACATGCACACATTGTACATGTACATGAACATTTAAGTTTAGATAGATGATAGATAGATAGATAGATAGATAGATAGATAGATAGATAGATAGATGTGTTGTAGATCTTGATGATGACACAAATACAAAAGTAATACTTTACAATGGTGTGGGAATAAGTAGAACTAAGAATCCTTCCTGAAAGAAGTCAGTTTGGGAAGGAAAAAAAGTGTCTAGTCAGAAAGCAATAACGAATTAAAGTCTGTGTGTTTCGTTTGTGAAAGAACTGTACTTCAAGTACCAATGAAGCTAGGATAGACTGTCTTCCCAAAGCTCAGCTATTCTCAAAGGATGAGATGGTTAGATCATGAGTTAACAGCTTCTAAACTGAAGAAATTACCTGGGGAGGATGGTAGATACAGGAGGGAGGAGTGGCAAGGTCTACTCAGGAAAGTCTGCTGGGCTCTTCAGACTTATTTATGAGCTAGGTCTGCAGTTACAAACACATCCACATCCTCTCTGATAAAAGAAAGCTTTACAGACTGAAACCCAATGGGATTCAGTTTGTTCAGCAGCCTTCTCTATAGTTTTAAGCAAAGCACCATGAAGTTCCTAACAAATGAGCTCATAATGCAATGTATTATATAAACAACTCCACAGGCCCAGCACCCCTAACCTGAAAAGCATCTGGAAGCTGGAGCTAGAACGCTTGTCTTGTGTGTTCAAAGCCTGGGTTTGGTCTTCATCATTGCAAAAGAAAAATCAAAAAATGCCCCCAAACCCTAAATGTGATCACTTACTCCCATGGCTTTGGATTTTGGAGTATTCAGAATTCTGGTTTTCAGATTAAGGCTGTTTTTCAGTTCCATCAGTCTGAGGTGTCTGACTTGTACCCATATGTTAGACTCAGGTTTTCACCCTCTGACTAGAAACACTCAACATTAGACTTTCCTGGCCAGCCTTACTCTTGCTCATTCACTACCTTCTAGTATTTTCTAAAATGCTTCTCTCAGAGAACACCTGCCTGCTCTGTTTAAAAATCACAGCCCTCTCCTCCCCTCAGGCTGCAAATCCATGTCTCTCTAAGTAGTATAACTACCTACAAACTACCTGTTTGCTCTCTAGTATTTTTCTCTTTACACTTTAATAGTTTAAGCTCTGTGAGATTAGGGGTGGATTTTATTCCTCCTGTTCACCTCAGAATTCCAGTAACAAGAAAGATGCATGACATGCCAGGCACCTGGGAAATACTTTCTTATGACTAGCTTTGTTTATGATGCCGTTGAGTATCAAGGTCTAAGCAGTGAAGCTTGGGTTTCATGTCATAGTGCTGTCACTTACAGGTATGATGACTATGACTATGGGGAAGTCAACCAGTTACTTGAACGAAGCCTGAAGGTTTACATCAAGACAGTGACCTGCTACCCTGAGAGAACCACGAAGCGCATGTATGACAGCTACTGGCGGCAGTTCACACACTCAGAGAAGGTCAGTGTCATCACCAAGTGCACCTCAAAGACACATGTTCAGCATGACAGTTTTCAGCCATGCAGCAGGGAGGGCCGTATTATTAAGTTGCTGCAATTGAACTATCTATTGTTTTTATGTTTTCTCAATCTAAAGTGTATTTACTGTTCACAACATTGTAATGCGTGCTCTATCTAACGTGCTCTATGTCTTGGCTAAGGTTTCTCTTGCTGTGATAAAGCACCATGACAAAAAGCAGCGGGGGAGGAAGAGCTTATTCCAGCTTATCCCTCTCAGGTCACACTCCACCACTGAGGGAGGGCAGGGCAGGAACCTGGAAGAAAGATGATGCAGAGGCTGTGGAAGACACTACATACTCGTTTGCTCAGCCTGCTTGATTTTTTTTTATAGCACCCAAGACCACCTGCCCAAGGGTGGCACCAGCTGCAGTGAGCTGGGCCATCTATTATCATCTATTATCAACCAAGATGCCCTACATACTTTCACACAGCCCAATCCCTATGGAGGCATTTTCTCTATTAAATTCCTTCTTCCCGGGTGACCTTACCTTATGCCAAGAAACGCTAGCCAGCACAGTGTGTAACATTAATTTTAACATCAGCCTTTGAAAGCTTAGATGTAAATACCAGTAAAGTTACCATCCTAACTATGAAAAGCGCACTAAGAAAGAGTGCTGGGTGGAATTGTACCCAGCCTGGAAGCCACTGGCATTTAGAAGCTCTCGGCAGCCACCAGTTACTATTAGAACACATGTTCCTCCTTTAATTTCGTATTTTCCCATATAGTAAAAGCCTGTGAGCTGTGAATATTACCATGGAAGAATATCTGTGGATGGACTATATATGAATTATCATTGAAATTAAAATGTAGTAAGTGTTAAGAACTTTTAGCAACATTATAACATAAGATCTGGCTTAAGGTCCTAGGCCTTTTAAGCACTGGATCTAAGAATCTCCTTTATACTACAGTGTCCAAGCTGGAGGTAGGAAAATCCTTCTGGGACCCTCACAGATCCATATGGATCCATTGGGATCCCTGGTGATCTATATGGCCTTGGCAAAGTATGTATTAGCTCCATTTCTAATAATGTTTAAAGTCTGAAAGTCAGTCATACTCCAGGCGGATTACCCATCCATCTTTCAGCCTTGATGCATCTTTGTGCTGTTTTTATCTGTAATAGATTTTCCTCCCTTTATAGAGATTGCATATTCTCGTCAGGAGAATATGCCCAACAACATGTTCAAGTGATAGGAAGAGATAAGATAACTCAGCACTCTAAACATTTCCCTGTAGTCAGTTTAGAAAGGATAGATGTATTGACATCAGCCTTTCAGCCGAGTGATTTTCACAAGAGGAACCCTGTGTGCTGAGTCTGTGCACATGATGGGTGTCTGGAGAGATCAGATACTCATACAAACCAAGGTGAGCTTCATCTTCACTCTAGAGCTTAACAGTAAAGCTAGGGATGTGTTTTTAATTTAGATTAAATCTCCACAACCTCAGGCTTGAGTGTTCATCTTGTATGTGTGCATACACAGGCACATAGCCTATGTAAATGTGGTACTTAAAAACCTCTGGGTTACTCCACTGTGCTGTATAGTTACTAAGCCAATGCTGTTTGGTTTCTAGGTCCACGTGAATCTGCTTCTGATGGAAGCTCGGATGCAAGCTGAGCTGCTTTATGCTCTACGTGCGATAACTCGGCACCTGACCTGAAACACCTCCAGGAAGGTTTCAGCATGTGTCAAGGCCTCGCACACAGGACTCACATCAGAACTTGTTTGTGATGCAGCCTCAGCAGCTACTCAGTTCTCTAGTGTCAAAGTTTAGCTGTTGGGGTGTTTGTTTTTGTTTTGTTACTGTTGTTAGGGTTTGGTTTGGGGGGTTGTTTGGTTGTTTTTGTTTTTGTTTTCCGGCTGTAATGTGCAATGGTGTGTTTTATATTTCTTGATGCTTAACATTGCTAACAATTGCAGAAGTAGCCCTGACAAGCGCTACTTTACGTTGCTTAGAGTTGGATTTTCAGATCTGACCATAAATCATGAACTGGTTTGTTAATGCTTCACTTCAGTACTTTGAAGTTCATGTGTATGTGTTTTATTTTTCTTTAAAATAAGGAAAAGTGCTTACAATCCACTCAAACAGTTGTTTTTTCAGATATCGACATTCAGCACAGAATGGTGTCCTCCACTGCTCTAAAATCCCACGTGTCCCGAGTTCGGGGAGAAGCATGTGCTGCTGAACCAAGCTGCTCTGGGGCACAGCCTGTGTCCCCAGGAGATCATCAGGCACTGTTCTGGTTTTGTTTATCTGATTTTTTTCTTAAACTGCTATTGGCAATAACGTGAAATGTGATGCAGACATCGTCCATAATTTAATGTGAAATTATGATGAATTCTATAGCATGCTACTGAAATGCCAAGTTCAGCTACTTTCTTTGTCTTCTAAAACAGAGGCCCTGTTCTCCCACATGGCTGTCTGTGTTGTGGCAGTGGACTTAGGCACAGTTCCTTGAGTCCTGGGCTGTGGTCCCCTGTCACCTCTAGTAGCTGGTGCCTACAGTGCTGCTTAAGCTCACACACTTGGCACACACAAACCCACACAACACTGACCAAACTTTTCTTTGCACATTCTCCTTTTCTGAGAGTTAAGGAAAGTTAGTTAATAGCCCCCTATTTTTTTCCTGTTACACTTTTGGAAATTATTTTACATGATTTTCTTCTTATACTAGCTTAAGTAATTTGTTATTCAAAGGTAACAATTGTACTTCTGTGCATTAATGTGATTGAGCAACAACAAAACAGTGCAATGTGTTTAAAAGTCAACTCAACTCCCCCTATCATGTCACTGCAGAAGTGTCCTTTTACACAGAGCCATAAGAAATGGTCTTCAGATTTCTTTATTGTGCTAGGCATTTTCAGTTTTACCTTGCTGAGGTTGAATAGTGATTTCACCATGCCAAAGCATTCCTTCCCCACAAAAAAAACTGTTTGGATGACTAGTTTTAAAAAAAAAAAAAGAGTCATAGGGGAGAAAAAAAAATCTGCCAAAAAAAAAATCACATTTTTGCAACAGTTTGTGTTGTTTGATTAGACTATCTTCAGAGAGCACAACCGTATGTGTTTATAGCTTTAATTTGTATTATGTTAATGAACCAGTGAAGTGCCTAGAGAGCTGCGACAGCGCTGGAGGACACAGCTGCACAGCTTGTGCACCTTTGCTTGGTGAAAGGTGACTTGCATTTTACACATACATGCTAATCTAGGACATACCTGTCTCTCAGTGCATCATCCAGGGAGCTCCAAGAGGGAACTCACTTAGGGTTTCCTTATTATGTGGGTGGACTTTCCCTCTTAGGAAAGAGCTGTGGGCCAGTGTTCTGTCAGACTGTGTTCCCCTTCTGTCTGCCGTCCTTTTCTGAGATGTTAGCTCCTTTTCCTTGAGATTTAGATCCAGAGAAGAAAACAAAGATGGCTTTAGACCTGTCAGCATAGGTAGTTTTAGACTCCAGGATCTTGTTCAAAATCCTCCATGTGAGGAAAAAAGTTTTGGAAGACAGGGTGGTTTCTTTAAAGAGACTCTTCAGAGAACCTGTGCCAGGTTTCTTGTGTTCTGCTTGGTGTGTGGACTGTGCATTCACCTTCTTCTTTAGCTACGTTTGAACTACAAGGAAAGTATTTAGAAGAATGGCAAAACACAGGTGGCAGTGTAAATGGCCATGTGCTTTCCCCAGTTTTAAGGCTTTCATGTTTATGATATGGTTTATTATTGCATTTTTTAAAATGTTAGTAAACTGTTTCATTTCATAGCCCCATATTTTTGTGCAGGTGAACGGAATGATGTATTGACTAAGAGGAGAAATTCTCACAGAATCTTGAATAAGCTTTAGACCAAAAGGGAAAAGAAAGGTTAAATAATCAGCCACTTACTTTTTGGTTTTGGTTTTGTGTTGCCCCAGAAATGTAAGTAGAGATTGGGCTGTGGAAATATTAGTGCCTTTAATCGATTTCTCTCCTAGAAAAGCTTCCTTTTAGTTCAGCAGACCAGTCAAAATCAGGAAAATAAGTGACTTGGAACCGTGAATAAAAACGCAGCAATGTATTTATGAACCTCAGTGACCAGCCTCAAGAAGTCGATTTGTGAAGGTGGCCCCACCTCCACGCTGCAGCATGCACTCCCAGTGTGTGTGCTGCCCTGAGAATTTGCTGTCGACCCTCTTTCCCCAGTGCAAACTTGAAATTCTGATGCGGTTTTCCAGGGTGGCATTTTTTTCAGAGTATTGAATTTACGATATAGTAATTTATAGTGTAGCTTTTTATACTGAAATGTGATATTTTTTAAAGGAGCTATCTGACTCAGTCGGTGTAATGACAGAGCCTGTGATAAGCTGAGCTGCACCCGGGGCTCACACTGCCAAACATAAGCGTGCGAGTGTGAAAAGCACGTCTGATTGTGAAGCCCTCAACTCCCTGCTCCTGTGTTAAAATCAGCCTGATAACCATGACGCTTCTTGGTTTGGATGGTTCAGTTTCACATTTGCCAGCATCTGTGCTAATTCTCAGTTTCTCCGATCATTATCAGAAACACCAAGGAAGTCAGGCGTGGTGGCACATACCTGTAATCCCAGTACTTGGAAGCCTGAGGCAAGAGGTTGGTTGTTTTGATGCCAGCCTGGGCTACATAGTGAGTTCAAGGCCAGCCTGGGCTACAAAGTGACACCCTGTCTCAAAAATTAAAAAAGAGAAAGAAATACGTAAGTACCCTTACACGTGAAAGTGGGTCTGCCCTTCACTTGAGTGTGGGAGTGGTCAGAGTGCCCTGCAGCTGCCTGAGACGTACTTTCCCAGGCCAGGCTTCCCCAGGCAAACTTGTGATACCCAGAGAGGAAAAGGCTTTTGAGGTGGAACTTTAAAAAAAAAAAAAAAAAAGTACCTTGTCTCAGCCCAAGGAATACTTTGCCACTGCTTAGGGTGCTCTGTAAATCAGAGGTAGCTAACACGGAGCCTTGGCCTTTTCAACCAGTTTTAAACCCAATAATAGCACAGCTGTACAGGGCTATTTTTAAAGAAAAAACTCAAGTAAGATTTATATAAAGGTCATATAAAATTTGAACCAGAGCCCTATCTAGTTTGTGTTAAGTCTCTTAAAGATTCTACGTACTTCTAAGATCTAATGGATATCATCCAGGGAAGCACCTCCTCCCCCACCTCAGAAGGTTTTGTTAATCCAAAATCCTAGACTTTTATGCCACACCAAAGTAAATTTATCAGCAAACAGTTATAGATTGCTACTTAAAGCAGTCATCCCTTCCGGTGGCAACTGCATGCCTACATGATAGTAAAGCTCTTTTAAACTCAAAAGATAAGGAAAAAGAACAAATCCGGTGTGTACCACTAAAATGGTGTGCTGGGACAGGCAAATGAGGTTTTTACTGTGTGTTGTGTTTTAAGGACAATTCTAAATCACTGCTCTCATTCTCTATGAAAAGGGCCATCTTGCAATGGAATAAAGAACTTGTGAGATGATCCGCATAAGCATTATGTAAACATTCTTAGTGGTACCTCACCAACAAGCAGAAAGGCACCTCCTCTGTGGAGAGGGCACTGTAAGCTACATGCCCATGCAACTGGAAGCTGCATAAGTGGCCATCAGCCTGCACTACTCCTCCGGTACCTCTGTGGACACTCAGATGTGCACTCAGAGCAGGCCAATACGTGAATGCACTCAGTCAGTCCACAGAGCACTAACCCCATGCACCTGCACTGCAGCTAACTTAGCCCTGTTAAAAAGCAGCACCTGCTCAGGTAAGACCCAGAACAGAAAAGACTGATGGGAAGTCTGGAGTACAGATGTGCATCAAGGCTGAGCCCTGTGAGGAAGAAAACATTTCCCAGGAATACTTGGAGCCAGAGATGAGATTCTGGCTGCCCAAGGCGAATGCATCTGCTGTAAAGGTGGAAGCTCCCACTATCCTACGTCCACCCTTTCCTGCCTTCCTCTTCCTCCAAGTGCCTCAGCCACCACTGGCACTCCTCCCCTCCCCAAGCCTGTCTGGGTCTTAACACCTTTCACAATCCAGCATCACCAGCCACCTGCTGATCATCACCAGAATGTGTTTCTCTGAGCACATTTCCCCCATCATTAAAAAATACGGCTTTCCCCAGCTCCCTTCAGGTCTCTCCTCCATCCACCTGTTACCTTACCAGATACGTCACAGCATCCGATGTGTCCTGTCTACCCACTGCTGGTCATATCTTCCACCCAGCTGCCAAAATACCTTGCTCTCCTCTACCTCATCCCCAAAAAGCCTATAAATTCAGAGCACCCAGCCTTCTCATGGGTTCATTCTCTGTTGTTCAGTAATACTAATCCATATTTTGAATAAATCATAAGATGTTTGATTTCTATCAAAGTAGGAACCTTTATATTTATACATGATACAGAAATTGAACTGTTTCTACTGTGCAGAACTTAACATTTAGCAGGAATTCAGAGTGATGAAATTGCTAACCTAACTTGGTCTGCATTAGAGGGTGAACACTGGTGATGTCTCACTCGTGTGAATGTAGAGTTAAATTCTCCAGCAGTCAAGACTAGCCTGCAACTCTTCAGTGCGACAGTCCTGGAAGACAAGTGAGGCAGTGTTTCAGACATCTGTATTACTGGTGGTGTTTGGGCCTTTACACACTCTTCTCATAGAGGACACCTAATGAAAGGTGTTTAGAAGGTCAGATTGGATCATATTACTCTATTTGATGTATAATGTAGATAAAAATCCCACAAAACTGGGTTCATGAGCATTTGATTTGATTAAGCTTCTAGCCCCAATCTTTCCTGTCCCCACCGGGAGAAAACTTAACCTTGAGAGATAAGAAGGAAAGTGTTTGCTTGAGTCTTCATCTCTCTAGCTGCTCTTCGTGTATGTCCAGATGGAGTCATTAAGGAGGAGGACACTGTACCGAGGCAGGAATGCAGCTTCCCGCCCCTCCAGCCAGGCTCCTAACAGGAGACACATGTTCACACGGAGATGGCTCTCTGACCTGCCCTATTTGGGAGTGTAGATCTGAGATCTCTCATGGTCTTCAGATGTTTTCTTCCCAGGCATGAGCATCTCAACCTGACGATGCCCAATTAATGCATTTAAGGACCAAAGTGAAGCAGGGGCCTAGTTGGTCAATGGCTTGGCAACTGAAAGTGATACATCATGAAGTGATCGCTTGGCTTTAACTAATTCGTTCTGCTCTGCCATGAAGGCCAGGACTGAAAGGAATGCCTGTGGAAGCCCCAGAGGTACCCCAGCCTGTGCTGTAAAGTAGCATGTAAAACGAGCACCCCACTTTATAGTCCATAGGACCACAAACATTAGAAATTGAAATATGATAAATAGAATTTTGGTATGGAAAATTTTGCTAAAACTATTTCTTACTCCAAGTAACCTCTTCAAATGAATGTGTCATTTTTACAGAAAGAATGTTAGGGAGAGTCTATGGTCTTTAGTGTTAAAATGGGTACCACTGAGTTAAATACACACATTATATCCAGAAGAAAGCCGATTTCTTAACTGATCTTTACAAACTTTAGCTGGTTCTCCTGAGTCTGATAAAAGGACAGAAGGTAGGATGAAGGAAATGTGTTAGTTGGGTGGCCAAGGATTTTCCTTTATAAAGTAGAGACCATCTCTTTTACAACCCTCACTGGTTTCCCAAAATAGAAGCTGAGTTTAATGGTACCCTGACCGTGAAAGAACGTGATCCAGGCTTTACATCTAATAAAGTAAAAGGCATTTCTTTTGCATTTTGATGTCTCTGCAGGAGAGGAAGTCGGAGTTTTCCTTCCTCTTTCTCATCACATTTACTCATTTTACACAAAACAAGATGGACATGAAAGCAAATCCCAGGCCACGTGGGCATCTTTTTCATACTAATTGAATAGGCAGTCACACAGTCTGGTCAAGGTAAACCAGAACCCTGTCAGGTCACCTTGGAAACATGACCTTGCCACTTGGCTTAGCTCCTGCAAACCTGAAAGAAACGTTCCTCGCTGTGCAAGAACTGGATGTAGCTTTTAACTTATGAAGTAGGAGTTGAACTTGAAAACCCCTCTGAATCCTGACTGTGCAGGGCAGCTGCATAAATGAATGTATACACGAAGACTGTAGCTGAGTTGCACGAGTCAGATGCCAACTTCTTGACTTTCCATGTAGACATCTTCTCCTTACGTTGTGAGTGACGTATGTAGCATGCTGTGAAACCACCTGTTCTAGTTCTTAATTCATCAGTATTAATACGGAGTTACCCTTGCGTTCCTTGGTACTTTATAGTCAGTGTAATCAGAAGCTGTGATGTTTCACCTTCGTAGTCCTGTGCTTTGTGGCTGTAAATTTCTTTATGAAGCACGTGACTTTGGACTCATGTAAGGTGGATGATCTTGAAGACTGCTACACAGACACACACATACACATGCACACACACACACACACACACATACACACATGCACCAGTCTCTTATTCTATATGGTTTTAAGTTTGGATAAGCTTTTCTCCAATAGACTATTGATGCAGTTTAGGGTCCACAAGTTCACTGTCAGGTGGCAGCCTCCTCTCTGTAGTTTCACTCTGAAAACAGCAAGCTTTATCAACAGCCACTTCACCCTTGTTCTAGTGAAGCAGGCTCTGCTGTAGATGTAGACTGTGGTGATTACCCATAATGCCCTCCACGTGCATCGGCAGTCATGGAGATGACAGAACCCATGAGAGCTTCTTGTGTGTATAAGTAGGCTTGATTTTTGTTCTTATGTTGCTGATTTGACAGTTCTGACTAAAGCTGGCCCAAACGGCCAGCTTGTGTGTAATACTCTAGTGCTTTAAGGCCTCTCTTCTTGTTCTGCTGTTATTGTTTTTGTTTTTTGAGGGATGGGTAATATTATTTGAACAGATAAAGAAGGAACTGTTAGTGAATCAAGACAAACACATCTGAAATAAAGGAACTGTGTATTAACCTGTTAACAATTCATAACTGCACTTTTTATGACATTTTGAAAATCTATTTATAGGTACAGAACAATGGGTTTTGTTAAACTGTATCACGTTTATACCTGCAGAATTTATTTCATTGTTATTAGTAGGAATTTTATTGGTTCAATAAAATTGGCAAAACTGATCCAGCTTTTTTTCATTATTTGCAGTGAAGAATATTCTCACCTCAGTTTGCCTCTGCCTAGTGACTGAAACATGTGCTCTGGGAGATGGTGGGGTTGTGGGGATCACTGTTTTCCCTGGTAGTTTTGAGCCATGCTTTCTTAGCTTTTGATCTTCAGTAGCATAAGTTGTTCAGAATGTAGAACAACTGTTACTTTTACAGAGTGCTCTCAAAAGAGGCAAGTTAATGTTATTAGTGTGTCCTATTGCCAATATCATCATTAGAATGGAGGAAGATGCTGAACACATTGTCAGAACTGAGTTTAAAGCCCATTCTTGTCATATTCTGGTATCTTTGGAGGCATTGGGAGTAAATGTAACCTCTTTGGATTCTGAGTTTCACATGTAGTGTGATAGTACCTATCTGAAACGTACCTGAATAGAGTGATATGCACTGGTTTCATTACATACCCAGCTATGACTATGAATGCATAGTCAAGAAAGCCCAGAGAACGGTGTTAACTGAAGGAAGGAGGATGGATAGGAAGGGGAAGTTGATGGCTACGTAATGTTGAGTGGTGAGGAGGCTCAACACATAAGAATGGGGAGGAGCATGTAGGGTCTTCTATGAAGGCTTTCCAATGAGACTCCTAAGAATCCATCCCAAAAACAAATACCACCTTGCTGCTATATTCCAGCTGTTGTAGGGGTCAACAGAATGAGCTCCTTGCTAGTAGGAGTCTTTTCCTGGGAGAAGAGGGGCAGGCAACTGAGTTGAGCCCTTTTGAAACAGGTTATCCCTAACTCAAAGACCACACAGCTAAGGCTCTGTCCCATCCGGAGTACAGTCTCATTCAGTCCTCACAATAACTTGGAAAGAGTTGACTCCTTGGCACATAGGAACTTTGAACTCTGCTTCCTGACATTTTTATACTGCCTTTTACTGCCTTAATTCAGCCAGATTTTTGATCAGATACGAATGACTACTGCCCTGTGCTATGTCACTTTACTAAGGTGTAAAATTATGCGTGTGCTCCAAACAATGAGATAACTTCCTTCTCTGGCTAATTTTTTTTTAATATCTTTCTAGTCTTACCTAGGCCATATGATTTAGTAGGTGGTGCCTAAGAAATATGGTCCACTGACCCAGTCTCACCTAGGAATATAGATTACAAGATTTAAAAAAACTGTACACTGCAGCATTATATTGGAGAGGACTCTTTTCTTCCATATAATAAAGTTTTATAAATCAAGTTATAACTTGTGATGTGAGGTTCCTATTCTGTGGGGAGAAAGTCTGTCTCAGAAAATGTCTCTTTTTCCAGAATCTCTCACATTCGACATGACTCAAAGTGCAGGAATTCCATAAAACACCACTTGTCTTGATATCTGGGAATCTGAGATGGCTTTAAGACACTGAGACAAAGATATCATGTAGACTAATCAAAGATTTGTGTGTAGGTGAGATGGCTTAGGGAAACAGCAGAAGATGAAAGACAGTTGAGAGCCGCCTAAGAGTCATGAGCCAGGACAAGTAGAGCCAAGGAATGGAAGGACCGGTGATACAGAGAAAAAGGTCCCTTACCACGCGTGTCCTCATGCTGGCTGCAGTAGGGAACGGAGTAGACGAGGTCCTCACATAGAACTTATTTATGGTGGAAGGAACAGGGATGGAGGAGAAAAAGCTAGAAGGCCACAAGGCTATGTAACTACATGCTGGAGCAAAGGGAAAGACAAGAAATAAGAATAAATGTTGAGGTGGTCAGCCAGTCCGCACCAGGATGCTAGTGAGTGGCAGGTGTACTGTGATTAAGTGCTACAGGGTCTGTGGCATCAAAAAACGATGGAGATGGGAATTCCCTCCACCTGTTTCCTCTTGCCCACTTCAAGGTCTTCTCCCCCCACACTCGCCAGCTACTTTTCCAGGAGGTTCTAGGGACAGAATGACTAAGGGCCTAGCCCACTGTCTCCCCAAAAAATCAGAACAGCTGAAGAATCCACTCAGAACAGCAAAAGAATATGATGGCTAGAGGAACCTTCACAGGCCCTAGCTCAGCTGTGAGACAATGAGTTGGCAGTCCTGGATACCTGGCAAGGTGTTGCACATTGTGGAAGCATGGTTAAAAATCTCTTAAAGCTCTTGTTAGTAGTTCTAATTTTTATAGTGTAAGCATGTGCTGCTCATGTTCCTGTTAGTAATCAATGATATTGGGGAAGGGGCAATTGGATTCTAATCAGTGGGTATTGGATTCTCACTTCTTTCCGGAGCCACCTTAAGCAAAGGACTATCATAATGTGTAATGGTCAGTGGAACTATCCTTTTTCCAACACTAACTAGCCTGAACTCTCCATGACCCTGTCAAATGATCACAGACATTGCAGGGACTCACCTGAAGGCAGCTCTTGCCATGGCAGTTTGTATTTGCCTTTCTATAATTACAAGCCTAGATGAACCATTTCCTCCTTGGCCAAAGAGGAAGCACTTCCCAGGGTGAAGGGACAAAGGTGATTGGTCCAAAACACAAGCATTAATGACTATGATTGGTGCTAAGAGGCAAGGCTGTGGTTGATCCAAACAAGAGGCGGTGATTGGTCCAAACACCCCTTGAGAGACACTCTCCTATGCTACCTGCTTGGGTATTTTAACATGAGGCCCAGTAAAAGATAGGATCTCTCTCTCTCTCTCTCCCTCTCAATCTCTACCTCCCTCTCTCCCTCCCTTTCTCCCTCTCTCCCTCCCTTTCTCCCTCTCTCCCTCCCTCCCTCCCTCCTGCAAGCAGAGGCAGCACAGCTGCAGCAGCTGTGGACTTGACAGCTGATAAGGAGGCAGACTCAGCAGCTAGAACCATTACTGCCCCAGCTCTCCATCCCCATCACTGCTCCCAAACAGAGTAGCTTACCTCCAGTAGTAGCCATTGCTTGACAGCTGAAACTCCTGCAGTGGGTGGCTCTCCTGCTGTGCATCCTGCCTGCCCACTGGCTACTGTCTGTTTGCCTGAATCCCACCTGGTGGCCAAGAATCCCACTAACAGCAGATCTTGGTGCCCAGTTCCTGAGCAGTCAGCTGGCTGTTCCAGCTCCCAAGGGTTAACAACTACCCAGCTCTTAGGTACAGTCCTGCGAAGGCCAGCACCTCAGCCAATCCAGGCAGCAGATACAGACAGGGTCAGACAGCTCACGAAAAGCAATTCCAGAGCAACCAGGGTAGAAAAAGAAGAGCACTAGAGACGATGAGAGAACAGAGCACTGATAAAAGGATGTGAGGAGCCAGACAAGAGAACCTGCACGCCCTGCTCATCAGGAGAGCTCCAGAGAGCTGGGCGCTGCGACGCTGGCCACTGCCATGAGTTCAGGGTTTTGACACCGAGAGCTGCAAAGGGGCTACAGTGTTTGTAGGGCTAAGGGTCCTAATATCCAAGCAGACACAGGGACTGAAACAATCGAGTGCTACCTGCCAATGCTCCCTCTTCTGACTGCCACCTCGACTCACCACTGTCAGACTAGCATTTAACAACCATCTCCTTGCTCACCCTGGATTTCACCGAGGTAGAGCAGAAGTCTCGTCCTGCTGATTCCTGGCATTTGCACTCTTCCCTGGGCCTTGAGCCTGCACGAAGTGGTCCTTAAGGGAACAAAAATCCCTTGGTTAAATCAAAATTACCCAACCACTATGGGGTATATCTTAGCCATGCCACCAAAGCAAGGATAACAGTGGTTGCCATGGTGATTTTTATGCTCAGAGCACTAGGCGGTCAGATGGTCACACTTATTGGGGCCCAAGCCATCTGGATACAGCCTGCAGTCTTTTAGTTGGCTGAAATGTACCCCAGACTAAATCTTGATGTTGATTCAGCAGTGCCTGTGTCAGCTGCAATCTAGATCCCTTTAAGTCTTGTGTTCGGATGCACTGCAATCCCTCGATGGGCAGCAGGCCTTCAAGGCCATGGGTTTGTGAGCTGTGACAGGGCACAAAGTCACAAAGAGAGACCCCACCTCAAATTCCAGCTCCACCAACTGATCTTGGGTAGGACTATGTTTATTTTTTTTAATTCCTTAATCACCTTTATGAGAATAATGAAAAGTTATAGGGTGAAGTATTGATCTATTCCATGAGTTACAGGCCTTCCTAGGCTACTTAGAGCCAGTGTAGGCTTTCACTCTGCAAGTACGTGTCCTCACCCACAGCTGCCCTGTCTTCTCACCGGCTCTGACCAAACACCTGGTACCCCAGCATCCCTTGAAGCTGCCATGTTTACTGAACTCCCACTCATCTTTCAGGGTACAAAACAAATGTCACCTCCTCTTTGAAGCCCCTGCACCTCACTTTAACCAAGAAGCTGCTCTTCTTCTGCCTCCCACATGTGAATGATAAATAGCACCAGGCATCAAGGCCCCACAAGAAACTTAGAGAAGAGGCTTTGAAGTGAGCCCAATCTTAGGATACAAAGCACAAAGGGTCTTTTCTGAGACTGATACTCCAACCACGGACCATTCATGGATATAACCTAGAACCCCTGCTCAGATGTAGCCCATGGCAGCTCAGTATCCAAGTGGGTTCCCTAGTAAGGGGAACAGGGACTGTCTCTGACCTGAACTCAGTGGCTGGGGAACAGCCTTACCAGGCCACGGAGGAGAACAATGCAGCCAGTCCTGATGAGACCTGATAAGCTAGGTTCAGATGGAAGGGGAGGAGGACCTCCCCTATCAGTGAACTTGGAAAGGGGCATGGGAGATGATTGAGGGAGGGTAGGATTGGGAGGGGAAAAAGGAGGGGCTACAGCTGAGATGCAAAATAAATAAACTGTAATTAATATAAAAATAAATTTTTTTAAATATTCTAAAAATAGAAAAAAACACACAAGATAAAGTGACCCGCTCAAGGGCACATAGCCCATCAGTGGCCAGGTCAGGCCCTCTGGCATCAGGTGAGTGCTCTGAACCACTACTGTGCTGCCAACTCCAATGCCCATGGCACTCATGCCTATCTCCTCCATTGGTGGGACAGCCAGGGATTGACTTTTAGCCACTTCCATATTTTACCCCCGTAGCTCATTGCACCTGGCACATGGGTGTGTATTCCAGTTCCTGCCAACCAGACACTAAAGCAGGATGGTTGAAAGAAAACCGCTAGCCCAGTAGAACACCTTCCTTCACCACATGCTAGCCTTCTTTCTGACCATGATCTCCAACACCCTCACTGTGATCCTGTCCAAAGGGTCTGGTATAGTCTCTTTGAAGGGAGGCTTTTTGTTTTATTTTATTTTATTTTATTAATTACACTTTATTCACTTTGTATCCCCCCATAAGCCTCTCCCTCCTTCCCTCCTGGTTCCACCCTCCCTCCCCCTTCTTCACTCACGCCCCTCTCCAAGTCCATTGATAGGGGAGGTCCTCCTCTCCTTCCTTCTGATCTTAGTCTATCAGATCACATCAGGAGTGGCTACATTGTCATCTTCTGTGGCTATGTAACCCGCTTGGACACTAAACTGCCATGGGCTACATCTGTGCAGGGGTTCTAGGTTATCTCCATGTCTGGTACTTGGTTGAAGTATGAGTCCTGCATGCCAGGGGCACAAGAATGGGTGGAAGATGGCTCTGAGGGACGAACACGGTCTTCTGGTAGAGGAAAGCTAGAGCAGGGTCCACGCTGGACAGTAGTGAGAGAAAGGCACCAAGAGCCCAAACAAGAACCTCCAGCCACAATGCTTGTTTTAGTCCAGGCTTCCACTGGGAAGCTTGACACTCGGACAACTGTGTGCGTGCAGGTTGGAGGGGTGGGTGTGTGTGGGTGTGTGTGTGTGGTGGGTGGGTAGGTATGTGGGAGTGGCAGTGTGTGTGTTTTAATCGAGATTGCTTACATAGTGTTAAAATTTTATGTGTGACTGTCTGGGATGGGGAAAATACTGGCTCTGCTTCTACCTTGCCCTCAGACACACTTTGCTTTCCTCTTACCTGCTCTCATCTTTGCATTAATTACCTACATGCTCCCAGCTGTAGAGGCAACAGAAACAGGTAAGAAGAAGGATTCAGAATGATGGAAACTGAGTTTGAGAATTGTTATTTCCACAGGAGGTCCCATGTAAAAATACAGGACACCCAGGGACAGTTGAATTCCATATGAATGACTTTAAATATAAGTAAGTATGGGGACTGGAGAGAAGGTTCAGCAGAACACTGGCTGTTCTTCCAGATGACCCAGGTTCATTCTGTAACTCCAGTTTCAGAGGGTCTAACACAAACACCAATGCACATGAAATAAAAAGTTATAGAAAAAAAAGCAAATATGAATCAGACAATACTTTTTTTCCTTAAAGCCTCAATTTAAAGGAGTATCTATTTTTTTCCTTTTGCCAAAATTGGCAACCATGCTCATGTAGGATATGACAAAGAAACAGGAAGAAATCAAGAAAAAATTCCAGTGCAGAGGTGTAAGAGAACTGCACAGCCATGAGGGCCGCTCCATCCTCTGTGGAGTAGGCAGGTTTGGTGCTGCGAGCAGTTCTGAAGGATGAACACATAGAACAGACAGCAGCCTAGCAGGTTATGAGGTGGGGAAAGCAGAAGCCCTGGACAGAGAGATGCAGCTCCTAAATTAGACAGGAGACTTCCCTTGTTCCCCATGACTGCCACTAGTGTGGAAAAATAAAGAGATGGCAGGCACACTTTCCACGCACTGTAACAGTGAGCCATGGCCACTACCTGCTGTGAAAGCCGTGCCTCTTCTGTATGGCCTGCCAGGTTACTTTGAGCAGAGGGTGAGAGAATGCCAACTTTGCCACCACGGCTCCTTGGCCCACATTGCCTGGACTTGAATGATCTGAGTTTTCCTACTTGCTAACTGCTCCGGTGTAGACTACCCAGCCTTTCTACCCAAACACAAGGCAGTTTGTGATGTTTACTTCTGTTTACATGTACAAACAGCTCCTTTCTGAGCCACAAATTAATGGATTCACGAACCAACCCTTCAGCAGCGGTTCTCAACCTTCCGAATGCTGTGACTGACCCTTCAGTACAGTTCCTCAGCTGTGGTGACCTCCAACCGTGAAATTACATCATTGCTACTTCAAACAAATCTTGATACTGTTTCGAAGTGGAATGTAAATATCTGATGCTGGATATCCAGTATTTGTTCAGGTTCCTCCTCAATCACAGCAGTTGTGCAGAACCAGCCCCACATCTGTACCCTGACAACCCCATATTCACTTCTAGCCAGGCCCTCCGCAGCGAGATAACTGCTTTACTAAGATTTGTAGTAGCTTTTCTTAAAAGTCTCCAAAATTAAGGCCCTTTACTCTTTTCTTCAAAGTTTTTCAGTCTTGGTCGGGGCAGCTCCATCCTTCTCAGAGTCCCCCTCAACGCACACCTGCATCATGGTGTGATCTTTGCTATCTAGGATCTTTGCTATCTAGCGCTGCTCCCATGGTTCATAACTTTCTTTTGTCTGTCTCTGTCTCTTTGTCTCTACCTCCCTCTCTGTCTCTCTCTACCCACTAGTTTCCAGCAGAGTTTGACACTCAGTGTCTGACCACAGGCCCCACAAGTCCTCCTGAACTGGAACATAGTAGGTATTCCATAAGTATGTGCTGATGATGTGATCGTATGAGCCTTTAGTTGTGGGGAAGACCCACTCTAAGATGAGGCACATAAGGACAGCCAGGTGCCATCTGGTTCTCAGCTCTTGCCTATGGCCCCTGCTATTACCACAGCATGGAGCAAAGGCCTCTGCACTCGGGAGGTCACTCTCACACACAAAACATATGGAGATCCACAGGCACGGACACGTACACACACTTTACATACCGCCTCTGTTCCGCCTGCCTTATGTTGTAGGCTCTTCAGCTACTTAAAACATAAACAGTTCCTAAAGGGAAGGAGGGAAGAAAGAAGAGTCCCCTCCATACTGCCAGTTGACACCACTTCTGCTAGTGACAAGGACAGAAATTTCCTCTTGGCAAGCCTGACCTGTTAGAACCACTAAGGATACCCCGTGCTGACCTGGGAGAAGGAGGAAAGAGAAACCAATGTTAAGAAGATGGAAGATGCCTAAGTCCCAGCTCACCAGTGGGACAGGGAAGAGAGCTGCCCAGAGGCATACTTAGAAACCTGGAAGACGCATGCCCTCTGCAGGTAAAGCTAGGGAATGCTCTCATTGTGCAGGCAGGTAGAGAACAGCAGTGCAGGTCCAGGGGGATCCCTGGTGGCTCGGGATTGCCCAGACATTCCACAGTAAAGAGGGCACTGTGGCATTCATACTACTGTCTGGCTACCTTGAAAGAAGACAGCAGGCTGTCAACGCCTGATGTAGCTGCACCTTCCCTACACCCAACTCCTGGGCTAACAGCACCACCTCCCAGCAGCTTCGGCCCCCGCCCCACCCCCTAGCCACATACAGGGCTTACCTGTGAGCCCCCATGGCGCTTTACAGTTGCAAAGTAACAAAAGGCCCTTGGCTTGGCTCCCCCTATCAGGCTTTTCATCTCAGTCAGGCTACCAAGGTGGGCTGGCATACACTAGGCTGAGCAGGAGTGCGCTCTGGGACCCAGACTAGTGACTCATCCCAAGGTGGAATCTGAGAGCCCAGAAGATCCTGAAGAACTAAGGTTGCATTTTTTTCTGGGAGATCTAGAAGCTCCCTCTACTTTCTACTTTTTTTTGGCTCCAATCAAAAAATAAAAATTAAAAGTAAGCTAAGAAGTGAAAGGATTTGAGCCAGCTTCCCACAGGCCTTTCTTAGCCTTCTCTATCTCACACTCCAGCAGAGTGTCCAGAGCTGGAAAGGGGACAGTGAGGAACACGGAGACTCACACAGCTTTGCCCTCCCAGGAAATGCCGGGAGCCAGGCATGAGTGCTCAGTCGCAGCTGGGAACGATCTTGGCCCTAGATCTGCAATGTCCTGTGAGTGTCCAGGAGACCCCACCAGCATGGAACAACCCAGAAAGACTCGGGTCTGCTGTACACATCCCAGGAGGAATGCTCTCCCCACCAAGGCCTCCCAGGAAGTGAGAGGTGCTGCTCCAGCGTCTCTGAATTTCCATACAGATGTGGGTGTGAACGCACACACAGTCGGAGTGTGTATTTTGCAACCACAGGCTTTCAGAACCAAACACTGGACCCCGGGGTGCACTTGCACCTGCCACCTGTCAGAGGGTTTCATTGCTTCTCAGCTCCGGCCTCTGAACTTGCAGGTGTACGCATCGCCATTGTGTGGAAAGGTCGCCGAACAATTCGACAAAGTTGTCGTTTGGGGACAGCCATTGTGAGTCAGCGGCCAGGTCATCTGTGCCTTCAAGGGAAATAGTATCCCTTTGTGGCCACGTTCACTGATCCTGATCTTCTGTACCCTGGGCTCTCACATCTCCCAGGATGCTGGAGGTTTCTGCCTGGAGAGAAGAGTGTTCCCTCCCTATCAGCCAGGGGCAGGTAGGTGGGGCTTTGCCTGCACTGGGAGTAGGGGCCAGCCCTTGACTCCTTGCTGGCAGCAAAGGAGCCTGCAGGCAGGCTTTGTGCAAAGTCTGCTGCCAATAAATGACAGAGGAGTCACAAGCACAGCACTGTTTGGCTTGGAGAAATTAACTAGGGACGGCAAAAGCATAGATAAAGACAGCTAATGGTGAAAGAGCTATGCAGCCATGTAGATACAGATGAGAGATATATAGATATGTAGATAATGTATAGCAATAACTATAGAAATATAGACACACATCTTCCCCCATGACAGGGTTGAAGTGTAATGCCACTGAGACACTATTCCCTTTTCATCCCAGCTCTCCAAATGTCCTGGCAGGCATTAGTGACTGCAGTTCTATGAGCCACAGTAAATGGCATCTTCCCTCTCCCCACCACTCTTAGGGTCCACTGTCAGTCTTGCTGTGATTCTCTTGCAAGTCTTTGTGGTGTCTTCTTTTTCAACTCTGCATAACGGGCCAAGGAAGATCTGGCCCAGAAGATGACTCCCAATAACAGTGTGCCTGTCTCAGGATCCCAGGCTACTCAGAGAGGACAGGAAGGTAGAATGCGGACCAAGTGACAGAGGAGTCAATGGAGTCTGGGTGCAGAGGGACAAGGTATCCTGGCAACATTTTAGAAGTCACTGTTACCCTTTCCTAATAAATGTGTCCCCCTCTTCTCCTGCCTCCAGCCCTGTTCCTTCACTGTCCTGTTCCTTCTCACTCGTAGAGCCTCAGTTTCCTTATCTGAAGTATTTATAAACACAGCGACTCGTAGCACAGTATAAGGACAGAGTGAGCCAAGGTGTGCTCTTCAAGTTCGCCCATTTCTCTAATCTTTGTTTTCATCTTTTCTGCCTCCCCACTCACTTCTGCATCTCCATGCTCCGTTTCTCCTGCTTCCCTACGGTCTAAAAAGCTGAGGCTGGACCAGGCACAGACTAAGGGTGGGGTCCTGGAAAGGCCTGCACGCTTTGTTTGATTTCATCCACTCTCATGCTGCTCTTTGAAGATGAATGGCTCCCGCCACCAGCCTCAATGAGGGACAAGTCCCCGAATGGTTTCCAGTTTAGAGCAGTTGTTCTCAACCTTCCTGAGGCTGTGACCCTTTAATACGGTTCCTCATGTTGTGGTGATCCCCAACCACAAATTCAATACTGTAAGGAAGTTTAGTCCAGGGTCACTAAAATAACCCAGCCTACTCCTAGGAATCCACTCCTACTCCTAGGTTGTAAAGAGCCACTTGGCTTGGTGTTCTGTTTGAGCAGGAGACCCAGCCTTCCACTTTGAGTACCGGCTGCCCAGCTGTATCTCCTTTCTAGGGTGTGGCACCTTGACTGACAGAATTGTTTATTCAGCAGCCATTTGCCCTGTGGGAAATGAGTTGGTTGCTAACAGTGCAGGCCCTGGATCCTGCTAAGACAATGCAGAAGGGCTACCCCAATTACAAAGCCATGGAGTCTTGGAAATTCTCTATGGCTGTGACACAGGCCACCATCATATCTGCCTGTGACTTTCCTTCTCCAAGGCTTTGGCCCTGGGAACTGTTTTGCTTTGTTTTGTTTTCCCGGTTTTTTTGTTGGTTCCCTGGCCCTGAGCCCTCTGTAGCCTTCCTCCTAGTTTCTTCTTCTATTATTATTATTATCATTATTATTATTGTCATTTCTAATTGAGTATCAGGAAGCCTACTGCAAAGCAGAAAGTGTCTACATCAACCCTGGCATTGTGATTTAGGACTGTGGGATTCAGGGCAAGTTTTTAATCTTTTTAAATTTCATTTGCCATCAGAAGACAAAGGCTTTTGTGAAGATGTGTTTCTGTATCATGTGCAAGCATCCAAAGCACTGAGGGAGGGAAGTTCTCAGCACCTCTTTCCGTGATGTTTCTTGAACATACCACAAATCCTACTCCAGTTCTTACCTCTACTTCGTTATTTATTTTTGTGTACATTGATGTTCTTCCTCCATGTATGCTGTGTGAGGGCGTCAGATCTCCTGGAACTGGAATTACAGACAGTTGTGTGTAGCCGGTCTTTTTGTTACTTTGTGGGTTCTTCTTTCTTCAACTTTTTCCATCCCTTGTCTTCCACCCTTTCAGCCCCCCAACGCTAGGTAGGAGAGAAAAAAAATGATAGAGAAGAAAGGGGGTGACATCATCTTATCATTAGACTACTTCCTGCTGATTAGGGGCATCGAGTTCCAACAACCCACCCTACCTCTCAGGGCCCTGGCAGTTATATACCCTTTGAAAAATCCCCAGAATCCCAAATGTCACAGAATTTCACTATCTACAGCTGGCAAAATCATGCTTTTGCTAGAGGCAAATCATAGTCAGCTGCTGTGGACAATCTGAAGCTGCCCTATTTCCCACACCCAAGATTAAAATGAAAACATATTCTTAGGGTAGTTCCGTGTTTTTTAAAGAAACCAAACTTCCAAAATTGTCACTGCAGTTGTGAACCATCAAGTAGGTGCTGGGAATTGAACTCTGGTCCTTTGGAAGGGCAGCCAGTGCTCTTAACTGCTGAGCCCCATATCTCTATTTTATAAAACTTTGTAATATTTTTTTCTCCTCTACATGAGTGCACCACATCCCTGAAAAGAATGGCTTCTTTGTTACTAAGGTTTGAGAGCGCCACCCTGCATAAAATTGGAACAATCAGAAGATGAGAGGGAATCTAGATTTAGTTGACTTTCATTCCTCAGACCTGGATAACTCATCCTGAAGTTTCCTTACCTGCTAAATGAGACATTAATAGTGACTGCCTGTGGCTGACTATTTTCCATGACTCTCTTCCATCCCAGCTACTCCTCGGGGTGGGGGTGAGGGGATGGCGCCATTCATCTATTCATCCATCAATAGACAGAGACTGCCCCATCACCTGGACTGGGCCAACCTGCTCAGCCATTTCACTGAGTAGAGTATTCTGGGATTTCAAAAAAAGGTACGCCATGTTGGCTGGATCTTTCAGGATGTTCTCGCTCATAACCTGGCCATGAAGCTGAGAAACCCGCAGTCTTGGAGATGCCGTGTGTGGACTATGTGGTTGACAGTGCCAGTGGGCAAGCTGGTGTTAGTGGCCAACCAAGTTAGTGGACCTTCTGTGGCATCCTACCATTCTGGCCTGAATCCAGCCCCAACCACCATCTGATGGTGTTCCACAAAACTCCCCCAACAGAACAGCCTCGGTGAGCCCCAAAACCGACAAACCAAGGTACGTAATATGTTGTTTTTAACTACTAAGGCATAGGCTAGTATGTTACACAGGAACCAAAACGCTGCCTCGTGGTGGGATGTTATAAAATTAAATGAGATAACTCATGCAAATGGATTAACAAAGTCTGTCAGTGACTACTAACCTCTTAAAAAGTGATCTGCTTGCAAGGTACGAGTCCCTCAGTGCCTGTCAGGCACCTCCCAGTCCATATTTAGTCAGCACCTGTCCCGCTTTCTGTGTAGTCACAGGTTTCCTAACTAGGAGAACTTCGGAGTATCTTCTGTACACTCGGTGATAGAATGCCTCCTTGAATATTTTCATAATATTAAGCCTATCTATTTGAGGAAGAGTGGCCAATGGCACTGTCAGGAAGTAGAATACAAAAAAAGTCTAAGACAAGCCAGAGGCCAACATGTAGGCAGTTTCTACATGGTTTCGTATGCAGTGAGAGGGAGCACGAAGAGGCTACAGGCAGTGGGCTCCCCTGAGCTCTGAAGCCTGCCTCTGGCTTGTCTGTGTTTCACATTGTGTTTTGAGTGGCAGGTCTTGGGTGCCTTGACTTCTTGATCTGGATCCTGAAGTTGGCTTCTTGCACTTGCCATCACTGTTCCTTCGAATTTTGTCAAAGAAAGAGGAAGGGAGAAAAAGGAAGGGAGAAAGGGAGGGACAAAAGGAGGGAGGGCCTGTGTAACCCTGGAACACCAGCTAGCAGAGGTCTTTCAGGGCATTGCTTGGGTCTTGTGAGCTCAGCAATAAGGCCCCAGCTCCCAGAACAACGAAAACAACGCAAAACAGAAAAGCAAAAGAAAATAAAACCACACACACACACACACACACAATACCCCATTGTGTGGAGTTCAAAAAAATGTCAGCAATTCCTTGGGAACAAGTCTGTTTCAAAAACAACATCAGGGGAAATCACCAGCAGCCTCCTTGGGTTTCCCGCTGACACCATGTTCTTAACAGGCTAGGGAATCTCAGAAGCAGGTGAAACCAGTTATTACAAGACCCTCAGGAGTTCATGCTGGGGTCACAGAGGCTGCGTCAGCAGCAGCTGCTGAGGTTGCTGCTCCGTCAGTCCCCCACAGAGAGCTGAGTTTTATGGCTTCTTAAAATTATCTTTAAAAACATCTTACGGATGCATCAAACAAACACAGGGGTTAAAACTCCTTTGTTTTGTTTTGTTTTGTTTTGTTTTGTTTTGTTTTGTTTTGTTTTATGTGTGTGTTTTTTGCGTACATGGCTTTAAGAGCATATGTGTGCAGTGCTCAAAGAGGCCAGAAGAGGGCACCAGAACCTTGAAACTGGAGTCGTGGACAGGCTGAGCTGCCATGTGGGCACTGGGACTCTAACTCAGGTCCTCAGGAAGAGGAGCATGTGTCTTAATGACTGAGCCATCTCTTTAGCCTAGATTAGAATTTTTAAATTTTAAATAAAAATCGCAAAATCCCAAAGTCTGCCATTTGGGATTTTTTTGTTTTGGTTTGGGTTGATTTTGTTGTTGTTTTAAGAAGCAGAGCACACGTGATGTGAGTTTGGGCTGGTTGCCACCTGCCTAAGTGGCCCAGAATTATTCTCTGGGTGTTGGGAGAGGCATCAATCCACAGAAACCAAACAACAGGAATCTTGCTTCCTTGCTTAGTAGCTTCTCTCTACGCACAAACCAGATCTCCTCTACCCTCTCTGTTTGAAAGTTTTAATCACTGTTTCTATTAACATCTCTAGGAATGAGTGCAGTTACAGTTTGCACAAAACAACCTCTCTTTTAACCAGCTTGCTGCAATTTTTGTAATTAATAATGTCTTTGTATTATGAGGATGACTCAATCTGTTTAACAATCTTTAAGAGTTCAGTGCCACCAAACCTTCTAGGCAGGAAGATATGAAAGTTCAAATTATAAAGAAGCCGGGTGCAGTGATGCATGCCTGTAATCTCAGAACTTGGGAGGCAAGAGCCAGGCAGATCTCTGTGAGTTCCAGGCCAGTCTGGTCTACAAAGCGAGTCCAGGACAGCCAAGGCTACACAGAGAAACCATGTCTCAAAAAACAAAAACAAGCAAACAAAAATAAATAAATAGATAAGTAAAGCCTTATAGGGAAAGAGTAGAGCATTTTCTTTGGAATATAGGGTAGGGTTCTAAGAATTTAGAGGTTAATGGGTGCCTAAGAATGGCTGGAACTCTGCTGTGGGTGCTTTGGGGTGGGAAGGATGGGATACAGACAACTCCAGAAGCTGAAGGACACGCCTGTGGAGCTAGGGGGTTCTGTAGTCTGGGGCAGAGATTGTCGAATGGAGAGCAGGGCATCTGCATGAATGGAAGCACACAGACCATGTCTCAGAGGATAGAAGTAGATCCCAGTTAGAGGTGGGTTCTAGGTGCCAGGACATCAAGGCGTTACAGGAGCAACAGAGCTGGCAGGAGGCTCAGGAATTACCAAAAAGAGTGGTGGTGCTCCTTCTCAAAGCGGAAGTGGGGGAGCCCTTGCCCTGGGTCTAAAGTTCGCCTTCTCTGCCTCTGCTTAGCCCCTTGAAGGTAATGGTTTGTGAGACTCTTTGGCCATCAGTGGCACTTTCACAGCCTGGCCAGGGCTTTCCTCCTTTCACCCTCAGCACAAACAACATAATAGCTCACCATGGCAACTGCATCCACTTCCAGTGGACCACATGGAAAAGGCAGAGGCTCTGCAGTGCATCACCAAATTTCTCTATTTTATTGTTTCATAGACGGAGGGCCAGATTTCACATTTATTTCCTTGTCCCTAACTGGACTCTGTCCAAGACCTAATAGATTATCTTTAGAACAGTTTTGTTTGGGGTTTTTTCCTTCCTTTGTATGAACTTGCATTTGCTGTGAACCAAGCTGCTGTTTCTCAAACATGGAATCTTTTCAGTGACGTAGCCCTTTGGAGTTGCTCCTGCTCCTGTGACCATCCCCTTACCCTGCAAGCAACCCCAATAAACTCACTGGTTTATTAGGCAAACTAGTCCATCGTGGTTTCCTTGTCTGGGGTAAGATACATGACTCCCCCAGGAAAAGTCTTACGCAGCAATGAGTTTGTAACCTTATCTCATCATCTAGGTTGTTTTTTAGAATCTCAAGAAAATCATTTGTTTTTGAAAACTCCATCATAATCTAGTCTTCAGGAAAAACAGAAAGAAAAAAAAAGAGCTGAGGTCTATGGCTCTGGATTCTTCACAGCACCCCGACTTTGAGACTGAACAAAAACATATGCAGTGGGCTATGCACCCGGCCCCATGGGCTTTCTCCCTGCTGCTGCGGACCCTTGGGGGCCCGCTGGCTATAGTTCTTATTGTTGACCTAATGATTTGAATGGCCTAAATGTAGAAATAGTGAGCTGCCTTTCCAGAGACCGCACTTTGTTATCTTCAGAGACCATAGCACAGTTTCACCCCACATGGTATCTGGGTCTTAGACAGACGTTACTCCCAACTGAGCCCTAACCCAGAGCAGGGTGTCTCGGAGACAGTGAGCATGGTGGTGCTGGGTTCTCAGGCTCCATTTTGACAGTCTTCTTCAGATTTGAGAAACCCGATGTGGACTCCAATGAGCTTCTGGAAGACACATGGCTGATCTGAGGAAGATTCACAGTGAACACAGAAGAGGTCGACCGGATGATACTGCCTTCTTTTGAACGGAAGAGCAGAACTGACCGAGGACACACAGCCATTAGCACGCAGAAAGCTGGAACACCACTGAGACCCACTCTCTTGCATTTTCCGCGGTAACGCGTCCACAAGGTTTGGCGTCCGCTTAGTGCTTGCTCTCACGTCACTGAGGCAGATGAGCAGAGGAAGTCAGGTGCAGACCGGGAGACCGATCGAAACAGACTAGGAAGAAGGTGTTAGATAGATCATGATTTAGGGGCTTTGGGCGAAGATAACCGGATGGAGATTTGTAAATATTCAAAGCAAACTCCCCCAGACTGTCTGGTACAGCACTCACACTTGTACGTCACTTTCTTATCTTGGCCCCACTGTGGCTTTTCAACTCCCTTTCTGCTGGACCCCGTCTGTAGATCTTGGTGCGTGAATCTTCTCACCATTGAAATACAGCGTGGTGGTGTGGGGAGCCAGCCCCGAGCAGCACATCAGTTTAGAAGTGCTAGGGAACTGGGGAGGCCTGAAGACACACTCCTGCCCATGGCTGCTTTCAGAGTATCTCACTAGCAGCAAAAAGCCAGCAAAATAGCAAACATCACAAGTCAAGGGAGACCCCCCCCATCCCGGTCAAAGACAGCTGTGGGCACACACACCACTGGGTATAGGTAAAATAAATCGGCCAGCCTTGTTTCTCTCAGGTGTACGCCACCGCGGACTGTTCTTATTTACCTCACATTTGGAGAGTAGTTTTTTGGTCTTAGGAGGCCTCTCGCCTTGGTCTGAGCACTTATAATCAAGGTTTTTCCTTGAGTCAGGAAAGTTCTGGGTCCATGGGTTGCTGGCCTATGGTAGGCACCTCCCAACTCTCAGTAAAGTGTCCCTCATAACTACTGAATTTCTCTTTGCATGGGGAGATGGTTTCCAGCTCAGGGGATGATTTCAAAGGACCATTGATAGTCTGGACATGCTTTTAACTCTGCTCAGACTGCTTGTGCTCGTAACCTACAGGAAGAATCAAGTGGTGACAGTTCACCCTGCCGGCTGCTAGGGTGCTACCGGGGAGCAAGGAGCATGGGCAGGCTCTTGAATGCTTCAGGTTAACTACTCCAGTAACTCATTTATTGCACAAATCTGTGAAGAAGGAAATGCTAACAGAGCCCTCCTGCTTAATCCTCTCTTCTTGTTTACAAACACAGCAGTAGCAATTTCTGAAAAACACAGGATATCTCACAAGAAGGAAACTCAGTCTCTGGGGTCCCAGGAACATGCCCCCAACCCTGCTTCACCTCTGGATGCTGTAAACAGGAGACTTGTGGGGATCCACAATCTGCAGATAGGTGAGGGAGACCGTATTTTGGCTGCAACTCCAGCAGTGTCTCCAGGAGCTGCTATCTGTTGCCAGGAGCCAGCTGGGCAGCAAGCAAAGGTCTCTGTCTTCTTACACTTCTCTGTAGACTCTCGCCTGGTCTTTGAAATTCTTGAACACCAAAGAAGTGCTTTGGCCTCCTTCGAGTTCACTTTCGCCTTCATTTTCACATTGACTCCTGTACTGTGCTTTAACCTTGGCTCATTCAGCTTTGATCTTTATGATCTTTATGGAAACTCCCAGTCCAGGACACCCAGGATGTGTGGGTATGGTGCCAACAGCTGCAGCACAGCTAACATTTCCTGAACAGCGTGCACCGTGATAGACACCTCATGTTCCTTATCTAGTTCAGCATTTGTGACAACCCGGCCAGGTGAAGACTCAGTTAGCCCTGTCTTTCAGATGAGGAAGTAGAGGTTCGTAGCCCGAACACAGCAGGCAGTAAGCCGGGTCTCAGGCTTTGTCATCTCGACTACAGAGCAATACTGGCCTCCAGGAGTTACCTCATCACCACCAGGGAGCATCTCACGTTAAAACCCTGGGCTGACGCAAGTGCTCATGAGTGCATCCTGGGTTTACATTGTGTCCTTTAGAAATAAAAGGATGATCTCTTGCAAATAGCAGCCAGTGAGAACTCAGAACTCAGGGAGAGGCAAACAGACCCACTCCATGCCTAGAGTGTATCACTGTATAAAACGTGTGTGATGTGTTAAATAGACAAGGCTCTCAGCACGTGACACACACGAAGTCCCACCCCTTCACGCTGAGGGGTGCCTCGCCACAGGCCACAGAGGACACCACACCCATGACAGGCCTTTCCTGAACTGTGTGAGCTTCCTGATGAATAAAGGGACAGGAATATTTCTGTAATTTTCTATGTGATTCAGATTCTGTGGAGCAAATAGGTTTTTATGGAGAATATAAATAGTTCTAAGCCCTGTTTCACTGATCAAAGCTTCTAATTTCTCACATACAACTCAAGAAGTTTCAGTAAATGAAAGCAAACTGATAATTGCTTGAGTTGATTTGATTCAAAAAGAAAACAGAGGGGCTGGGGAGGTGGCATAGTGGATAAGGAGCTTGCCATAAAAGCTTGATGACTGGAGTTCAGATCCCCAATACCCCACATCTCTAATGTCAGAGCTAGGGAGGTGGAGACAAGCAGATCCCCAGAGCTCACCAGCAGGTCTAGCCAGCTGGTGAGCTCCAGTTTCAGTGAGAGAGCCTGTCTCAAAAAAACAGGGTGGGGGGTGACAGAGGAAGACATCTGGCCTCTACCTCTGGCCTCCATGCACACGCGTGCGCACGCGAACACACACACACAGAGAGAGAGAGAGAGAGAGAGAGAGAGAGAGAGAGAGAGAGAGAGAGAGGAGGGAGAAGAAAATCAGTGTGGTACATAATTCAGCAGTAGAGTAACGTCCTAGCATTAGCCAAGTCTACCCTTCAGCCTCACAAAGGAAAAGGAAGAAAGGGAAAGGGAAGTAATCTGAGAGAGCCCCAGTCCTCATTCCAGGCATCCAGGTGCCGCTCCATAAATCTCACGGGAGCACTGAGTTGTCAGCAGTGACTTTATTGAGCATCTGCAAGGTGCACAGCATTGTACATAGCAATGGTCAATGTGGCTCTGTCTCACCCTCTGTAAAGGTGTCCGTCACTTCCCTGACCTTGCAGGCTTTCTTCCGGTGCCGCAGGAAACAGGGCAAATGCCCGCAGCGTGGTTCTTGCCATGATGCATTGCAGCATGCCCTGTACCGTGTGTTTTTCCCACCATACTGGAAACTCCTCATAGATGAAGCCCTTCCCATCTCTGCAACCTTTATGACCAAATATACGTTTGCTAGATAGACAGGCGAATGAAGGCGAGGGAATGCTTCATTTTGGTTCCTTTCATCCCCTAGTTTGCATTAGGTGGAAAAGGCACAAAGGAAAATGGGTGCATCAAAGAACATGGCTGACACAGACTAGAAAAAACAGCTCCAGGAATGACAGAGTTGGCCAGCTTCTTCAAAGGCCTGAGAACGGAATGAAGCCACAGCGAGATCTCCAAGCTGAAGACAGGACTCCCACCTCGGAGTCCCGAGTAGCCTTCTGTGAATGGGCCAGCAGCCAAGAGATCTGGTAGGACGTCAGAAACAAATGCAGCTGGTTCCAGCGACCCGGAGACCCTGCCAACAAGAAACTCCAGAATAAAGGGTCTCAGCCCTCTAACATGAACAATATATTTTGTCTTAACTATCCTTTCCCATATTAAAATAAAAGCCAACACAAAAATAAATAACCAGAGAGCCGAATACTATGGGGCGGGGCATTTACAAGTGATCTCCTAAGAGGGGTTTGGGCACAATGGGTGCCCTCCCAGGGCCTCTCAGAATGCAAATTTTCACTGAAACCATGCCAAATCCCGTAGTCTTTGATAGGTGATAGAATCCTACTTATACCCGGGGGAGGCACAACCCGGTGTGATGGGGTATCTTAGCTCATCATGACCTGTTCCCAGTTAGCCCTGCAAACAAGGTCAAACCACAGCTCCTTGTGCCTCTGGGTCATAAACAAATGAGGTTTTGGCTGGACTGTTAATCTTGCCACTTCTGAGAGTCCCTGTTCTGATCCATCAGTGTCAAGGTGAGCCCCCACACTCCCATTTACAGAGAGACAACTCATGACAAATACTGATGAGTCTTGATAAACAGTGTGCATTTAGCCGAGCGAGGGCCAGTCTGCTGTCCAGACTCCTAGTCGTGGCTACACGGAAGCTTATGGCTGCTAGTCCACTCTGGTGCAATTCAAATCTTTTTCTGCACAACTCCTGCTACATTCACACTCTCGTAAGCCAGCCCGCCCCCGGAACAGCTGACATACTGCCCCTCTTTGCCTTCTTTCTAGACTCCTAGTCTTTACAGCTGACTTCCAGCCAACCGTGGGCTACATCCCCAAGTTAAATCCACACTCGGCCCCTTTCTCCTTCACAGCAACTCTTTGGAACTCTAAGAAAAAAAAAAATACTAGACAATCCATTCCCACTGTGGGAATGTTTGGTTCTCACGAAGCAAGATTGGTTCCTTCTGTTACAATTTTTAGTGCAAGATTTAAAATTATAAGTGATTGATCAAACCCAGAAGTAAGCTCTCAAATTTAACTTGCATTAATGAAGGACTTATATTCTTTAGCCTCAAACACACTACAAAAATAATGTTCTAAGAGATAATTCTTAAATATGTACATACATATATTTCTACCCAAGACGACCAGAATATTTTTCATTTTGTCTATTACCTAGATAGTTATAACAAATAATTATCTTGGGAGGGAAATCAGACTGCTTTATGGTATCGAGTAGTCACCTGACGCATTAGGTGTGCAAAATGGGAGGTTTCCTGTTAGAGTAACATGCAGATCTCTGTGTTTAATGTTGTCAACCAGTGATTTACCCTAATTCAGTCAAAGCCTCCCTAAGGATGCCCTTGGACACACAGCACTGACCTAATGCTGTCACCTTTCCGCTCTCTTCACACCTGGAGGGACCAGATTTACCCCAGTCAGGGTTGCATTAAAATTTCGTTATGCCATTTTTTGGCATAAAATGCTTACTGTGACCTAGCAGAATTCAACTTTGGGAGAAAATAAAAATCAGACAAGCCCTCAAGACCCAGGTAAAGGTCAGAGCTACAGCAGATGCTGCCTCTATCAGGGATAGATTTCAACAGAGCAGTCACTGGCTCAGCACCAGGGTTGGCTGGGTCAGAGGGGAAGAGACCACAC
The DNA here is from genome assembly GCF_030254825.1 of Meriones unguiculatus. NCBI lineage: Eukaryota > Metazoa > Chordata > Mammalia > Rodentia > Muridae > Meriones > Meriones unguiculatus. The sequence goes on from NC_083349.1 coordinate 154,519,925, forward strand.
AACAATATCCAGCTCTAGTTTGCCTTAAACCTCTAAGGGTAATGAGGGGCACAAGATACGATTTCTCACATTTAATGTCATCCTCTCCCTCATCCTTTTTAATTTTCATAACAAGCCTGGGTTATCTCCGGTGTTCCGCTGTGGGTCGGAGCACAGTGCTAACATTAACAGACGTATGGAAGCCCGCATGTGTAGCTACAGGTGCAGAGGGACCATGACTCCGAACTGCCCTGAAGATATCTCTTAGATCGAGTCTAAATCGTGCTGCACTCTCCTTTGCAGAAAAAGACACCCACCCGCCAGGTGGTCATAACACAAAAGCTGACAGAGAACAGAAACCCCTCTGTAAAATAAAACAGAATATTCTAGCTCTCTCTACTAAAAAAATAACAAAACTCACCACAGTGGACACTACTAGGTTTTTGAGTTCTATAACTCCCCAGAATTGTCAGAAGTAACCTTGTAGCCAATCCGCTTGAAGACACTAAAAACCACCTGAAACAGGCCACCCATGGTGCCAAAAGCAGTGTCAAAAAGGAGGGAGAGGGTGCCGCCCAGGCCCGCAGCAATGTCCTTGCACACAATGGGAATGGCCCCCACGGTGTACACCGGGAAAGTGGCTACATCCACAAGGACCCAGAGAGGGATGCTCAGAGCTCGACAGACAGCCTTCAGCACGCAGCAGAGGATCCGCAGGAGGGCCCTGATGACTTTGCCCACGACCTTGAGCCCTTTCCAGGGAATGCCCACCAACTCTTGTCCAATGGCCATGAAGTATGAGACAGTGGCTGAGCCCAGACGATACAGGCAACCCTCGATGCCATTTATCACCTGCTTTGCAATAAACCAAAGGAGATGGACTATGTTCCTTAAGACTGCTATCACAAGATAATAAATTAACTGGAAAAGCTTGATGAACGGGGTAGCGAGGAAACCCAGGACTTTTCCCAGAAAGCTGCCACCTCCCTCCTGTGGTGCTTCTGGGGGCAGCAGGGCAGATCTCTTGGTTTGGGTGCTGGCAAGGGGACTCATACTCTTTTGAGACTGAAGAGATCGCTCCTCATCTTGGACTTGGTTGACCACTTCTAGAATCTTCTTCATCTTCTCTGTGTCTTGCTCCGTCTCACCACAGTTGTCCCGGAACAGCTGAGGGTTATGGGGAAGCAGCTTCTCAAGGTCTCTTACCATCACGTCTTCTATGACATCACTGTCCTTGGTGTGCTTGATGAAGCCCATGGCCCAGCCTCCGCCAGGGACAGCACAGCAGGCTGCTAGCCAGACAAATTCAGGGATAGCCACTTTGCCCTTAAGTCTGTTGTCTGAGGGGACGGCACCTGTGATGATATACAGGTCTTTGCCATCGTTACAGTGTGGGATCAAGGCTCCGTCCATGAGGCTGTTGAGATTCATATGCCATCGTTCCCGGAAAGACTGGGTCATTGGAACTGAATTTGTAAGTGGGAATGTGGACATCTGGAGGTCATCATTAAGGGGAAATGGGTACAGCTGTCCGATTTCATAGTCAGAGTCAAGGTAGTCTGCATTCAAGGCTTGCTTGCTTCCCAGATTGTTCACAGAGATGGCAGAATCAGCCTCATCAATTACCTCCTCAAGGTTGCTGTCAGGGTCGTCAATCTGAAAGAAAAAGGCAGTGCTGAGATGCATCCCTGCTCGCCACAGTGGGAGGAGCACCTGAACCACCTGCAAAAGCTCCAGGGGTATCCTACCCTTCCATCAGGAGTTCTCAAGACACAGTTCTTACACACAGACATACACACACACACACACACACACACACACAGCAGGCTGGCATGAAGCAGTTATACCTGAGGGAGCATCCGGGAGTCCTCTCTCCATAGGCTGACCCCTACCGTGTCACTCCATCCTCCCTAGCCTAAGAAGCAGTGCCTCTAGATGCTCTCCACACCACCCCACCCCTCGGAGGAAAAAGATAAGGAGCTCATTCATTTTGCAAGTCTTTTGTCTCCACTTTCTTACAGCTGAAAGATACACCCCCAGGAAACAGTAGCTTCGCTGCTAAATCGGGAGATCAAGACACAACAGAGTCAGGATCTCAGTTAGTAGAGGCCTACATGCTTTAAGATGTTTCCTTTGTATTGATTCACTAGGGTACTTCCGCTGCACTGAAGCTGGCGGTATCCCAGGGTGGGGGGGAGGGGCGGGGCAGTCCAGAGATGGCTCCTGTCGCCCTGTTGGCAGGGCACAGACAGCATAGTAAAGTGTCTTCAACACAAGAGCCCCCCATGTCCAGGACATGACCAGAGATGGGGGGTTCTTACATGGTGAAGGGGAAAGAGGCTAAAGAGAGGGGAGAGGAGGAGGATGAACAATGAGAGAGGTGGGAGGCATAGGCATCATGGAATGGGGAGAAACCAGGACTGGACTGACTCGCTGGCCAATTGCAAGCTGGCCTCGCTGCTGCAAGTCACAGGAGCTCTGTGGAGGACACTGAGTGGGTGTCCCTGCTTCTGCTCTGACCACACAGGGCTCGCTGGGCCCCACAATTCCAGGATCTTTGCAGAGCCTCATCTTTTAACTTTCCTTGGGTTTCCATGTGCTTCATTCTCCCAGTGAGCCCATCATTTCAGGAGGGAACAGGAGGCTTTGCCTGTGAAAGGTACAAGATCCTCAGATAGGGATCCTGGTCCCACAAAACTATACAGTTTCTCTAGGCTACCCTGGTTATATGGGATGCCTTTCCTGTTTCCCTTCACTGTGTGGTTCGGGACTGTCAGGGGACTGATTTCATGATTTTTGATCGGAAGGTTTGCTGTCCACATTTCTCAGGTATGTGGGGAACTGACCAGGATGGGCCCGGAAGGCTGTTCCTTGTCAGCACTTCATGTGGCTGTCCCCCTTTATCTGTGTGCCAGCAGAGGAGGGCCAGGACACTGAGCACCCAGTGCAATGCAAAGTTTCTTAAGTAAGATCACAACATCAGGGCCGACAGCCCCCTGCACCCGGCACCACAGAACGCCGTTAAACAGGAAAGCACCCATAGCAAAGCAGCCTTAGGTAAACCTGTGGTCTCACCTTCCTTAGAGACCTGTTTCCAGTGGGGAGGGCCTCGTGTTCCCTCCAGTCGTGACAGATTTGATGAAGGATTAGAGGGTGAAAACGGAAGAAAGGTTGCGCTAACAGACTTCACAAAGATCTAGGGACTGTGGCAGACCCTGGAGCTGCTGGAATTAGAAATGTTTCCAAAAAGACCTAGTATATTTCTGTACTCTCAGGGTTTGAGACCCATTACTCCCTAGGTGTATGCAACTGTGTAGGCTACACTTGACCTGTCCCACCAAGATTTGTCACATACTTCATGTCATGGCTCCTTCCAACTCCTGATGCCTGTCCTTCATGCCCAGAACTTGCACAGGGCCCATTCAGGGGCTCCTGGCCACCTGCCACATCATTAACAGTCGCTTCATCTGTTATCTAATGTGGCTTGAATGTGTATGTCCCCCACCAGGTCATGCGATTGAACACTTAGTCTCCAGCTGGTGCCGCTCTTTGAGAAGGTTATGGAACCTTTAGGAAGCAGATCACTGGAGTGGGCCATGAGATTTTATAGCCATCCTCATTTCCTGTCCCATCTCTGCACCCTGACTGGCAGATTCACATACCATGGCTGTGGCTTGCTTTCCCAAGCATGATGAACTGTACCTTCAAACCACAACTATAGAAAATCTTACCCTCAGCTGCCTCTTGTCTGGCGTTTTCTCATAAATGATGAGAAAAATGGCTAAAACTCCTAAGTTCCTACTTAAACACTGAAGAGGCAAATCCAATTTACTCTCTTTGCATAGCAGTCCCCATTAAGACGAAGCTGTGGAAGGCCAACACTCACCTCTATCCTATCAGCTGTAGGCTAGATGGAAGAGAGCCAAACATTGTTCTTCCTTCCGGAAGGGCCAGGTCAGTAGTCACCATTGTAGGCCTGGTTTGTCCACCAAGGCCTCAGAACAATATACTACTATATTCAAATTAATGTGGATGCTATTCGCCAAAATTACAACTGAAAAGAAAATCTCCCAAAGTTTATCTAATCCAGTATCAAACATTAAACTGCTGGCTAAATAAATAATAAATAAATAAAACCCCCAAACACAACCAACAGAAAGTGGCAAAAACGAGCAAAAAAAAAAAGAAAAACAAAAAAACTGGCAAAGTTCTCGTTTAATCAAAAGCTTGGAGATCTTCATGGAGATCCCAGCTGGATGCCCGTCCTTCCTGCCTCAGCCTCTTTTCCACATTTTGCAGCTTACTCTCCCCATTTGGTGCAGCACTAGCTTCCAGTTCAGTGGCTCTCTTTCAACTCTACCTGGCTTCGATTTTTCACTTCAGTGAGACTTTTTTCCTCTGGAATTTGTTTTGTCCCCACCCTCCAATGCCTTTTTATCGCTCGGGAGTATGAACACACTTATTTTAAAGTTCCCTCGTTCCGCTTCATTTGGGTGTTTTGGTTTGTTTGTTTACTTTTTTTTTTTTTTCCGCGTGTGCTGGGGTTGAAATCCAGGTACTCGCGCTAACAGGCTTAGCACTTCACAGGGAGCCATTTCTGCAGCCCCCTGTTTTGTTTGTTTCTGCTAACTGGTTTTCAGGTGGTGGGTATACCTAAGCGCTCTGCAGCATCCGCTGAGGAGTGGATCTTTCTAAGGGCCCAGCGTGGTGAGCAGTGGGTTCTGTGGTAACCGGTGGGTTGTTGTGTGGTCAGCAGTGGGTTATTGTGGGCGAGCAGTGGAATCAACACTAGTTGCCTTCTCCAGGAACCTACAGACGTCAGAGACCCTGGACTAGCTTCGGAATGATTACCTCAGTTCAGGGTTTTATCCTGGAGAAGCGAGAACAAAGCTTTTGCTGAGAAGGAAGGGAGCCTGCTCCAGTCTTCTCCTGAAGGGGGGGGGGGGAGGTGCTCAGCACTCCTAGGCAACTCTCACAGCCTGGCCTGAAAATTGGGGTGTCTTGCTGGATTTACCAGGACTGCAGCCCTTCCTCAGCTCCTAGCTGCTCCCTGGGGATCCCTGTTCTTCCTCCATGTCACAAGCTTGTAGGCGGCCTTTATCTCCCATCCCTGAGCATGCTAGAGCCCAGGCCCAAAGGTACCAATGGCTTTCTATACATTCCTTTCACTCCTTACACATTTTTGACACCCAAGAATTTCATTTCTTTTTTTGCTCAAATTTGAATTTAAATTTTAAAAATTACACATATGTGGTCACAGTGGGAGAATCCCTCATACATTTAGGCTCTTAGTCAGTGCTCAGGTCTGAACAGCTTCTCCGATTCAGGACTTTGTTTCTTTCTATTTTTGCTGGACATTCACCATCCCCAAATGTATCTGAGCTGGGTGAGATGGCTCACACCTTTAATCCTAGCACTTGGAGGCAGAGGCAGGCAGATCTCTGTGAGTTTAAAGCCAGTTTGATCTACATAATGAGTTCCAACACAGCAAGAGTTACATGAGAGACCCTGCCATTAAAAAGGGGGCAAAGAATGTTCTTTGCTTAAATCTCCCTACCTGCCTGTTCTAATTTGCTTTCTGTTGCTGTCACAAGCACCATAGTCTAAACCCACTTAGGGGAAAAAATGGCTTAGTTCATCTAACAGTGCCAAGTCACAGACTGTCATGGATGGAAGTCAGGGCAGGAATTTAAGGCACAAGCCTGAGGCAGAAGTCAGGGAGGAAGGCCAATTGCTACTTTGAGCTCTGAGCTAATTTTGCTCAGCCACCATGGGCTGGGCCCTCCTGTGTCAACTAGCAACCAAGACAACCCCCGACAGACATCCCTAAGCCAACCTGTGTAGGTAGTTCCTCAACTGAGGCTTCTCCTCCCGAATGACTGCAGGCTCTGTCAGGTTGACAGCCAAGGCCAAGGAGGACATTGCCACCAACCTACGGCTATGGGAACTTCCAGACAGTTACCAAGTCACTCTGGGCAGTTTCTGAAACACATGATTCTGTTTTTCTACTAATTTGTTTGCATTAGCTGTTACTCAACATTTAAAGTGCTTAAGAGTGAGTGACTCAAACACTCTTAATATATGCTCTGACCTGCTGTCCCTTGAAACGCAGTTTAATGATCTGCTTACTGCAACGGCAGTAAATTAATGACAACGCAGATCCCTGAAGACAAAGCTATACCCGTGACAGAAGAATCTATTTCAGATTATGTATAGTCTCCAGGTAACACCCACCCCCCGACACACCCCAGGCTTACGGCTTCCCCAGGGGCATCTCTGTAGGAAGGCAATGTGCAGAACCTAATCTGCTCCCTGCTGACCCTGTCCCACTGGACTGCTGATGTAATCTGATGCAGTGCTTGTATTCAATGGAATTTTTTTTCCCCTAAGATCAGCATGTTAAACAGGTTTTAGAAAAAAAAGCTTCCTCCATTTTACCAGTCCCCTGCCTCACAAGTGACAGCATAATAAATTCCTTTTTAAATTTAGTACCAAGGGAAAAGAGTGTTTCTCTCAACAAGCTTCTGTGTTTCCTTAACAGATAGTAAAAGCTATTTAAACACATGGCTTATCTTTTTTGTTTGTTTCAGAATTAAATATTATGCCAATTTTGTGATTATATTCATGTTAGAAAAGCAAATAGTGGGTAATTAAAAAGGTTTATGAGTGGGGCAATATTCATCCATTAAACAATACTTACTAAAGCTGTATTGAGTGTGAGCGACGGTAGAAGGAATTCTGCAATGGGATAATAATGATAGCCATGGCTTATTGACCTATAAGACCATTCTAGACCTATTCTAAGGGCTTTACTGTAGTGAATCTAGAATTCCCTCATCTAAACTCACAACTACGTGTTACTCTTAGCATCTTTTGATTGAGCGATATGAGGTATTGGTGAGAGAGTAGACTGCCTAAGATTGTATGTGCTGGATCAGGGGGTGACCTTGGGAAGTTCCGCCCCAGAGTCAAAGTTTCTAGTCCCTTTTTTTTTTCTATGCCTCCAAATAGCCCTCCCAGAAGGGAAGTCAGATCTATTTAAGGAAAGTAGATGGAGATGCTTGCAACATTAAGAGAGTCCAGAGAAAACAGCACAATGCAGTTTATAACAGATGCTCGATATGAAGAAGAAAGAAAAGGAGCAATAAAGAAGGAAAGGCATAAATACGGGGAGGTTTTTTTTTTTGTTGTTGTTGTTGTTTTTGGCAGTCACAAAATATGAAGTAAAAGTTGAGGCAGATACAAGACAACTACAGATTGGTGAAATGAGAGGTCAACAGAGGCTTGGTGAGATTCCGTTACAAAGACTTAGAGGCAGAAACAAGCAGCCTGCGAACTGAACTCTGAGGAGAGAAAATGTAAAAGCTTAATTAGAAGGGGCAGATGAGAATCAGAAGACTTGGGAAACACTGGTGCTCCCATTCCCTCACCGCACCCTGAGGTGAGCACTGTGATGGCTGGGAAAACTGAACCCCAGAGAGCCGCAGGTACAGTCATTTAACCAGAACGTGGACATGCCAAGGACCAAGCCCAGCTCCAAAGCTCCCAGCCACATGCCAGCATCTGCTCCAAGCCTTCTGAGCAAGGCAGGAAATTCTGAGAGACACAGGGCAACCACTATGAAGACAGGAGGGAACTAGACCCACTTGTAAGACAGAGACAGAGGTGTGAGGAGAATCAGTCATGTCCAAAGTGGGTGTGGGGGGGGATAAGGGGTGGAGGAGCTTCCGCCTGGGCATGAGCCACAGCTTGTTATCCACCACAGAGAGGAAGGGGGAGGATTCGGACAGAGGCCACAATGACTTGATTCCAGTCTTGAGTGCCTGGGAATAAGGACAGTGGGTGGAAAATACTGGATTGAGATGAGAGGGGGACTACAGACCCTGGCTTCAGCCTGGGGAGTCTTTAAGTAAAGGCAGAGTATCAACAAACTGTAGGACATGGGCTTCCTGAAGGGGCAGGCAAAGGTGGGCTTCTGACCTAGGACAACGGCTATTGTGAGGTTAGAGCCGCTTGGGTCTCATCTTAGTGCTGTTCCAGAACAGTCAGAGCAAAGAGCAAGGAACTTTGAGTATAGCCTAGTCCCTAAGGACCAAAGACTGCAAAATAAATGCAAACCTTTAAGGCCAGAGTCATGTGATACAGAGTTAGCACAAGGAGTTGGTCACTGATGGGTAAGGGACAAAGGAGCTGCCCATTGATAGCGTGAGCCTTGGGAGCACAAGGCAGAGCTGTGGGGATTGAATCAGCAATGCTCTCTAGCCAGCTCCACTGCTGTTCCCTTCTCCTGCTCATCCCACAGATAGGACCTTGTTGCCTTTGCACGGCTCAGAGACGAAGCAGGTATAAAGGAGTCTTTTGAGGAGCCAGCTATCCCCCCTCCCCAACTAAGCCCTCCAAAACCAGTCAAGGGACTGTACCAAGAGATGAGCGCAGTCCTTAAAACAGGAAGAAGATAACAGACTCCCCCCACATGAATAGGAGGCTGTGCAGAGGGGTAGGCCTGCTTCAAGCAGGAAGATGACAGCTTTTAATGTGTTAACAGGACCAGCTTCAAAGAGCATGGACACTACATACATGTGCACATGCACACATATACCTGTGCTCCTCCCTATGCCTCACACACACAGGTACATGCACACACATGTACACCAACGTATTTGAAAGCCAAGACAAAAAGAAAGTCAGAGAGGGGAGCTGGCCTCTGACGCACTGGACCGGTCATTTCTATAGATGGGAGGTTTGCTCTGCTACCTTCTGTCTGCCTACATCGTCCTGAAGAATGTGTGCAGCAGGTTCAGGGTGTCGGGGGCCCATATGGTATTGAGGAAACAAAAAGAATGAAGCGCAAAGAGGGTGGGTACCAGGAGCACATGGGGAGGCATCATCCCAGGCTGACAGAGAGCTCTCCTGAGGAGGGAGGATGGGGGGAGAAGGGGTTGGATGGTTCCTGGGGAATGTAGTAGCTAGCTTGGAACCACAGCAACCAGGACCCAGCACAGGGAGGACTCAGAGGGTCAGGGTCTCAGGTCAGCGCGCTGGGGAACTAGTAAAGAGGGGAGAAAGGCTGCGCAAGTCTCAGGTGCAGGGTCAAGCATGGCCCACTGATGGCCGGGAGCTGGCTGACCTGGAGGCAGAGCCTGCGGGGGCTGGGCAGTTTTAGGGGAACCGTTAATGTGAATGAGAAGAAGCTGCTGTGTCTGGCTGCAAACAACAACAACAACCAAACAAAAACTCCTGGAAGGAGTTGCTGTGTCTGCAGAGATTGATGGACAAACTGGAATTTCGGTACTGTGGAAAGATTAGAATTCTGTAAGTACACAGGCTAATTCTGTATCTTGGGTTAGCTTTTAGCTTTCTGAAACAGCCGTTCCTTGCCCCACTCTGTATCTGAACTAACACCTTGTGTTAAAACAACAACAACAACAAAAACCTCTTAGGTTCTATTAACTTGGCACAAAATTAGCTTCCACCAATCAAAGAGCTAAAAATGTCATCAGATAGCCCTAGGGTCTGTAAAAGTGTCCTTCATCTCTATGTACCTGTCCCTCTGGCACACCCAGCAGTGTATTTTAAACCTGCCTTGATTTATGACTTTTTGTTGTTCTATAAAACTATAGAAACACTGTGAGACTGCTTCCACATTGAACATGGAATTTTGAATTACCTAAATCTGTGCTCCTGGGCCATGATCACTCAATATGGCTCCACAATAAACTATCTCTTATTCCCTTTAAGAGACGAGGTAGCCAGGCATGGTGGTGCACGCCTGTAATCCCAGCACTCTGGGAGGCAGAAGCAAGCAGATCTCTGTGAGGCCTAGGGCAGCCTGGTCTACAAAGTGAGTCCAGACAGCCAAGGCTACACAGAGAAGCTCTGTCTCGAAATAAATAAATAAATAAATAAATAAATAAGAGCTGTGAGCCAGGCATGGTGGCACATGCCTTAGATCTCCAGCACTACGAAGACAGAGGCAGACAGATCTCTGAGTTCAAAGCCAGCCTGGTCTACAGAGGGTTCCAGGACAGCTAGAGCTACATAGAAAAAAAAAAAAAAACTTGTCTAGAAAACAAAACAAAACAAAAACAAGCAACAACAAAAAAGGGGGAGAGCTTCAGATTTTACATTGACCCTGGTCCCTGCGCTGAAAGTGCATTTACGCATCTGTCTGACCTGCTGAACTGAAGCGTGAAAGCCAGTGCCCAGCTCTCTGCTCTGCCCGTGGCACAACAACCTACCCACAGGACACGTGCAGGACTCATCACCACAAACAAAAGAGAACGGACTGTCCTTTCTTTGTTGCTGCCTCACAAACTTCTAGTAGGAAAAGATAGCAATGATAAAGAGTCATCAGTGTGGTTATTACACTTGGATGGGCTGCCCTGACGTGGGTGGAGTTTCCTTGCCCTGGAGAATTTTAAGCCTCAAGTAGATAAGCACTCACAGGGCATGAATCAGTAGAGAGGTGACCCAGTGAGCACCAGTTTGACTGGGGACAGAACCTTCCTAAACTTTGTTTCATTTTTTAATAAGACTTAAATAATAGAATGGACTGGATGGTGTGTGTTCTGATGAGGGAGAATGATAAACACTTACACGCACGCACACGCACACGCACACACAATAGATGCCTATCACCACGGGGTGGAAAATAAGTCTCTTCTTACCAGGAAGAACATTGAGCTAGACCATTAATCAGATGATCTTATCAGAGCTGTCTAGAGCAGAAAGGCTCCCTGTGGTCACACTCTGGATTTAACTGTCTGTGGGGCCTGGAGGTGCCCATCAAAACCTCTCACCTTGCACAAGAAGGATCTGCCTTTCAATGACAACAAAAAAGGGAGCCACAAGAGCAGCCTAGGGACACTGGAGGAGGGAGAGACAGGAAGCCTTCCAGCTCTCAGGAAGAAGAAAGTACTGACCCACCCATAAAGAAATAAGCCTAAGGAATGCCTCACTAGGCATCTACAGTTCCTAATCCCTGGAGAACAGAAGCAGCTGCAGCTAATGTTCGTTCTTCTGCTTTTTTTTAGTCATAGAAACGGAGAGGTTTCCATTTCCTGTGTTGAGTGGTGGTTGTCTGGCATTGTCTGGCACCAAAAAGGGCCTGCTGGCTCTCCTCCTGGTGAATCACCTTCCTCTCAGCTCCCAGGCCACACACACACACACACACACCTTCCTGCTCTGGCTTCCAGCTCCCAGCCAGCCAGCCAGGGCACACCCAGGAGTTAAGTACTTCCTGATCTGCAGGGATGCACAGACCATCTTCTTGTCAACTGACTCGGAAGTGGGCGCGGGGGGAGGGAGGGGAGAAGCCCCTTCCACTTCAGACTTTTTTCTTGAAAATCAATGTAAAAGGAGAAATTAAAATAGAACACACAAATTCTAAGCTGGCAGTAAGTGTTGAAAAGGAAGCCCCAAGGGGAGGCTGGCACCAGGGCGAGCCAGCTCTCTGGGGACTGCTCTGGCTGCCCCTGCTCTCACTGAGGCCCCCATTCAACCTCCTGGGAACCTAAGAAAGAGCCAGATTCTTCTCAGGCCTTTCCAGCACGCAGAAGCCTGTCAGGTTACAAACCCAGTTGTCTTGGGTTTCTTTCCCCATGACAGAGAGTCTATTTGCCACTGGACACTGCTTGCTTTTCCAGAGCGAACGCTTTTGACATGACACGCAGTGCTGGATGTAGAGTTAGGGGTCCCCATTCCTAACTTTCCACCTCCTCAATTCAGACACTGAAATCTTAGGACTGACTGCACATCAAAATTACCAGAGGCAAAAAAAAAAAAAAAAATAGGATAATGGACGATAAGAGAAGCCCTCATTAGGATGGCTTTAAAGCTGTCGAGGTATTCTAGTATAACTCTATACTGGGCAGCTAAGAGACAGTTCTTCATCAACTTTACATGGGTTGTCTCTTTGTCTCTGGTGGAGTTAAGCCCCACCTCCACAGTCACCACAGGAAATCAGTGACATCTTGAATCATTAGTTCCCATAATTCACTTCCTATTAAAAACACAAAAGTCCTAGTTAAAATGCAAATTCCTGTGTTCAATCCATGGAACCCACTTTGGAAGAAGGGAACTGATGCTTCCAAAGTTCCTCTGATTATCACATGCACACTATGGCCTGTTCACAGCTACACTCACACTCACGCCCACAAAACGTATACAAAAACACACAATTATTTTTTTAATTATTTGGGAAGGAGGGACACATAGGAGGATGAAAACAAGACTTTAAGGATTGCAATCAACTTGTTTCCTGAAATTTCCCAGCCCGGGTTCCTTTGAGACTACAGTTTGTCTCTTTCCCTCTGTCTGCAAATCTTGTAGTGTGTTCTCATGCCAGCCCAACCCCCACCCCATGTGCCCATACATCTGGTTAAATGTAGATAGCTCTACAACTCTTGCATGGGTGGAACCAAATATTAGAGATCCTGTTATTGTGAGAACTCAGTAAGCCTGGTATAAATAAAGGACAGAGGCCTTGTACACAATGCAAACTCCTAGATGCCAGGATTGAACCTGGGAAAACAAATGCTTAGACAGTTGCAGCTGGGAGTTCAGAAGGACATCTCAGGGGACAGCAGCAAAAAGCCTGGTCCATACGGTGAATGTGCCTGGAGCTACACCTGAGGGATGCCATTGTCAACCATCATGAGTCGCTCACATCTGAAACTCGGAACACTTATATGGGAGGCATCACCGTATGAGATTATTACTATAATGGAGAATAAAGCCAACAAGACCTTGCCTAACATGTATGAAGCTTTGGCTTCCACCCTAGCACTGAGATTAGGGAAAAGGACATGGGATGAATGTAACGCTTTGGTCTTTCTATGCCTGCCCCAGCTCCTGAATAATGACACAGAGGCTTGTTATATTTATTATTAGCTGAGGCACTATAGCTGGGCAGATTCTCAGTTACTCTAACCCAGCAATGCTGACCTGGCTTGTGTCCACCACATGGCATGTTAACCTTTCATTCTTAGTCTGTGCTTCTTCCTCCGTGTATAGCTGGTGACAGTGCCTTGGATCCCCACCTGAGACCCTCTCTTTCAGCCCAGAAGTCCTACCTCCAACCTCCTGCCTTTGCTATTGGCCATTCAGCTCTTTATTTACCCAATCAGAAGGTGATGGAGAACAATGTTTACAAAATACTAACGCAGGAGGTGCTTCATAAAAATGACAATTTCTGCCCGAACAGAAATCAGCATCTGAATAATCTTTACACAGTGCACAATAATATTATCCCAATAGATAGAAATGGAAGTGACCATATCTACCTTACAGGCTGCAGGTCTTTGAGCAATGGTAACTCTGAGAATCTCTCTCCTCCTCTGTAAGATGAAAGGACAATACTTCTCTTTTCAGAAACATGGGAAAGGGAAAGAGGGCGGAGCTATTTCTAGTCATCATCAGTTATTTATTACATATAATTTTCTTTTCTGAAAGAAAGGCAAGGTAGAGTAGATTGCATTTGAAGCCCTCAGCTCTTGTGTTTCTAAGTTAAGACACTTAGTAAATTGACCCACTGAAAGGGCCCACACGCTCTCTTCCTCTGATGTGATGATTGCTTGAGAGGCATGTCCGTTGAGGCATCACAAAACCTTAGTTACTAAAGGAGTGTGAAATGGCGCATGCATCTTTAGGTGTAATGGAAATAGCTAGGTTGTTACATGCACCGATCTACACATGCAAATCGATGAAGATTCGTTATCTTTGAGAAATAACATCATTTTTATATACTTTGAAAATCTCAGAATAAAATTTGAACATGAGCATATATTACTTGTGCATACAGTGAAAAAAATCTAAATAGTGTAAATAACAACTACAGTGGCCACCACAGCAAAAGGCTTGGCTGAAACATCCTCAGATCCACCTTTGGCAATTAGGACGGCGCAGCGTTCAAGCACCACTGACGCCATTCACTCCACACGGGTTTAAATGCTCAGCCTTCGCTAGCATCTGTTGACATTTGATATTCACAAATATACTGAGTGCTGGCATTGTGTTAGACCAGGAGACTTAGACCCGGGGAGCAAATCCCAGCCTACACATTTTCATAAATGGGGCTTTCCTATATTGCCTGTGGCTGTTTTGTTAAAATAAAGTATTCCTCATTTGGCCCATCACAGAAAAAGGCTGCTACCCTCAGTGTTGGACAATGAGGCCCAAGGAGGAGCAACCACTGTCCTGGCCTGTCTCAAGAGGACTTGGAGCTGAGTTGTGAGGTACACAATCACAGAAATGGCTGTGTGACTATAACATACTGTGCGGGGTGATATTACAGCGAATTTGGATGTGGTGGTTTGAGAATGCCCCCGCCAAAGGCATGTATGTTTGAATACTTGATCCTCAGTTGGTGGAACTGTTTGTGAAGAACTGGGAGGTGCTATCTTGTTGGAGGACGCGTATCTCTTGAGGATTAGAAGTTTCAAATACTCATGTCATTTCCAGTGTGTTCTCTCTCTCTGTCTCCTGCTTTGTGGATCAAGCTGTGAGTTCTCACCTGCTGCTCAGTCCCCTGTTGTCATGCCTTCATTCCACCGTCATGGACTCTAGCTCTCTGGACTCACAAGTCCAATTAAACTCTTTCTTTTATAAGCGGCCTTTCTTGGTCATGATGTTTTAACACAGCAATAGAAACCCCAACTAAGACATATGGGCAGCTGACCTAGTTGGGAATATTGAAGAAAGCCAAAAACAATACACAAAGATTAAAGTGTATACCAAAGCCATGTGATGGGACATTGTCCATGTGATGGACATTGAAGTAGTAATCAGGATGAAGCCCAGCCTCTGGACTTGAAAGCATGGCAAGGCAAGTGTGCTCAGATAAGGTAGGAGTAGAGCAGTGCCAGGCAGAACTCTGTGGGCTGTGATAAGGAGCCATGTCTTTATCAAAGAGAAACGGGGCACTCTGAAAAAAAGGAACATTCCAGCTCTGCATCTAGCCCCAGTGACTCTGGGCTTCTGGGTCCCTGAATATTTGAATACATGTCCTTAGCCAAATATAGAGCACCTCCACTATGTCTTTCCCATGACAATGGACTGAAATCTCTTGAAACCATGAGCCAAAGCAAAGCTCTCCTGTCACTGTATTCACAGGGACACAGACTAAGCAATACAGTAGCCTTGGTTACTGCCCCAGGACCAGCCTGCTTTGCTGAAGAAGCTGGCTCTATCCCCTGAAGGCTCTATCTGACAGAAAACTGAAGCTGGACTAATGGCTTAGCATCTCTATCTTCATATTTTCTACCCTCTTTGCCATTTCAGCCTCTGACCCATGTTGGACACGTGTTGATGGCTTGAAACTTCTTTGTCTGAGACTGTAGGCATGGTTACCTTGGCTGATGAGTGTCTCCTCTCCTCTTCCTGGTGCTTTCTTGCCCGTGTAAGCACAGAGCCTTATCATAAAGCCCAGACCAAACCACAGGAACCAGGCCTTAGAGAAAAGGATGGTTCTCTAAGTAAGAGGGAGTCTCTGTCCTAGATGAAGTCATCAGCCATGAGCCCACCACACACATAGCAGAATGTTTGTGCAGAAGAAAAGGTCATTGAAAGCCATGCCCTTGACTGAAGAACAGTCAGCCTTCCCCACTCCACCACACCAAAGGCACTCCATTGAGTCAAGCACTCTGTGGAACCTTCGTCTACAACCCGCTTGGAGCCTCCATCTCTCAAGCTGAACTATACATTAGAGCTTTGCCTGTTGCCTGTCTTGTATGTAGTATGTGGCTTGATCTCCTTTCTGATCTTCCATACTGTAAGATCGCTCTGTCTAGTACAGCCTCTTCAGGTCCCTGAGGTAGGCTCACTCCATTACTGGCTCAGTAAATTTCAGGATATGATAGGGTCACATGGCTTCACTTCCCTGAAAAGCTAGGCTTCCTGCAGGGATGGAGAGACAATACAGCAATTTCCGCTGAAACTCTGAAGGTGTTTCACATTTGGAATGTACAAAACCAAGCCCCAAACACACACACACACACATACACACACACACACACACACACACACACACACACACACGAGAGAGAGAGAGAGAGAGAGAGAGACAGACAGACAGACAGACAGAGACAGAGTGTGTGTGTTTTATTGAGTTGTGACTGATACATCAGTAAGCAAACATATGTAATCATATGTAATGTGTATAATTTGGGGGACTTTTGGTGCATGTGAACACCCTGGTGCCAACATGCGAAAGTGGCAGACGTATGTAACACCTTCCAAGGTTTCTCTGTGTCTGCATGTGCGTGCGGTAGGACAGCCTGACATGAGAACTACCCTCTTTTGATGGTTAGTGTTGGTTATAAACTTGACAAAATATAGAATCACTTGGAAGATGGACCTCTGAGACTTGTCTGTGGGGGATTATCTTAATTATGTTAAGACAGGAAGACACACCCACTGTGGGTGCTGCCATTCCCTAGCAGGGAATCTCAGCATATGTAAGAGTGGAAAAGGCAAGCTGGGCACTGGCATGCGTGCATTAATTTACTGCTTTTCACTCTTTTCAGTGGGTGTGATATATTCTGCTGCTTCAAGCTCTTGGCACATTGTCTTCCCTGTAATGACAGATTGTAACCCAGAATTGTAAACTAAATAAGCTCTTTGTCCCTTACAGCGTTAGGCAAGGGGTTCTATCACAGCTGCAGCCATGAAACAAAACAAAAGAAGATTGTTAACAACTCTTTCCGTGTGATGAACAGCCTCACCATAACATGTAGGCTCACACTATGCAGACTTCCAGGAGATAGCCATTCAGTGTCACTAAACTACACTGATCAAATGGCAGCCCCGTGTCCCCGCCTCTAGTAGCCACCATAGTGTTCCTGCCCTTTCAACCAACACCAGCTCTAGATATGCTCCCAAACTGGCTCTTCCAGGACTTTCCTCTCACTCACAGGAATCCCATTGCACCATCCACAACTCCACCAACCCTCTTTCCCCAAAGTCCTTTCTTCAAAATACACTGAGAACCAGTCATGTCATCAGCCCTCCAAACTTGACTAAGCAAGCCATCACTATCTCTTGCTGGATGCCAGACACTCCTGATGAGTCTCCATTTCTGCTCTTGACCCCACCGGTCTGTTCTCACAGCAGCACCAAAACTCATTTACTCATTCCAGTAAATGAGTTGGATCACAGCATCAGCCTCAGCTCAGAGCCCTTCCTGAGGGCTTTCCATTTCACACTGTAGGAAAACCCATTCTTCCCAACAGCCCTCCAGGACCTGAGTGACCGGCATCCCTCTCTACCTCCAGAACTATCTCCTGCTATGCTTCTCACAGCCATACTGGCCGCTTGGCTCTTCTTCATACGAGGACCACATATACCAAAGGGCCTTTGCACTTACAACTTCCTCCTGCTGGGAATGTCCTTGCCCTAGATATCTGCATGAACAGCTTCCTCCCTCCCTTCAGGTCTGTACTCACAAGTTACATTCTCAAGGACAGCTTTGCAGAAAACCCTTTCCAACCTGTTCTTAATATCTTATGTTCGTTCATTTCTTTTTCTCCTCTGCGTGTATTTATTTATTTGTTTTACTTACTCATTTTACTTGCATCTGTATCCCCTATTAGATATTAGGCCCCAAGACCACAGATGATGTTGGCTTACTGACCTAAGCAGATGCTATTGGCTCAATGAATTCTTGAGTAAAGGGGCCTAGGCATGGTGTGTGTTGGGTGTCTCTGAAATTAAAGTATAAGCTAACTCAAACATAATATTTAACTTATATATTTAAATAATGCCTTTGGAATGACTCCTTTAGGGTGAGCTATGCTTCTGCCAGGTACAGGGTCAGTACAATCACAGCAGGAATGCTGAGTTAGCCTTCTGCACATGCTTCAATGTAAGAATCGGTTTTCTTCTTGCCATTCCTCCTTCCTTTTTTGTTTTATTTCTTCAGACAGGGTCTCGTGTAGCCCAGGCTGGTCATAAGCTCCGTATGTAGCTCAGGGTAAGCTCGTCCAAGGTTGCTGCTCCTGCCTCTGCTTCCTGAGAGCTAGGATTACAGGCAAGCACCACCATCCCCAGCTATTTCTCTTTCCTTTCTGTGAACAAATAGACGCAGCACCAAGAAAATTGCCGCTCTGACCCATGCCAAGTTTTGTGGCTTGGAAAGGAAGGTAAGGGCAGTAGATAGGAAATACATCTTGCATGGGTTAAATTCCAGTTTTCCTTGACTGTGGTGCTTCCTACAGAGAGAAAAACTCCCCAGAAGAAACAGCTGGACTGTCTCGGTTTTACTTTTCACTCTGACAGTTTAAAAGGGAAGTGTTAGAGGCCCAGATATTAAAATGTTTATGTCTCAAGGAAAGTTCTATCCAACCACTGTGAGCCAAGTTGTGATTTTAAAAGCCACCTGCCTATAGCACAGCCATAAGCCAACCAAAGACAAACAAACAACAGCAAAAACAAGAAAAAATGGTTTAATTCAATAAAACAGCAGCTCTAGTCAGACAACAGCTTGGACTCTGAAGAAGATTTAAAATTTTTTAATTGAAAAAAAAATTCATACAATATGTTATGATCACACTTGTCCCCTTCCTGAACTACTCCCAGATCCTTCCCACCCACTCAACTCCATGCCCTTTCTTTCTCTCTTTTTAAAAAACAAATATTTATTGGGGCCACGTGTGTGCCACAGGGCACGTGCGAAGGTCAGAGGGCAAGTTTGTGGAGTCAGTTCTCTCCTTCTACAATGTGAGTTCCAAGGACTGAGCTCAGGTCCTCAGGCTGGCAGCAAGTACCCTTACCTGCTGAGCCATCTCGCCATCCCAAGTGGCAATTTATGTAAAAGCAGCATGGTAGAGAAGCAATGAAATTAAAGGGTTTGGCTGCTCTCATTATTTACCAGCCAAGTAACCTTGGGTAAGTTAATCAGCCACTTTCAACATGAGTTTCTTAAGCTATAAAATGTGGATCACTGGGGCCTAGAGTTATTACATGATTTAAAAACAAAAACAAAAACAAAAAAAAAAAAAAACCACGTTTGATGGTGAAGACCTTTACAGGGAGTAAGGGATCAAGTATGGAGGGCTAGCACTAGGTAGACATGTTCCTGACAGAGGGCAAGCCCTTACCATGATCCTAAGAATGGCCTGCAGATGAACGGGGATTCTGGATCCAGTGCCAGGAAAGGAAAGGGCACCAGCTCTCTGAGGAAGTGATTGGTCTGGGAGGTCCTCCCAAGCCCTGCACATCCAGCCTCACCCAGGCTCTCAAATACCTTTGCTCACTGTTTGTGATATAACACTTCTTGGTTGCTCAGCACCAGAGAGGGTGGAGTTATCTGTGATGCCTGTCTGTTGTTTCCGGTTTTCTATCGATTTATTCCATCCACACATGCACCCATCTGTCTACACATACATCTGTCCAACTCTTCACTCCTTCAGGCTCTCCCCATACACACACTAAGCACTGACATGAATGCAGGATGTAGAACATTTGAGATTGTTCACAGTTGAAGAGTTTATGTGGGAGGGCAAACGGCTCCCACCTAGGCCTAGTGTGTGTGTGTGTGTGTGTGTGTGTGTGTGTGTTTATTAGCCAGAGCCCTTCAGACCTTGACAAAGGATACACATTAGCACTTACTATGTGTCTCCACAGTCCCAGTGTTAAACTGTGTGCTTACTACACTGGCTTGTTTATTGTCATAATCCCACTCCACAGTGGATGTCACTAATAAGCAAACAGGAAAAACAGAAGTGGCACATGCACACACACACACACACACACACACACACACATACTGTAGCTTGAACACGACAGGCCAGGGATCTGAACCAAGCCTTTTATCAGGAAGTACCAGAACTGTCCTGTCTGCTGCACCCTCTACACAGAGACTTAAATGTGTGGCAGCTTCTACATATCTGTTCTCTGATGCAATGAAGAGTGGGCTGAAATTACAATAAATTAAATATTGTGGCCAACTGTTTCTGGGTGTGTAGGCAGGAAGCAACTGTCAGAAACTAAAGACTCCTGAGGACTCAAGGTTCTTCCTGTGTGTTTACTGAGATATGAAAGGCAACCTTCTATGGTCCCCTGAAAACATCCACATCACTGCAGAGCCACGGGGGCTCAGACAGTATTTCCATATCTGCATGGAAATTCTCACTTGTCCATGACAGTGGAAAAGAGGAGTGGAAATTAAGACAGAGACATGAGAATCCACATGTATCTAAAACACTAAGAGCAAGGGGTCCTGTGTTCAGATCCATGCCATGTGACCTCAGACACCAGTTACCCCCCTGGGTCAGTTTCCCCATGTCAACAATGAAGAGACAGTGACGAATCTATCTTCACATATCTTTTCAAGGTCAGTGAATGCACACTACCATCACTGGCTGTAAGGCCAGTCCCCTCCAATGTTCGTGTTTATAAAATAAGGTCTTTCCTATTGGATGTGGGCATGAGCATACTTTTAAAAACACTAGTATCAGATACAAAAAATATTCCATTTGCCACCAAGGTATTGACAGACCTTGTTCCTTAAATCCAACACTGCTCTCTGGTATCGGTGAAGTGTCTCCAGACACAGGAAGGTGTTTGCCCATCTGCCTCTCTACAGGGGTTTCTCTGATTCTCTCTACATCCACCCTTCAAAGCTTTCTATCACTGGGGCTGTAGGGCTAGGGACCCTGGGAACTGTGAGCACAGATGGGAACCAGATCGGTGCAGTGTTTCAAGGCCCAGAGCTATACTGGATAGAGAAAGATTCTGGGCTGTGCCCATATGAATGTGATGACAGCAGGATTGCTTGCCAGCAATAAGGATGAGCTTCCGACCCAAGGAAGCACAGCACCGAAAACATCCGAGCAGGGTCACTAACTACTCACCTGAGTGCCCCACCAAGTTCACAGTTATTTGATCCATCACTGATTAAATTCTTTCTATGTGCTAATAAGCTCTATGGATGCAAGAATGAGTAACCTACATCCTACATCCTCAGCCAGAATTCTAGGGCTCAAGCAGGGGAGACAGACAGAGAGATAGGAGAAGACAATTACAAAACACCACAGTAAGTGTAAAAATGAAGATATCCAAGTTGGGTATGCTGGTACATGCCTTTAATCCCAGCTTTTAGGAGGCAGAGACAGGAGGATCCCTGAGTTTGAGGCCAGCCTAGTATACCCAAAGAGAGTCCCAAGATAACCAGGAATACACAGAGAAACCCTGACTCAGAACAAGGAAGAGGAGAAAGAAGAAAGGAGAAGGGGAAGGAACAGGAGGAGGAGAAAGAGAAGGAGGAGGAAAAGAAGATGAGGAAGAAGAAATTAGCCATGGTGACCAAGCCTGTAATCCCCATACTAGAGAGGTGGAGACAGGAGGATGGTGAGTTTGACATCCTGGGTTACACAGCAAGAATGAGGAGATGGGGTTAATACAGAAAAGCATAGGAATGTGCTCCTGCTTAAGAGGAGGATTTATTCCACTGGACAGCGCTTTGGGGAGAAGATAATCCAGCAAAGATGTTAAGGATAAAATGGGAGAAGGTGAAAGGTCAGGGTTAGTGGGAACTGTGTAAGAAAGGCATTCCAGGGAACCACAGGTAATGCAGGCCTGACAACATTCTCGTGGGGTGTGGTGACAAGAGGGATAGAGCGTGATCAGAAACTAGGATCCTCAACACCCAAAGGAGTCTTATAAATGGAAGTGTTGTGCCTGGTGCTTGAACTTTGTCCCCAAGGTGTTGCTATTCCACACTTAAAAGGTTTTAAGCACCAGTGACCACATCCCTGCATCTTCCATTCAGAAGCCTTCTTCAGGGGAAACTGCAGGCTGTCCCAGAGCTGCCCAGCTGGGCTGGGTGCCATCCTGCCTGACTCATTGTCAGAGGCCAGTGCTGAACTCCTTGCCTGCCTCCTGGACCTCTTGGTCATGCTGATCTCATAAGGTGATGTGGGCACAAAAGGACTTGGCAATCAAAACTTCTTGGAAGCATCTAGAAGGACAGAGAGCCCTGGGCAGGACTTGCTGTGGGGACATTGGCTGAGAAGCAGGTGTTGAAAAAGAAGCAGAAAAAGCCTGCTACAATGGCTCCAGAGACCCTGCATTTCTGTCTCCCTCCCCCTTCCCTTCCTTTTCCCTCCCTTTCCTTCCCTTCAGTGTTCATTGGCCCCCTTGATGACTTAGGTAAGACATTGTGGGGCCCACCATCTTGCAGGGGATAGCAGCCTCAGTTCTTTACCTTGGCAACCCTCCAGTGGTATGGGGTGTTGCACTTGTCTGCTCTAAGACAGAGTCTCCTGTAGCCCAGGCTGGCCTAGAAATCACTACGCAGGCAGAGGATGACCTTGGCCTTCTGACCTGAGTGCTGGAACTCTATGCGCATGAGCCCCATTGTATGCAGTATCAGGAATAAGCATGCGGCTAAGTGCACACCAGGCACACTCTTCCCACTAAGCCACAGCCCAGGCCGCCGCCACCTTTCAGAAGTCAGGGCATCTCACAGCTCCAGCTCCCTTTTGGAACTATTGCCGTCAGCTCTTCACCTCGACCTCTCAGCCTCACCCCATTTCTCCTCCCACGTTCTCTACAGACTGAAAAACACAGGTTACAGAAAATCTCCTTCATACATAGCCTCCCTGCCAAACCCTGTTCCTTCATGACTCCCTTAATTACAGGTCCATGGCTCTGCCTAAGTCTCCCCTGAGGACTCCTTCCCCTGCTCCTCCCTCCCATGATTCCCCTTTATTCTGAGCCCTTGCGTTCCAGGGCTTATGATCCAGTCAGGGCTTACCTGCCCCAATCATTCCCAAGCAATGATTCAAGAATCTGCCACGCCCACCTCATACAATGCCAGTTTGAAATTCCTTCTTCTCCTTCCTGAACCTTGCTAATCCTTCTAGGCTCGGCACAAATGCCAACCAGACCCTGAAGCCTTCCCCTATCACCTTTCTAACAGATTGAATCCAAGAGGACTTTGCTTACCTTGGTTAAATTATGTGTTCTGTGAATACCACAACAGCAGCTAGTACTTACCTGTCTCTGGAGAACTCCATGTATAGGAACTCATTGAACCCCCACAGCCACCCTGTGTTATTACCACTCCTGAAGCCCTCGTGGGTCAACAGCTAGTTTAGAGGAAGCAGGATGTAAATGCACGTGGGGAGGCAGCAAATGGTCACCAGGCGTTTTTAGAATTCTCCCGTCTTTATCCTGTGTGTGCCTGTCTCCTCCAGGCGCTAATGAACTTACGGAAAACGGGCTAGGTTGCTGCTTTCTTCCCAGACCTGAGAACATAAGGAACTTCTAGGGGTACACTGGGGGAAAGTAATTTAAGACCAGCATCTGTCTTCCCTATGCGCACAAGCTAGTAAGTCTTTCTCCCTGCCTGACTTCCCTAGATGGAAGGATGTAAGAAGGGTAAGTTGGTGCAGACTGCCTGAAACCTGCCTGGCCAAGATTCGGTGGCTAGAAATATGATCGAGAAACAAACCCACACATTGGAGCGGAAACATCTAAAAGCCTGAAGCTTTGTACAGGTTGCTGGCCATCAGGAGCCAAAGGCGGCGGGGAACACGGGGCTGGAAGGCTGGGGAGAGGGCAAAGAGGGGCAGGACGGGGTGTTTTACAGAGACCTGGCACACGTGAGCCGGTCAGCAGATTCTGTAGGACCCACAGAAGCCTTTCCGAGTGTTAGACCCCTACCACCAGACAGACCCAACACTGCGAAAGGTGACATGATTGCCACTGGTCCGATCATCTACAGATAGGAAGAATGAGGAAAAACTGGTTTCTCCTTCCTCCGTGGGTACTAGCCCACCGAGTTTCTCAAGGTCCTTGCGCTCTCAGAAGCTTTTCCCTAGCAGAAAGAGCAGTGGTTTTCTAGCCTTCAGACCAGCTCATCTTCCCAGCTGGGTGGTCTTCTGCAAGGTCCCATAAACTGGGGCGAACTTGCCCACCGTCCCATATGCTGCTGAGGGGATATGCGCAGGCCTGAGAAGCTTGTGCCTCCCGGAGACCTGCCCGGTTTCGGTCTCTAAAGGCTGTCTCCCAGTCCATGTCCTCTACTACCCAGGAAACCAACCAGACACTGCAGACGTCTGCGCCCAAGAGGAGGGAGGGCCATCTCCCCAGGGGACCTCCCGCCCATGCAGCTTGAGTGGAGACTCCCACCAGGGCAAAGGAGGCTGCAATTCGGGGGTTAAGGGACTTCGGGGTGGATCTGAACCTCGGGACCCCGCCCAGCCGAGCCCTGCTTACCTGAGGCTCCAGCAGCCCGCGCTGCTCGGCGCTGCGGGGCGCGGGGCGCGCAGCGCAAAACGCGGAGAACACGGGGATGCGGTGGCCCGGGCTGTACAGAGTGGCGAAGCGCTCGGAGCCCGCGAAGCGTTGACAGATCCTCACGTGCGCCTCGGTCCCCAGCCCAGCGGGCGGGGTCCCCGCGTAGAAGAAGCGGTCGCACTCCCCGAAGCCCGCTTGCTGCGGGAGCAGCAGCCGGGCCTGCAGCAGCCCCGCCAGGGCCAAGAGGCCGCCCAGCGCGAGCCAGCGCGCACAGCCCATGGCGGCCTCTGCGCGGCCGGGCGCCGCCGGAGCAAGGGAAGTCCGCGGTGCGCGGCTCGGGCGGGGCGGCTCCGGGCCAAGGCCGCGCCCCTTCTCCGCCTCCACCCCGAAGATGGCTGCAGTGCTGAGCCCGGAGGGCTTTCTGGGGCTGCACTGGAGCTTGGAGACCGGACACCTGCCGCGGCGCTGCTGTGTGTGCCAGACCTCCCCCTCTGCGCTGGTCTGGCCTAGCCCAAGGGACGGTCCCCGGGGCTGGGACGGACAAGTCGGGCGTTTCTCGCACCAGCGCCCTCCTCCAGGATGCGCAGGGCCAGGAGATGCCCGCAGAGCAGTGCTCTCCAGAGCCTGTGCCTGCACTTCCGCAGCAGACCCCAGTTAAGAAACCCGATTAAAGCCAGTCCGTGTTGGCAGAGCTCTGTAAACGCTGCTTCAGAGAGATGGATAAATAGACAGACAGACAGACAGACAGACAGATAGATAGATAGATAGATAGATATCCCTGATAAAGGAAGTTCTTAGGCAGACAGCACAGCCTTGCTGTGAGGGTTACTAAGTTTGAGGGTTAGCCATCAAACTCAGAAGAGAAAAAGACAGCCAACATCCTTTATTCTTCCCACTGCTTACCATGTCCCCCCCCCCCGCCCATACCCCCACCGCCAGTTAATATAGCGATAACAAACAAGAGCAGGGTCTCATTGTGGTAAGTATAGCCCAAGGACAAAGTTTATTATTAATGCAAAAAACAAAAAATGCATGCTGTTAATGGAATCACTAAAAATCCAATGCTAATCCACTGCGTGACTCCTACAGGATTTTAGGATACAGTGGAAGGAAGTTGGCCGGGGAAAGATGGAACCTAAACTGACACCAGGATGAAGGGGAAGGAATGTAGGAGGAACCTGAGGAAGGCTGGTGGATAAAGAGCTGAGGGGGGCTGGCTGGGATGTGGGAAGAGTACTTGCCTCTTCGGTAAGAAGCCCTGGGAGTACAGTGTATCACTCATCCCATCCATGGGGAAGGAGACGCAGAGGGACCAGGAGCTCAAGGGCAGGATAGGCTTCTTGAGACCCTGTCTCAAAAGTAATTAATTAAATTTAAAAATAAAAATGACAGTGGGTGACTGAAATGTTTGCCCTGAGCACCTAATGGATGATAGCCCGAGGTTCTGAAAGAATGTTACACATTCGGTTAAGGAGCCAAGCAGGGTGACTCAGGCAGGCTTCTAATCCCAGCACTGGTGAGAAAGAGGCAGGAAAACGGAGACTTCAAGCCCAGCCTGTATCAAAAAAACAAACAACAAAACAAATGAAATACACGAATGGAAACTTGGGTCTTTCGACCATATTTCTGAGGGCAGACTGGTGAACTACGGTAGTCCAGAAGGAACGAAACTCAAGAACAACCGGGG
The DNA here is from genome assembly GCF_030254825.1 of Meriones unguiculatus. NCBI lineage: Eukaryota > Metazoa > Chordata > Mammalia > Rodentia > Muridae > Meriones > Meriones unguiculatus. The sequence continues at coordinate 154,545,831 of NC_083349.1, forward strand.
GAGGTGTCTTGGTGGTCACAGTGGTTGTGCTGCAAACTTGGGGGTGAGAATCCAGATATAAGCATGAGAATCTATTTGGGTCTGATGTACAGAACCTGGTTGGGAGGAAGGGGAAGCAGGGCAAGGTGTCACAGACTTGTAGTCTCTTATTAGGGATGTGGAGACAGGTGGGTCCTTAGGGCTCAAAGGTCAGCCTGACACTTGTGTCAGGCCAGTGAGAGCCAACGTGAACAGTTCCTAACACACAGGGGCTTGAGGCACACTCTACACACACACACACACACACACACACACACACACACACAGCATGCATATTTCTGCCCTCATGGAAAGTCTGAGTTTTATCTCAGCCTCCTGGGGGTTGCTGTCAGACATAAACAATATTTCAATATTTCTATACCCCACAGATAATTTTGTCTACTTGACCTCCTTTTACTCACACTGTGAAATACTTTTTTGGTCTTTTGCTTTTGTTTTTGTCTTTCTCATGCTTATCTTTCAAGGATAAAAATTATCATTTTGAATTTGCTTTTGAAAATACAAATTTCCTTACCCCAAGATTCTGGGGGGAAAAATTGCAGGCTGGGAAGGCCTCAAGCTAATTCAAATATTTGCTGAATGCTCATCCCAGGGGAAGGTTGTCTTAGCAGCATACAAGACTGTTCGGGAAATGCTCATTTGTTTGACCCTGTGTAATGCCAGGATCATGGGACCCTCAGAGACCACCAGGAGATGACTCAATGCAATAACAAGAGAGCTTTATTATGAGAGCGATCAAACTCAGGACCCAAGTCTCACTGACACAGCAGTAGAGAAGTGGGACCCTGAGCACTGAGTGAGCAGGGTTTTTAAGGGGAAAGTCTGTGAGCAGGGGGTTTCCATGACAGCAAGCAGGGGGGTACATGTTTCCATGAGAGAAAGCAGAGGGGTTCATGCCTTGACATTACAGAATTGGGTAAAAGCCATAGGGGAAAGGTGACCATTTACATAATCACAATTGCCAAGGTAACTGTCTCTTTTTTTTTTCTTTACTAAACATTTATTCTGTAATATTTCCAAAGTTGCTTGGAGAGCTAACTTTGTTTTCTGCCAGGTGCACGTTCTGTGATATTTCCTGGCACCTGAGTTCAGCTCCTGGTCAAGATGGCTCCTTATTTCAAAATGGGGTCACCCAGGCTAACTTAAACTCTTCACCTGCTGTCTTTTGCTTGGTCTCCTTGAGTCTCTCTCCTTTTCCACAGACCCTCTGATGGCAGGGAAGGCAGCTTTGGCCCACATTCTCCTATGTCTCTCTTCTCACAGCCAGACAGCCCTAATACCTGTCCAAAGCTTCCCGCTGAGGCCTGAGGAAGACAAGTGACTGATGTGAAGTACAATGGCAGCAATGTACACTTCTGTGATTTGAGCTTGTGAAGAGTTTAATTTAGCCAGAATATAACTCCATTTTGAAATAAAGATTTTGACTGGGAACTGAATTCAGGTACCAGGAAATATCACAGAGTGTACACCTGGCAGAAAACAAAGTTAACTCTCCTAGCAACAGCCTGCAGGAAATATAATAGAATAAATGCTTCATAGAAAATAGAGACAAACTCCCTGGCAATAATCAATGGGAATCGGTTAAAAATCGGGTGGGAAAATTCTCCCCAATGTTTCAGATATGGTTTAGAAAAATAGCCATTGTGATTATATGCCTCAGAAAAGGTCACCCCGCCCTGCTAAACTTCACCCAATTCTGTAACGCCAAGGCTTGTGCCCCCCTGCTTGCTGCCATGGAAACCCCCTGCTCACAGACTTTCCCTTTAAAAATCCTGTTCACTCAGAGCTCGGGGTCCCACTTCTCTACTGCTGCGCCAGTGAGACTTGGATCCCGAGTTTGATCGCTCTCATAATAAAGCTCTTTTACAATTGCATCGAGTCGTCTCCTGGTGGTCTCTGAGGGTCCCGTGAACCTGGCATAACACTTGTACCCCAACTTGTTTGAAAATATGAACCTCTCTCATCCCCGTACTCTGACAATTGCACCCTACCACACAGTGAATAAGCCAGGCCCCTACACACAAACTCTTTTTTTTCCCTACCATTCCTCCTACCCTACTTTGCAGATGGGGTGGCTTCCTAACAGAAACATGACTGTCACTCTACTCTCACACTCCCCAATCACTTTTCCTATGCTTTCAAATAAAACCAGCCTCTCTGCTGATCACAGGACCGCTGAATCCTGTCCCTCTTTCTTAGGTCTCCTCTCTTACCACTGTCATTTTGTGCCATGCCCTAAGAGTTGTTCAGTTTCTTAAAGCTCTACAAACATGGCACATTCTACTTGGCCTTGAGCCTCTGTAGCAGGAAGTACTTTTCTCTCTCCTTTGCTTGCTTTTTCCCTACAGTCTGCCCTACCTAACCTCACACCCTCAAGTCATTCACCTTCCTAACAATCTCACACTTAATCCACACCCAACTTGAGGTTAAAACCCTCTTCCAATTGTACCTATTAAGCCCGGCATTCCCTCCTCCACCTATGTCACAATTACCTTAAACCTTAGATTGAACTTTGTGCCTGTTTTAAAGTCAAATTCCATGTAGTGGGGAAGTGGAGAGGGAAGGAGGAGGAGAAGAGAAGAAAGAGAATAAGAAAAGGAGGAGGGGTGAAAAAAAGGCTATGACACTTCATTTATGCTTCATTGCTCCAGTCTGCTTGTTCTCAGAATGCCTTTTTTCCTGTTTATTTTATGCATATGAGTGTTTGCTGACATGTGTACTAGAGAGCCTGGCGACAGAGGAGGCCATCAGAGGTTGTTGGGTCCCCTAGAACTGGGGTTATAAACAATTGTGAGCCTCCATGGGGGTGCTGCTGGGAACTGCACCTGGGGTCCCATATGCAGAAAGTTTCTTTTTTTAAAAAGACTTAATTCACTTTACTTTTCTCATGTAAAAACCCTTATGTGGTAACCACAGCTAGAGCTTGGATCCTCTGAACAGAGACTCCGGTGTTGGGTTTCATAGGATGATCACTGAATTCCTGATAAAGAGACTTGGTGAACATAGTCTATATCCAGAGGTCAGGTGTAAAAGAAACTTTTATTCTCCTTGTTCAGTCGTTATCTGGGAGGCTGACTGCCTCCTTCTGCTAACCTGGGCCTAGTCCTGGAAGCTTCTGGCTTCCATACAATCTAACCTAGGCCTAGAATGTGTTCAGCCTCTGAGAGCTACTGCTTTATAAGCTCACCCTTTCTGTTCTTATTGAGCTCTGGAATGGCTGGTTCAACTCAGCTGTTCTGGTTAAAACTGCTCTCCAAGCTTACTGATTCAATCTGGCTTTTCTCTTGGCCTCTGAATTGCTCTGCGTGGCCTCAAACTAACGCCAACCATTTGCTCTAATCTCCTGACTCCTCATTCTCTGGCTACTTCGGTCTTCATCTGAGTTTTCTCTCTCTGCTATCTGCCTCTCTATTACTGTCCTAGTAAAACTCCTATTGCCCCTTCAAGAGCTTCCCTTTTCTCTTTCTTCTCATGAGAATTGGGTGTATCCTACTCTGTTAAGTCTTTCTCTGATCTGTCACTGTTTCTGCCACTCCATTAGACATCACTTTCAAACATAGGTGCTTCCTTCTACAAACTAACTTTACCTTCATTGTTTGGGATTAAAGGCATGTACCACCACGCCTGGATCTAAGCTATTCTTTACCTGAAACTTGCTCTATTCCAGGCTGGCCTTGAACTCAGTCTACTCAGAACAGTGTGGAGTTTGTCAATCTTGTTTCCCTATAGCCTCTCCCCGTAAGGACAGTGAAAAGCTTGGCCAAGATGATGGCCCCTCTGATGGCAGTAACTACTCTTGGAGCACTTAACACCAACAAGATCATTGTCATCCCCAATAGTGGCAACCTGGTCCACTAGCCAGCCTGAGTCTGCTTCTGCACTGGCATGATTTCTAAGCTTCGTCCTTTAGGATGACCTAGGAAAGTCAATAATCCCATTTATTTTTCTTTTTCTTTTTTTTTCTTTCTTTTTCAAGACAGGGTTTCTTTGTGTAGCCTCAGTGTCCTGGACTCACCTTATTCAGCTGGCAGAGATCCATCTGCCTCTACCTCCCTGAGTGCGGAGATTACAGGTGTGGGCCACCAAGCCTGCTAATCTCTTTAGTGGGCAGGAGAACAGGTAGACCTCCAGGCACTTGATCTTTCATGTCCTTGACCAGGTGGTCCAGCTTGGTGATGGGAATCCACTCCTTGTCTTTGTTTTTTCCTCCATGAGTCCTGCAGCCTTGATCACAGCCACAGCCTCAACCTTGACCCGAGGCCTCTAAAACTGCTGCTGAACCCTCCATTAAAAACTATTGGGAGGTAGAGGTTGGAGGATTTCTGTAAATTCTAGGCCAGCCTTGTCTACAAAGTGAGTTCCATGACAGCCAGGGCACACACAGAACAAGAAACCCTTTCTTGAAAAACAAACAAACAAACAAACATTCACTGGGGCCTCCTAATCCTGGGCCACTGTGTCTTCTGGGTCCTCTCTCCCACTGCAGAGCATCATCTGCCACTTGTTTTTTATTTCCTGAAAAAAGAAGCCAGAAACTCTCTCAAAGGCCCACCCTCAGCCAGTGGCTATACTAGCTCTGGGTATTCAGAGGAAACCATGCTTCATTTGGTTCCCACCCTCCCTGGTAGACTCACTGCAGGGCCCGGGGGGCACCCAAAAGAGAAAGCATATCGGGGATGCTTCAGAAGCTTCCTCCTGAGACCAGGAAGAACGAGGAATGGGGACTTCACAAAGGCAGCAAGTTCTGAACCATCGAATGCCTGCAAGGTCAACTCCACATCACAGGAGTTGAAATGTGACAGGAAACACAGACAAGCAAAATGAGGCCCAAAATACTCTGATGGAGTAACTCTTTACATGTAACGGTGCAGAGAACTGTCAAGGCAGATAGTAGGAATGGTGGAAGCTGGTGTACTCAGATATGTTAAAAGAGCTGGACCTGGAATAGTCAGTCTTTTCTAGGCCCCTGAGACTCTCCTCCCTGTCTGTAGAGTCTATAGCATTAAAGAGTATGAACCCACAAGGAGGAAGTTAACCTACTTTGGGTCGGGAAATGCTAGGGAGCTGAGGAACAATTCTCTTTGGGGCCAGCATTTATTCTTTCTCTTCCTGCTGATGACAAACCTAGGAGCTTGGTAGGACCACACCATGGGTAGAGGACAGAGAGCTAGCTGAAAAAGGCTGTTGGCCACTCTTAAACAACAGGATGTAGAAGAGGACATAGGGTCTTGGTCACCTGTGGGGACAGCTCACATTTTCTTTAAAGTTGAACTTCGAATGATCAAAAGTAATCCTGGATAGTGTTCAGTGAGTACAGAAACTTGGGCTTGCAAGATGAAAAAGTTATTGATATCTGTTTCACAGCACTATATACTTCACAGTTGAAATAGTAAAGATGGTAAATCCTGCATTTATCTTTTATTGTATTTATTACACTAAAAGAAAAGTTGAAATATAACAGTATCAGGGAGCTTCAGATCTCACAGAAGAGGTGCATGCACGCATACACAGCCCCTTCTCTTCTCACTGCCCTTCGCCATGAGCCTGCAGTAAAAAGCTGTCAGATAATGGCTGAGCACTTCAGGGGGGTTCAGCTGACATCTTTTAAAAGGAAACAGATTTGACTTTTAATAGTAAAGGGCTGGGGAGGCATAAAACTGCTTGTCTCCCCAAAGCAGGAAGACCTAAATTTAATCCCTGGAATCCATACAGAAAAGGACTGGCACGGTGCCATGTTTGTAATCCCAGTGCCACAAGGAGAAACAAGCCGATTTCAAGGGCTTGCTGATCAGACAGTCTAGACTAATTAGAGAACTCCAGCCAGAGATAGATCCAATTTCAAAAGACACATTGTTCCTCAGGTGCACTTCAGGTTGTCTTTCAGCCTCCACATGCTGCAGGATACGTGATCCCATTGTGAACCCCAAAACTGTGAACTGTAAAATCCTGTTTTCTTTGGTGTGGTTGAGCCCTATCACACACCTTTAATCCTTTAATGCACTTGGGAGGCCTAAACCCACCTTTGATCCCAACACTCAGGAGATACAAACATGCAGATCTCTGAGTTCAAGGTCAGTCTAACAGAAATCAAGTTCCAAGTAGAAAAAAACTTAGATCCAGGTGTGGTGTTTCACACCTTTAATCCCAGCCCTCTGAAGGCTTATGCCTTTGATCCCAACACTTGGGAGACAGAGGCAGGCACAAAAGAACTACAGTGATTTAATTTTAAAAGCCACTTACAAAAGGCAGGTTAAAATTTAAAGTGAATGTCTAATCTAAAAATAAATATAAATGTACCTAAACGTATATTTAATTTCACATTTTCAAAAGAACTTTTTAATTTTTTAATTGAGAGATGATATTTTTTCTATTGCCAAAAAAAAACCATTTTGCCCTAAGAAAAATACACATCACCAAAACAAACAAACAAACAAACAAACAAAAAAACACACCTCAGAGTTAGGATTGGGGCAGGGTTTTGCTTTTATCTTTCCAGGAGAATAAAAACATCTAAGAAATATGGAGACCACTAGACAAATGAAATAGCTGAAGATAAAGGACAGATTATCAAGAGAAAATGTGAAAAAAAAGTAATATGGTCAAGTGGTTTTGCCCACCTCTATCTTGTCTCTTCTACTCTCTATAGACATATGTGGCAAATGATCTTTATGTGGTCCCAATTCAATTAAAAATTGAAGCTGGCTTTGGGGTTGGAGCCTGGCTCTCTCCTTCTCTAAATCTATGCATGGCTTGTTTAAGAAAAATTCAAATTCTCTGTCTCATATCAGAAGAGCCACCTGGTTATGGGGCAGAGGAAAACAAAAAATAAGGGATTATTCTGTTGCCCCTGATCTCATAATTCTTTGGGTTCCATTTGACTCTCTAATTTTTTAAGGTTTATTATCTCAATTATAAAACTTATCATTACAATTATAATACAATTATCATGTATATATAAACTTTCTGTAGTGTTATTAGTGGTTATTAACTACTTCTAGAAATAAGCTTCATCTAGCTTTCTGTCTATGTTTCTAGGTTTGAGTCGGAAGCAAGTAACTAGAAACAAAGTTTGTATACCTGATATGTACTCAGTAGATTATGGTCCTCAAACCTTTCTGAGATCTGCTGAATATGGCACTTAAAAGGTTTAGTTTTTCTACCATTCCTAACAGTAACCCTTTAGGTTTCTAAGAAGATGACGGGTCTGGCAAGTCCAAATCCGACACCCGGATTGCGATTGAACAGCCACCACTAAAAACAAGTGCTCCATGTTTCCTCTGCGGCCTGGTTCTGCACAGTGAACACCCTTGAGTTGACTATTACGTTCTTTCTAGTTAGGATTGCCACCAACCTAACAAACAACCTCCAATGATCAGCTTAGGACATTCAAAACGCTGAGTTCATATGAGACTAACATGAACATTTTACAGAACTTTGAACTCAAAAATACTTAATCCTAAGACTCCCAAATACAACCAAGCTAGACATCGTGGAAAACTTAGCAAAAAAAAAAAAAAAAAGATTATTTTTGTAGATAATTTTACTGTATCATTCCTTTTTATTTAGACAAAAAAAAATGGGGATATAGAAATAATAAAGGAATAAATAGGAAAAGGGGATAGATTGTTGAATCTACCTTTATAGACCTTTGTATAGTGATACAAAATTAAGGTTATATTTTGTTTACAGCATACTATGTATAAACTCTTTCTAAGGTATTGTACCTATGTAATTCTTAATACTGCAATGTGAAGTTCAAGTCCTTTTGAAAGCTACTCTCATAAACTGGTTAGAATAATTAAGAAATGGCTACTATCTCAAGCTCTGCTTTAACTTAGGCTTCAGCTCCTCAGCTCCCTGGCCTTTTGGGCTTTGAGCTAGCAAGCAGTTGGGTTGGATTTGTTTGTTTTGTTTTGTTTCCCTTTTGCTCCTGAGTTGTCAGCTGAGCTAGTGAGCCTTTGATACTTTTTCCAGACCTGAGCTGAGCTGAGAAGGAAGGTCAGCTGGTTACTTTCTCTGCCTCTCTAAGGTAGCATGTTTTCACACCAGCATCTGGTTTCCTGCGTCTTCATTGGTAAAAATAGGATGGCTGGGATTTTCCTTCTTTTAAACAACATTCACACATATGCATATGTACTCACATGCATAGAAATCAAGGATATTTAACTCCCCTAAAGTTTCTAACTGGCAGCAGCAAGAAAACACCGTAGGGAAACCCTCAATAGGATTTTCTTCCTGTTGCCATGTGTGGCTCCAATGCCCTTGATCACTCTTCCTAGTACAGCACATGATGAAAACTTTGATGCAGCAATAAAGCCCAAAGCCATGGCTCCAGGTTGGGATAAATGGCTTGGTTTTTTTCTTCTACATGACAGCCGTTAATATCATGCAGTCATTGGAAGCCATCTTCTCAGGGAAGAAAGAGGCTGGTGTCCTACCTGAGCATCCTCCCAACCACCCCATTCAAACAAGGTAGAGACTTTCCTTTGAATACCAATGGGAACATGGAAAGAAATCATTCATTTAATGCCAGGCTAAGTTCTAACCACAGTGGACATAGTGAATAAAATGTGGGTCTTATAAGCAGTTGTCTGAGGCTTTCATTTAGTTTTAGGAAGACTAAATACAATTTACAAGGTATTTAACTGAAGGATTTATAGTGATTGCTTAATTCCAAATCAATATAAAAAAAATGATGGGGCTGGAGAGATGTGCTCAACAGTTAAGGGCACTGGCTATTCTTTCATAGGACCTGGGTTTGAGTACTAGGACCCACATGACCAATCGAAAACATCTGTAAGTCCCGTCCTGGGGGTTCTGATACCCTCTTCTGGTCTCCAAGGAGACTGCTCTGAACACTCATGGTACACAGACAAACATGCAGTCAAAACACCCATACACATAAAACTAAACAAATATTTTCTTAAAGATGTAGGTGTGTGCACTTATGATCCAGCACTCAGGAAACCAGAGGAATAAGAGATGGAGGTCAACTTGAGTCGTTAAGGAAGATACTGCCTCAAGAGAATCCAAATACAGACCCTTTCCAACATCATCCCCCCGAGCGAAGAGCTGAGGTCCCCTTGTTTTGACCACACATTGGGCAGCACAATGCTGGCACCTGGGTCCTATGGGCAGGAATTGTTCACAGTTTTAACACCATGGGCAAGTGGATTGACGTGGGAGGTCACAGACACAGGAAGACAGTCTCTCCTCTACAGTCATCAGTCTTCTCTCCCTCACTTGCCAGGCAAGTACAATTTCAGGGTAAAAAAGACACATTGGGGGATGTCAAGAAACACTCAGATTGCCTTGAAGAGGGAGATGAGAGCATTGTGTGGATGAGGCAGGAGCAAAGAAAAGTCCTAGGTGTTCATGCTTAGACCCAGAAGGTTCGTGCCTGCAATCTCCTCTGATATTGATGAAGGTCTTGTGGTGGAAAACAGAAAGGTTGATGAAGAGATCTAGTCAGGACACAAGCCAAGGCCAGTGAAGTATCTTGCCTTGCTGCCTGATGCTCCTGGCTCCAGCGGTGACTAGATACTGTCATTTCCACCACAGACCTGTCTCATGTGCCCACAGGACCCTCTCCACTATTGGTTCTTTATTCCTGGTCCCCTCTCCCAGGACTCCCTTCCACATTTCCAGTGCCATCCACACTGTGAACTCAGTTCACCAGTCTTGCAGGAGCGCCCCTCACCTTACCCAGTACAGCATGAGCCCTGTTCTTGGCAGTAAGAGCTGTTGTTAACGTTGCCAGGCGCTTGAACCCTTTGTCTTTGGGTATTTAATTTGTGCTGCATGTACCCAGCACCCAACAATGAGGGCATCTGTTACAAATCTATTATTAGCAGCAAATACCAGTCACATCATCTTGTACAAAGAGAATATTGAGAGAGAAACATTTGGTCACTTGCAGAGACATTGCAGCCTAAAAGAGGGAGCTTTGTCCTGTGGTGGGACCCTAGGTGACACAGCAGTAAGGAGGGTCTGAAGAGGGGGAAGGAACGAAGACACAACAATGTAGCCTCCCTTGTTTCCTTCTGCTTTGCTCCTCCCTGTAAATGGATACATTCTGTGCATCTAGAAGGTCTGGCTCCAAGGGCTTTTCCTCAGGTTTACTAAATCATTATACTTAGCTCAAGCCCACGTGTTGATCTTCAAGCTGATTGGCTGCCTCCAAGCTACGGTTTTTCCAGAACGGTTTTTCTGTGTTCTGAGCATGGAGTCAGATTAGACAAACAGATTGGGGAGCTTCTGGGAGTCTCTCGGAGGCTTTGGATTTATTAGACCTCTCACTGGGACTTCTGACCATCACCAAAGCAGTGGATTAGGGAAAGAGCCCCAAGTGGCTACAAAGCTGGGTATTTATTACAGTTTGAGCAGGAAACAGGACTCTCCAGCTTTGGCCGTTATATGATTGGTTCACATTTAGCAATCAGTTTATGACAAGCCAGGTAACAAAAAGTGCCCAGCTAACAATATCATTTTGACTAGCTAAACAAAGGTTTCTAACTAACCTTTAATTCGATTGGTCAAGTGCTTGGGGACTTTTCAAGGCTACTAGATTATTGTTTCTGATTTTCAGGGAGGTTTTGGAGTTATTGTATCTCGTTTCCCTGGCCTATAGTTTCATGTTCTGAGAAATAGAAACAGGGTCTAAGCAACTGTGGAACATTCCCAGAAAACGGAAACTCAGGTCTACAGTCTCTTATGAAGCCTGTCATGGCAGTACAACTGCTGCTTGGCCTTTCACTTTCATGGCTGGTGCCTTTACCCTCTGGGCCATCTTGTCATCCCTTTTAGTGCTATTTTGTTATTTGAAAACATGGGGGTTGTAGGCAGACTTGATAAATTGTTGCCTACTGACAAACTCGGCAAGAGAGGGGCTGACGCAAAACGCTTAAAAGAGCGGGCTCTGCTTTCAGCCTGTTTATTTCTTGCTATGTAAGGCTCAGGCCCAGGGCCTTGAACATACAACTGCTCTGGGCCTGCACCCTCTCCACAGGCCCCCTCCAAGCTTCCTGGAAATGCGGTCTTTCATAATCATCATGTCTGCCTAGATTCCCAAGTGAGGGTTGCTGCCCTAGTGAATGTTAGGTCTTCTACTAGGATGGACTCTCCGTTTTGGTTCCCACTAGGATTGCATTTTAACCTCACCCATGTTTCTGGCTCCTTGGCCCCATTCCAAATGCTTTCATTGGTGGAAGTACAAAAGTTTAAAACCTCTGTGGCTGATAGTATTTTGTAAATCCCTGGTCAAGGCTAAGATCTGGCTTATGATCCATGAGGAGTTCAGCCACGGAGGTTCATGGAGTTTCTTTTTTTCAACTGCCTTTGAGATTCTAGTTTGGTTTATTGGTTGTTAAAGGCCCCAAAGAAAGAAGTATAACGCTATAATGTGACACTGGAGGGCACATTCCTTTCTCCCCACCCACACCATTCCAGTCAACAAGACGGGTGACAAGGCTTTGGCTTTTCTGCCTTCTTTTGTGGCTGTTCACAGCATTGCCCAAGCTGTGGTGCAGCTGTGTCTGTCTGTCTCTCAAATTTCCCTGTTGTTTTCCCTGACTGTTGCATCTGGCAGGTGTTTTTGAAGGAATGATGGTCTTGTAGCTGTCATTTTCTGAATTTTAGAAAAAGCTAGAAACTTGGAAGTTTGTGAAAAATATTTGGGGTTTTCAATGTTGGCAACTAAAGAAAACATCTTAAAAGCCTCACATATTTCCAGCTGGTCCATCAGACCCTTGAGACATGCTGAGCGCTCTATACATAGCCTTTTGGGGTTGAAAAAAATCCCCCCAGAGACCAGCAACTAACTAAGGTAAGTGACCTTGCTCTCTCTGCTTGGCCTAGTAGAAAAGACAAGATTCCTGGGGTGTTCTGAGCTCTGTGGCCAAAATCTTTTCAGTCGCTTAACTTTGTCTGCGATGGGCGGCTTGGTAGATTTTTGACCAAAGTGTACCTTTCACAAGCCAAACCCCAAGCTTGTGCATCTGACTCTGTACCGCATCCAAGTGCCCTGAGTGTCCTTCTCGAGTTGCTTTGGTCCTCTCTCCCTGACTTGGAGCCAGACTTTCTAGATGTACAGAATGTATCCATTTACAGGGAGGAGCAAAGCAGAAGGAAACAAGGGAGGCTACATTGTTGTGTCTTCTGCTGAGGCCTCTGAAAAAGTAGCAAGTGCTTTTAGCTTTCCCATCTCCTATGTGTTTTATTCTAAAAGATAGTTCATGTGGCACAAGAAACTTAGCTGTTTCTTATGATGCTGGCCTTGTTTTTATTTGCATTGAGAGTTTCCAGTTGTTGATTCCACCAACTATACTCACTCTGTCCTCAACGTACAGAATAAAAAGTGAGAAAGATAACATAACATAACCTGTTTTGCTAATCATATTCAAGAAATGAAGTAAACTTTGAATACAGTAGGGCAGTGGTTCTCAACCTCCCTAACGCTGCGACACTTTAATACAGCTCCTCATTTTGTGGTGACCCCCCTCACATAAGATTAATTTTGTTGCTTTTCATAACTGTATTTTTTCTGCTGTTATGAATCATAATGTAAATAATGTAAATATTTAACAGGTGAGCCCTGTTAAATGGCGGTTCAAACCCCAAAAAGGGTCGAAACCCACAAGTTGAGAACCGCTACAACAGGTTAACTGGATGTTTATTTGCAATAGTCAATATAGTGACACCCCTAGAGGCCAGGTGAGGACACTTGCATTTAAAAGGTTTCTCAGGTGGGAGAAGCCAATGCAGTAGGTGTTCACAAAATTGAGTTCTGAGATCTTTGCAAAGTCTTCACTCTAGAGCTTCCCCAGGTATCCTTATCTGGAGTCAGGCTTTCCTCTGCATAGCCGCATACTCCAGATCCAAAGGATTTCTCACCAGGCACTTCCTGCCAGGCACCCCAGCACCTAAGTGTTTCTTTTTCTTCACTCTAGCTTCGTGCTCTTCATTATCCAAATATGAGCCCCACTAAGACCCCAGGGTAGAGACTGCATATCACCAATTTGAAGTTTTTGATAAGTCACTGAAATGGCATCAGCTTAGTAAATGTGGTCCACATACTAAGTGCCCAGCCCATCAGACATGAAGTGACTCAGCAAGTGCACAGCACCTACTCCTGTTTGCATGGCTGCCTGCCACTTCTGAGTGCTTCTGAGGTGCTGCAACCTGCAAGCCTACCTACCACCTCCTTCACCCCATTTAGTTGAACAGCATCAGTTCCAACTGCTCAGTGTGAGTCACACCCCTGACTCCCCGACACTCCCACCAACACCAGCCCCTAGATTCATCTCTAAGCACTTGCTCCTGTCTCTAGCCCTTTCTCTCTCTTCCTCTCGCTCTCTCTCTATTACAACATTCACTCCTATGTCCTTGTGGCTCACTTGAAGACTATATCCAAAAAGGCATCCTACAAATTCAGCAGACCCTCTCATTCCCAAACCTGACTTTGCTGACTTTGGTGTTCCACATAGCCTTTTAGGCTTCTCAGAGTGTCTTCATCTGTCACTCTTCACAACTGTCTAAGGGCTTCAACCCTAAGAGAGTTAAAAGTTGTCCACATTTCCATTATGTCCTTGAGAACATCACCTGGTATCCAGCAGATTATCAGTAAGCATTTGTTGAATGGATGAATGAATGATTCAGGCATGAAATATTGATGTCTACAAGGAAAGATGCTCTCTGGGGTTTACAGAACCAGATGTTGAACAGAGAACCCTGAATAATTATGATGCAAGCATATTGTTAGGTCTAAAGGAAACTCCAATCCCCAAACTTCTAAGGGCAGTCCAAATATCCAGAAATGGGCTCAAGCTGGACTACAGGAGGCTTTCTGGTGGTCAGATAAAAGCCAGCATTCCTCAGGACCTTGTGAAGCTGGTTCTCCCCTACCAGAAGGAGCCATTTCCCCTATTTCTACAGAAGGGACATATGGCTGCCTGTGGTGCCAGGCTCCATCAGCATCACACACACCTGATATACATTTCAAAGTCTATGCTAGTATTCTAGCCCTTCTCACCTCCTTCCCTACCCTAAACTCCCCCAAGTCCACAGGCTTTCCTGCCCCCCCATTCTCCTTATAACCCTGCTACTTTGGCTATATGCTCTCTCTGTTCCTGCCTCTCTCAGTATGTTTTCTCTATTCTTTATCCCCAGCCGTTCTTCCCTCTCTTGCAGATCTCTAACCATGCTCAGTCTACATCTTTTTTTTCCCCTCTGCTTCACCAGATGCCTCTTGCTGTTCTGTCTCTCATGACCACAATAAAAACCTTCCCCTTAACCATGCCATGGAGAAGTCATGTCATCAGTTTATGAGGACAGTGGTTGCCAGGATACTAGAGAAAAGATTTAAAAAAGACAGAAACCAGCCACCTATGGAGAGTCATGTCTCTCCATAGCAGAGATCCCTTGCCTAGGGTTAGTGAAGGTTGTTCTCAAGGCATCACCTGGAGTCTCTACAGAAATGAGAGAATGTCCGATGTTTCAGTGTGAGGCTGGTGAGCAGAGCGAGAGACCCAAGGCCTCTATAGCAGGCACAATTTCTCAACCGGGTGCCGCCAACTCAGATGTTTTCCTTACCACCTATCTCTGGAGCCAGTTCCTGGCAATTGTTTGTGGATCTCTATTTAAAACAGAGATAGGTAACAAAAACATTGGGGGGAAAATAATTTTTGAATCCATATGTGGCTGCAATCCAATGTAGTATAATTATCTCTAAATATCTGTAAATAACTGCTTAAATATAAAAAAATCATGATAAATAATTCAGTGTACTGGGTAGATGAAACCCATAGCTGAAAATGTTTTAATGAATCTTAGAGATGTCTCAAGACATTAACATTAGCCTCGAAAAGCATGCATGCAGACACAATTGCTAATGCAACATGTTTGCTTAAAAGTAATAACAGCCAACATTTATTAGACCAAATTGTATGCCTGGCCTGAACCTGTATGCCAATTCCGTCTCAGGTGCACTGTGCCCAGGAACTCACTGTGCCAAAAGAAGGACTCAGAGTGCCAGAAAACAGAGCCAGATTATTGAAAGATTACTCAATAAGTCCATGTAAGGCGTTCTGAAGAAAGAGTATGGCTTTTGGCTCCTGCATGCTTATGAAATCCTGACCTTGCCCTGGTAACATCAAAACCAGGCCAAGTATGACAAGGAATGGAATTTGCAAATAAGCTCATATGACCTTTTGTATAAATAAATATGTGGTCAGACCATGTGAGAAAAGAACAGTAAAAGTAATGGAGGGAACAGTCCTGGGGAGTTTTGGGGAGAGCTGTCTGTTGTTTGCTTTAAAAAAGCTAATCAGATCTTTTTTTACATAACCCAGTAGCTGAATTCCTTGATATTTAGACAAATAAACTGAAAGCTTTCCTCTGTATAAAATGCTACCTATGGATGTCTGTAGCATTTAATTCATAATTACCCAAACTTGAAAACAGCCAGTAACTAATGTGAACAGACAAACATGATTCATCCATACAGTAGAATAGTATTCAATAATGAAGAGCAATGAACTTCCAAACCACAAGACAAAGAAGTAAACTCAATTAGATATTGCCATGTAAGAGAAGCCAGCCTAGACAATCTGCATACTGCTGGCAGGTGGTGGCACATGCCTTTAATCCAGCACTCTGGAGGCAGAGGCAGGCGAATATCTGAATTTAAGAACAGTCTGGTCTACAGAGTTCCAGGACAGCCATAGCTACAAAGAGAAACTGTGTCTCAAGAAAGAAAAAGAAAAGAAAAGGAGAAAGGAAGGAAGGAAGGAAGGAAGGAAGGAAGGAAGGAAGGAAAGAAAGAAAGAAAGAAAGAAAGAAAGAAGGAAGGAAGGAAAGAAGGAAGGAAGAGAAAGAAAGGAAGAAAAAGAAAGAAAGAAAGAAAGAAAGAAAGAAAGAAAGAAAGAAAGAAAGAAAGAAGTCTATATATTGTATGGCTCAGGCTTTAGGATTTTCTAGAAATATCAAAACTATGAAGTAAAAAGATCAAAGCCCATGGCTAGGAAGGGATGGACAGGTGGAATTCAGGGCAGTTGCAGGCAGTAAAACTGCTGTGCATGATGAACTATCCAAACCCACAGACTGTGCGGCACCAAGGGTGAACTCTCCTGTGAGCTACAGCCTTGGGGAACAGTGGAGGAGAGTGTCCGTGTAGGTGTGTAACAAAGGCCCTACCCTGGAAGGGGTTGCTGGTAACAGGGGCATCTGTCAGGAGCAGAATTTGATAACCATATCTTACTTTCTGCTAAACTGTTATGAACTCTTCAGACGTATAAAGTTCTTTGGGTTTTTTTTTTTCTTTTTTTAAAGAAAGAACCAGGTGAGCCTGTGGGACAGTGATGAGGCAATGGTAGCCCTGAAGCCACAGAAGGAAGGCCACAGCACTGTGCCCTTGGCCTTGAGCTTGACCTAGAGTGTACAGATGCACAGAAGTCATTTTTTCCAAATCTACTGACTGTATCCCCTTGCCTGTTCCATTCGCACCATATAGAATCTTTTTTTATGAGCATCTAGTTAGTCTCCATGTATGTACATGCACCCTGTGCTTGCCAGGTACCCATGAAATCAGCTAAAGGTATCAGATAACTTGGAACTAGAGTTATGAGTGGTGGTGAGGGACCATGTGAGTTCTGGGAAATAAACCCAAGTCCTTCGCAAGAGCAACAAGTGCTCTTAACCACTGACTCATCTCTCCAGCCCCTCACACAAAACTCTTGTAATGTCATATTGGCTCAGGGGAAATGAGTGGATTTTTCTTTTGCTGAAAGACATGTCTAGAAAGTGACAAAGTCCAGAATTAATGCCTTTGTGCTGACTCTATCTCAGTATCCTCTCTAACTTCTGGGGAGGTAGAGTAGCAACTAAAGGAATGGTTTGCTTTCCTGAACACACCACGCTTCAGACATCTGTTACACATGGTTCCTTGCAGGCCTGAGAACTGCTTCCCTGTGAACAGAAGGGAAAGCATAGACCCCTGGAGCAGCATCAGTATTTACCTACTTGTCTGAAAGGAAACAATGGGTTGTGGGTGGTGGCCATGAAGGACCAGAGAACCATTATCGCTGCAGAGTAACTGCCTTCTGGGAATTTCTCATCCCAGGGTGTTAGGCTGATTGCAATGCAGGAGCTGCGGCAGACTTTCCTGGGAGTTGCCCTCTTTGATGAAGACGTGGAAAGGCCTGTAGCTCTGAAGCCATGCCAGGGAAGGTTGCTTCACAGCTGGCAACAACGCAGGGTGCGGCTGACACCCCCAGGAGCCAGCCGAGAGCTGCCACCACCTCTGTTTACTCTTGGGAGGCAGAGGCAGTGAGAAAACGAAGGATGCAGAGTGAGAGGAAAAGCTGTGAGAGAGTGCAGCTCAGCACAGACAGCTGGGTGCTTCGGGACCACTGGGCACTCAATGTCTGAATAGATCTGTGGATGCACCCAGTGCTGGAGTCTTTCACACCTACGACAACCTCCCGGGACAACAAGCACATCACTCATCATGGGCCACTCTCCATGGATCTGAGCTATCACCTTAGCAGCTGGGTTTTTACACAGGACACTGTTTAGTTGTGTGGATAACCCCACTCTAATAAGGCTAGAAGAACAGAAAGTATACAAACTTCCTTAGGAAGCTGACAGCACTTGTATGTAGCAGAAGGTGAAAGAGAAGACCGAAAACAAGCTCTCACTAGCTCCACAAAGTTCTTTTAGTGCAGTGGGCTGGCCTCCACTGGGTGGATATACTTCAAAGTCAAAAATAAATTGATGGATTCTGGGGCTTTAAATGCCAGGAGGGAGGTACATAGCTTCATCGGCCTCTTTAAATATCGCATAATACTTACCATGTGAACCAACGAAAGGTTTCCCACCAGGCCAGGAGTATAGTACAAACAGTTTGACCCATGTTCCTTAAAAACCAGCTGATCCTTGTGTCAAAGTCTGTGTGACAGGTTAAGTGCCTTGTGGCAAGAACTCTCAACCTCGATGGCACACGGAAACATTTAAGGCCATTGCATCTGGGAGGTTTACAAGGCGATGCTTAGGCTCCGCATCCAGAGGCTCTGCTTTAATTGGCTGAGAGCCTTTCCCCTCTAGAGACCAGCCATTGCCCAAGCTGAGTTTCCATTAGCTGCACATGAAGGGCTTGTTAAACTGGATTTCTGGGACCAGTAAGATGGCTCAGTGGGTAAAGGTGCTTGCTGCAAAAGCCTGGCTACCCAACTTCATTCACTGGAACCCACTTAAAGGTGAAAGGTAACTCCACAAAGTTACCTGCTCTGACCTCCATACCCATGCTGTGGCACACACTCACACACACAAGCACACATACACGATAATAACAGTAGCAGTAGTAGCAGTAGTAGTAATAAATGAAATTAAGAAAAACAGACTTCTAAGACCTACTCTTGAGTTTTTAATAGGTCTATGACATGAGAATATTCATGAGTAGCTTTTCAAGCAAATCCCCTGATAATACTAATTCTGGGGGGCGGGGGGTGAGGAAACCACACCCTTGAACATCACTGATGTTGACCCCCCCCATTGAGCCCTGAGAAGAAAATCCAGTGGCCTCCCATCTCAGCCACTAAAAATAAAAAAGTATTGTGATCAACACCACTGATGATATCTGTCACTGAACTTGCATAATCTCAGCTCCAGTCCAAGCTCACTGACCTGAGTTTTTACTTTAACACGATCCAGGCACGATTCATTTTACATCTGAGAACCCCTGTTCTGGGCTTATGAAGCAAATCAGTGCTGTGTTTGGTAGAGAACCCTTTTCCTTTACAGCAGATGACAGCTCTCCATTGTAGGTACTCGCCTTGCTACTGGACACTGACAGAGCAAACCCTAACAAGGGGGCAAATACACAGATTGACTCTCCCACCATAAACTGATAACTGACCCCTCAAACCATACGCATTGTCTCATTGTCATCAAGCAGAAACCAGATGAAAATGACCAGGGTATAGGCCAAAGAGATGGCGCAGTATATTTCAGATCTATCAGGGTGACTTTAAAAAATGATCTGTTCTTTGATCACCTCCTCCTGAGGGGGGAGCAGCCTTACCAGGCCACAGAAAATGACAATGCAGCCATTCCTGATGAGATCTGATAGACTAGGATCAGAAGGAAGAAGAGGAAGACCTCCCCTATCGGCAGACTTGGGGAGGGGCATGTGTGGAGAAGGGGGAGGGAAGGTGGGACTAGGAGGGGAGGAGAGAGGAGTTTATGGGGGGATACAAAGTGAATAAAGTGTAATTAATAAAAATTAAAATTAAAAAAAATGGTCAGGATAGGACAAGTGCTTAAGGTACAAGTAAATCTCACACATTCAGCAGCAGGCCACTGCAGAGCCCATTTCTTCTATGTCTCATTTAGAGCCTCCTAGAGAATTCCCAGGTGAGTCCCTAGAGGGAGAAGAAGAGCAATCTCAATGGCAGACAGCTTTGACACCAGCTAAAACATCAGAAGTGATTTATCAGAACCTCCCGGGTCTCTTATCATCGACCCTTGGAAGAAAACATCTGATGCCATAACCAAGTCCATCTTGATGAAGAGAGCAAAGCTTGCAAGGTCCTGGAGGCCAGGCTCTATTATAAAGCTAAAGGAATTAAGACACCAGATATGAAGCCATGCCAGTGGAGGTGAACAGAGAACCGGGAAGTAAACTTTCTCACATGCCGAAGCAAATATGTGGCAGAAGCAGCACCACGGGCAGAGAGCGGATTTCAATAAACAGTGCGGGAAAATCGATATCCATGCGGGGAAACGTTGTTAGGGTCACATGCAGCAAAGCAGAATTCTCATTCAACAAATATAATTTGAAAGCTTTCTCCCACTGTCTGTGGACATGCTGAAACCATGCAATTGTTCTGGAAGAACTTCCTCTGAACTTGACCATCTTTTGACATCACTGTCGCAGGTAGAGACAGATCTACAGCTGTCCCAGCTCATGACCACACCCGTTTTCATATCAGCAAGTCTTGAATAAACGTCACCTACTCAACAACAGGCAAGGACCGCTCCACACTCAGGGCTGGGAGGGCCAAGGAACATGAACTGCAGTGATTGAGGCTCAGTGCAAAGAGGAAGAGCAGTGGAGACCGACAGCCGTGGGTTCAGGCACACAGGGGAGGAAAGAGAAGAGGGCTGTGCTGGCTGCAGGGCCATCCAGCAGCCATGGGGAGACAAGGCTGCCTCTGTGCTACCAACACAGTTGTCCAGAGAAGGCTATGGGGCAAAGTTCCAGATGTCTGTCCAGGGGCCAGGTGGTGACCTTGGACTTGGCAGTCAGCGTCAGATGAGTTGATGCAGGTGGATGCGTCCTAACAATTCACTCTCGCTCTCCTTTTTGGAAAAAGGGCCTCACTGTCTAGCCTGGCCTGAACTTGCTATGCAGCCAAGGCTGGTCTTGAGCTCCTCTAGCCTCTGCCTCCCACGTTCTGGGATTACAAGCCATGTGTCTCCATACCCGGTGGTCCACAATTTCTTTTCTTAACCAAGGCAGCGGTTTTATTTAATAACTACACCTCCTTCCTCTCTGAGTGTATATATGCATACATATATAACACATACATACACATACACATCATATACATGTACTACATACATGTAGTATGGATATATAACTTGAAAATTAATGAATAAAGCCATTAGATCAACAGAAAAACACAAATTTATGAGAATATATTAAAGCAGAAGTGGAGACATTAAATAGGCATTCTTTTAAGAAACGAGTATGTATGTTTGTGTATATGTGTATGTGTATGTGACTTCACATGCGCACACATGTGTGAGATACCCATTAAGACCAGAAGAATATATTGAATCTCCTGGAGCTTGAGTTAAAGACAGTTGGAAGAAGCTTGATGTAGGTGCCATGAACCAATTCAGGTTTTCCACCAAAGCAGCAAGTGCTCTTAACTGTTGAGCAATCTCTGTAGCTCCTAAATAGACTTTCTTGATTTGGAGAAAAAATTATAAAATCTAGACTTTGAAGAAGATTTTAGTTCACAGCAGCTGGGTTTATCTACACAAGACCTGCACAAAATCAAGCTGGTCAGAATTCCAGCATGGATAGGGGTGAGGGCCCTGAGATCCCCAACCCTGTCCACCTATCAGAAGAGGTACTGGCCGATGATGGCTGCTAAGGGAGGAAGAGCCACTTTCCTTTGAGAATTTTGTTGTTCTTTGTTTTCTGTTTGCTGTTGTTTTTTTGTTTTTGTTTTTGTTTTTTTTAAGACAGACTCTCTGTGTGGCCCTGACTGTCTGGAACTTACTCTGTAGAACAGGTTGGCCTAGAACTCATAAAGATCTGACCACCTCTGCCTCCTGAGTGCTGGAATTAAAGGCATTAGCCACCACTGCCCAACTCCTCTGGGGATTATTAACCTGGGGAAGCTGTTAGTAACAATTTTAAAAAGAGGACATGAAGCTGGGCAGGAAACAGGACACTAGGAAGACTTGGAGGGAAATAGTGGGGAATGGATCTGATCAATATATACTGCATAAATATATAAAACTTCCAAAGAATAAAATAGCAAAATATTATTATACTTAAGAATCAACACTTATACTAAGCCATCGAATCTAACACCCAAAACTTTCTCATTTAGGTTTCTAGCAAGGTCCATTTGTCCGCTGTCAATCAAATCACTTAACATTGCTATGAAAGTTGGAAAAGCTATGCTTTCCTGTAATTTGTCCTCCTTTATATCTCAATAAACACTGTCAGCTTCTCAGGCAAACAACTAAGAGGTCGTGGGTTTCTATTTTGTTTTGTTTTTTTTGTTTTGTTTTGTTTCGTTTTGTTTTTGCTCGTTTGTTTTTTACATAAGGGTCTTTTGTATTTGATACCGGCTTTGAACTTGCTGTGTGGAGGAGGGAAGTTGACTGAACTCCTGGTCCTTCAGCTTTAACCTCTACCTGAATTCTTGGGGTCATAGGTGGGAGCCACCCATCTCCAGTTTATGCAGTGCTGGGGGTCAGGCCAGGCCTTTAGACCTGCCAAGCAAACACTCCACAAACTGAGCTACACACCCAGCCCAAGTCATTCTTACTTTCATTCTTTCATTTACTCTAATCCATCATACTGTCTTTTTGCGTCTACCACCACCTGTATTTCTGAATATGTTTATTTATTACAGTCTTTAATGCCAACAGCTGTGTCTGAGCAATTGTTGTGTCTCTTCCGGATCACAGCAAGACTCTTACAGCTTCAGTTTTTCACCCTATACAATTAATTTAGCTTCCATAGTGATCGTTATAAAGTACAAAACAAACTGACCCTCCCAAAACTTTGGATGCAGAGGCTGGAAGATAAGGAGTCTAGGACCATCTTTAGTTATGTAAGGGAGTTGAGGCCAACCTGGGATACATGAAGTTCTATCTAAAAAAAAAAAAAAAACTTTGAATACATAATTAAAATGATTTTTAAAAACCATAAAATGTGATGTAGACAGACTCTCTCATGTACTGTATGGAAGCATCACCTGTCAATAAAAGCTGATGGCTTATTAGCTGACGCAGGAAATAGGAGGTGGGAGTTCCGGCAGAGAAAGAGGAATTCTGGAATAGAGTCTGAGGAAGATGAAGCATGAAACCAAGGAAAGGTAACCAGCCATGTGGCACACCAAATAGAGTAAGCAGGTAAAATAAGTTATGGACTAGTAGGGGAATAAGCCAAAGCTTAAGACCGAGACATTTATTCATAAACAATAAAGTCTCAGAGTCGTTATTTCAGGAGCTCAGTCATGAAAAACTCGGGATTACAAATGGTTCCCAATTTACCAGTTCTTAGAATCCTAGTTTAGAACCTGAGAGCAGGAACTGGAGCCTCAGGGCACAGCGCCACAGGCAAGCAATTCCCAACGCTGGTAGCAGTTTCCTAGCTGTGCAGAAGCTGTGCGGCTCTTTTCAAAGGAGGACCTGGGAGCTAACTCAGCCACTGGGTGACAGAGCTGCCCGTGGTCTCTCTTGCACCGCAGCCTCAGGGCACAGCAGCCACAGTTTTCCCCAAGTGCCACAGGGTTCCAGAGAAGGGTCCCAGAGCACTCTAAAAAGACCTAGTTAACCAATAGGAAAACTACAACCCAATTCAGGTCCATGTGGGAAAAGCCTGCAGCCACATAGACTCAGGCATGTGGAGAGGGGGGAACGGGGGTAACACAAGGTTGTAGAGCCTCGGCAGAAGCCAGCTAAAGATATATGGTGGAGGGAGGGACTGAAACCTCTCCAGACTTCGTAAGATACTTGGGAAGTCTTTATGAAAGAGAGTTAAGTAAATTAAAAGAAATGAGACAAATAAAAATGCAAAAAGCACTGACAGAGGGCATTTGGTTACAGTATAATTTTGTTATGTTTATCAGCATAGAACTAATCATATTTTCAGTAGTGGTTACATCTTTATATATCCTCTTTAAGAGATATCAGGAAAAAAAAACAGACTTAGAGAAAAAAAATTAAATGCTATAGAAAAGAGATTGAAAAATATTGTAATTCAGAATAAAGCAGCGTCAGAGGAATCCAACCTAAAGCCTACATCACCACCTTGTGACAAAATTGCAGAATGGCAGCTCATTGAGACACTAGATAAATATGCTTTAGCCATGAACCATTATAATCAGACTAAATAGTGTATTTATTTTGTCAAGTATCAATTACTAGATGAAGGTCTATATACTGAGTTAAGAATACAAATTTTGTTTCAGTGTCGCCTCAGAATAATGTCATACAATAGCTTATGTGTTTCATTTTATAGAGTTCAGAAAAATTAAAATATGTGCACCATACCATGGATTCATATTCAGAATCCCAATGGGCTTTTGCCTTGAATCCTGAAAAAGATTCTGAGATTGCACACTTATTAGATATGGTGGCTATCTTAGAAATGCCTTTACAGATTGAAGCTGCTGATGCTTCAACATATGTATCCAAAAAATTACAACAATATTGCAGACATTATAACACAGAAAATTTTGTAGGTTTATCTCACAATCCTACAGAACAAGCCATTGTAGAGAGAGCTAACAAGATTTTTTTTAAATGCTTGTAGAACAGAAAGGAGATATGGACTTTCTCGGAGATAGATTAAATAATTCTTTATTGACTTTAAATGTTTTTAAATATCAATAAGACAGATAATACAGCTGCTGAAAATCACTGGATTTTAGAAAGGACTGCTGAATGAGAACAACCTATATATGTTATAACCTCAGACTGGAGACAGGAAGTGTATTGTGTTGGAGGAGAGGTTTTGCTTTTGTTTCAACAGGAGGAGAAGAGCAATGGATTCCATCCAAATTAATAAAAATCAGATATGCCCAGAAGAGACACCCCCCCCCCGAAGATCTTGGCTGCAGACAGGAAGAAATAATCAAGAAGAAAAACAAAACAGGTAAAGTATACACTGATCCCACCACACGAGAACAGCTCTAAGACTGGCTGAGACATGAAAATGTCTTCAGCCAGGACTTCAGTTTTGTATAGCAAATACATTCTGTTGGCTACAGAATCTTCAGGACTTATGCCATTCTTTCATATGGCATAGATAAAAAATGGTATTTCAGTTTGGTTATATAGTCCAGACTGGTTTATAAAGAAAGACAGATGCCTTTCACCTGCTCAAACAAAGAGCAGAGAACTATTTTCAGCTAAATTGTGCACCCTGCACATTCCATACATGTGTTTATGCAAAAATGTAGATTACCTGTGAAAGATTATATGTTTTCAGATCAAAAGGACCAGACACCAATGAAGTTAAAGGGGCCCTGACAGGATTGATTCTGAAGGATGCTGAGATACTGAGACTTGTTTGTTTCAGCACCCTTCTCAATCCAGTCACAGACTGCCTCAGTCATCGTTTTCTCAAAACTCTTCATCCAAAACAACTTTATCCAATGGTAAAGTGAAAAGGGGAAGAAGGGAGGAAAAAAAAGAGGGTTATAGGAATAATATAAGAATAATAGGATAAAAGGGTAGATTATTAAATCTACTCTTAACCTAAAGAATAATTACTAATTTCAAATATTTTAACATTGGCATATATTATTCTATATTGATACAAATGTAAAGTTATTTTGATACACATATTGTAAATATGTTTCAATCCTAGTATAAGGGTTATGAAATTCATTTAAAGATGCAATGTAAAGTTCTAGTATTTGAAAGCTATTATTACAAACTGGTTAGGATAATTAAAAATGCAAGTTAGTAGTCAAACAATTAAACTCATGATTATGTTAGATATTAGTTTAGTTAATTACAGACATATGTTTCCTAGGTTGAACAGATTAGCTAAATAGCTAGAAATAAGCAAAGCTTGCCTACTCAGATATACTATAAATAGATAGATGGTCTTCAAAAACCTCAGAGATCTACACAATATGGCATTTAAAGATGTTTTATTAATAAAAGTTTGAGGGGTTTTGTTGTTGTTGTTTGTTTGTTTACAATGAGACATGTCAGCTCCTGGAAGCACCCCTTTCAACTTCAAAGAAAATAATGGGCATCAACAAGCTTCCATATGGAATTTGCTTTAAGTGTGGCAAGCTAGCCACTGGGCAAAAACTGCTCTTGCTTCAACTGTAGATAGCATTCTATCCAAACTGGGGACAAGCAGGAAACAGAAGTCGATTGTTGGGCTTTGTCAAGACAAGGTAGACAGTCCTTCATAATTCCTGCTTCACAGAAAAGTCTGTCATACATTGGGTCAGAAGGTGGAAGATGATATACTAAATTGGTGACGAATCTTGGGTGACTGTCCAGTCAGCCAGCTGTCTGTCATTTCTATATTTTTGAGGCTACTTGCTCTGCACTTCCTGCATACTCTAATATTTATTCCTTCTCAAGTCTCCAGTGGGCTTGAAGACTAGATAGTTACAGTCTCACAATAAAGTTTAAGTTGTTTTAAAGGGTAGTTTTAGGGCTAAGTATTTTTGTTAGGTTGATAAGTACAAAGGTACAGAACTCTGAAATCACAAAGATATAATAGATAGTAGAATATTTTCCCCTAACTTGACAAACACATTGTGAATGTAATTTTTTCTAGTTTTTTCAAGACAGTATTTTTCTGTGTGACCTGTAGACCAGGTTGGCTCAAACTCACAGTGACCCACCTGCCTCTGCCTCCCCAGCTGCTGGGATTAAAGGCGTGAGCCACCTCACCCAGTGGTGAATGTAATTATTTTTCTTAAGATTTATTTATTTATTTATTTATTTATTTATTTATTTATTATTTATACAATATTTTGCCTGCTTGTATACCTGCAGGCCAGAAGTGTGCACCAGATCTCATTATAGATGGTTATGAGCCACCATGTGGTTACTGGGTATTGAACTCGGGACCTTTGGAAGAACAGCAAGTGCTCTTAACTTCTGAGCTGTCTCTCCAGTTCTATGAATGTAATTCTTACATGATAGTCTTAATAATTGTTCTTGTTATTTGTAGTTTACTATAAGAGAAAGACCCTTTTATTGGACTAAAAGGGGGAAATGTAATGGAAGTTTTGGTTTCCTTAAAAACTCAGTTATGATATGTCAACATGTTTTTAATATAAGTGTGAGGTATCACCTGTCAACAAAAAGCTGAAGGTCTATTAGCTGAGACAGGGTATAGGAGGAGGGAGTTCCAGTAGAAAAAGATGAACTCTGGGATAAAAATCAGAGGTAGGATAGTCACCCCAGACTCTCAGGAAGACAGATTCATGAAACTGAGGAGCAGTTAACCAGCCACGTGGCACACATAGAATAGAATAAACGGGTAAAATAAGTTATGAGCTAGTCAGAGAATACACCAAAGTTTATGGTCTAGACATTTATTTGTAAATAACAAAGTTTCAGACTCATTATTTTGGGAACTGAGGTCATGAACTTCTTTTGCATGTGTCTGCCTGAGTCCATGCTGTACAGTATAGGTCCTGTGTGTCAAATGAAGGTGGCTTTTCCCGAGCTGAGATAGAGGGAGGGCATGTTGATTCACTGGCTGACAGTGCTGCCTTCCTGCTCCAGTGAATCCTGATGGCTTTCAGGTTTCAAAGGTTTTATTACATAAGAGTCAGATGTTGCCGTTCTTCTCAGACTCCAGCTATGCATCTCAGGTACTCATTTATCCCCCTCATGTTGTCTGGATTCCCTTATTTGAAGAGATCCCTCACCTTCAGATTTCATGCCATGAGGAAGAACCTAACCTTGGGCTTCCTCATCTGCTGACACCTTCTCCAAGCACTTAGTAACTGGGTTTACCTCCCATCACCTCCTACTAAACAACTAAGGCCATTATGTCACTGATACCCTGATGCTACATTTCTCACACAGGCCTGTGTGTTTGTGTCTTTGGGTTTAATGTACATTTATATTTGTGAAACTGTATTTATGCTTTTTTTTTCATTACAGGACAACACCTTACTATGGTAAAATTTAGATCTTGGATACTACATTACACAAATGATGCCATTTTAAATTAGTACCAAAATCTATGTCCTGAGATCTTTTCTGTGTGTACCTGGAACTTCTTGAGAGCTGGGTATAAAAATATCATCATATGAAACATATTGGAAAATACTGGCACCTCAAATTTCTAAGTTGCGTTCCTTACTCAAATGAGATTATAAAACATCTTCAAGCTTGCCAATTCTTTCAAGAACAGATTCCTAGACTCAGCAGCTTCTTTTCTCTTCTCTTCTTCCTTTTTTGTTTTTTTGCATGTTGTTGCTTTCTTTTGTTTTGTTTTTGGAAATGTTGTTTTTATGTGTATCTCTGGCTCTCCTAGGACTAACTCAGTAGACCAGACTGGCCTCAAACTCAGAGATGTGCTGCCCTCTGCCTACTAGGTGCTGGAATGAAAGGAATGCACCACCAGTGCCCAGCTGACACAGCAGTTTCTGAACAAAGAAAATAGTGTATTTTTTGTATTAATAAGAAAGTGCATTTAGGTATTGGTAGCATACAAGAAATATTTGGAGAAGAGATATTGCTACATGAAAACAGGCAAAAAAAAATTATTTAGTATTCTCCACTATAAACCCAGTACTGCATTCCCTCCTAAATGGAGGGATTACAGGATCTCTGACCATCACTTGGCTGTCAGGGTGTTTGTTTCTTTGTTTGGTTTCTTTTTCTTTTCTTTTCTTTCTTGCTTGCTTTTTTTTGTTTTGTTTTGTTTTGTTTTGTTTTGTTTTTTGGTTTTTGTTTTGTTTTTTGAGACATGTGTGGACTTGGCAGTCCTGGACTGAATTTACAGACCAGCCTGGCCTGGAACTCACAGATATCTGCCTGCCCAATCAAATACAGGTAAAAAGAAGCAGACATTTGGACCCTAGGTGGAAAGGCATGCTTTAGAATAATTGAATCTTAGTGAAAATTAAGAGCTTGGAAGGTGGTAGTTGGAAGGTCAGGAGTTCAAGGTCATGCTAGGCTCTGCACTAAGTCTGAGATGAACAAACTTAGTGATACCTGAGAAATAATGTGTTTAGTCCTTCACATGGAGGAACAAGATGGATTAATGTCAAAGTGAAGTTCAGAAACAACACACAAAGGAGTAAACTGACAGTCACAGCAGAACACTAACACCAGCAGGGACCAGCATAGGGAGGAAGGCCCTGACCCTAGGAAAGATGGTTAGAAGTGGAAGAGACAGGACAAGAACACACAAACAAATCAAAGTCCCGAGCGCCATGATGCATGAGCACTATTGGTGACATAACTGTGCACAGTAATAGTTTCAGGCCATATAGGAATCTTTTGAACCACTGGAACTTTTCTATAAGTACAAATAACCAAAACCGATCTAGTAGAGAAGCCAAGTGTTCCACCACATAGGATTCCTTTGTCTTTTTTATTTTCATAATTTATTTGATTTTATTTTATGTGCATAGTGTGAGGGTGTCAGATCCCTTAGCAGTGGAGTTCCAGACAGTTGTGAGCTGCCATATGGGTGTTAGGAACTAAACTGAGTCCTTTGGAAGAGCAGACAGTGCTCTTAACTATGGAGCCATCTCTCAAGGCTGGGATTTCTTTGTCTTTTATGTTTATTTATTTGTTTTTCTGTTTTGGACAGGCCTATTTTTTCTCTATGTGTGTGTAAATTTACTTTATAGAGCAACTGACCTCAAACTCACAGAGATCCCCCTGCCTTTGCCTCTGCTTTCCTCGTGCTGGGGTTAAAGGTCTGTGCCAGGGAGCCCCACTGGCTTTGTCATCTTAATATTACCCTTCAGTTTGTTTCTCTGTGGACAAAACTGCTCAATACATAGTTTATGACAGTTAAAGTTTCTGTACCCCAATATTGATAAAAGCTTGAGACTGTTTAATGCATATAAAAAGGCACTGACCCACTACCATTTGTTTTGTATTGTTTTGTTTTGTTTTGTTTTCTGAGGCAGGGTTTAATCTGTGTAAGCCTTACTGTCCTGCAGCTCACTCTGTAGATTAAGCTGGCCTGAAACTGCCTCTGCCTCCTGAGTGATAGGATTAAAGGTGTATGCTATCAATGCCCAGCAAAAAGGCAACTTCTCACATGGGGGCTGTTTACATCCAAAGGAGACTGGGCGGGGTCAAGTGAGGTGAAGACCAGTGATAGGTGTCAGACTGCAGTGGGTGGGCAAGCCCAGAGTACAGCAGGGACCTTCTTGGGTAGGAAAGAGGAAGGCTCAGACTCCAGCTCCACACGAGGTGAAAGTCCCACAAGAGACAGCTTCTCTCTGGTGCTGGATTGTCTTCAGTCAGCTCTCAATCACTGGCTGTAGGTAAGTCACCTGTGGATCTCTTCACAGCTTTGGAACAGATGTTCTTCTGAGAAAATGACTCATGCTAAAGTCTCCTAAGATTCAATACCTCTACTTAGCATTAGAAAATTAGGCTTTACTGTTTTTCAAGAGACATGGTTTCTCTATGTAGCTTGGATCCCAACACATTGATTTGCTTGCTTCTGGCTCCTGAGTGCAGCTATTAAAGCTGTATACCATCATCCCTGCTCTCAGGGTAATGTTTGTATTTATTTTGGGTTTCTTTGGGGTTTTGTTGTTGTTTGTTTGTTTGTTTGTTGTTTCTTTGGGTTTTTTTTTTTTTAAGACGTGGTTTCTCTGTGTAGACTTGGCTGTTCTGAACTGGCTTTGCAGACCAGCCTGGCCTGGAACTCACAGAGATCTGCCTGCCCAATCTAATACAGGTAAAAAGAAGCAGACATTTGGACCCTAGGTGGAAAGGCATGCTTTAGAATAATTGAATCTTAGTGAAAATTAAGAGCTTGGAAGGTGGTAGTTGGAAGGTCAGGAGTTCAAGGTCATGCTAGGCTCTGCACTAAGTCTGAGATGAACAAACTTAGTGATACCTGAGAAATAATGTGTTTAGTCCTTCACCTGGAGGAACGAATGGATTGATGTTAAAATGAAGTTGAGAAACAACACACAAAGGAGTAAACTGACAGTCACAGCAGAATACTAACACCAGCAGGGACCAGCATAGGGAGGAAGGCCCTGACCCCAGGAAAGATGGTTAGAAGTGGAAGAGACAGGACAAGAACACACGAACAAACCAAAGTCCCGAGCACCATGATGCATGAGCATTATTGGTGACATAACTGTGCACAGTAATAGTTTCAGGCCATATAGGAATATTTTGAAACTCTGGAACTTTTCTACAGGTAGAGATACCCAAAACGGATCTAGTAGTGTTCCACCACATAGGATTCCTTTGTCTTTTTTATTTTCATAATTTATTTGATTTTATTTTATGTGTATTGGTGTGAGGGTGTCAGATTCCTTAGCAGTGGAGTTCCAGACAGTTGTGAGCTGCCATATGGGTGTTAGGAACTAAACTTGAGACCTTTGGAAGAATAGACGGTGCTCTTAACTATGGAGCCATCTCTCCACACCAGGATTCCTTTCCCTTTGTTTGTTTGTTTATTGGTTTGTTTTGGACAGGGTTTATGTGTGTGAGTGTGTGGAAAGCTCCAGAAGTCCTATAACTCAGTTTCGAGAGAATGTTAAGCTCAAACTCAGAGATTCCCCTGTCGCTGCCTCTGATTTCCTAGTGCTGGGGTTAAAGGTGTGTGCCAGGGAGCCCTGCTGGCTTTGCCATCTCAGTATTGTCTGTCAGGTTGTTTCTCGGGGGGAAAAACTGTGCTCAATACTGAGTCTATAACAGTTAAAATTTCTGTATTCCCATACTGATAAAATCTTGACAGTATTGCATGCATATAAAAAGTCACTAGCCCACACCCAGTGTTTTTGAGGCAGGGTTTATCTGTGTGAGCTTGCTGACCTGCAACTCACTCTATAGACCAGGCTGTCCTTGAACTCAGAGATCTGCCTAGCTCTGCCTCCTGAGTGATGGGATTAAAGGTGTGTGCCAACACTGCCCAGCAGAAAGAGCACCTCTGACATGGGGGCTGTTTACATCCAAAGGAGGTTGGGCGGGGTCAAGTGAGGTGAAGACCTGTGATAGGTGTCAGACTGCAGTGGGTGGGCAAGGCGAGATTAAGGCAGGGACTTCTTGGGTATGAAAGAGGGAGGCTCAGACTCCAGCTCCACATGAGGTGAAAGTCCCACAGGAGACAGCTTCTCTCTGGTGCTGGATTGTCTTCAGTCAGCTCTCAATCACTGGCTGTAGGTAAGTCACAGCTTTTGAAGAGTTGTTCTTCTGAGAAAATGAATAGTCAGACAGTTCTGACGGTTCAATCTTCTACTTAGCATTAGAAAACACTGGTCAATTTTAGGCTTTCCTGTGTCAGTTTTAGCTGAGATTTGACTGTGTGCCCTCCTCATGGGGATGTAATTAGACCTGAGTGTCACTGGGTAGCCACAGGAGAAGACCTGGGACGTGGGCTTGAGTAACAGAAAGACTTTATTAGCCGGCCGGGGCTTTGCTGGTTGTTTTCGATCGATTCCTGTGTGCCCTGAGACTTTCTCAAGGGAGCTTCTTTTGGGGGGACTTGGAGTGGGGGAGGGGTTTTTGAGACAAGAGTTTCTCTGTAGCTCTGGCTGTACTTGAGCTCATTCTAGTACAGCAGACTGGCCCCAACCCAGACAGGTTCCTGCCTCTGCCTCTCAAGGGCTGGGACTAGAGGTCTGTCCCACCAACCCCTGTCTGTCAGAGTTCTGTCCAGGTGTTCTCAGGAGGAAGGCCTTAACCGAGTTGGCGGGTGCTGTGATCCAGAGGTAGCTTGTTTGGGTTTTCTGCCGTTAGACTCACAACAACCTTTTTTATTGTTCTTGTAAAGGTGTTTTTGTTTGGAGGTTGGAGAAGAGAAGGGTCTTACTACACAGGTGAGGGTCTGCTCAGACTTTCGATTCTTCGGAGGGTCATATTTCCTTTCAAACTTTCTCTTGCCCGCCAGGAAAGCACAGCATTTTAGGAAGGAGAGAAGAAGACATTAAAGGGCTTCAGGACAGTGGAGAGAGTGAGGAAAATACCACAGGAAAGCAGGAAAAAGAAGAAAACTCCCACCCAGAGACAGAAAGAGCCCTCCTGAAGGGCCCAGGGACTCAGAGCAAGCAAGCCCCCAGGCTGCTGTCGCCATGACATCTGAGCAGGCTGACGCCAAGAGCCCAGGCTGTGGCATCATGACCTTCTGCCCCAGCATGGAAGAATTTTCCGATTTCAACAAATACATTGCCTACATGGAGTCCCAAGGGGCACACCGAGCCGGCGTGGCCAAGGTCATCCCGCCCAAGGAGTGGAGAGCCAGGCAGTCTTATGAGGATGTCACGGATCTCCTGATAGGCACGCCCCTGCAGCAAGTGGTCTCTGGGAAGGCGGGTGTGTTCACCCAGTACCATAGGAAGAAGAAAGCCATGACGGTCGGGCAGTACCGGGAGCTGGCCCACAGCCCAAGGCACGCGACCCCGCGCCACCTGAGTTTTGACGATCTGGAGAGAAAATACTGGAAGAGTCGCTTCTTCGGGTCACCGATCTACGGGGCGGATGTCAGCGGCTCCCTGTTTGATGAGAACACTCGGCACTGGAACGTCGGACACCTGGGGAGCATTCTGGATCTCCTGAGGCAGGAAAGCGGCCTGGTGATCGAGGGCGTCAACACGCCCTACCTGTACTTTGGCATGTGGAAGACCGCGTTTGCGTGGCACACGGAGGACATGGACCTGTACAGCATCAACTACCTGCACTTTGGGCAGCCCAAGACGTGGTATGCTGTGCCCCCTGAGCATGGCCAGCGCCTGGAGCTCCTGGCCAGGGACCTCTTCCCTGCCAGCTCCCGGGGCTGCCAGGCCTTCCTGAGGCACAAGGTGGCGCTCATCTCGCCCACCGTGCTCAGGGAGAATGGCATCCCCTTTGGCCGCATGACCCAGGAGGCTGGCGAGTTCATGGTCACTTTTCCCTATGGCTACCACGCCGGCTTCAACCACGGCTTCAACTGTGCGGAGGCCATCAACTTCGCCACCCCGCGGTGGATCGACTACGGCAAGGTGGCGTCTCAGTGCAGCTGTGGGGGGGCTCGGGTGAGCTTCTCCATGGACGCCTTTGTGCGCATCCTACAGCCAGAGCGGTATGACCTGTGGAAACGGAGCCAAGACCAGGCAGTCGTGCAGCACCTGAAGCCCGCCCCGTGCCCCAGGCAGGAACCGACACTTGGCCCCTCCACGCTGGCTCCGGGCACATCCACTCTCACCCCGCAGCATCCCCACGCGGGACCCATCAGGAGGCCGGTGCTCAGGGTCCACAACAGCTGTCCTTACACAAAGGTGCACTCCCAGTCCCCAGGCCTGTCTACAGCCAAGCTTTGGGTTCCCCCTTTACTGCGCCTGGGAGAAGCGTCTCCAAGCAAGCTTCTGGAGCCTCCAGGATCCTCGTGGATACCGCTGACGTCCTCCATAGCCGTAGATGCTTCCCAGCCTTACAGAAGCTTGGAGAGTACCAGTAATGTCTCCCTGCCTCTCACCACGATCGACTTGAACTAGGTACAGACACATTCACCTGCTTCTGAGGCCCTTGGGCCACCAGGGGACCCTCCCAATCTTCGGAACGAACAGCTGTCCAGGTGTTGAGACATAAGCTGTACTTTGGATCTCGGGATTGAGTCGCCTTTCCATGCATGGTGTCTCCTTCAGAAGTCCTGCAAAAGTTAGATCTGCAACGTCTTGTGCTGCTGCAGCGAGAGAATGGATTCCTGTACCAACTTTGCTGGCACGGTTGGGGGTTTTTCTAGTTCCCATGGATTCTGGGGATTGGACGCCCCTCCCATCTCACTCCCCTATGGATTCCCTCAGGACTGAGTCCTCCTCATGGTACTCTACAGTGAGGCCACACACCTGCTATGACAGGAAGCACCCAGCAGGGGGCCTCACAGGCGACTGCACCAGACTGAGCCTCCAGGCTGCAAAACCTGGAGACAAAGGAACCTTCAAGGGGTTTCTCCCTTGGGTATCTTGCCATACACCAGGGCTGGGTCTCACTCAACTGAGACATGACACAGTTCTGAGGGTGCCTGATGCTTTCTCCTGCCCTGACAGTTGAGCCTCTGTGGGACCAGTGATGTGAACCTCTCAGGAATGGGACACCACAGGGAGAGAGAGCAAGCAGGTTTTGGGTCTTCTCAGCTCACTTCCAGACTGGCACGTGCCTGTGACCAAATTGTATGACAGTGTGTTCAGAGCACCTAGGAATCACCATCATCAGAGCACCAGAAACCACCTGTAGGCGAGCTCCAGATGAAGACACTGATTGTGAACTTCCCCACCTAGAAGCAAGGAGGAAGGAGAGACTGAGGCTTAGACTGCTCCCTCTCTACCTTCCAGGCCTTTGTCATTCTACCCTAACTGTGTCGTGGTCTCTGGGGGTGCCAGAGAATATGCAGTGTGGGAGGTTGAGAGAAGGCTGGGGACTCCCTCTGGGTGGCTCTGAGTTCTCTATTGTCCAGGCTAGCCAAACAGACTCTTCAGGACAGGTGCTTTCCTGTTAGACACCCCTTGCCCGTGCTCTGTATGTGGACCCAATAAAGATATCAGTTCTCTAAGTCGCAGTGTGCCCAAAATACTTTGGTTTCTATTTGGGGTGCTCTGAAGGAGGGTTGAGGTGTATGTGTCCCGAGGACAGGGGTTCCCAAGGAATCCCTACCTCAGACTAAATGCCACAGACATTCCTTTTGTCCCTGTGAAATAACAGCCACTTCCCCCATGATGCTGTGTGCCAGCCCCCACCATCCCATGAGCCAACACTGGCTGATGCTGAGACCGTGAGCTAGAGAGTGAGCTAAGTCCAAGTACCACCTGGGCCTCTGAGTCATTCACCCTGGCTACCTGGAGACAGTGCTCAGCCTCTGTTGGTCTGGGGCTCATCCCATGTGGGTGTGTTCATGTACAATGGATGGAAGGAAGAACAAAGATAAGCTGACCCTGGCCGGAGGGTCTCAGGGAAGAGCCCCACAGGGCTGCATCCCCACACCTTCCCCCCACAGCACTGCCCATCAGACACTGGAAGTAGTCATCTGCTGAGCCTCAGAGAGGCTCAGGGAGAACTGGTGACGGCTGATCCCTAATAAGCTGTGCCTTAAACGTACATAGGAAAGCTATGAATTGTGATATTGGAGCATAGTTTGAAATCAGAAGGGTTGTTCTGGAGATCTGCCCAACATTTCAGATGATTTAGTGTCAGAGAAGACAGATTTGAATCCCAAGGATCCTAGAGTCCATGATAGAACGTTCAAAATGAACACACACACACACACATACACAGACCACAGACAAACAAACAAACAGGACCTCAAACAAAACATGATGGTCAGATCGCAAGGCCAGCTTGGAGTGTGGTCTGCAGAATTAATTCCTGGTGTTTGACTGAGGAGGGTACATGTGTTAGTGTGTGTGCTGGTGTGTGGGTGTCTGTGTGTGTGTTTTTTGCTGGGGGGGGAGTTGTGTGTTAATTTGTGAGTGTTTGTGTGTGTGTTTATGTGTGAGGGAGGGTGTGTGGTTGTTTGTGTGAGGGCAGTGTGGTGCTTCTCTGTGTGGATGTGTGTATAGGTATGTTTGTTTAGGTGTGGGGCATGTGTGTGCTTGTCTGTGCTGTACATGTGTGTATAGGTGATTGAGTGGGAGTGTATGGGCTTCTTTGTGTGTGTCTGTGATTGTTTGTGGAGGAAGTATGTGTGCTTTTTTCTGTAGTTGGGGAGTGTTTTGTCAGTGTCTGTGTGTTTGTGTGTGTTTGTGTTTGTGTGTGTGTGTGTGTGTGCGTGTGATCTGCCAGGGTCACTGTGTGGGGTGCTGGTTCTTTCTTCTACCGTGGTTCCTGAGGACTGAGAGGTCTTTAGGCTTATAAGGCAACTGCCTCGACCTGCAGATCCATCTTGCTGACCCACCACACATGTTAATATCAGACACATGAATGGAGACTAGGCCTGGGCCACTGCATCCAGCAAGGCTGCACAGCACAGGGGAACTTTCTGAGGCCCAGTGTAGAAAAGGGCAGAGAGCACCATATTGTCTCTGCAGACTCAGCAGAGGCAGAGACTGCCAAGGAACTCAGAGATAGCTCTTCTAGGAAGGGGAGGAAGCTCATGTGTGTCCAGGCATAGAGGGAAGAGGGGAAGGTGTGGGGTGTCTTTCCTGACAAACACATGGATCTGCTCCACAGTGAAAGGAGAAGGCATTGGGCCCATGAGAAAGGTAAGAGGCAAAGATGGCGGCAAGTCCTTTCATCTGAGTGGGATCCCTAGGGTCCACATGGTTCACTGAGAGAACCAGCTCCAGCCAATATCCTCTGACCTAGAGACCCACACACGCCGACTCCCACACAGAGAGCACAATCTCACACACTAGGGAATAAAAACGTGCGTGAGCTTCTGTGCCAATGGCAAGTATGTTATGGGAGAAAGAAATACAACTTGTTAGTGCAGAGTGACTTCTCCTCCATCAGAGTACACATGGCCATGGCTGTGTGGAGACAGAGGAAGTGTCTTTGTCTCAGTGTTCCCAGTGTCCCGAAACCACATTATTAGAAATAAAGTCTCATTTTAATATTTGTATGCTCTGCCTTTATTTGACAAGCTTGAAGGTGTTTTATAATCTCATTTGAGTAAGGAATTCAAGGTAGAAATTGAGGGTCCATCGTTTTCCAGTACCGATTGTGGGATGGTGTTTTCAAACCCAGCTCTCAAGAAATTCTAGCTACACACAGATACACACAGAGACAGTCCCTGTATGCTTACAAAGTCCAGTTTTGGTGCATTAACATTTCAAGAGTTTCAGGCCATAATTGAACTTACTGAAGCAGTAGAAATTTTCCAGAAACACAGAGATCCAAAAGTGACCTTGTAGAGAGACCCAGTGGTCTATCCTGAAGATTTACTTTGTCTTTTGTGTTTGTTTCAATTGTTTCTTTAGACAGGGTCTTTCTGTTTAGAGCCCTGCCTGGCTGTCCTGGAACTCACTGTGGAGAGCAAGCTGACCCGGAACTCACAGAGATCCCCTGGCCCTGCCTTGGCCCCTGTCCCTTCCCCTGCCTCTGCTTCTCTAGTGCTGGGTTGCATTATCAATTCTTGATATTGTTGCGTGCATATGAAAGGCATGGGCCCACACCCAGTGTTTTTGAGGCAGGGTTCATCTGTGTGAGCTTGCAGACCTGCAACTCACTCTGTAGACCAGGCTGGCCTCCAACTCAGAGATCTGCCTAGCTCTGCCTCCTGAGTGATGGGATTAAAGGTGTGTGCCAACACTGCCCAGCAGAAAGAGCACCTCTGACATGGGGGCTGTTTACACCCAAAGGAGGTTGGGCGGGGTCAAGTGAGGTGAAGACCAGTGATAGGTGTCAGACTGCAGTGGGTGGGCAAGCCCAGAGTACAGCAGGGACCTTCTTGGGTAGGAAAGAGGAAGGCTCAGACTCCAGCTCCACAGGAGGTGAAAGTCCCACAGGAGACAGCTTCTCTCTGGTGCTGGATTGTCTTCAGTCAGCTCTCAATCACTGGCTGTAGGTAAGTCACCTGTGGATCTCTTCACAGCTTTGGAATAGATGTTCTTCTGAGAAAATGACTCATGCTAAAGTCTCCTAAGATTCAATACCTCTACTTAGCATTAGAAAATTAGGCTTTACTGTTTTTCAAGAGACATGGTTTCTCTATGTAGCTTGGATCCCAACACATTGATTTGCTTGCTTCTGGCTCCTGAGTGCAGCTATTAAAGCTGTATACCATCATCCCTGCTCTCAGGGTAATGTTTGTATTTATTTTGGGTTTCTTTGGGGGTTTTGTTGTTGTTTGTTTGTTTGTTTGTTTGTTGTTTCTTTGGGTTTTTTTTTTTTTCAAGACGTGGTTTCTCTGTGTAGACTTGGCTGTTCTGAACTGGCTTTGCAGACCAGCCTGGCCTGGAACTCACAGAGATCTGCCTGCCCAATCAAATACAGGTAAAAAGAAGCAGACATTTGGACCCTAGGTGGAAAGGCATGCTTTAGAATAATTGAATCTTAGTGAAAATTAAGAGCTTGGAAGGTGGTAGTTGGAAGGTCAGGAGTTCAAGGTCATGCTAGGCTCTGCACTAAGTCTGAGATGAACAAACTTAGTGATACCTGAGAAATAATGTGTTTAGTCCTTCACCTGGAGGAACGAATGGATTGATGTTAAAATGAAGTTGAGAAACAACACACAAAGGAGTAAACTGACAGTCACAGCAGAATACTAACACCAGCAGGGACCAGCATAGGGAGGAAGGCCCTGACCCCAGGAAAGATGGTTAGAAGTGGAAGAGACAGGACAAGAACACACGAACAAACCAAAGTCCCGAGCACCATGATGCATGAGCATTATTGGTGACATAACTGTGCACAGTAATAGTTTCAGGCCATATAGGAATATTTTGAAACTCTGGAACTTTTCTACAGGTAGAGATACCCAAAACGGATCTAGTAGTGTTCCACCACATAGGATTCCTTTGTCTTTTTTATTTTCATAATTTATTTGATTTTATTTTATGTGTATTGGTGTGAGGGTGTCAGATTCCTTAGCAGTGGAGTTCCAGACAGTTGTGAGCTGCCATATGGGTGTTAGGAACTAAACTTGAGACCTTTGGAAGAATAGACGGTGCTCTTAACTATGGAGCCATCTCTCCACACCAGGATTCCTTTCCCTTTGTTTGTTTGTTTATTGGTTTGTTTTGGACAGGGTTTATGTGTGTGAGTGTGTGGAAAGCTCCAGAAGTCCTATAACTCAGTTTCGAGAGAATGTTAAGCTCAAACTCAGAGATTCCCCTGTCGCTGCCTCTGATTTCCTAGTGCTGGGGTTAAAGGTGTGTGCCAGGGAGCCCTGCTGGCTTTGCCATCTCAGTATTGTCTGTCAGGTTGTTTCTCGGGGGGAAAAACTGTGCTCAATACTGAGTCTATAACAGTTAAAATTTCTGTATTCCCATACTGATAAAATCTTGACAGTATTGCATGCATATAAAAAGTCACTAGCCCACACCCAGTGTTTTTGAGGCAGGGTTTATCTGTGTGAGCTTGCTGACCTGCAACTCACTCTATAGACCAGGCTGTCCTTGAACTCAGAGATCTGCCTAGCTCTGCCTCCTGAGTGATGGGATTAAAGGTGTCTGCCAACACTGCCCAGCAGACAGAGCACCTCTGACATGGGGGCTGTTTACATCCAAAGGAGGTTGGGCGGGGTCAAGTGAGGTGAAGACCTGTGATAGGTGTCAGACTGCAGTGGGTGGGCAAGGCGAGATTAAGGCAGGGACTTCTTGGGTATGAAAGAGGGAGGCTCAGACTCCAG
This sequence comes from Meriones unguiculatus, assembly GCF_030254825.1. Lineage (NCBI taxonomy): Eukaryota > Metazoa > Chordata > Mammalia > Rodentia > Muridae > Meriones > Meriones unguiculatus. The sequence goes on from NC_083349.1 coordinate 154,585,579, forward strand.
CTCCACATGAGGTGAAAGTCCCACAGGAGACAGCTTCTCTCTGGTGCTGGATTGTCTTCAGTCAGCTCTCAATCACTGGCTGTAGGTAAGTCACAGCTTTTGAAGAGTTGTTCTTCTGAGAAAATGAATAGTCAGACAGTTCTGACGGTTCAATCTTCTACTTAGCATTAGAAAACACTGGTCAATTTTAGGCTTTCCTGTGTCAGTTTTAGCTGAGATTTGACTGTGTGCCCTCCTCATGGGGATGTAATTAGACCTGAGTGTCACTGGGTAGCCACAGGAGAAGACCTGGGACGTGGGCTTGAGTAACAGAAAGACTTTATTAGCCGGCCGGGGCTTTGCTGGTTGTTTTCGATCGATTCCTGTGTGCCCTGAGACTTTCTCAAGGGAGCTTCTTTTGGGGGGACTTGGAGTGGGGGAGGGGTTTTTGAGACAAGAGTTTCTCTGTAGCTCTGGCTGTACTTGAGCTCATTCTAGTACAGCAGACTGGCCCCAACCCAGACAGGTTCCTGCCTCTGCCTCTCAAGGGCTGGGACTAGAGGTCTGTCCCACCAACCCCTGTCTGTCAGAGTTCTGTCCAGGTGTTCTCAGGAGGAAGGCCTTAACCGAGTTGGCGGGTGCTGTGATCCAGAGGTAGCTTGTTTGGGTTTTCTGCCGTTAGACTCACAACAACCTTTTTTTATTGTTCTTGTAAAGGTGTTTTTGTTTGGAGGTTGGAGAAGAGAAGGGTCTTACTACACAGGTGAGGGTCTGCTCAGACTTTCGATTCTTCGGAGGGTCATATTTCCTTTCAAACTTTCTCTTGCCCGCCAGGAAAGCACAGCATTTTAGGAAGGAGAGAAGAAGACATTAAAGGGCTTCAGGACAGTGGAGAGAGTGAGGAAAATACCACAGGAAAGCAGGAAAAAGAAGAAAACTCCCACCCAGAGACAGAAAGAGCCCTCCTGAAGGGCCCAGGGACTCAGAGCAAGCAAGCCCCCAGGCTGCTGTCGCCATGACATCTGAGCAGGCTGACGCCAAGAGCCCAGGCTGTGGCATCATGACCTTCTGCCCCAGCATGGAAGAATTTTCCGATTTCAACAAATACATTGCCTACATGGAGTCCCAAGGGGCACACCGAGCCGGCGTGGCCAAGGTCATCCCGCCCAAGGAGTGGAGAGCCAGGCAGTCTTATGAGGATGTCACGGATCTCCTGATAGGCACGCCCCTGCAGCAAGTGGTCTCTGGGAAGGCGGGTGTGTTCACCCAGTACCATAGGAAGAAGAAAGCCATGACGGTCGGGCAGTACCGGGAGCTGGCCCACAGCCCAAGGCACGCGACCCCGCGCCACCTGAGTTTTGACGATCTGGAGAGAACATACTGGAAGAGTCGCTTCTTCGGGTCACCGATCTACGGGGCGGATGTCAGCGGCTCCCTGTTTGATGAGAACACTCGGCACTGGAACGTCGGACACCTGGGGAGCATTCTGGATCTCCTGAGGCAGGAAAGCGGCCTGGTGATCGAGGGCGTCAACACGCCCTACCTGTACTTTGGCATGTGGAAGACCGCGTTTGCGTGGCACACGGAGGACATGGACCTGTACAGCATCAACTACCTGCACTTTGGGCAGCCCAAGACGTGGTATGCTGTGCCCCCTGAGCATGGCCAGCGCCTGGAGCTCCTGGCCAGGGACCTCTTCCCTGCCAGCTCCCGGGGCTGCCAGGCCTTCCTGAGGCACAAGGTGGCGCTCATCTCGCCCACCGTGCTCAGGGAGAATGGCATCCCCTTTGGCCGCATGACCCAGGAGGCTGGCGAGTTCATGGTCACTTTTCCCTATGGCTACCACGCCGGCTTCAACCACGGCTTCAACTGTGCGGAGGCCATCAACTTCGCCACCCCGCGGTGGATCGACTACGGCAAGGTGGCGTCTCAGTGCAGCTGTGGGGGGGCTCGGGTGAGCTTCTCCATGGACGCCTTTGTGCGCATCCTACAGCCAGAGCGGTATGACCTGTGGAAACGGAGCCAAGACCAGGCAGTCGTGCAGCACCTGAAGCCCGCCCCGTGCCCCAGGCAGGAACCGACACTTGGCCCCTCCACGCTGGCTCCGGGCACATCCACTCTCACCCCGCAGCATCCCCACGCGGGACCCATCAGGAGGCCGGTGCTCAGGGTCCACAACAGCTGTCCTTACACAAAGGTGCACTCCCAGTCCCCAGGCCTGTCTACAGCCAAGCTTTGGGTTCCCCCTTTACTGCGCCTGGGAGAAGCGTCTCCAAGCAAGCTTCTGGAGCCTCCAGGATCCTCGTGGATACCGCTGACGTCCTCCATAGCCGTAGATGCTTCCCAGCCTTACAGAAGCTTGGAGAGTACCAGTAATGTCTCCCTGCCTCTCACCACGATCGACTTGAACTAGGTACAGACACATTCACCTGCTTCTGAGGCCCTTGGGCCACCAGGGGACCCTCCCAATCTTCGGAACGAACAGCTGTCCAGGTGTTGAGACATAAGCTGTACTTTGGATCTCGGGATTGAGTCGCCTTTCCATGCATGGTGTCTCCTTCAGAAGTCCTGCAAAAGTTAGATCTGCAACGTCTTGTGCTGCTGCAGCGAGAGAATGGATTCCTGTACCAACTTTGCTGGCACGGTTGGGGGTTTTTCTAGTTCCCATGGATTCTGGGGATTGGACGCCCCTCCCATCTCACTCCCCTATGGATTCCCTCAGGACTGAGTCCTCCTCATGGTACTCTACAGTGAGGCCACACACCTGCTATGACAGGAAGCACCCAGCAGGGGGCCTCACAGGCGACTGCACCAGACTGAGCCTCCAGGCTGCAAAACCTGGAGACAAAGGAACCTTCAAGGGGTTTCTCCCTTGGGTATCTTGCCATACACCAGGGCTGGGTCTCACTCAACTGAGACATGACACAGTTCTGAGGGTGCCTGATGCTTTCTCCTGCCCTGACAGTTGAGCCTCTGTGGGACCAGTGATGTGAACCTCTCAGGAATGGGACACCACAGGGAGAGAGAGCAAGCAGGTTTTGGGTCTTCTCAGCTCACTTCCAGACTGGCACGTGCCTGTGACCAAATTGTATGACAGTGTGTTCAGAGCACCTAGGAATCACCATCATCAGAGCACCAGAAACCACCTGTAGGCGAGCTCCAGATGAAGACACTGATTGTGAACTTCCCCACCTAGAAGCAAGGAGGAAGGAGAGACTGAGGCTTAGACTGCTCCCTCTCTACCTTCCAGGCCTTTGTCATTCTACCCTAACTGTGTCGTGGTCTCTGGGGGTGCCAGAGAATATGCAGTGTGGGAGGTTGAGAGAAGGCTGGGGACTCCCTCTGGGTGGCTCTGAGTTCTCTATTGTCCAGGCTAGCCAAACAGACTCTTCAGGACAGGTGCTTTCCTGTTAGACACCCCTTGCCCGTGCTCTGTGTGTGGACCCAATAAAGATATCAGTTCTCTAAGTCGCAGTGTGCCCAAAATACTTTGGTTTCTATTTGGGGTGCTCTGAAGGAGGGTTGAGGTGCATGTGTCCCGAGGACAGGGGTTCCCCAAGGAATCCCTACCTCAGACTAAATGCCACAGACATTCCTTTTGTCCCTGTGAAATAACAGCCACTTCCCCCATGATGCTGTGTGCCAGCCCCCACCATCCCATGAGCCAACACTGGCTGATGCTGAGACCGTGAGCTAGAGAGTGAGCTAAGTCCAAGTACCACCTGGGCCTCTGAGTCATTCACCCTGGCTACCTGGAGACAGTGCTCAGCCTCTGTTGGTCTGGGGCTCATCCCATGTGGGTGTGTTCATGTACAATGGATGGAAGGAAGAACAAAGATAAGCTGACCCTGGCCGGAGGGTCTCAGGGAAGAGCCCCACAGGGCTGCATCCCCACACCTTCCCCCCACAGCACTGCCCATCAGACACTGGAAGTAGTCATCTGCTGAGCCTCAGAGAGGCTCAGGGAGAACTGGTGACGGCTGATCCCTAATAAGCTGTGCCTTAAACGTACATAGGAAAGCTATGAATTGTGATATTGGAGCATAGTTTGAAATCAGAAGGGTTGTTCTGGAGATCTGCCCAACATTTCAGATGATTTAGTGTCAGAGAAGACAGATTTGAATCCCAAGGATCCTAGAGTCCATGATAGAACGTTCAAAATGAACACACACACACACACATACACAGACCACAGACAAACAAACAAACAGGACCTCAAACAAAACATGATGGTCAGATTGCAAGGCCAGCTTGGAGTGTGGTCTGCAGAATTAATTCCTGGTGTTTGACTGAGGAGGGTACATGTGTTAGTGTGTGTGCTGGTGTGTGGGTGTCTGTGTGTGTGTTTTTTGCTGGGGGGGGAGTTGTGTGTTAATTTGTGAGTGTTTGTGTGTGTGTTTATGTGTGAGGGAGGGTGTGTGGTTGTTTGTGTGAGGGCAGTGTGGTGCTTCTCTGTGTGGATGTGTGTATAGGTATGTTTGTTTAGGTGTGGGGCATGTGTGTGCTTGTCTGTGCTGTACATGTGTGTATAGGTGATTGAGTGGGAGTGTATGGGCTTCTTTGTGTGTGTCTGTGATTGTTTGTGGAGGAAGTATGTGTGCTTTTTTCTGTAGTTGGGGAGTGTTTTGTCAGTGTCTGTGTGTTTGTGTGTGTTTGTGTTTGTGTGTGTGTGTGTGTGTGTGTGCGTGTGATCTGCCAGGGTCACTGTGTGGGGTGCTGGTTCTTTCTTCTACCGTGGTTCCTGAGGACTGAGAGGTCTTTAGGCTTATAAGGCAACTGCCTCGACCTGCAGATCCATCTTGCTGACCCACCACACATGTTAATATCAGACACATGAATGGAGACTAGGCCTGGGCCACTGCATCCAGCAAGGCTGCACAGCACAGGGGAACTTTCTGAGGCCCAGTGTAGAAAAGGGCAGAGAGCACCATATTGTCTCTGCAGACTCAGCAGAGGCAGAGACTGCCAAGGAACTCAGAGATAGCTCTTCTAGGAAGGGGAGGAAGCTCATGTGTGTCCAGGCATAGAGGGAAGAGGGGAAGGTGTGGGGTGTCTTTCCTGACAAACACATGGATCTGCTCCACAGTGAAAGGAGAAGGCATTGGGCCCATGAGAAAGGTAAGAGGCAAAGATGGCGGCAAGTCCTTTCATCTGAGTGGGATCCCTAGGGTCCACATGGTTCACTGAGAGAACCAGCTCCAGCCAATATCCTCTGACCTAGAGACCCACACACGCCGACTCCCACACAGAGAGCACAATCTCACACACTAGGGAATAAAAACGTGCGTGAGCTTCTGTGCCAATGGCAAGTATGTTATGGGAGAAAGAAATACAACTTGTTAGTGCAGAGTGACTTCTCCTCCATCAGAGTACACATGGCCATGGCTGTGTGGAGACAGAGGAAGTGTCTTTGTCTCAGTGTTCCCAGTGTCCCGAAACCACATTATTAGAAATAAAGTCTCATTTTAATATTTGTATGCTCTGCCTTTATTTGACAAGCTTGAAGGTGTTTTATAATCTCATTTGAGTAAGGAATTCAAGGTAGAAATTGAGGGTCCATCGTTTTCCAGTACCGATTGTGGGATGGTGTTTTCAAACCCAGCTCTCAAGAAATTCTAGCTACACACAGATACACACAGAGACAGTCCCTGTATGCTTACAAAGTCCAGTTTTGGTGCATTAACATTTCAAGAGTTTCAGGCCATAATTGAACTTACTGAAGCAGTAGAAATTTTCCAGAAACACAGAGATCCAAAAGTGACCTTGTAGAGAGACCCAGCGGTCTATCCTGAAGATTTACTTTGTCTTTTGTGTTTGTTTCAATTGTTTCTTTAGACAGGGTCTTTCTGTTTAGAGCCCTGCCTGGCTGTCCTGGAACTCACTGTGGAGAGCAAGCTGACCCGGAACTCACAGAGATCCCCTGGCCCTGCCTTGGCCCCTGTCCCTTCCCCTGCCTCTGCTTCTCTAGTGCTGGGTTGCATTATCAATTCTTGATATTGTTGCGTGCATATGAAAGGCATGGGCCCACACCCAGTGTTTTTGAGGCAGGGTTCATCTGTGTGAGCTTGCAGACCTGCAACTCACTCTGTAGACCAGGCTGGCCTCCAACTCAGAGATCTGCCTAGCTCTGCCTCCTGAGTGATGGGATTAAAGGTGTGTGCCAACACTGCCCAGCAGAAAGAGCACCTCTGACATGGGGGCTGTTTACACCCAAAGGAGGTTGGGCGGGGTCAAGTGAGGTGAAGACCAGTGATAGGTGTCAGACTGCAGTGGGTGGGCAAGCCCAGAGTACAGCAGGGACCTTCTTGGGTAGGAAAGAGGAAGGCTCAGACTCCAGCTCCACAGGAGGTGAAAGTCCCACAGGAGACAGCTTCTCTCTGGTGCTGGATTGTCTTCAGTCAGCTCTCAATCACTGGCTGTAGGTAAGTCACCTGTGGATCTCTTCACAGCTTTGGAATAGATGTTCTTCTGAGAAAATGACTCATGCTAAAGTCTCCTAAGATTCAATACCTCTACTTAGCATTAGAAAATTAGGCTTTACTGTTTTTCAAGAGACATGGTTTCTCTATGTAGCTTGGATCCCAACACATTGATTTGCTTGCTTCTGGCTCCTGAGTGCAGCTATTAAAGCTGTATACCATCATCCCTGCTCTCAGGGTAATGTTTGTATTTATTTTGGGTTTCTTTGGGGGTTTTGTTGTTGTTTGTTTGTTTGTTTGTTTGTTGTTTCTTTGGGTTTTTTTTTTTTTCAAGACGTGGTTTCTCTGTGTAGACTTGGCTGTTCTGAACTGGCTTTGCAGACCAGCCTGGCCTGGAACTCACAGAGATCTGCCTGCCCAATCAAATACAGGTAAAAAGAAGCAGACATTTGGACCCTAGGTGGAAAGGCATGCTTTAGAATAATTGAATCTTAGTGAAAATTAAGAGCTTGGAAGGTGGTAGTTGGAAGGTCAGGAGTTCAAGGTCATGCTAGGCTCTGCACTAAGTCTGAGATGAACAAACTTAGTGATACCTGAGAAATAATGTGTTTAGTCCTTCACCTGGAGGAACGAATGGATTGATGTTAAAATGAAGTTGAGAAACAACACACAAAGGAGTAAACTGACAGTCACAGCAGAATACTAACACCAGCAGGGACCAGCATAGGGAGGAAGGCCCTGACCCCAGGAAAGATGGTTAGAAGTGGAAGAGACAGGACAAGAACACACGAACAAACCAAAGTCCCGAGCACCATGATGCATGAGCATTATTGGTGACATAACTGTGCACAGTAATAGTTTCAGGCCATATAGGAATATTTTGAAACTCTGGAACTTTTCTACAGGTAGAGATACCCAAAACGGATCTAGTAGTGTTCCACCACATAGGATTCCTTTGTCTTTTTTATTTTCATAATTTATTTGATTTTATTTTATGTGTATTGGTGTGAGGGTGTCAGATTCCTTAGCAGTGGAGTTCCAGACAGTTGTGAGCTGCCATATGGGTGTTAGGAACTAAACTTGAGACCTTTGGAAGAATAGACGGTGCTCTTAACTATGGAGCCATCTCTCCACACCAGGATTCCTTTCCCTTTGTTTGTTTGTTTATTGGTTTGTTTTGGACAGGGTTTATGTGTGTGAGTGTGTGGAAAGCTCCAGAAGTCCTATAACTCAGTTTCGAGAGAATGTTAAGCTCAAACTCAGAGATTCCCCTGTCGCTGCCTCTGATTTCCTAGTGCTGGGGTTAAAGGTGTGTGCCAGGGAGCCCTGCTGGCTTTGCCATCTCAGTATTGTCTGTCAGGTTGTTTCTCGGGGGGAAAAACTGTGCTCAATACTGAGTCTATAACAGTTAAAATTTCTGTATTCCCATACTGATAAAATCTTGACAGTATTGCATGCATATAAAAAGTCACTAGCCCACACCCAGTGTTTTTGAGGCAGGGTTTATCTGTGTGAGCTTGCTGACCTGCAACTCACTCTATAGACCAGGCTGTCCTTGAACTCAGAGATCTGCCTAGCTCTGCCTCCTGAGTGATGGGATTAAAGGTGTCTGCCAACACTGCCCAGCAGACAGAGCACCTCTGACATGGGGGCTGTTTACATCCAAAGGAGGTTGGGCGGGGTCAAGTGAGGTGAAGACCTGTGATAGGTGTCAGACTGCAGTGGGTGGGCAAGGCGAGATTAAGGCAGGGACTTCTTGGGTATGAAAGAGGGAGGCTCAGACTCCAGCTCCACATGAGGTGAAAGTCCCACAGGAGACAGCTTCTCTCTGGTGCTGGATTGTCTTCAGTCAGCTCTCAATCACTGGCTGTAGGTAAGTCACAGCTTTTGAAGAGTTGTTCTTCTGAGAAAATGAATAGTCAGACAGTTCTGACGGTTCAATCTTCTACTTAGCATTAGAAAACACTGGTCAATTTTAGGCTTTCCTGTGTCAGTTTTAGCTGAGATTTGACTGTGTGCCCTCCTCATGGGGATGTAATTAGACCTGAGTGTCACTGGGTAGCCACAGGAGAAGACCTGGGACGTGGGCTTGAGTAACAGAAAGACTTTATTAGCCGGCCGGGGCTTTGCTGGTTGTTTTCGATCGATTCCTGTGTGCCCTGAGACTTTCTCAAGGGAGCTTCTTTTGGGGGGACTTGGAGTGGGGGAGGGGTTTTTGAGACAAGAGTTTCTCTGTAGCTCTGGCTGTACTTGAGCTCATTCTAGTACAGCAGACTGGCCCCAACCCAGACAGGTTCCTGCCTCTGCCTCTCAAGGGCTGGGACTAGAGGTCTGTCCCACCAACCCCTGTCTGTCAGAGTTCTGTCCAGGTGTTCTCAGGAGGAAGGCCTTAACCGAGTTGGCGGGTGCTGTGATCCAGAGGTAGCTTGTTTGGGTTTTCTGCCGTTAGACTCACAACAACCTTTTTTTATTGTTCTTGTAAAGGTGTTTTTGTTTGGAGGTTGGAGAAGAGAAGGGTCTTACTACACAGGTGAGGGTCTGCTCAGACTTTCGATTCTTCGGAGGGTCATATTTCCTTTCAAACTTTCTCTTGCCCGCCAGGAAAGCACAGCATTTTAGGAAGGAGAGAAGAAGACATTAAAGGGCTTCAGGACAGTGGAGAGAGTGAGGAAAATACCACAGGAAAGCAGGAAAAAGAAGAAAACTCCCACCCAGAGACAGAAAGAGCCCTCCTGAAGGGCCCAGGGACTCAGAGCAAGCAAGCCCCCAGGCTGCTGTCGCCATGACATCTGAGCAGGCTGACGCCAAGAGCCCAGGCTGTGGCATCATGACCTTCTGCCCCAGCATGGAAGAATTTTCCGATTTCAACAAATACATTGCCTACATGGAGTCCCAAGGGGCACACCGAGCCGGCGTGGCCAAGGTCATCCCGCCCAAGGAGTGGAGAGCCAGGCAGTCTTATGAGGATGTCACGGATCTCCTGATAGGCACGCCCCTGCAGCAAGTGGTCTCTGGGAAGGCGGGTGTGTTCACCCAGTACCATAGGAAGAAGAAAGCCATGACGGTCGGGCAGTACCGGGAGCTGGCCCACAGCCCAAGGCACGCGACCCCGCGCCACCTGAGTTTTGACGATCTGGAGAGAACATACTGGAAGAGTCGCTTCTTCGGGTCACCGATCTACGGGGCGGATGTCAGCGGCTCCCTGTTTGATGAGAACACTCGGCACTGGAACGTCGGACACCTGGGGAGCATTCTGGATCTCCTGAGGCAGGAAAGCGGCCTGGTGATCGAGGGCGTCAACACGCCCTACCTGTACTTTGGCATGTGGAAGACCGCGTTTGCGTGGCACACGGAGGACATGGACCTGTACAGCATCAACTACCTGCACTTTGGGCAGCCCAAGACGTGGTATGCTGTGCCCCCTGAGCATGGCCAGCGCCTGGAGCTCCTGGCCAGGGACCTCTTCCCTGCCAGCTCCCGGGGCTGCCAGGCCTTCCTGAGGCACAAGGTGGCGCTCATCTCGCCCACCGTGCTCAGGGAGAATGGCATCCCCTTTGGCCGCATGACCCAGGAGGCTGGCGAGTTCATGGTCACTTTTCCCTATGGCTACCACGCCGGCTTCAACCACGGCTTCAACTGTGCGGAGGCCATCAACTTCGCCACCCCGCGGTGGATCGACTACGGCAAGGTGGCGTCTCAGTGCAGCTGTGGGGGGGCTCGGGTGAGCTTCTCCATGGACGCCTTTGTGCGCATCCTACAGCCAGAGCGGTATGACCTGTGGAAACGGAGCCAAGACCAGGCAGTCGTGCAGCACCTGAAGCCCGCCCCGTGCCCCAGGCAGGAACCGACACTTGGCCCCTCCACGCTGGCTCCGGGCACATCCACTCTCACCCCGCAGCATCCCCACGCGGGACCCATCAGGAGGCCGGTGCTCAGGGTCCACAACAGCTGTCCTTACACAAAGGTGCACTCCCAGTCCCCAGGCCTGTCTACAGCCAAGCTTTGGGTTCCCCCTTTATTGCGCCTGGGAGAAGCGTCTCCAAGCAAGCTTCTGGAGCCTCCAGGATCCTCGTGGATACCGCTGACGTCCTCCATAGCCGTAGATGCTTCCCAGCCTTACAGAAGCTTGGAGAGTACCAGTAATGTCTCCCTGCCTCTCACCACGATCGACTTGAACTAGGTACAGACACATTCACCTGCTTCTGAGGCCCTTGGGCCACCAGGGGACCCTCCCAATCTTCGGAACGAACAGCTGTCCAGGTGTTGAGACATAAGCTGTACTTTGGATCTCGGGATTGAGTCGCCTTTCCATGCATGGTGTCTCCTTCAGAAGTCCTGCAAAAGTTAGATCTGCAACGTCTTGTGCTGCTGCAGCGAGAGAATGGATTCCTGTACCAACTTTGCTGGCACGGTTGGGGGTTTTTCTAGTTCCCATGGATTCTGGGGATTGGACGCCCCTCCCATCTCACTCCCCTATGGATTCCCTCAGGACTGAGTCCTCCTCATGGTACTCTACAGTGAGGCCACACACCTGCTATGACAGGAAGCACCCAGCAGGGGGCCTCACAGGCGACTGCACCAGACTGAGCCTCCAGGCTGCAAAACCTGGAGACAAAGGAACCTTCAAGGGGTTTCTCCCTTGGGTATCTTGCCATACACCAGGGCTGGGTCTCACTCAACTGAGACATGACACAGTTCTGAGGGTGCCTGATGCTTTCTCCTGCCCTGACAGTTGAGCCTCTGTGGGACCAGTGATGTGAACCTCTCAGGAATGGGACACCACAGGGAGAGAGAGCAAGCAGGTTTTGGGTCTTCTCAGCTCACTTCCAGACTGGCACGTGCCTGTGACCAAATTGTATGTCAGTGTGTTCAGAGCACCTAGGAATCACCGTCATCAGAGCACCAGAAACCACCTGCAGGCGAGCTCCAGATGAAGACACTGATTGTGAACTTCCCCGCCTAGAAGCAAGTAGGAAGGAGAGACTGAGGCTTAGTTAGACTGCTCCCTCCTGTACCTTCCAGGCCTTTGTCATTCTACCCTAACTGTGTCGTGGTCTCTGGGCGTGCCAGAGAATATGCAGTGTGGGAGGTTGAGAGAAGGCTGGGGACTCCCTCTGGGTGGTTCTGAGTTCTCTATTGTCCAGGCTAGCGGGACAGACTCTTCAGGACAGGTGCTTTCCTGTTAGACACCCCTTGCCCGTGCTCTGTATGTGGACCCAATAAAGATATCAGTTCTCTAAGTCGCAGTGTGCCCAAAATACTTTGGTTTCTATTTGGGGTGCTTTGAAGGAGGGTTGAGGTGTATGTGTCCCGAGGACAGGGGTTCCCCAAGGAATCCCTACCTCAGACTAAATGCCACAGACATTCCTTTTGTCCCTGTGACATAACAGCCACTTCCCCCCATGATGCTGTGTGCCAGCCCCCACCATCCCATGAGCCAACACTGGCTGATGCTGAGACCGTGAGCTAGAGAGTGAGCTAAGTCCAAGTACCACCTGGGCCTCTGAGTCATTCACCCTGGCTACCTGGAGACAGTGCTGAGCCTTTGTTGGTCTGGGGCTCATCCCATGTGGGTGTGTTCATGTACAATGGATGGAAGGAAGAACAAAGATAAGCTGACCCTGGCCGGAGGGTCTCAGGGAAGAGCCCCACAGGGCTGCATCCCCACACCTTCCCCCCACAGCACTGCCCATCAGACACTGGAAGTAGTCATCTGCTGAGCCTCAGAGAGGCTCAGGGAGAACTGGTGACGGCTGATCCCTAATAAGCTGTGCCTTAAACGTACATAGGAAAGCTATGAATTGTGATATTGGAGCATAGTTTGAAATCAGAAGTGTTGTTCTGGAGATCTGCCCAACATTTCAGATGACTTAGTGTCAGAGAAGACAGATTTGAATCCCAAGGATCCTAGAGTCCATGATAGAACGTTCAAAATGAACACACACACACACACACACACACATACACAGACCACAGACAAACAAACAAACAGGACCTAAAACAAAACATGATGGTCAGATCGCAAGGCCAGCTTGGAGTGTGGTCTGCAGAATTAATTCCTGGTGTTTGACTGAGGAGGGTACATGTGTTAGTGTGTGTGCTGGTGTGTGGGTGTCTGTGAGTGTGTTTTTCGCGGGGGGGGGACTTGTGTGCTAATTTATGAGTGTTTGTGTGTGTGTTTATGTGTGAGGGAGGGTGTGTGGTTGTTTGTGTGAGGGCAGTGTGGTGCTTCTCTGTGTGGATGTGTGTATAGGTATGTTTGTTTAGGTGTGGGGCATGTGTGTGCTTGTCTGTGCTGTACATGTGTGTATCAGTGTTTGAGTGGGAGTGTATGGGCTTCTTTGTGTGTGTCTGTGTATGTGTGTAAAGGAAGTGTGTGTGCTTTTTTGTGTAGTTGGGGAGTGTTTTGTCAGTGTCTGTGTGTTTGTGTGTGTTTGTGTTTGTGTGTGTGTGTGTGTGCGTATGATCTGCCAGGGTCACTGTGTGGGGTGCTGGTTCTTTCTTCTACCATGGTTCCTGAGGACTGAGAGGTCTTTAGGCTTATAAGGCAACTGCCTCGACCTGTAGATCCATCTTGCTGACCCACCACACATGTTAATATCAGACACATGAATGGAGACTAGGCCTTGGCCACTGCATCCAGCAAGGCTGCACAGCACAGGGGAACTTTCTGAGGCCCAGTGTAGAAAAGGGCAGAGAGCACCATATTGTCTTTGCAGACCCAGCAGTGTAGAGACTGCCAAGGAACTCAGAGATAGCTCTTCTAGGAATGGTTGGAAGCTCATGTGTGTCCAGGCATAGAGGGAAGAGGGGAAGGTGTGGGGTGGCTTTCCTGACATACACATGGATCTGCTCCACAGTGAAATGAGAAGGCATTGGGCCGGTGAGAAAGGTAAGAGGCAAATATGGCACCAAGTCCTTTCATCTGAGTGGGATCCCTAGGGTCCACATGGTTCACTGAGAGAACCAGCTCCAGCCAATATCCTCTGACCTCCACACCCACACACCCCGACTCCCACACACACAGCACAATCTCACACACTAGGGAATGAAAACTCGCGTGAGCTTCTGTGCCAATGGCAAGTATGTTATGGGAGAAAGAAATACAACTTGTTAGTGCAGAGTGACTTCTCCTCCATCAGAGTACACATGGCCATTGCTGTGTGGACACAGAGGAAGTGTCATTGTCTCAGTGTTCCCAGTGTTCCAAACCACATTATTAGAAATAAAGTCTCATTTTAACATTTGTATGCTCTGCCTTTATTTGACAAGCTTGAATGTGTTTTATAATCTCATTTGAGTAAGGAATTCAAGGTATAAATTCAAGGTAGTCCATCGTTTTCCAGTACAGATTGTGTGATGGTATTTTCAAACCCAGCTCTCAAGAAATTCTAGCTACACACAGATATACACAGAGACAGTCCCTGTATGCTTACAGAGTCCAGACAGTTTTGGTGCATTAACATTTCAAGAGTTTCAGGCCATAATTGAACCTACTGAAGCAGTAGAAATTTTCCAGAAACACAGAGATCCAAAAGTGACCTTGTAGAGAGACCCAGTGGTCTATCCTGAAGATTTACTTTGGTTTTTGTGTTTGTTTCATTTGTTTCTTTAGACAGGATATTTCTGTGTAGAGCCCTGCCTGGCTGTCCTGGAACTCACTGTGTAGAGCAAGCTGACCCAGAACTCACAGAAACCCTGGCCCTGGCCCTGGCCCTGGCCTTGGCCCTTCCCTTTCCCCTGCCCCTTCCCCTTCCCCTGTCTCTGTCCCTGGCCCTGCTTTTCTAGTGCTGGGTTAAAGGTGTGTGCCAGGTCAGGTGCCTTTCTTGCTTTGCCATTCTTAATATTATCCTTCAGTTTGTTTCTCTGTGGAAAAACTGTGCTCAATACTGAGTCTATGACAGTTAAATTTTCTGGATGTCAATACTGAGAAAAAGTGATTTATACATACAAAAAGCCATATTTCCTTGCAGGTTTTCAAGGTTTTGTGGGTACAGCTGTTGGTTTATCTGTCCTGGAACTGGCTCTGTAGACCAGGCTGGCTTTGAACTCAGAGATCTGCCTAGCTCTGCCTCCTGAGTGCTGGGATTAAAGGTGTGTGCTACCACTGTCTGGCCAGAAGGTGACTTCTCAAATGGGCTATTTACATCAAAGGAAGTTGGGCGGGGTCAAGTGTGGTAAAGACCAGTGATAAGTGTCAGGCTGCAGTGGGTGGGCAAGCCCAGAGTACAGCAGGACCTTCTTGGGTATGAAAGAGGGAGGCTCAGACTCCAGCTCCACAGGAGGTGAAAGTCCCACAGGAGACAGCTTCTCTCTGGTGCTGGATTGTCTTCAGTCAGCTCTCAATCACTGGCTGTAGGGTAAGTCACCTGTGGCTCTCTTCACAGCTTTTGAAGAGTTGTTCTGAGAAAATTAGTCCTGTATAAGGTTCTGAAGATTCAATCATCTACTTAGCATTAGAAAATGCTTGTCTATCTTAGGCTTTACTATGTCAGTTTTATCTGAGATTTAGCTGTGTGCCCTCCTCACGGGGATGGATTTGGACCTGAGTGTCACTAGGTAGCCACAGGAGAAAAATCTTGGACAGGAGCTTGAGTAATAGAGCGACTTTATTGGCTGGCTGGAATTCTGCTGGTTGTTGTAGATCACTGTGTAGCCCTGAGATTTTCTCAAGTGAGTTTTTTATGCCATGATCACAAGACTCTAATGGACCACCAGGAGGTGACTCAATGCAGGAGCAGGAGAGTTTTATTACAAGATCAATCAAATTCAGGACCCAAGTCTCATTGATATGGTAGTAGAGAAGTGGGACCACAAGCCCTGGGTTAACAGGGCTTCTAAAGGGAAAAACTGAAAAGCAAGTGGTTTCCATGAGAGCAAGCAGGGGAGTTCATGCCTTGATGTTACAGGATTGGGTAAAAAGCCATAGGGCCAAGGTGACCTTCTACATAATCACAATTGCCATTCTTCTCAACTATATCTGGAACATTGGGGAGAATTTTCCCAAACAGTTCTCACTGAATATTGCCAGGGAGATTGTCTCTATTTTCTATCAAGTATTTATTCTGTGATGTTTTCTGGAGGCTTTTGCTAGGAGAGATTAACTTTGTTTTCTGCCAAGTGCACATTCTGTGCTATTTTCTGGTACCTGAGTTCAGCTCCTGGTCAAGATGGCTCCTCATTTCAAAATTGTGTCAACCAGGCTAACTTAAACTCTTCATTCTCCCATTTCCTTGTTCATAAAGAGGCCAATCTTCGGATCTTACAGTCCATGGTCAGCCTCAAACTGGTGGTAATGTTTTCACATTACCATCAACTGTATAGTCCCTAGTCTTTGCTTAATATATCCTAACAACTTGTTATTCGAGTGGTCCAAAAATGACCAAAAGCATTCTGCCCTTGAACTGTTATAATTCTGGCTTTGTACATCCGTATTGCAATACTAGTTCCTACTCCAGCTAAGCAGGTCCCCAAGATAATAGCTAATGTCAGGGAGCCCCCTTTGTCTTAGCATTTCAGCCTAATAGGTGGGATTTTTGACTGAAGGTCTCTTATTCTGAATTGATTTCAGTTCTGACAATAGGACCACTGGCATCAAGGGGCTAGGAAGGTTTAAATGCCAGTCAAACGCTGGGCAATGGGGCAGTCCTCAGAATCATCTGGTTAGTTGATCCACCTGAGGTGGCAGTAAGCAATCATGTCAGCTTCCAACAAGTTCAGATCTCAGCTTGCAGTCTCAACCAGCTGAAAATCTGCGGAGACAAATTCAAACTAGAAATTTGTCTAATAAATGGGGAAATTTCGAACTCCCAAAACCAAAGAAATAACTCATCTCAGGTCCATTTGAGCTATGTCAGATTCAGGTCTCATGACTTTTTGATTTCCTGAAACTCATGAATTTTTAATTTACAAAAGGAAATATATAAAAAGACTAAGAAAAATAATATATCAACAACATTTTGTGAATAACAGGTAAAACTGTATCCAATGGAATGAGTATCAATTCTTAGCTGTTTGTTCTGTAAGCTTTATAAACAATTTAAATGTATCCATGCTCTGAAACTTTAACTGTGGGTACAGCTGTTGGTAATCAGCCATCATGCCATTTCTTGTACACTGGAAAGTTAGGCAGAAGTACATTAATGGTATTAGTATTAAACTCTGGATGCTTGGACTTTCCCTAACAAAGCAACCAGAAGGAACGGGTTTTAAATATTCCTAAATCCTGTATCAAAGTCTACGTCAAAGATGGCAGGTATTCAAATATATATTTTGGAAAAATGTTCTTGGCGTGATGAGAAGCATCTCTAAATCTATTTTCAGAAGACAACCAAGAGAAAATTAAAATCTCGAGCTTGTGACTGGATAACAAGCAGTCAGTGTTTCATCAGCTTATCCCAATTCTATTATTCAATATTGTAACTCTGAATTTCTGAGATTTTATAACAATATAAGCATATCAGTAGCAGAGTAGGGGGAATATCTGAAATATTATCTTAAAATATTTATTTAGACCCTTTAATTTTTTACTAACTTTGAAACATTTTTCCAGATCTTTAAATAATAATTTTTTTAATTTTCATAACTTAAATTTTTATATCCTCAAATTTTATACAAATTCTATATCTTTTAATCCAGCTATTTATCATTAAACATAGACAATTAACATGAAGCCTGTAGGAAAGGCAAACCTGTTTGCCTTTTTAAATGACCTAGTACCTGGTAATTTTAACTAATTAATAAACTAACCAATTAACTAACAATGTATCTTATTATCTGCTCTTTAGCTGCAAGGCTACTATTAGCTTAGATTAGCCATCAATGTGATCAGAGACCTAAGAAGGATAAATTATGAGCTAAATAAAATACCAATCCATGTACCAATCAAAATGACAGTGACAACTAATCAGTCCATCACCCTAGGCAGTTGTCCCTGGCTCCTGTGGTCTTATGGCATCATGAGCAGAGGTTGCCCAATGACCAGGCACAGAAAATGAGAGACTGTTTCTGTGGAGAAATAGATGAGAGGATGACCTCACCTCACCCTTAGCAATGTGAAACATTGACTCACTAGGTGTCCACAGTTTTGTCCACAGTTTAGGCTGGGCCCTAGCAGTGGGCCAGTTGGGGCAGTCTTGCCCCATGGTTAGCATACCATAATCCAGAGTCACAGTCATCTGTTGTATCCCAATCTTCTTGGAGACCTTGGGGGAGCTACTGCCAGGATTTTGGGACTCTGTCATAAAAAGCTTAAATATGTTAAAATGCCATATTCATCGGATCTCTGACAAACGTGAGGGTCAACATATCTGAATTATTTTTTTTATCTATCTTTAATTATTTATTTTAAATTGCATCCTATAAAACAGAATACCATAATCTCCAATTCTGGCATATTCCTTAGGTAAATGGTTTGAAACCACATCTCTCCCAAATAGATTTACATAGGAAAATTTCATAGTTATCCATCCTGGGCTTAACTTTGAAAACATAAACAAAAGACTAAATAAAGCTCACTCTTGTAACCAACTGCAGACATTAGCATAACTTCAAACATCTTTCTGAACTAAAATCAAGGCAAAACTTTCAGTCAGATACAATACATAGAAGGGCTAGCAAATCTTGCTCATCCTATCATATTGCATTGAGACTGAACAGCAAAAAAGCTTAAAGGACAGAGAATTAAACACAGATGGCAACCTTAGCAGAGACGGACAACTCTTGCCATTTCAAACCTTTTGACCAGAAAGGAACAGCATTAAATCATTTATATAGGAACTGGCAACCAGGCATATATTTTATATAATAATTAACAATGACTTGAATATAACCCTGTACAACCCTGGGATAACATGGAGCTGCAATAAAGAACTTAATTTTCTTATGTTCTTTCTTATATTCATTTTTGCACTGAATAAACATCAGCCTTTTAAATGGAGAGCAGCATATTTTGCAGGGTTTTTTTTTTTTTTTAAATCATATTTGCAGGTGTAAAAAAACAAAGCAAGTACAGTTCATATCCTCTATAACATTCTATATACCTTCAGGTTAGGCTTTTCCCAGTTCCATTCTTCTGATTTAGCCAGACATTTCTCTTTCTTTTCAGACAACCTAAAAAATTTTTATTATATATGTATATATTGTTTTATTATATTATTCCATGGATTTTTATGCTCCTGACATGATACACTGTAAAACTGCAATTTTATTAATTGGCTCAAACAGTATGGCTTGGGTTCATCTGGTAAAATTAATAAATACCAAAGTCTGTTGTCCTCCCCCAAAGGATTGAGAAACTGTTCCAAATTCCCTGTTAGACTGCTCAAGGTCATTGTTTAAAATGCCTGATAAACTTTAAAATGTTTCATAGCCTTAAACATTTTTCAAAACCTGTTTTAGCAATATTAAAATAAACATAATTTTAGAAGAAATCTATTTTTGCAATATCAAAATAAAGTATCCTTTTTAGGAATGAAGTCACAAAGCATAACCATAATTTTAAAAGCCAAAACCAAATTTTATCAATGCAAACAATTCAGTGCTTTTAAAATCAATACCACGTGTATTATTTTGATGTTATAAACTTTGGCTGCCAGCAAGAAAAGTTCTTGTATACAAACACATGGAGGTGCAGTTTAATATTTTATATAAGCAGAGTTTTAAACCTTATTATTTTATAAACCCGGTCTTTAAGACAGGACAGAGGTTATGTAAAATGCCATATACTTAATAGCCAACAATCAGACATCAAGATATATAGAACATAGTAAACTTATATATTCAAAACCAGACAGACAAAACTTATTTTTACTTCTTTTAGCTGTAATTTCAAGGGAGAAACATCTTGCTACCTGTTGAATCCAATTTTTATGACCATAGAGGCTTGCAGCTTTCTTACCTGAGAAGCTGCTGTTGCCCCTTAAGAGCTGTCTGCTTGCACAGAAGCCTTTCTGCACAAAATCTTGCATTCCAAAGCAACCCAACTCCAGTAAGACCTCTGCCACCAGAGACCTGAGCCAGCAGAGACCAAAGCATTGGTAGGGCAAGACTTTGAATTTAACCTTTAAACATATTTAATAACTCTTAATTTATAACTAAAACATACAAAGCATATTAACCATTTAAGATCAATCAAAAAAACATAAAATAATTATTAATAGGGTTTGATCTCTGGTTGGAACTTCTATAATGTCTGCAACATTTTAAACTGCTCACAATTGTCCCAAGTGGGCTGGTGGGTAAAAAGAACAGTTTCAAAAAGATCAATTAAGATGGCATCTGGTGGTCCATAAGGGAAGAGCCATAGAATCTGCCTCTGGTTTCAGAGAGCCTGTGGAAGGAGGATTGTTAGTGGGGGGTCAGAAAAGGCTTGATCCATGGAGGTGGATGAATCACTAGATCCTTCCAAACTACAAGCACTTGGTCTGGGTGCCCACATACTTTCTGAAAGACTCTATCTCCCACAGCAAGGATGGTGGGAAGGTGGAACGTTAATTCTGACAGCCAGCCAACATTGAATATGGGCCATTCCAAGTTGCAAAAAAAAAAAAAAAATCATCATTTTTCCTTTCCTCACATTAACTGAAAGACTGTGAGCAAATAGTCTTAACTTCCCTAAAATGAGTCAGAACCAAGGCAAGGGGTTTGAAAGTAGCCTGTCCCATATTGTCAGTCAGTCTATTCATCAGAATTCAAAAACATAAAAAGGACAATTTCAACAAACAGTAAGTCACACAGAGATGGAGCCAGCTGTCTCAGGCAAAAGTGAAACTAAAGACAATAAATCACAGCTTGTATTGGGGCTAATTTCCTAGGACCAAGACTGAAATCAAAGAAGCAAAAAGAGATATGGCTTTGGACACAAGCAGAACCAAGCATTCTCAGGTAAATGCAAAACCACAAACAATTAATCATACACAGAAATGAAGCAGTAGCTCTGGCTCAAAGCCAAGCAGTAGACAATCAAACACAGAGATGAAGTGAAACCAAAAACCTGGCTTGTAAAAACAGACACAGTGGTTGTGTAGTCATACTCACGGGCCTTCAGATTCTTGCTCCAGTTTCCCTGCGGCAGAAACTCCAAGTGGTGGATGGTCCTGACTCACAGACCTGCAGATTCTCACTCTGGTTTCCCTGCCACAGAAGTGCCAGAGCAAAACTGATAAGGTCAAAAACATCTTTTTGACCGCAGCAGCTGTAGGCCCCTAGTATATCTACCTTATCTACATCTTGCCACTTCTACAGATACCTCAAGGCCTTTCAAAACAAAGAACAAAAAGTAAAGGCAAACAAACACTTAAAGCAGATGGACAACACAGAAGACATTTACCCGTGGGATTAAACTCTCTGAGTTGGTAGTCCTAGAGGTCCTGAGGGTTCCTGGTCAGGGAATCAAATGCTATGCCAGGATCATGAGACCCTCAGAGACCACCAGGAGATGACTCAATGCAAGAGCAAGAGAGCTTTATTACAAGAGCAATCAAATTCGGGACCCAAGTGTCACTGACACAGCAGTAGAGAAGTGGGACCCCGAGCCCTGAGTTAACAGGATTTTTAAAGGGAAAAATTGCAAGCAGGGGGTTTCCATGACAGCAAGCAGGGGGGTTCATACCTTGATGTTACAGGATTGGGTAAAAGCCATAGGGGCAAGGTGACCTTCTACATAATCACAATTGCCATTCTTCTAAACTACATCTGGAACACTGGGAAGAATTTTCCTAAACAATTCTCACTGATTATTGCCAGGGAAATTGTCTCTATTTTCTATCAAGTATTTATTCTGTGATGTTTTCTGGAGGCTGTTGCTAGAAGAGGTTAACTTTGTTTTCTGCCAAGTGCACATTCTGTGCTATTTCCTGGTAGCAGAGTTCAGCTCCTGGTCAAGATGGCTCCTCATTTCAAAATGGAGTCACCCAGGCTAATTTAAACTCTTCAGGCTTCTTTTGGGGGGACTTAGGGTGGGAGAGGGTGTTTTGAGAAAGGGTTTCTCTGTAGCTCTGGCTGGTTTGAAACTAATTGTTGTACACCAGACTGGCCCCAACTCAGAGATATACCTATCTCTGCTTCTCAGTGCTGGGTTTAAAGTTCTGTCCCGCCACCACCTGGCTGCCAGAGGAAGGGGTTTCTTTTTTTGTTTTCCAGACATGCTTTCTGTGCGTAGCATTAGCTGTGCTGGACTCTCTTTCTAGACCAGCCTGGCCTGGAACTCAATGAGATCTGCCTACCACAACCTCTCTTAGTCCTGGGATTAAAGGCTTTTGTCACCAGGCCAGGCTCAGAGAAAGTTTTTAAGCAAACAAACAAGTAAAAAAAAAAAAAACAAACAAAACACCCTCACCCTATTCTCATCATTTTTCAGTTAAACAAAACAGTTAGCAGGAGGCAGATTACAGAAGCCAAAAAGCAAGGTTAATACATCTAAAGATTTTGATGGCTTAGGCCTTTGCCTTACTTTTGGCAGGTGATGCTGTCTGCTCGTGTTGCTGCCTGAAGAGTGTCGTGGTGTCAGTTGTGTAAGGTCTGCAGCCCTGTTCCATTCCCCATTGGTCTTAGTGAATGAGCCCAATTATGGACTTGTGTATATAGGTATAAGACGGAGGACCTGCTGTTCATCCAGTAAGAAGAGGTTGTAAAGGCCCAGCACATGCCAAAAGCAGAGAAGCTGGGCAGGGGACCAAGAGAACACAGAGTGGTGTCCATGATCTGATTCATGTCTTTGTCTCTTTCTCTTTTGAGTGTTTCTCCAACCCTGGCAAGGTGCTTTCTAATTATTCCTGGTGGATTAGCCTAGAAGCAGCAGGTCTCTCCCAGAGCCACATATAAGCCTGTTTTTTGCATCAGAAATGGGTCTAAACCTCACCAATTTTGTAGGACCATTTCTGTAAGGGACTCTAAGTGTTGTTTCAACAGAAGTAGAAACTTTTAATAGTTCCTGGATTGCAGTGCAAAGTTATGGCAGTGTTTCTCTGGGGGCACATAAGGACACTGTGCCTCTGGAATGATTGTTCAGGCCCACTTCTGGGAACTGTACGGCTCTCAAGAATGTGGTCAGAACTGTAGCTGTGGAAGACATAGGCCCCACAGCACACAGCTGCCCCTCTGTGAGATGTCTGCTGTTACAGTGTGGCTGTATTCTTGACCCTTTTGACATTTGTGACCCCATCTATGAAACATGATGCCAAATGTGGCTGAGCTACTGATGTCTCCCCCCCCCCCAAAAAAAAACCACCATGGTTCCAGGCAACTGCAATTTTGATGTGGGCCTGTCCTCTGGTGAGCCCACCACAACTCATCCCATCCCATGAACTTGCAAGTTTTTCTGGATGCCTGATCATTTCTCCTGTTGTGACAATCTTTTACCCAGTGCCACTGAGGTAGACCTCCCCACCCACTGGATGCCACAGGACCTGTCTTTCTCCTGTGTGCCTGTGACTCCTGGCACAGGCTTGGTGCCATGTTTACTCCTTCTCACATGGGCCCTGGGACACTTGTCCAGAGGTGTCCCAGCTCCCACTGCGTCTTGGATCAACATTGGTTGATTTGAGGTCCTGTGCTGGATTCAGTCTTCATTTCCATGAGGGCCTTTGCACCAGTTACCCTGGCTTCCTTCAGACCATGACTCCTTCCCCAAGAGAGCCAGGACTTAATCCCAGTGCTACCCTTGTCCCTGGCCCAGCTCAGACCCTGCACAGCACTTCCCATCAGACACTGGAAGTAGTCCTCTGGTGAGCCAGTTGATACTCAGGGAGAACTTGTGACGGCTGATCTCTAATAAGCTGTTCCTTAAATGTACGTAGGAAAGCTATGAATTGCAATAATGGAGCATATTTTGAAATAAGAAGTTTTGTTCTGGAGATTTGCCCAATATTTACTACTCTTTCAGAGAAGACAAATTTGAATCCCATGAATCATTGGATAGTAGGATCAGAATGAACACACATATACGCTCACACACACATAACTGTGATGATCACAGTGGAACAAAAGATCTCAGGTTTCAAGTCCAGCTTGGAGTTTGGTCTGTAGAATTAGTTCCAGGAGTGTGTGTTGGGGTTCATCCAAGGTTAGTGTGTATGCTTGTATGTGTGTGTGTGTGTATAGGTATGCTTGCATATGTATGTTTGTGTAGGTGGAAGGGTACATGTGTCTGTCTGTGTGTTTATGTGGGGGGACTGCGTGTGCTTGTTTGTGTGGCGGGAGTGTGGTGCTTGTATATGTGAGTGAGTGTGTGAGTGTGTGTGTGACATGTTGGTGTCACTTTGGGACACTGGTTCTTCCTTCTACCATTGTTTCTAAGAACTGAAAGGTCTTCAGGCTTGTGAGGCAACTGCCTCGACCTGCAGGTCCATCTTGCTGACCCACAACATGTTAATATCAGACACATGAATGGAGACTAGGCCTGGGCCACTGCATCCAGCAAGGCTGCGCAGCACAGGGGAACTTTCTGAGGCCCAGTGTAGAAAAGGGCAGAGAGCACCATATTGTCTCTGCAGAGCCAGCAGGGACAGAGACTGCCATGGAACTCAGAGATAGCTCTTCTAGGAAGGGGAGGAAGCTCATGTGTGTCCAGGCATAGAGGGAAGAGGGGAAGGTGTGGCGTGGCTTTCCTGACAAACACATGGATCTGCTCCACAGTGAAATGAGAAGGCATTGGGCCCATGAGAAGGCATTGGGCCCGTGAGAAGGCTAAGAGGGCAAATATGGCGGCAAGTCCTTTCATCTGAGTGGGGTCCACATGGTTCACTGAGAGAACCAGCTCCAGCCAATATCCTCTGACCTCCACACTACACACCCTGGCTCCCACACTCCCACGCACACAGCACAATCTCACACACTAGGTAATGAAAACATGCATGGGCTTAGGTTAGGTGCAAATAGGAAATTTGGTATGGAATTAAAAATAGAATTTGTTAGTATAGAGTGACTTCTTCATTAGATTACACATGCCATGGTTGTCTGGAGACAGAGGAAGTGTCATTGTCTCAGTGTTCCCAGTGTTCAAAACCACAATATTAGAAATAAAGTAATTTTAACATTTGGCTGCTTTGCCTTTATTTGTGAAAACTGGTGAGACAAATTTCAATACACCAACTTTAAGAGGTCATCTGTGACTCTCAAATAACTTTGGACATTTTTGTATGACACTTCCTTCGTGACTGCTAATCTAGTAGTAAAAAGTTAGACATTTTGCAAGAAATGGCTGTGGAGTAGGAAAACTTGAATTTTCAGCCTTTTCAATGGCCCTGAGGATGGGAGGTCAGCTTTGAGCAGCCTAAGCTGAAATTAGCCAATGATACCTCCTGTGGTAGACCAGGAGTTACTGGCATCCTGAGGCTTGCCAATTCCGGAGAGTGGAAGGTACAGTGTGAGTCTAGTAGTTAGAACTGACAAGGAGCTCCATCAGCCATGGCCAGTGTCCCGCAAACTCAGTCAATGGTCTGAGGCAAAGGTTCTATTGAGCTTCCTACTGCAGGGCAATGAGCTATTGGCACACACAGGTTCAGGGGTCAGAGGTCAGTTCTCCTTCAGAGCTGTTACAGGATGCTGTGGGCCAGGGCTCCCAAGTCCAGAGTTCTCTATCACATCTCCACGCGCGGACTGGGACTGAAGCTCCGGGCTCAGTCCTGGTGGCAGGCGCCTCTTGACTGGAGCCGCATTGGTGGATTCCTGTACTTCTAGTTCACAAGGGCGACGACCCAGACCACGTCTTCCAGTTGACATAGGAGAAGATAGGCCCAGAGGATGTGGTGGGGCTGTGGCTGGGTCAGGCTTCTGGACCTCATCACGTTTGGCACCTGATGGTTGCCTGGAGGTGTGGCACACCCGGGTGTTGCAAGAAATTTTACTGTCAGTGGCTATAGACAGAGGAGAGCGTGACACCTGGGGAAGCCGGTGATGCCTCAGGCCCCAAGGTTTTTTTGGTACTTGGCTCACCCTCCAGGTGGTGAGCCCCTGAGTGGTAGGCCCCATAGTCTCTGTGTGGTCCACAACTGCCTGATCTTTGCCCCGTTTCCACAGCTCATACCGCTCTGGCTGTAGGATGCGCACAAAGGCGTCCATGGAGAAGCTCACCCGAGCCTCCCCACAGCTGCACTGAGACGCCACCTTGCCGTAGTCGATCCACCGCGGGGTGGCGAAGTTGATGGCCTCCGCACAGTTGAAGCCGTGGTTGAAGCCGGCGTGGTAGCCATAGGGAAAAGTGACCATGAACTCGCCAGCCTCCTGGGTCATGCGGCCAAAGGGGATGCCATTCTCCCTGAGCACGGTGGGCGAGATGAGCGCCACCTTGTGCCTCAGGAAGGCCTGGCAGCCCCGGGAGCTGGCAGGGAAGAGGTCCCTGGCCAGGAGCTCCAGGCGCTGGCCATGCTCAGGGGGCACAGCATACCACGTCTTGGGCTGCCCAAAGTGCAGGTAGTTGATGCTGTACAGGTCCATGTCCTCCGTGTGCCACGCAAACGCGGTCTTCCACATGCCAAAGTACAGGTAGGGCGTGTTGACGCCCTCGATCACAATGCCACATTCCTGTTCCAATAGGTCCTGAATTGTTCCCAGGTGTCCCACATTCCAATGTTGAGTCTTCCCATCAAACAGGGAGCCGCTGACATCGGCACCATAAATTGGTGACCCATAGAGGCGATTTTTCCAGTATTTTCTCTCCAACTCTTCAAAATTCAGGTGTGGTGGGGTCCGGTATTTTTTACTGTTGGCTAGGTGACGGTACTGCCCCACTGTCATGGCTTTCTTCTTCTTATGATATTGTGTGAACACACCCGCGTGCCCAGAGACCACTTGCTGCAGGGGCGTGGCTATCAGGAGATCTGAGACATCCTCATAGGACTGCCTGGCTCTCCACTCCTTGGGCGGGATGACCTTGGCCAGGCCGGCTCGATGTGCCCCTTGGGACTCCATGTAGGCGATGTATTTGTCAAAATCATTAAACTCTTCCTTGGTTGGACGAAATATCATTATGCTGCAATTTGGATTCTGAGAACAGTTGGACTTAGACCGCATAGCTTCCAATTTAAACACCAAACTCCTCTATATGCACAGAGGAAGTAGAATTTTTTTAACAAATGAATTGTTGTGGGTGTGATGTAGCAGAATCTACTGGCCAGCTTCTGTATAAATGATGGGACTGGCTTTCCTTAGGCTTGCTGACTAGCTAAGAGCCAGCACTCTGGCTGTCAGGCTCGGTGGGCTAAGGCAGCTTCAGCCTCTGCTGCGTTGCTCAGTTGGGACCCGGTTTTTTGCTCTTCTTGTCTACCTGATTGTGTAGACTGGAGTGTAGAAGAATGTCTTCAGGGAAGTGACTAAAACAAAATCTGAAAGAATAAAGTTTGAAAATGTTTAGAAAAAGCTCTTAGAGAAATGCGAATTAAACACTCACTTGTATAGTACTTTCAGAGGTCCAAGCCTTAGAAGGAATGCCAAGGTCTAAGCGGTTGATAATGCTGCTTGTAATAACCATACCCCGCAAACTACACACACCTGTCAACAGTGGTGTGGAGAAGGGCATTGCTATACCTCATGCAGCAGAAGGCCATCAAGAGAGGAAGTTGAATGTTTCATACAGGAGCCAATTTTATAAAGGTGATATCAGAATTTTCTAATCCAAGAGGATCTCTATTACATGATTCCATCTACGTAAGATTGAGATGAGACTAAGAAATTTATGTTCAAAGATCACAGAGTGGGTAGCTCTGTGAAAGAGAGAGGTTTGTGGGTAGGAGTCTAAAGATTTGCAGGTGTTGATCTACTCAGCACCCCAATGCTGCTTATTGCGTATCAGAATAGCTCCTTGTGATCATTCATCTAGCATGATGATCTTTACAAATGGCTCTGTGTTAGTTTAAAATAGTTTAGGAAATAAGCACCAATGCTAAAGGGGCATACATGTAATGGAAAAGAGTTGGTTTCTTTGTATGTTGTGTAAATATGCTTTTGTTCTAATCCCAAGTGTGGGATTTTAGTTAGGCTATAGTTTGTCCACACCTGTGAATTGTCACATATGAGGCTCAATCTTTTGCCAGCTGGTAACAGCCTTTTTCATGCCGCCTGGAGAGGGGCATAGTCTAGGACTCTGAGAGTATAAATATGAGAACAAGAAAGAGACGGTGTGGTGTTTGGTGTGGTGTTTGGTGGAGGCATTTGGTGTGGCATTCTAGAGTGGCGTTTTGTGTCATGTTTGGTGTTGGAGTGTGCTGGAGAAACCAGAGACAGTGTGGCAGCTTCAAGGCA
Source organism: Meriones unguiculatus (assembly GCF_030254825.1). Classification (NCBI taxonomy): domain Eukaryota; kingdom Metazoa; phylum Chordata; class Mammalia; order Rodentia; family Muridae; genus Meriones; species Meriones unguiculatus. The sequence continues at coordinate 154,613,214 of NC_083349.1, forward strand.
CAGCAGCATGGAGACTGCTAGCTGCATCTGTGGTTGATGGAGATTGGTGAAGAGCCCTAAAAGAACCCTGTGACCCTAACTAGCCAGGAGAAATAAAGGAGTCTGGGACCCCTCCCCCCACTAACCTTTTCTCTCTCCTACTGAAGGTTGGGGGGTTGATGGAAGGAAGGTAGAGGCCTAAACACCCCAAATATAGTAGAGTTTTTAAAAAGACCACTACCGGTAGCTTTCTGCTTCACATACATAATTGGATTAGAAGGAAAGAAGGTGCTTAGAAATGAACCAAATATTCAGTAAAAAAAATCTAGATAATTAAAATATAGAGGGAAAAGAAAAGATTGTTCAGAGAAAGGTAAATTAAATACAGGTCATGCCAGGTGTGGTAGCACACACCTGTAATCCCAGCACTTAGGGAGGTAGAGGCAGGCAGGATCACTGTGAGTTTGAGGCCAGCCTGGTCTACAAAGCAAGTCCAGGATAAGTCAAGGCTTATCAAGAAAAAACCCTGTCTTGGAAAACCTAAATAGATAGATAAATAAGGATCATGCATTTCTTTAACTCACATTATGTGATTTTATGGTCACATAAATGTTTTTTCACAACTGGTCCTATATAGCCCAATACAAGATGACAGAACTTTTCCCTATGAGTAAGGGCAGTCCAGATATATGAGGGAAGTAAATGGTAGGTGTTCAGACAGTTTCTCCGTGGCTGTATCAGAAAAAGACCAGAGAATGTATGTGGTTGTATGGAAGATCAAACACATGATAATGACTGGTCATTTCATCTACCCTAGATAAAAAAAGAAAATGAGAGCATTGAGGGTAGTGGAAAGAGAAGGAGATACTATTTCATTCTAAGGCTAACTTTTTCTATTAGGTCAAATATCTCTGTTAGGGTGCTGCGAAATATGGGGTGCCAAGCATGGAATACTGAAAAGTTTCTAAACTAGCCACATTTTAAACTGAATGTTTTTACCTGTCATATCTTCCCTAGTTTTTACTTTATGCTGTTAATCAAATTTTACCTCCTTTCACAATCTCTCTCCCCAAATCCTTAATTCTATTCTACCCTTTCCTAACCAGATGAACTTAACCTTCATCTTCTTTTTCTGTCTCAAGAAATATATTTCCCTTGTCATCTCCTGTAGCTCTCTTTGGGAATGATCACTCTGGCTGTGACTTGCAGGACCTTTATCTAAGAAGCTGCATAGCCTACCCCTTCCAGCCTCACACTCTGCCATGAAATTGGCTTTCTCAGCATCCCCTCTTTATGAGACTGTGATGTGGAGATGATGATATGAAAACTCATTAGCTTGTGTCCTCAGTCTCAAGTTCTGTCTGGTCCTATCTTGTCTTCCACACAGTACACTGAGAACTTCGTGGTGTCTCTAGGATCTTAGGGCATTATTGTAAGGCCTTGGAATATTTTTATAAGAGACAGGATTAAATGAGTCCCATTGGCCCACAATGTCCTGCCTGCTCTTTGTTGCACCCCTTCTCTTCTCCTGCTCTTCTCCCAGAAGATATTCCTCTTCTGAGTTGGCCTCTGTACTTCAACTCCTTACCCTCATCACCTCCCTTTATTCCAAGACTGTAGCCAGTTCAGAAAACACTTTCACCATTTTCTTTATTAAGGTATAAGTCACCAGTATTTTTCCTGGGTAAAGCTCTGTTTCTCTTTCACCTTCCTTTCAGTACCAAAATGTGTCAAAACTTGAAAGTTTACATTCAAGAGTCTTCCTTGACAAACTGACTTCCTCCACCAGATAGCGCTCCAGGCATTACAACACCATATTCATGCTGGGGTTTAGAGGACCACCTCCCAGTCCTCACCCATAGGGCGCTGTTCCTCCTCTCTGGATTTTCTTTTTCCCCTCAAACCCACCACCACTACCCTCCTACTACGGAAGTGCAACCTTATCTCAAAGCTCAACTCATTCTTAACTTTTGACCTAGCACGCTGTTGGCATTTGTTGGTGCTGATCTCTCTCCCTTTTGTATAATCACCATCACAGCCCCTTAAATAGTTAATGCTCTCAACTTTGCTTCTCTATGTTGGATCTTCCATTAAGAACTTGAAAGTCAACTGTAAAGGCGAGGTGGGCCATTTCCCCTTGAGACTAATGTTGGTGGATGTCTTCATTTACACCAATGGTAACACAGCTATCCTAGTCACCACCGAGCTTCATCTCATTTTCCAGATGACTGGTCAGTAATACGAAAGGCATCAACAGAGTCTACTGTGAGACCCTGAGGCCAGATTCACCAGGAGGAGGTCGCTGTGCTCTTTACCCTCCCTATAAGGTAGCTCAGGATGCAGCCTACTCTCCTCTCCTGCTGAAAACACTCACCAAGTATATTCAACCAGCCTTGAAGGTTGAGTACTACCAAAATTACATGAATCGTGTAATAATTCTCCATCTTAAAAATTATCTATAGGGCTAGAGAGATTGCTCTGTAATTGTTGTACAAACATGAGGATCAGAGTCTCTTTAGTAGTCATGTACAAGTCAGGCATGGTGCTGTCTGTAACCCTTGTGCTGAGGGGCAAGGCCAGAGTTAGACGGATTGGAGGTACCTAAACAACCAACTTCTGGTTCAGTGAGAGACCCTATCAAAAATATGGATAATGATAAAGACACCTGAGATGTTCTTCTGACCTCTACATAGGTACATAGGACAAGTGCACACCCATGTATGTGTGCAGACTCAAGCAAACAACAAACACTATTATATATGCATATACACTATTATATGATTTTTAAAATTACTTTGATATGTAAAATCAATTTTAAATATGTAGGCAAAATATTTCATTCATCTGAACACATGATCTAAAAAAGTGAGATAATTTAAAAGGAGATAAATACCACACCAAGGATCTTTCCTAAAAACCAAGACATAATAGAAATTCTTGCTGTTAACACAAGTCCCCATTTCTGACTATTCAATTGAATGTGCTTTGAGCTAGGCATGTAGTGTTGTTGTTGTTTTTTTTTTTTTAACTACATTTGTAAGTGTTCTAGAAATAATAAGGCAATGTGTCCCTGCATATATGCCTTAAGATGCTGCATATCCAAAGGCAATACTCTGGTGTCTTGCAAGATTTCTGGGAATTAGAAAGGCATTGCTCCACTTCCTTCAAAGACAATGCCTCTAGTCAGCTGGATTGCTCAGTGGGTCCAGCACCAGATGCCCAGACTGAAGGTCTAAATTCAATCTCCAGAACCCATGTGGTGGAGAGGAGAACCCAAACCATGAGCTGTTCCCTGGCCTCCACACCTGCACCATGGCATGTTCTCCCTGAAACCCTCCACATAGAATAAACAAGGAAAAAATGCCCAAGTTTTGTGAGTGACTTTTAAAGAAAAGAAGATATGAAATGAATTGAATATTAATGATCCTTTCTGCTATAGCTCTGGCACACATTGTAGAGGAGGAAAACCTGTCTTCATGCTATTTACACGTTCCAAATCTATTGCTTGAAGTGGGGATTACTGGCATCATGCCTCAAATATTAGCCACTGTTTATTTAGAGAGCATCATATATATTGGTCATTTATCATTCATCAATCATAATACTTTATAGCTGAAAAGTTCTTATACAAATGATTCACTGTTTCCCTCACTGGACAGTTATTTGCTCACAGGGCCACAGTTACTACTAATTACTTACATGCAAATATTTGCTCATCTTCAAGTATCTGAAACAGTACACCCAGTAAAATACTGACTGAATGAAATTTCTCAGGTTGCAAACTTGTAAGTGAAGTGACAGTATTGCAGGATAATTTTAAGATCTTTAGTACATAGTGCCAAAACTTTTCTGTAAGAAACTATCATTTTTCCCAATATTGAGCAAACTTATTTTTTTAAAAACTTTTACTACTTGGTGAAGTATTAACCCAAGTTATAATTTACATTTCTTGGATCACCATGGAGAAAAATATTTTCATTCACGCCGGCCTTCAGATCTCATCATATTCACTCATTCCCTTTTGTCCATTTTTCATTAACAATACTTGTTTCCAACCTAGTTTACATATTACTTATACATGGTATACTGTAAACCCTTTGTTGGTTCTAGTAATATTTCTGCCTATTTGGCACATCTTCTTTATTTCTCTAATTCTACTCAAGTTATACTGCTTTATGTTGTGTATACTTTCCCATATAAATACACACAAGTATTACCTTAACTTTTTATGTGGTAATTACCTTTTATTCTGCACTTTTAGAGCTTATTAACTTTTAATTATTTCTGTGGGTTCTGGTGTAGCTGCCTCCTTGCTCCCAGGTTTTCTTCTGGAGGTAACAGGTCTGGCTTCTCCCCCAAAGGAAAACAGCAGCTCAAACTTCCACTATCTAAATTTTAAAAATTCACTTTACTTTACTCACTCCTCATGATGTCCAGTCCAGAAACTACCTTTGCTCCTGCTATAGAACATGAACTATGATCTCATGCTTCATTGGACAATGTCCTAGATCTCAGAGAAATAATCTCATTTCTGAAGGTGCCTGCTGCCATGACATCCTAAAACCCTCAGCTCCTGTAAAGGTATCTGCTGCATGGCTTTCCTGCTAATTTAGGACTCCTTTGCAGGATTTTACATGTATTTCTCCATCTAATTTCCAGCTTCCACATTTGGCCACTATCTTATCTCCTTTAATCACCTTTGAAAATTTGTCAAACTACAAATTCTGTTACTGACACTTTAAGAGGATATGGGGAAATTAAAAAAAAATAGCACTCAAATTATTGTCTTTATGGAGCCCCCATCCAAATGTATCACTGTACAAATCCTTGTATAAATTCTCAGTTCATGTCAAATACTTCTGGCTATCCTCCTTGACCTTGTGTTTTCTTCTTCTCTCAACTTCACTTCTTTCTCCCTTCACCAGAGTTTTAATTCCCGCATTCCAAGTCAAGCTAGGATTCTGCTGCTAGTCCTCAGCCTTGATGAGGATTCTGTTTTCCATATTCCACAGTTACTATTTAGAGGTACTTAATGAAAACTGCTCAAGTGGAAGCTCCCTGGAAGGCATTTGCTTGGCAGGCAGCTTTCATCTCCAGTAGCCACTCACAGAAGGTAATGAATGCATCGCTTCTAGAGCTGTGTTTATTTCATTACCCAAGTCATTTGGACGTCTCTGCCTTACAAATGTCGGTGTTCCACTCCTCATAAGCTGCAAATGAAAAGGAAAGTTAAAAGATGGCCTTTTCTGTGTGTGGACACTCAAGTTAGCAGTATACAGGTCATGTGAATGTAGAAAAATATACTTAGCAGGGAAAATTGGGTAGGATCGGCAAATGTTATATTGTGACATAGATCCTGAAGATTGAGATTTGGCCTTTAAATCCATCAATATATTATGACTTCAGTGTAGTCTATGATAAATTGGACAAGGTATTACTAACTTCATTCTAGCTACTTTCTGCTGCATGGAAACCTGGAGGGTAATAATGGCATCCAGCGACAAAGAGCAGGAAAGGTCTTTAACACGCCCCCCCCCCCCATACACAAGGATACACCACACAGTGAAGAAATTACCTTGAATTATAAGTTTTAGATACACTCCCTGATTGAGCTTGTAAGTCTTGTACATGACTCAATACAGTAACACAATCCCCTATGGCTTAAACTACACTGACTCGTATAGCACACAACCCAGAAAACCCTAATTCATACATATCCTCTCCTTCACTCCTGTTCCTGAAGCCAACTGCTTGTGTATTTTAGGTATTTATTCTGCTTTTCCCATGTTCTTAGACTTTTCGATTTCAGATACCTTGAACACATACCAATGCAGAATAATGAAGAATTTATTCTGTGATGCCCCATCCCAACACACAGATTACCCCTACCTCCTAATGCATCTATCACATTTTCTGGTTAAAATCCTGATACTTTCCACATAAACTAACCACAGCTGATCTGTGCAGTGAACAATGACCTCACTGCTGCATGCTTACAAACTACTTTTATTATTTTTCCTTTTCTCTGTTTTATACATACTCACTCCCTGCTTCATGTAAATGCTCAAAGAAAACTAGGTCACTGAAACAGATTTTTCCTGTGAGAAATATTCTTCCTGGAGCCCCCATGCTTGCTTGAAGGTGAACCAGTAGTTGTAGGTAGTTGCACAGCCTATATCCTGACATTTTTCATTCTCCACAATCCATGGAGTACCTCTCTATTATGTTAGGCCCTTCCTGACAGGCTCCTTCCATGTACACTCACTTGCTTTGGCAGAGAGTATCCATAGGGAACATCCCTGAAAGCGTCATAGGGATTAGAACTCTCCAGAAGAAACACACTGGTGTTTGAAGCCTATATCCAGGAAGAATATCCAACAATCTGTACTGGGTATTCATACAACCTTTCCTTACCAAAGGCTCCAGAGATGCTGAGCAAAGACCATTTTTAACTAGAATGTACACCACTGTTGCCTCTGCAAACTCATTACATTCCTTACAAAAACAAATGGCAAAATTTATGTAGGTCTTCCTAGGTCAATGTCTACCATCTTTGCTGCAGTAGATTGTGTGTGATGAATTCTAGCCTCAGCTCTAGTGAGGCAGGAACTATGTCAAAAGTTTCCTAACTATGAAACAAGAACATTAAAGTTATTGGGTGGCCAGAGATACTACACCAGTTTGCCAGCGTTTGAACATCTGAAAATCTCTTTGGTCTATGCTCCCTTTTCAAATTCTGAAGGTATTCTTCTGTGTCTTCTCAAAAATCCAAAACCAACCTTTTGCTAGTCCTTTTACAAGTCCTGTGTACACTTTTTGAATAGTCTGATCATTTTCTGAACTACTTTAGTGGATCCATTTTAAAAAGTCCTCTGATTGCTGGTTTGTTAAGGTGTGAATGGTGAATCTGGCCAGCTCCTGTTTTAGGCATGCCTTACACCGACTCGTGTTTTGCATTGCTGTAAACTAGCCTCATCATTTCTTTCCTGCATTCTTTCCTACCCCATGTCTCCTTCTCTCCATCTCTGTATAAGCCATCGTTCAGCCACCAAACCTCATGACTGATCCCTTAATAGCCTGTTCCTGTTACTTTCAACATTTTGTTCTTGTATTAGCCAAGCCTCTCATCATTTTCCGTTCCAGACACTATTTTGCTGTTTGTTCACTGTAGGTTAATTGCTGAAGATTTTCTCTTCTCTGAGAGGATTAATTTGTTTTTAGGCTGCATTTGCTCTCTACACTGCATCTTTTCTCTCTGTATTCACTCTGAGGATGTTTTGGTTTCCCTGTATCAAGTTAAATATATTTAAGAAGCAGGAACCAAGTAACTGTGTTTGCTATGAGTGCTCTAGTAGGAATCTAGTCATTTCCTTTGGCGAAGGGAACACCTGGCAATATCTAAAGGTGGGTCTTAATAAAAGACTTGAAATTTACACTTTTTTCTTTTGAGACAGGACAAGGTCACTCTTCATAGCTCTGGATGGAAAGTGCTGTGCTTAAAGGTGTGCGCCATGATGCCTAGCTATTCACTTTTTAATTAGTAGCTGGAGCCCAGGAATTTGTGGTGTCTGTGGGATTTATTGTTGTTCGTTTGGTTTTTTGAGACAGGGTTTCTCTGTGTGGCCCTGGCTGTCCTGGGACTAGCTTGTAGACCAAGCTGGCCTCGAAATCACCAACACATCCAGTTCATTTTTTTTTTAATGGACACACTGAAATGAAAAAATAAAATAAGGTGTGCTAGTTGATGCTGTAATCTCAGCATTTCAAAAGAGGCAAGAGGACCATGAGAATGAGGGCAACCCAGGCTAAGTGGTGAGTTCCAGGACAGAAAGGTCTACACCAACAACTCCTCTCTGAAACAAACAGAAATCAGATAATCTATAGCAAAAGCCTGCAGTCCAACTAGTAAGAACTAGTAACTTCATCTTTTACATTTGCTTCAGGCAATTTTTAAAACGTTATTGAGACAGAATTTATCCATTTAAGTGTCTGCTTCAGTGCTGTTCAGCTGAAGTGCCTTTTACATATAGGGGCTGTACAATCATCTCAGCAACAAATTGTAAGGCATTTCTAACACTCCAAAAAGCAAGTTTCTATCTTCACACACACATAAGCAACTCTTTTTCAATTTGCCTATTCCTGATGTTTGATGTAAGTGAAATCGATAATATATGGCCTTTGTGCTTAGCTCCTTTCACAGAGCAAATTGAGATTTGTGTTGTATTACATACCAGCATTTTTTTTACAGCCAAATAATGTTCAGATATATCACATTTTACTTATCCATTCAATTGATCTAATTTTAAGTTGTTCTCACTCTGAGGCTATTAGCAACACTGTTGTTACGAACTTTCATGTACAAGTCTGTCTTGGATACCTAAAACTGTTGGACCAATTGACAGCTGTTTGCCATTTTGAGAAATTGTTAGTTTTCCGTAAATAACTCCATTTTTAAAAAGATTTCTTTGTATGTGCATAGGTGCTCTGCCTGCATGTTTGTACAAAGGTGGCAGATCCTCTGGAACTGGAGTTACAGACAGGTGTGAGCTGCCATGTGGTTGATGAGAATTGAACTCAGGTCCTCTGGAAGAGCAGCCAGTGCTAACTGGTAACTCCATCCTTTTCGTGCACCAAAAGTTGTAAGGGGATCGGTCAGCTGCATAAATGGCCTCTCCAACTGTCTTCTTAGAGAAATTCCAGGAGTGAGCATCCTAGTTTTAACATGGACTTCCTTAGTGATTGATGACACTGAGCGCCTTTTTGTAGGTTTATTGACCATTCAGCACATTTTTTGGGAAATTTCTGTTCAAACTTTTTTCTGAATTACTGAATTGTAAAGTCTTTTTTATCTGTGTGTTTTTTGAAGTGCACAAGCTCTGACCTTTTTGTCTGGGTTGTTGTTTTGAGACAAGACAGGTGCTATATCTAACATGCAGCACAAGTCTTAAAGTTTTACAGTCTATTTTATCAATGCTCTGCGTCGTTGCCTGCCATTGCTGCTGTGTCTGCGGCACTCATCAGGGCCTCATCTGCAGTCACGGAGCACTTGCTCTACTACCTAGTAAGCTTTTGTTGTTTTGGTTGGCCTAAGTCTATAGGCTCAATTGAAATTAATTATTGTGTAGAAACCCAAATTCATTCTTTTGAAAGTGGATATTCTCTATTCTTTTCCTTGAGTTGTCCTGAAACTTTTGTTGAAAATGGGCTGATTGTGAGGGCTTTGGGCTGTGCTCCACTGAATCTGTGAACATCAGTGTCAATGTGGTCTACCTGGTCACCCTAAAAACGTGCCAACCAACAGAACCGGTCACTTCTGTTTCTTCATCCCTCAAGATGCACTTGCTAGTCAGCTTGGTGGACTCTTGACAATTTGATTGACTTATCTCATTATTGTTGATTTACTACCATTTTTCAAGTTTCAGTTCTGTGAATTATGATGGTAGTTAATTTTCTAAAGTCAGTTGTCCAGTTGAACTGCTTTTCTTGTTAACTTGTAAACTTTCAATGTTTGAAACAAATTCTGACCATGATATTTTCACAAATAGCTTACTACTGACCCACAACCTCTATTTAAATTATAGGTCATGCATATTTTGAAAAAAATTAAATGTATGTCTTGTTTACTAGTCTTCCTTCATGAGGCCACAAATATATCTTATTTACTTATTTTTCCCAGTGAAAATCAGAAGAGGAAATACATCTGGAAGTTAAATTTGGACAGCAATAGCTAATAGAACACAATCCAGAATTTGAAATTACCATAAATGGCCAGCTGCTAATGCAACTAATCATAACTTTTAGGTTTTAGGCATTACATAATAACTGAGATTTAATTATGGGGGAATTTTCTGCTGGAAGTAATTTTTGCTTCTCATGGGCCTCTTTCTAGCTTTCTGACATCTTTGCTCTCTGACTACTATGTAAATACACATAAATTCAAGATTTGAAGCTAAGATCCATATATGAGAACATGTGTTTGTCTTTCTGAGCCTGGGTTACTTAATATATTTTCCAGTTCTATCCACTTTCCTATCAACTCCTTAATTTCATTTTCCTTTATGGTTGAAAATCCCAATGTGTGTATGTCCCATATTCTCATTAATTCATCTATTGATGGACATGTAGGTTGATTTGTTTTCCTAGCAATTCCTTTTTCTAGCAGCCATGACCATGGATGAACAGGTATATTTTTAGCAGGGCACTCGGTTCTTTTAATGCCCAGAGATGGAATAGCTGTGTCACATAGAAGTTCTATTTTTAGGTCCTGGAAAAAAAAATCTTCATACTAATTTCCATAGTGATCATGTCAGTTTGCATTCCCATCAACAGTGAATGAAGATTCCTTTCTTTAAATCATCTCCAGCATTTTGGTCATTTTCTTGATAACTACTCTGACATGGGGTGAGATGGAATCTGAGCCATTTTAATCTGCATTTTCCAGATGGCTAAGGATGCTAACCATTTTGTTGTGTGCTCTGGTATTAATGCTCTGCCAGATGTACAGCTGGTGGATTTCATCTCACTCTGCAGGCTGCCTTTTCAATTACTAATTTTGCTATATGGAAGAAGCCTTTTAATTTCTTCAAATTCCATTTGCTGATAATTAATTGTCCCTATTTCCTGAGCTACTGGAGTCCCTTTCAGAAAGTCTTTACCTATTCTTTTTTTTTCTAATGTCGTCAGATTTTGGGGTCTTACAGTATGGATTTCAATCCACATACAGCTGATTAATAGGGAAGGTGAGAGATAAGGATCTGGTTTCCTCTAAATATGGAAATCCAGTTATCCCAGTACATTGTTGAACATGTCTTTTCTCCAATGATTATTTTTACCACTTGTGAAAACAAAAAACAAAAACAAACAAACAAACAAAAAAACCATGGGGCTTAGCTATGTAAGTTAATGTCAAGGGATTTTGTTGTTGTTCTTGAATTTTCCATTACATTGATCTACATGCCCTTTTGTGTGTGTGTGTGTGTGTTGGCACCTTTTTTGTTTTTGTTTTGTTTTCCACACAGATAAAACACTGTGCTTAGAGAAAAAAAAATTTTTTTTCTGTTCTTAGCATTTTCTTTTGCTTTGTTTCTTTGCTAAATTTTTCATCCGTTCCTTCTTTTGTACATCTCTGTGGCTACCCTGTTTTTAATTTCTATAATATTTAGCGTTGAGAGTTGGCACATAAAATTCTCACCATCCATACTCATCTCCTTTGCAAAACTTGGCTAGATTTATAGTTATACTTGAGCATTCTTCCTAGAGTAAATTTAATTCACTCCTGCTGATGTGAATTAGTACTACACTGAAATAACAAAAATATTGTACACAGATTTTGTTCAGCTCTTTAATTGAGCATTCTTACTCATTATCTGGTAGTTATTCATATCTTGATGTACTTCAACAGTATTTCAATCATGAAAGTAACATGTTTCCGTACACTCTAAGAAACCTAGGGATTTATTTTTGTGTGCGGGTGTGGGTGTGGGTGTGGGAGCATGCGCACAATAGAAATTCTTCTCATCATGTCTTGATTTTACATTCCTTCTTTAATGTCATTTTTTATTAGTTCTCTTTTTGATTAACTATTAAGTCTAGAATATTTCATATATATTATTATATTTCTATTTGTTCATAGTTATTATTCTCTTTTGCTTTGGAACTTGACAGCAAAATTCTTGGTAACTAGACACATTCTGTAGTGAAATGCTAAATGTTACCTGACATAGTAAAAATTCTACAGTCATTACATATTGTAGTAAGAGTTGCTCTAAACTTTCATATTATCGTATCCCACGTATCATCTAATCTAAGTCCCTTTTAAATATAGAAGAACCCAGGGATGACAGCACAAACAAGAATCTTAATGACAAAAAAACTAGAAACTTCTAAATTTATTAAGCTGAAAATACATTTTAAAATAAACCCTTAATAAGAATGAAGTAAAACGTTAAATGAGAAAATTCATTCTAAATAAATGAGAATGAAAATACCACTTTTCAAAACTGTTGTATGCTGGTAAGTAATATTAAAGAAAAACTGAAAACCTTAAAGAAACAGGTAAGGCAGGAGGCTAGAAAATTATATGAACTAGGTAAGCATTTATCTAAAAATAAATTTTCCAAAAGTTTTTTTAAGGAACTAAAAATAAGATCAGAAATTGATGAAATATAAAAACAACATATATTAGAGTACAGAGAAACTTCTGAGAATTTTAATAAACTTGAAAAGCCTTCAGTGGAAATGATGAAGAACAAAAATAAAAGATACAAATAACCAGCTCTGGTAAGATAGAGGTCATTACTGTAATGGCTGGTGGCACAAAAGAAGTGAAAACAAAAGTAAAAAGAGAAAACAGGAAAAAAAAAGTATGGATAATTTTATACTAAAACATTTTTTAAAATAAGGTAATAGATTTCTAGAAAATTATGACAGACAGAAAACGAGAAAATTAACGATATTTACAACTATTAAAGAAATTCAGGTAGCAGCCAAACTCTTAGAAAAAAATTCTAAACTCAATATGGCTATACTAGGGCATTTTACCAACCATTAAAAAGGAAAAAAAATATGATTCCAATCTTGGGCAAATTTTCCCAGAGAACAGAAAGTATGCTTCCTCGATTCTATTATGACACAAATACTAAGGACACTAGGAGAAAGGAAAACGGTTAATGTCCCTTTTGAACACTGACACAAACATTCTAAATAAAGTATGAACACACTGCCTCTAGGACTATGTGCAGTGATAGCTTAGTACAGCAATAAATGACTAGGTAAAATTTAAAATAAGTCTACACACTGAAAGGAAATCTCAAATGTCCATAAAGCATTTGATAAATTCATTTTAAAAATTATGCTTGCACGTACAGACTAGCACTGTTCAACCTTTGGTCAAAGAAGCTTCCTTTTGAAGTAAGCAGCAGTAACTGCAGAGACTCATGACTAGTCCAGAGATGAGAGTAAATGGCTGTTGGATGATCAACTCTAGATGGGACACTTATATCACCCCTTCCAAGCTCAGAAAACATGGTAGAAGGGGCAGGAAGAATGGAAATGCCCAAGCAAGTGACAGAGTGTTGAAGAATAATCTTCAGGAATGACATGGCACTTTCACTCTTGAACTGTGATAACCTGTGCTAGACTACATGAGATTAGATTTGTCAACATCCTGCCAGAAAACAGGGAGGAACTCACAGTACCCAAATGTCTCTGAAGATCTATGGGTAATGATTTCCAGGCGAAAGAAGGCATTTTCTTTAGTGGTACAGCCACTGGAAAGATGCCCATGCTCCTGTAAGCAACCCTAATGAAACTCATTGGGTCACAAAATAACATAAGTAAATAAGAGGTGTTAAAGTAGAAAAAGAAATAGTCAGGAAGAGGAAATGAAATCAGTAAGAGGGGAAGAGGTATGAATGTAACCAAAATACATTATATATACATATGAAAGTATTGTAATAAAACCTATTGAGTCAAATATATGACATTTTAAATTTTTTTCAGCAATCTAAAATAGTAAGAAAGATACCATAAGATATATCATTGCAAACCATCAAATTGTACTTAGTAGTAAGTTAAAAGTTTTATCTTGCAGATCAAGAAAAAAAAACAAGGACGCCTGGGATCAGAATTTTTATTCAACATGTCCTGGAAGTTCTACCAACACAAGTCAAAGAACAAAAAGGGAGACAATGAGCAAAGATACTGAAAAACAAAACAAAACAAAACAAAAAAACATTAATATTAAATATTATTGGCTGGTGATATGTAGATACAAATATTCAGAGTAAACCACTTGGAGAGTTCTCTGAATTTAAAATAGGTATATGCAAAAATCAGTTATACTTACGTACATCAGTTACAAATGATCCAAATGATATCTTTGACAACAACATTAACTATTATCTATTAATGAAACCTAAAGCCAGCAAGAGTTCGTGCAGTTTCTATGAGGCAGTAATGTAAATATACTTAGAGAAGCAGTATACTGACATGCTTTCAAAAACAAAGATGACCTAAACAAATAAAATATATATATATACTTCTTTCCTAAATCTAAAGACTCAGTATTGTAAAAACGTCAGTTCTTAAATTTGAAATGTAATGTTATTCCAGTTAAAATTCCACGTGTATTGAACTTGACAGTTGGCTCCTGAATATACAAAGGATAAAAAGATCTTACAAGGGAGGAAGAGGAGCAAGAATTGTTCAACTAGATGTCAAACCACCACCATCACATCCCAGTAAAATGAATACCCGGTGGCCTGAGACAGGCCTATGGACAGGGAATATCAGTATGAGTTCAAAGTAAGAACATTCTGAAGTAAAACAAACAAAAATCGCATGTATGTACGTAAGAAAAAGGACTGATATGCTGAACTAGCCCCAAATGAAGATTTCCATATATCAAAATCAGTATCAGATATTTTCAAACGAGAAGCTAAGAAGTAGCTATGTGCAGCATAAGTAAGTAGTAGGAGTTGCTACCCAAAATATTAAGAAACCTGTATGTAAAAGACAATTCAATAGGAAAGTAACTGACACACATACACACACACACACACACACACACACAAATAAATCCAGGTAGATAATAAACAGGAATTAGACATCAAGGGACACAGTCAAGACATCAATGACAGGTCACTACCCACTGCCAGGTCAGATGAAGCTGAGATGCTGGGCAGCATCAGGCCTGGTGAGATTCCACAAGGAGAGCTCTCCCCGCGGCTGATGTGGGTCATATGAAATGCACGTGGCATGCTCCTCTGCACATCTACAATATCTGTAGTAGCCTTATTTGTAAATTTCACTGTAACAGAAACATAACTGTTAGATTTACAGAGTACATTCTTACAGTTAAATTCCACACAGCTACACACAACACACATTAAGTGGGAAGGCAAAAAAAAAAAAAAAAAAGATTCGCTTATATATATAAAGTTCAAAGCTGACAAGGAGTTTCATTTAGAAATTAATTCATGAGCATTTAGTAAAATATCTGGGGGGGGGGTGGGCTGGGGAAATGATTCAATAAGATTGCTTAACGGACAGGCAAGAGGACCTGAACTCTAATCTTTAGCTCACACTTAAGCATGTGGCGACATGAATGCATTTCTTTCTTAAGAAAAAAAATTGTGGGGCTGGAGAGATGGCTCAGTGGTTAAGGGTACTGACTGTTCTCCAAGAAGACCCAGGTTCAATTCCCAGCATCCACATGGCAGTTCAAAACTGTAACTCCAAAATCTGTCACCCTCACATAGACATTCATCAAGGCAAAATTTTGCCAATGCACATAAAAAATATGGAAATAATTTTTAAAAAATTCTCCTTTTATGAGCTATCAGGTTCATAGATGATGGGTTTTAGTAGAAGAAGAGGAAATGAATCAATTGGTAGAAATGGAAGGAGACTTGATTAGTTTTAGTTGGATTGGAGTAGGCTGGCCTAATTAGAATTTCGATGGTATATATAAAAGAGCCTGACCATCACGAGTTTTCACTTAAGAGATTATCTTCTGAATGGAATTATTTCCTCTGGGTTGTGTATGTTTTCTTTTGAAATCCAGACTCAGGTGAGCAGAAGATAGGTTACCTTTTTCTTTCAAACTGAGGCTTAGTGCCGCAGTAGACTGCTCAACTGCTCACCTCACACACACCACAAAAGACAAACACATACGAACCAAAGAAACAACATTTACACCAGGACATGATCTCTTCCTTTAAAGTTCACTCTTTCATATATTCATTCACTCATTTCACTAGGAAAAGTTTTACTAAGCAAATGTTGATGGTTAGCATTGTTTTAAATGCTTGGCCTACAGTACTGAGTATGCCCTCATGGAACTTATATTCTATATGTTCTCCATAGCAGTGGACAAACAGTAATGTTAACATACAACACAGGACTACACACATGCCATTTTAGAAAGAAAAAAAAAAAAAGACAGGGAGACGATTATGGGAAACAAGATTACAGGATGTTAAAGGACAGAAAGGAAGAGCAATGGCAACCTTAACCAGGGCTGTCACAGCTGGCTGGCATCATTTGAGCAAGGAGTTAACTCCTTTCCTGGCCACTAAGCAAAGCTCCTACAGCAGAAGTAGCTGTGTCTTAGCAAGAAGGTATGTAAGCCTTCCGGCATAAGGGATGAGCCTCAGAGGCAAAAAAAAAAAAAAAAAAAAAAAAAAAAACTAGGAGAAGGAAAACTTTGAAGGCCACTGTATGAATGTTTGCCTTTTCCTGGGAGGGTAATGGGGTGCCGATGCAATGCAACTCACTGACTAGGTGTCCTTTTTCTTAATCTCATCCAAATGTTTGTTTTTCATAAATTGCTGAGAACACAGTATTATAATGTGATCATTGAAAAGTTGTCATATCTTTAAGATATTTTTATATACACATTTTATACATACATATTATATATATATATGTATATATATATATATACATATACAAATAAGTATATACACACACATATATATTGGTGGTGGTGGTTTGTTTTCACGTCAGGGTTTCTCTGTGTAGCCCTGGCTGTCCTGGAACTTGCTCTGTAGACCAGGCTGGCCTCAAACTCACAGAGATAAGCCTCCCTCCGTTTTGTGTCTATCTGTGTGTGAGTATGCCCATGTGTGTGGATACCCACTGAAGGAAAAGATGAGATCTCCTAGTGCTGGAGTTACAGACAGTTGTGAGCCACCAGACCCGGGTGCGGGGACTGAACTTGGGTACTCAGCAACAGCAGGACCCACTCCTAACCACGGAGCACCACGTTTACTATCTATTGTGGTAGGAATCCCGTTTTCTGCAGTTTCGATGGGTTGTTTGCCTTTTCTTTTTTTAAACATTATATGTATTACTCACAGGACTAGTACTGAGTATATGCTAAAGACTTTTGTCTTCTAATCTGACATTTAGCTGTTGACTCTGTTCACCTCCTACTAATAACTTACTTATTTGAGACGAAGTATCTATGTAGTCCCGGCTCTCCTGGAATTTACTACTAAATCAGGCTGGCCTTGAACTCACTTCTGCCTGCCTCTGCCTCCACAGTGCCCGGCTCATGATTTTCTTCTTTCTAAGACAAGGTTCTCGACTCAGCCTCTGAAACACTGGGATCACAGGTATGGATCACCACACCAGTTTATTTATTTAATATTTTTTAAATAATTTTATACATTCACTTGTATCCCAGCTGTAGCCCTCTCCCTCTTTCCCTCCCAATCCTCCCCTCCCTCCCTCATCTCCTCCCTGCCCCCTTCTGAGTCCACTGAGAGGGGGTGTCCTCCTCTCCTTCTGTCTGGCCCTAGCTTATCAGGTATCTTCAGGATGGTTGCAATGTCCTTATCTGTGGCCTAGCATGGCTGCTCCTCCCTCAGGGGGGAGGGGAAGCTCATGAGTTCATGTCAGAAACAATTCCTGCCCCCCTTACTAGGGAACCCATTCGAATACTGAGCTACTATGGGCTGTGTCTGAGCAGGGGTTGTAGGTTATAGCCATGCATGGTCCTTGGACCACAACAGTTTAAATTTAAACTCAAAAGTGATTTTTTAAATCGTTTAATTCTAAAGCCATAGGATGTCTGTCTTCATCTAACTGTCCTTCAAACAATAAGTACTATAGTTCCTGAGGTTTTTTTCTGAGGGTTTGAAGATTTCTTTTACTCCTTTTGGATGCTGTTGTTTTGTAACCTTTGAAGCTGGAATTTATATATATTCTCCTCCATATAGTCAATTTTGCAATCACAATGATTACATACAACATCTTACCACACTAAAACACTACCTTTGCCATACTAAAAAATGAAGGTGCATATAAAGCTGTTATGATCTATAAGAGTATGAGACAAGTCGGGTGTGGTGGCACACACCTTTAGTCCCAGCACTCAGGGAGGCAGAGGCAGTTGGATTACAAGTTCAAGGCTAGCCTGGTCTACAAAGCAAGTCCAGGACTTGTGTAGCCTTGGCTACAAATAGAAACCCTGTCTCCAAGAAAAAAAAGAGACAGGACATGTGTCATTAAGAAGGCTTTGGGTATAAGACCCAGAATACCAGGAACCAGATAGGTTTACCTCATCTCCAATGACAGACAGAAGCTAAGATAAGGACATAGGCAAAGCAACCTGACAGAGCAAGAGATCCTTGCAGAGGCGACTCTAGTTTCCCAAATTCAAAGATGATCTAATATAGACTGGAGAGATGATTTTGTTGGTAAAGTGCTTGCTGCTCAAACACCATGATCTGAGTTTTGATCCCCAACAGCTAAGTGTGTCAGAGAGCATCTGCCACCCCGGGATGGAAAGGCAGACAGGAGGCTCTTCTTCAGGGCTTCTGGCTAGTCTAGCCTAATTCAATAGCTTGAGGCTTAGTGAGAAACTGTTTTAAAACTAAGGTGAAGAACAATAGAGGGAGGCACCAACATGGGCCTCCGGCCTCTTCAGCCTTCAATGTGGCTCTCAAGGAATCCCCTACACATTCAGCACCAGAATGGGACTGACTCAGACTGCTGAGACATGAAGATTTTTGGACTGTGTGGCTACTGACTTCTCAATCTCTCCAATGTCAACACCCGTACTGTGTCATGAAAGTCAATCCAGTAAATCCCCTTGAGTATATATTCACTCTATCAGCTCTGTTTCTCAGGAGAACCCTAACTGATACAGAAATCTTTCCAACTTCATTTCTTTTTCTTATGTGTTTTCACTGTTTAAGCCAAAAGGTTTCTGGTATAATTTTCTTAGTAATTGCAGGTACTTTAATTTTTTGTTTGTCTGTTTTACCTTTCTTATTAACACTTCCAGACTATTATAATCAAATGCTTAAAACTTTGTGAACTTTTTTTGTCTAAGCTGTAATGGAATCATCGGGTTTTAATTGGTAGAAGGTTAAATGGACTGGGATGACTTACTAAGGAGTTGATAAAGGCAGCTGGAACAAAAAACTGGGCTCTTCTGTCACCACCTTGCCACTGAGATTGCATTCCTTTATTTTATAACATGCTGTTCATTCATTTCACCACTACTTACTCCGCACCTATTATGCACCACGTACTGATCTATATGAGAGGACACATGAATAAACAGGTAGGGTTCCTGCTTTACTGGAATTTAGGTTCTAATAGTTAGTCAGACAATAGTAACAGGCAATACTGATTCAGCGAATCTGCTTGCTGAGGTAGTTCTCAGCACTTTACAGTTATGTAATCACCACAGCAACAATAGAATTACCACTACTTTTGCACACAGGATGGAGGGAAGGAGAGTAAAAATAATTTACCCAACTGTACACAACTAGGGAGGGCAAAATAGGGGATAGAGGCAAGATACTTAACTCGGTGTGGTGGCACACGCTCTTAATCCCAGCACTCAGGGGGGCAGAGGCAGTAGGTTCAATGTTAAGTTCTGGCCAGCCTTGTGTACAAAACAAGTCCAGGACAGCATAGGCTACACGGAGAAACCCTGTCTTAAAAAAACATACAGAACAAAGAACAAAGAAAAAAATAGCAGACACTTGGTCTCAATAATCTGCCTCAGACCAAAAAGAAAAGTGTACATGAGGTAATGTAAACCAACAGTAAACCCAGCTAGAGTTCAGCGTTATGGAAGTATAGAACTGGGTGCTAAAAGACATTTTTGCATGGGAGTAGGGCACAGTGTAGATGTCAGAGGAAACCCCACTGAGGAAGTAGAACTGAGCTAAGACCTAAAAAATGGAGTCACAGCTGTCTTTGGGCAGAGGTGAAGAACATAGTGCAAGACTTTATAAAAGAAGAATGTATGCCTGCACTCAGGAGGCTGAGGCAGGAGGATGGTCAGGGCATCTGATAGATAGCACTTAAATTCAAAGTCACTTGACTTGTCTCAAAACTCAAAAGAAACAATGAAATCCTGCCCTTGTTCTGAGACACAGAAATGTCCAGTTGAGTGTATCCAGGGCCTCTGATGGACTAAAGTCAGGACGGCAGGCAGGAGACATAAAGTGTGAAAGGGAGAGAGCCTCAAGTTAAGACAAGCGGCTGTTTTAGTCTAAGTGTCAAAAGTACTATCTGGTAATTTTAAAAGATCACTTTGTTCTGTGCAAAACTGTAGGAAAGTCCACTTGGAAACAATTACAATTCCAAGAGAAAATGACAGTGGACATGAACTTCAGGATAATCTTCATAATACTGAACAAGAATGGCAAGTGAAGAGGAAAGGAAGAGATCTTGGGTCACTAATATGATGGCTGGGTCTTTTGTGTGAGGCTGAGAAAGGTATATAGCTTCGATAAGGAAAAAAATAAAAATCAAACTTTTCACCTTCTATTTCACGGGTGGGGGGGACTGCATTTGGGGAGTCAGATTCTTTTCTAATTCTCTTCATTTAAAAGTTCCAAAGGAAAGATGGAAAGGCATTAAAATGCTCAATTTAAGATCTTTCCACTTCAGACAAACTGGAGAACAGTTTGAGCCTTTGCCGTCCCCAAGGTCTCAAACAGGGGACACCAAGACAACGTTGGCGAAGCCATCTTAAATTCCATCTCCTGCTCCTCCTGGCGGATAGGCCCACTGTTCTCTAAACGTTCTCTACGGTAAACGCTCACGGCATCTCCCCTCACGCTACAACGCTTAATGCACATAGCTACATATAGTTATACATCTTAACAAGCAATGCGACAACCCCTGCCTCCAAGGCTAGTGGTTTCGCACGAATGGTACCTTTAGAAAGCTCGTGGCTGCCCCCGTACTTATTTGCGCCTTCTTCATATCCACTTAAGTGACAACTCTAGTCCCTAGGCTGCGGGCTCTACTGAGGAGCAGGAGCCGTTGGGTCGGTCAGGTGGCAGGCTCTCCTCAGATCTCACGCTTGAGGGACGCGGACCGGCTCCCTGGCGCCATCCGTCCTCGCAGAACCGCAGCGAAGAGGCTGGGAGGGGGTCGGGAAAGGAAAAGACGCAAGAGATTTAAGTAATCGGTTGTCAAACGCACAACATGAAACTGAGGGTGCACGCCGAAGCACCGGTTTCAAACGCCCGCCCCCTGAGCCGTTCTGGCTCCGCCCCCCGACGACGTCACACCAACTTCCTCCTGAGTCTCCGAGGATTGGTCGTCGCGTCAGCCTCTGAGAGACGGTTTTAAAAGAAAAAAAAAAAATTATTTTACACTCAGGATTTACTTCCGGGTGTAGAGTTCGACCCTCCTACGAGGCCGTTGGTAGCGCGAAGGTTTTGCTTCCGGGTTCCAACCCAGCCCCCGCTGAGAGGCTGGAAGCAGAGCGTTTTGTTTCCGGTCTTGGGCGGGCGCCCCCCGCGCGGTGGTTTCTGGGAGCTAAGGGTCGAGATGGTTCGTGAGTGAGCTTCCGAAGCTTCTGCGTCGGGCCTCCAGGGTGAGCAGCGGGGCATGGCAGTCTGGGTCTTGTTGGCACCTGGGAGCCGGGACTGCCGCCGCGAGCCGTGATGGCGGTCGGGAGCTGCAGCCGAGCCCGGAGCGGTCACCGGCGCGGCGGAGCGAACGCAGAGAAAAGCGAGGGAGGGCGGGATGGGAGAGAAACTCCCGCTTCCCTCACTCTCTGAGCATTCAGCGTAAGCTAACACAGATTTAGTAGCCCTAGAGTTAGTCTGGAATTCTTATTTGACAGCTCAAAGCAGAAATGGCAAAAGGTCCTCTTGTTTCTGTAGCGACAATCTCGTGTAGCCCAGGTTAGGTTCGAACTCCCGATTCTCCATCTTTCACCTCCCAAACTCTAGGATCACGGAAGTACCCCACCAAGCCCAGTTCAGGATGGGTTTTTGATGTTTTCTAGGGCGGAGTTCCCGATTTTCCGAACATCGCTTAAGTTACAGCTTATCAAAGGTCTTAACTGCTGTAGAAGAAAAATTGGATCAGCAGGATTTTGGGGTAGTATTGCCTGTGTAAATGTCATTGGGTTTTAAACAAATTCACTCCAAGACACTCATTAAGGTTGTCGGTGACTGTAAAAGAAACTGCTTTTTATTGAGCTATTTGCTATTGTGTTCGATTTCCCATAAAAATGCGAATCTTGGCGGGACGCGGTGCACACCTTTAATTCTAGCACTGCAGGAGCAGAGTCTGGTAGATCTCTGGAGGGTTCTAGGTCAGCCAGAGCTACATCGTGTGAGACCCTATGATTAAAAGAAAAGAAAAACCAAATCTCAAATAAAATAAATAAATAAATAAACCTCAGAGCTATTTTAATTTAAAAACCAAACTGTTGTACAAGAGCTGACATCACGAGTCAGAATTCTCATAATGATACTGTAGAAATGTCAGCATTCCACCGATGATGAAAACAAGCTAGGACGCCTGCCCAGGGCTACCCGGCTGGAACAAAAGCACGGACTCAGATCTTGGCAGTGCTTATTTATGATAAATTGGAGCTGACTGGCAGGGCACATCTAGTGTATACCCTGGGTTTCATGATTCTGCATTTTTAAAAACTTGGTTTGAAGCAAACTACTTAGCCATTTGGGGGGAGAGTTTTGAGAATTTTTCACAAGGATATTTACAAATGATTTCTAAACTGAGAGTTCTGAGTATAACTTAAATTCACTTTTGTCAGAGACTAAAAGATGACAACAGCAGCGAGACCAACTTTTGAACCTGCAAGAGGTGGAAGAGGAAAAGGAGAAGGGGATTTGAGCCAGCTCTCGAAGCAGTATTCAAGCAGAGACCTTCCCTCTCATACAAAGATAAAATACAGGTAATAAGGCCTTTTATTTGTTTTATTTATTTATTTGTTGTTCACAGGATGGGACCAAACCTGTATGACTTATGATCATGTCTAAAATATAGTATTTCAGTTACCTATCTTCCAAGAAAAGGAAATCAAGAGTTTACAATAAAATTATGTGCTATAGTTACAAAGTTTTACTAGACATTCTTTCAGGATAATCCTTGTTAACCAGGAATTCCTGTGTGTGGATGAAGCACTCAGTAGTCATGATAATCACCTCAAGAGATTATTGAGCTATACTGAATATGGAAATGTTACTGTAACAACCTTTGAGTTTATGTATTTTTTTTTAAAGCCAAAACCACTATAATCAATCTGCAGCCATATTGTAGGAAAATATGTGCTTCAGTTTGTTCCTGAACATTCCAAGTAACTAATAAGTAACCTTCAGATTAGGATATTATCTTGTCCTCTTCCACTTTATGCTTGAGAGAGTTGCATTTTGAATAGTCTTTAAGTTGCTGTAGCCGTATAAGTCCTTTTCCTTGACAAGTGAGAGTAACATTTTGACCTGGATTCTTTCTATTTAAGACAAACTACACAGGATGCCCCCGAAGAGGTTCGAAACCGTGACTTCAGGAGAGAGTTGGAAGAGAGAGAGAGAGCTGCTGCAAGGGAAAAAAATAGGGACCGTCCAACCCGAGGTATCTACACTGTCCCACGATTTTGTTTCAAAATTATGTGGTAGAAATTGTTCGTATCCTGGCAATTGGAATTAATGTTTTTGTGAACAACACCTTTTTGATTAGCAATGATAATGAGGTTCATTCCAATCCCATCTTCTCGTGCATTCATATTGGAAGAAATGGTGACCTGGAGTGTTAAAAACCCATCATTTCATTTCCTGTCACTATACTGACTTTATTGGAGCTGGCACTGAGACCTTCTGTCTGGAACTTGCCCGTGTAATTACAGAGTTTTGAGAGAAGCATCACTTACCCTTATTGTGTTTCTAGTATGCATAAACATTGCCTAGGTTTCCTGAAATGCTGCAATCTGCACACTCATTAATTCTTATACTGTTTACCAACAAATATTTATCAAAGAGTTATCTGCCAGTCACTGGGTGACCTGCTGTCACTGTGCTTTGTGTGGATTCTTTTTGCCCAGAGTTTTCTAAACTGTTATTTAAATGCAGCGTGTATTTGAATATGTTAAATGTTTGTTTTCTCCAGAACATACAACTTCCTCTTCAGTGTCAAAGAAGCCCCGCTTAGACCAGATTCCTGCTGCCAACCTTGATGCCGATGATCCTCTCACGGATGTATGTATTTTAGTTTTGGGTTTGGGTTTTTGTTTATTTTTTATTTTTTTTTTAAACCTAAGTGTTGGAATTCTGGACCTCTGCCGTTGGGCCCACCTTTTCATATTTTCCTGAACTATTTTATATTTTGGCTTTGTGAAATGGTCTAAATTTATTTTTACCTACTATTATTGAAATAGACACTGGCCTCAACTTTAAAGTTTATAATTGTTTTTAAAACAGAAAATATTCTTCTGTGTAAAGACTTAGGTCAGATTTGATCTGGAGGTCTGTGTAGAAACAGTCTGAGAAAGGATATGCCTGTCCCTGACGGATTTGTCAGCAGTGCAGGAGCTTAAGCTGCCTTAACTACATAGGACACTCGGGCTGAGTGCCCTATGAACAGCACCTTTGAGCGGTCTGCCCAGTTCTGCCCTTTGTTTTCCTTGGATATGATGCCCTTTTTAGACACATAATGCTCATAGACCCCCTTTGTGAAGAGGGAGACAAGTAATCTGAGAAGAGTGTGCATGACCTTCACAAACCGCCTTCCTGCCTCATGCTTCAGTCCCCTCAGTGCTGGGTGTACAAACATGGTTTACTGCACCTGAGTCCTGACTTCAATTTGCCATTGTCTATATAACTGAACATAGATGAGTGACCTTTCTTAATTAGTAACTAATTGCATATATGTCAGCAATTGATAGAGAGCCAACTGATAGAGTTATTAAAATAAGCCTTATATTAAGTAAAATTCAGTTATTCATTCAAAATACTTTCTTTTGGAATGTTCACACTGTTTTGCACATTTGTCCTTACTTGCTAACTTAGTCATTTTGAGCTACATGAAACATTAACTCTTTTGGAGTGAGACACTGTACATACCACTGTGGTTTTTTTTGAAATGTTATGTGGTTTGAAATGTTACCATGTGAAAATCCTTTTTGACCATGTAAATATGAAAGGTACTTTATCGGGGGTTGACATTTTAGTAAGCATTCATAAATTTTTATTGGATTCTATTTCGTAATTTTTTTATTGGTTATTGGTTTTAGCTGTGATATTTAGGCACTTTTCTCATTAGGAAAATTTTGTTTCAAAGATTTGTTGAATATAGTTTTTTTATGAGAAAGGTAGATAATGTATATTTTCTTTGTAATGTCGTGTGTCGCCTTGACCTGACCTGTCATAGGAGGAAGATGAGGATTTTGAAGAGGAGAGTGATGACGATGATACTGCAGCTCTTCTTGCAGAGCTGGAAAAAATCAAGAAGGAAAGAGCTGAAGAGCAGGCCAGGAAGGTAATGTTTGGTACTCACATGTCACTGCCACACATTCGAAGCCAGAATTCTTTTTAACTCTGCTGTTACCGTTTATTAGGAAGCACCACCTCTACATATTGTAACACCTATAGATCTGGCTTTTTTAAGTGACATTCTAAGTTGCCTGATTATCTTGAAATTTCAGATCATTCAGAGATGAGTAATGCTCAATTTGTTGAAAAGCAAATGAGTGACTGTTTAGTCTTCTAATTAAATTATTTGTTTGCTACTTCATAACTGCACTGTTGCTACGTTATGAATTCTAATGGAAATTAGAAATTAGAAATTCCATTAGAAATTCTAATGGAATTCTGTGTTTTTTGATGGTCTTAGACGAATCTGTGAAAGGGTCGTTTGACTCCTGAAGGGGTCGCCATCCACAGGCTAAGAATCACTGTTCTACATGATCTACAAAGATTCTCTTATCTCCTGCCAAGTTTGAGATATTTCTGTCTCAAATAATAATAATAATAATAATAATAATAATAGGTTTCATACAATGCAGGGCAAGTTACCTAACTAGCTTGAATATCTAGTCTCTTTACCTATACAATGGGAGAAAATAACCTCCAACTTAAAGCATCAGGAGCCTAAGCTAGATCCCAATACTGACAGCTCAGGCAGGCTTTCAAGTTTGAGGCCAGCCTGGGCTACAGAGTGAGATGGCCTCAAGAAAGTAGAGGGTGTAGAGTGTTGGGTCTGTAAAGCAGTGCTAAGGAAATCAGGGTATTGTTTTAAAGGATCCATGCTCCTTGATTCCAGCGGGATTCATGGACTTCTTTTGGTATAGGTAGAGAGATTGGAAAAAGTTTGAGGCTGCAATGAAACGTCTTTCTTTGACTAGTGACCCAGCTGTGTTGTAGCTGTGTCTCTGCTGTTAGAGTGCAGGAGTGGCCACGTTCCCAAAAGCCTGATTCTCAAGTCTTGGGGAGGGAGTGTGGATTTGACCTACAGGCTATCTGACCATTAGCCTACAAGCCTGGTATTTGAGTAGAGACAGTTGTCTTTTCTTCCCAGTGCTGTGTGTTAAGTGTGAGTACATTGTATGCTTGCTTCCTTTTTTGTGGCATCTTTGGAAAACGTCTGTTTTGTACATTTTATTTTTGCTGGATTAGGGGATGGGCACATGTATGCACGGAGGTCAGAGGTCAGAGGTCAACTTTCAGGAGTTCTCAATTTCCGTGGTGTGGGTTGAAGTCAGGTTGTCAGGCTTCATGACAAGCACCTTTACTTGCTAAGCCATCTTGGTGCTCCCTTCCCTGCCACAGTAAACATATCATTTTTAGAAAGCTTTTTGGTCTTAATTGTAATAGACAGTTCCTGACTTTAAGGTCTCTGTAGTAATCTAAAAGATTTTCCCCACAACCTGCCAGTTACTTGTCCTGGTAAAAGTGAAACCCATTGTTCACATTTACATATTAAAATGAAGTATCTGGAAGTATATGGAAAATTGGGTTCATTTTAAAGTGACTTTTAGAGAGTCTCTTCTTTGTGTATTAAGATATTCATTGATTTCTGTCATCTCCAAAGCATGGCAAAGTAGGATTGATACTTGATTTAAGTTAACAGATAACTATGAAAAATAACAGGTAAGAATTTGAGAGATTTTGTTTCTAATTCTTAAAATGAAACAGAGTGACTTAGTTTGAAGAAATTGATGCTAAATAGAAGTGAGGAAAATGAAGTAGATGTGATAGCTCACACCTGTAACCCCAACACACAGTATCTAAGACCAAACTGAGCTAGTAGTGAAAGCTTGTGTCTTTAAAACAACATGCAGGGTGAGAAATGGAACCCACATGATGAGAGAGCAGATCCCTGAAAGTGTCCCTTCTCCTCCGTACTCATACTAAATACAAAAATACTTCTCAGAAATAAAGACAGTATTGTAAGCGTGAAGAAAGCATATATGAAAAGTATAATAATCCCAGCTCTCGGGCAGAGGCAGGTGGAGCTCAGAGTTCTGAGCCAGCCTGGTCTATACAGGGAGTCTAGGACAGCCAAGAGAAACCTTGTCTTGAGGAGGAGAAAAGGAAGGAAGAATAGATCACTAAATGTAAAGCATACGAACAAAAGGTATGTTTATGTAAATTAATAGAAGTATGTGTAACTAGAATGTAGTTGTCTTTTATATGATAGTTTGTCCTGTCTTAGGAATTATTCCTTAGTTAATAACTAATCAATCCTAGAGATGGAATCTTACATGGTTAGTAACTCAAAATTAAGTCTGTTGTCTTTAGCCCTTTAAAAAGTGAGGTGAGGCCTGGAGAGATGGCTCAATGGTTAAAGGCACTGTTCTTCCAAAGGACCCAGGTTGAATTCCCAGCACCCACATAGCAGCTCACAACTGTCTGTAATGCCAATTCCAAGGAATCTGACATCTTCACACTAATGCACATAAAATTAAATAAATTATTTTGTTTAAAGTGGGGTAATAGCCTTGCTAAACCGTTCTTGGATAAATTATAAATGTTTATTAATATGTGCTTAAGTTAATCTGTATAACCATCTCAGCTTCTCACAGTTTAGAAAGACTAATGACTATGTTGGCAAAGATAGTTAAGATTTATTTGTTTATTATATATACAATGTTCTGTCTGCATGTAGACCTGAATGCCATAAGAGAGCACCAGATCTAATTATAGATGGTTGTGGCTACTGGGAATTCAACTCCTGACCTCTGGAAGAGCAGCCAGTGCTCTTAACTTCTGAGCCATCTCTACAGCCAAGCATGAGATATTCATAGTAATGGCAGAGTACTTAATTCTTATAAATGACATAGTACTTAATTTTTATAAATTAGGTTTTTCTGGTATTTATTAAGAATAAAAAAAAGGAGTGAGTGAGTTGGTAAAGTGCTTTTCTAGCACATACCAAGTCCTGGATCCCATCCCTAGCACTGAAAACCTGGGTATGGTTATGCACACTTGCAGTGCACTCAAAGTGGATCAGAAGTTCATGGCCATCCTCTGCTACCTCGCAAGTTCCATGCCAACTTAGACTACAGCAGACCCTAGCTCAAAGAGAGAGAGAGAGAGAGAGAGAGAGAAAGGAAAGAAAGAGAAAGAAAACTATCTTTTCTCCCTGATGTTCCTTTGTGGACTACTATAAGACAGTTGACCTGGAGTTAGTAACTTTGTGTCTTCCTCTATCATTGACAGGAACAAGAACAAAAAGCAGAGGAAGAGAGAATTCGCATGGAAAACATTTTGAGTGGAAACCCTCTCCTAAATCTCACTGGCCCATCCCAGCCTCAGGCCAACTTCAAGGTTAAAAGAAGGTAATAGAAGTAATGGTTTGATCTGTGTGTTTGGACCATGATTTGTGTTATATAAGGTCTCTAAGACCTCACCCTCTGTGATAACATTCTCAATCAGATTTTAAGAGTATGGAAGAAGGAAAGGGAGTGGGCGGCTTCATTTTAATGCCTATTCCTAATAAAGTCTCTGTGTAGTGATGATCTAAAAGAGAGCACAGGAGGGATGAAGCTAGCCCTTGATTGTAGCTACAAAACTTGTAGTGGGATGTGAGTGTTGGGGTCCCCAAGACCACCACTCACAGTTCAGTCCTAGAAAGATTTAGGGGACTTGGCATGGCCATATTCATGTTTGATATTATAAGATAAACAAAGATCCCACACTTGTAAATCTTCATAGATATACATCCAGATCACAAGGTGGAAAGACATAGGTAAACTTCCTTAAACTCCTGTTCTCTGTAAGAGGTTACCAAACAGTGAAGATGAAAGTTGAGACTCCATGTTCAAGGTCATTTGGACTTGTCCTGTAGGAGCTTATGTTGGAGTCAAGGGCACCTCTTGGAAGTCAAGTTTGTTGTGCACTGTAGGCAGAGTGATGGTGAGAGATGGTGTGGGTTTCCAGGGCTAGCCAAGGCTGAGCTTAGTGTCAGAGCCCATGGAAGA
The DNA here is from genome assembly GCF_030254825.1 of Meriones unguiculatus. NCBI lineage: Eukaryota > Metazoa > Chordata > Mammalia > Rodentia > Muridae > Meriones > Meriones unguiculatus. Next base: position 154,642,405 of record NC_083349.1, read on the forward strand.
ACGCTTCTGTGCTGTATGTGGAGGAGGGCACTAGAGAACTGAAGAAGATGTACTGTGATGTCAGGTGAGCATGCATAGCAAAGCAGAGTGAGCACTTACAGGAGCTGCTGAAGCAGGCCTATTCTGTGTAAGGGGATGAGGAGCCCTGTTGCCTTACCTTCTTACATAGCCTTCTCCCAAACACTGCTGCTGTCTCAACGAAAAGAAGCACTGCCCCAGCTGCTCTCCTGCTCACCACCCTTCATGAACAAAACTCCATCTTCATCCAGGCTCTTTTCTCATCGCAGTACCATGGTTTTTTAAAAGTCAAAATAATAGCTTCTTTTTTCTAAATTCATTGACTTCTTTACTCAGTCACAGTAACAGTATAGCTCTTGTACTGACCTATAAAGCTAAAAATTTAACACACATCCTTGAAGATAATGGTATAGTCAAGGAGAGGTTTACTGACAACTAGCAATTTATCAGAGACCAGACTCTAAGCATTTGACATGAGCAGAGCAAGGCAGGAAAGTGAAAGAGGAAACAGGTTTCAGACATTGTAGTTTTGGAGTACTCTATACAGTTCTATATACTTGTAGCCTATGTGTTTCTGCAGTTGGTCCAAGCTGGAAATAATACATCTGGGAGTTGCCAACATGGGTGGAGAGATTGTATCAGTACCTGGAGTGTAGTGCCCAGTATAAGTGAATAGTAAATTAAATGCTTAATAAATAATATTTGATTTAAAATCCTGTGCTAAGACTAAGCAGCCAGAGAGGAGGACAGCCAAGAGATTCACATTAGTGTTGGGAGAAGAGAGGAATGATGGTCTAGGAATACTGATGTAAGCATAAAGTAAATGAGGACCATATCTTAGCAACACAGAGGGCAGTTTGGGTGTTGAGCACAAGGGACTAAAAACTTGATGGGAGTAAGTTAAAAGAAAAACTGTTAATTATGTGTTCGGTATGAAAAAATCTGATTTATTCTTTCCTTTATGGATTCAGAAGTAAACATCCCAGTGGCACCGAGCTGCTTAGATTTTTATGTGTGTGCTACATCAAGGCAGATTCCTGACACAGTTCCCACAAGTACGCATAGCCTTTGCTCATTTTTCTTGTGCAGTTTCTCCTAGTAAATATCCACCAACACACAGACCCACATTATATAGGCTGTGATTTATACATGTTTGTGAGTGCCCTTGTCTGTGTGAGGGCTCGTGTTTATATGGGAGGTGATGCCCTAGTGTTATGCACTGTGTTTCCTGCCCATGGGTGTGTTCAGTGCTTTCTGAAGTTTAAACAAGTTCTACTCTGAGCTCTTCAGCAGGCGTTTCTTTATTAGTGTAGACTTTGGTCAGTCTACAAATCATGATTGTTACATTACATTTTGTGGTGCTGTGAGGTGTGCCACGATGGAGATAGCTGAGTGAAGAGTGTGAAACCTTTCAGAGCAGAGTACGCAGATCACTTACTGTCGGTGAAGTCAGGGTCAGGGTGGTGGCCCTGACGCTTGGCTTTAGACCTGAAAACATCACACCTTCACCTAAGCACAAACTGTGTGTGTCTGCTTCGTAACTCAGAGCCACTAGAGAGGGGGGGTGTGCTCTGACTGTGACAGCCTCACACAGTAGGCATGTTCCTTCTAATCATGCCTTACAGTCTGTCGTCTTCTTGTCTCCTGATAGAGTTGTGATGGGTTTATTTTCTTTTCCTCTTTAGGTGGGACGATGACGTCGTTTTTAAGAACTGTGCAAAAGGTATAGATGACCAGAAGAAAGACAAAAGATTTGTAAATGATACACTGCGATCTGAATTTCACAAAAAGTTCATGGAGAAATATATTAAGTAGTGCAGTTTTATGTGCTTAATAAAAGACAGAAATGCCAAGGATCAGTTTGACCTTTTTTGGTTTTGTTCTTGCCCAGTTTTACTTTCTTAATTTCTTTCTCTGGTACTTTATCTGATAGTGGATTTAGGAATGGGTCTAACCAGCTTCCAGTCTTAGAATGTCTTGGTTTCTTTTTAATATGGGAAAAAGGGAATCTGCTTGCTGTAAATATTTTTAACCTAAGTAAACCAGTGTCCCCAAGTTTTTGCTATAATTTATACAGCTTATAAAAAGTTGCATAATTTCTTTTGAGAATGAAACGATGTTGTGTGCTGTGTTTTAATGCATTAAAATTTCCCTTGTATCTCACGCTGACTTGAGGTCCATTGGTAGATGACATCATTGTGTTTTTAAGTGTGGTGGAAGGTAAGAGGGATCCACAGAACATGTCACCGTTAGCGGTGTGCAGGGGTGGCTCAGGAGATGCCTGAGCTCAGTCCTGCAGACAGGGTTCTTTTCTTTTGGCCTATCATCTGCATTCCCAGCACAGTGCAAGACACTCACTTACGTCCTCTAGCGCTTAAGTTAGGCATGTGTCCACCCGCTGATGTTGAGATGCAGGACTGAACAGTTTCTCTTCAACACAGAGATACCCTTTGAATGGCTAATTATTGTGACAGGTGTTTCTGAGTGTCCTAGCTATACTCTCCTAAAACACATAATATATGAGAAATGTGACTTTAAGTGTATCACTTTGAAACTTTGGGACCACAAATTGAGCCTTTCACAAATGGAAACCATGTATGTATTTTTAAAATGTGTAGTCCTCCCAGGCTTACCTCAAAACTGCAATCCTCTTTTGTGACCCTCTCAAATGCTGGGATTTATGAGTTAGCCACCAGGCCCAGCTCAAACTTCAAAGACAATTGGCATGACTCTTTTCCTCTTGTTAGTTATTGTCTTTAAAAAACACACGAAACAAAACATTAATTTGGAGACTGGAGTTAATTTATTGGTTAACTGACTCATTAGGTTACTAAGGTTTGTTGCTCTTGCAGAGGACATTTAGTTACTGTAGCAGCCGGTAAGTCCAGCTTTGGGGGATTTAATGCCCTTTTCTGGCCTTCATGCCCTACACCCAGACACATACAGAAAAATCAAATCTTTAAGAATTCATCCAGTGAATTCATCCAGTGTTTTCCCATTGTAGAGCTGATGTAGTTATATGCTGCCTGCATTGAGAGTAAAGGCAAGAAAGGAGCTAGGTCTTCAGCCTGTTTGCATGCTCTGATGTCTTTGTAAAGGTTAGGTCTCCTTTTCCTTATTTGCAGTATGGTTGTGGGCGTCGCCCTCATCATAAGCCCCATTCATCAGCCTCTGCCACTCGTGAACATTTTGCTCTAAAACCATTTTTACATGTAAGCTCTTCTAGGAATTTCTTATTTCATTTTTGAAAAATATATTATTCTCTACTGGCCTGGTTTTCAGAGCACTTTAAGAGAGGAGAAGAATGTCTGCCAGGTTTCCTTTCCAGAATAATTTTCCCCCATCCTATCAGCCAGGTTCCCTTTCTCACCACGAGGGGAGATGCAGGGAAAGGTTAGCTAATCAGAAGCAGCAGCCTCAGAGCACACCCTTGTCAGCATGTGTCATAGCCTGAAGTGGAGAGGAAGGTTCCAATGCCATGTTAAAACCTAAAGGCCTGGTCCTATGCCTCTTTCCACAAGGTTGTTAAATAAGAACTGGGGCCTGAGTCTCTCCCTTGAACACTTCTAAGAAGCAAGCTGCAATTGAGGAAAAAAATCCCAGGTTAACTAACAGGTGGTAATGTCTATGCAGGTGCCACAGGCCCTGCAAACACCCAACTCCAAGCCAGGCCACTTCCTGTCACCTGGCTAAGCTGTCATGCCAGCTAAGCCCTCAGTGAATGACCATCAATCAGAAAATGGAGTGTAACTGGAAACAAAGGTGGAGAGAAATAGCCTGATGTGAGTAGGAAGCCTCAATGCCACCTGAGGCCATGGTGAAGTCCTGGCCATGCTGCCACTGAGAGACATGCCTGAGCCTATGGCCAATAGTGTGGCCCATATTACCACCAAAAGCTATGCGGATGTCCCTGGACTAGCTGCCACTCATCTGCCAATTAATGGCATAGGCAATGGAAAGATGCCCTTTCCCCCCAACACCTTGCCCCTTGCCACTTCTGGCAGGTGGGAGAGCTGGCCCTGTCCCTCATCCAGGAGAGCAGACCCTGCATCTCACCTGGGTAGCATAGTAAAGCTGACCCTGGTGGTGGGCACAGGTGAAGCTGCCCTAAGGGTGTAGGAGCAGAAGAACTGACTCCAGTCCTTGCTGGCAGCAGCATTTAGTGAACTAGGTGAGGCAGTGCTAGAGAGTTTGCCCTGGTAGTGAGGATGTGGAGAGCAGGCAGGCTGGAGAACTAACTTTAAACTGAGTCCTCTCACTTACTACGGTCTTTCTAGTGCCCTATAATAAGCATTTTCTTCAGAATTCCAGTTGGCCCACCCCAATATCTACCCCATCCATGCATGACCTGCTGGAGCACATGAAGGGGCCAGTTCTGCAGATCCAAAGCTGCAGGATCTCCACAACAGAGGTCAACAACAGGATATTTGAGGAGTCCTGGTGAGGAGCCAGTATTGATAGTGTAGCAGAAGCCAAAGACCTCAAACCAGACCAACAACTCATTACAATAAACATTTGCAAGTAAAGATGTGTAGACAAAAGGATATACTGTCGGGACACACTGACACAATTTTCATGACAAGATGGTTTGGGTTTTTTGGGTTTTTTTTCTGTTTTATTTTCTAGGGGGAAAGTTGTAAGGGCTGAGGGTGGCTATAAAGGGACAGGGAAATGAGTGGGATTGGGGTGCATGTGAAATTCACAAGGAATCACTAGTTTAAAAAAATAATTTTATAAGGATGTGCAGAAGATTTCTAACAGGCAACAAATAATAACAATCTTACTTTAAAAAAAGAGTTTTAAAAAATAACCCATCAATTTGTGTGCATGCTTGTTTATGAGGGCATAAGCATGCATGCCATACCATTCGTGGAGGTTAGAAGACAACTTTGGGTGTTTGCCCTCACATCCTACTTTGAGGCAAGGGTGGTTTGGGTTTGGTTTGTTTTGTTTTGTTTTGTTTAGGGGGGGTTGGTTTTTTTGAGACAGGGTTTCTCTGTCCAGTTCTGGCTGTCCTGGACTCACTTTATAGACCCAGACTGGCCTCAAACTCACAGAGATTCACCTGCCTCTACCTCCCTCGGTGCTGGGATTATAGGCATGTGCCACCGTGCCAGGCTGAGGCATAGTTTGTTGTTGTTGTTGTTTTTCTGCTGTGTTGTATGCTCCAGGCTAGCTGTCTAGCTGTCTTCTAAGCTTCCAGGAATCCACCTATCTCTCCTCCCATCTTGCCTTAGGCATAATGGGATTCCAGAGACAGATAACTGCATTCAGCTTTTACGTGGGTTCCAGGGATTCAAGCTTGGACTGTCATGTTTGCACAACACTTTTATCCACTGAAACGTTCGCCTGGCCCTTTCCTACCAATTTTCAAATGGACTCTAAATATGCAAATATTAGTATATTTCTTCTGCAAACTGGATTGCTCATAGACAGTCATTAGCTAACACACAACATATACTGTAGCAGAACATATATGTGTCTTTTGTAAGTTGGTAGGCTGTGGTCCTCTAGCAGACTGTACTAACCCTTCTTCAAATGGAAAAGCACCTGTTAGGCATTTCAAGTCCCAGTGTTGGATTCACATAAGTCAACATGTTAAAATGTTTGCTTGGTCTAGATATCAAGGCAGATGTTCACAGATGGGCTCAAAATAGATATCGAATGCTGACAACTAAAATGTTTCCACAGGCACATTCCTGTAGAGGGCACAGGGTCTTTGTGCTCACAAATAAGCACTAGGGAAACCAAGAATGTGAAGCACAACAGGTTTTTCTCTTCAACAGAAGGAATGTATATACCTTTTTTCCATTTATCTGGCGATGGATGTTGTTTTATAGCCTCATGACCTCTATGTTAACTGTATGACTGAGATCACACCAGATCCTAGGCCCTTAAGCTATAGAGTCCATCTTCATGGCAAAAAGCACATGTATTTGCAAAAGAGTTGTGATGTAGTCATGTCTTAAGCTGTATTGCACACATAGAATCAAGATAATTGTTAGCAGAAAACTTCCTTCCAAAATTGTATTGTACTTAGAGATGTCTAAAATAAACTGCCTGGTGTCAGACTATAGATGTTTGAACCAGCACTGGCTAACTAAGTCATGCTGAACCGGATTTCCTTCTTGCTTCTCTTGGATCATTTCTCCATGGGCCTTAGTGTTTGGAGGGACCCGCACACATTCTTCTCTCCTCCCTCTTCCTCTCTCGAAGTATGAACACCCTACATGGTAGTTTTCCATACCCTATCTCTTAGCACACAGAGCTGCACTACCCCAGTTGCTTCAAACTATGGACAGGTGGCTTATTATGCCACATACTCCCTGAGGAAGGGCAAGAGAAGACACTCCCAGACTCTGAGGCTCAGAGAGAGAGAGATTATACTGGTACCTGAGGTCAGAGATGATCTGGAGCTCCTGGCCTTTTCTTCCAGCTGCCTGAGTGTCTTTGCTCTTAATAGTCATTTTCAGAAGCCCAGGAACAAAGTTCCCTCTTTTGTTAGAGAAATAGATCACAGATATTTGGTTCCCTTCTACTTCTGTTCTATATGAAATTGCTCACGGATTTTCCTTGCCTATATTATGAACAGTTAGATGTTCACAAATTCATAAAAGATGATCAAAAATGCTTGTTGAATGGCCATGCCTGTCACTGTCACAGGCTTGAATAAAGTCAATAGGCTTTCAGTGGCAACCCAGACAACATGCTTTATGGCTGTGTCCCAAAGCCTTACCCTGTTGGACACAGAACAGCCTCTCATGTCATAGGTTCTCTGTTTTCTCTCCCCTACTGCAGGGAACTGGCTGGAATCTTAGATCCAGAGTCCCAGACTATACTGACAATAAAATTCTTGACTGAAGAGACCTGAGACTGAGAGATCTCACGCTGTGAGCTTGCTGCTGGCCCTGGAGAATTTTGTTTGCTGAACCTTTTAAGGAGTAAGGAGCTACACAAAGAAACCCTGTCCCAAAAAGAAAAAGAAGGGGAGGAAAAGAAAAGGAAGATTAGTAAGGAGCACTCAGGGACGTAGAGGCAGAAACAGGCAGATCTCTTGTGAGTTCGAGGCCAGGCCGATCTACAAAGTGAGTCTAGGACAGCCAAGGCTACACAGAGAAATCCTGTCTCAAAAACCCAAAAAGAAAAAACAAAAACAAAACAACAACAAAAAAGAGGAGGCAAAAGGAGAGGGCCGTTTGTGTCTTAGTTCAGTCTATTTATTTATTTATTTATTTATTTATTTATTTAATATCTTCACAGCCTGATCCAAGCCCCCCTTCCTCCTCTCCTTCTGGTCCCACCCTCACACCACCACAATCCCTATTTCCCCTTTCCTTTTTCTCTGAAAAGCAGAGGCCCCCAAGGGGTATCAATCCCACCTAGGCACATCAAGTCAAAGCAGGACTAAGCCCATCTTCCCCGACTGGGGACCCTACAAGGCAGCCCACCTAGGAGTAAGGGATCCAGTGGTAGGCAACCGAGTTGGAGACAGCCCCTGCTCCAATTGTTAGGGTACCCACATGTTGTCAACACTGCACATCTGCTTCATATGTGTGAGGGGTCTAGGTCCAATCCATGCATGCTCTTTGGTTGGTGGTTCATTCTCTGTGAGCCTCCATGGGCCCAGGTTAGCTGACTCTGTAGGTCTTCTGGTGCTGTCTTTGACCCCTCCAGCTCCCTCTATCCTTCCTGCCACTCTTCCACAGAACTCCTTAAGCTCAGCCGATTGTTGGGCTGTGATCTCTGCATCTGTCCCCGTCAGCAGAGGGCTCGGGCAGACCCCGCTGCTCGCTGCTGGTGGTGGTCCCTGACGGCTGCTGCCTCTGGGACTGCAGGCGTTTAGTTTGCTTCTGTCACTGTGAAGGGACACCACAAACATGGCAACTCTTATAAAAGAAAACATCTGCTTGAGGTTGGCTTACAGCTCAGAGGTTTAGTCCTTTATAGTCATGGTGGTGGGAAGCATGGTGGCATGCAGGCAGACATGGTGCTGGAGGGGTAGCTGAGAGTTCCGCATCTTGATCGGCAGGCAGCAGAAAGAGACTGTGTCACACTCTGCATAGCTTAAGCAGGAGAAGACCTCAAGGCCAGCCCCCACAGGGACACACTTCCTCCAACAAGGCCACACCTCCTAATAGTGCCACTGCCTACGGTCCAAGCATCCGAACACATGAGTCTGTGAGGAGGAGGGTCATACCTATTCAAACCACCACAGTCTGTTACAACCTTAGAGCCTCTTGAGAGCTACGTAAGTCCTATGTATACCTGCTATAAAGAAATTTGGTTGCAATTGTCCCTTGAGAAGTCCACACTGATCCTACCTGGCTTCAGCAGCTGTTTGTGGAATGTGGTGAACCTGTGTCCTTATCCCAGTAACAGTCACCACAGCCGCTTTTAAGAAAAGGCTGTGAGTCCAATAAAAGTTCTCACCCGTGAGATGCTAAATCCAGGCCAAATGACTCCACAGCAGGACCTGAGCAATCCTTACTAAGCAAACAGGCCTCCAGAAGACATCCTCCATTTCCCACTGGCTCCATGGTTGGCCTGATCCTGCCAGAGCTTCTCTGGAGAGTCCAAGGTATGGGGTCAGGGAAGCAGATGGTGACCCAGAACTGAGGGTAGAAAAGGAATTCCTTGCTTTCCTGTCTCAGAGGCATCCCCTATCCTGATTGGGGATTGAGAAAGTGGACACTGTGGCAAACAGAAGCAGGATAGGTAGTATACATAAAGAAAGGGGGATTTTAGTCAATGGGGACTTTCTGGGACTCAGATGTGCCCCGAAGTTGTCATGGCTGTTCTTGTTGTGCCCGAATCGTGATACCCCAAAAGACCACCACCAGGAGTTGAGTCTGTGGCAAAACACATGAGGATCTTTTTATTACAAATCATTACAAGCTGCAGCTTGGGCTCACACACCCCCACCGCCGAAGGGGTGAAAGCCGAGAGCCCCGTGCTTAGGTTAGTTGGGTGATTTAAAGATTTTGGTCCCTCCCAGCATGCCCAAAGCAGGGGGGATTCCTGCCTGGCAAGCATCTATTGGTCGAAACGCTGCATTTTGAATTGATTGACTATACGAAGGTTCCCAGACCATTAATGATCTGGTGTCCCTCCCTAGGGGGATGGGCCAGTTTCCTAGCAACTTTATCTCTACTGGGCAGAAAAGAATACAGTAAGACTAGTTCTTCCCCTCAGGGCATTATGGCTGGACATATCTCCATATTTCCACCCAGCTAGCCTTAGTTCAGGCCTTTGCTTTAAACTTTAGAATAATAGCCACTGATTTTTAATCCTTTTGTCTCTCATCCTATGCTGAAGTGAGCCAACAAAGTAGTACTCCAGGAAACGTCACAATGGCAGTCAGGACACAGAAGAGCTACTTATCTCTCCCTCTGTGCTCAGCCTCGAGAGCTGGGTGTCTCCTGCCACCATGAGGCTGCTTGGCCATGGATCTGATGGCCAAACCCAGCAGATGCAAATCCAGTTTGTCTCCCTCTTGGTCACTCTTCCCTTCGACTTATTCCCTCCTTTGTTTATATGTTCCATTTTCTCCTCATTTTACTTCTATGATTCAGTTTTCTCTGCAGCGCTCAGAACTCTGCTTGCCCCTTGTATGTCCTGTGTTCTGTTTATTTTGTATATGGGTGTTTTGCCTGCATGTATGTCTGCCAGAAGAGGGGGCACCAGATCCCTTGGACCTGGAGCCTTCATATGAATGCTAGGAATTAAATCCAGGGCCTGGAAGAACAATGCTCTTTGTCACTGAGCTGCCTCTCCAACCGGGTATTTCTGGGAATTGAACCTAGAACCTTGTGCATCCTGGATAAGTGCTCTAGCACTGAGCTACACCCCAGCCCTTCATCTTCTCTTGTCTCACATTCACTCATACTTCCCTTACGTACCTTCCGGAATGGAATAAACCACTTTCTTTCCATTTCTGGAGCACCTGTCCCACTGTCTAGTGCTTACTTGGCTTATGTTATATCACACTATGTCATATGATGTCCTTAGGGCCAGAGAAACTATTTTTATTAATGTATTGTCAAAACTTAGCTCAAAGTAGGACTCAATAAATATCCAAAGGATAGAGGATGTATTCTAGTCACGTTTGTTTGTTTGTTTGTTTGTTTGTTTAAATAGAGGCTCCTCCAGGCCAACAAAATGGCTCGGTTGGTAAAAAGCATTTGCTGAACAAGCCTGTGCCCAAATTCAACCCTCAGAACCCATGTAAAGGGAGAGAGAGAGCTGACTCCACCAAGTTGGCCTCTGACCTCTAGAGTTGCACTGTGGCTCATACACTTTCCCCATCATGCAGGTGTGCACACATCAAATAATAATAAAAAACATTGAGTGCTAGGCTTACAGGCATCTATACCACACTTCGCTAGTTGAGAACAGGTCTGTCCTCACTGCCCTGATCCATCCTCACCAGCATTTGCAGATGCCCACAGCGTGGCTCAGAGAAGCAAACAGAAATGACTCACCAGTATTCCTACTAAATGGGGCACACGTCGGTGAATTCCTGACATATCTGAAGCCTCATTTAAGGCCAGAGTTCCAAAATCTTTCAAAGCATTAAAGTATTTATCTGATATAAATATAAAGGTATTTATATTTCAGAGGCTTCTTCTGCCCCCGTTCGCCAAGGAACCCTGACATGACCCTCGAGCTGGAAGGAACATGACAGCATGAGCGCATACGATCCTGGTAACCCAGGGTAGCTTTAGGGCACTCATAACCATCACATGAGCTTCAAAGCTGGTAAATTCCCTCAGGCTGTGATAGTCCCACTGGGATCTGTTTGCTGCTACCCAGTATCTTCATCAGTCCCCTCACAAGCCCCTACAACAAGCCCCAGTGCACAGTATAAATAAACTCATTGCCATTTCTTGGGGATGCTATACCAGATCGCCTTCTTAAGTTCAGTTCTCCCACTAGCCAGCGAGGGACACCACACCTCAGGGCAGCTGAGGTGACCAAGGCTATCTTTATCATGACCTTGCTGCTGTGCCTTGTGTGAAAACTCCCTCACAGGCTTCAGTGGCTTGGTTTTCAAGAGGTTAACATGGGGCATAGATCTCATTTTATAAACGGAAGACTGAGCCCTAGATCACTCTTAAGGCCAGAGTAGGATCTCCAAGTACCCTCTCTCCTCATGGCATAGCAGCTTCCCAGAGGACAGCTGCTCTCAGTTGTGTGATGCCAGGTACTGTCATCTGTGGAAAGAGTGAACTTGGAAATGACCTCATTTCTACACTGAAGATCTCCACAAGACATGAGCGGTGGCCTCTTCCTTTGTAGCTGTAGCATGTGTCCTGGCTACTCTGTGGACTCTGGAGAGGATAAAACGAGATTAGCTCAGTGGAACAGCTTAAAAGCATCTCCCGGAGGCCCCTGGCCCCTGGTGTATTATTGATAGGGACACAGCATTCAGAGGAAAGCCAGGTTTCTTTGCTTTTGAAAGTTTTAAGGTAAATGTTAAAAAAGAAGCTAGCTGAGCTCCTCATTCCCTGTGGCCTAGCATGCTCTAATTCAACAATGAGAAGCTATGAGAGCAAAGAGTGATATTTAGAGGCACAGTTCCCAGAAATAGGGAGGGAGAAGAAACTGGAGCTGCCAGAGGAGGGCACTGGGGTCAGAGAACCAGCCCCAACCTCCCTTGTCTTCAGTGTCTCCTCCCAGTTCAGGGAAATTTTCAGGGTGGACTGCTTGCCACCCTGGTATCCTGCTTCCTCCCACAACAGGGTGTGCTTGAATCGGGCTGGGGAAGAGGATGGAGGAGGGGGCATGTGTGGTTGGGGAGAATAGATGAGGGAATTCTGATTTAATGAGTTAATACTGGATGAGGTCCAGAGCAGAGTGCTTGATCTATTTCATAACATGTACCATTTTCAAAGAGCCCAAATGGGATGCTCCTGTTTCTATTTCAGAACTGGGCTGGGTACCCTTGAGAAGGGTGCACATCCGTGATGTGGTGGAATGGACAGAGACCAGCAAGATGGCGGCTCTGACTTCTCCCTGGAGCTCCTCTGCCTGAGGGATCTTGAGTATGATAGTGCCTACCCTGGGAGCCCAGAGGACTTTGGCTATCCCTAAGGAACTGAACACAGCTCCTTAATCTTCACTTGCCCTCCATCAGGGCAATGCTCACCTCGTCTGGCAACATTTTTCGTGTCATCTCTATTTCATCAGGGCTTCACACTGTACGTGTCTCATTCACTGTCCCTTGTGCCCATTTGCCGTTTAAGATCTCGGCCACTCCAGGTACTCTCCAAGTCCAGACTGATAATGTTGAAGGTCACCAGGACCTAAAAACATAGGTTGATACATCTACTGCTGTCTTTTGCATTCTGTACCTGTCCAACCACAAAGAGCCATTGGCTGAGATGGCTGTCCACTCACTATCCAGTTGCTCAGGATTATAGAGAGACTCTGAAAAATGTCAGACACCTTCAGAGGTCAGAAAAAGGCTCTCCCACTCTCTGGGTTTGTTGTTTGGTCAGCTGGTTTTGTCTTACAAATGATTTACCTAAACTGTAAATGTGTCTCCGTGAAGCTAGTTAGGCACAGAGCTTGGACACTCCCCATTCACTGACTGAGATGTCCCCTGACTGAGAAAGTAATGCCAGCTGCAAACTTCCCCCCTCTAACCCACCAACTCTTCTACATACACACGAATAAACATCACTTCCTGAGAGTCCGGACTTCAGAGCTGGGCCTTTCTCCAGTTCACCCCAAGGAAGCAGGCTTCTTTACTTCCTTTGGCTTTACCAGAGGTCACCGATGATAAGGGCGTCAATACAAAGCAGTTACACACTAACTACCATGACAATGATCAAAAAGAGAAGGGGGTGTGGTGAGTAATGCTTTCCAGCAGCTTAGATTCTCCAGAGAGGCAGGACCAATAAATACATACACTTGATCCATTTACCAAGCTTGTGGCCCACAGAGTCTGAGAGGTTAGTGATCTGCATTTGATAGGCTGGAGCCTCTCAATTGCCTGCTGATGATTCCAGGGCAAAGGCAGGCAGATCTCTGTGAATGCAAGGCCAGCTTGATCTATAGAGCAAGTTCCAGGACAGTCAGGTCTATCTACACAGAGAAACCCTATCTAAAAATAAAAAAATTAAAAATTAAAAAGACTAAGAAGATAAAACACTGAAAGAGAAGCTGGAACATTCTATGAATATTTTATACCTCTTTAAAAAGTTCTCCTTCCATGCAGGGCTCTGTATTCTGTTTTGTCTCTTTAGAATATTCGGCATAGCTACTGACTCCCAAACATTAAAGATCGACCTGGCTGGCTCTGTTTATAATTCCCCTCCATAGCCTCTCTCCTGTTTGCTACCTGTGTTAGATAGTTTCAGCTTACATAAGCTAGAATCATCTGAAAGGAGGGAACCTCAACTGAGAAAATGCCTCCATAAGAGCCAGCTGTAGGATCCAGGTGTTACAGTGCATGCCTGTAATCCCAGCACTCTGGGAGGCAGAGGCATGCAGGTTTCTGTGAGTTCGAGGCCAGCCTGGTCTACAAAGTGAGTCCAGTACAGCCAAGGCTACACAAAGAAACCCTGTCTCGAGAAACCAAAAAGAAAAGAATTAAAAAAAAATCCAGCTGTAAGGTATTTTCTTATTTATTGATCAATGTGAGAGGACCCAGCCAATTGTGGGCGGGGTCATCCCTGGGCTGGTGGTTCTAGGTTCTATAAGAAAGCAGGCTGAACAAGCCAGTAAGCAACACTCCTCTCTGACCTCTGCATCAGCTCCTGCCTCCAGGTTCCTGCCCTGTTTGAGTTCCTGTCCTGACTTCATTTAATGATGTACTGTGATTTGGAAGCATAAGCCAAATAAACCCTTTTCTCTTCAAGTTGCTTTGACCATATATTTTGTCACAGCAATAGTAATCCTGACTAAGACACCACCCTGTTCATTCCCAAACTCCAATCCTATGTAGACCATCTATTTGCCCTTTAAGAGATCCAGGTCAAGGGTTTAAATCTCTATAGCACTTATTTTAAAAAGCCTCCACCCCCACCTGAACCAGGAATTGATTCTTTCCTTAAATCCTTAAACTTAGGGTTTGACTCCGGGCTGTTTGTTTGTTTGTTTGTTTGTTTGTTTGTTTTAAGACAGGGTTGCTCTGTGTAGTCCTGGTTGCCCTGGACTCCCTTTGTAGACCAGGCTGGCCTCAAACTCACAGAGATCTGCCTGCCTCTGCCTCCTGCGTGCTTAGATTAAAGGCATGCGCCACCACGCCTGGCTGACTCCTGGCTTTTCAAGGTGGGAGTTAAGTTGCCCAGGGTATAAATTTCAACATTTAAAAATTTACCTTGTTATACCTAACCTGTATGATATCTATGGATACACAAATGTTACATGTCGGAAGATAATACCAACTTCTCCTTTTGTTCTGTACTATCCTTTGGAGGACTACTACATAATGAACAGCCTGAAGGGAGGACTGGAGTCTTCCCCAAGAGCTAAGGGCAAGGATGTTTAGTGCCCATTACAAAAGGCTACGTTAGCTGGACATGATGGTGCACACCTTTAATCCCAGCATTCAGGGAGGCAGAGGCAGGAGGATCTCTGTGAGTTTGACGCCAGTCTGGTCTACAAAGTGAGTCCAGGACAGCCAAGGACAAAATAAATAAATAGATAAATAGATACATTAACATACATAATGTATGTTTTTCTGGCTGGGTTTTCTACCGCTCAGAGTTCCTTTTCTGGCCCACAACTCGTTGTAAGAGAGAGAGCCTAAAAACTACAGCTTGGGGAACGACACAGGAATATGTGATATGGAAATATGATTCCCTGGGCATTGCTTTTGCTGGGCAAAATGAGCTGTCCATTTCTGTCTTCTACAAGGAGCCATGCAACTGTGGCAAGCTCACTTGTCAGTTTGTGAGTAGAGTAGAACAGCAGGCAGCATCTCACTGGCAGCAGAAGTAGTCACCAAGCGTTCTTTTCCCCTCTCTGAGAGCTCTCATTTCCCCAAACATCACCCTGGCTAGCAGGAGCACAGGCCTAGGAAGTCCCTTCTCTCTTAGTTGACAGCCAACAGCTGAGAGAGGTAGAAAACCAACAGCCAGCCATCCGGGCCTGGTGTTAGAATGCTGACATAACATAACCACTGGCTTTAAAGGCTTGTTCTGAGCTAAACATGAGTGATCATGGCCCAGCAGGGTATAGTCAAGTCACCCTCAATGTGGCGTGTGCCACTGTGCAATTCCCTGAGCTCTCATAGCCACAGAACACAAAACTGCCATGAATTATCAAGTTTAAAAATTCCTCTTTGAGGGACATCAGGACTACAGCAAGGCAGGGAATTCTCCTGTGCAGGATTTGAATGTGCCCTAGGCCTGGTGGAGGCAAAGTCCAGATCTAGCATACATGCTGAGAGTTTTATGTAGCAGTCATGAGGATGTGAGGTTAGACGCAGAGGTTGACAGCGTAAAAGGGGACTAAAGAAAGCTCTGAGCCTGCCATATCCCATCTTTCCACAATCATATAGTTCTCCACAGCCATCAGGCTCTCCAGTAGAGGTATGGCTTCTTCACAGGGAAGGGAAAAGTGGTGACCCTTATGGCCCAGAGCCCTCCCCATCTTTGCACCGGGTTCAGGACAGACTCCCCAAGAATACACCCTTACTCAGCCCATTTCCTTCTCTCCATGGCTCTCCACCCTCTCTCCCTCTAACTTCACCCTAGAAGTCTCCCTCATTAAAGGACTCAGGCCCAAATCCCTGTACTGGGCTGTGCTTCTATGAACCTGACATTGAAGGAACAGCATTCTTTCCGCAGTGTGGTTCAAGGTTGTGGCTGAGGGTGCTAGTCTGCTGCCTGTCTGAGATGTGCATGAAGCTCACTGCATGCTTTGATGACAGCCACTCAGAGGCAGCTCATGTCCCCAGCCTTCTTAGGGGAAAGGCAGGATACAGCCTTGTGATGGTACATGTGATTATCAACACGGCTGTACCGGGGAGATTAGGAAAGCACATCAGGTGTTGTCTATGAGCGTGTTCCTAGAGGAGTCACTGAATACTGCTAGCATCAGCGCCTAAGCTGGGGCCCTGGGTGGAATGGAAGGAGAGCACAGGAGCGCAGCTCTTGCTGCTTCCTGCCTCCCGTCAGCCTGAGCTGAGTGGTCCCTGCCATCCGCTCCTGCCACTGTACTCTACCTGACCATAGGCTCAAAGCCCATGAAGTGCAGAGTGTGTGAAGGACTTCCCTACCTTCCGCTCCACACGCCGAGGCAGGTAGGCACACAGGGAGGAGACAGCCAGCGTGCCCGGGCTGACTAGACAACTCAGGCACACTTTTCTCCAGCGCCCACACCGGTTTGCCCAGGACTTTGATAGGACCACATTGCCACTCTCTTTCTTCCTCTCCTGAATTCTTCACCCCATCTTGTATCCCAAACTCTACCTCAGCACCCAAGAGCCCAACTGGAAATGCATCCTCATGCCACCTACTTCTGTGGCCTGTGGGTTGTGTGCGCCTCTTCTAGCTAGACTCCAGGCTCTGCATTCAATTGTACCCACCCCCGAAGCACTGTCTGAAACCCTGCTTGCTATTGGTGGATGCATCTCATTTTGGTATGTTCAGGATCCAGCAGACTCTCAATGTCTGCTACATAACTGAGGCTGAATTCACTAGAAGATCCTCAGTGAGCCTGGGGTTGGAAGTCACTGTTTATGGTATTCATGATGAATGAACATCCCACCACCAACCTAGTTCACGAAATGAAAGCAGCAACTCCAGAAGTCACAGGGGGCTGTGGAGAGAAGGCATTCTATATAAAAGGAACACTACAGTGAGGTAGGCATGAGAAAGGATGTGTAGGCTAGGAGAGGGGTAAGCCATGCAGGCAGGAGAGGCAGTGAAGGCTTGGGGAAGACCATGTAGGTGTGAATGGTGGGGTGGACATGAAGCAGAATGTAGGGTAAGCAATGGACAGATGAGGTAGGTAATGGTATAGACACAAGGCAGGTGCTCAGTAAGTGGTTATCTGGCTATGACATTTGGAGACATCTTTCTACAAACATGTCTAAAGGAAGGTTAAGATGAGACCCGACCAAGCATGGTGGTACATGCCTTTAATCCTAGCACTTGGAAGGCAGAGGCAGGTGGATCTCCAAGTTCAAGGACAGCTTGATCTACTAATAGAGTTCCAGGACAGCCAGAAAACCTGTTTCAAAAGACAAAACCAAACAAACAAAAAGAGACACTGAGGTCCTTTCAAACCTCTTTACAAAGACTTATTTATGAAGTGTGTGTGTGTGTGTGTGTGTGTGTGTGTGTGTGTGTGTACATGAGTGTGGTGCCTGTGGAGGCCGGAAGATGATACAGAGTCACAGGGGCTGGAGTTAGAGGTGCCAGGAACTCTGGTCTGCAAGAACAGCCAATGCTCTTAACTTCTCTCCAGCCCTAAAAAGGCCCTTAAAATTTACACCCAGGATGGAAACTGGCGTTCTGAGGGCTGAGGAACAGAGAATATATATAGTAAGCTTTCCGGTAACTCATTTCTGTTAATACCCCAGAGCCTCTCTGTGACCATTTTAGGTTCACTTTTCCATAAGTAATTTGCAGCCGCAGGGAAACTCCTAGGATGATCTTTTTGCAAGAACAAAGAATAGAAAACCAGCTCATTTTACAGCTCTGTAAGTCCCTTTTCTTTCTCTATGGCACTGCTCTCCAGCAGCCAGACTTAGCAAATTTTTGTAGAGAAAATGTAATACTAAAGACCTAGCCCTGTCTTAAGAATGTGGGAGCTGTGTGCGCAGCCCCAGAAGCAAATGTCTACAATCAGACATGAAAGCTGAAGCTCTGGACACTAAATCACACAAAGCTTCCAGGAATATCAAAGTTTCATCCAGGCTCCCTCGGCCTCAGAGTTTGTCCTAGGTTAAGAGCCTAGTGAATTTCCAAAGTGATTGTACAAGTTTGTACTCCCACCAGCAATGAAGGAGTATTCTCCTTTCTCCACATCCTTGCCAGCATGTTCTGTCACTTGAGGTTTTTTATCTTAGCCCTTCTGTCTGGTGTAAGATGGAAACTCAGAATCATTTTGCTTTGCATTTCCCTGATGACTAAGGACACTGAACATTTCTTTAAGTGCCTCTCAGCCATTCGAGAGTCCTCTGGTTGAGAATCTTTTTGTTAGACCTGTGCCCCACTTTTTAATTGGATTATTTGGTTTGTTGGTGTTTAATTTCTTGTGTTCTTTATATATTTTGAATATTAACCCCCTGTCAGATGTAGAGTTGGTGAAGATCTTTTCCCAGTCTGTAGGCTGTTATTTTGTTCTATTGATTGTGTCCTTTGCCTTACAGAAGCTTTTCAGTTTCATGAGGTCCCATTTATCGGTTGTTGGTCTTAGAGCCTGAGATGTTGGTGTTCTGTTCAGAAGTTGTCCCCTGTGCCAGTGAGTTCAGGGTTATTCCCCACTTTCTCTTCTATTAGATTTAATGTTTCTGGCTTTATGTGGTGGTCTTTGGTCCACCTGGATTTGAGTTTTGTGCAAGGTGATAGATATTAGTCTATTTACCTTCTTCTGTTTGCAGACATTCAGTTAGAACAGGATCATTTATCAAAAATGCTTTCTTTTTTGTATAGTTTTAGCTTCTTTGTCAAAAACCAAGTGTGCATAGATGTGTGTGGGTTTATTTCTGGGTCTTCTGTTTGATTCCATTGATCAACCAGTTTCTATGCCAGTACTATGCAGTTTTTATTACTATTGCTCTGTAATACAGCTTGAGATCAGGGATGTAAATACCTCCATATGATCTTTTTTTACACAGGATTGTTTTAGCTACTCTGTTTTTTTGTTTGTTTGTTTGTTTTTGTTTTTGTGTTTTCCAAATGAAGTTGAGAATTGTTCCTTCCAGGTCTGTAAAGAGTTGTGTTGATATTTTGATGAGGATTGCATTGAATCTGTAGATTGCTTTTGGTAAGATGGCCATTTTTACTATGTTAATCTTACCGAGCCATGAGCATGGGAGATCTTTCCATCTTCTGATGTCTTCTTCATTTTCTTTTTTTCAGAGACTTGAAGCTCTTGTCATAAGGCTCTCTCTCTGGTTTGCTTGGTTAGAGTTACACCAAGATATTTTATATTATTTGTGGCTACTGTGAAGAGTGTTGTTTCCCTAACGGGGAATCTCTGTCCCCTGGGTGGGCTACCTTGTCTGGCCTCAGTGGGAGAGGATGACTTTAGTCCTGGTATGACTTGATGTGCTTGGGGTGGGTTGTTCATGGGGACAGGGCTCCCCCCCCCCTTTTTTTTATGAGAAGAGGGAGAGGGCACAGGGGAAGAGGCTGGAAGGTCAAACCCGGGAGGAGAGAAGGGAGGGAGCTGCAATTAGGATGTGAAGTGTGTGTGTGGGGCGGGGGAGACTGTGTTCAACATGCTTAACAAAGAGCCTAGGGAAAGCAGCAGTCATTCCCCTGGTTAGCCACTAGACGGCACCATCATCACCCAGCAAGAGCTCTGACAGGCTCTTTCCTGAGGCACAGGGTGTCCAGTTTCTAACACATAGCTAACTGCTTCTCTCCCCCTCGACTGGAGGACCATTATTAAACACACACAAGCCCTTCAAAGCTCGTTATAAAAGTAATGTTTTTGACTTTCCTAATAATGACTTTATTCACTGTTTTACAATCTGCTCACTGCTGGAAGGAAGTTACAAGCATGGAAAAATATTCTAACAACACATACTTATTTGTGAAAGAATGACTTTGCTCTGGACTCCAGGCACCCAGGGGACACACCTGTAGGAATGGTCACTTCTTTCTCCTCAGTGGAGCTGTGGGAGTCTGTCAAAGGCTGCACACACCATGTGGCCAACCCGGACTCTACAGGTGCTATCTGAATGCAGTCTTCACAGATAATGAGCAATTCCAGCAGACTGGTCAGTTTGCTGAGGGTATCTAACAGTCCCAGGGTCAAAGCCTTCAGTATGCCTTCTGTCAGTTTGGTCAGTTTGCTGAAGGTCAGTTTGCTGAGGTCAGTTTGGTCAGCCTTCTGTCAGACTGGTCAGTTTGCTGAGGGTATCTAACAGCCCCAGGGTCAAAGCCTTCAGTGCCTTCTGTCTTCTGAACAGACTCACACTCACAGCTTAGCAGCCCCGCTTGACTTCGGAGGCGCCAAGTCACCCTTGCATTTCTTACTTTGTCCTGGTGTAGCCAGCGTTATGTTCGTTTGCTTTTTGCTTGTTTTTCGAGACAGGGTTTCAGTATGTAGTTCTGACTATCCTGGAACTCTCCACGTAGACCAGGCTGGTCTCAAACTCACAGAGATCCGCCTGCCTCTGCCTCCTAAGTGCTGAGGTCAAAGGCGTGCACCACCACGCCCAGCACTACCCTCTCTTGAAGCGGCTTCGGGTTTCATGAGGACCCTGGTATGCTGCTCTCACCTCTGGCAGAGATAGAACATCTGGCTCTCAGCAGATTACTTACTTGCCCTGGAAAGCATCCCAGAGCTGCTTCCTGGAAAGACCAGCCTCAGGGTTTCTATTGCTGTGAAGTGACACCATGATCAGGGCAGCTCTTATAAAGGAAGGGAGCTCAGCGGCATGCAGGCATGTGCTGAAGAAGGAGCAGGAAGTTCGCTGTCTTGATCTGCAGGCAGCAGGGAGAGAGCTGACTTGAGCTTCCTAGCCATCAAAGCCCTCCCCCAACAGTGACAACCTTCCTCCAGCCAGGCCACACCTCCTAAAATTCCCCTCCCTGTGGTTCAAGCATTCACACACATGAGTCTATAGAAGCCATTCCTACTCAAACCACCACAAGATCTATTTTAACTTTTTTCTTTCTGTCAAGTTTATTTTATTATATTTTTATGTGCACACGTTTGTTTGTTTGTTTCCTGCGTGTTGATTGTGTAGCGCATCCACGCACTGCCTGAGGTAGCCAGAAGAGGGCATTGGGTCACCTGGCCAGGGAGGTACAGCTGCCCTGTGCATGCTGGAAAGCCAATGTAGCTCCTCTGGAGGAGCAACAAGTGCTCCTAACTGCTGAGCCACCTCTCCAGCCCCTGAATGTTTTGTTTTGTTTTTAATTTTATGCAAACGGGTGTTTGGCCTGATTGCACGTACGTGTACCACATCTGTGCAGTGCCCACCCCCTAAAAATGCAGATGCAGACTCCCTAAAGAGGGAGTCAGGTCCCTTGGAACTGGAGTTACAAACAGTTGTTAAGTCACTATATGGGTGACAGGATCCTTCTGCAAGAGCAGCCAGTGCTCTTAGCCATTCAGCCAGCTCTCCAGTCCCTACTTTGATTTGTCAAAAGGAGCATGACTGTCCACAAAGAGGTTATTGATTTGTGATTCTTCCTCAATTGTGTTTTAACATAATAATAAGAAAGAGACCAACTGGGCAGAGGTTGGTACCTGTGCAGTGTGGAAAACCTGCATAGTCATCTCCATTGTTTTGTAGCCTTTTCCATCTTCCTGGGAGAGGAAGCAGGAACTGATGGAAGAATTACAATGACTACATTGGTCCTTTGCCCTTTAGTGAGAATTAACATCTTCCTATTCAGGATCAAGCAAAATCTGGGAGCTTTTAGTCCAGTGTGGTCTGTCGTGCAGCCCCACGGACTCTGGCATAGGTTTTATCCCAAACTGCCTCTGGGCACTGACCGTGAGTTCAGAAGTTGGAGAGGTAAGGCTTACTGGAGTGAAAGCTCCCTGAAATGAAGTTATTACTGCAAACTTCCAGCTGTGCTGACAGACAAGGTGCTTTCTCAAGACTCCAAGGAGCACTCACTCTTTCTTCTGGACGCTGATCTCCAGGCAGCCCTCCGCAGGACAGCCAAGGGTACAGCCCGAAGTGGGAGGGGCGCTGCCTGGCCTGCTTCTCCACTGTGTCCTGCTGCAGAGTTTTCTGTTGTTCTGTGGTTGAGCTGTGCTCTTGTGTGACTGAGGATATCACTGGCCAAGACATCTCTCACCTTGCTCTCTCTTTCCACTTGTGAATTCCACAGAGCTGCCACAGGAATGTTCCTAACAAGTTTCTCAACTTATTCATGGTGTGGCTCGGGAAAGGAAGTAGGATTGTGGAAAACCTCACAATACAGATATCGTAAACTTTACATCCTGAAAAGCTCCTGGCTAGGAGTCCTCAAAGTATTGACAAGGTATCAATTAAGTCCTTACAGGGTGAAAGTGCTTCTGGGATTCCTTGGGTTTCAAAGCCAGCCTCCTGAGTGCTTGCAAATGAGGGCTGTTCCTGAAAGGCATGCAGAGCAACCCATCTCCAGACGAAAGACTTCACTTACTGTGGTGGGCTTGCAGGCCAGCCCGGGATTCTGACGATGACCCCTTGTGGGGAAACAAGGCCACAGGTTTGTCCTAGCACTCGTCAGAAACCGCGCTCAGTGTTGGTGCCTTGAATATAAACCTGCTCATGCTTCAGAGCGCATCCATATTTTTTTTCCTCACACGTCCCCCAAGTTCACAACGCTGCCTCCTCAGATGGGTGAGTTGGCCAAATCCCTATAACCACAAGGGTTCCTTAACAGGTCATTAGGAAAGATTTCAGTGTGACTCTGACTCCAGGCTCCCTAACCAAACACTACTGTTACAAACATCAATTCCTTGGCTAGAGCACCCGGGCCTGGGTGGAAGGAATGCAGTGGCAAGGAGCAAAGCCCAGGTCTGCCAGCCTGGCCTTGTGCAGGAGGTCAGCTCTTTCAGTGAGGAGAACTGTTGCTCATCTCAGAAGCTCCCGGAAGGCATGCTCCTGATGGTAGGCTTCCTGATTCTAGTTTTCTCTCACTGCAAGCCTTGACACTAAAAAGTCCTTTCCCAAGACCAGCATTAACTAGTTCAACTCAGAATCTCACCCTAGAACTATTTAGAGGAAAATTTCCAAAGACTCATCAATTTCCAATGGCCTCATCAGTCATTTTCCGAAGCAGGCATGGTGAAGGGGAGGGAGGAAGAATGAAGGGGAGACCTGAGGAAGGATTCGGTCTCTGAAGCAGGGGAAGACTAAGAGCAGCATCGATGCCAAACAAGCCCAGCTTCCACCTGTGACAAGAAACACATGGAAGAATACAGAAGGTGCCCAATTATCTCTCCCTAAGTGTAAGGAAATTTCAATTCAGAACATGGCTTCTCCGGCAAAAGATCACATCCAAAGACCTTCCAGGTCTGTATACTCTCGTGGGAATACAGACATGCTTTTAATTGAAGGAGACAGGGAAAGCAGATGTCTGAGTTCAAGGCCAGCCTGGCATAGAGCAAGTTTCAGGTAAAGAAAAGCTTAGGTCCGGGTGTTGTAGTCCATGCTTTTAATCCCAGCACTCAGGAGACAGAGGCATTGCAGATCTCTGAGTTCTAGTCAGTGCTGTTCAGGCAGTTCTGGGGAGAGTGAGTTGAGACACAGTGCAATGGAGTTAAGTTCATGGCAGTTCAGTTTGTGGAATTCAGACAGTTTTACAGGGAGGTCAGTGCAGAGAGAGAGAGAGAGGAGAGGAGGCCAGGCCAGGCATGGCTTCTGCATTCTTATCAGGTTGAATGCTGAGAGAAATGACCTCTTCCTGGTTACTGAGCATCTCAGCAGATTTCTGAGAGGATGGCCTAAACTCCATTTTGTCTCCTCTCTCTCTCTGGGATAAAACCTATGCCAGAGTCTTTTTTTTCACCAGAAGAGTTTTACAGAGTGAGATTGAAGAGAGAACAAGCCAGATGAGGAGTCAGAAGATTGGAACTTATTTCCAAAGTTAGTATGAGGCCAAGCAGAGCAATTCAGTCAGAGGCTAATAGAGAAGCCAGATTGAATCAGTCAGCTTGAAGAGGGTTTTTGTTTGTTTGTTTGTTTGTTTGTTTTTAAAATTTATTTATTGTCTATACAATGTTCTGTTTGCATATACACCTGCATGCCAAAAGAGGGCACAAGATCTCACTATAGATGGTTGTGAGCCACCATGTGGTTGCTGGAAATTGAACTCTGGACCTCAGGAAGAACAGCCAGTGATCTTAACCTCTGAGCCAACTCTCCAGCCCTTGAAGAGGCTCTTGAGCCAGAGTTGAACTAGCCAACCAGGGCTCAGTAAGAACAAGAAAGGGTGAGCTTATTCAGTAGTAAGTCTCAGAGGCTGAAAACATTCTAGGCCTAGATTAGATTGTATGGAGGCTAGAAGCTTCCTGGACTAGACCTAAGTTAGTGCACAGAGGCAGTAAGTCTCCAAGAAGAAAATTACCTCAGGAGAATAAAAGTCTTTTTTTTTTTTTTTAACACCGAAGCCCAGCAGCATTAGAAAGGCTACTCATCCTCCTGGGAGCACGATCACTGATTTTAACAGCCCAGTGTCTCTCGGCAGGAAGAGATCTTTTCCTTGAATTTGAGTACTATTTCTTTCCTAATTTCTGGTCCAAACCTTGTGAATAATGGGATCTGGGGTAGGATACGGGATTGACTGTGGGGCATGAGGAAAGAGGAAGACATAAAAGGAGAGGAGATATTGTCTCCACTCCAATGGCTCTAAGCCTCGGAGAGCACAGTGACTTGCCTGAGATCACTCAGCTAGTGAGTAGTAGGAGCAGATTTAGAAGCAGGTCTGTGTGGCTCAGACTGACCATGCACAGTGGAGCAGGTTATATACATCGCAGTGTGACATGAGCATAATATCTCTCTAGGTGTGTATGTGCGGCTTGCCAGCAAACGGCAGCCAAGTATCTTGAGTGAAGAGTACCCTTCTCCAATTAACAGTAGCTGTCAGCAGCTTGGGATTGGGCCCAATGTGTTTAGAGGCAGCCTCTTTGACACATTTGTACAGCCCCCTAAGAACCTCTGAGAAAAAGAAAGAAAGAAAGAAAGAAAGAAAGAAAGAAAGAAAGAAAGAAAGAAAGGAAGGAAGGAAGGAAGGAAGGAAGAAAAAGAAAAGAAAGAAAACTACAGAGGCCAGAAGTCACAGGACAAGAAAGAAGAATTCATCTTGGCAAAGAAAATTTTGCCAAAACCAAACTAGACCAGCCAGCCTATACTGACCAGGAAGATCCAAGGAGGAAAAGGAGCCAACACTGAGCTGGACGCCAGCTGGGAGTTCTCTCGTGTTCCTGAACCTCAGTCTCGTCATCTGTGCATGGAGCACTTGGAGCACTACACACTGTTGGAAATGAAATAACATACACATTGGCGGGATCTCAGGGAGCTTAGCGGCCATATTGCTCTTGGCTGTCAGGTCAGAGGTCAGAGAGTGCATCCGGAGAGCTGGGCTGGAGATGAGCAGAGAGATGGAGCATCTCCATCTGGACAGAGATGGAGCAGAGAGAAGCTTAGTGGTCATGGTTGCCCATAGCAACCCAGTATAGATAAGGCTTGCTCTCATCAAGGCCAGGCCAGGCATGGCTTCTGCATTCTTATCAGGATGAATGCTGAGAGAAATGACCTCTTCCTGGTTACTGAGCATCTCAGCAGATTTCTGAGAGGATGGCCTAAACTCCATTTTGTCTCCATTTTAGGACCAGGCTTGACTTTAAAAGAAAAGTCATCAATCCCAAAAATTGGGCTATAGGTCACCAATTCCAGGAGCAAGATCGTAAAATCCCCTACCCAAGGAACAGCCTGGAGATAACCATGAGAATGGGAAATATTTTATCCCAGGGTGGGGTATCTGTGCTGGGCAGCCTTCTCTCATCCTGTAGCTAAACATTCATGGCACAGGAATGCAGCCCACTGACCAGGTGGACTCAAGCGATTGAGGAATTAACTTCCTGGGCACCCACCAAAGAGGTTTCAGGTTACCTAACTCTTGCTAGAACTCCCCCAGTTTCCTATACAAAGGCCTGCACACCTTTGTCTAGGGTCGCCATCCTTTTTAATGGTTTGACCCCTGCATGAAGGTTTTCTTGAAATAAAACACTCTTGCCAGTTGCCTATGTGAGTGGTGGTCTCTGTGGTGATTTCAGATTTAACACTTCCACTAGACACTCCAAGAATGCAAGGCCCTGACTACTCTTTCCTGGGCCATTTCTCAAGGCTGTGTTTATGGCTACCAACCTTGACAGATGAGGTAATGTCTCCCTCGGAACAAAAGTCAGCTTGTCAGCACTTACTATAAAGGTGCTAGGTTTGGGTTTGGGGCACCTCACCTGGGACACAAAGCCACTGTGTCACAAAGGTTGGCCACCCCATCTCTCTGCAACATGCAGGGGTGGAAAACACTCCTGTCTCTGCTCCGGGAGTGTTGCATCCACACAGTAGTACTAGACTGGCTGGCCTCCTTGCAAGTCAGGTTAAAATGCAGATTCTGGTATATAGGTGTTGGGGGCCCTTTAGTTGAGAGAAGAACCGGTGGGGATTTGTTCTTTGAAAGATTTTTACTTTGAAGATGTGTCTATCAACTTAAGAGTGCGGTAGGAAAAATGAATCCATTGAAGTCAGTCAGCTGTCTGTGTCCAGTCTTGTCTGAAATCTATCAGCTCTTAACAGTGCACTCAAGCCCCCCTTGGCATCAACACAGCCTTAGCTGGGCTCTGTGAGCTTAGGCGGGAACCAGGTATCGCCAGCTTTGCCCCACAGGGTGCCGCTGGCCTTGGGGAGAGGGAGGGCACGAACAATGTACATAGCAGAACAGATAGCCTGGAGCCCCTAGTGGCTCTAATTTTAGGGAGTTTCAATTCTGGCTTAGTTGTTTTATATCAGTGATCCTCAGCGTTATTAAAGATGAATCAAAACAGGCTCAAAATCACAAATGTCAAGATTCTTTAGTTCCCGTGTGATTTGTTGTGAGCCACCTACAATGTTAGGACCAATGAAATGATGATGCGCACAGATTTTATATGAAAGAGATTTATTAGATGGAGATGAAGGGACAGAGAGAAGGAGAGAGCGAGACATGATAGGGGGAGGAGGGGGTGCTCTAACAGAGAAAGGGGAGAGAGCAGGAGAGCAAGAGGGCAAGAAGGCAAGAGAGCAACAGAGTGGTGGGTTGATTCTTTTAAGGAGCAACTTAACCATGCCTGCCAGGTGCTATGCCTGGTGGGGAGGGGGGGCGGGAAGGAGGGACATACACATAATGACATCATAGGTTGCTAGGCAACCCAGAAGCAGGCTGCTTAAATACTAGCATCCAAACCTCTCAGAAAAGACCTGAGATTAAAAGCAAGCAAACAGTGCCAGAAAGGTGGGAGGCTTGTGTTTGGCCCCACTGAGGAGAGGCCAGCAAAGGTCAAAGAGGGAAGAAAACAGATTTTCTCAGTACAAAAGTGATGTGGTCCTTGAAAGACCTGTGTCAATAGGAACACTGGGAAGCACCTTCCAGAAATGCACTGTGGGAAGAAGGGAACTTTCTGTCTCAGGAATCTTGGGTGAGCATAGCCTTGGGTAGGAGGGCTAGGGTTTATTACCAGTGCTCATTTTCAGCTCTACACTAAGTATGGACAGACTTGCCACACCCCCTTGGGAAGGCCATGAGAAAGGGACTGACATTCTCACTTAATAGGTTAGGATGCTGATGCCCTGACGGGAAGAGTGGCTGGTCCAAGGTCACCCTGCTATGTTTTCATGCAAGCAATTCAACTCTCCTGCCCTCAGGGGCCTTTAAGGTGTTGACAATGTCTTACATCATCACCTGTGTCCTATGTCTTCATCTGTGCCAGGTGCTTGGTATCTGACCCGCCTGCCATCCACCCCGCCATCTCTCTCTTCTCTCTGCCTGTCCATCTGATGATTCTGTCTCCTTCCCCACTCCGTATTCTCCTCTCTCCTAAGCTCTCCCACTGTCGCAGTTTTGCCTTTCCCACAGTAAACCTCTCTGTAACCACAACCTGTTACACCCTCCATCCATGAGGCCAGGGAATGCTACAGTGAATAAGAAACAGTTCTCCATACTTGTCTCAAGACCTCAGAAGCAGAGGCTAGCATAGAAGTGCTAGCTTTGAGAATCACCCAGGCCTACTTTTAGACAATACCCAGTCACTCACTTGGAGCATCCCTTGGTAATCTGCTGAGCCTCTCTCTGACTCCCACTGTGTTCATTGTGATGATTTGTAATGATCAGCATGGTTCACGCAGAAAGACCACTCCCCCTGCTCCGTGACTCTCGGCTTCCTTCAATATTGCCAAAGTGGTCTAAATTATCAGCTTCTACCAAGGATAGAACTGGATACAAGGATAGGTCACATGTTACCAATTTCTAGTTTCCTCATGAAGGTATCTAGAACTTGTGTTCTTATGTTAGGACCAGTTAATATATGATGAGGCTGACAACAGATCTTCTATGCAAAAGGTTTATTAGGTGGATATGAAGAGAGGGAGGGAAGGGAGAGCAGGACATGAGAAAAAGAAGGGGAGAAATAGAGGGGGGTGTCCCGATAGAGAAAGGACCAAGAGAGCAAGAGAAGAGAGAAGAGAGGACCAAGAGAGAGCAAGAGCAAGAGGGCGACCACGTGTCGGGTTGTCCCTTTAAGGGGCAAGGTAACCACGCCTTCCAGGTGTGGCCACCTGGCCATCAACACATGAAGCCATCATAAGTTGCTAGGCAACCCAGAAGCAGGTTTTGTTCCAAAATCCTAATAACTAAAGGCAAATATTTGTAAAAAAACAAACAGCAAAAACTCCAAGAAGTAAATGTGAATATAAGGGAGTGAACAATCTCACTGAATGCCATTGGGCTGGATGAGGGCTGAGCTGAATCATGTTCTGTAGGCCAACCATTAGGACCTGAGA
This sequence comes from Meriones unguiculatus, assembly GCF_030254825.1. Classification (NCBI taxonomy): domain Eukaryota; kingdom Metazoa; phylum Chordata; class Mammalia; order Rodentia; family Muridae; genus Meriones; species Meriones unguiculatus. Next base: position 154,671,098 of record NC_083349.1, read on the forward strand.
TGGAAAACAAGCCTTTGAGAGAGCTGCCAGAGGCTTCTGGGTAGGAATGGAGCTGAACAGTCCAGGCCATGTTGCATCCATGGAGCTGGGGTTCTGTGGAATTTTCGGGATTGCCATGTCATCACGCCATTATTCCCCAGTGCATGAACAGGAAAATAGCAGTGTTGAGACGGAGGAACCCGGGGATCACAATTAGCCAGGCCTGGCTTGCTGCTTCCTCACCATTACTAAAAATTTAAAATAGATTTCCAAATAGCTTGGTTAGAGCAGCTGCTGTACAGAGAAGAGTAGCTGAGTCACTGGCGAGAGATACATAGCTAATTTCTAAAGCAAAGCCACCATTTCTGCAGTTTAAAACATTTTATTGTTGAACAATGCAAAACAGTTGCTACTTTTTTTTTTTTTTTAGGTAACACCAGCATCAGAAATGTAAAGATAGCTTTATAAAAATAAAACAGCAATTTCCAAGAATGAATAGAATTCGAGATTTGCAGAAAAGGTTAAGTTAAATTATCACCCAGGGTTTGCGATTCAGGGAAGGTGATTCTCTGCCATAGCAGATTCTACGAGAATCACCAGGACAGATGTTCATTTAATTGCTATCTTCCACATTTGAACTGAAAATAAACAGTTGTAAAATGTTGGAAAAAATCACATTTCATTGTTAATCTAGACATACTAGAAATTACACAGGTTTTTTTTGTTTTTTTTTTGTTTGTTTGTTTGTTTTGTTTTCCTTAAGAAAAATCGAATCCAGGCACAGTAATTGTGACCCCTGTGGAGGCAGGGGTAGGAGGATCTTCAGTGTGTGTGAGGCCTGCCCAGCCAGGGATACAAAGTGAGACTCTCAACATTCCGTCCCCCAATGAATAAGCGCTAGACATGAAATTGTAAATTTGGAATTTCGAATCTAAGCACAAAGAACACAAGTCATCGAGAAACAAAAGAAAAAGATGCCCATCACCCATCTCAGTAGGTTCTGAGTGTGGATAACCTTCACTTTGGTCCCAGCGGAGTAGCCAGAATCAGCGCCTCTTTCAGGATAAATTCCTCTAGGAAACTTCGCTCTGTGTAGGATAGCTGCCAGCTTGTGTCCGTAGAGCTGACACTCTGTCTTCCTTTCTGAGATTTCAACTACCTTATTCAGTCTTCGGCATATCTACATAACAGATGCCCAGTGGCCCTACTTTTGCCATACAGTCTTTCAGGTCCTGTCAGCTGCCACATGAACGAAATCATATCTTCTTGCAGGAGACTTTCCCTTGTACAGTAGGGAGCCCCCCACCCCCACCTTGACTCCTTAAGCCTTGGGGAACTCCACTGAGTAGACACTGGCCATTATCAACAGCATCTCCTTAGCAAGGTGGAGCATATCTAGGAAATCCCAGATACTTGCTGGCCCCATTTTCTTATCAGGAAAGGGTCTGGCCCGTAATCTGCCCTGAGGGCTATGCAACACTCCTTACAAAATCTGAAGTCACTCAGATCAGGGGAGACTTTTAGATCTCTGCCGAGAAAAGGTAGTCCATCATCATAGACCGAGCGCAAACAAATGCCTATCCAGAGACGGCAGACTTCAAGCTAACCCAGCAAAGCCCCACATTTTGTTGTCTTCCTAACAAATACATGTTTCTCACATAAATATTCTAAGTAAAAATTTCTCCACGGTGGCGTCTTCCAGTTTCCATGACACAGACACTGAACATATGTAGTGAGAAGCTTGGGGCATTTCACCGCCACCTCAGCTTTTAATGAGCATCTTCTTTGGGTCCGATCCAGGGAACCACCCCCAGACAAATCAGCAGGCAGATGCTTGTGTAAGAAGCGCACAGGAGGCAGACTGGAGCCGAGGCAAAGTCTGTGATGGGCCTGTGGTGTTCCAGGCCCTGCAACTCTTCCCTCATTAGCTTCCTCATTAGGGTTGACTCAGTCAGCAGAGCGCCTTCGCTGTGTCAGAGCTTTGCTGGGTACCTGGGCCACATTACCTGAAAAAACAGCCTCGGCTGTCTATCTGTGTCATCTTAGGGATGAGACATTTAGAGAAGTGGAACAACTTTCTCAAGGTGACTCAGCTCATGATGCAAGAGCAGTAATCGGCTTTGACCTTGGCAACCTGAACACTTTTAAAAGAGTAAGTTAGATTTGGGAAGACGACCAGAGGGCTTTCCAGGACACAGGCAGAAATACAAATGTTCAAGATTTTCTGGGCAGTGATGTTTTCTGAGTGTCTTAAGCACCAGGTCTCATCTTGAGTGTTGAAGAGGAGCTAGCCTGGGTTGCTTTGTCGGGCTTGCTTGAACAGCTTTATATTGAAGGTCCAGGAGGCCATGGAGTTAGACTGAATAATTGCTGGCTTTGAGTATTGCCTTGTTCCACCTCGCCCTAAATGCCCCCTCCCCAATCCCTTCCTTTTGGAATGGAAACTTTTATTCTGGGATGTTATAGTTTGGCTATGGAATATCACCCAAAGGCTGCATTGAAGGCTTGGTTCCAGCTGACAATACTTTTGGAGGTGGGCCCCGGTTATGACATGGGCAGAGTTAGAAGCAGGTTCCTGGGAACATGCCTTTGAATGTTTTGTTCTTGCCCCTTCCTTCTGTTCTCTCTTTTGCTGTTCCTATCTGCCAGGAAGTGCCAGCTTTGCTGGACCATGTTCATCCCACCAGAATGTCCTGCTTTGCCACAGGTCTGTAAGTGACGGTGGCAAATAATTATAAAGCAAAGCCTCCATAACCACACATCAGAAGAAACGCTTCCTTCTTCGAGTTCTCAGGCATTTTAGTAGTGACAGAGAGCAAATGTGGACGCTAAGTGGGAAGATACACATTACAGTCTTCCTAACTGTAGACCATTAAGGATGACTGCTGTGGTCTGGAAGCAGTTCTGTGGAGCTCAAGCGGCATTGGCACGATGTTACAAAGATTTTCAGCATTTACTATGTTTTCCTCTGTGTCACTTAATCACAACCAACTGGGGCATTGAAATGGAAATTGAAATGTTTTTAGTGGTAATCTGAACAGGAATAAAAGAGCACTTTCCAATGAAATAGTCATTTCCCAAAGACCTAGCCAAGACTAATTGCTCCAAATCTGACTGGAAGATTCCATTCCGAACAACTGATGGATCCATCCTTTTCAAGCGTTTAGCACTCACCACTCTTACTTGCCTTCCAGCTTCAGTCTACTCTGGCCCACCAACCAAGCTCCTTTCTTCCTCTCCTTATCTTGGCTTTGATGGTATAATGAATGGTATTAAGGTCTTCATGGCTTGAGCTGGAGAGCTTTTATTTGCTTATGGGTTGATAGTCCCTTTGGTTTCTGGTCCTTCCTACCTTGGTTCTAAGTACTCCTGATGGCTCATTAGCCCCAGACAGCATTTCCTGGAATAGGCATGATATATTTCAAATGTCTGTTCCCAGGAGCTGGAGTTACAGGCCCCTAGCGTGGGTGCTGGGAACTGAATCAGCTCTTCTGGAAGAGCAGGATACACTCTTAACCTCTGAGCTATCTCTGTAATCTCCATCTTTTCTTTCCACACACAAAGCACATTTTTCAGTGTAAACGGGTCTGTCCGTGAAGGGCAAGTTTTGAGGAGGGGCCTAGGTCCACAATAACACAGCAAGCAAAGCAACATGCTGGAATTAGGAACGTTGTTCTGGAGAGAACCTTTTCCCCCAACATTGTCTATACCCACCTATCCACATGTGCAGAGACTTATGTAGAGGGCCCAGTGGCTTGTGTACTGGGCTTCACTCTCCACAGTCCTGGAGAGGATGAACCCAGCATTCTCTGAGAGGTCCCCGCCCAGTGCCTTGATGCACTGCCCACGTGCCAGCACAGCAGCTCCCGGCCTCCTGGTTTCTCGGAAACCTTTCCTCGGCCCACCTGCACCACAGACACAGGCTGCCGTCTGTTGCTGAAGTTCACATGCATTTTTAATGTGCTTTTCCTACATCACGTTCTTTCAGAAATGACATTTTTAGATTAAGTGCACCCTCCTTGTTTTCCTTCAACAAGCTGTACAGTCTAACACCTGGACCAATCGTAGCTGCTACCTTAAATAATCATTTATCCTATCTTTTGTGAATGAGTCTTAATAAATACGTGTAGATTAACACCCCCCCCCCCCAAGGAATAGTTTCCCACAGAGGATTTGTCTGGGTAGTAGGCCGGGTAGATGAGAGGTCAGGCATATACGGGATTGAGCTCTTTGTCTCTAGAGCCCACATATGTTTTGTAGGCAAGTTTCCCAACTGTCAGGAAGAGCAGAGCTGAAATCCCCGCCCTGTGACATTTTGCTCCTGTCTGAGCCTGTTTCCCGGTCTTGACAGATGGACATTGACTAGACTACTATGAGGGCTGAAGGGGACCACATTTGTGGGAGGTCTGGAGCTGCCTCCTTCATCCTCTCTCTGAGCTCATGTCTAGGAATCCCCTCCCATGCTGAGACCTGGGGTAAAGAGACAGCTTTCTACTCTAGAAGACATGGCCAGAGATAACTCAGTGGCTTCCCAGTCACCAATGTCATCCCAAGTGTCTTTGCCTGCTGTTTGGATACTCGTGGGGTTTATTTTGGTCTATGTTACTCAAGGAGTCACTATGTAGACTCCTTGCTACTTTACTATGAGACTAACTGCTATCCACTTGTGACAAAGCAGCTACCACCATCCCTGTGCATCCTGGGGCACAGAGCACGTCTGCCTGTGGTCTGTTCCCTGGCATCCAGGCTGCTTGGATGACTCGCCGAGGCAGAGCTGTTTCCCAGTCACAGGCCAGCATCCCAAGCCTCCACCCTGAGGATGCTCGTATGTGCTCAGCCCAGCCTCCCACACTTCTTCCCTCCTCATCCATCCTCCGGGAAGGGAGAGTGGGCTGCCAACCCCAGCAGCTATGACTCAATGCCTCCTTCCAGACCCTGTGTCTGTGTTTGCTGATGACCACCGGGGCAAGGCTAGCAGCACCAAGAGGCCCTCTGTGTGCAGGCTGTCAAGATGAGACATCTGTGCTTTGTTTATGTCCTCTGGAGAAAAAGGGAACAAGGAGGGGAAAGAAGAGCCACCTTGTTGTTTTACCCATTTATTATTTACAATTTTAAGGCACAAAGTTTAAGCAGCAAAGAATAGGAAAATCTTTGGCTGACCAACAGTATCCACATTCCCTGTGGGGACTCCCCAATCTGCACAGACCCATCTGCTCTGATCTGTGCACCACCTCACAATACAGTGCAGTAACACAGAGATGCCAAAGGTTACACATGGATACCAGGGTCTGCTGGGAAGAGCGGCACATGCCCTCAGCACAGGGCCACAAACACAACCACACGCACGCACACACACAAGGCAGTGGAGAGGGCAGTGGCCCCAGGGCACTCAGTCAGGCTCAAGCTGGTACCCGCGTTGGCCCCGGTTCACAGAATTTGACACAGATTCTGTCAGTGCCTCACTGAGGAGGAGGCTCCACCGTCCCTCCTCGAAAAACATTCAAATACAAATACTCTGGCTAAGCCTGTCCCTGTTCTGCTTTGTAATAAATACAGGTGTGTATGTGAGAACAGACACTCAGGCAAAGTCACAAGTAAACACAACACAGGCGGCAAAACTTGAGAAGCGGATTCCAGAAACTGCTGTATATTTACTGTCTTGAGGGAAGGGCAGTCTTAACTCGGCGGCAAAGAAGCAAAGTCTCACGACAAGGACACACCTCAGTCACGGCACACACAACGATAACATGCACTTAAGTATATCTCCATTTTACAGGATACCTACTGGGTGTTCATACTAATGAATATAGACTTAGTTCTGCGGTATACTGGGGGGGAGGGGGAGAGAGGGACAGCGTGCACGCACATGAGGCCTGGCGAGAGAACTGGGCTTGAAAAAAAGGCCCTAGAGGTCACGGGTACTAATGACTCTTCCTACATGTTCGATAGTCTTCTAAAACCTGCGTGTGTGTGTGTGCGCGCGCGCGCGCACGCATGCGCGCGCGTGTGCATGCATGCATGTGTGTGAGTGTGTGGACAACTTGCAGGAGTTGTTTCTCACCTACCTAGTGTGTCCAGGTCTTGGCTTGGTGACAGTGCCTTTCCTACTGGGTCATCTCGATGGTCCTGGGACTCTTACTCTGACTAACGCCCTCTGAGTTCATTCACTTGTGCTGTGAACAATCTGGGATACTTCCCCAACTTAAATCCACTCTCAAAAGACAATGACCTCTCACTTCAAGGGGAATCTGAGGACCACGCCAGACCCCAGAGGCCATTCTGCTAGAGGAGTCAACCACCATTTTACTTGGGGAGCACTGTAGTCCTCCCAAGGAGAGTGCTCATGGGGAAACAGTGGGATTTTCTGGATATTAAGGAAAGAAATGCTACCTCATATGTATGCAGTTGTATCTACGCATTATAATACACCATTAAATTACTAAACAAGAATGGGGCATCCTACTGAAAAGAGGGAAGAATAGTGCTCACCCATTCCAGAGGAAAGCCACTGAATGCTGACCTGTGCACCCTGGATGACTGGCTTCTTGGGTTTCTTATCACACAGCCTGTCTCCCATGGAGCCACACCACAGGCAAATGCCTTGGACAATCCTCCCATCAACTGAAGACATTTAAAACACACTGATTAATTTACAAAAATAGAAGAAAGCCAACACGTACACTCCGAGACTGGGGCTGACTCAGCGCTTAGGGAAGTTACTGGGGCTGGCCTTTCTCTGGCTTTACCATTTAAGCACATTTGTCAGCTCTTGTTTCCAACATGCACAAACTCCTTTGCTAAGAGGGGGTTAAGGTCATCCGGAGAACAAAGAGAAACACGCCCCACTCGCGCCGGTGCAGGCATTCTTGTGTTTGGAGAACGTACCCTTCCACTTAGCACAGCCCTCTGCAGCCTACACACGAGTGACCATCCTGGAAACCCCATGAGTGTCACTGTCATCCTCGCTGCCTCTCGGACATCAGCCTCAGCTGGTTGTTCATGCAAGTCTCTAGGACTCACGGCAGGTCTCAGGGAGGAGCAGCTTCAGCCCTATGTTAAGTGTGTGCAGCTGGCTGAGGCCACGCAGGAGAGTCAACAAGACAGGTCTTGCCTCTCTGTGGGGGACACGGAGTTTCTTTCCCGAGTGTAGGAATTGCTGGATCCTCTGTTCTGAGGCCAGAACTCACTTGGAGCAACTCAAAACAAAAGGTCAAGACTCACGCATGGGCTCCTTTGTGGGACTGTACAAAACTGCTCCCACCATTCCTTGTCTCCACCCCTAAGGAAAGCTGGGGGTAGAAGAGTGAAGCCCCCTTGAGGCATGGTGGGGACTCACTGAACACTCCACAGGAGCTGGTCACCAGCCTCTGGGAAACAGGGAACAATGCCTGCCAGGAGTTCAGCAAATATTCTTAGTTCTTTGCAAATGAATGTGTTTTTCTTGGCAGCTTAGCGTGATGAACCCTCAGACAGGAATAATTCTTACATATAGAAGAATCTACTTACGGAAACCACAGTGGTAGAGACATGACCTCAACCCTTCTCATGTCCCACATGATACCTGGAGGTACGTGGGCTTCACCACACTGGCCACTCCAAGGGCAAAGCAGGAGGTTGGCCAATCATCACTAAACGCCAAGGCCTTACCCTTTATCCTGAGATCAGACCCTCAAGTTCTAGGACCAAATGCTCCCAGGAGACCTGAAGACTAGACCTCTACACTATGAGGAAGGACTTTATTATTTCTTTCATCTGCTTTGTAGTTGTGCTTTAACAGAACACAAAAGCATAGTGGCGTAGTTTGGCAGTTGTATAAGGTTTGGGCTTAGTCCTGTTCTCAGTCCCCAGGAGGTATGGCAGATTCTCTGAGTGTGCACACAAGTATCATCAGTGGGGCCACGGAGCAGCCAGGCATAGCTCCTAGGTTCTCATCGTGTTCAAGGCTGTGCAGCCTGGGCTTGAGGCCCCTCTTCTGAGTCTTTGCTTTAAGTCCTAGCATCTGGGGTGAAAGCTTGGAGATGGGCTGTACCCATCATGGGGCTCGTTCCTTCGTCTGAGCAATCAGGAGAGACAACCTGGCCTTCTTTCCCTGGTACTTCAAAGGACCAGTTACGAGGTTCTTTTTCTAGGCCTTCCACACCGTCAGAACTAAAATACCTATGCAGTGCTGCTGTTCTTAGCATCAAATGAGATCAGATCCTGTCAACTCCCCAGAGCACATCCACGGCTGCTGAGTGCCTGCAGCTCCTTTGTCCTGTACGCTTTAAGAGGATTACGAGGATGGAAAGACTGCTCTCTCAACATGGGGTCTTGGACAATAGCTACAGTATATGTGTACTTGATGACCTGGTCACTGTCTGTGTCCCCTTTCTGTTCTGACAAGTGAAATACTGACAGTGCAGGGAGTGTGGGGAGGAGGAGTGCTGGATCAGGAGACCTTCTGCCCAAGTGTGCAATGTACCTGGAACACTCAGACTAGACGTAACACTCAGACTAGACTTTGAGTAAACTGGGTAGTGCCTTACCCCTGTGCTGGGAGAGAGCCCAAGTTTAGGGTGGCTCAGACATGGTCACAGGGCTGGAAGACCTTACTAATTCCCCATCTCTATACACTTTCCTTTCTGGTTTGTCCCCAACATTAATTAGAGATAATAAACTCTTAAGAGACTGAGTCATGATCAACTCAGCTCTCATGCCCTATCCAAAAATGGTCCCTACCTTCACCTGCTTTCATCTTTCAGGCCCTTCTCAACTGGCAGGATCTCTTATGCCATGTTCTCACTCCACTTCCCCACAGTGTGCACAGGACACACGGGGCAAGCTCAGTTCTCAGGCTGCAAGATATGAGGCAGGAAGATGTAAGGGGTGGCTGTGCAGCCTGGTGTCCCTTGCCAAGTCATGCTTGGGGAGGCCAGCCCCAGGCTCCTCTGTCCTGTCAGGCGGCCAAGGGTCCTAGAGGGCAACACCACTGGTCTCTCTCCCCTCCCCTCCTCTCTGCTCCTGTCCTCTGTTCTCCAGGCTACCCATCTCATAATCCACATACTACCCCAACTCGGGAGGCCATAATTTCACCCTAGGAACAGCTCCTGGGACAGCTCTCCCTGGGCAGAGCCATCTTCAGGATTGCATTTAAGAGGGGTTCAAAACACCCCAGACACACTGCTTTTCTTCTTTCCCTTGAGAAAAAAAAGTGATGAGAAGAGGGACTTGGAAAACAGATCCTGAGCTGGGGATAGTGCAGGCGCCTGAGGAGCCTTCTGTACCCTGGGCAGCTTCTCCTGTGCTCTCCAGGAAGCCACTGCCCACAGTAAAGTATATGAGACCTCGTTATGGCAGCACACTGTGTATCTACCATTCTGATGGGCTACAGAGCAAGTGCACAGGAAAGGAAAGAATGGAAGGAAGAAGGAAGGAAGAAGGAAGGAAGAAGGAAGGAAGGAAGGAAGAAAAAGAAAGAAAGAGAAAGAAAAAAGAAAGAAAAAAGGAAAGAAAAAGAAAGGACAAAAAGAAATGATCAGGGAAGGTGCACTGCACTTGCCAACAGCAACCAGGGCAGAATGGGACAGGGGAGAGCAATGAACAGACCTGAGAGCTTCAAATACAAGAGAGTGGCCCAGGATACTGGTGAGATCTTGGATGCTATTTAGAGAGCTCAGTGCAAACCATTATCAGGTTCCTGGGGCACCTGTTCACAGGGAAGTCTTCTCGATAGGGCAATGGGCTGTAACTGTCGAGCTCCTTGCAAGAGAGTGGATGTGGGTGGGAATCAAATCAAAGGCAGAAGTGATGTCAGTGACTCATGGACTCCTGCTCCTCATCCAGGTTTCCCTAGTCACCGTGAGATTAACAGCTGCAGTTCAGCTAAGCGAAGGTAGAGAAAGCAGCCAGGGTGCCAGCATGAGGCTCTGTCCAACTGGGTACCACAGCAAGGATGACAGTCTCCTAAGGCCTGCACGTAAGAAACTGCTATATCTCATTAAACAGAAAGAAAAAAAAATACAACAACAAAATAATGAGTAGAGACAGAGATAACCTCAAAGAAGTTAAGGTAGATGAGGACCAAGTTCATCATGCTCCCATCTTGCTCAGTCCAGACAAGCAAAGCTTCACACTCTCTGAAACCATAAACAGAACAGCCAAGTATCAACAAAACTTGTCTGTGGAATTCCCCATTACTTTGGATGCATCTGCTAAGGTCAGGTGCACATGTATGCACACACACACACACACACACACACACACACGCACCCAAGATGGGCTTTTAGGATTTCTAGCAGATTCTTCTTAAACCAAACCTGCTAAGAGGCAAAGGAAACAAGGTGATTCCAAGGAAGGCCCAACTCTTCTTCATCTGTGTATAAGTCAAGAAAGGGGGAAGCATGGAGCTTCCCTAAGACATACAATTTCTCTATAATGGGCAATTCCATTCCTTATTCTTCTCAACTCTGCTGCATCTTCTCTCACTCCCTCTGCAATCATGTGAGCCATCTGTTTTGGTAACATTATGAGGGGTCCATGCCCGTCCTGGTTTTGCGGTTGCTACCATCTAGGCCTTTTCTTTCAGCCTCTTCTCTTGTCTGTCAGCATGCTGGTGTGAAGCTCCACAGGATGATGGTTAGATGAGCACTTCCATCATCTCTCCATCCGGGAACTCAGGCTTGTGCAACAAGCTGCTGACTCGGCCTCTGTGGTCTGGCAACTTCCCGTGACCCGGAGAGTTCTCTGCCAAACAGAGGGTAATCATCAGCAACCTGTTCTTCAGGGGGTACCTTATAGAACTATTTCTAATGTCATAGCTTGCTCAAGAATCCCATACACCCTGGTGTACTCATGGGAGGTTATGAGAATCTCTCAGTGAAAAGCGCACAATGACTGAGGGAGAGCAGCTCCCAGAGAAGACAGTGTGTCTTAGGGCTCCAGATTGAGTAAAAATTAAGAAAGGAGAAAGCCAGCTAAAGACCTGAGCTCTCCTCTGTTTCCTGTCTGCCCAGATGTGAACAAGCATCTTATACTTCAGCCAGTGCCACGTTGACCCTACCATGCTGGATTGTCCCCTCAAACCATGAGTCACAGTAAATCCTCCCTTCCTCAAGCTTCTTCTTATCATGTGTTTGTTCTACCTAGCCCCTGGGGAAGGGTAGAACACACATGTTACCAGGTGACTCGAGCTGAGTGTTCCTCTTCTGTAGTAATGAACTAAGCATAGCCAGACACACTTTAGTCCCATAACAACACAGTCTGAAGTGACAACCGCCACTGAAACATTGGAGTTAACTGGGTTTCCTGATTTCTCTACAGCTTAGCTGTAGAGAACCCTTCCCTCAAGCCATGGGGTTTCCATGCGTGGTAGAAGTGGGGCCCGCATACCCAGTTTCTCCACGGTCCCTTTGGCAGTTGGATGTTTCAGGATGGGGCTGTTGGAAGGGGCGGTACTCAGCCTGCCGCGACTGGGGAGAGAAGCCATGCTGGGCCAGAAGAGCTCAGTGCTCTTGTCGGTCTGCGTGCTGCTGTCCTTGCTGCCTGTCTTGGCGTGGGTGCTGCTGGCCGATGTGGTGGGAGCCGGAGGGGACAGCGCAGAGGTGGATGTGGTCGGCAGCAGAGGGGCAGAAGCCTGTCCCTGATTCTCCTTCCCCAGCAGGAATCCTGAAGGCAGAAGGAGAGCTTTTCAAGGATAAGCCGGTTTCCCCCATTTCTTTGTGTAAGAAAACTTACCTTTTCTTTCTAGATAGAAAATGACTCCGTTTATTCAATGACCTATTCAGTACACCCTTAATAAGCGCTTGTGCGCATGCTTGATGAAATGAGAAATACTGCTGTATCGTGTGCCAAGTCCCATGTAATTAAACTCTTTATGGAGTTGGCATTTGTATTCTAAACTCAAACAACTGAGAACCATAGTTGGACTGGTGGGGTAGCTCAGGAGGGTACAAAGGCCCGTGGCCAACCTGAATGCTATGTCACCACTGCCCAGTGAAACTGCAGGGTCACACGGGGATCTAGTGATGGGAGAAGAGAGGGGCGAGTAAAACTCTCATGCGAGCTTCTCAGCAATGAGGAAGTGGACGCTACTGCCTCCATCAGCTCTTCAGGTCCATCATGCACGAGATGGGAAAGCCTGATGTCCTGCACAGAAGCCTGTGATGGGGGCCTCCACCTAAGCCCCCAAAGTCCCTCCTGCTTCTATGGCTGACATGTGGGCCCGTTACACTGGCAAGGAGGCATACTGCTGCAGACAATACGGCCAGTCTTCCTTAGGCCAAGGTCCTCAACTCTAAGGCCTCGTGTTGACCTGCTAAATGTTGAGACATCAACCCAGGCACTGGTGATGTGTACCTGGCTGACGTCACACAGATTTCTCCTAGGGAAGTTTCCATCAGAACTGAACAATTTCAGACTCCTTAGCCAGATCTGCCTCTCCCTGGGTTGGGAGCTAAGTGTCCTTGCGATGGTCTTTGATGATCATAGCTGCTGTCCCCATGAGTCCTCTTTGATGAGCTGGGGTTGTAGGGGCCACCAGTAGAGGGACATCAAACAGATGTTCTGGCTGAGAGTCTTTGATCCTCAGCTCTGTGGGGGTCATATGGAAACTCTCACATTACAGGACAAATCAGCCAGACTCCTCTACAGCCCTGTACTGGAGAACATTTACTATGTGCCCATAGAAATGAGGATGTGTGCTAAGCTACAGAAAGGTGTCAAAGAAGGGCCAGACCCCAGGAGCTGACAGCAGGCAGGGTAAGGGAACAGAGGACTTGGAGGCTTCCTCTCCAAGCTCATTGCCCAGCCTGGGAACAAGCCTGTCTGTACTCTAGGATACCATTCCAGCTAAGACCACTCCTGGAGAATTCCTAATGCCCTGCCTGTTCAGCACAGGAAGACTCCCGCCCTTGAGAGTGATTCTCCGGGCGCACAGTCTCCGTTACCTTCTTGAGCCTTTTCATGTCCCACAGGTGTATAGATACTGTGGAACAGTTACAAACACTTCCCAGAATGGAGTACTGTCCTGAGGGACTCTAGGCTTGTCCTGCTAAGACATTTCATGCTCTTCTTGGTAACAGTACTGATGGGAATCAATGCAAGCCCAAGAGTTCGTATAACCTTTAGATCTATACAATGCTTCCATATCTCATCTAACTCTCAACATAACATGATTGGCTCCCCCCATCAACCTTTTAAAGAAGGCATACAATGAGATGCGGTTATATCCCAAATCCCAGCAGTGACAGGAGAGCAGCTACATCTCTGCTCTCTGGGTCCTTGTCTTACCTATACTGCCCTTCCAGGATTTCTCTTCCTTCTTCTCTTCCACCAGCTGGCTGCTGGTAAGTGATGTCTGTCGGGAATGTGTCCCGGTGGCTGCAGCAATGGATGGGACAGAGCGAGCAGGCCGCAGGCTGGAAGAATCTGTCTTCCCAGCATCCTTCCGGGATCGTTGCTGAAGGACCTTTATCATGGCATCCTTCTCTATGATTTTGGCATGGAGGTTTTTGATACTGTAAAACCAAACCAAAGAAGAACAAAGGTATGATTAAAATACTATTTAGTTAGGAAACTCTGGAACACCTGTCTCAGGGCTTCCACAGTAATTCTGGGATTCAGGGATGTGTCTGGCAGAAGATGGCAAGCATCGGCCATCTGCAAGTATCTCAAGCTGTTCTTCCCATTGATTTCCATGGTAGATAAAAACAGAGTGCTTTTCCCAGAGCCTCGGGACATGGGGGACTCCCAGGAGGGCTGTGAGGTTGGATAGAGCCATCTGCTAGGGACTCTGAGGACTAAGCTGCCTGTGGGTCACATTGAGGGGGAGAGAATGAAGGTAGCAATAGCCAGCAGGGAAGTGTGGACGCTTTGGCCCTACAAAGGGTAAGCTGCAACTGCAGGAAAATTCCTACACTGCTACCTCCACTCAGATCTGGGGGTCGTATGTGGCTGCCCTTACGTGTACTCCATGTCCTGACACCTCCTGTTGGCCTGCACCACCTCCTCATCCTCTGGCCAGATGTGGGCCTCCAGTGAGCTCTCGCCATAGCTTCCGTTCCTCGAGTGGTTGATGATGGTGGTGTCCCTAGGAACACGAGACACACTTTGACTCTCCAGCCCTTTTCCTTGGTCTTCAATGCAAACAGACGGAGAATGGAGAGAGCAGCTTTTGCTTTGTAACAGATGCGCTTTACCTTCTAGAAGCAAGCACTACCCTCCCTCGGGGGTCAGTTTTGGCAGATCCAGGATGGGCAATGCTGCAAACACTTCAGGAAGAGTGAGCAAAGGGCAGCATGCTGGGGAGTGTCCCAGCACAGCCCTCCCTCTGCCAGCTCGCCCTAAATCTTGGCCTAATTTTCTTTCTAAACTTAAAAAAAATCAAGATAGCATCTCAGGGCTGCACTCACTGAAGTTCTTGATTACTGCAGCTTTAAACCCCCTTCAAGGACAGTGCTTTCTGAAGCAGACAGATTATTACAGAGATCCACAATGAGCCAAAGTAGAGAATAAATGACTGCAGAGCGCTCATCTCAAGAAACACCACAGGAAGGGGGCAGGAAGATGGAAAGAGCCAAAGAACACGGAGGAGTAGCTTCCGCACATGTCAGGGAAGTGACACCCATGAACCCTCACTAGCCTAGGCTGCCTGCACAAGTCCAGTGTATAACCACGCCAGTCAACATTCCAGCATGGATGGGGACAACTTCACGAGATCCCATGCCTCGCTGAGGAACTAGAGCCAGTCAACTGGCTGCTGAGAGAGAGAGTGTGTCAGTTTTCCTTAGGAGCAAGCTTCCTGCTAGGTTGCCTGTGCCCTAGTGGACAGCCCTACACTGCACACGCATACAGCTAACAGTGTGTGCACCTGTGTGTGTGTGTGTGTGTGTGTGTGTGTGTGTGTGTGTGCGCGCGCGCGCATGCGTGCATGCATGTGTGTGTGAATAGAAGAGGACATGAATTCGAGAGGAATATGGGGGGGCTTGGGAGGAGTTGGGGATGCCAAGGGATGGATAAGATAAAAATGCCTTACACTTGCGTGAAATCCTAAAAAAAAAAAGTACTAAGCAAACAAAAGAGATAGCATCTCAGAAAAACAATACTCAGTAACTCAAACCCCTGCTCCTTGAATCAAGGCTGTTCCCCAAGCTATGCTGATGTTACAAGTGTGTGGAAGGGTGTCTACAGACTGGGTCTGCGGACACAGGGAGACGACCGCCACTGCATTTGCTGCTGGCCTTGTATTTACTCCTCGCTCGCACCCGAGCTCGCTCTCCCAGTCACAGCTGAAGTCCCCCTCTGTGTATCACCGATGCAGCTGCTGTTTTAGGATTCTGCATGGAGGTCTCATGGCTACTCAACGTGCCGGTCTTTTACCCTTCTTAATGACAGCTACTGGTGAGTGAGCACTTACTTCACCAGGGAACAGTGGAAATGGTACGAAAGGTGTCCATCTTACAGAGTGTTCACGGACAGTGAAATTAGGAGTAGGTGACTTCAAGGACACTGTCAGTCGAATGATGGAAAGGAGCCCAAGCCCAGAAGTGAACAACTCCAGAGCTCTCAGGCCATGCCCCAGCATGGTTCTAAGTTTCAATTGTCTTTACGAAGAAGGTCTCAGCAAAGACCCATCATGATAAAACAAACACATCAAAGGGTAGGGGTGCGAGCGTGACCCAGAGAAGTAGATACTGTGGCTGTAAATGGCCGTGACTGTATCAGAAACAGGTCACATGGAAAGCAAGCACGATGCTCTGAGTCAGGACACAGAATTCTAGACACCCTGGGGCTCACGGGAACAGGACCTAATAGCTAGAAACACTTCTCATCAAGTCACTCCGAAAACAAAAATTCCTGTGACACCGGAAGCAAATTTTAAAATCCATGCTCATGCTTTCAGGATTCTCTCATCTCTGTCTCTCATCTCACCGTAGGGGCAGGCTGATATTACAGACGCATGGGCTAAAAGCCCAAGGCTTTACATTGCATCTGTGGATTCAAACTCAGGTCACCATGCTTCCGTGGCAATTGCTGGAGCATCTGCCCAGCCCGCGCAATTTTTAAAGCTGCAGTGCTACTTGAAGACACAAAAGTTTCAGCAGATAGGACAGAGTTCCAGGCCCAGCACCCATGTCAGACACGAGAGTTCTAGAAGACGGAAGGAAGAGTGTTCCACTCCCACCTGCCCAAAACTCCAGCTCCAGGGCATTCTATGCCCTCTTCTTGGATCTGCACACACACACACACACACACACACACACACACACACATACACACACACACACACCTTATAAAAACAAGTCAAAAAATATAAATCTTGGTCATTCCAGCATTCCACACTTTTCTGATGATACAAGGGGGGAAAGGACAGCACAACCTATTTTGAGAAACACTGAAACCCTGAGCTCTCAGGCGTGTGCTGATTGGCTGCAGAGAAATGGGCAAAAGTGACTGTTTGCAGCCGATGTGCTTTGGGTTTTCCATGAGCGGTGTGTGCCACATTTATAAGCACTGATTTTTAAACAAGCACTATGGTTTTTATACACCAGCTGTTTTTGCTGTCTGACGCTGAAATTCTTTTCCTGGGGGAGATGTGATCAGTGTCTGCCCCTTCCTCATAAGGTCCCAAGGGAAAACCACAGCACTCCACCAAGGTCACCCTGAAGAGACAGTGAGTTTATTGGGCCCACTTACAGAGAGGGGGAGGAGTTACTGTCAGGGACACAGGAGACCCCAAAACAGCCACACTGAAAGGTCTTCACCCAGCCTGGATGATGGCTTCCCCAAAGGGCAC
Organism: Meriones unguiculatus; assembly: GCF_030254825.1. Classification (NCBI taxonomy): domain Eukaryota; kingdom Metazoa; phylum Chordata; class Mammalia; order Rodentia; family Muridae; genus Meriones; species Meriones unguiculatus. Next base: position 154,687,848 of record NC_083349.1, read on the forward strand.
TAGATGTAGTACCCTCTCCCCTGGTTACCCCTATGTACCCTTCCCAAGGGCCTGAGGGCCAGGAACAGTCAGGGCAGAACCGCACACAACTGTTTGGTATTTGGTTGCCGATTCTGTGGTGACGCCCCCTCCTATTGGGGACGGTGTACAGGCCCCACTAAGACGGGAGATGGGTGATCTTTTACAAGTAGTCACAGCTGGTCTCATAAAAATGGCGGCTGCTCTTGTCAGAGGAAGCTGTTCAGTGCCATCTTTATTCATCTAGACAGCACTGGCTAGGATTTTGGAGAGGAGCTCTGTGTTCTGCTGTTTTATGTGTGGGCAAGGTTTTGAAACTGCACAGATTTCAAGGTTTCTGGACACTTGCTATCTAAGTTGCTTTTTTTTTATGTGCAAGTTTGTTTTGTTTTAATGATAAAGTTCACAAAAAAAAAAAAAAAAAAAAAAGACACGTCTTACTCCTTGGGATAGACCTCTCTGGACCTCCTCGGGCCACCCGAATTTTTCATTTGTTTTTGAGACAGAGTTTAACTCTAGCCCACCCAGGCTGTTCTTGAACTCCTCATCCTTCCGGCTCAGCTTCTGCATGCTGGCATTCTGCTGTCCGCCACTGTGCCCAATGCTGTCTGTCTGAAGCCCTGAGCAGTGGGGCTATCTCTCACCTCTCGGCAGTGGCAGCGGCAGCGGCATTCATGGCAAAGTGCCGGATGGTGCTTTCTTCCAGGTACTTCTGCTCCCACTTGGTCATGTCAGCCTCCAAGGCTAGGATCCGCTCCTCCTTCTCCCGCACAAGCTCCATGAGGGCAGGAGCATTATATTCTGGGAGACTGGCTGACTGGCCGTTTCCATGTTTCTGGAGGAGCAGACATGACATCATGATGTTCCAAATGAGCCACGAGATGGATCACAATCTGGCCTGTCACAACCTGAAGACAGGTACTCAGTTCCTCTATCCTGCAGTGTCCTTACATCAGCCAGGACCATGCTCCCTCTGTCCAACCCAGTGGGTCCCACCCCCATGCCACCTCCACATCCCTCTATTTCATCTAATGCCCACATAGCTCTACAGAGCACATCCAGTTTTACATGGAGAGATTAAGTCCCCGACAGACTGTCAGTCATGATTTGATACCTCGAGCTAAAGCACAGCAGAGCTGGGTTTCACATTCAGGTCTGGCTCCACATCTCATTGTACAACATGCAGTTAATACATACAAGCGTCAGAACAAGGTTAACTCCTGGCCTTGTGACACTTTCTCCAGAATTCTAAAGAGCGATTTCAGACTGTCTTCTCTGACATTGAAAGATAAAACAGAAAGGCACAGGAAGTAGAGTGGGATGCCCAAACAGGCAGATTCCGGCTGCCTGACTGTCACCTGGGAAGAAGCCATCAGGGCCTGCCCTGCTAGAGGCCTGAGACAGAGAAGCAATGGATGACACATGTGAGCACGCCCACAGAGACCAGCTGATGGAGGACAGGCTCTGTCCTGTGCCACAGCGAGCAGTACTGTGTAAGTACTGGAGACCAGAGGAAAACTGGCCTTTCTTTGCAATCCAGGTCCTGCCATGGAGACAAGATGGGGAGGCCAGGGATGAATTCTTCATTTTATTTAAAATGCTGGCAGCACTGTCCTCTTCAGGCAAAGGCACACTTCCAGAGGGAACTGCAGGAGCCTGCCATGCACTGGGGGCTGAGCAGACCTGAGGGCAGGCCTTCAAGTGCGGCTGCAACCACCCATGTGTCCTACCCATTAGATAATTCCAGAGATCCTGCCATGCGCATCCCTGGCAGCTTCGGAGAGAGCCCTCCCCCCCACCCCCTGAAAACCAGGCAAGCCCCAGCACATCTGGGGCAGGAGCCTCTGGCTTGCCCTCATTGGCATTTCCTGCAGGAATTCTCTTTGCTGAGACATGTATGGTCCCTGGGCTGGCACGTTCCTCTCTGTGCTTCCTCGAGGCTGAGCTTCACAACCAGCTGTGGAGATGGAGGCTCTTAAGGTCTCCACTGGCAGAGGAGATGCAGGAAGACCCGTAGTTCATGGCTAGTCTTACTCCAGGTGGCTCTGAGTGCCCTCCCCAAATGAACTCAGTGATCAGTGTGACCCCTACTTGCTCCTCCTCCTCCTGCACCCAGCTCCCCTGGGTACCCACACAGAGACTTCAGGGAAGCCCCTCTTCTACCACTAGCCCCCCCTAAGTGCTCTTCTCTGATCCACGGCAGGCTCCCCTAACCTGAACTTCTTCCCAGGTGCTTGCTTTCCACTGACTTTAGGAAAAGGTCACTCTCTTTATTTGGCCAACTGACTTCCACAGCTGGGCCACTGCGACATCAGAAGCCCCTCACAAGCTGCCTCCTCCACAGCTGCATGCAGCTGTGCTGGATCTGCAACACTTTCAAGGGCCCCGTCTTTTACAAGCCCACCTCCTCTGCCTCTGTGTTCTCGTCCTGCACACCCAACATCCATGGCCCCTATATAAGCTCACCTAAAGTGTGTTCTCTTCTTTTTAGCCTCAACTCAGACCGTGGTCCCTCTGAAGGCGATGTAGGTGCCCAGAGTCCATCGACAGCCCTCAAAGGGGGTGCTGGGTGAACGTGGAAGCCACTCTGTCGGCTTCACCAGCCCCTCGGTCTGTCACTCGCTCACCTGCTGTGTCCTCAGTGCATCCAGCTCCCGCTCCAGCCACGTCCGCAGCCTGCGCTCCATCTGCTCTCGCTTCTCGCATGCCGACTGCAGCTGCGTCAGGGCCTGCTGCAGCTTCTCAACCTTCTCCACGTAGGCTTGCTTCTCTCGTAGCTGAGGGGAGATAGTGAAAGTGCAGAACGGACACCAGTGATTACGGCAGCAGGGCTGGACGACAGGCTGGAGACCCCAGCTAAACTGCAGGTGTGTGCACACCCCACTCCCGTCCCCCAGGAGCCTGTGGCAGGTGCAGCAAGGTGGCCAGGAGGCCAGGGATGAAAGGCCCTCTGGTGTGCCTGCCTAGGGTCACGTGAACACCTCTGTACTCTACTCTCACTACTGGCTTATAGATACAGCACTTGCAGCCACTGGAAATGAGATCAATAAAAAGTTTCTAGTGTATAGAAATGCCTAGTTTCTAAAGTTAAATGAAAAATCCTAAACCAGAAGTTATTTACATCATTACAACCATATCTATCTACCTATGTAGAGCTCCACGAAAAAAGAGACTGCGGAAAATCCTCAAAGTATTTGTCATGTTTATGGCAGAACAGCCATTTCTGAAAGAACAATAAGAAATGTACTATTTTCTAATTTTTCCCTAATAAATAAAAATATTTCTGTAAAAAGCAATATATGACGAATGTAATTAATGAAAAATATAATACATGGTAAATACGCTACAATTATTTCTACAATAGAGGAATTATGTATACATGTATGCATATACACACATGTGCCCATTTGTAGATGTGCTGGTGAATAGAGAAATGTCTCACTTCAGCAGTCTATGGAATAACTTTCTCCTCCACAGCGGAGTACCTTCCTGAAGGGCCAGGAAGGACACAGTGATCACCTGAGGCAATGTTAAATGATTACATAAACGCACCGTCAGGTATGGATTTAGGGTCGTAACCCATAGCGGCAAACCTTAACCCTTAGTACTTGGCCACCTATCTACTCTGGGTGTCTGGCTCACATTCATAAACCCAGGTGTTTTTCCTGCTTCCTGGGAATCACCTGGGGCCAAGAAACCCCGGCCAAAGGATTTCCTGGATCGGGTGTCCTACAAGAAGACAGCGGGTGCTGTTTTCCTGCCTCTCTGCACCTGGGCGAACAGATGCCTTACTGGTGACTCAGCCCTAGGCTAGAGCGCTGTCACACTGGCAGTCTGCTGCTGAGGGAGGCTTCATGACAGTGCTTGGGGATTAGTGACAGGAACCATGATGGTCATCGGGCCCATCTTCAAGGGCCCATAAATGACTTTAACTTCTATAAGGAATATTAAAATTAAACAAAAGGGTTGGCAATATGGTTCAGCAGGTAGAACTGCTTTGCTGTGCGAGCCTGCCAATCTGAGTTCAATCCCTGGAACCCACTCAAAAGCGGGAGAGCTGACTCCATGAACTTGTCCTTTGAGCTCCTCATGCATGCCGTGACACTTGTGCCCCACCTCACACCATGCATTCACAATAACAATACACTTCAAGAGGTAACAATAAAAGCTGCAAAACAGAATTTTCCCTCACTATATGCATGGAGAGGAGGCCTCAGGAAGTGATTTCAGGGGGTCCAGACTTCCCTTGCTCAGAGCAGACCTCCTGTCTTCAAGGTCAAAGGGCACTTTCTATGATGACAATGTAGACGCTCTTGGCTGCCACTCAGGATTCTCTTGCTAGTAACAACATGTGAGTTTTTGCATGGGACTTGTAGGGTTAAAATGCACCCAAGGGGCACAAGCCTTGCTGCTTTCTGTGCCAAGTGCTAGGATAAATATTGGTGTGGTCTCTTGCTAACCTCGAGACCTACTGGCATCCACTTGCCATGACGACGTTTGCTTAGGGGGCCCCATCGCAGAGGTGCCAGCCACCTCTGCAGTGAGCCACAAGGTGAGGGCACAGCCCTGTGGGTGACACCTGTCCTCCTCCTCCTCTTCTGCCCAGCATACAGCCCACAGTCCCCATATACACGGTTCTTCTCATCTCTCTCTTGGGGTTAAAGGGACAGTTAGTGCAACCAGGAAGCTAAGCTAAAGAGCTGGTTTCATCACAAACTACTAAATCAGCTTTTCCTGGGTTGGGGGTGTGGGGTAAGGCACGGCCAATCTAGACACAGAAGTGGGTCAGCTGAGTGCCAGCCTGATTCCACCCCACCAAGCCTTTGCCTTAGAACTGGGAGCCCAAGACCCAGCCACAGAGGGTCTTTTTGCAGAACTTTGTCTCTTCTTTACAGGCACCAGTGGCTTCTGGTTATGTCAATCATTTGCAGTCCTGGACACTTGCCTACCAACAGGGCAGGCTGTGGGCTCTTGGAATACCTGTCTCTCAGATTCTGCCAGGCTCCATGACAGATAAACCTTTTATTCATTTGCATCTGGGTTGTTTCCCATAATTCTCCCCTGTCTCGGCAACCCGGAAGTGGCTCTGGCTGAAGGAGCTGGGTGAGGAGCAGCGGTGGAGGACCTCTGTGCTCTACTCCTCCCCAGGCTGAACTCACCTCTTCCTCCAGCTTGACCACTCTGGCCTGGGCATTGCTCAAAGCCTGGTCCAGGATCTCAATATGCCGCCGACGGTCCTCGCTCGCAGTCCGCACTGCTGCCAATTCCATTTCCAACTTCTCCTTTTCCTTCAAAAATTCTTTGTCTGGGAGAGAGGGGAGGGGGAAAAAAACAGAAAAACAACAGAACAAGTTGCATCAGAAAACGCCTAGTCTGGGGCTCGCTGCCAGGCTACCTACATCTGGCAAGGACTGAAAATTAAAAAACGAAACAAAACATGCATACGGCAGTTACTGTTGCTGCTGCTTGGAAGCACCAATCCTTAACTCTGCTCAGGATGCATTTCTCAAATCCCCCCCTGAACTCTGCTCAGGACATGCTTCCAGAGATGTATCAGATTATGTCTCAGCGGGAGAGCAAGTTCTAAACCGCACAAGGGCCTAGGTTTGATTCCTAGCATAACAAGAATGAAGAGGAAAGTACACACAGAGCCAACAGCCCCAAATTCTCCAGGATTCACTTTTCCGCAACACTGACTTTAATAATATCTGTTATTTCACTGGTATCTGTTATTTCACTTTATGCTCCCAACCTCCCTTGCTTGCATCTTCCAAACCTCAGATGAAAGAGCAGGTACCACTTGCAATGATATTAAAATTTCCATTCAGAACAGCAAACCAAGGACCTGAGAGAGAGAGAGACTCTCTCACTGCAGTCTGACAAAGAGGGAGGTTCCAGCCTGACCCCCTTCTCCTATGAAGGACCCTAAATTCTCCCCTAGTCCAGTCAAGAGGGAATAGGAACTTCAGATTTAGGAGAGCCATTCTCCCCTTTCAACAAAACGTGATGAACACAGGCTTTTGCAACTAGGAGCTGTGACCTGGCCACCTCCCTCCACCTTTCTGATCAGCCTTCCAATGAGCACAAGAGTCCACATGGGACAAGGGCTTGTTATGGAAAACATGTTTCTTGCTTCAAAAGCAATACCTTTTTCATTTTAAACATACATTATCTGGATATGCTTTCTACGGTATGAAAATGCTTAAAAGAATTTAACATGTAAGAATAAAGAAGCTAGGCTGGGTGGTGCAGGCCTGTAATCCCAGATAATCAGGAAACTGAAGCAGGAGGATGACAAGTTTAAGGCCTGACTGGGTTTTACAGTGACTTCAAAGCTAGTGTGGGCAACTTAGTGAAACGTGCCTCAAAAAAAAAAAAAGAAAAAGAAAAAAAAAAAAGTCACAGGAGGGCAGATGGCTCAGTGGTAGAGCACCTGTCTAGAATATGCATACCTAGATTCAACCCTCATTATAATCACTAAATCCTATTAAATCCTACAAGAGAACCCCACATAGTCATTCAGACCAGGAAAACAAAAACATCATTATTGAAGTGCATGTTAGTCTTTCATCAGCTTTACACAGTTACTGTCACCTGGGAAGAAGGAGCTTCAGTTGAGAAAACACCTGTGTTAGATAGCCCTATAAGCAGGTTTGTGGGCCATTTTCCTAATTAACTGTTAACTGGTGTGGGACAGCCCACCCCACTGTGGGCAGTGCCATCCCTGGGCAGGTGGTCCTGTGCTGTATAAGAAAGTAAACTGAGCAGGGTAGTAAGCAGCACCCCTCTTTGGTCTCTGCTTTAGTTCCTGCCTGGAGTTCCTGCCCTGTTTCTCCTGATGATTGTCTGTAAGGTTCGTAAGCCAACCACCTTTCTTTTCCCAAGGTGCTATCGGACATGGTGTTCATCACAGCAACAGGAAGCAAATCAGGCAATTAATGGAAGCATTCACAGATTTTCGTAGAAAGAAGACATGTAGCTCCAGCAGCAGCTCCAGCAGAATTTGCCTCTCCGTATCACACCGCCTGAATGCTGTTATCAACACCCCCAGCCACACGCACTGAAGCAGAGAGCCAAGTCCAGAAGCCATGACAGCACGCTGCAGTGGGTGCAGCCATTCACTGAACATTTCTTCCCGTGGCCAATTGCTCATGAATGTAAACAAAATTAGCTCTCAGGCACCAAGGACCAGCACCTTGAGCTGACAAGCAATTGAAAGAACATTTCACTAAAGGGGCAGAAAATGTGGGCATGATGATGAAAAGGAGGAGTCTGCATGAACCTAGCAAAGTCGGTGCTGCAGAGAGGAGAGGAAAGGCCAGGAGCAAAGGCCTCAGGCCCACTGCCAGCTGAGGCAGAGTGGGAACCCCGGGGTGCCTGGCATCCACTGGAATGTCCTTCTCACTTAACTGAGCTACTCTTACAATAGCAAGTTATGTCAGTAGGGCCAGAGGGCAGGGATGCTTCAAAGCCGACTGCACAACTGGGGACAAGATGTGTTTCCTAGAAACAAATGTGACCCAGGTCACCAAAACCCTCTTCCAGAGGAGAGCTAGACTTCGGGTTTCTTCTGTCCCACTGCAGTGACCAACTACCCCCCCCTTCCTTCACTTTCCATGCCACCTCTCCATTTGTGTGCATGGAAAACAGGCACAAAAATCCCTGAAGAAGTGGGTCACTGCCCACCATCCACAGCCCCCAGTGGGCCTCATGCCTCACGTTTTCTGTCCAAACTCATGGATACCCAATAACAGTCTCCCAGGGGCTAGTCCCTGCAGTTGCTGCCAATACCTCTGCCTCCTCCTCCTCCCTTCCCTTCCTCTTCTTTCTCTTTCCTACCAATGGTGGGAAGTGAGGTCTGTAAACTATGACAAGGCCTGTTTTTTTGTAGCTGTTTTACTTGTTTGTATGTTTTATAAACAAGTTTTATGGGTGTTCCCCCCATTTGTTTAGGAATCTTCTGTGGATGCTCCGGAGCTCTAGCTGCATAGCTGAGCACTTGGTGCTTCAAATCCTGAACTCCACACCATCTCAGATGAAAGAGTGTGCTTGTCAAGGCCTAGAACACAAGAGTTCACAGCAAACAGCATCTAGCCACTAGTTTTAACAAATAATCACGGCCGCCATTTCATGGGAAACAGTAAACGTTTACTAAATGCCTCTAGGTGGCAGGTTCTGGGAACACAGCTAAACAGAAGTATAATGGTTGGGAAGGCGGGACAGACATACGGTTTTAGAGAGTGGACTGGGCAGTGAGGGAGACTGCAGGATTATATAAGCCATTACTAATTGATACTTGTGATGAGTGCGTGCGGAGGGAAGGAGGCAGGACATCCATTGAGTCTGTAATGGGAATATGTAACTCCTCTCCAAAGGCTTCCCTAAGCAAATGCCATTTGAATTGAGGCTTACTGGCAGGCTTCCTGTTTCTGTGATGGTTCCCCAAGGACACATGAAGCCCAAATGGCGATCCGCGTCCTCTATCCATCTTCCCACACAGAGCAGCTCAGTTTTCAGCTCTATCACCGTTAGGGCCAAGCAAAACAACAATTGTAAAACTATCAATGTGAAAAATCATAACATGCTTCCTGATGGCAGCCAGACATCAAAATGTGATTAGCAGCCTTCTTTAGTCAGCGCTGTTCACTAGGCGGAGACAACCGGAGCTTAAACTGACTACTGTTATTTTTACCCTTGGGGGAAGATTCCCTTGGTATAAACAGCCACGCTGCAGACCACACTCTCCTAGTTTGTGTAAAGGCCTGACTTTCTAAGAAGTGCCTGTCAAGAGTTACACTAAGTAGATGAAGCACTCAAATGTCCTACATTTGAAATACAGCATGGGTAAGCAAGTTTGAAGGCAGGCTCGGGGAATTTGCTCCCCTGAAAGTTGGCAAGGTGTAGAAACCCTTAGGCAAGACTCACATACGCCTTATTGTACCCCAGAACGGCACACATGCCCAGCTAGTCAGCGCTGCCTCATCCAAAACTATCACAAGGCTTGACACGATCATTTAAAAACTTCCTAAGATGAAATTTCATCTCTCCCAACCTAGCCTTTCCCATATCTAATATTTTATTTTTAGCTCGCTAGCTTGAAATAGATGGGAATCTGAAGTCACTAATTTTCATAGAAAAGTGGTAAAAAAAAGTCCCAATGACTGAGAAGTTGTAGCTAAGATTGATAGATATTCCCAGGTGATTTGCTTTTGTGATAAGGCCTTTGGTGGGGGACGGGGGATAAGGATAGGGGAGAATGGGATACTGGGGAATTCAGTTAAACTAAAGGACAAAAAAGGCCTACTTTAGCACAGCCATATAAACAAGTGATGTCTTACAGTCTTGCTCTTCAGTAAAAATTTGGCTTTGACAATTGTCATCTCACAGTCTGCAAAAAATTAGAAAAGCTCAGAGGCAAAACCATAAAACAAAACTTTGAATTCCTCTGACGACAATGTTACATCATCATGAGGGGACAGGAAAGGAATTTCCTGAAGATACTCAAACTCTTGTGGCTTTGAACTTGCAGAACCAGCAAGCCTCATGGCTAAGCATAGCCTAGCAGACCTGCGTAGGCCCCACCTTGGCCTTCAGATTTTTCGGCAACAACTACACAGAGCAAAGTGCAGTTTTTGTCATCAATTTTAAGTGTGTGTGTGTATGTGCGTGTCCCTTTTGGGCTTATACATTCTGGCATCAGGGTAAACACAAGAAGAAAAATTTTTAAAAAAGAAGCTTCTTCCTCTCTACCTTCTCTTACCCTCGTTTTTTGCATCAACCAAGGTTGTCAACCCCACACCCCAGCCTTTATTTTCAGCACGGGGATCCTGAGTCATCACTAATGCTGGCCTGTCTTGCATTTCTCTGAACTAACTGTTAGAGTCCCAAAAGACTCATTTGAGAAGGATGCTTCTCCTTGAATGGGCGACACTGAAATTATGATGACTACAGTTTGATGACCTTTGTTCTGCTTTGTTCTAATACTAGAGTTTCTGGAAGACTATTCGAATAACAGAACATGTTAATAAGTAGGCACAGCTGCAGTAATTCATGCCTGTCATTCTGTGCCCACATGCTGAATGAAAGCCTGGTGCAGCACCCCTCCCATCCAGCCTTCTGCACTTGTCTGCAACTTTCCTTACAGCTGTCCATGAGGCTACCTATGCGAGGGGAAAACTCCACAGCTCAACTTTCACTCATTGTCTGACCCTAACTTGTACTTCTTGTATTTTATTAATAAGGGTGATTAGCTGTCATGGTTCGAATGGGAATTGAACACTTGGTTGTGCTATTTGGGGACATTATAGAACCTTCAGGAGATGGGACCTATGTGGAGGAAGCAGGTCACTCAAGGGTAGTCCGTGGAAGTCCTCTCCCTGCTTCCTGACTGCCTCATCAGTGCAACCAGCCACTTGATGATCTTGTCACCATGCTTTACTGGCCATAAGGGACTTTATCCTTTCAAACCTGAACCAAAAATAAACCTGTCTTCCCATAAACTGTTTCTTGTCATGTATTTGGCCACAGCAATGAGAAAAGCAACTAATCCGTTATCTGGTTGTTCTGGTCATACCTACTCCATACTGCCCTTACTCAACTGCCCTCCAACTCTTACTAATCTATCACTTGCTTCTCTGTTTCTAACCTCCATTACTGACTTCTGCTGTCTCAACAGAAAACATTAAAGTACCCCTATATGAAAACATTTTTTTCTCTCTGGTTCATGGTTCTACCGTCATCAATTTGTTATTACCCAGCTATCCTTCAAAACATTACACATAAACAGCGGAATCAAACTCTTCTTTGAAGAATACACTGTTGAATAGTTTTAAACTTAGATTTATGCCTAACAAAGCTAAGATTAAAAAAAAAACAAAAACAAGCCTATACATGACATAAAACCTAGAAGGTGTTGAGTCAGTTATTGAAAAATCTACAGGTAACAGACACCATGAGCAATCACCATATGCTGTAGAAAGCTTCTCTGGTGAGGGCTGAGCGAGGGCACTAGTCTATGGGTACAACAATATGCCATTAGGAGCCATTTTATTGCCTTGTTCTTTTGGCAGAATAGCAGCAGCAGGCTCTCCCCTAGGGTCTGTTACCTGTCTACCAACAGGTTCGTGGCCTCACTGACAGGGTCAGGTATGCATTCCATCTTATGGAGCAGGCATGAATCCAATCTCTAAGAGTGGCTAGTTGCTCCCACGGCATTCATGCCATTATTGCCCCTGTGGGCCTATCCTGATAGGCAAGTTGTTATTGTAGCTGACAGGTTCACAGCTGGGTGAGAGATTATTTTCACTCTAGCAACATGCTCTGTTAGTTACTTTGCCATTGCTATGATAACACAACACAGCCAGAGCAACTTATAGAAGACAGAGTTTATTACAATTGAAGACGGTTAGGAGTCCACCATGGTGGGAATTGTGGCAGCAGAAACAGCTGAGCGCTCACATCTCAGATCACAAGCAGGAAGCTGAGAAAGCCAGTTCAGAATGGCGAAAAGCCTTTAAACTCTCAAAGCCTGCTTCTGGTGACAAACTTCTTCCAACAAGGCCACATATCTTCTAAACCTCCCAAACACTGCCATTAGCTGAGGACACTTAAGTATGCAAATTCCCCAGACTGGGGGGAACATCTCATCTCATTCAAGTCCCCACATGCCCAGTACCTTCCAGCACTATGCATGCTAGCGAGTACAAACACTGGGGAGTGCCTGCACTGTAACCGGGGGCCGCGCTAATTTTCTCAATATTCAAAACATTTTTCAGGTTTCACTAAGGAAAAAGTCCTATGTAAATATAGAATAACATCTTGAATTCATCCATTAGCCATGCCAGAAGAACAAAACACTCTGAATACTGATAACACTGAAGGAAGGGGGAAGGTGAGCTGTGGGGATTTCATGTGAGAAGACTGGTTACGGGGCACCACTGCCAGCCTGTCTGAAAGGCCCTGCCTGCACTCAGTTACCTAACACCTCAACCTTGGGATACCTCTGAGCACTTGAGAAATGCCTGTGGCTTCTTTGTCTATGCCTCTGAAAAACAGCAAAGCATGTTTATGCAGAACGAACCACCCCCTATAAATCCAGAGGGGCCTCAATGCCAGATTGCTGATGCTTCAGCTTTGAGCCAAAGGTGAAATTCCTCAGGAATGTGAGTGAGCTCACCAACACCAAACCCTATTAGTCCATCAGCACCAGCCTTGGCTGGGAGACCAATGAATGCTCATTCTATGACATGGTCTACAATATGGGCTTATACCCTGACAGAGCACAGCCAGCACGTCTCCCCCTGCCCACGCATACAGTCATCCAAAAGGAAGGTATCAATATCGTTCGTGCAAACAACACACAAGACTTGACTTTGTCTTAGTTACAGACTCGACATCACTGAAATGAGGTCTGACAGCTCAGCTTTGCCACTGACTGACTTAAGAGACTCTCATCTGAAGACCACAGGTCACAGGCTAAATTAACTCACAAAAAAGAAACAACAAAAAACCTACTAGGAGCTGGTATGACCCTTGCCTCCAGCTCCGGTATTTTAAAGTAAAAGCTTTGCTGTAGACACACATACTCACTCTGAGACGCATAATGGCTTTCTGCAACTTTGTCTTCGTGCCCATCATAGTCCCTGCTGGACAGCTGCCTGTTGGCTGTCTCCAGTCGATCTACAAACAAAGGAGAAAGGAGCCTAAGTCATCACACAACAGAGAAATGCGGTCAGTGCCGAGAGCTGTGTATGAAGAGAAGGATGTCGAAGGCTAGACTACCCGGGTTCAATTCCCAGATCCACAAAAAAAAAAAAAAAAGCCAGATGTAGTGGTTTGAGTGGCTTGCATATGTAATTCCAGTCCTCTCATGGAGAGACAAGAAAATCACTTACAAATTCATAATCCAGCTAGCCTGGAACATAAAGTATGGCAGAAACAAGAGAGAGCCTGCCTCAACAAGACAGAGAAAAACAACTCTCAAAAGTTGTCTTGTGTAGACATATACAGACACACATACACACGCCTAACAACATTGAAGATAAGGTGGAGAATGGACAAGGAAGACACCTGACATTGACACAGAAGAATAAGACATACCTCGGAGGTCTCTGTTGAAGTCATGAAGTCTCCTTATCTCACCTTCCAGCTTGTTTCTCATTGCTTTGTCCAGAGACTCGCGCTTCGTGGTAGACTTCACCAAGCTCTCATAGGCCTCTGAAATCCTCTGCAGCTCTTTCTCAAACTGAAAGGAAGACCTAGTGTTCAAGTGGCATTTGTGGCAGAGCCTCTACGTTGCTGGAGGTACAGTGCCCTGATGTCTTTCTGTGCCCCAACTTTCACATCGACTCTGTTTGGCTCCTCGTGCCCTGTGAGTGCTACAGTGATCCTGTAAGAATACTCTCCTAAGTTTAGTCAAGCTGTCTAACATCATCCAGTAAAAGTCTCTCTGCACTGACAGGAGGAAGGGATGAAGCTAAACATAATTGAAACATCACTTTTAAAATATTTTATTTACTTATTTGCTTATTATTTATATGTGCATTTGCACAAATGCACATGCATGCATATGTGTGTGAGTCCAGAAAAGGATGTTGGATCCTCTGGAGTTCCAGGCAGATGTAAATCAATATGGGTATTGGGAACTCAGGTCCTCTGCAAGAACGGCACGCACTCTCAACCACTAAGCCATCCCTCCAGTTCCCCTGAACAGCTTATTTTGTATTATCATTTATAATGATTAATGATGGTCCGATTTCACACGAGGAAGATAATAAAGTGGAAGGAACACACAGGCATTCCAACTGAACCTCACATTTCCAGACTTTAAGCAGTGTTCCTTCCAGGGACCTTGCTCCTGTCTCCAGGCAGGGCTGGGCTTCAATGCCCAGTCTTGTCTGTGAAACAGCTCTACAGAGAACTAATGCACTTGAACCTAACTGTGAACAGATGCACAGTAGAAAACCTCTTCGTTTGAAAGACTTGCAAGGCATGGGATTGAAACTGTAGGTCTGAGTTTATTTGTTCATGTTTTATCAAGTCAACAATGCCAACAGTGGAGCCTTTAACCTACCGATCAACAATTAGCTGTAACTGTCATCATGGGAGTCTAGCATAGTAGTGTTTCCGAGTGGATACCAACAACTTCTAGGGCAGTGCTGTGTGGCACAGGGCAAACTGGATGAGATGACAGCCAAGAGGTGGGACCCAGCCTAGATGCCCATCCAACAGACAAATGGGTAAAAAAATGTGCTTTAATACACAGTGCAGTTTTATTCAGCTTTCCAGGAAGATGAACTTGTGTTGTTTGCAGGGAAGTGGATAGAATCACACATAGCATGTTCTCTCTAGTATACTGAGTATGTTTAAAAAATGTATGTGTATAGGATATGAAATTTGAAGGAACTATTTGGGGGAAGAAAAGGACTCACAGGAGAGGGGACAAGAGTGTGCCATGGGGTAAGAGGACTGCAAGCAAAGTCATATGTCATGGCACACTGTATGAAAATGTAAGGATGGAACTATTTTGTAAGCCAACTGACAAAGGTATTTAGATGACCAAAAATAAAAAAAAAAAAGAAAAGAAAGAAGAAAGAAAAGAAAAGAAAGGACTGAAAGAGACAAGCACACATGGAAGGTCAAGTGACTGCTTACAGTAGAACTTCAAGCCATGGGTAAGAGGCACTTGTGCAATTGCCCTAGTCACCAGAAGGCCAGGGCCATGTTTTCAGTCTCTCCCTGGAATAGAGATGTCATCTAAGGGAGGGCAAGGTTGCTCTGGTACCATGTGATTCTCCCTTAGGCCTTCTTATACAGGAGATGGTTCTCCCTTTGTCCAACTCTCCAACAAGGCCTTTCTGTTTCCTCCAGAGTGATCATGAGTGGCTGGTGTGTCCTGAATTGTGTTCATAGTATGGCTGCCAAGGATTCTCCTTCGTTTGAATTGCATTTAAAACAGGCCCTCAGACTCATTAAGATCACTATGATAATCCTTGTGCTTAGAAATGAAACCCCATGGTCTCACGCCAATCACAGCCCAATTATTTACCTCTCTCTTCTCCATGACCCATCAAATTAACCTCAGCATGCCACGTACCTTGTGCAGCTTGTCGGCATTGTCATAGCAGCCCTGAAGCTCCTGGTGAAGCACACGGTTCTCCTCTGTGAGGATCTCCACCATTTGCTGGGCTCGCTCCACAATTGCAAAGGCATCTGGTCCAAGCTGCTGACTGGGGGAGGCTGGTGGAGGTTGTGGAGCAGCCAGGCTCATGGGAAGTGGAAGAGGCAGGGAGACGGAGTGCAGAGGCCCACTGACAGAGGAAGTCTGAGAGGACATGGGACTATGCTGCTGCACTGTGGATGGAAAAGGCAGCTGGCATGGGCGGCTGCAAGGGGAGAGAGGACCAGTCATCAGACTCCAGGGAAATATGGGAGAGGAAGGAAGGCCACCACCACAGGCATTGTCTGTGGCTTCTTTGGGCAGGGGTCACCCAGGCACTTTCTCACACTCAGCTAAAGAGCAGGTTCAGGCTCAGAGATATATTTATCATATTCCTCTCACCAGCACTGCCCTCTGGGAGGACGCGGACAAGGCAGGTCTCTGCTCTTTAGGAGAGACAGGCAAGCCATGCTGGAATTAGAAAAAGCTGAGAGCGGAGTCTTATTCTCCAAAGAACGGAATACTGGAGAAGCTATTTCTATGTGCGAGATCAGGGAAAGAGTCTCTAAAAGTCTATAAGACAGTCAAGAAGGAGCCAGTGTTTGGATGGAAAGGTGAAGCGGGGGAAGGTTATACTTCGGATAGGAGAACTGGCCAGTGCACAGGACTAATGGCAGGAACTAGCACCACCAACATCACCAAGCGGAAGAAAGCAAACCCATACAAAGCAGAGCCATCAGACAGCAGTGCTAGACACTGGTGGCAGGGCCTGTGCAAGCTGCAGCCAAGCTCCCATATGAGGCACACAGAGGCCAGTGTGCCTCTGTGGGGGTGGGAGGCTGCCTTGCCAGTAGTGATGTGCTGAGAACAAAGTGTACAGAGCAGAGCCCAGGAAAGGAGGTTTGGGAATGGCCTGGGAGAACTGTTTTGTGTATATGAAGGATGAAGAGGAAAAAGGGAGGAAGATAAAATATTACTTCTAGACTTAAGGCTTAGCAAGAAGTGGGAAGGCATGGGCAAAGAACTGATCTGTGCTCTCTGATCTGTCTAGACTTCAAATCTAGCCTGATGACAAAAAACAAACACACACACACACACACACACACGCACACACACACACACACAGAAAACATCCAACAATGTCCTCTAATAGATGAATCCCTGATGCTGGATTTCAATCTGAAACCATGAATTTCTGTCTCCTGCCTCTATCCCTTCCCCCAATTCTGCCTTCACTATTCTGTTAACCTGTTTCATGAGAATCACCATGTTTTCTTTCAAGCTATGCTTACCAAGGGCTCCTCCCAGCAACCTTCCCAGGTGCAGGAACAAATGACAGCTGTATATGCGGAACAGGCCTATAATCCCAGCACTCAGGAGGCAGAGACAGAAAGATGACCACAAGCTTACTCTGTAGCCCAGAGTAAGACCCCCGTCTCATAAAACATAAATTAAAAAAAAAAAAAGCAAGTTTGGCAGCGGTCCAAAAATACTAGTATTTTTGTCGAAGGGTGAGCCTTCTAGCGAATGTCATTTATGTGTGTCACCCTCCGTAACTGGTGGCCACCCACAAAGATCACAGCATTATTCCAATTTCCCATGAGGAGGTACTTAGACTTACAGATTTTCCTCTTTTAAGTACATTTTCTTTAGACCCTGCTGACTGTCATGGCCTCCACTTTATAAGCATATCTCACAGCTATGAATGCCAGTTCCTTATAGCTAAGTGTCAAACACTAAAAGTTTAAGGATCTTCTTAAGGATGCTAACCTTCCTGAAGACGGCCATGGACTGATCCCGGAATATCACACCAGTGTGACAGACATCAGGCCGTTCCACCCAGCCTCAAAAGATGCTCAAAGTTGAATCTTAAGCTTAGGAATCCCTTCTCCATGCCATGCTAACAAAGCTGGGTCAAACTTCCTGGTCAAGATAAAAAAATTCTGGACCACAATCCAGCTTCTTACTCCATATGTAAGGTTTCCTTCCTCCTTCCTCCATTCAGAAAAAATAAATGCCCTCGGGAGCTGTGAAGCATCGTCCCTGTCTGTGGACACTGTGACTTCTTAGCCTTCTCTTTAGACTAAGATGTTTGGTGCATCTGTGCCCAATCTGCACGCTGTCCCGTACAAGAACACACCCCATCACAAGAGCAGAGAGCCCTTGCGTCCTGTTCACACTGCCTAGTGTCTCCCCGAGTCATGGGAACTCCTATTAGGCACGTACCCACAAGCCACAGAGTTGTTATTGCTCAGGGCTGTCCACACGCCACCGAGGCCTGCAGCGCATTTTACATAGACCCAAGGATTTTAGAAAGGGCCCAGTAGCACCACAGTTGCACCACTGACATCACAGACTGATGCTTCCCCCCCACCCCCCAGCCCCGCTGCATCTGCTCACAAGGCAAGAGATTAAGGGCTGTCCTTGGAGCCAGGGGTGGGCAGCTCCACTCTTGGATTGCCTGGAGGTGGGGGTGGGGGTTCCACCTCCGATTCACTTAAATCTGGTTTGAAATCCACTTAGCGTCTACCATCTCCTCAGTCCTCTCTTCCCGATCACGAAACACCCAAGGGAGAAAACAGACATCAGATGATCCGGATGCCTGCCTAACTCCTTTACAAGGGTGCAAAGATGCAGGGGGGAAATATGTTCGTCAAGCTTTAAAAGAAGAGGTGAGGTGATTCCACGCTGGGGGGCTTCTACCAACCAGCAAGCTGCGCTGCCCTGGCGATCACCCAGGAGCACTCTCCAGAGAACGATGCCTGCACTAGGATGGATGATGGTCAGACAGGAGAGAAAACCTCAGCTCCTCAGGTCCACTACTCAGGGCTTCAGGCTCCTAGGAGCAGGCGGGTCTGGGCTTAGTGTAAGGAACACCACGGAAGACAGGTAGGCACGTGGGCAATCACGCCAGTGCCGAGGAACAGCCCTCCAAGACATAGGAGTAGCCTACCACCAGAATACACACTTCCAGTCACAGTGACCAAAGAGGGAAAAGAGCACGGGAGCCAACATGTAATTCTAGGCCGTAATTGACAACCTGTGAGCCAGTCTCCCTTGTTAGATCGTGGCAGAGATCCGAGCTGACACACTCGTGGATAGCCAGCTGTCCTCCATCACTGTCACCTCATACAGAGGCAGGCACGAAGCATCTATGAGAAGTGCTCAGAGCTTTACTTACGGCTCACCTCTACTAAGCACTTCCTACATTCAGCCACTATGGTTAGCCGATGCTACAGGCATCACCTGACCTTCATGAAATAGGTGTCAGGCTGGTGAGGTGGCTCAGTGGGTAGAGGCACCTGCCACCAAGGCTGACAACCTGAGTTTGTTCCCAGGTCCCACAAGGTGGAAGGAGAACATCGACTCCCACAAGCTATCCTCTGCCACTCACCCACATACACCATGGCGTGTGCGCCCCTGCAGGGGTGTGCATGCACACACAGACACACATGCACACACACTACATACCACTATCTATTTAGAATAAAAACAAGAGCATGGAAGGAAACCTTCCAAATACAAGAGGGGAAACGTAAGAGGGAGGCGAATGTGTGTCGTGTCTACAGACAGCATCCTCCCCACTTTCACGGAGGGGCTACACTCGTACCCGCCTTACTAGTACCCACAAGGATAAAGCAGGCATGGCTAGCCTAGTCCCACAAGAACACAGGCTCATGAGGCCAGGCAGGTCCGGCTCCTTTCTCAAATGACCAAAGGAGCCTTGAAAGACCAAAGGTGTGAACTCTTTCCATTTAACAGACCGGGTTTTCTCAACCTATCTGAATAAGAATTAGAATTAAAAGGCCTTCATCCCCAAGGCCAAGGTCAGATAAAACAAAAACAAAGGCTAGGAATGGCCTGATGTGGACAGCGGTGCCCTGAGAGATGTAAAGGCACAGAGGCTGGACAAATCCCAGGATTTGTACCTAATTCTCTCTTCTGAACTTCCAACATTGTCTTAATCAGCCCTGCCCCCCCCAGCCTGCCACTGTCAGCCTCATGCTATCTCTACTCTGATTTATACTTTAATATTACTTAATATTCCACGCACGTGGCTTTTCTTCTACCTAATTACTAGTGTGCAGCTTTCCCAAGGATGTGAGCCTGTGACTCATAGTGACTTGTTTACTGATTTAACCCCAACTCTGAGACCAGGTTGGTTCCTATTTGCATGATTGCTTTTCAAAGAGACAAACCTTCAACACTGTGTGGGAAAGGAGATGGCCCCTGCCAGTCACTTACTTAGACCGTGGAATCATGGCGATCCCCACACAGTAACTCGGAGTCTGCCCTTCTGAGTGGGGAGGTCACACAGCTGGACTAATGGTGCCGTCCACTTAGGGGGAACAGCTTGTTAGTAACATGTGCTCCTCTCAACATACAAGCAGTCTTCGTAAGCATATCCAAATAAGCCTTTGTCGTGAGTGGCACTGATTTAATCTGCTTCTCACCAGCCCGGGCATCCACCGTTCCCACATCAGCTGTGACTCCTGCTCCTTTATAAGTATGCAAATCAAGCTGCCAGGATTGACAGGACAAACCAGAGAGCTGACGTTCGGTACAAAGTCAGAAACTTCCCAAAGCGCACGCTCCCACCACCCCAGGGCCCCTCGGCCAGCACCACAGAATGCGGGCCAAGAACCAGAGCAGCTCAGGGCACATCGCCCTCAGCTCTCACCCCTTCTTGTCCGTAACAAAAGCGGAGGGTGCCAAGCACTAAAGTGTACTCTAAAGACGTCAAAATTTAAAGACTAGAAATAAGAAGAAAAACACCTCGGTCATTTTTATGCCTGTTACTTGCTGAAAGATCATCTTTTAGATGCCCAGATTAACTAAAGAATGGGGAGATCTCGTCGTTTGGGCTTTGTTTTGGCGCAGGTCTAAGTATATGGATTTATTAGTGTGGATGTGTGGGTGCAGATTTGGGCGCATGTGTGTAGAGGCCAGAGGTCAATGTCAGGTGTCTTTCCTGAATCGCTTTCTGCCTTCACTTCTTCAGACAAGGTTTCTCACTGAGTCTGAAATACATCCATTCAGCTGGGCTAGCTGGCTGCATCAAGAATCCTCCTGCGTCTGTCCTCCTGTGCTGGGGTCACAGGTAGGCACCGTCATGCCAGGTGCTAGGGATCCAAGCTCAGGTAAAGGGGTTGGGAAGATGGTTCAGTGGCTAAAAGCACATGTGGTACACATGTGTAAGTACGTGCACACACGCCTGTGTACACACACACACACACACACACACACATTTTTTTTTAAATAGAAAGGTGTTAAAATTATTGTCCAAAATGTGGTGATGGCACATGCCTTTAATCCCAGCACTCAGGAGGCAGAGATCTATGAGTAGATCTATGAGTTCAAGGCCAGATTGGTCTACATAGTAAGTACTAGGAGAACTAAGACTACACAGAGAGACCTTGTCTCAATAATAATAATAATAATAATAATAATAATAATAATTGTCCAAAGCAGAATATATGAACACCTCCTATTGAAAAGATGACTAGCCTCCAAATTACAAACCCTAGTTTCTTAAAACAAATTAGTTCAATTAAATAGTCCTTCTTAGCCACAAAAGAAACCTGATGAATACTCTCAAGCTGTAGAATTCCAGTATATCACAAACTAGTATAAGCTCAAATTAATAGTTTTAAAACAAACAAACAAAAAATCTATTATGAGAATGGCTGCTGAAAAGTTTTACATGACATACACGTCCATACAGTATTTCTATTATTTTTTTTTTTTTGGTTTGCTTTTTTTGTTTGTTTGTTTGGTTTTGCTTTTTTGTTTTGTTTTTGTTTTTGTTTTTTGAGACAAGGTTTCACTGTTAGCCCTGGCTGTTCTGGAACTCACTTGGTAGACCAGGTTTGCCTTGAACTCAAACTCACAGAGATCCGCCTGCCTCTGCCTCCCAAGTGCTGGGATTAAAGGCATGTGCCACTACCACCCAGCTCCTATTACATTTTTATTATGTATATGTGTCTATGTATGTATGTATGTACCTATGTGTGCATCTATACGTATGTATATGTTGTACATGTGTATGTATGTGCATGTGTGTATGTATGTGTGTATGTGGATATATGTATGTGTATGTCCATCATGGCACATGTGCAGAAGTCAGATGATAACTTGAAGATATAGCTCTAAGCTTCCACCAAGTGGATCCTTGTGATCAAACTCAGGTTGGTAGGCTTGGTGGCTAGTGTTTTTCTATGCCAAGCCATTTCACTGGCTCTGCCCAGTACAGCTATAGGGCCAAACAGCACATATAACGAACAGTCTCTCCTTGGAAGCCAGTTCCAGAATTGAGTGATATCAGAGAACTTAGGTAAATGCCCTGCTGTCCCCATGTGGCCTCCGACCACAAACAGGCGAACAAGAATCACATGCTTACATTCCGTGCACTAAACTCTGCGTGTATCTATAGGTCAGCTGTTACAAAAAATGGTTTGTCTCACTGACAAACACGTTGTGAAATAGAACAAGAGATAAAAATTAGTGGAAAAAATAGAGGAACACTGACACTAAATAATTTACAAAAAAGAAAGTTTAAAAAATCCAAATATGTGTTTTCCAACATAAGCATTAACAGAAATAAAAAACTGAAACAAGTTTTGTGTATACGTATTAATAAGCCAGCACAACAAACTTTTATGCAACTTTTAAAAAATTTTTCAGGAGTGCTCTTGGGACTCTGGTTGGGTTTTGTTTGTTATGAGACAGATGCAAACTGAATAGCCCATGCTGGCTTTCATCGACTGAAGACAATAAAGGTGACCGTCTCGAGTTAGTGAAACTAATTTGCTCTTTGTTTCTTTTTTCTTTTATTTTTTGCTATTTTTATTGGATATATGTCACTAGTTTTTGTTGTTGTTGTTGTTTTAATTCATATATGGTTCATCTTCATTGTCAACCTGACTGGATTTGGAGTCACCTAGGAGACACAACTTTGCACGTGTCTATGAGGATGTTCAGAGTGGTTTAAAGTGAGACCCACCCTGAATGTGTGCAGCATAAAAGGCAGGCAGCTGGGCACCGGTGTCCATCTCCCTCTGCTTCCTGAGGGCAGACAGTGTGCCTACCCACACTCTGGAAGCCAAGCCTCGCCCACTGTGATGTACCCTTCTTAAACCAGGAGTCAAAGTAACCCTTCTTTTCCTAAGTGTCTTTTTCTCAGGTATCTGGTCAGGGAGAAGAGAAAATAGCTTATGCAATTATTATCTAAGTAATAATACATACATATTATGTAAAAATTAGCAAAGACGAACAAAATAATCAGCACTGTTATTGAGTAATTAAGAAAAAGAAACAATGAGATGAAATAATAAAAGGCCATGGAAAAGGAAAAAAAATCATACTTTTTATAGAGCCTTGCAACTCACAGTATTTTCTTAAAACTTTCTGATCTTTAAAGCAAGATAGTGAAAAGAGTGCTAATACAAGTTGTGTTTGAAAAGGAAACTAGAAAAAACAATATTTTCTTTCTTTGGGGAATGAACTAGTAAAATATATATGTGTGTGTATATACATATACAAATATATGTCTGTAGATTTATGTATTAGTATATATGTATACAGATGTGTGTATACACACACATATAATCTGGCTGGCTGAGGCAGGATTGCTTGAGCCCAGGAGTTCAAGGCCAAGCTGGGCAACATGACAAGAACTCTCTAGTAAGAAAGAAAACTGAGGTTCTGCAAACTGAAGGAGTAGAGGTCCCCACCTGTACCCTTTGGTCCTGCAAACAACTACAGGTCTCATAAATGCTCAAATGAAAGCCTGACTCCTGAGTTACTGAACTCAGAATTCCTGCTATGTGGGTGGGTATGACAGCCCTCTGTTTAAAGACATAGTTCTGCTGTATGTTGCAGCTGGGGTTGTCTCAGGTTTCCTGGGAAAGTGACCTGAACTTGACCCTGACTTTTTAAATTCCCACACTTAAATTCCCCGCAGTTATTTCTCAGGACACAGGAGGCACTATAGCTTAGCCTATCCAGCCAGAATTCAGCCTAAATGCTGTGGGCATTGCTGACTTTTTTTTTTTAAATATAATGTAACCCTGGCTAACCTCAAACTTGCTAGGTAACCCAAGGATGACCTTAGCTGAATTACTGAGCCTCCTGCCTCCACCTCAAAGGGCTAAAATTATAGGTGTGCACCACCAAGTCTGGAGGACACTACTGAGTCCCGACAATTAGCTGGACCTATACAGTTGAACTTAAATGAGGCTACATGGCCTCATTTTCACTAAGGGAAATGTGTTCTAACCAAGCAGCCAAGGGTCTGGGTTAGCCATTGATGCCAGTATTGGCTCATTTTCGTTACATATAGCACAAATCCTAATTCACCATTTCAGAAGCGCGCACTCCCCAAACTGTCCCCCCTCTTCCAGCTATTTCTAACTCACAATAAGGATCTCCCTACCTTCACATAATACGTCAGTTTCCAGCCATGGCACTGGCACAGTCACACCCACCATCTCTGCATGCCTCTGTGCACGCTCCTGCTCAACTGTCCTCTGGATACACTGTCGTAATTGTTCATTTGTCACGTGTGGTCCTGAGCTTTACTCCCACTTGACTCTCCCTCCTCCCCGGAATGCCATTTGCCAGGCTCCCAGAAAGTGGCTGTCTTAGTTAGGGTGCTGTGAGGAAACACCATGACCAAACGCAACTTGGGGAGGAAAGGGTTTATTTTGCTCATAGTTCAAGATAACAGTTCTTGTCAGAAGCAGTTAAGCCAGGAAGTCACACAGGGCAGGACCCTGGAGGGCTGATGCTGAGGCCACAGAGGCGTGTTGGCTTTGCTTCCCATGGCTTGCTCAGCAAGCGTTCTTACAGAACCCAGGAACACCAGCACAGGGATGGCCCCACCCACAATGGGCCGGGCCCTCCCACATCAGTCAACTAATTGAGAAAATGCTCTACAGGCTTGCCTCCTGCCAGATCTTACGGAGGCGTTTTCTTAAGTGAGGTTCCCTCCTCTCAGATGACTCTAGCTTCTATCAAGTTGACATAAACCTAGCCTTGATAGGGACTACAGTTACTGTACACTTTGGTCATAGTACAGCTTTTCCCAGTCACAGCCCAGGACATTCACTGTGTATTCACTGAACTGAAGAGCAGGAAAGGGGAGTGATATCCTGCCTCTGACAAGAAGCCAGCAGCCAGCCCCGGGCAAAGGAAGCAGAGCTTTCAGCAGCCTGAGACAGAAGCATGAGACCAAACACCACCATTCCCTGCTTTCCAGGTATCTACCAAAACTCAAGCTATGACAGCCATTGATGAGCAGAACATCAACACACATGCACCACTCTATCTGCTGAACAGGCATAACTGGGCCGTGATGAAGTCAACCCCAGGCTCAGCAGGCAGAGAACAGAGAAAGGTCCTCGGAGTTCCTGCACCAACAGTTGCTCCTATCTCTTCCTAGGGTGGTTCTTTCCAAAACATACATTAGTCTAAAGTATGTGCCAACCGAATTCTGTGACAGGCAGTCTGTTAAAGAATCTAGAGGAAAACCCCCACCTCAAATGAGAGCAGGCATTGCTACAGCTGTTTGTCCAACCTGGGTCAAATGGGAAGACCAACACAAAAGCATAAGCTTCCTTAAAACAATGAGGCTTTTGCTTAATTTTCTTTCTTCTTTCTTTCTTTCTTTTCTTTTCTTTTTCTTTTTTTTTTTTGCCTCCCTGTAACTGTACTGTGTAGTTCCTGAATGTGAATTTTTATAGCTAACATGTTTTCATATCAAGAAGTTAGACACTCCTGGAAGCTAACAGCCTGAAGTGCCCTGCAAAGTTAAGTTTGCTTCCATCGTCTTCCAGGATATCTTGGGGAGGAGAGGAGTCTGGTGAGATTCTATAAACTAATTACAGACTCACCAGTAAGTTAGGTCAAGTGAAAACTTAGTGTGTTTCCATCGCATATATGGTCACTAAGTGTTTAACCGGGGGAGGGGAAGGGGGCCGTGTGCAGCAAGGGGCTTTGGCTGGGTCCCTGCAACTCCAAACTGTTGGCCAAAAAAAGGGTCTCCCTCTTTCCTCTCTCTCTCAAATGTATTTACTGTGCTTACAATGTTCTGTGTGCATGTACACCTGCACACCAGAAGAGGGCACTAGGTATCATTACAGATGGTTGTGAGCTACCATGTGGTTGCTTGGAATTGAACTCAGGACCTCTGGAAGAGCAGCTAGTGCTCTTAATCTCTGAGCCATCTCTCCAGCCCTAAAAATGGGCTTTTAAAATAATACACCTTTTTTCTAAGATTTATTTCTTTTTTATTTTATGTGTACGGGTGCTTTGCCTGCATGCATGTCTGTGCACCATGCGCACACAGGGCCCACAAGGCCAAAAGAAAGTGCTAAATCTCCTGGAACTGGAGTTACAGACAGTTGTGAGCCAACACACAGGTGCCAGGAATGGAACTGGGGTTCTCTTTTGCAAGAGCAGCCAGTGCTGTTGGCCACTGAGCCATCTCCCGATCCCCGAGTCCCCATTTCTTAAAACTGTTTAAACGTTAAGGAACATAGCCCACACTAAGTGTCTGCATACAGTAAGTCCTTGGGAGAATTCTGCCTTCCTGCTACAGTGCTCCATGATCACCAGTGAGGTGACAGAACACATTTGTAATGGAAAACAAACAGATATTAGAGAAAACGGATTTTAGTCTTATGTCATGCTTGATCCAGATTAAAGTATATAAAAAATAGGAACAAAAATATTTTCAAGACTGATTACATCTAGCTAGTAAATCCCATGTTTTACAATGATAGTGGTTTATTGGGAAATGGAAGATTAGTATGTAATTTTTAGCAGCTCTAGTTTTTAATTTTAATTTCTGACATTGACAGTTCTTTGGAAAACAAAAAATTGCATCTTGACTAATAAGCTCCAAATTGTTCCGGTAGAAAAATCCAGCCACCCCTGGAATTCATTCATGTCTTCATTTCTATTAGCAGCACGCACTACATAAGCCAAGTCACCACTGAGTGAGTCAGAATTAACCCCTGAATGTTTGCTTTGGGGGTGGAGGGAGGCACTGTCCTCAACAAGGGCAGCCTAAGTCTCATCTTGTCCTCACTGTGACCCACTTTCACTTCCAGGAGAAGAAAAAGCAAACTGGAGCAAGAGAAGGAACAGAACCTCAGCCTTGGAGCAGCCCTGGGCCCAGCACTCCTGTTCTCAGTGTTTTCCACCTTGTGGCCACAGAGGGGCCACAGCACGGCAGGACTATACTTGGGCCAGGGGCTGCTCTTGGCAGTTTACACAGGAGTTAAAGGGGACAGCATCAACCCCCAGAAACTTCCCCTTCTGTGTACCAGAGCAGGGGAAGAGCTCTGAGCGACTGGGATTCTGACTCTCACTCTTCCCTCAACGTCTAGCACACACTCTTCAGATTTGTCTCCAGGCAAGAAAGGGCCAAGTCTCAAAACGTGATGGGTCAAGCTGCTGGGTAGCTGTTAGGTCCCAAGCATGGCCTCTTGCAGCATCAGGCAAGAAGATGGTGGAGGGACCTCAGTCAGGGCCTATCGTGATCCAGGAGTCCGTTGCCATGGGCAGGGCATACACTCAGCAGCCTGCAGTGTCCTAAAATCATCACCATCAGTGGCAAACATACAACACCTTACGCATCGGAGGAGGGAACGCCCGGTGAGATTCCAAGGAGTATTGCTTGTCTGTCAGGTGATACATAATGCTGCACACTACTGAGTCTCAGGTTCAAACCCTAGACTTCGGGTCTGCTAAACATGTCTGGAGCACGTGTAAAGACACGTTTGTTCACCAGCTGGTCAAAGGCTGCACTGCCAGAGCCTGGCTGGCTTGCCATGCCTGAGTTCACAAAGCAGCCTTATAGCCCTAGAGCCAGTCACACTGGCCAGTCTGTTACATCTTCTTCGATACTCTGATGTGGCATGGAAGTTCCAGTGCCAAGCTTAGCAGAGCACTCCGATCCCTTGGAAATGTCTTTTTCTGACCTCAGAGCTTGGAGACGAACAGTGCTATCCATAAGTCACCACAGAGACCTCTAGGAAGCGCTCTGCTCCCGCACTGCCCCACCTCAGGTCATGGCTTATTGCCAAGACACAAACAGGTCCGGCTTATGTGCTGCCAGAGATGGCACCGAAAGCGTACTGGCTGTTCTTTCAGAGGGCCAGGGTTCAATCCCCAGCACCCACATGGTGGCTTCCAACTGTCTATAACCCCAGTTCTGCAGAACCTGACACCCTCTTCTGGCCTCCAGGAGCATCAAACACTCAAGCAGTGAGTAGACACACATACAGGCAAAACACAAATAAACATACAAAAAAAAAAAAAAAAAAACAAAACCATAACGCTGTAAGCCAGTAAGGAGGAAGGAAACCTCACGTGGAAAGATTTTCCATTATCATTAGGAATTGCCGCTGAGAGAAGTGTTTGGGGTGATCTATGAAGTAACAATGTGATACAAACACCAGAGGCATGACAGCTTTTGACGTGAAAGTTCTTCTTTGGTAAAAAGAGAAGAGAGCTCCTGGGTGCTGGTGCACACTCAGGTTTAACCCTTGCTGGGGAGATTGCAGGGCGTTCCGCTGCTCATGATGGCTCAGTGCTGGCCAGGCTGCCCCGGAACTGTTCCGCACCACGAGTGACAGTTCATCTTCAGCTAGACGGGGTTTAGACTATGAGACACACCCCTGCGCATGTCGGTGAACAGCAGAGGGCAGACCCACCGAAGGGGAGCAGCACCGCATCCCAGACTGAGTAAAAGAAAGGGATTCAAGTAGAAAATCAGCAGCATGCTGGCATCCCTGTACGGCCTCTTCGTCCTCACACACAGAGATGTAAGAGTAAGGTTCGGCCATGCCCACCACCCCCAAACTCCATTATGCCTTTCCAGCCACGACAGATGCTCTCAAACCACGGGCCAAAATAAACTGTTCCTCCTATCATCAAGAACCTTCCCAGAAGGTGAACAGTGGACACTGCACCTAGCCGCTGGGGTCACATCGGGAGCTCTAGCTCAGTCAGTCACAGACAAACACTCTGTGACGACACATCCAATAATAGCAGGTGGCACCTGTCTTCATGCACAAGCCCAGTGCCCTCCAGCACTGGCCACACCCACATTCTCCCCAGAGGCCGCACGTCCAAACATGGGCCCTGCTCCTCAGCGGTCTAAGCAATCCCCAAATCCTCCCAGTTCTACTTCCCTGCCTCCCTTCTACTCTTGCCATCTCTACCTGGACTCCCTCACCAGTTTTCTGAACTACCAAATACTTACTTCCCAGAAAGGCCTCACAGGTGCCCAGTCTCCCAGTCTAACCGTCCCACACCACCCCTGAATCTCCTCAATAAACACCACCACGCAGTCTCTGTCTGAAATACCATACTTCTCCCTGCTACACTCTAGAGATCTCCAACATTGCCCACAACTTCCCCGCTGGAACACATCCTCTGTCACGTCATCCACCTGACCTCTACACCATTGCAGACCCTTCATTCCAGACCACTTCTTATGGCTTTCCTGCCTCTGGAGACGGCCTTTCTACCACTGCCTACAACTTTTATTAGTCCTTTGCGACCTCAGTCAATGTCGCCTCCTCTGGGAAGCTTTCCTGTTTGTTTGGTTTTTGTTTTTTTTTTTTTTTGTTTTTTGTTTTTTTTTTTTTTTGAGACAGGGTTTCTCTGTGTAGCCCTGGCTGTCCTGGGACTCTCTCTCTGTAGATGAGGTAGGGCAGAGGCAGCTTGAGAAGCCTTGACTTTGCACCTTTCTATTATCCAATCAGCTAGTGTGTTCTGCATATTTCTACCTTGAACATCACACTGAATGCCAGTGATTGTGTTCTGATACTGGCATCCCCAAAGATAGTGCTTCAAGGACCTTTGGGGAAGGGACCATACTTGCATTTGTGGACCAAGGCTGCACAGAGGGCACACATATGAAGAAATGCTGAACCCACCCATCAACCGGAGGACACACTTACACTATAAGACAGTAAGACAAATTAGAACCAAAAAGTGAGAAGCTGGGTGCCAGACGCTAGGTTCTGCTGCCTCCGCTGCAAGCTCTGGACACTTGTTCAAATCTCCACTCTTTAGCTTCACATCTACTGAATAAGGAGGTGAGACGGAAGACTGCCATGGTCTTGTTAATGCCTCCATTCTAGCATCCAAAGTATTTCTTCTTTTTAAAAAATGTGTGTGTGTGTGTGTGTGTGCTTATGCACGCAGCCACCATGAATTTCAGCAGGCCAGAAGAAGGCATTATTGAATTTTATAACGAAGTCAGGTTTAGCACTGCATGCCTGTAATCCCAGCTCTGAGAGACAGAGGCAAGACCACAGGGTTGAAGACCACCATAGCCTACCTCTACCTAGTAAGACCCCGTCGCTATAAAGAAAGGAAGCGAAGGAGGGGGAAGAGAAGGGGGAGAGAGAGGAAATGGCTCTGTTAGTACAACAGAAAAGGACTGAGAAGCAACTGTGGCTGGAGAGATGGCTCTGTCAGTGAAGTGCTTGCCTTACAAACACAGGGAGCCCAGCTCAGTACTCAGAGCCCGCATCAAGAAAGCTACTGTGATGGCACACACTTGTGCTGGGGAGGCAGGGACGGGCAGGTCCCCGGACTCCCTAGCCAGCCAGCCTGGCCTAATTGGTAAGGTCTGGACAGACCCTAAAAGGCAACCGAAAAAGGCAGGTGGTACCAGAGGAAGAACACTCATGACAGTCAATTTTTTCCTGTGGCTTTTACATGCACCTAAACATGTGAAACCACATTCACACACACACCGCACACCATATACTTACTTACACACAGACACACAGACACGGTAGTAACACTTCTCAGGAATCAACACCCTTACTCATTCTGCCCTCTGCTAAGAATGGAAGAAGTTTCAAGCCCGCTTCTTCCACGTGCCTGAGCCCCCCAGATGGCTTACTCAATACTACGGTCAAGACAAAGTTTTGATGAAAAGCTAACATGCCTCACAAAGCTACAAATACACGGCTGAGCTTTGCGACGATGAGCTGATCATTACCTGGTGACCCCATACTCCGGGGGCGGCTGATACCTCAGGACGGCCACTTCTGTTCTCGCAGGCTGAGGCGCCGGGTAAGGTTTGACCATCTCGTGGTGTACCCCAGGGTGCTGGTCACTGTAGTAGAGTCCATGATCTTGGTTCTTGCTGCCTGGGGACATCATTGGTTTGGCCTTGAAGGGGTATTCAGGTGGAGGGCCGCGGGGGTCCAGCGCTTTGCAGGCAGGCTGGGCTGGGGACGGCCCGGCCCCAGCTTTGAAGCTCTTTCCATTTCCCGAGCTGGGGAGGTGTTGTTTAGCCCCATTCCTCTCCAGTGACAGCTGCATGATCCTCTCACTGAGGGATCGGACGTGGCCCTGCTTCAGCTCTTTCAGGGCCTCATCCTTATGTGCCTGTCCACTGTTGGCCCGGTTCACCGTTGGCCTCCCCTCTGTGCGGGACTTCTGGCTGGTACCTCCAGCCATGTAGTAAGTGTGGCTGAGGGGCCCTTGTCCCTGCTGCTGCTGTGGCTGCTGCTGCTGCTGCTGCCCCTGTGGCTGCTGTGGCTGCTGCTGCTGCTGCTGTCCCCTGAAGAACTGCGACTGGGCCTTGGCCTCCTCGTACGTGGGCAGTTCCTCGTTGTTCTGTTGAGGCTGTGTGGACCGGACCTGCTTCTCCATCACCGTGTTGTCCCCCTGGTGCTCTTGACCCTGCGGTTCTTGGCGGGCCGACTGGTAGACCATTTGTGGGTCTTCTTGAGTGAGGGTTTCCGTGGAAGAAAAGTTGTTGGTGGTGTGGGCTGGCCCCGCACTGCCTGTGGCCTGGTGCTGAATGGCCAGCAGGTTCATGTTCTCAGTCGGGGTGCCATAGCGCAGTTGTTCCTGGATCAGCCGCTGTAACACTGTTCCAGCTGCCACATCCTCAGAACCTCTCATTTCCACCTCTGGCGTCCTCAGGAAGCTCGGGGAGTGGAAGTTGGAGAGAGGGTCCTCTACTGAAAGACAAACAGGAACCAAGCTAACAGGCTGTTCCCAGGAGACACCGTTTGACCTCGTCAGAGCATCATGTAAAGACGAGGTTCCAAAGGTGCCACCACTGCCCCCATCCTGCAGTGCCTCAATGGCATGTTTCTCAGATGTCAAGCTGCTCTCCTCTCCCATCCCTTTCCTGCCTCCTCTGTGACTTGATCTACCTTTCCACATCTCCCTTTCCTAACAGAACTACTGTGGCAAAAACTGACATTAAGTTTTCCCATTATAAAAACAAACAAACCAAAAATATAAATCACAAAGAAGCCACCAACAGCCCTCTGCCAGATCTCCTACGATGGCCCTCCATTTCTCCTTTCCCTCTCGGAGCTGTCCTCAGAAAGCAACCCACACTGGCTATTCCCATGTTCCAAATACCGCACACTGATTGGTAACCAAATCCAACCTGAATTTTCTAGCTCTCATGTTACACATGTAACCTTCCTAGAACATTCAACCTTGTTGTTTACTCTCTGTTTAAAATGTTCTTCCAGTTTAGCACCTAGACCACAGCGTCAGTACCCTCCTTCTTGGGTCCATTTGCTCTACTGCCCCCTTCTACTCTGTATTCCCCAAGCTCTTCCTGAGGCCGCTTTTGCTTCCATTGACCAAAATTTCCAGCCTTGTCTTCAACTCCTGAGACACAGCCTCACCTCTGTAATGGTAGTTGCTGGTACTTAACAGCCAGCATCTTCCTTCCCTCCCCAACCCCTGTATTCTGTGTCTTGCTGGTTTCTTGACGATTACTAAGAAGTCTCACACTGGGTGACAGTAAGAAGTCAAAGCAAGCCCCAGTTTCTATGCCAAACTGCTCTTCCATCCACTTCTCTCCCACATGCTCCCCATTCCCAGATGCAGGTTCTGCTAACCAGTTGCTGAGAGTTTCCAAACAGCCCCAAAGCCTCTTGCTTCTGACCTCCTCTGCCTCCAATCCATAAAATATAGATTGCATCTTTCCCTGTACCAGAGACCAGTATGGTCTATACAGTGAGCTCCAAGCTAGCCAGGGTTACAGAGAGACACTCAAGGAAACGAAGCAATAACAATTGTAATAACCAGCGAACATCCCCAAAGAAAGACAGTCCAGTGTGGGTTTCACTGGCCATCTCATTCGCTAACGAGTATGTACTGTGAACCTTCTACCATACAGGACACTGTTCAGGGTTGGAGTTATGGGCCTAAATGGAACAAGCCATTTATCCTCAAAGTCACAGATCTGTAAGACTTAAGGGAACAAGTGTCTTCAAATAAGAATTTTTAAAGTTTAGACAAGACTAAAATAAAAATACTATTTCAGTAGGGGAAAAAATCATTTATGTGGCTGGATAATCAAAGGACTGGGTCTCAAAAGGCAGGAAAACTACTAAATTCCTTTACATTGGAAAGGGGAGAATACAATTGACAGGAGCCCTGGCACCCCTTCTGAAGTGGCTTCACCTCTCTCCATTACCCTTGGACATCAACCCTGAAAAGCTGTTTGAAAGGAGGAAGTCCTTTATTAAGGTTCTGAATTTCTTTTGATGTTCTGACTTATTTGCAAAAAAAAAAAAAAAAAAAAAAAAAGAAAGAAAGAAAAAAGAAAGTAGAGAAGGGGAAAAGAGGCACAGAATTTGAGAAAAGGCAGGAGAACGTATTTAGCATTTGAGCAGAGAATAACATGGGTTCAGACGATGTAATTCTGAAGCGTCTGAGTACCATGACGGCAAGATTTTCCTAGAGGAAGTCACGTCATACCGTGGAACAAAATCGTCTTTTTCACAGAGGGGAGGGTGAATATGCGTGTCAGTTTGAGTGAGCCTGTGTGTGCGCAGGCCACAACTCCAGGTATTGTATTTTTCCTAATAGAATGTCCTTTTTTTTGGTTCTCTGGCAACTCCACACATGTAAATAATGTACCTTGATCCTCCCCACTCCTAGTCTCCCCAGGCCCCACCCATTCGTGCTCTCCCACCATCATCCTCTCCCTTTCTTTTCTTTCTTCTCCCTTTAATTTTTCAAAATCTGTTTGTAACCTACTGCACCCGGTGCTGCCAGCTGGGGTACTGACTCATCTTGGTGCCTTAGTCTTGTGCGGGTTCCCACAGCTGCTGGGAGCTCAAGTATGCACCAGCCATGTCTTAAAAACAGCATCTCATGGCCCTCCTTCCCATTCTCCAGCTCTTATGTTCTTTCTGCCCTCTCTCCCACAATGCTCTCTGAGCCTTGGGGGTGGGGAAGAAGGTCACCTTGTTCTTTTGAGACACAGTCTCTCTCTGGGACCTGGGGGATGATAACTACACCAGTGAGTTCCAGGGACCTGCCTCTCTCCATCCACCTCACCAGTGTTGGAGGGACAAGCATGCACCACCAGACCCAGTTTCTTTACATTCTGGGAGCCAAGCTCGGGTCCTAGTGCTCGGATGACAAGTACTTACCAACTGAACTATTTTTCCCAGCTTCACATGGTCTTATTAACATCATGGTACAAACAAGAATTAAAGCAAATCTCCTAGCGTGAGAAGATTCTTAGCTTAGCCTGGTGAGTTAAGGCTACTAGAGAATAGAGAAATGTCTGAATGACAGCCACCCCTCCTTCACCCTCAGAGATATATTCCAAGACCTTCTGTGGAATTCTGAAGCCAAGGACAGTGCTAACCATGTGGTTTGTGTGTATGTGTGTGTGTGTGTGTGTGTGTATAAAATTAACACATATTACATATAACATGAAATTATCAGTAAGAGCCAATATTAAAATAGACCCTTTATAACAACATACAGCAGTGACAATATTTAAGACTTACGAACTGGCTGGGGGAGGTAGCACACGTCTGTAATCCCAGCACTCAGGAAGGCAGAGGCAGGTGGATCTCTGTGAGTTCAAGGCCAGCCTGGTCTACAAAGAGAGTCCAGCCAAGGCCACACAGAGAAACCCTGTCTCCAAAAAAAAGAGAGGAAAAAATAAAAGAAAGAAAAAGGCGTTATGAACTGTTTACTTCTAGCACTTTTCAATTAATATTTTCAGGTTGCCATTGACCTTATGTAACCAGAATGGTGGAAAGCGAAGTCAGAGGTACAGAGGGTTACTTAATCCAGAAGAGATGCAACTTTGATACCCTGTGTCCCCAACACACTGATAGTAAGAGAACTTACCACCCTTCCCCCTTAGGCCTCCGCTTGCCTCCGCTGTCAAAGTCGATGCCTCATGCCTCCCAGAATAGAGCTGCAAGTCTGGGTAGAAGTAGGTGGGGTCTTCTACGATCTGCACAAGACTGCTGGGGCTGTAGCAGGCAGGGGGAGGAGCTGGCAGAAAGAAAATGATGTGTGTGTTAGTGCCAATCACGTGCCCCTGCTTCCTGCATGACTCATGTCCCCCACATGGCAACTTGCGGTGTGAGTGCCCCTATTTCATTCATAAAATTCCAGAGCTACTTCTCAGAACGGTCGCAAATCCAGCCACCCACCGGGCTTGACCCATGAGTCTCCGAAGACCTGCTGAATGAAGGCACGAAGCCGTCAGCTGGCAGCAGCACCCACAGCCTTCTGTGGGACTGAAAAGTGGCACGGAGTTTGAAATGGTCAAGGTGGAGAGGACGGAAAGGAGGGAGTGGAGCAGGCCAGGAAAAGAAAAGCGAGAAGAGCAGCTGTCTCTCCCAAAATATATGCCAGAAAAGACGTGGCCGCTGTGCCGGACCATGTGTCAGCAAGAGAATGTCCCAGGCTGAGACACAGAGTGCTCGGGCTCCCCGTGAGGCTTCTGAGTCTCACATTGCCATGAAACCAGGAGCCTGGGCTTGGTCCTCAGCCAAGCAATGGCCATTCAGCTCCTTTATCTGCTCCCCCCCCACACACACACACACTAGTGTACTTCTTGTTCAGTTTAACTCCACATTACCCTTGGACCCACGGCTACCAAACATGAGCTCACACTTCAGGGCCACTGACAGCGCATACTCTGGGAACTCTGGCAGATCGGCCACTTTCCTTTCCTGCTCTGACAGACCTCTGTGAGGACACCAAGACTAAAGCTCTGCATGTTTGTTCGTTTTTCAGTTTACTCCGGGGAGTCACATTATTATTTATTAAAATCCTTCCTGAGCAACAATTCCATTTGAAAAATAAAAAAGAACAATTTTCAGCAATTGCTTCAAACCAGGCATCTGAAATTTCTTCCTAAGTTTTGCACAAGACCGGAGCCACTAGTGACTCATGACCCCAAGGGCCAAAGATAGGTATGCAGCCCTCTCCTGAGTCACTGGGCCTCACAGGTGAGATTGGCAAGCCTGACCCAGAAAGATAAAGTCATGGTTTCCACTGCTGAAGTATGAACCTTGTAAGTTTAGAATAAAGAAATCTAGCTGGGACTTTCACCTTAGAAACGATTATACACCAAGCATGAAAGACAAGTCTAAAACTATGGTCCTCATGCCTGAGGCTTCTCCTTCAAGAAACACACAATCACTGCATGAAAAGAAGAGAAGTGGGGCCCCTTTCTGGGCCTCATCTTTTACACCTATAAATCTGAACGCTAAAATGGGGATTCTATACGGCTCTGATCTAAAGTCAAATCTTGACCTGGTTTTATACCTGCATATGGATGTCAAACTAGAGGGGAACAAGGCACAGGCTTGGCTGCATATTAGAGATCTGGGGTACATTTTAAATCCTTCCACAGGATAGAGCCCAAGTAACTATATTGTGTGTGTACATGCGCATGTGTGTGTGTGTGTGTGTGTGTGTGTTGCTGAGAACAGAACTCGGTGTCTTGTACATACCAGGAAGCATTCCACCACTGACTGAGCTATATCTATTTCTTCTTAAACTACTTTTTATTTGATAGGTCTTACTCAGCCGGGCTTTTAGGCACGCATCAGCAGGCGAGCCAGGCGAACAGCTTTTATAAAGCTCTCAAAATGACTCCAACGTGCAATGAATGTTAAGGATCCCAAAGCTAGAGGGACACTGGGGCACATCAGAGGAAAATAAACCACAAAGTACCACTGCCCACCCCTGCCTTGCAGGCTCGGTACTGAGTGTGGGGTGGGGCAGGAGTGTTGGGCAGAGTCAAAAGCTCCCCGCTCTGATCAAAGTGTGGTGTTTTCTTAAAATTGTGCGGGGTCAGGAGTGGTGTTGGGCATCATGCAACAACTTCCCAGGCTATTGTCTAGGAGCGACTAAGAGACCGAGTTTTGAGGACAATAAAGGCACACATGTATATACAAGTGTTTATAAGGGGAGAGAGAATATGTGAACTTTTAATATAGCTCTCACAATGAAGCCTGCATAGCCACAGACAACATTCATAACAACATTTTTCTCTATCTTTTCTGTGGCTGGCCAAGGCAAAGAGGGCACAAGTGCTCCAAGCCACAGATGAGCGGTCCTTAGAGAAATCTGTGCTCAGAGAACACCAAAGATACACTGCCTTTTACTCTGTGGTCCTCCATGAAAGAACTAGTGAATCCACACATGGACACACAGACACACACACACACACACACACACACACACACGAACCCTGTGCCCAGCTACGTGTCCATTGGTCACTCAAGACATCTTTCACCTCCATTCATGGTTCATACATTCATTGACAGACATTCTCATGGCTGCCAGAGTTCTGAGTGCTAAAGGAAAGAAGGTCCACAGATGGGAGAAGAGGTCCTGCAGATGAACAGGCCCTGGTAGGTCTATCTCCAGCAAGAGACAGCTGGGCTATCCCAGCACTGGCCCTACCTAAGGAAGCAGGCCCAACACAGCACCAGGAAAAGTGCAGAGGCTCGTGTCTTGAGGTCTTGTCGGATTCCTAGGTCAGACAGCAAATGTCTTGGGGTTCTGTCACCTCCTCCTAGTCCTTGTCCATTTTAGTCCATCACCTTGCACAGGGAACCTCTGTAGCAAGAATTCATTCTTCTTCTTTTTCTTTTTTTTTAAGCAAAACAGCAGACCAAGGGTATGTGAGATGAGAGCTTGGAAGAAGACACACAGCCTGAGCAGAATGTTGTTTTCTTTGCTGGCACTAACTTAAGGGGAGCAGGAGCTTCAAGAAGCCGCAAAAGCCTTCCAGACACAGCTACCACCCAGAAGGCTCCTGCAAGGCCTGGCTCAGACCCAGGGACCAACAACCCTGCCAGAGTGGAGAGATCAAGGGCCTCTCGTGGCTTGCTGGCTCAGCAGTCTCTGTACAGCATGGCTGCATGGACAGGCTTTGTAAGGACTACTTCCATACAAGGGCCCCTTGTCTAAGTAGGTGACTTATAGTTACCTAACGTCTTGTAAACCAGACCCTCTGTTGAGGGGTTTGGAGACAGCGCCAAAGCACCGGGAAGCAGGCCGAGGTTAGCATGGGGCACCAGGCCTATGCCGAGGTGGCCCAAGGAAGGCCCATGTAGCATCCAGCACCCCTGCCTGGGAGACAAGGGTCTCCAGTACTGTGCTCTGCAATTCAACAGGGACAACTCATTCCACACAGAGCCATTCCTCTGCCTCCCAGAGCCCACAAGCCACAGGATCCTCCCACTTTCACTCCCCCTCCCAAGCTCGGGCGCTTCAGGCTTTCTTTGGAGACACTGGAAACACACTTCCCTTCACAGTTCTGTATGGGCCCTTTCCGGGTCACTGTTCTTCAGGCGTGTAGGTGATGCCACCTGACCAAGACTTTTTCTCTCTAACGGTAGAGATAATAAAGGGTCTCATTGTTGGGGGAAAAAAATGAGTTAGAGTTGAAATGAAACCAGCTTTCTTGGGGAGGAAGAAGGCAGGGCAAGGGGCTGTAAGCAGCTCTGCAGCTCCGTTCCTGTGGCAACTGGTGGACTCATCACCATGCCAACTGAG
This sequence comes from Meriones unguiculatus, assembly GCF_030254825.1. Taxonomy (NCBI): domain Eukaryota; kingdom Metazoa; phylum Chordata; class Mammalia; order Rodentia; family Muridae; genus Meriones; species Meriones unguiculatus. The sequence goes on from NC_083349.1 coordinate 154,725,868, forward strand.
AAGGCTCAGAAGTCCCCCCCACACACACACACACGATGGGGGGCACTGGAAATTTCCTGTCCTTAGGTTCCTTTTCACATGCCACCTCTTGCATACATAACTTCCTGGCCTATCACTTCAAGGTCAGACTTTGGTTTCAAGGCTGTCTCCTTAGGCCCCTCCTCTGGCTGTCAGTAGTCTCACTGACTCCCCCAGCATCCCTGCATCCTGTGATAAACACCTTCATCCTCTCAGTACTACCCGCTTCACATCCTCCCTCCAACTGCTTTACATCCTCAGTATGTTTACTCCTGCTTAGGTTTACCTACTCCAGAGTGCCTCCCTCCCTTGCACACCCGCCTCCAGCAGCCACCACAGCAGCCTAAGCTTGGAGGCACACAACATGTACCAATTACCGTCACCAGCCCACGTCTTGGATTGGCCGTGCTTAACGTAGGGTGATGCCTCCACTGCCCTCCTGAAACACCGCTGCCTTGGAGGACAGGCTGTGTGCTTGTGGGTTTCTGCTACCCAGGTCTTCTCTGACTACACAGAGAATAAAGCAGTGTTCTCGACACTCTCAGCACCACACGGTCTGAAGAAAGTGTTAGCAGACCTCTCTGACCAGCCTTCGAGTGTTCCGGGTAACTCCTTGCACCCTGCAGCTTCCTAGAATGTGGGGTTGCTTGCTGTCCCCTCTGCAGCTTACTCGGGTGACCCTGGGTTCTGCAGGCCCGAGGACCATTCCTCAAAGATGCCACTGACAGCAAGACAACTGGCAGTTGTCACCACAGTGCCAAGCTTCCTGAGAGTTGCATATCATCTAAAGCTTCCCATACATCTAAAACAGTTTCACCACCAGATCCTCCTCTAACTTTAAAACAGACATGTCGGACACCAGAACCAACTCTGCAGCTTCTACCTCAAGGACGAAGAACTTGCTGAGTATGCCAAAGCCTCCCAGGGGAACCTAGTGACCTGGCCTGGTTCAGGCAGGACTGGAGGTTTCCCCGAGGTACAGAATGCCCCACTCACAGAAATGAAAACACTGGCTGAAAGGGAACTGCAAAGCCCAAAAACAAAGCAGGAGAAAAGGATGCGCCGAGTCACATTGCAGGCACCTGAGACTTACACCCCTGCACACAAAACGTCTGCTCACACACAACACACCTGTTCACGACACACAACTGTGCACAGCACACGCCTGAGTACAGCTGCTCACAACACACGCCTGTGCAGAGCACACACGCTCAAAACACACACCTACGGACAACACACCTGCTCAAAATGCACAGCTCTGCACCACACAACCCGTTGCACAACACACCTGTGCATAACATATAACATGCACATGACATGCATTCCCTAAGAGGAAATGCACCATGGGACAGGCTTCCTCACCCTCTGGGAAACATGACGGAAACAAAACACAGGATTTAGTGTGGGGAGTAATGAATGAAGCTTCCAAGGGTCTCAGCCCCATAAAGGCATGGTCTTCCAAACTGGCATCAAACTTAAATCCTATTCCACGGGCCAAGCCATCTACTCCAAAACACATGAAACCAATACAATGATGCCTGTTTTAATTCTGAGGAAGTGAAATGTGTGATAAATAACTTGAAACTGATCTGAAGTTTAACTCAGCTGGGCCTACTTTGAAATGTGTCTGAGGGATTATCAGCGTGAATCAAACTGCTGAACACGTTCAAGAACAACGCGACGGGGCTGAAAACAAAGAAATAAGCAGCCAGTCCTTGCCCTCAATATAGCAGGATTTGCTTCTGGTGAACACCCTGCACAGCTACCTAGATCCTGCTGGAGTGCCAGTGCTCTGATAGAGGAGCCTGAGGCTTCGGAGGTCCAGGAGCTACTGGCAGAGAGAGGGCTGCCGTTTGGAGTCGCGGTGATACAACAAACTCGAAACTGCTGAGGGGGATCTGCCTTGCATGGGAAACACAGTGCACAGGACTGAGCCAGGCCAATGTTTCTCCTTGTATCAACTACAGACAATCCAGGGCAGCTTGTCTGAGGGTCAGGGAGTAGGAAAACCACACCAGCGGAGCCCACACCAAGCATCTACAGGAGCCTTTTCACATGACTTGGACAATATTTTCACAGCAAAATAGAACTGGGAGAACACCCCTGCAGCCTGCAATCGTGAGCTAAAACTTATCTTCCCTAAATTTCTTTGTAAGGAAGTTTATCTCAGTAACAAAAGGGAAATTAGAACAGATCCCCTGTTCCACCTAAAATGACAAGTCCCTGTTAACTCATTTTTGAGAAGACATTGACCAAATACTAACGATGGAAAAGCCACTGCGTGTCAGCTGTTCCTCTACAAAAATGAAACGTTCAGGGCTGGAGAGGTGGCTCGGGCTGAAGAGCACTTGCCGCTCTTGCCGAAGACGTGAGTTGGAGAGTCCCAGCACCCACATGGCAGCTCCAGAGGATCCCACGCCCTCTTCTGGCCTCCATGGGTACTGCACACACATGGTGCATATAGTATACATACAGACAAACACTCATACCCATAAAACAAAAGCATCTTTTTTTTTTTTTTAAGTGTCCCCTTTAAAATAAGCTTGTTAAATCTCAGGTGCATACATGTCTTCCTCCACTTCCAGGCAGAGGCAGTTCTTCCTGGACGTAAGACACTAAATGGTGCTTGATCTTGAGATTTGACAACATTAGCCATTTACACTGCGTCAACTATGTTCTTAAGTGAAATGCGCGTTTAAATTTCATTTTCTACAGTGGCTGCAGAATAAACTGAGCATTGGCAAGTACAGCACTCTGGCCCCCCACTAGGGTCCCGGCAGTGGCACTGCAGCATTGCTTCTGCAACCCAGTACAAATGTCAACGTGCAGGACAAGCGCATAGGATTGCTGGGATGGTGTTTAGAACCTGGAAATCTCCCAGGGTTTCACAGAGTGCTCTTTGAAAACCTGTTCTGTATCACACACTTGTATCCAGCCCTTCCGAGGATTATGTCTGCAAGATGTGAAATGTAAGAATTTTAAGATGAGAATGCCGAAGACAGGTTCTAATTAGAAATGGGTTATCTCTCAGCCCAGGCAAAGGGGAAGGCCTCGCGCTCTGTCCAGGTGAACACTGAGGACGGTAGACTGTGAACTGCTGAGCTCTGTCGGATAAGGGGAACACTATAGATTCAGGACAGGTAGCACAAGACAGACAGTAGCCCAGCCAACCCCGCAAGCTGGCCCACGAGCAGGAATGTGAGCCAGCAAGGGTTACCTCTCAGAGTGATAGAGGAGCTCTATGACATGCACTACTCTTAGGAAGTAGAAAGACACTGTGGTGACTCATCCAACCGGAAACCAGGTCAGTCTTGGACAAAAAAAGACACTAGGACAAAGTGACTGAAGAGGAAAAAGACCAATCCTGTCACACAAAACACCAGGATGAGAAAGATGAAGACAGAGGATAACATCCAAGGGTCAACACGCTTTGAGCTTTGTTTTGGCAAAGCTGCTTCTTAACGTCAGAGGCCTGGCCCGACACGCCACTGGCTGTGACTGCTGGAACACCAGACTTAAGGATTTTACCTAACAGAAAATGCAAATCATCACAACTACTACTTTAGGCTGCTGTGACCACCAAATAAGAAAGGGCTACGCAGGACTCCTGTACAGAGCAAGTGCTCAGCAAAATTTACATCTGACTTATTATGAAATTTTAACCGTAAAATTCATGTTCACAATTCGATCGCAGGGAACTGGGGAGACGGTTCAGTCAGGTGAATATCTGCAACACAAGTATGAGGACATTAGGGTGCCAGCTCCCAGGTGAAGAACAAGATGTGGTTCCCCCCAGTGCTGGAGAACAGAGACAGGCAGACCCCTGAGCACCTCCCCCTCTTTCTTCCCCCCAAGACACAGTGTCTCTGTGTAGCCTTGGCTATCCCTCACTCGCTTTTTTAAATAGTCTGGCCTTGAACTCGCAGAGATCCACCTGCCTCTGCCTCTCCCAATGCTGGGATTACAGGAGCATGCCACCACGGCCGGTTCCCCTGGAACTCTTGATGGACAGACCGCCTGACCAAATTCACGACCTCCCCCCACCCCAACCCCCCAGATTCAGTGAGAGACTCTGTCTCCAAAAATACAATGGAGAGCTCTTGATGAAAACATTCAATGTCAACCCATGGTCTTTACATGCACAATCACGTATGCACGCATGTTCACCTGCACCCACATATGCACACACCCACATGAACGTAAGATGATGAAATCAGTGAGGTCTGCAGGAACAACGGAAAGCAGCTCAGCACATCAAGGCTTGCAGAGCTGCACTTAGCTAGGATTTTTCAGCTAGCTAACAATCCACACTGAAACTACAGTTTTCCTTCTCCTAGGACTTAGGATCAGGGAAGGCTACACTGACAACTGCCCTGAAATAATACTGCTGTTTGCTAAATGATGTTAGCAAAGACTGAAATATAAGTTCTATGCGGGCATGTAGCTGGTACTCATCCAGCATCTAGTACAGGGAGACCTTAAATATAAAAAAATATAAACTTTTTCCATACAGCACATGTTCTTGTTTCATTTCTGCTGCTGTGATAAAAGTATCCCTACAGCAAGCATCTCGGCGGAGAAAAGGACTTTGGGCTTACACTTTTAGGCCACAGTCCATGACTGCAGGGAAGTCACAGTGGTAGGGACTGCTGGTCACGCCACGCCTACAGTCAAGAGCTCGGGAAGAACAAATGCACCAGTGCTGCCTGCAGCTGCTCGATCAGCTTTCTTTACTCCCACCCAGAGCAGGACCTGCACTAGGGGATGGGGACACCCACAGTGAGCTAGGTCAGTTAACAATCAAGACAGTCTCCCACAGGCAGCCTGACCCCATTAATTGCTTACTATGGTTCTGGGTTGTGTCAGGTTGATAGTCACCATAGACCTCATATTCAGTGCGGTAACAACAGTCCATTCCTTATTTACCAGACACTGTCAGAGTGAATGCTTCTTGAATTATTCCTTTATTGCTGTGACAGAATATCCAACAACCACAAAAAAAAAGAATTTAAGGAAGAATTTATTCCAGCTTACAATTCAGTGGTGCAGTTTCCGTCATGCTGGGGATCGGCTGGTGGCAGAAACACTGAGGCTGTGGTAATAGTGTCCACAGTCAGGAAGCAAGGGCTATGCTACTCACTTACTCCCAAATGCTCCTGACCCTTTCAAATAATTTACATCTGCTGGGGAACCAAATGTTCAGATACCTATGAGGACATTTCACATTCAAACGCCTGTATCCCTTTTTGCTTAATTTGTCAAAAAAGAAAGGAAGAAAGGAAGGAAGAAAGGAAGGAGGAAGGAAGGAAGGAAGGAAGGAAGGAAGAGAAGGAAGAAAGGAAGAAAGAAAGAAAGAAAGAAGAAAGAAAGAAAGAAGAAAGAAAGAAAGAAAGAGAAAGAAGGAAAGAAAGAAAAAGGATGGAAGAAAGGAAGGAAGAGAGAAATATCACCTCCATGATAGTCAGCAGATACCTTCCTCCATAAAAGGAAGTGAAAACACTCCAAGTAAATTCCAGTAATTATTGCCTTAAAATAAAAAAGGACTAACCCTGAGCTAGGGAGATGGCTCTGTCAGCAAAGGGCTTGTCAGACAGCATCAGGACCTGACTTCACATCCCCACCATCCACATGAGAGCCTGACCCAGGGAGCTGGCCTGTAATCCCAGTTCGGTAGACGCAGAGTCAGGTGGGTCTCGCTGGCCAGACATTTTAGCCAATCCACATTCACGGAGAGAGTAGAAACAGGGTGGAGGGCAATGCATGGAGACACGACACTGCTCTCTGGCATCTGCATCCTTGTGAGTGGGTGTATACACACACAAACCACCTCAGTACTACAAAAACCTGTTCATTTTATGAGCATCCTTTATGAAAATCCCTGCTCTGAGCTCCTAAACTAATAAAACGATCTTAGTCACTGAGTAAATGTCACCGGAATATAAATATGTGTATTTATTTCATTTTTTTCCCTCCGAATCCCTGGAATTTACTTTGGAGAAAATGTAAGAAACTTCACATTTTGGAAAATCTCATTTTTTAACTCAGAACAAAGAAGATATGTATTTCAGAGTGGACCGTTTACACCTATTCCTACTTCCCTGCTCTTTATTTCCCAGGATCGTGTGTAAATCTATTTATGTAATTCTGAAACAGTAACAGCCCTGGACCTCATACCCTTAATTCTCCAGTGCCCATAATTCCACATAGTTCTAAAAAAGTACATTCCCGGTATGTCTGTCCTTAAATCTTTCAGCTTTTTCCCACATCTCCAGCATGAGCAATGAAAATAATGTCAGAGATACTCAAGGGGTGTGTGTGTGTGTGTGTGTGTGTGTGTGTGTGTTGTCTGGTGTTTCTAGGAAAACAAACCTTACCAGAGAAACACTCCTTCCACAAGCCCCCCCCCCCCCGCCCCCCGATAGAGGAGACTGGCTAACAAGAAACGTGGTTCCAGAGCCCTTCAGGAAATAAGAGGCTTGCCTCACAGCCGCACTCCTGCACCCCTCCTGAGCTGCAGCACCCAAGGCTGTCCTAACTGTGCAGAGCAGCCGCTGTGAAGCAGGAGGTGCCTCCTTCCTCACAGGCTCCTGGGAAAGCCTGTAAGACTTGCTTTCTACCCACCATCCTTGTCTTGCTTGGCCTATTCTGACGTGATGGAGGAAAAGAGGGAAGAAACAGAAAGGACAGCACAGCCCGTGAGGCCTGGAAGACAAGAGCAGAAGCCTGCTGTGTGGTGCCTGTGGTAAACAAGAGCTGGGCAGACTGGTGGTCAGCCAAGCAAGACAAAGTATGTTAAAAAAAAAAATGTATCTCATTTCAGGAGCTGTCTGCAAAGACCTGGGAATGAGGAGTTGGCTAGAAGAGGAACTTGACAGTTCACAGAACACTTTCAAAGGAGTTAACAGTGAGGATGACACCAGGCGGGAGGGATGTGAGCAAGCCCACTCACTTCAGAGCAAAACCAGGCTAGCCCCAAACCTGGTTGACAAAAGCTATTTCAGCAGCGAGACTGGCCAAGCGGGCTTTGATGACCTTGTCCAGAAGGGCCTCTCTGTGCCAGTTCTACCTGGGCCCTTCTGTTTATCCCTCTCTAGGGACAGCTCCTAGGAGATTCCCGTGGGCTGAACATCCTAAAAATGGAAAGTACATTTTGAAAAGGGCCCAGGAGCTATACTCCGGCATGTCACAGACACCATGCTGGTCTGCCTACCAAATGAGAGAAAAATGGCCTGAAAAGGCTTCCGTGGATAGAGCACTCACACAGGGGAGGGTCTGCAGCTGACAGGGGGAGGGTCTCGCCACCTGGCTGCAGCTGACCTTGGAGGGCAGAGCGAAGCCACTCCTTCATGAATGTGCTCCCAGTTCTCAGTGCTAACCAGCCCTGGATAGAAACTACTGTAACTATGGAAATAATTACTATAGCCTGAATTGTGGCCAGCAGAGCTGAAAGCCTGGACTTTCAGCGTTTTATTGATTTAAGGTGGCTGGTGGTAACTGTGAATATTGGAGGTGTATGTACATCTTTAAAAGAGAAAAAAAGGAGGGGGAAAAAAGGGAGGGGGGATACATATCACTTTTGTCCTAAACTGACATGGGTAAAAACAAACAAACAAGAAAACAAACAAACAAACAAACAAAAAAACACCAAAAACACGGAAACCTGTTCCTGCCCTGAAGCCCCAAGACACCCAAGCCAACCGCTCATTCCCTGCAGGAACCATCTCCACACATCTATGCTGCCGTCAGCAAGCATGTCATTAGTATGTGCAGAGGTGACGGGTCGCCTTTCCAGCATCAGGAGAGATGGCCCACAGTAAGTCAGACACTGCTTGAACGTCACATCGAGGAGGCACAAGAGCATTTTTTTTTAAAGGGGCTGGAGAAATGACTCAACGGTTAGGAGTGCCCACCGCTCTTCTAAAGAACCCGAGTTCAGCTCTCAGTCCCCACAACCCCCTGTAACCTAGCCCCGGAGGAGGCGAGGCTACCAGCCTCCCTGGGCACTCGCACTCACATGCACATAGCCTCTCAGAGACGCACGTGTGTATACACAATTAAAAACAAAATACTGTCAAGCCTTATTCTGAAGTGTCTTACCTTTGCCTCTTCTGTAGAACTTGTATACTCATATCCCACTAAATCCCACGTTAACTGTGGAATAAATGTTTAGCAGATCCATTTATGTTACAGAGGCCAGGTGACTTTTCTCAGGCAATAACGACCTGTCTACAGCGGCACACACCAAGACCTGGCGTGTCCTCCAAGTGACAAGGGAGGTGTGGAGAAGGGGGGAAAGTGTGTGGGACAGTGTGACCTGGGGGACCTGAGGAAGAAGTTCAATGCCGCCCACCACTCACCTCAGAGACCAGCCCCTTCCAAACACAAACTTTCAAGCTGAGACAAACTCCATTTCAAAGAGGGCTGCTTCAAGCCAGGCCCAGCTTAAGGGGCCCAGCCCTGCAGCCATGTGTGGTCCTAGAGCACGGCCGGAGGCGTGTTAGAAACACAACATCCTAGGCCCTTCCGCGACCTACTGGGACAGAACACCAATAACACACACCCTATGTTGTACCAAGCCCTCCTACGGACACTGCTGCTCACCCTTCTTAGGGTGAGAATTACTGTATTTTTCTTCCGGGGGGGGGGGGGAGTTCACTGAGGAAAAGGAAGCAGGGCTGCCGGTCAGGAGGTTGGATCATATCCTGGCTGACTCCAGCTTTGGGGCAGTGGCCACGCATCCTGCCACCTGCTGAGGTCAGCAGGAAAGGATAGCTTTCTCCGCGCCCTCATTGTTTTTGAAAAGGAAAAGGCCTGTTCTACAGACAGAACTAGATGGTGAATACAGCATCCTAGCTCACCCTACCACTCAGTCGCCGGTATGTGATGCCTGAGGCAGTGCCCCAAGCTGAAGAAGGGGGAGTTTCTGTAAGACTACATATGGGAACACCCTTGCTTTCCTACTGGTTTTGCAAACTTTTTTTTTTTTTAATTACACTTACTTTGTTTGGTAGGGGCAGCACATGCCACTGCACCTGTGTGGGGAATCAGAGGACAACTTTCAGGAACTCATTCCCTCCTCCCACCATATGGGTCCCCAGGATTGAACTCAGGTCATCAGGCTTCGTGGTATTGCCGTTACCCAGTGAGCCACCCTGTCAGCCCTTCTGGTGACTTTAGTAATGATGGCGGCACAAGTATACTGCAGGCCTCCATTTGTCCAGAACTGTACTGCGAATGACCTACATCTTATTCCATTTTTCCTTCATGCAACTCTGAGCTGTCTTCAACTCCACTTTACCTCTGGGGCTTCAGCAGGAAAATATTCCCCGTGGACAAATCGTATGGAGGTGGCAGAGATTAAGATTGTTATTAAACAGTCTTCTCTTATCTTTAAATATATACTAAATCATCTTTCCACATTATTTGTGTTACTAAGTTATAAGCACTGTGCTTTTTGCTACCTGTGTTTTAAGCCATCATTTCATGTGCTGTTCAAAAAGTCCTCGACTAGTCGACCACAGCAGCAAGTAAATCCTAGTACGTAGGAAACTAACACATAGAGATCGCTGTAAGTCGGAGACCAGGTCCTACACTTCGGTCTTTACCTATGGGAGGTTCAGGTCATGAAAACAGAAAAGGGAGAACAAAGGGAGAACAAGAGTTCCTAAGGAGGAGGGGTTAGGGGCTGGCATGGTAGCACATGCCTGTAATCCCAGTACCCAGGGAGGCAGAGGCAGGTAGATCTCTGTGAGTTTGAGGCCAGCCTGGTCTACAAAGCAAGTTCAGGACAGCCAAGGTTACACAGAGAACCCCTGTCTTGGAAAAAAATAAATTAATTAATTAAAAAAATGAAGGGGTAAGAGAATAAAGATTGCAATGGGCTATGTTCGAGTTATTCTGGGGAGTGGACGGGAGGCATGACTGTGGGAGAGGAGGGCCAACAGAAACAAAGTGTGAGAAAGCAGAACAAAATCACATTTTCATGCTAATTTCTTTCCATAGGGCTCAGTGGGCAGTGTTTGTGGCCAAGGTTGACAAACTGACGAACTCACATACTCAAAGGAGTGAAGCAATCCCTACAAGTTGCCCTCTGACCTCCACACACACAAACACATATATACATACACAGTGAATTAACAGCTAACAGCTTTTAAATGTAAAAATGAATAAAGGTCAGCACTGAGACTCACAGATTCTTAAAAGACATAATTTACAATTTAAACGTAAAATGTAAACATTTTAGAAGCAAGCATAGGCAGTCTTTGGGAAACAGGCCTAGGCAAGACATCCTTACAGGGAAACAAACACCAAAAGCACCACGCATAAAGAAAAAAAAAATCAGTTAATTGGACTTTACCAAAATTACAGACTTCGTTTTTCAAAACGGTTCCAGAAGGAGAATGAGAGGAGAAAACCACAGTGTGGGAAGGAGAGGAACAGCACATACTTGCACACCATACAAAGAACTCTGGGAGCCCGGGGAAAATAAACAATGGACCTTCCCCACAGAAGGCGTGCAGACAGCACAAAGCAGAGAGGATTCACGAGTCTAGGCATTGGGGAAATACAAACGAGAGCCCCAATAAGGTTACAGCACCTATTAAAACACCTGTGGGGGTAGCTTAAATGAAAATCAGTGACATCAGACGGCCAGGATGCAGAAAAGCCAGGTTACATGGCATGGAGGAATCTAAGATGAAACAGCTACTAGGAGAAGAGTTTAGCAATTATTTTATAAAAAGCACAGTTACCAGATAAGCTAGCATCCTGCGTACTTGTTTGAAATAGTGAAAAAATATGTTCACAGGAAATCCTATTGGTGAGCATCTACAGAAACCTTATCAGTAACAAATAAATACTGAGTGTAACCCAGGTGACTTTTGGCAGGCATGTGGCCAAACCACAGTGCATCCATAACTTGGAATACTACTCAGGCCAAAAAAAAAAAAAGGAACAAACCATTGAGACACACAAAGTTTTTGGTAGATCTCATGGACACGGTACAGAATAAAGAGCTGCTCTCAAAGGTTCCATGATTCAAGGATTTGTCTACATAAAGTCTGATATTACAAAATCGTAGAGAATTATATGCACAGGTGAGGTATTACTATAGTTCAGAGAGTGTGAGGAGAAAATAGGTGCCAGAACAGGAAGAGCCTCAAGAGACAGAATAGCTCTGCATCCTGACATGCAGCTGGATTCACAGTGCATGGAAGGTGCACACACACACGTGTGTGTGTGTGTGTGTGTGTGTGTGTGTGTGTGTGCAAACTGAAGACCCCTGTATAGGCCCTGAGGATTGCACCCACGTCACCTCAGTTCTGCTGGGGTGCCATGGTGATGGAATGGCCACCAAAGGAGAATGGGTACGCCTGGACCTTTCTACTATCCCCATAACATCCTGTGACGCTATGATAATTTCATATAGGGAAGTGAAGACGGAGTGAACTACAGATGTTTAAAAGATAACGAACCGAAACAGAGGCCCAAAGCAGCAGGGCTGGCCAGTGAGGCCGCAAACACAGTCGAACGCGCTCTGCAGCCTAACCTTTAAAAAGCTGTGCCCAGAGACTAAACAGGGATCTTCGTAACTCTCACGCCTCTACTTCCTCCTCAGCAGAAAGGGGGAAAAAAAAACAAAATCCTGATGTTGAGCCCCTAGAGGAGGCTGGGAGTTCTGCCCAGAGCTTGGGGTGACTGTACTCTTAGGTTTCACAAGTGACAGGAGGGTCCTCTTCCTGGACCCAGCGCAAGTTCCAAGAGCACCAACGTCTTCCTCCCAAAGTCGTACACTCACCCACCCACTGCTGCCAGGTGTACACAGATCGACTCCTCCAAGACAAAGCAAAGTCAAACCAACAGGACTTCAAAAGAATCTCTAGGCAAACAAATATTAAAACCTCAATAACCTCAGACAACAATTTCTAGCAAACTTTGTAATCGAATACATCCTCTGACCTGACCTAACTAACCTCTTGCTTTTCAAGGATTCTCTCACCTACTGAATTGTGGGTGATAAGAACCCTCCAATGTTAACAAAACATTCAAAATACTACAAAATTTCCTGGCCTGAGCTTCTATATGCACAGGCACAGAACCCAGACAGGAAGGAATGTTACTTGAGAAAACTTTGGTAAATGTTAGAAATGTTAGCAGTTCTTACAAAGCTCTACTTATTGGCCTGAAAATCAAAGTTTCATACTGTCCCTAGCACTTCCCTTGATCTGTGCCACTGGGCATTTTTTGAAGTCCTCTGTGTGCTATAGCGCTTTACCGTCTTCAAAGCACTTTCACAAACAGCCCCAGAAGACACAAAGCACACCTAGGGCATGCACTCTGCTGGCTGTTCTCCCAGCAGGGCCCCTGCCCGGCATCACTTAACTTGGCCTCCCTCCTGGACGTCAGAAAGAGCACAGTGCCATCCAGGGAGGCTCCAGACAAGCTGGCTGGCTCCAGACAAGCTGAGTGGAAGCAGGCTTGTCTCTCAGCTCTCATCAGCCTTCCCAGAAAATCACTCATATTCCTGCATCCATGAGCTGCCGTTGATGACAGATGCATTTGAAAATGCTTCAGTCTCCGAGTGGTCTTCAGTCTACTGGGGCCCTCCAGCCCACACCTTCTGAAAAGAACCTGAATCACCTAGATAGGAGCACAGTTTTCAAAAGGGGAGGAGGAAGGGAGCTACAGGGACAGCACCTTCACACTCGATTGTCACTTCTAGGCAGACAAAGGTCTTCCTCATGGGGGGGGATGTGGTGTGCAAAACAAAACAAACAAACAAACAAACAAAAAACACCTCACCTAAAAACTAAAAGTTACCTACCCACACACACCAGGACCCACACCAAACAAGAGGCCTCTAGAACCTTCTATCCTATGTCCTGGTCCTTACATGACCCTTCCACACATGCATACACACCAGGAACCCCACCACATAAGAGGTTTTTAGAACCTTCTATTCTGTGCCCTGTTCTTTTTCTTTCTGTTCAAATCTACCCATTCTGGTCCTTTGCTTTCCTTCCACACAATTCTACCTAAGTACTGTTCCCTCATTATTTTCATAAAAAGCCACCTTAGAGAGAAAGTATGTAATGTTCAGAGCATGGTCCTGGCAAGCACTTTTTCTACTCCTCTAGAAAGAACTTGGACTTGAGAACTTGAATCCCAGACATCCTTAAATACTGAGCAACGCCACCTGGGGCCTGTGTGGTAGGTAGTCAGGAAGACTCTCAGCCAGTCTGGCAGGATCCGCAGCCTAGTTTTGGAAGCAGGAAGCCATGAGTGTTCCACACTTTAAGCCCTGACTTTTCACTCCCTGAAAGGGAGCCTTCAAGAGTTGTAGCTGTTTAATATTACCCCATTCTGGTTGTGTGCACTTTTGGTGAACACGGGACACTGTTCTGAGCCCAGTGGGTTCTTTGAGACACCACACCCTTCACCACCACCAAGGACTTTTAACCCCACCAAACTTATAGTCTTAACAGCAGAACCAGGGGAAGGAAGCAGAGTGACCAAAGGACCAAAATCCATCCAAAATGTAAGCATCAAGGCCCTTAAGATTGAGACCTGTCTCCTAAAGCCTATGTCCAGATAACCCACACACTATCCAGGCTTAAAAGTATTTGCGATTTAGACAATACACCCATGACAAAGGCAGAAAGGCAAACATTTTCCAGAAAAGAAGAGAGGGAGAGAGAAAGAAAAAGAAAAGGAAAGGAAAAGAAAGAAAGAGAGAGAGAAAGAAAAGAATGGAAAGGGAGGGTGGGGGAAAGGCCTGGGATTCGCGACCCGACCCAAGTAGGGGACGTGGAGAGGAAACCTCATCCCCCAGCCTGGCTACTTAGGGCTAGTAGCAGTGGTTCCCCTGGGCTGTCATGAGCCTTCACGGGCTGTCCTGACACTCTCCTGCCTGCCACAAATGTCACGTTCCAAGAAAGTTCAACCAGCTCCCCCTTGGAAAGTTTACGTTTCCTCCCGGAAACCAGAGTCTTTTCAAGGCAGTGCCAACAGGCCAGGGAAAGCCGGATCCAACCCCCGATTTGTGCAAGAAACTTGTTTGGAAAGAACAAAGAAGGCGCAGGGGCGGAGGGGCCCGAGCCTCCGGGCCGGGGCAAGTCCAGGGGTCCCGGCGCCAGCGCGCCTTTGTCTGCACCGGAGCAGCGGCACCCGCCAACCCTCCCGCCCCTCCGGCGACCTGGACCGCCAGCCACACGGGAAAGGCCAGACCCGGAGACCGGGGTCCCGCGCGCGGACACGAGTCCCCGACCTCCGTGGGAATCCGCCCCGTGGGTATTGGGCACTCGGGGGGTGGCACGGAACCGGATTCCGCTTTTTGTCTTGTTCAGCCTTCTGGATCCCTCACCGGACACCAGCCCCGGCGCAGTTCTGGTTGCCCAAGTCCCCACATCTGGAGCAGAGCTGATGTCAGCCTAGGCTCCCAGGAGGAGCCGCGGAGACCTCTCGGCCAGGTGGAGGGGGGCTCCCTGTCCTCCTCCCCGACCCCCGGCTTTAGCTGGTTACCTCTCAGCACTGGCTCGCAAGGTCCCCGGCGCGACTTTGCCCTCCGCATGGGGCGATCATGGGCGATCCTCGCTTGGGCAACGCGGCGGCAGGGGAATGGCGGCAAGGGGAGGGCGGCTGGGCGGCGCGGCGAGGGGAAGGGGTGCTTGGAAGCAGAGAGATGCCCAGTTTCCCCTCCAATCCCACCCACCCCACCCCGCTGCCGGGTCCCTGAGCGCCCAGCGCTCCCGGCCGCCCGCGCGCTTCCCTGGAGGGTCGCTGGTCCAGTCCCTGTAACCCTACACCCCACCCCGCCCCGGCCCTGGCCGCGGGGCCCTAGAGCCCGTCCCCAGCTTCCCGTCGCCCCTCCCGGGACCTCGGAAACTGCTGGGGCTCAGGCTGACGTGTCTCCCTGAGACCAAGAGGGAGACTGACTCCCTTGTTTTGTCCCTTGCCGCCTCTAAATTCCTGTGACACTCACCATTTCTGTCTGAATGCCTTGGAATCCTTCCCTGGGGTATGCCTCCGAACTCTTGGCTAGGTTCGGTTTAGGATCAACTTTTCTTTTACATGGAATGTCCAGGTGAAAGTAGAAAGTCACATTTTTCCCAGCGTTCCCCAGGCCCTAGAACTTCCATCAAGTAGGGGGATCAGGATAGAAGAGGCCACGAGGAGAGGCCGGCCTAAACAGACCTTACCAATAGCCTTAAATATTCAGTGGGTTCCTAGGACCGTGCATCCTGTGGCCACAACCCCCAGGCCGTTATCTGCTCAAGCACAAGCAAAGAATTTAAGTGTGGAGACAGTGTTTCTGACTCTGCCCCGCCTTTGCAATCAGGCTCTTTCCTAAGCAACAATCCTTACCCTGCCCTATACTAGATTACACTCGCTTCCTTTTGAAGCTTTGTTCTGGGGCCTTTCTGGTCTTCTGAGAGGAGAAGCCTGTGGCTGCAGCCTAAGCCCTTACTTGGAGAGCTAGGGCAAACCAGCGCTTCTGTCTGTCTGCTCTCCTCCCTCTCTTATCAGGCCATCAGGGGGGTCATGTCTGGGTTGTGCCGACTCCCTAACTCACCTGCTCACAGCTCTGCCCTCAACGCTTCTTCTGGATTCCATGGCAGCCCCCCTGACTTGGTAACCTCTGTGTTCCTCAGACAGAGGGCCCAAATGTAATTGCTGAAATTATTTCTCAAGCACAGGCTTCATTTAAAGTCGGCTGCCATTGCAGGACACACAAAAGACAAGATATATGCACAGAGAAGGACTTGTTAAAGTCTGGAAAGAAGAGAGAAGAGGCCAGCTTTGTGAAGGAAGAGGGAAGGAGGGAGGGGCGGAGCTCAGATGAGCAGGAAAAGGAGGCACTGGGCAAGAGGCAGCAGAGCCCAGAGGGAATTGGCAAGGTCTGGGTGCTTGGTGAGAAAGTAGAAATGGGGAAAGAGTTTTTACTGTGAAGGAAGAGACAACATGAGTAAATGAACAAAGTCACAAAAGTATAGGCCTGGGAAGAACTGAAGAAACTGTGCACCACCTCTTTCACTTGGCTTCTGGGGAAACTCCTGCCTGGGCTGTGGAATGACTTCTCTAATGTCACAGAACAAGTTCAGTAGCAAAACCAAGGGTGGAGCCCATGTCACCCACTCACCCACGTCACCCACTCACCCACGTGTGCTTCCTACCACAGAATGTCAATGCTGAGCACTGGCTCAGGAGCAGAGTCTGTGCCCTGCAGTCAGGACTCATCTGGGACTTGACAAACAGTACAGCTTTGGAGAAGAGGTAATGACTAGAAACAGAGGACAGAGAGGCCCTTCTACACATTCTAAAAACCCTATGGGGTTCTGCCCTAGGAGGGAGCAAAATTAACCAGGTACAAGCACCAACTCTAGAACACAAACAAGCATGGGCTACATCATAGCTCAGCTGCTTCGTATCCTAATAACGTTGGACAAGTCACCTAATGTCTCCAAACCTCAGTATACTCCTAAGCAAAGGGACCAAACCAGCACCAAGTCACTCAAAGAAGTATGGAATGTTCTAGTTGGCCTTAACTGCTGGCTTGACACAGCCTAGCAGCAGCTGGCATCTGAGAAAGGAGTCTCTCCTGAGGGATTTCCCAGGTCCGACTGGCCTATGGGGTTGTATGTGAGGGATTGCCTTGATTCTCTGGGCTCTCTGCAGACTGTGAGCAGTGCCATTCCCTAGGCAAGCAGTCCCGCTTGTATCATAGAGTTAGCTAAGCCGTGCGTGTGGGCCAGCCAGCAAGCAGCATCCTCTGTGATTACTGCTGTACTTCCTTGATTGTGAAGTAAGTTCCTTGCTTAGAGGTAAATGCTGTTTGGAACAGCAAGCTCTGCTTGCTTCCTAGTTCCTTTAGATTGCTGCTTGAGTTCCTGACTTGATGTCCCCTCAATGAGCTGTTACCTATAAGATGAAATAAACCCTTTCCTCCTCTATGCTGCTTTTGGTCATGGTATTTGTCACAGCAACATAAAGGAAACTGAAGCATATGGATTCAGTACCTTTATGTTACATATATAAAGTAGATGCAAGTAAGTATAGACTTGCTGGTGTCCCAGTCAGCCTGGCAGATGGAGACTATTTGGGATAGTTGCAGGAAGCAATTAGGTGTGAGTCTGGAGAGAGGGAGGGTGGGGGATATCATATCTCTGGTGATATCAAATAAGAAAGATCACAAAACTTTGAAGTGGGGGGTTTTCTCTTTTCACTGAGATGGCTATCCTGAGTAAAAAGACAAAACAAAACAAAACAAAACAAACAAACAAACAACCTCTTAACAGACTTGGAGCCCTAGGCACAGGAAAGGGCCCTTCTGGGAAGAATGTGTCATGAGCACAGTTGAAAAACTGGTTTGAGGAAATGGTAAGTAACTTACTATCTTCTGGAGGAAATGTTGGAGACAGGGATATAGAGGAAAGAGAAAGATGGAAGGAACTGTGTAAACCAGTTCATACAGAAAGAAAGCATGCCTCAGAATGAAACCAGGGCGAGGAAGAGGCTGGGAAAGTAAAAGGCAAGATCAGAGCTACAGAGCCTCAGAGCTACAGAGCTCTAGGGACAGCTTGTGGGCTTGGGAATCTTCCGAGTTCATCAGATGAGTCTCACCTGCCCTCCTTCAATTGACTCCAAATAGCCAAATACATGACAGCTCACGCAGAAAGCCCAGTTTCCTTGACCCTAAGTCTTAATCCTCTCAACTGGTAACAATCTGTACCTTGAATGTAAGAAATGAATGTCCTATATGAAATGTTTCTGAATCTACTACTCAGAAACTATGAAAGAAAAGGCTCCCGCTCCAACAGGGCTTTCTCTATAATGTTTCAAAGAACATGCTTCATTTGAGCCAAACAGAAATAAGATATAATGATAATAATAATAATAATAATAATAATAATAATAATGAGTTCATGGTGGTACATGACAATAATCCCAGCTCTCGAGTGGCAAAGACAGGAGGATTGTAGCAAGTTCTAGGCTCACTGAGAATACCAGGTCAGCCATGGTGACTAGTAAGACCCTGCCTAAAATAAATAATTTGTCTTAACTAGCAAGGAAAGTAGTGATTCATTCCTGTGCTTCTGGGGGAAATCTATATACTCACACTAAATGTCAACATCCATTCTAAAGAGACTCAAGCTTTCACTTGCTAATTGCTAGGGAAGGTGACTGATGGGCCCAATCGGAGTGCCTTCTGGGACCAAGCAGGACCGTTATTGGATATTGCCAATAGGACACGAGCAGGAGTGGGAAGGTGAGTTGCTGGGGGCATCCATATAGAGAATTACTACGGCCTTAGGACAGGACCTGAGCACTAGCCTGAGTTCTTCCAGACTGGGAGGGTAACGTGGAGATAATGTATATCAAGATCTGCTGCATAGGAACTCAGCAAGAGTCTCCTCCAGAATTTCAAAACACCAAGGACTTTCAATACATTATTAGCATTCACATCTCTCTATTCACATCCTTAGCATCTAAACACACACTCTAAGTCCTTATTGGCTTGTGCCTTGCTAGTTGAACACCAAGTAGCCAAACAAGAAGGCCCAAGCTTGCTAGGAAAGAAGGATTAACAACAAAAGCAGAGTCCCCAGACTTGATCGTAAAAGGAATCTCTAAGATGGTCACTACAGCCTGTCGGTCACAATTAATGACTGTCAAAACAATCAGACAACCTTGATTAAAATGATTTGTTTTGCTTCTAGAAGGCATTTTCCTTCTAAATCTCTTCTTTTCACAAGCTTTATGAGTACCCTTGTGAGGACTCCGATGTCTCACTGCCCTCCACTGTCCAATGTATCCATGCAATATGTATTACCCACCCATTAGCATGTACAATACAAGGAGTTCCGAGCCAAACAGAATGGTATATTGTATAGCTGTCCTAGTTTAGGCATTATTGTTAATTTCTTAATATATATATATATATATTCTATGTATTATGTAACTTTAATTTATCATATGTATGTATTGCAGAGGAAAACATCTTAGGTGTAGATATATGAGTTGCTTTTCGCATTCCCATAACCAAAGATCTGACAAGAAATAATTAAAGACAGAAAATATTTATCTGAGCTCATTCCATTGTTGGTGGCAGGAATGTGGGGCTGCTGGGTCACAGCTGGGCAGATGAGGAGGTAGAGAAAGGGGGTTCCAGCTTCCACATAGTTTACTCATTTCCTTCTTTATTTAGTGAGAACTCTACTCCATGGGATGGTTCCACCCACATTCAGGATGGGTCCTCTACCCTCACTTCCCCTCGAAGAAAGCCCTGACAAACAGGCAAAGTCCTCACCAGCCCATCTGATGGAGACAATTTCCTAACTGAGGATCTCACTTCCCAGATGACTGGACCTTGTGCCAAGCTGACAGAAAACCAACCAGCAAAGAATCCATCAACTGGAACTCTGCCCTGTTTGAAATTCACTGAAGGACTTTGAGATGGACAAAACACCAGACTGTGCACTACCATCACTTCCGCCACAGGTTGCTTGGCTCACTGACTCAGCTGGAGGCCTGTCTGTCTGGATGCTTTCAGTATCACACCCTCAGTGACACACTGGTCTCTTGCCTCATCAGTTTCTCCTGGGGGTGTTATTACCTAACATGCACTAAGCATGTAATTGGAGCCATTAAAATGTGAGAGACAGAGAAGATAAGATCATGGCCAGAGAAAATGCATCTGCAATGTAAACGCACTGGGAAAGAGGAAAGGATGTTTTATTCTGAAAACTGACTTGCAAACAAACCAACATTCAGTTACCAGCACTCACATAGTGGCTTACAACCATCCGTAACTCCAGTTCCAGGAGATCCATTCTCTTCTGGCCTCTGCAGGCACTGCACATCCATAATGACACGTATGTATGTAACATAAATGCAGGAACTCCTGCCTCCCACACATAAAGTAAATATTTTTCTAAGAAAGAAAGAAAATAGCTCTAGACATTGCTAACTGCACCTTCGAGCCCTAAGTTGACCTGGGCTGAGAATTACCGAGTTGGGTAGATAATTGACATTGCTCAATAGAAAGAGCTCCCCTCCCCCGGCCTTCTCTCCATATTGATCCTTCCTTGATGGAAAGCAATCTCAGTTGTGTTGGCCCTACAACTGTATCTCACGCAAAGGAGGCAGTAGCTGCTTGTCATCTTTTCATAAAAGAAACAGTTTATTGTTTCGTTCCTAGTGGCGATATACATTTTTGTATACAAAACTGAAAGCACACCGAGTTTCCAAAAACTTTAAGCCATTGTTAAAGGAAAGATTTGAACCTTTCATGATGGTATACACCTATAATCCTAGGACCAAGAATTTCAGGCCAGGACTATCCAAACACTCAAAGAGACAATTTCCCATCACAATTCCATGCTGGGGGCTTACAAGGAATTAGGCTCAGCCCAGGTGATCTATTCTGAAAACCTATCTCTTTAACCCGGAGCCAGAGAAAAGTAGAGCAGGCCTGTGCATCTTGCCATGACCTGTGCATCTTGCCTTTTCTTTTAGAATGGAAACAACAGACCAGCAGGACAGCAGAGAAAGCCTCACTGTGCCTAATGGTCCCAGCAACTAGGAATAGCTCAATTTAGAAGAGGCAGATCATTTTTTACTACATAAACTCTAGAGAGATGTAAAAGTTGACATGAGAAATCAGAAAGTACTTGTGTCTGCAATAAAAAGCCAGCGTCATTCTAGTAGCAATGGCTTTAGAATACATAAGGTAGAGAGAAGACTATGTAGACACAAATGGGAAAGTTGAATCCCTGAATAGAGAAATTAGTGGAACGGGCAAGGAATTCTGAAAGCACAGCTAGGCAAGAGCACATAGATTCAGTCGAAGTGGAGCCCGGAAGATCCATGATCCTTCTGTAGGCTAGAATGTACCCGGTACATTTCAGTAGTCTCCGAGCCATCTGTACAGCTTGTAAAAACAGAGTGCTGGGCCTGTCCCAGCTTTTGACTCAGTGGGTCTGGGCATGTCCTCAAATTTACATGTCTGACAAGTTTCCCAATGGTGCTGAGGCTGCCTGCCCATTTGTTACTGAGAACCACTGGCACAGTGGTTCTATTGGAAGCCGTAGAAGACAGAAGGAGACAGGGACCCAAGCTTGAACCCTCTAGGGACCTTGTTATTAACATCACTGTACAATAGAGCAGGTTTTCTCTGGAGATAGGACCCATTCCTCATACACATGATATCCTGCCAGATCTTCTAAAGATGCTGAGTGTGAATTAAGGAGGAGGGCTCACTCCCAGGAGGACACTAAGATGCTCTGACTTCTCCAAAATAAAGCAATTCATCCAGTTTTTGTTAAAAAAAAAGATTAGGAAAAATATCAAAATCATAGCATCCAAGAAGACATATAACCGGTTCAGAGGACTTGTGACAGTTAATCTTTATTATCAACTTGACCACATTGAGGATCACTTAGAGGGCACACCTCTGAGAAGACTTGGGAGGATGCTCCAGAGAGGACTGATGGAGGAGCTCTATCCCATGGCAGGTTCTCATACTGGATGAAGAGGAAAAGAAGAAGTCTTTTCCTGAGCATTGCATTCATCATTCTGCTTCCTGATGGCAAATGCAGCACAGCCAGCTGCCTTGTTCCCCTGTCCCATGCTGTCCCCACCATGCTGGACTGGACCCTAGAACTACAAGCCACAAAAGCCCTTCTGTTCTTAATGATGCTTTGGTCAGGTGTTTCATCACAGCAGTGAGGAAAGTGCCTATTGTAGGATTCCCCTGTATTTACACAAATTGTGGCTCATGTCCAACCCTTTCTGCATAAAGAGTTGATTTCTAGCTTCCATTCTCTTATTGGGGTGATAAATAGAAATACCTCCCACTGAAAATCATGTTTGATTGGTGCAGGCCCCTAAACTGAGTCAGGTAGGCCTCTACACCCATGATGTGGCACTGAGTCATGTCTGCCAAGCCTACTAACACAACAGGAGAAAATCCAAGGCAAAGAGCAGAACCCCAGAGGGGGCTCCCATCACCAGGGCTGCTGGGTGAAGCCGGAGAGCACTGGGGCTTGAATATCAGATAAGCTACCAAACTGTTAATGTAGCATGTCCCAAATATTTAGGAAGCTTATCATAAATAAATACAAAAATTGAGTAGCCTTTTATTTTCTAACTTGCCTTTCCAAATCCTTACTCATCCTGGTTATAGCCTTAAGACCTGGTAAAAGGTCTATATAAAGAGTTGTTGGCGACCTATTCATAGATCATGAACTCAAGTTAATATGACTAGTATAGAGGAGTCTCTTAGAAAGAAGTGCACTGTCAGCCACAAGAAACTGAGAACGGTCAACCAGTCATAATGCTGGTAACAAAGGGAAAGGAATGAGTCCATCACTAGTAAACATGCTTTGACAGAGTTGTCCCACTCAGCCGAGTTAAACCTGAGTGCCTTTGAGAGGGGGCAGACTGTCAGGTATCAGGACAGCATCTACAGAGGCACACAATTGGCTCACTATGAAGTTGCCATGCTGATCTGGGTTTTTATGTGGGAAGAGATTCAGCCATGTCAACCTCAACCCCACTGCTCTGAACTCAGTCCTTGGACTATGGTGAAAGAGCTCAAAGGGAGAGCATCAGCTGGCCTATGGCAGACAGGAAGTTTTTCATGCCCTCTGACTTGTTCGTTGTACGACTCACACTTTAAAAAAGGGTCCCATCCACAAAGCCTGCTCGGTATCTCCTTGACCTCTGTGACTGAGTCTGGTTCTTCTTCCCTGGAGCCCTGAGAGCCCTTTGCACCCACCGAATATAAAGAGCAACCACAATCACCAGGGAAGTGCAAACTATAAGCTCTTTGCACTTATCACCGTGATTAATCCTTCCCAGCAGCCCCATGAAATCAACAGTCACACATCTCAGAACAGAGGGATTCAAGCAGCATCTCATTAGGTGATTCCAGCAGCACATGGCACCAGCAGCTGCACATGCTCGGACACCTGGACGATCTGGCAAGGCCACTGCTCATTGATTAGAACCCCCTGCTGCTTGTTACCATGTGGAACACGCTAGGCAACTCTAACACAATTTTAAGTATTTGAGCTTAAGCCTAGCACAGAGACACCATTTCAGCTTGTATCCTCTGTGGAATGGAGGCCTTCTCCCTTTCCTAAATGTACTTATGTGGGTGTGGTGGCTTCGTTTTTCATGTTTTTGTTCCATTTCTCTTCTTTTGGTGTCACTAGATGAACAGAATAAGAAAGGAGAAAGAGCATGGACTTCAAAGAAGGAAGAGATGAGAGAGTGCTGGCACAGGCATGTAATCTCAGTATTCAGGCAGAGGCAAAAGAATCTCTCAGTTCAAGACCTGCCTAGTCTACTTAGCAAGTTCTAGGCCAGCCAGAGTTACACAGTAAGACCTTGACTCAATATACATATATATATATGTGTGTGTATGTATGTATGTATATATGTATATATATATATATATATATATATATAAACAAACAAACAAATAAAAATTTTAAAACATCAACCAACCAACCTTTAATTGTAAAGGCAAGTAGAGAAGATGAGAATGGTGTTTATTAAATGTGGGCCATGCTATAGATGAGCTTATTCATTCAACCTTACTGGGCTGGGGAGGTAGCTCAGTGGTTTAGAGCACTTGCTGCTCTTGGGAATCCAAGATAGGTTCCCAGCACCGACATGGAAGCTCACAACCATCTGTAACTTCAATTCCAGGGGGATCTCAGGCCCTGCTCTGGCGGCCTTGGACACCAGGCACACGTGGTGTGCAGTGCTCACACATGCATGCAGGCTGACACTCATACCTATACAATAAAATAAATGTACCTACCAAAAGACAGCCTGGAGGGGGCGCAGCTCGTGGGCACCTGTAGTCAACCCACACAAGTCCTGTCAAAGGGACCCTTTGAGTCAGGGGGTAGAGGACACAGCTCGTTGAGGCCAAAAGGGAAAGCTTGTATTTAAGGAGAAGGGAAGATCAGTTGGTAGAGTGCTCCCTTAGCGTGTAAGAACCCATGGGTTTGATCTCCAGCACCAAATAAAGCCAGGCATGGTGGCACACATCTGCAGGCCCAGCACTTAAAAGAGAAGAGATACAGAGATAAGGATTTTAAAGTCATCCTCAGTATTCTGATGGTCTTATCAATTTTTTTTTTAATTTTATTGTATGTGCATTAGTGTGAAGGTGTCAGATAGCTTGGAATTGGCATCTGCCATGTGGGTGCTGGGAACTGAACCCAGGTCCTCTGGAAGAACAGACAGTGCTCTTAACCACTGAGCCATCTCTCCAGTCCCCCTGGTTTTATCAGTTTGACATAAATCTAGGAAAAGGGAGTCTCGACTGAGAAAATGCCTCTGTAAGATTGCCCTATAGGCAAATCTGTGGGGGTACTGTGCTAATGATTGATGTGGGGGGCCCAGGTTATTGTGGGTGGGGCCACCTCTGGGCAGGTGATCTTGGAATGCATAAGAAAGCAAGCTAAACAAGTCATGGGGAGCACCCCAATAAGCGACACTCTTCCATGGCCTCTGCTTCAGTTCCTGCCTCGAGTTTCTGTCCTGACTTCCCTTGGTGACTGATTCAATGTAAGAGTTATGACTGAAATATGCCTTTGTCTCCTCAGGTTGCTTTTGGTCATGGTATTTTATCACAGCAACAGAAACCTTAACTCAGACATTTAGCTTTCATAGTGAGCGTGAGGCTAGATTTGGCTACATGAGAGCCTTTTTCTAAAGAAATAAACAGACAAACAAACAAACA
The DNA here is from genome assembly GCF_030254825.1 of Meriones unguiculatus. Taxonomy (NCBI): domain Eukaryota; kingdom Metazoa; phylum Chordata; class Mammalia; order Rodentia; family Muridae; genus Meriones; species Meriones unguiculatus. The sequence goes on from NC_083349.1 coordinate 154,750,646, forward strand.
AACAAATAAAATATGTAAGCTGACCAGCCAATAGTAAACCATTCTCATTTCCTGATAGTAAGCAAACAGTAAGCCAGGCACAGCTGTGTACACCTGCAGTCTCGGCCCATGAGAAGCAGACACAGGAGGGTCAAGGCTATTCATAACTACACAGACCATTTGAAGCTAGACTATCATGTCTCAAATGGCAGTGCTCAGCAGCAGAGCATATGGAAGCCTTCCCAATCCCCAAATCAAACCAATCCCCATCCCCTTCCCCACAGCAGTCCAGGTTCTCCTCCCAGACTCCTTCCTCTGGTGGATCAAGAACCTGAAGGCTGTCAAAGTGTGTTTCCTGTTAAGGGGTAAAGTGAACGCAGGTACAGACTCCACTCTGTCTGGCATTAAAGGAGCTTTAAGAAGAAGGAGGATAGGACATCTCTGCCAGGTGGCCAGCAATCCTATCCAGAGGGCTCAAAGGTCACAGGGAGAAGAGAATTAAGGAGAAATAAATATCCAGACACACTTGGTGTTGAAATAAATGCATGTCTGTACTCTGGGGATGGGTGCTCATCTCCAGAAATCCTGGAAGGGGCGTGCTGCAGCAGACAGCGAGAGACAGCCAGCAACGAACATCTGTTTTCCCCATTTTGCCAAGGAACATTCTTTTTAAAATCCCCTTTTATAACTTGACCTGCTCTACTTCCTGGCGTGGAGCCCTAGGAAAGCATCCAACTTAGGATGGAAAAGGGGAGGAAAGCGTAAGGAAGAGGAGGGGAGACTGGCCTGCACAGAGGGTAAGCTTCAGGACTGAAATGGGGGAGGCAAAGAGATAGAGAAAGAGGATCTGAAAAGGGGGAGAAGAGAAAGGAGAGGAGACTGTGAGGGGCAAGGCAGGCAGGCAGTCAACATGTGAAAGCAAGTCAGCTTAATGACTTATCAGCAGTCCACCTGATAAGACACGGCAAGGGGTGTGAGAGACAAGAACAGGGCACACTCCTGGAAGAGCCTCAGCAGGAGTGCCCCAAAACTGTGGTCATAACACCCTAGAAAAGATCAGGCTTTTTTTTTTTTCTTCAGACTCCTCACTAGCCCCCTCATCACCACCACAGCGTGCTTAGCAATTGGTACAATACCAGTGTTTCTATGGAGGCACACTCCTGTTTAACATTCAAGAACAACTGGCCACAGGCCTATTCATTCCTACTGGAAGTATCTGCCCAGCAGAAAAAGGCTCTTTCCTTCCCTCCGTATTCTTCCTTTGCTCTTTTCTCTCTTTTTTTCCAAAGTGAGCACCCACTCATCTTTTAGAATGTGCTGCCTTCTCAGCCTATTGTTACTCCCAACTGGGACTGACACCACCTGCGCATTATTTCGTGGACAAATCTGAGGGGATGGGGAAGAGACAGGTATTCCTTTTAGCCCTGCTGCACCCCCCGTCTCACCCTCTACCACATTCCCGCTGTGTAACCCCTTGCCCTGGAGTTCACAAGACTTTATTTTCCCTTACACATGTGTCATCATCACCAGGAGCCATGAGGGATTTTGCATTCGGGGTCCCATGCTGAAACAGGAATCTCAGAGAAGTTTCTGTAGCTGTGGCTTTACAACCTGTCATCGAAAATCCCTTTGGAGCACACTGATTGTTGGTGGATAGTCTAAACAATATGGCTCTGAACAACTGTCATCGACAATTTTGTCCTCAACAGCCCCTACTAGGTACAGACATCCTTTCCCCCATATTTAGAAGAAGTTGCTTTGGGACCACCACCCCAAATCTGTGATGCTCAAGTCCCCAAACCCTTCAAGTAAAATGGTATGGTTTTGCACAGAACCCACAATGTCCTCCCTTATAAACTTGAAATCGTGCCTGAGTTGCTCACAACATCTAGCACAGGCAAACACTGTTAAAAGTTGTTACACTGCGCACATGGTCAGCACAGGCACGGTAAAAACAAAATTCTGCCCACGGGTGGTTAAGTCCATAGATGCGGAATGGATAAGTAGAGAACTCAAGTGTGTGTGTGTGTGTGTTGTTGTTGTTGTTTTATCCAACTCCCAGCTGAATCGCTCCAAAAGAATACAGTGCATTCTTCTCCCCGGGAAACTGAGACTGGCTCCAAAACCAGGATTATATGTCTAATCGTCTAACTAGCTCAGTAGCCTCCGGCAGATAATTCCATTTCTCTGAGCTTCCATTTTCTTCTCCATAATATGGAACTATCTTAATGGGCTTTACTGAGTTGGTCTGAGGATGAAAGGGCTGCTATGCTCCAAAAGATAAATCACCAGAAACTGAGCTGCTCAGTGTAGGCAACAGAAATCATGTGATGTCCTCTGTGATTGTTCTGTTGGGGCAGGGAGGCTGGGCCACGCCCTGTGGGAGGGTGAGGTTTCCTGTGAAGGGAACTGAATTTTCCACTGTCAATCATCTGGACAAAAAGATCATCTGGAGGAAAAATCTCCCTCCCTCTCAGAAGCTCCATCTGATGCCTCCAAGGAGGACAGCTGGACAGAGAGGTTTCCAAGGGGTGGAGAGAGCTGGGATAGACCCAGGGATGGAGTTGGAGATGAGATCAGAGCTAGGCAAATGCCAAGTGGATCTCAAACTTGAGGTGATTTGGGTTTCTGCAGTTTCTCCTGGACCAGGCCCTTTCTGAGACTGCAAGGGGACCCAGCGCGCCAAATCTATATACCTGCAACCAGAGGAACACAACACAATGTGAACCACCCAGACACCCAGCAAACGAAGACCAAGGCTCTAGTTTGGATGTGAGCAGGCACACCAAAGGCCATGGCCAGCATTGAGCAGCCACCAGTTTTTGCAGGAGAGAAGACATGGACTGTTCACCTCAGTGTTTATTGGCTACACTGAGAAACGCCAGCTTCCTGATCTCTGAGCACGATGCTGCAATGGCCAACTTCCTCTTTCTAGAATTCCAGGACATTAAACTGGAGGGTAACTTGAAAGAAAGCCATGGCTTCTTAAGTCAAATGGCCTGATGAATACTGGAGATTGTTATAACAAGGATACCAATGTGGGATAGGACTTAAATTCCACTCTGGTAAGCTGGTATGGCTCCTTTGTGTGAAGTCCTAGCAAAGAGTCAGTGTTTGAAAAGCCTGGTTCTTTTTCTTTGTTCATCATATAAATGAGAGAGAGAGTACACCAGATCTGTGATGCATTTCACCCAGAACAGATCTGCACATGATTTCTTGAGTCTTGACACACAGAATAGGCAAGAGGTGGTAAGTGGCAATATTATTTAATGTATATGTAAAAAATTAAATGTTTACAAATTTTAGATCATGCTGGAGGGTGTCCAAGTACCTGCCCAGGAAGATGTCCAATGTGAGTTCTGAGGTCAGCTGCTCAGTTTAGCTCTTGCTCACCACTATGGCCTGAGGGCAGCGCTATTATTATCCTACTGCATTTGTCAAGGTTCAAGAGGAATGATTGATGGGTGTTTGAAGATGGGATTACTTAGCAAATTGTAATGACCAAGACTAAGGAAAAGCAAAGGGTTAGAATGAACCACCCAGGTTGGTCACAGTGGAGAATGCCACCATCCCTGTGATGGCTAATTTGATGTTCTATCTTGATTGGATTTAGAGACACTCCCCAATATCCCCTGCCCCAACCCATATGTGCCCAGAGCCCCTCATTAGTCCAGTCCAGGTAGAAGCCTAGAAATTCATTGCAAAGCAACATTCTCCAAAGCACAGAACAAAGCGGAAAACAGTGATAAGCAGCTCTGGAGATATGTTTGAAAATAGCTGGCGCATGATCTTACAGATTATGAAATGTGGGTACGATGAACCTGCCCAAGCTCAGGAGGCATGTAAGGAGTAAGCTAATGTCCAATGTCCAAACTTATGCAGTATGTAAGTCCATATTCTTAGCCTCGAGGACACATTGCCCAGAAATTGTTTGGATTGTTGTCCACTTTCTACTCTATCTAGCCATTCTAGTAAGAGACTCTTTCCCACCCCACCTAGTCCAGTTTTCAGTCTGCCTGGAGCTGGGAATGGCAATAAGCCTGGGAATCAGGTTGCAGAGTACAAGCTACTTTCAGGCTCCATCTCCTCCTCTCCGCCTGTCCTCCCTGTGGAACATGGATGTGCTGTGGAATCTAAGCCAGCTCCTAACCACTGTGTGGAACGACCCTGGAGAAGCCGAGCATTGAGAAGCTGCTCCACCAGTCACCGATGGCTGATGCTTGTTGGGAGAGGGAAATTGGCCTGGAAACTGTGTAAGCATTTGCATGTTGGCCTTTGTGACAGTGGCCCAAGTAACTAAAAGGCCAAGCTCATATGTGGAAAAAGTGAGACTCAGGTCACAGTCTGAGCAGTAAGAGAACTGCTGGAGACAGCTAGTGACCATCTGTGTTTGAGTTCCCGTGTTCCTCCTGTACTGAATTAGACTGTTCTGCTAAGCCCTTCCTTCTGTGAGATAGTAGAGGTGGCTCACAGCTGGAATATGAGGGAAAGAGACAGACATCTTCGCACAGAATTGTCAAGAGTGAGTATACTCTTTTTGGTAGCATCCTGACTTACTTCTTTGTCAAGTGGACACAGAGAATCCAGTGGATTTTATAACCACGTAGATACGGTGATGCCAAGATGATACCAAGCCACCTGGATTTTCAATGACTCTGAGGAGTAGAGCCTTCTCACATCCCAACACTGGGCTAAATCACAAGCCAGAAACAGGACTTTGGTGTGTTATGCCGCTGGTATTAGGGTTCAGCCTATCCTGAACCAAACCTACAGGCTCTTATACAGAGCTCCAAAACACTTTCCTCATTTGAGAAAGATGCTGTGGTGGATAAACATTTAAGTTACTATTTTAGGAAAGTTATACCCCCACCCCCCACCCCCCAAAGGTCCCACATTTCCTGCCTGGGTAAGAGAGGCAAGAAAAGCATGAGAAAACCCTTTCTCATGATACACTGGCCCAGGGGGAGTTCATGCTGATGGCTCCCAAGAAGCCTGTTCTCAGGAACCTCATGCAGGGCAGTTCACAGGACCTGAGAAGATGCCAGCAAAAGGGCTCACCCAGGATGCTGTAGCAAGAAGCCACCACACAGGACAAACAATCAGGAAACAGAGAATGGGGTAAAGTTTGCTTTGGGTACCAGTGGGCTTCTTCACTATGTCCAACTTTTCTAAAATAAGTTTGTATTCCTGCGCACTAACACATTAATGTTCTAAAACATCAGTTATAAAGATACAGAAGAACATGGATAATCCCAAGGAAGGAACAAAGAAGACAGATAGTAGATCATACATCAAGAATGCAGTTCTCTCTGTCCCATCGAGATGGGAAGACATGTTGGCTGAAGCTGTTTGCTTACATCTCAGCTGAGGGGAAGCAGAAAAAGGCTCATCTGGCTTGCTCCACCTCCTGCTTGATCCAGTTGGGGACCCCATCCACAGGATGGTACTAATGCTAAAATGTTCTCTAGGCACATCCTAGAGTTGCTCAGTAACGCCCTAAGCATCTCTTAACCCAACCAAGGGGACAACAAAAGTGAAGAAAACCACATGACCTGGTTACCACCCGCAGCACTATCCCATGACACTTTTGCATATTAGAGACCTAGAGATCTTAAGGATCTAGAACTACCTGATAAGGAAGCCCTACAGGGCGACTCATCCTCCCCACACCTATTCAATAAGCATTAATTAAGGATTTGTATATTCCCAGCACTGTTGTAAAGATGAAGGAGCAGCCCCAATCTGTGTAGTGATGGCAACTTGGCCTGCACATTGGACTGCACAAAGCAACAAAGCAAAACGAAATTGATTATCGGGTCTCCCCTCCTCTCCAAGGGTTGTGTTATAGGAATGAAGAATTATGAACTGGTTTCAAGATTGGAAATGATTTTGATGTTAATGTTCAGCCAAAGCTAAGAACTGTTACTCAGTGATCTGATGAGAATGGCTCCCATAGACTCAGATATTTGGATGTTTCAGAAGAATTAGGAGGTGTGGCCTTGTTGGAGGAGGTGTGGGCCTAGAGGTAGACTTAGAGGTTTCAAAAGCCCATGCCATTACCAGCCTCTCAGTCTCCTTCCCCTCCCACCTACCTCTGCCTCCTGATTGTGGGTCAGATGTAAGCTCTGAGCTTCTGCTTCAGCATCTTGTCTGCCTGCTTACTGCCGTGCACTTGGTACGGTCATGCACTCACCCTCTGAAAGCGTAAGTCCCAAGAGACTCTTTCTTCTGTTAGTTGCCTTGGTCATGGTATCTCTTCACAGCAATAGAAAAATAACTATCCTTGGAGGGTATGGCACGTGGAAACAGAGTTGAAGGAAGGATCCAAGTTACAGGGGGAAAGAAGAAGAGGGAGAAAGGACACTCAGGTAGAGGGAACTAAGGGAACTAAGGAACCAGCCAACACAACTGGAACGTTGTAGCAGATGGGGGAATGCATATCTGTGTTGGACCAAAGGCCTCGTCTCCAGGAGAGCCACTTACAGGTGGTTAAGCAGAGCGCTGTGGTTTACATGTAGGTGCACGTGGGCCCACTCATGGTGCTGTTTTGGAATGTCACGGAAGCAGAGCCTCACTGGAGGAACTGTCCCTGTGTCTTGAAGTCTGATAATCAGGGGCCATTTCCTGTCCACTCTCTGCTTCCTCACTATGTGTCCATGTGGCCAGCTGCCTCATATTCCCAACATCTTCCCTACCATAATCTACTGCATCCTCTCAAACTGAGCCAAAGCAAGCCCTTCTTATATTAAAGTGCTTTTATTGGGCATTTTGTCACCGCAAGAAGAAATGTAATCGGTAGGTACAAGGGCAGACATGGTGACCTCTAGGTTCCTCCTACATCTCCCATACACTGTCTACCCTCTCCCATAAAGAGCCATACAACTCACCTAGTGAAGGCTGCAGGAAGGCAATTTCCCTTCCCCACCCATACAGAACAGTACCCCAACAGGAGAGAGGGCGTGATGTCTGGACCCTCCATCATCTCAGCCGACCACGGAACAGTCATCAGCAGATACATCCCTTTTTGTGTTGCCCTTTCTGAAACTCTTTGTTTGTGTGACTTAATTTCACTAGAGAAACCTGCCAACTGCAACAGTGAGAGTAACTCTGAGTTTGTCAGTAGATTGACATAAAAATTCTGAGGCAGAACTGGCTTTCCAGTACATTCCAACAAAGTAGTGAGTTTGCCACCAAAGACCTCAGATGGAAAACTATTCAACACACCATCCTAGGGACAAGTCACTAAATAGTTCATTGACCTCATCACCATCCTCAACTGATAGATTTGGATGCTAGATAAGGTACAGAGAGACAGAAAATAAAATCATTTAGTTACTAGATGGAACATTTGATGGAATCAATTCCATCGTTCAAGTGTAATAAAGAAGAGTCTTCGAAATGGACAAAAAATAAAAATAAAAAAATAATCTAAACCAAGTGATGAAGGACCTCTGTGATGTGATAAGGAATAATAAATGTACATTTTTGGGGACAGTTTCTAAGGGCCCTTGGGATTTTCTGAGAGGTGACAAATCCCTTCCTGTTTGTTCTAAGCAGATGAGTGACAGAAGCTGAAAGTTCCTAGGTAGCTACAGAGGTGTCTAACTGTCAGGAACAGCCCTGCTTCAGAAGTTGGGAACATTGGGTTGGGTGCAGCTCTTCTCAGTTCCTTGCATCCATCCTGACTTCTGGGGACTGAGATCAGGTCAGGGGGTCCGAACAAAAGAAACATCATCCCCAGGATCGTGGGCTTGCGTACTTGGTCCCCAGCTGGTGACATTACAGAAGCTTTCACACATAGAGCCTTGCTGAAGGGAATACATGGGTAGGTTTGGGGAGTTTTGAGCCTCATCCTACCTCTAGCTTGCTCTCCACTTCCTTCATGCGGATGGAAATGTGATCTGAGATTTCTGCTCCAGCAGCCTCCGCCCCCACCATTATGGACCCCCCTTCAAGAACTGTAAGTACAAATAAACCCTTCCTGCTAAGTTTCCTTGGTCATGGTGTTTTATCACAGCAACCAAAAAAAGAGGAATGAATATAGTCACCATCTGCTGAGGATTGTCCCTATCATGCCAACACAAAAATGGGGACTCTCTAAAAACACTACATGAAGTTTAGAGAGATTCTGAGTTGGCCATCACACCTCAGATGGCCCTACGCTAAGGACCTTTCCATATCTTGCCCTGTGTGGCTCTTCCGCTGGCTGTTCATTATATCCTTTATAATATCCTAACAAATAAAACCGAAACATCCCATGTAGTTCTGTTGGCTATTACTGAACTTAGAGAAAAAGGTTGTGGGAACCTTCAATTTGTTGTCAAGTGATTCCACTTGGAAGCGTGGAAGCACTGTTTGCAATTGGCAGCTGAAGAGGAAACAGCCTTGTGTGACTGAACCCATACCCTGCCAAGTCTGGTAAGAAGCTGCATGATTCAGTTAGATGGCAGGACAACCAGCTGAGACCTGCATAGACTAGGACAATCACTTGGCGTGGGCAGCCCACCCAGTCAGTGACAAAAGGGTGGTGGGTAGAGAAATGGTTCTCCTCCCCCCACTTCCCTTCCCTCTAGCCAGATCTGAACTTCTGCACCAGAAAGCACTGCTCATTGCTCCTGGGGCAGTGTTTTCCCTGCGGTGCCCAAGCATGGTGCCAGAAACTGTCATGTTCCTTCCCAAAGGAGAAACAGGAACTCCCTTTGACCTGAATCGTGTGGAAAGAATGCAAGCTCATCCAGAGAGCAGGTCTGTCGGGGAGAACAAACCCCTGGGAGACGTTGGGTACTCAACGAGCCTGGAGCATGAACACATCCAAAGGATACCGAAGCTTCCAGCCCTCACAGCAATTTAAGAAAGCTGAAGCCCAGGGGCGTAATCAGAACCTTACAAACCGCCCAGCCCCACAGATGGCTTTTGTTACTGTTACTATTGTTGTTTGCAGCCCAAACAGAAAAGCCTCCCTCAGCCCTCAGCTCCGCCTGAGAAAACTGGCTTGCCTCAGGAGAGCTGAAGAAGAAGAAAGGTTATTTTGTACTCTAAATTAAACAGAAAAGGGAGGGGTATTTTCTCAGTGTTTACTGTCTATTTGGGGAGATGCCCAGGTTTATTGGTGCCTCCGGCAGGGCAGTCCAGTCTGTTAATCCCAGAGGGAGATGAGAGAGGACCCGACCCAGCACCTGGGCCTTCAGAGACATTCAGCACAGACTCCTCCTAGCTGGATGCCAGCTTCCTCTGAGCGCTGCCCATCTCCAACATGAAGGGATGAATAGCATCTGCCATGGTGTGGCATGGGGTGTGGGTGACATCAGTATGAAAGAACACATGTGGAAAACATGACCCCTCCCTCTAACAAACCACTTCTGGAAAGTGGCTTACACATCATTTACATTTAAGAAAAGGATTCAGCATGGTGACTGGGAAAACCAGCTTTGCTCAAGATGAGATTCCATCTACAGAGATGCAGCAGCCTTAACAACGTGTGAACCATTTTCTGCACAAAGTAGTCCCCCTATCTCAGGATGCAGCCTTGGTAGCCAGACCTTTTGTTTGGCTGACTGGTTTTGTTTTGTTTTGTTTTTGTTTTTGTTTTGTTTTTCTTTTCTTATTCTGGAGACAAGGTCTCATTCTGTAGTCCATACTAGCCTCATATTCACAGTGATCCTCCTGTCTCAGCCTCTGAAGCTCTGGGATTTCAGGCTTGAGTCACCATGTCTACCCTTCTGACCTATTTTGAATGCTTGGCTCTAAGAAGTGAATGTAAGATGTGGCTAGAGGGTGTAATTTCACTTCCACTGCTAAGGTGCTTCATAAAAACACATATCCCAGGACAAGGCAAGCCCCACCCCCTACCCCACCCCCCACTCTCTGGCTGAGAAGGACAAATACCGCTGTGGGTAATATCTCTTCTCAGTTATTGCCACCTTATCCCTTCAAATCTTTTTATTTCAAGGCACCACCGCATCTGGTGATAAAGCGAACAACCAAGCGAGCTTGGCAAACCAGGTTGCTAGCAACTGAACCAATGCTGAGAGCAAAGCAAGAGAAAAGAGCTCACTACAGACCACCAAGGGAAACTGGGTACAGGGGTGCGAAACTGCCTTCCCTTCACACAGGGACATTTGTCTCCGTCCCTAGCCACGGACACGGGAGGAAGCAGTGTTCCATTCCCAATGCCTACAGACTAAATAAGTGAATACCAGGGAGGAGAGGGGCCCCTAGGACCTATAATTTAATGACTACACAGCTGCTCCCAGAGAAAGAATACCCATGCAGAGTCCTTCTCCCACAGGTACTTAGCAAGACAGAAGCAGACACCAGCAACATCCTGGGCAGGAGTTCGGGATGCTCACAGGAGCCAGGATTGGAAGTCTGTGGTGCTGCAAGTAGCAATTGTTCTGAGGGCAACACATGTCTGTGAGCCATTTCTTAAAATGCTCCGCCAAGCAAAGGCTGGCGGCACGAAGAGGTCAATCCTAGAGAAGGCAGCCTGCACCCAGGCATGTCCCCTGGTCTCTTTCCATCCACCCGACTCCCTGTGGAACCCCGCGGTTCTGGGGCGGAAATGCTGGTAGTGGGGAGAAAAGGGAAAAGGCAGACTTACCCAAATCCTCCGGGCTGAAAGGCGCGGGAGTGGCGTCCACAAAATCACTGTCTGGGGGAAAAAGGAAAGCAGAAAACAAAAACTGAGTCGCTGCGACCACGCAGGCATCCCGGAGAGCTCGGGTCCCTTTGAAAAAAGCTCGGGGCTCTCTGTCTGGCGATTAGACTGGGTGAACCTGGATCCCCATGGGATTCGGACCGCCTAATCCACTGAGTGTGGGGACTCGCTAAAGAAACTTGGGGAACCATTCGGGTTCGGCGTAGGGGCACTCATCCAGAAGCCCGCAGGTGCGCACCAACTTTCCGCAGGTTGGGGTCGCGCAGCTCCTGGGGAGCAGGACTGCAACCCCGTCGTCTGCCCTCAACCCCCGGGGAGCATCGCTGGGTCCACCGGGCCTGGTGCCGACACCCCAACTCACAGAAACCCCAAAGTTTTCTCGGGATTGCGGACGCTCATGGACGCGCAGCGGCCGTGAGGAAAGCTGCGCCCACCGTGTCCCTACGGCCTGCGTGCATCCCCGCCCGTTGCTAGGCTACCATGGCCATCACGAGATACGGGTGGCGCCGACTCCCCAGTCTCTGATAGAGGCTGTCCTCCCTCACCCCTACCCTTTTGTCCATCGATTAAAAATTAGAACCTTGACAGCTCTGAAAGGATCACCTGCTCCTCTACATCGGGTCTGCCCTCCTCCCAGTGCCCAGGGCTCCTGAGAGAATTTTTCAGAGCTGGGTGCTGTTTTGGAAACAGGCATTCCCATCCCCTCTCCTCCACCCATCCTTTTTAACAGGCATTCCAGCTGTAGCCTGAGCATTAGGCTTTCCCGAAAAGCCCACTTGGTTTAAATAGGTTAAGTAATTTGGTCTCCATTTCATGGGCAGGGACGCAGGAGCTGAGTAACTTGGCAGAGAGAGAGAGAGAGAGAGAGAGAGAGAGAGAACAGCCTGTTTCTCTATCATACCTTGACTGGTTTCAAGTACAGAATGCCCGGCTGAGTGTTGTGGATTGCAGCTGGCTATGGGAATTACCATGTTCAGATCACTGAGTCCTATAGTGTGGGTAGATGTATTTCCCAATGAGTGACTGTGATGGCTCTGCCAGGACAGGCCTCATGTCTGGAATCTGAGGAGCTCCACAGACAAGAGTCCCCACAGCAGATGACCCCCTCTTTCTACCTAGCAGTGACAGAGAGGGGAAGAGGGAGGGAGTCTGGCCCTCTCTCTTTTCTTTCTTTTTTCTTTTTTTGTTTGTTTTTTGTTGTTGTTGTTGTTTTGTTTTTGTTTTTTTGAGACAGGGTTTCTCTGTGTAGCTTTGGCTGGACTTTGTAGACCAGGATGGCCTCGAACTCACAGAGATTCTCCCTCCTCTACCATCTGAGTGCTGGGACTACAGGACTGCACCATGTTGCCCAGCTCTCTTCTTTCTTAAATGACTGACGGTTGACAGTTCAGTGCTTCTGGGGCTTTCTATGGGCCAGAGCAGTAGCTGCAACTTCCCGAGGCCCCATGGGTCAAAGTGTTGCCCTGTAAATTGTCAGCTCCCCGTTTTTCATGCTAAGCTTTTGGTTACATAACACTGTGGAAGAGGCTCTCCTCCCCCATCCTGGCAGCCATTCTTTAGCCTGCCCTGTTACTGATGATGGAATCCTAACTCAAGAACTGATTATGTGTGAATGCTGTTTACCCATCACTCCACCCCTTTCACACACACCCCAAGACCCTCACGTTTGCTCTCAGCAGCAGCAAGATTGCTTCTCTTGCTCTCTTCAGCCTTCTCTCTGAAGATGTTGGAGTTTCTTGCTGTCTGACCCTGGCCCTTCTTGACAATCATAGACCATATTCCATGTTGCTCCTACACGTTTTGGGCATGTACAGACCCTTAAGTAACTGTGACCCCTGTTTGGAAGGTGTTCCCATCTGGCCTGCTGTTACTCCCCTCAGTCACTCCTGTGGTTCATCTGAGCTTCTCCATTTGTACATAGTGGGTTCTTCTCACCTTCCACTCAGCTCTCTGACATTCTCTCTCATCCTGGACCTTCTCCCCAGTAAGCACCCTGTTGTCATTAGTAACACCATCCCTAATGTCAAGGCCCAACATCCCATACCTATGGTCTGATGTCTCATTGCCTCTACCAGAATTTAAATGAAGCGTCCCAGGGTCTTTTCTCTGTCCCCTATTCTCCTCATGACCTCCATTCCATCTTGACCCTCCTCTCAGGTTCATTGCTATAATTTTCATTTATTTGTCTGATGGTTCATTTTCAAAGGTGCCTCAAGACAGTTTATGCCAGTTACAAATGAACATAAAACACTAGAGCCCTGCTAACATGTGCTCCATTAGCCGTTCATACACACACACACTTGCATGCACGCAAATTCTGCTACACTATGCTCCCCACCGCCACCAGCCCCAAACTGTAAGTTTAGAATAGAAAATTAACAGCCAGGCTTGCCTAATGACCTGAAGCTGTGACAGGGTCGTGTGCCTGATGAGCTCAAAGTAAACAGGGTGTGAAATGTTGAGATGATCCTACAGATGGCTTTGTTGAGAAACAGGCAAACATACGTGACAAAGAGAAAAACAAGACCTGGATGCCATGTGAGGTCATCTCCTCTGACTCCACAGCAGAGAGGGAAGGGAGGAGGAGGCTCATTGCACTAAGCTTTCAAATCTGCTGGCGCGATCAGCATGCCCGCCACGTGGGGCTGATGCAGGGCATGGAAACATAAACTGCATGGCTTTAGCCACTCTCAGCCTCTGGTGGTGCTCTTATTATGAAATGGAGGTCTCCATTTCTCATACCCTCAAATCCACAATCTCTGCTATACAGCCTAGCAACCACTCCACATTTTCCTGGTGTATTTTCTCTCCTGCCCTCCTAACCCCAATAGAAGGCCAGTTCCATTGAGGACCAGACCCAATTGACATGGTTTCCCCTCTCCCATCTAAACCGATGCTTTCCTTTGTCCTAGGCTCTTCCCATTGAGCGTTAGATATGCTAATTCCTATCTTAATTCCTATCTTCTTTGATTTCATGTTGCTGTCCAGGTGCCACTTTATTTCTTAACTGCCCTTTCCAATAGAATTCATCAAAAGCATGGTCTGTGTCAGTCACGGTCATTCCTCCTTTAAAATTTCAGAGGCAAGCCAACAAGTTTCTGACTGACTTCTTTGCTGAACTGTCCTCTCTAGTCAAGGTCAAGGATAGTCTCACCACTGACACTTTCATGGGCTGCTCTTGCTCCTTATGAGGGCCTTCAATGTCAGTTAGACCCTGGTTCTAACAGCAGTCACACCATTTGCTGGCAGTTTAAGCCAGACTTTATTTTCTATAAAAAATGGAAATTTTTATTGCTTGTTGTCAGTAATCCAAGAAGGGAGACAGCCTGTTGTAAAGATTGAGGAGTTACTGGTTATTACTGGATATGATGTGCCTTTAGAGCTCAGGTCAATAGGATCTTTTTGTTCATTTAACAGTTTCAGTTATGGAAAGAAAGACACTCATCACAAAATATGTTCAAATGAAGGGGGAGTGGTGGCTGTTGTTTCTAGTACTTGGTTTGTATTCTAATAGTTGGGCTGAAAGCTGGTTGCATGGCAACAGCCTCCCCCACCACCACCACATGGTTTAAATATGAAAACCCAAAGCCAATGTATTGGAATTGTGACTCCCAGGATCTTGGGTTCCTGCAGAGGACCTTTGAGAAGTAATTAGGATTTGGTGAGCTTGTGAGTGGGGCTCTCATGGTGGCATTAGTGGTTTAAGAAGAAGAACTAAATCTGAGCTGGCTCGGGCTGTATCCCCACGTGTTACCCTCCACAACGTTAGGATGCAGCAGGAAGATCCTCATCAGATACTGAGCACATGCCCACAACATAGGCTTGGGCTTCCCAGCCTCCAGAACCACCAGGCAAGTACGCTTTTACCATGCATCACCCAGTCTCCAGTGCTTTGTTATAGCAACAGGAAGCTGTTGCAGACAGACTGAAAACAAATGTTACATGGTGTGATTAGGACCTGGAGCCTGCCAAGCTGTTCTGCCAAATTTCTCTGACCCACAGTGGACCTGATTTATTGTATAAATGGATGAACTGAAAATCAAGGACTTTCCTCCCAGCACTTCAGTTACTTGCATTTCCCAATTAGCTGGAAACTAATGCGAACACATTTTTCCAGTTTCAATATTTGCTACTAAAAAACTTTTCTGGAATATGCAACTCCAATTTTCTATCTTATGAAGGAGAAGTATAAATATATATATTACCATATATATATACATATATATATATATATATTAATTGAAATAATGGCCATGCCAGGCATGGTGATGCACACCTGTAATCCCAGCACTTTTAAGGCTGAGGCAGAAGGATTATGAGTTGGAGGTTAGTCAGGACTATGAAGAGAAATCCCATCTCTAACAAACAAAGATTATATTAGTTGGGAATTTGCCATGCAGTGCCAACCTGTGGGACTCTGCTGGATAAGGATGAAGCCTGATATTTCCAGATAGCTTCTGTGCTTGGTCTTTGATGGTGGACTCCCTTTTCTCAGCAGATCTGTGTGTGTGTGTGTGTGTGTGTGTGTGTGTGTGTGTGTGTGTGTCTTGGTGTGTGTGTGTGTGTATCTGTGTGTGTATGTGTGTGTACATGTCTCTGTCTCTGTCTCTCTCTTTCTCTGTCTCTCTTTCTGCCTGATCTGCTAACCCCAGGTCTTGTAAGGAATGTCACATAGCCTTTAGGGAAGGTTACAGGCTGGGACCCTTTCCTGATAAGAAACCTGCTCTGCAAGCACCTGGGAATTCCTTGCTGTACCTCACTGTGCTAAGTTACCTTCAATTATACTTAAAGATAGAATAACTAAGAATAACGAAGTACTGTGTTCTTCGTACGATAGGACTGTGCTACTGCATGTGAATGAGGTACTGTACTCCTATATGTAAATCAAGTATCCCTAGCACCTCTAGTCCCAGCAAATCAGACACGTTCACCCTCAAAACCCCTCCCACTGCCCACAGTTTATAAAGCCCTGATTTCATGTGAAATAAAGGTGGCTGTATGGTACCATCAGCCTTCCACTGTGACCACCTAAGACTCATCATTCATTCTTGGGGAGGGAGAGCTCCCCTCCTCTCTGGAGATTCGATGTTGAACTCCCAGGGTTTGCCTGCCTGACCAACAGAAGCTCCCAGTGACTGACTGCCTAGAAGCTTACTGCCTGCCCAGGGATGCACCTGCAGGGCTGGACCTGCCTTCCAGCCCACTAGGCCTGTGCCTTACCAAGGTTGATGTCAGCAATCATTCCCCATCATTCATCCACCATATTCAATGAGGCAAGGTGTCTTAGTCAAACCCAGAGCTCACTGATGTGATTAGTCTCACTAGCTGGTTTGCTCTGGAATCTCCTGTCTCCTCCTCAGTTTCTGAGTCTGGAATCACTGGCAGATTGCTGTGCCCAACCAGCATTTAGGTGGGTTCTGAGAATCTGAACTCTGATCCTCACAGCTGATTGACAAGCACTTAACCTCTAAGCGATCTCTCTACCCCTTTCCCATCACTTTCTAAAAAGGGTTTTCACTGCAGAGGACTTTGTTGGCTCCTGTGGCCATGTGCCAACTACTTATACGATAGGATGATGTTTATGGATGATGTTTACACCTTAGCTGTCGATTATAAAGGGAACACTCTCTCAGGAATGACAACTCTCTTGCAAAGGCTCAACTCCCCACTCCCCCAAGGATAATACTTTTCTCAGGAGGTTGTTGGGAGAAGCAGAGCAGGTGTGATCGAGAGACCAAAAGATTAAAAATTAGCAGCTATTATTAAGGCCTGAACTAGGTGGGTAGAGAAGTCCAGTAATGCCCTGAGGGGAAGAACCACCTTACTGCATTCTTTCCCCACCCACTAGAGATACTAGTTGCTAGGAAACTGGCCCATCCCCCTAGGGAGGGATACCTGGTCATTAATGGTCTGGGAACCTTCCTATAGCCAATCAATTCAAAATGTATAATTTTGACCAATAGATGTTTGCCAGGCAGGAATTGCCCCTGCCTTGGGCATGCTGGGAGGGACCAGAATCTTTAAATCACCCAACTAACCTGAGCATGGCCCTCGGCTCTCACCGCTTCAGTGGTGGGGGGTGTGGGCCCAAGCTGCAGCTTGTAATTTACAATAAAAAGACCCTCATGTATTTACAGTGGAGTCTGTTTATTCCTGGTCTTTTGGGGTTTGTGAACTGATCAGAACATGATGTCAGGCAGCTGGGTGCTTTTCATTCCTTCACAATGGTTCACAGCACGCCAGTGTGTGTGTCCCAAGTACAGAGTGGCTATCCTTCTGTGGACAGCAAGAGGGAATCCCTGCTCATAGTTCAAGGGCAGCAATATTAAAAAGCTGGACACATAGGAGAAAGCAGCAAAGAGAAAGTCCTTCTGTGGCTCGGGCAAGGTTTTCCCTAAGAGGAGACTAAACGGATGGCATCTCACAGCCATTTGTCACTTTAATGCAGGACGGATCCAACAGGCTTTTAGAAGGTAGCTTAGGACCCTCCTCACAGCTTACTATTTCTCATTTTCTGAAGCTCTAAAAATAATCTGTATTAGATGAGACCATAACACTGGATCCAGGAAAGAGACATTCAGTCTGTACAGGTACAAACAATAAAAGTCCGCTTCCCGTCTATCCTAATCTCGATCCTCAACCTGAAATACAACCCAAAAGTTATCATTTGAACACATTTGAAAGTGTATATGAACTGTGTGTGGTGGCTTGCATTTGTAATTTATTACTAAGAAGGCTAGAATAGGAGGATCCCAAATTGAAGGCCCACCTGAGCTGCACACAGAGTCAGAGATCAGCCTGAGCTACATAACAAGATCCTGTCTCAAAGAATGAAGTGTACATGAGTTCTTAGAATAAGTCTGGTGTAGTTAACTCAAAAGGGTAAGTTGTATTTCTATAGGTAAAGTAAAGAATGCTCTTTAAATTAAAGGCAACATGTTTCTAAATTATTTTGCCTCATTCTCAAGTGTAAGCTGAGGTATGGCTATTTTCTGTTTAGAGAGCAAGCAAATATATTAAAAACTCACAGAAAAAAAAACATGCATGCCCATTTTTCAAATGCTATGCAATTTTAAATCAAATTTAGATGTTAAAAGGATTGTGCCTAAGAGATCTAGAACGTTTATTTATTCCTCACTATTGAGGTTCCACAGCTACCCTGGGCCTTCCTCCCTTTCTAGACCTAAGAACAACTTACAAATGCTTTCTAGAATGGCTAGAAGTGTGCTTAGCAAAATGCCCATCACCACAGTCCCCGGGACACCAGCAGGATCTAGGCCCTGCTGCTGCAGAAAGCCTGTCACGAGGCTCTGCTTGAAGGAAGAGCCAAAGACAGGGGGGTGTTCTGGAACTCACTCTGTAGAGCAGGCTTGCCTCGAACTCACAGAGATCTGCCTGATTCTGCCTCTGCCTCCTGGGATTAAATGCATGTGGCCACCACCACCACCCAGTTTCAAGACAGGGTTTTTATGAGTAGCTTTGAGTTGGAAGACTCACTGTACACAGAGGAGAGAAAGAGGTAGTATCTTAGAGAGATAGGCTTTCTCCTCCGGGCCCTGGGGGTGTGGCATCACTGTTCATTGCCACATGGAAAAATAACTGTTGTCAATTTGACAGACGCTAGTGTCACTTGGGAAGAGAACCTCAACTGAGAAAAATCTGCCTCCATCAGATTGGCATGTAAGCACGTCTATGAGGGCTTTTTCTTGATTAGCAGTTGAGGGCTCAGCCCCCTATGGGCAGTGCCATCCTTGGGCAGGTGGCCCTGGGTTATATAAAAAGCAGGCTGAGCAAGTAGTGTAGTGCAGGCACAAGCCCACCAGGAGGTGTTTTGTTTTGTTTTGTTTTGTTTTGTTTTGTTTCGTTGCTGTTATTCTTATCAAGAAGACACAGCTATAGGTGACTGATCACCTTCTGGGGTGAATGAATTGGCCCGGTTGACTTTCCTCCTTAGCACAATCCTTTTATTCCTCCCTTTTAGCACAGTTCTTGCTTCATGATCCTTGATGAAAAGGAGGAAGAAAAAAACAGTTGGCTTTCCCTCCCCTTAAATAAAAGCCAAACCTCAGACAACTGCTTTAAGTTTTGTTGTTGTGTTTGTTTGTTTTATAAATTTGAGAAGAAATAAATGAGCTACATAGGTGAGGTAGTAAGTTGTATATCTGGAAAAAAAAATCCTTGGCAGAAACTGCAGGGATTCACTCTGGTAAACCACTAAGTAAGGTCTCTACAATACCAAGTATCTACACAAGAGATACTGCTAACAAAAGCAAGATGCCCTTGAAACATATAAGCAAAAGGGTGTGCCTGTCCCCCTCCCCCCAGCCCCTTGGTCAACTATGGTATAAAAATTATGCTTTAAAATGTCCCTCACTCAACACCGTATCAAAGGAAATGAGAGCAGGCTGAGCTACAACGCTCCTACAAGATACATGCAGACACGAACCAGAATGAAAAATGATTCCAAAAATACACACGGAGAAAGGGCCCTGCAAAGGAAACGCTTCCTGCTGCCGCTCAGCTGGACCTACAGAAATCAGACCAAGTAGCCCCAGTTGAGATTAGGGGAAAATGAACTTTCAGTAACCGCAACCTGCAACAGAGCCGTCAAGAAACACAATACACAGGGAATGTGGTATGAGTGCCAATACACAGCAGCCACGCTGGTTGCATTCCCCACCTTAGCATCCTGGACTCAAGGGAGAACCACTCTTTCAGAGATGCCATGGGCTGCCTGGGTGCCTGCCTCTGTCTACATGAACATGGCTTCCTCAAGAGGTCACCTTAGCAGTCAGCATGGTGTGCCCATGGGGGCAGGGACAGGCAGAGGCCCACACTATGGCTTTGCCACTCTTCTTGGTAGGACCCCAAACGTCCCTATGCCATGCCCTTTTCTGTAAAATGGAAGCGGAGAACATATTCAAACAGGACATGGAGCATAATGGAACTATTTTTTTCTGTTCCCATGGGGTGTGCAAGACAGAGTACCAAGAGTCACAGAGGAGTGGAAAGGCTGAAGGCTGTGACCTTTGAAACTGGCAGAGAAATAACAGACAGGACAGAGTCCTGGACTATAAAGACATGAGCCTAAATGTTAGGTCTGCTGCCGCTTGCTGTACGAGGCTAGTTTCACCAGATGCTGTTCTGCCCAGTTCTCGAACCCCAAAAAACCAGGAATAAACAGACTCCACTGAAAATACATGAGGTTCTTTTTATTGTAAATTACAAGCTGCAGCTTGAGCCAACACAGCCCCACTGCCAAAGCGGTGGGAGCTGAGCGCGCTGCGCCCAGGTTAGTTGAGTGATATATAGATTCTGGTCCCTCCCAGCATGCCCAAGGCAGGGGCAATTCCTGCCTGGCAAGCATCTATTGGTCAAAATGCTACATTTTGAATCGATTGGCTACAGGAAGGTTCCCAGACCATTAATGACCAGGTGTCCCTCCTTAGGGGGATGGTCCAGTTTCCTAGCAACTGTATCTCTAGTGGGTGGGGAAAGAATACAGTGAGGTGGCTCTTCCCCTCAGGGCATTACTAGACTTCTTTATGGTACCTACTTCAGGTCTTAATAATAGCTGCTAATTTATCTTTTGGTCTCTCAATGCCTCTGGATTCAGCATGCTCATCTGACACGTGGACATAAGAACAGCTACCTCACAAGAATCTAGTGAGGATTGTTTTGTTTGAGACAAAGAAGGTCTTTCAAGGCATCCCAGACTGGCCTTGAACTCTGTTGTAAGCTACCTAGACAGACCTTCAATTCATGATCCCCTTGCCTCCTCTCTTTCTACTGTGACCACATCACTTCAGAAATGGATAACAAAAAAAGGCAGTGCAGTTCATACACTGCATTCTGAAGTGGCCACTTCCTTCCTCCTCCCCCAAGACTGGGCTTCTCCCTAGCCCCTTGGCACCAGAAGGGAACTCTTCCTGTTTTGATGACCGCAGGGAGACCTTAACCACAGACCTTCTGTGTTTTGCCTGCCTCAAGCTGACAGGCAAGGCTTCCCACTCTTCCTGCCTCTACCCTAAGGAGGAATGCTAGCAGGGTGTGGGGGAAGTCCCCTACCTCCACCCTAAATAGCTGAGTGAGCACAGCTAGAAGAGGAACTGCTTTGTGGGTTCCCTGAAAGGCCAGTTCACCTTTCACCAAATTCCAAACCATGAGGCAGTTTTGGTAGATGGTGGCCCAGGCCAGACCAAATTGTAATATAACTCAGACCAGGACAGTGGCCAAACACTGTCCTCCTCCTCGTGTTTTTATGTGTCAGTGACTACATACAATTTCAAGCAGAAATTGAGTTCCAGGTAGTGAAAACAGGTTTGAAAATCCACTGGTCCAGGTCCTTTGAGGAATCTGAAAGCATGTAGAAAGTAAGAACCAGGAGAGGGACATTCCTCCGGAAACTCCTTTATCACCCCCACCAACACACACACACACCTGGGTTGAGAGCCTTCTGAGGTTAACTTCCTGGAGTTAACCTCCCCAGTTCTCATACACACACACACACACACACACACACACACACACACACACACACCAACCAATAGCCTGGAGAAGCTCTGAGCAGCTGTGTGATGGACCTGCCTGGAGGCCTGTGACTCAGGATGACTGAGCCTTACTGGCAGGGACTCAATTTTAATGAGGACTCCAAGAAGCCAAGAACAGAGCCACTGAGCTAAGAACAGAGCCCTGAGGCCTTGACACTCCAACTTTTCCGGGAACTTCACTAGAAATGCAAATCTCACCCAGAGCTTCCAAGCTGCTAGCAGCCAGTGGAGGTGGGGTCAGAGAATGCTGTCCAAGCAGATAAGCTGGCCTTGCAATGCCTAAGCAGAAGCAGATGTGAGCACCTGAGTACTTCAGTGTTTTCTGTCTCTGCTCAGAGGAGTTCTTTTCTCTACAAAGCAATTGTGTTGCCATCACTGAACCACCGGAATCTCAAATTCCATAGGCAGGGTGTTGGGCAGTGACTGGGGTGGCCTATGGCACCTGGATTGGCACACTATCCAGGCTCTAGGCTCAGCTCTGCCATTTATAGCTGGATGACTCCGGGCAAGTTCTCAACACTTTCAGGCCTAGTTTTTCCATTCATCAACTGAGAATATATATATATTTTTTTTTCAGTAAAGATTGTTTGAGATGTCTATATCTATAAAAAAAGGGCTTAGCTGGGAATCAGTATATAGCTTATTAATAATTTTTGTAGTTTTTCCAGTTCAGACTTAGCTCTGCCATGGAGGGGTTAGCACAGTTACTCTCTGAATGTGTTTTCTCTTCCTGTTTCCAGTCTTCCCAGGCTCTACTCACTCCCTTTAGGACTTGCACCTTTCCTGAACCCCTGCTCAGGTCCTCTGAGGATCACCCCAATACCAGTCACCCACAAGGAATCTCAAGTTCCAGCCAGGCTGAGTCCTTGTCATTGGGCTGTGTCCTCTGTCCTGGATGTCTCCATCACTGCAGACTGATCCTCTGAACAGAGACCCAGTTTCCCAACCAGAAGTTTCAAAAGCTCATCACATACCTGAGAGCTGGGCTCGCCTGTGGGCAACCTCAACACAGCTCTGCTTCCCTTCTTATGGCCGGCCTTGGCCCAGGGAGTCCTGATCAGTGTGAGCCTACAGAGAGCTGGGGTGGTGTGGTCACAAAAGCACGGCCACACCCATATCACCATGGTAACGGAGTCTTACCCTTCTAAAATTCTAGAATTGATTCTGTTACCTGGTTTCAAAGGCAGCAGTGAGTCTCCTGACTCCTGTTCTCCCCTCTGCCTCTCAGACCATTGGCTGAGTGGGCATTGGATGCAGACATCTGTGGGTTTTTGTAATAGGCTGCACCAGGGCTTCCTCCCTCTGAGCACACGACATTCCTTTTGGTGCAGTGATTCTCAACCTTCCTATATACCCTGACCCTTTAATACAGTTTCTCATGTTGTGACCCCACCCAGCCACAAAATTATTGTTGTTGCTACTTCGTAACTGTAATTTTGCTACTCTTATGAACCTTAGTATAAATATCTGTGTTTTCTGATGGTCTTAAGTGGCCCCTGTGAAATGGTCATTGACCCTCAAAGGGGTCAAACCCCACAGGTTTGAGAACCACTCCTGGAAAGGCGTTCCCTCTGGTAGTTTTGGTGGGAAAAGATATCACGCTATAATACAGAAACACTGTCCGTATTCACTCTGTGTGTGTATTCAGAGATGGGGCATATCAGAGTGATAATGAGTCCAGTGTCTATCTGGGTTCTCTCACTCATGCCCTCGCTCTCTCAGCTTTCTGTTGTTTGGCATTTTCTCTATGTTCAGTGATGTTCTCAGATGGGCAATACCAGGAGGCTAGGCCTCCGGGATTTCAGATCTCTTCAGTGGCTCCAGCCATTTCAACAGAGCTTTATCAGTCTGGGGGCATGGAAGGGTGACTTAAACCCAACAGAGGACCACAGCTCTGGGTCAGCATTCCGCTTCTTACATTGGTATGCTCCATGCTAAAGAAATCTCAGCACCTGCATCGTTTAAGCACCCACTGATTCAATAATTGGACAGAAAGAGAGAGAAAGAGAGAGAGAAAGAAAAAGAAGGGGGAAGGGAGCTAGCCTACACTGTTAGCCCCGGCTGCTCTGTCCTCTTGTAGCAAAGCTAGAGCCCAATGCCTGACACACTGTGGGAGCTCAAAGATGTTGACTCCCATCCTACCCGGTGAGCATGAGGGCTCAGGAAATGGCAGACCACAACCCTGATGGCCCCCTTCTAGACTCTGAAAAGCAAAGGTTCTTCATCCTAGTCTCCCAGGGCAACGATTTGTCCTTAAGGTAACGCAGGTATAACAAGTGTATTGAGGATCCAACCTTAGATCTGTTGGACTTCTAAGCCCAAGTTCAGTAGTCTCCACCCAAGCTGCCCTTGAAAAGCCAACAGTTGTGGGCATGCATGAAACACAGACAGAATGACACCGTGAGGGGCAGGAATGAGAAAGACCGAATGAATCAGCAACATGAAAGGCGGCCATACCCCCTCTGGTGTTGGGAAAACGGTGAGCCCCAGGATGTGAAGGCCAGCTTCCTTCCTCCAAAGCCCAGCTGTCACTGAGGTCCATGCTTGCACCTAGCTCCTGTGCATGCAGCTCTCACCGGATGCCTGAAAGACATAACAGAAACAAGGCATGTGGATTACTACTGACACCCGCCTGGAGAAGAAGCCTTCTTGCTTCACAGCAAGCAGTGTCCAGTCCATCCTATCATTATAGCTGCAATCTAATTGTGAAGGTATGGAGCTGGTCTGAGTGTGAGCTTGCCTAGTCCCCAAGCCACATTCCTCTGCCTATTAGTTTAGAAATGTTCTCAAGCAACTGTCATCACACCCGCATCTTGGGCAAAGAACTTTGTTTTCACTTTCATGTACTTATTATAGACTCCTAGAATTTCGAAAAAAGAGGGGAGAATGGATGGAAGAGGGAGATAGAAGGTGAAAGAGGAGAACAAGGAAGAAGGAATGGAGAAATAAAGATGGAGGAAGGGAGGGACGAAAGAGAGGACATAGTCATGTATATGAAAAATAGACCAAAATTCTTCAAATTAAAAGGTTGTGACTATTTATCCTTATGTTGTGTTCTTTTTGTTTGTTTGTTTGTTGGTTTTGTAAGTTTCTGCAGTTCCTTACAGACTTCAATAATGGAGAAGAATATTGCAAAAAAAAAAATAGTATATTAAAGCAAAACTTCAGAACCATGAAGTACCCCGGAGGCCAATTGTCCACTTCCATTTGCAAAGCCAAATAGGAAGGCTTATGTCACAAGGACTTGGCTTTCAGGAAAAGGTCCAACCACCACTCTAGCCGCCCCTGCGAAGGCCATCCTGGGAAAATAAGCTGCATATTGGCTGACGACAGCTCATAGGCAAACTTTTGCCTGTATTACAAAGCAATATTCCTAACATTGTGCATGGATCAGGGCCTGAAATAAAAGTGGCTTTTGAATAATTGAACATGACTGAGTCACATGTCTGTGAATGTGGCAAGCGGGACCTCCACCATGCAGAAACCCTGACTCCTAATTGGAAGTGAACAGCTGATGGTTTGCTCGACTCGGAGCAGCTGGCCCAATGCAGTCTCTAAAATTTCCAGAATGCTGTGCAGAGCTGCCTGGTGGGTCTCTGCCACAGCCTGCAGGGCTGTGGGCAGAGCGGGTGAATTGCTGCTTTTTGGATGTGGTGCTCCCGGGAGGTTCACCAAGCAGAAGTCCTTGATGAAGTACCACGGGTGATAAAAATTGTGCCTCACTTACCAGGTGGCTCGCTGGAAATGTGTGTTCAGTCTCAGGGTTTTAGAGGATTCTAAACAAGGGTGGCTGTTGCACAGTGACCTGGTGACAAGTGTCGTGCTTCAGAAGCCAGACCTCATCCTGGTTCTAGCACTAACTGTGAGCTAAGAACTGTGAGCTAAAATTTTTTCCCACTCTGACCGAAAAAATTAAGAATGCTGTCAGTGAGTGGTTCAGGCTTTCAAGGTTTGCAAGCTAGAATTATTTTGCTTTTACATATGTGTTTTGAATGATAATGGCCCACCATAAGCTCATATGTTTGAATGCTTGGTTTCCATTTGGTAGAACTGTTTGAGAAGGACTTAGGAGATGGCCTTGTTGGAGGATATGTATGACCGGGGATGGGCTTTGAGGTTTCAAAAGCTCCCCCCCCACTTCTCCTTCCTGCTCCTGGATCAGATGTGAGTTCTCAGTTACTGCTCCAGTGCCATGCCTGCCTACCTGCTGCCATGCTACCCATCATGATGATCATGGACTCTCTCCCTCTGGAACCAGGACTTCAAGAATCTCTCTCTAACTTGACTTGGTCAGGCTATCTTGTCGCAGTAACGGAAAAGCAAGACACAAAGGCAATCTCTCTTTTGTGTCAGTGGACTGAGGAGGTTGCATTATTTTTTCATTGGCTAGCTAAGTGTGTCATAGGTTGCCAAATGAGCTAGAGGTTGCCTGCTATTGAGCAAGAGACATTCTCTGAACAAAACTAAAAATGTAAGTCAAGTTAGATGGCATAAGCTTGTAATTTCAGCACAGGAGGATCAAAGGTTCAAGATTATTGTCAGCTACATGGAAAATTCCAGGCCCCCCTGGACTGCATGAGGTACTGCTAAAACAAAACAAAACAAAACATAAAATATAAAAAGTTTCTGGAATAAAACTAATTCTGGGCCAGGTTCACCATGGTGTTGTTTAATTGACTGAAATAAATATAAAATATTTGTATCTTTATTGACCATGATATTAATGATACTAACACATCTGAAAAATATTTTATTTACAACAGGCTAGGAATACCAAATCACTTTATTAATTCTTGTGTATCCCTGAGGAGGTGAAAATTCCAAGAACTTTTGTTTGACTTTTAATTAACCATCAGAGAGTAGTGTTTAAAGTCAATTCCTCTTTCTTCCAGGCCCACTAATGTAGATTAATTAGATAAGCAACATGCTGTCTTCTGGATGTGTGGGCTTAGACTTGAGCCTATGAGTTTAATTTTAGCCATCTAAACATTTTAGGTTTCTTTCTGTAGACCCCACTTACATCGCTGACACCTGAATTTCACACCTCAGCTTGGGAAAGCCAAGCATCAGATATGAAATGAAGTTGTATGACTCAAATACCATAAGGAAAGCTTTGATCCATCACATCTATTACTGTAACTGCAGCATTATCCCTTGAGTTCCAGAAAGCCCTGGGGTTGCTTACAAAACTCTGGAGCTTGGAAAAACAGTTCCCAGGCCTGTGTCCATATAAAGCCACTTCTCTGGAGTTTTCCCTAGGTATCTAACTTCTTCCCAAGCAAAATCTCAAAGACTGAGCAAAAACATAAGGAAGCCACAGGAATTTAGTGACAAAAGAAACTGTGGCAGCCATGAGGACGAGGAGCAGCGACTGCATTAGGCAGCACAGGACAGCACAGACAGTAGTGCACATAGCTAGAACATAGCTGCCCTCTGAATGATTGCTTCTACAGAGATGAACCACCTGCACACACGAGCCCCGGGAGCTAGGGCATACTGGGACGCTGTGCGTTCATATGTGCTGTTTAATAAGCCTTGGTTGACAAGTCAGCGAGGATCCTAGCCAGACGTCACATCCTCGTAAACTCCCACAGGAGCCATGCTCATTTTGATAACGTGAAGTGAGCCCAGCGAGTAGAAGGGACTCAGATGTGTGGGGATTTAGCTCTGCCACTCAGCTCACTGGAAACTGACTCCTCTTCTCCTGCTTGTCTGCCTCCTAAGCGAGGCACTCCCCCCGCTGCCCAGGTCAGAGTCCTAGCCAAGGCTGTTTGGCTGAACACATTCACATCCCTGCCTTCACTGCAGCGTGTCCCTGGTCCGGCTTTCCTTTGTCCCACTGTTCACACTTCTCTACTCCTGCTAGTCACACGTTCATTGTAGCAGATGTTTTTGAAACCTATCTGATGATGTCACTCCCCGGCTGAATCAATTCTTTGCTCCTAGGAGAAAGTGAGGACTATTCAGTGGCGCACACGGGATCCAGCTATGGCTGCGTGTGTGCAGCTCCTGAATAAGCTTCCTCCAGGCTCTTTCGCACCTTCAGCCATAATAATATCCTTGAGCAGGATTATCTTGGCTGCTCACCCTCCCCACCTTGCTAACTACAACTTCACCATCTCATTTTTGCCCTGGTCATGGCTTCCCAGAGTCTTCCACCAGAACCTGGTCCTACCACCTGTGACACTGTATTACAGCTCTGCTAATGCATCTGAGAAGCTTGGTTCGCAGCTTACTATCTTGGAACTGCACCTTGTTGGTATCAGTATATTTACATTTTCACAGTGGCTGTCACAGAGTAAATGACACAGATATGTTGAACGAATGAATGCACCTAGCAGGAAATGAATGGGTGGTTGTATTTGGCATGAGCCCATCTCAGTTTAGCAAGTCTCTTTGAATTGAACTCTGTTTGCAACCTCACCCACAACCTCTGTTTTGGCAATTTCTCCACCTCGGCATACCATATCTAGCTTTGTTTCTATCTGGTCCCGATCCCGTCAAGCTTAATTGGCTGAGATCTCCCATCCTGTGATCCCACTTCAACTTGCATATCTGCCCAACTGCTGGGCATGTCTGGTTCCCTGTATAGACACCAACCTCCCTACAGCATCCGAGTCACACCTGGAATTCTAGTCACCGGGGGCCATTTCTGCTGTTACGAACTTGACCTAGAAATACAATTCAGAAGAATCCTGCCTGCACTTTGGTTACTTACTCTGCCATCCCATGGTTCTATCTGTAGAAAAATTGATTAACTACTAGTACCATACTTGGAGAATCAGGTAGTATATACTGTTCTTAAGGGATTTAAGTAGGTTCTAAGGAATATAGACCTGACCATCGGAAACAAGGTTACTTGCTGATAACTTGAGCTATAAATTAAAATATACATAAATGTGTATGTTCCCATAAAATACATGCAGATAAATTCACTTATTCATGTGACAAATATTTATATAATGCTCCTATGTCCTAGCCACCTGAATAACAACTTGGAGTCAAGGATAGATTTTGTCCCTTCTTTCAAGGAGTTTTCTGAGTTGTTGTGGAAACACATCTAGACAGATCCCTACAGAACAATGCAACAAGTGGACATGGAGGCACACACAGGGAAACACAAGGATTTGCAAGCAGTAGGACCTAGAATTGCGGCAATGATCTAGGGGTCCTAGTTCAAGTCTTGCCTTCTCCATGGCACCCCAGCAAATGCTGCTCAACCTGAGCTGAAAGCCCACCAGAGACACTGTGTTCCCTCACTCCCCAGCTAACCCACTGCATCTGTGAACAACTGTCCAGGAATCCATATTTCGACTTTCAACAAAAGACTGAAACCTCCTGCAGTCTGAACTGTGTTAGCACCTCCTGGACCCCGTTCTGCCCTTAAAAGGCTGTCTAAAGGTCAGGTAGCAAGACCTCACCCAATTCTAGTATCTTCCATGCTTGCAAACCTTGGCCTGTAAGAAGATGGTGACACAGATTTATATGATCCCACCCAGATGCTAAATGGCACAAGTAACTGAAGCAGGAAAAGAAAGAGGCTACAATGTGGGAATTAGCTCCCTTTACAACTCATTTCTCAAATACCTATGCTTGAAGTTTTGATGCCAGGGATAAAAATGCCCTAGCTGAATTGAACCACCGTTGAATGGTGGATACTCTCCTCTTTGGGCAACCTCAAGGGTTTAGTCTGATGAGTTCCAACATCTAAACTTGGAAGATCCTTTTCCATCTAGCTCAGAATTAACCAAATATAGAAGAATAAACACTTGGACTCTCAATATTAAAATGAATATAATTCAGTAACACTTTGGAAAAAAAAACCCCACAAGAACATGTATTGTGTGAAAACTTTTTTTGCATGAATAAAAGTACTGAATCTTCTTCTATCTGAAATGCTTGATGTCTGAGCATTGGGGTAATTATTCCGTGCTGCTTACTTGTTTCTGAGAATCCTTCCAAAATCATAGAACTGGGAAATTTCAATAACTTGAAAAACGTTACTCCAAACTAGCACATCCAAATGGGTAGGGTATTTTCAAAGCTGCAGTAGAATTTACTGATGTTAATATTTTAAGTATGCTAGTAAATAATTCATACCACCACTCTCTAAGGAGCTGTGGTAACAGGCATATTTTTAGGAAGCCTAATGAAGTTAAAAGTTGTACAGTCCTCTGCTGAACTCAGACTTTTTGTCTCTAAAGCTAGTTCTAAAGGTCCAACTTGGGACCCTCTGACACCGGACTTTCCCATGCAGATGTGTTTCTGGTCCCCTTGCTTTTCAGAACTCCGTATGTCCCTCCAATACAGTCCTCTTGCACTGGAGGACCACTCCTCCCACAGATGACAATTATCATGTTGAGGTCACTCCTCAGGGCAAAGCTTTATTTTCTGTACCCTTGCCTTCTCACAGGAAGTGCCAGGATGTGGCTGGCTCTGGTAACACTGGGTGAGTAGAAACAGGTATACTATACTCCCAAGCTGAGAGACTAACTCCACATATAACACAGCTAAATCGGAAATCATTTAAAACAACTACAAAAAAAATAATAAATAAAGCCTCTGTCATCAAAACCCATCATCTGGCAGTTCAATGTCCACAGGCAAACCGATGAACAAAGAAAAGGAAAAAAGCCACCGGAGACATGAAAAGACCGGAATTCTCATCATGTCTTCTTAACACATTGACCCAGAATGAAAATCTTCCCCAAACTCAAGTTTCTCCAGTGTGCGAAAGAGGGCTCACAAAGCCTCCTCTTCCTTCCTGAACACAGTTTTGGGGAAAACAGACATCAGCAAGAGAATACACAGAACAATACACGACTACACAGCAGCTCATCTTAGTACATCTGCTTATAATGGTCGCTCTACTCAGCTTTGAATGTCAATTTGGCTGCTCAAGCTGTGAGCAAGCCAGTGGGAGGCAGGGTAACATAGCGGTTAACAGCAAGGACTTCGGAGATGGCGCTGAAGCTCAGTTCCAGTAGTGGCAGTAGTCTTGGATAAGCTAACCTGATTTGAGGCCAAAGTTTTCCATTTCTAACATGAGATCACAGCAAATGCTTGTCAGATCACTGTAGGCGTCAAATGAAAAACGTCTGAAATGTACCCTAGAAATCCTGACCACACTTAAAAAAATACAAAAAATTATCAAATCACTGATGGCAGCCATTGTTCTTGGTTGTCATTGGTAACACTTAACGTAGACACAATTCTTGAGGAGTATCTTGGTCCTTTTTGTTCCGCCTGGGGTCGGAATGAACTGGCTTTGAAGGCTGTCATTTCTCTCCATGGAAGGGCTGATGGCTAGAATACATTTCTCTGGAAGAAGATCAGTGGAAAAACTGGGTAAGAGTGTAGCTGTCCCATGTGCCAGTTCTCGCCGGGGTGAAGCGAAGCAAGCCAGAAAGGAGCAACAGAGGTGAAGGAGTGCTGCAAGGGCTTGCTGGGGAAGAGCCACATGCAGCGCCAACTGGACGTGGGGTGCTGGGAAACCACTGCAGAGGATTAACTGTGTGGAGAAGGCACCGGGATGAAGCCTGGGAGGCCAAAAGCCAGAGGAGATAAAGTGCCACAGATCTGATTACAAACCAGGGTTAGAGTGTCAGCAGATCTTACAGCCTGAGGCTGCGGTTCATCTTCAAAGACATTTGAGTTGGAGGGGAAAAAAAGTTACCATCCAAAACAGCACTATGGGGTTCTTAAATAATTCTGAATTCTCTAATCACTGTGTGCTTTAGTGAGATTAGCTGAACATAACAGAATGTCACAAACTGAATGGTTTAAACCACAGCCAGCCACCTACATCTAGAACTTCTGGAGGGTGAGGAATTCCAGAGCAAGGTGCCAACTGATTGATTATATGCCACAAAAAAAGGTTCTTTCCCATTCAATCCTTATGAGCCTCTGACTAGCTTCCTCTTCTTGCCAGGTTCCTCATTGCATGAGCATCCCATTTCATGACCTCCCATAAATCTACTTACTCTCCAAGGTCCCACTTCTAAGTACCACCACCTGGAGGGCTAGAACTTTGCCCTTTGAATTTGAATTTGCAGGAAAACAAGCATTCAACCCATGAGTAATTTTAAAAAGTAATACAGGTGAAATATTTTTGTTTTTCTTTTTCCATTTCCATGTGTGTATGTGGTGTGTGTGTGTGTGTGTGTGTGTGTGTGTGTGTGTGTGTTCGCATGTGTGTGGGTGCATTTGTGTGTACCTGCACACAAAGGTCAATGGTTGTCAGGAAAACAGGGTCCCTCCACCAGATCCAGAGCTTGCAAATATGGCTCGCCTCTCTAGCCAGCTTGCCCTGAGGAGACTCTATATCCGCTGTCACAGGCTGGAATTACCAGCAGGCCATCTGCACTCATCATGTATATGTGTTCTGGAGCTGCAAACTCTGGTCCTCATAGATGCCCAACCAGCACTCTAACCACTAAACAATCTCCCTAGTCCCCCAATTTCACTAATATAATTTATTTAATCTATATATTTAGTTTTATATGCAATTAATGTAAGACATTATTAATGTCAATGTCAGGTTGTTTATCACACAAGATTGTACATTCTCACATCACACTGTTCACAACCCAACATACATTTTCACATCGGATTGAATTGTGTTTCAAGGGCTGAACAGCAACAGAAAACCAATATTCAACATCAAAGGCAAAATGAGCACCAGCTCCCTGTTCTTTCCAGCTGAAGAGATCTTTGCAAAGTCTATTCTTGCAGCCAGAATTGGGCTTTGGAAAAGTATGAGACGCAGGGACACCCCACCTTCCTGCTAGGCTTCCCCCAACATCACACTCCACCGAAGTCTGTCCTCCAGGTCATGCACTGGAGGCTGATTCATTGCCCGGCTCCGACAGGCGATTCACGGCACGTGTTCTGTCTGTTCTCCACGCTAAGCAAACACACCTCGCAGCTCACTTTCTCCTTTCAGTCACATGGTGGCTTTCTCATCCTGTTTCTGCTGCTGCTCACCACCTTCCCTCTGGCCTTGCCAGTCACAGGGACAGACACCTTTACAAACAAGTGGATCCATACCTATAGTCACCTGCTGTGGAAAATCTCACCCAACCGGAAGCAGACCATTGGGAGGTAGGCCAAACAGATGTGTCAAGAATACAGAGACAGGATCAGCCAGAATGGAAAAACGTATCAGGAGAAGTTGCACAGAGTGGAGCAGAGAGGGAAATGGCCACCCACACTGGGTTTCTAGGCCGTGCTTGGGTTTCTTCAGGCAGGAGGATTAGGTGGGCAGTAAGCCAGACAAGACACGTCTTCACCCTCCTTCCCAGACCAGGCTTCCAGCCATAGCATTGGTACGTAGTGGCTCCCCAGATAAGACCTTTGAAAACTTTCTTTGTGAGGCTCTCAGAATAATGAATTCCTACCTTCTGATGGCAGTCACAGTGTGGGAACAAACCACTGCTGATTTTTGGTGTGATTTCTCAGGGTCGTGGCTAGGAAAGGTTCTTTATATCTTCTTATGTGGAAGGAGCTGAGCACCTCCACCTTGGTGAAAAGGGACCTGCCCCAGAACTAGGGATCTGCACGCAATGTCAGCACAGGTTTGCCCCACTTCTCCCCTTGTGCTCATTTGAGTTGAGTTTCATGTCAACACAGCAGAGCAGTGAGCACTCATTCTGGACCAAATAACGACATGCCGAGAACACCTCACCATGGTGGCCGTCTGCGGACCCTTGGAGGCCTCTTATCCTTTGCAACAGAAGTTCTCATCTTCTGTTGTGCATTAGAACTCTCTAGGGAACTTTTAAAGTACGTAAATGTACTGAGTCTGGAGCGGAATATGGAACTTCCGGGGGTGGTCCCTGGGCTTCTGTGTCTCCTCACGGCTCCCCAGGCTTTTCTGAGGTGGAGCAATATAATGCTTGTTTGTTGGCTTTAAAGAACATGTAAGTAGTGAGTGTGATCCAAGGGAGAATTCTCACTGTCAGTGATATCCCAACAGCATCTCCCCAGATGTAATTGGGGGATGGTATTGTTACCTGTTTTCATTTCTGACAAATATCTTTGCACATGCAAATGTATATGTGGATGAGTGCATAACATTGATAATGCCACTCACCATATCTCATAGCTGGAATAAACCACTTGTCAAACAAGCAAACAACAACAGCAGCAGCAGCAAAACATTGATGTAATGCCAGGCATGGCGTCATATGCTTTTAATCCTAGCACTTGGGAGGCAGAAGCAGAGGCAAGCAGATCTCTGTAAGTTCAAAGCCATCCTGGTGTACATAATGAGACCCTGACTCAAAAACAAAAAATGATGTAGTTGATTTGGTGTATGCAAAACAATAACATTTCAAATCAGTGAGGGGAAAGACTAGATTGACAAACGTGCCTCAGAGAATGCAATTGCAGAGCAGGTGAGCTCTTTTTAGGTGTGTATATGCAGTATTCTAAGTAAAATAATGGGAATATTTGGATAGTCTAAATACAAGTTATACTGAAGAACTACACAGCTATTAAAGCAAATTACCACTGTTAGACTCTGTAAGAACTGACTGAAAATCATGCTGATTTGTAAATTATAAAGCAGTTTATAAATAGAGTCCAATTATAAAGGAAAATCACATACATACTTAAAGTCACATAAAGGAAGGACTAGCAGAAACTGTAGGCTTTGATTGGAGACGCTTGCAGGGAAAAAAAGTGAAATTTCACACTAGGCTGTTTGTTTGTTTGTTTGTTGAGACTTTCATTATGTACCCAAGGCAGGCCTCAAACACTCAGCCATCTTCCCATCTCAGCCTTCCAAGTGCTAGGATTACAGGCATGCGCCACCATGCCCTGCCCAGCTTACTTTTGACAAAGTGCAAAACTGACTCGATGAAGCCTTTTTCAAAAATGGCGCTAGGGCATTTTGACAAATTTACACCCTCCCTCCACATTAATTTTGATTTAACTTGACACTTTATAAAAATCAGTGCAAAGTAAATCAAAGATGTAAATACAATATATAAAGCTACAAATCTTTTAGAAAAAAATAATGATAGAATCTTCAAGAATTTTGGTTTAATAAAAGAATAAAATTTGCAATAAGAGCACAATGCATGAAAGGGAAATTTGGGAGGCTAGGATGTGACATGTTTGAGAGGTACATGATAAAAATAAAAACATTAATAAATTCAACTTTATGAAAATTAAATACTTATTCTACAAAAGATTACAGAATTGGGGAAATATTTTCAAACATATGATAAAGGGCTTTATCTAGACTAGATATATATATATATATATATATATATATATTCAGTAAAGTTTTTGTCAGTTGTTAAATAGGCAAACTATACAAGTACACCTGTCACTGAAAGTACATACTGACAGAAAATAACCACATTAAAACCCATTAGGCAAGCACAGATTAAAAACCACAGTAGTCGATCATGACCTGCTTATCATAATGAGTAAAATAAGAAATAGTGATATGCTAAATGCTGTCAAAGATATAGATAAATCTAATTATACATGGCTAGTGGCAATATAATGCCCCCTTTCTCTTGAAAATTAGTCCGGCAGCTTCCTTTAAACTTAAAATCAACTTCCCATAGGAGTCTCATACACCATCCTCGGCATTTCTCACAGAGAAGTGTGCATTTCCCTTCTTGCAGAAACTTGTAATAACGCCAATGGCAGCTTTTGATTTGTGTGTGAAGCGTCCCCCACAGGCTCATGCATTTGAACGCGTGGTTCCCAGCTGATGGAGCTATTTTAGAAGGCTGTGAGACCGTTGGGAGGTGGGTTTCTCACTGGAGGAAGTGGGTCACCATGGGAAAGCTTTGGCCTTTGACAGCCCCACCCACTACCTGTCACTTCTCTGCCCTGACTGCAGCAATGTCACCAGCTGCTTCCAGCCTGTCCCACTCCTTCCCTGCAGAGATGGACTGCACCCTTCAAACAGTGATCCAAATTGCCCCGTGTTTCACATTTGGTCACACCAATGAGGAAAGCAATGAATGCATTTGTAATAAACGGAGGACAGAAACAACTTGAATGTATTCTAAGGGCAGGACGGCCAGTAACTGCCAACTGTGGTGCATCCACGCTGTACGATGGCACTCCCTAACGAGAGCGAATCAACAGTGATGTGTTCAAAAATCTGGTGGTCCTCAAGGTTACATTTCAAGTGGGCAACCCAACACACATACATTCCTTCGTAGCACACTTACGAAAAAGCATGATGAGCTTCAAGAGATTAGAAACAGGAGAAGGTGGTAGGAACATGTCTGCAGTTATGTCATAGCTTTGTACCTTATTGAGGTGGGAGTTACATGAAGTTCATGAGATAAAATGTCATAGAATTGCGCACACACACACACACACACACACACACGCTGGAGTGCAAGCAGTTGGAGAAATCTAAATGACTGTGGATGGTACCAGCATCAGTGACCTAGTTCTGATACAGCACTGCAATTATGCAGAATGTTAAATTTGAGTGAGGGTTGGTGAAGTGGACCACAGACTCATATATCTATAAATATTTCATAACAAAATATGTAATATATATATGAGCAGACATTCTTTAACGGTCAGAATGTCTGCAACATGCATGGTCTAGAGCTCTTAAAAGACTAGACCAGCAATGAGCCTAAAGAACCAGATGGTAAGAGGAAAAATCTAGGCTTGTAGATAGATATTCACAAGGCAAGTATTTGGTAGGCTGTGATAGTAATTGAAGCCTCATCTTGGGCACCTTTGCTATGACTCAGTAAAGCCCTGGGTTTGCCAGAGATACTATGACTTTGGAGTGGTGTTGGCTCTCCTATTAACAGCATCCCAACCAGACTTGTTCTCAGTCCTTCTCTTTTCTTATTGTTTTCTAGGGGTGCCCATCATTTTCTGCTGGGATGTCCCCTAACTTCAGGTTTTCTCTGTTGTACCTAATTACCCTAAAAACTGTATATGAAGATGAGATAGGGCCAACAGGACAGGCAATGCAGAGCTTCTGTAGTCACTGCAAATAGGCTTGGGGAGGTAGGAGCGGAAAGAGACCCTGTGAGGTGAGTGTACATGCGACAGGGGGGTTTCTGGGTGATTTTGTGACAACGACAAGACTCATTAGCAAGTCTTAGGAAGTTTATGAAGTTTCTCGAACTTCTTTTGTCAAACAAGAATTGACTTGTTGACTCAGTGAAGTTTTCCTACAAAAATGAACACAAATAATGACCTTGGGTGACTCCATCATGGGATGGAGTTGTCTCTCCTTTACACCAGCTCAGGGGCTCCACCCAGGCTCGTGTCCGAGTAAAGGAGGCTTTACTCTACTCAAGTTACCTAATGCTTCGTAAATCCACCCCCAAGTTTGGATAATCCAAATTAGTGTCTCCCACGGTTGTGTGGGAGGCTGGGCTGAGTGGGGCAGTTCTCAGCCCCACTGTGAATTCCCCACATAGCTGCCCTCTGACAATGGGAAGGCTCCCGTTCCTACCTAGCTAGATGACTGAATAGTCCCAGGGCGGCCTCAGCTTCTTAAACAAAGTCTCTCCATACTTGTGGTAAATGTGTGCTTTCACACCCCATGGTGGTCCGAAAACAGTGGCCCTCGTGGACTGAGGCCAGCTTGTACCAGCTCATAGGAGCTGATCTATCACCAGCGCTAGAGATGACACTTCATTAGCTTGAAATGGCCACCCAGGGAGTGTTGGCACCATGAAAACTGGCTAACACAAAATTTAAGTCAGTTGTTCATTTCCCCGAAGTCAATTTAGCAGCTGACTTTTCATGGTGGCTGGCTTCCCTCTGAGTGAGGGGTGAACAAATGCAGACAGAAGCTGCAAACGTTAGCTCTGGCTGTCCCTGTATATCACTTTCTTCTTTTTTGTTGGCCAAGCAGCAACCCAAGGCTAGCTTAGGTTCAAACGAGAAAAATTTCCATCAATCTTCCGTGGAAAAAGGAGCAAAGAACCCACTCAGAGCAGACATCCAGATGTTTGATCAATGGATGAATGAATGAGCTTGTGGTTAAAGCACTAACATGGATGTCCTTCAGTCCTCTGAAAGCAGGAAGCCTTCTGGAAGATATAACTTCAGTATCGGAGAATCCTTTATGCTCTCTATATTTCTAAGGACTTTGAACAGAAAAGTGCTAGATATGAACCTTTCCCTCTGTCTTTGGGTACATAGACACCAGCTCACTCAAGTCCCCTCCTAGGTGCCCAGCGGCTACTGAATCCGGTGCAGTTTCTGGTTGCTTGCTGTCTCAGTGTTCTGTGCTCTTTATCAGGCCTTGCAAAAGTGTTCCTCAAACATGCAGGTTAATTATACACATACATACACACACTTACAAGCTATGTTTCAATGAGAGATTACAAACTTACAGAGAAAAGGAAAAGAAAAGAGCAGTTCTTAACTTCCTTGTGTTGGGTCTTCTACAAATGTTCTCACTTCGGATATCCCAGTGAGCTAGGCCTTATGCTGATCCTGAAATCCAGAAAATGAGTCAAAAGAAGGCCACATGGCCAAGAAGTACACCAGCTAGGACAGATCTAGTGGCACAGTCCTACAACCCTAGCTGCTTGGGAAATTGACACAGTAGGATCCTATCTGGGCTACAGTAAGTTCGAATCCCATTTGAGCAACTTAATGATACTCATTCTCAAAATAAAAAGCAATGGCAGCACGGGGAGGCAGAGGCTCTCTGTGAGTTTGAGGTCAGTCTGGGATGCATAGTAAACACCAGGGCAGACAGGGCTACAGAGCAAAGTCTTGTTTGAAAAAAATAAAATAGTAATTTTTAAAAACTGGTCTTGGTACCCTTCAAGACTGTGCCGAGTACTTGTGAGAGGGAGGGAAGGGCCTGCACTGTCAGGACTACCATGACAGTGGCTCAGCTTTTGTTTGTTTGTTTTGTTTGTTTGTTTGTTTTTTGTTTGTTTGTTTTCAGATCTCATTCACACACACACACACACACACACACACGCGCGCGCGCGGCACGTGCCCATTTCCTTAGACGAACTTGCACAGACATGCACTAGGACGGGCTTGCTGACTTCCGCCACGAAGGCAGCGGCACAGCCGTTGTTTATGTGAGGCACCTGCATGTCAGGGCAGGGATCCTGGGCCCCTTTGTCTCCTGCTACATGCCTAAGAAAGAAGGAAAGCATCCAAGCCAACTAAAGAGCAGATGAAGGCTTGCCACACAGCGGCTGTCCTTCTGTACCCCAACTCTGCAAGGGTTGACTCAAACACAAAACCAGAGGTCAAAAGGGCAAAGGAACTATGGAGGATGCCAGCCCAACACAGGTCACTCCTGGCTACCTCATCAATGAAAACACAACTAGGGAGAGAGGCACAAAACCAAGCTCACAGCTCCCTGTCCTCCACCAAGGCTCAGACCTGAATCACCCCGCCAGAGTCGGCTACCCTTCAGGTAAAGACAAAGGACCCCTCCCCCATCCAAGCAATCGACTCCTGACCTCACTCCACTATCTCCAGGGATGCCCTCCAAAGTCCCCTGAACCCAATGTCCCACGGTGGGAACTTACTAAATGAAAATGTGCTTACCTGAGAGAAGGTTCTGGTGCCCAGCCGTGGGGGACAAAAAAACAAAACAAAACAAAACAAAACAAAACACTAAGTTCTAACAGTGACAGGGACTCACAAATAAGTCAGCTAGTTTTAAAAGGAGAAAGGTGACTTCATCCCTGGTGCTGTGGAGTTTAAAAAGAGCAGCAAGTGCTCCCTGACTGAGCCAGCTCTGCCTCATCCGTGATGACTCCATCCAGAGCCACAGTCACTGCCCAGGCATGCTCAGCGCTCACAAGGTGGAGCGCTGGAATCCCACAGCTCTGTTGTTTTGGAGCCTCTCAAGGTCCTGGAGCACCAATCAGTGGCCTTGGCTGGCTGGCACGAGGGGAGGAAAGCCAGGCACTTACTTTCTTGAGCCGGTCATTATCTCCCAAGAAACCAACTCTAAAAATCCAGCACTCTAGGGAAAGAAAACAGGAAGTCAGCCATCACAGGCAATTCGGTGAGGGGGGAGTGGGGAAGAAGCCAGTGTGCCCTCAGGAGGAGGGCAGTGAGAAGTTTGCAACAACTGCCTTGCAATTCTAAAGAATTCTCAGAGCTCCTGGGTATGAGAGCACATGAAGGTGTTGGACTGGTTACTGAACTTTGCCGGGGGCTGGGGGGAGAAGGGCGGGAGGGCGTGTATTCATTTAAGTAAAGAGGCCTGTCTAGTGAAGGCAGCTAGGTTTCATTGTCTATTACTCACCCCACTGAGTGTGGGGTCATTTGTCATACTGAGAAATCAATTCTAAACATGTCCGCATTTTTTCTGCCAGAAAGACTGGGAAAGGACATTTACAGGAGGACTTTTCATTTTTGCATGTTAAACAGAGGGTGCAGCGATCAGGTTTCTGCCATGGGAGTTGGGTCTTGTTGGGTCAGTTACTCAGTGGTCCAGGAACCACCTTTCGGTGCCAACCCCTTGTTCTAGCTGGGGTGCTGAGTGGTGATGGCTGTGTCCCCCTCTTGGAAGTGGAACAGAGGGTTGAGTTGAGCAGCTGACTACCCTGTGCCCATCCCTCTCTGTCATGGGAATTTAAGGAGAATCTAGGTCACTGGACATGTATTCGATTTCTTGATGAGCTATTTTGAGTGTCTGCGATCTCTCTGTGCCAAGCTTCAGTGCAGAAAAATAAAAATAAATAAAACAAGAAAATATTCTTATCTAATGAAATACTGTATTCAAAACTAACAGTAGAAGGGGGAGTTTGAACTCTGAGAAATTAAAAAAAAAAAGTCAGCAAAGACTGTAGGAAGGGACTCAGAAGGCTTCTGGTCAGAGTGCAGATAATGATCCAAAGAGAAAAGGTGTGGAGTTTCAGCAATAATAAGATCCGCGAGGGCAGGAGCCATTTTATTCCGTTCATCATAGTAGCCTCAAAGTCTAGTCTACAGAGAGGCACACAGCAAGTGTCCAACAGAGGACGCACGGTGCCAGCCTGGTCCTTCCCGTGTCTCTAGAATAGACTTGCTGAGAATGTTTAAAGTCACCATCTTGTTAGTAAGGCCGGTAGAAAGGATGGAAGCCAGTTTTGTCGGGTGCAGGAGACCTCGGTCCTTAGGGTTGTCTTAGCTTTCAGGTTCCCTATGAAAGGCACAGTGGGCTAAAGGGGGCCAGTTTCCACACCCAGGAGCCTCTCTTCAGACCTCATCTTCTTTGATGTCAGCTAGACCCTCACATACCTTCCCCAGGTACCAGGACACCCTCATGAAGGTAGACAACCTGCCAGTAGCTTTTGCTGTCAGCATTCTATTAAAATTTCCAAACACAGAGGAAAGGTGAGCTGACCTTACAGTGAGCACGAGACTTGCCCTCAGTTGGCTCAGTGAGCCATCCTGTCTTTGTTTTGGCCTCTGAGGTTTCTAAATGTGTTCTCAACCATTTCCCTTTGGATACTTATGAGGGAAATCATTTTTAAATTTGACTTTCCATTTATTTCCTGATAATGCATAAAAATATAAAGTATACTTCAGGATACTAATCTCAATCCCTGCAACTTTGATAAATTTGTGTTTGAAGGATGTCTGACTACGCAATCACATTGTCTGACGTTTATTTGCGCCTTTCGGAACTGCAAGTCTTCTATAATTTGTTCTTCTTATTTGATGGCCTCGTCCTCCTACCCACTGTTCCTGCTTTGCTCCCAATTTTAAGCAAAGAGCACTCAATATTTCACAAGCATGGTGTGGGCTGAAGGTCTTTTGTAAGTAATTTGCCAAATTAGGGCAGCTGCCTTCTACTTTAGGCTTGCTAGAAATTTTTATTACAAATGGGCACTGACCTTCACAGAATCTATAAAATCACTGTTTGATTTTCCACCCCTAATCTATGAGATTAACCGAACTAGTATTTGAATATAAAAGCTCTCAAGTCTAATATTGATACTTTTTACTTTTCTTCTCTTTTTGACTGATCATCCAAGGATATACCCATTTTATTAATATTTTAAAGTTCTAACTTTTAGGCTGGTTATAATCTCAGCACTAAAGAAACTGAGGCTGGAAAATTCTTGAATTCTGGAAATGCAGACAGCTTGAGCTAAACTGCAAGACATAACCTCAAATAAACAAACAAAACCTAACTTTTGCCTTTAGTAATTTTGCAAAATATATTTTCTTCCGTCTGCTTATCTTAGATTCATGTTGGCTGACTTCCTTCCTTTTCAAGGTTCTTAAGTCTTTGGTTTCACAGTCTTTCAATATATTGCATTTTGAAGCTAAAGATGGCCCCTAACCCATGCTTTTTCAAAATGTTATATTTTGCTCTTTCAATTCAAAATGATTCTGAGTCTACTTGTTTCTTTTCATTGCAATGAATTATTTAAAGACAGGTTATTTAAGTTATTATTTTTTTTCCTACTATCTCATTGATTTCTAGTGTAACCCCACACGGTCAGAGGACCTGCTCTGCACAGTGTCGACCCTTGTAACCGTTCTGCTGCAAGATCGTGTGTACTTGCCCAGAGCATGTATTCTACTGAGGGTCATCCCTGCTTTACCATTCCCTGCCTGTGTGGCCCTGGCAGAGTGGCTGCACACCTCTGACTACCAAAACTGGTTAACAATAAAGGAGACAAAGGGCAGAAGAGATCAGTGATGGCAAACTGGACCTAACACGATGGGTCCCCAGCAAGTACCTCAACGCTGCCTCCCTACCCTTTATCCTACCTCCTCCCCAGTAGGCAGGCCTGGCTCGGTTCTAAAGATCTCTCCTTGACCCTGCCCACGTCAGCCTGGATTAGTGGTCCTGCTTCCTGGACCCAGCATTCTGGTTCCAGTTTCTGAACTTGATCCGGCTTTTCTTTCAGGGCCAATTTTCCATCACCTGTTTCTACCACTCAGTGTGGAGGCTTCAGGTGCTGCTCCAGTGGCTGGCTCTCAGCTGGAGTTGCTCTAGCAGAATCTCAGCCTGGCAGGGGATCCAGCTAATTTTAGAATGCCCTGGAATCACATCTGATGTGAGACAAGGCCAGGCAGTCCTACTTGCTCCCTCAGGATCTCCTCAGGGCTGTAGTTTGGGAAGCGGCTCGGCCTATGAATCTAGTTCATGCTAAGAACATGAAATGAATGTAGCTGGTTGCCTCAAAAATCTATTTGAATATGCTAAAGTTTTTACTGACCTGGGATGGGTTGTTTCCTTCCCTGGGATAGAACAATTGAGTATGAGTAGGTAGGACAGAGGAACAGCGGCAGAAGGAAAGTCCGGTGTGAGGAAAGCTAGAGAAGGTTACTGAAGGCTTTGTGTTTAGTGAGTGTAGAAGTCATGTGACAGAGTGTTCTCTGAGAAGCGGAACCGGAGCTCCTGCTTCCAGACCAGGTGCCACACGAGCAGGTGTCTGAGGATGACTTCATGCTCAAGTGTAGATTGAGAGACCCTAGGATGGGAGGAAGAGCTGCTGAGTGCTCCATGAGCAGCGAGTACTATGGAGCAATCAGAGGTCACGGTGCTTCCCAGGGGTTAGGAAGCACGAAGAAGGAAGTCCTGGGCTGGAGTTATGGTTTAGTCAGTAAAGTGGCTGCCTCAGAGTCATGAGGATCTGAGCTCAGATTCCTAGCTCCCATATAAAACCAAGGGGTGATGGTGTGTACCTGTAGCCCAGCACAGGGAGGGGAAAGAAGAGAGGGACTAGGAGGCAAGCAGAGCCTAGGGTCTCCCTGGCTAGCCAGTCTGTAAATTCTGGTTTTCAGTGAGAGGCAGAAGAAAACAACATGAAGAATGATAGAGGAACATAGCCAATACCAATAGATATACAAGGCATGTGTGCATCCATGCATAAAGCACATATACACACAAAGCACATGTACATACCAACATATACATCCATACCACACATACAACAGACATAGTACACATATACCACACATTCACACAAACACACACCACACGTACAGACATATACACAATCATATACACATATACCACAATATACACATATACACAAACACATACATATATGCCATATATACATATATACAAATACACACATGCA
This sequence comes from Meriones unguiculatus, assembly GCF_030254825.1. Classification (NCBI taxonomy): domain Eukaryota; kingdom Metazoa; phylum Chordata; class Mammalia; order Rodentia; family Muridae; genus Meriones; species Meriones unguiculatus. Next base: position 154,793,863 of record NC_083349.1, read on the forward strand.
CAAAACACACATACACATAAGTATTCAAACTCATATACCATACATATATTTACACAAATACACATGTATGTGCCACACACACACATGTACACACACACATATACCACACACATATATACAAACATACACATTCACAAAACACACACACATTTACCACACTTGTACACTTATATACAAACATATACATACACAAAACACACACATGTAAACACACATATACCACACATACACATATGTATACAAACACACGTGTACAACCCACACACCACATATTTATACAAACACACAATATTTAATACATACACACACACACAACAGGTCTACATATACAGCATGCATGCAAAAACACATGCACATGGATGCATCACATATGTGCACATACATACAAACACATAGTGCACAAAACACATATATTTACCACACATATATCCAAATACACACATATATGGTACATATACATACACACACAATAGTGTTTGGAGAAGAACACTATCACAGTATGTTGTTTACATGTATGGGATTTTCCAAAGTAGGAAGAAAAAGAAAAAGATGAATGAATATTTGTTCAGAGATGCAGAAGAAAGACCAAGAGGAAGAATGTACCAAGGACAGGCTCCGGAGAGTCCCGCTGAGTTCTCTGCGCAGCACTTGGAGTTGTGGAGCCTTTGATCCATGTTTTCTCATGTTTGAATTAAATATTTTTCAACAACTTGTTAAGTGTCTGTTATGTGTATCAGATGCTCGGATACTATAGTAAGCGATACAGATGGGTTTCTTACCTATGTGTGTCTAACAAGCTGGTAAGGAAGACAGACCAGAAGTAACAGGCGGGCGGTGCTGAGTGCTGTGAAGGATTGAGCAGGGTAGGATGGTAGGACAGCTTCTGTGAACCAGAACCATTGAACAGAGCATCAGATGGGAGAAAGCACAAGCTCCCCAAATACTCCAGGCAGAGGGAGCAGCCAGTGAGCCAGACCTGAGCAGAAGGAAAGAAACCAAGGTGGATGGAGGGCAGAGGTCAAGGACAGGGTCTGAGATAAGAGAGAAAGGCTAGGTTGGCAAGGCCTGGAGGAGTTCTGAGTGTTGGGACTAGGCAGGATCTGCTCCTATGGTGGAGAAATGACTAAGGAGTAGGTACTGCTCATGAGATCCTTGGTTTGTAGCCCAAGTGTTAGTGGCATTGTTCTGAAACTTTTGCAAAAGAATGCTTTCTGGATGTGCATTGAGTGCAGAGGCAAAGGGCTTTCCAAGCACATCTTGGGTTCAAACTCCAGTACTGCTCCCTGTCCTCCAAAATAAAGCCTCCTAAGTCTGATGTAGGTCGGAACCTGGAGTCTGTTTCTGTAAAAGGCACTGCCTCTGTGAATGGATCAGGAAGGACCGTCATTTCTTGAGTGAACTCCAGTTAAAGGGCTTATCAATTAGTTTTCTGATTACCTTGGGTATGATTAAGGAGTATTCTGGTAATCTAGCCCCACCCTCCACCTTTTCTCAGTCAAATGTGTTTACTCCATTGTTTAATGAAACAATCCCTTCGTTTCAGTGTCTCCAAAGGATAATCTCACATTATCTTTTCCTGTTAGGCATCCCTCACCAAAGATGAGCTTTAGAATTGGCTTGTGAGAGACCTGGTCACTTGCAATAAGATTATAATGAGATGTTGGGGTCTACTTTCAACTGAGGTGCTTAACATTTACCATTACATTCCTGAGGTCAGAGGCCAGGGAGCATGCCCAGCCTACCTTGAGTCTGTGTGACCCCAACACCTCTCTTCCTCACACTTCTGTGTGTTCTAGTCTCTGATCCCAGCACATGGCCCTAACTGGGGAACTTACCCGAAAATCCACTGCCACCAGGCCTCCAGGTACGAGTGAGACAGAGGCTGTGCTAGGAAACTGTATTCTAGAGCCTAAACTTCATACCTCTGAATGTGGCCTTATTTACAGATGGGTTCATTATTACAGTGAGGTCACGAGAGAGGGTCCAAATATGATTTGGTGAGTCTGCGAGCAGCTTCCAGCTGTACAGAAATGAAAGAGAAGACCGCCAGCATTTAGGAGCTGACCAGTGTCGTCCTGCTTACTCCCAGTCACTTTCAGTGTCCATGCACAGACGCTGCCTAAAGGGACAACACGCCCACATCTCCCAGGACACACTCAGTCAGAAGCATGGCTGCGCTCAACTTTGGGTAAGTGGTTGTCCTTTTTAGTTCCACACATACATAGTGGGGCTTGCTGCAGACTCTGCCTTTATGAAAGAAGTCTGGGTTCTATTTGCATGTGGTTATTTGAGAGTTTTGGTTTCTTGAGGCTATGATTCTGATAGTTGATCTGGCCTTGAACTCTCCGAAGGCTACTTTTGAATGCCTTCACCTACCAAGTCCTGAGATTACAGATGTGAGCTGCTGTGCCTAGTTTCCTCTGTTCGTTTGTTTCTTGTTTTGATAAAGGTTTTGATATGTAGCTCCGGACTTTGCTATGTAGATCAGGTTGACCTCAAAGTTATGATGATCCCCCAGTCTGCCTCTAGAGTTTTGGATTACAGATATGAGCCACTGTGCATGGCTAAGGTAAATTTTTACCATGTTAAAAAAAATCTAGACATTCTCTTTAAATGAAAACCTGGCTTTGCTTTCACTGCATCACACTAATTTTTACAACAGAGCCAACCTCCCACTGAAGACCAAACAACAAAAGAAAGGTGGTTTTGAAACCAGCTGAGTGGTAGAGCGTTGCTGTGGAAGCCAGGACTTGAAGAAAAGAGTCTGAGTGAAGAAGACACTTATTGTACCCTACAATGCTTTGTCCCTCCAGTGATCTGCCAGCTCATAATCAGCATGGGAGTGAGCCCAAGCCACCAAGCAGAAAGCAAGCTGTTGCTAAGTAGAGGTCTTAGTGAAGAAGGTCATGGCTGCCCAGGGAGTCAACACTGAGAGATGAAAAGGATAGCACAGGAGCAGAGTGTGGTGTTGTGAAACACTTTCCCTCTCTCTTTTTTTAATTATTTATTTTTATTTTATGCGCATTGGAATTTTGCCTACGTGAGGATGCGTCAGATCCCTGGAACCGGCATTACAGACAGTTGTGAGCTGCCATGTGAGTCCTGGGAATTGAACTCTGGTCGTCTGGAAGAGCAGCCGGTGGTCTTACCTGCTGAGCCATTCTCCAGCTGTGATACTTTTTCCTCTCAATGCCTTTAGACGTTAAGTGGCATGGGGTCTCACTAGTAAGCAGGACAGAAAGCATCAGGAAGGGGCTGGGGACTTAGAACTCCCCTGAGGCCACCATATCTAGCAGAATTGAACCTGGACATCTGGTTTCTATTGCCACATAAAGAGCCTTACCTTAGAAGCACAGGCCAATTAGAAGCAGACCCAGAGCTACAGAGATGGAATAACATGAATGGCCATCCCTTCCATGCTCTGCCTTGGAGAAGGCTTAGCCTGTGAAGACAGAGTTAGCCAGTGTTGTCATCAGACCTCCCGATCCCCATAAATAAATCTTACTTTTCCAAAAAGCAAGCAGGGCCAAAAGCAGATAGTAGCATAGACAGAATGCAGTGGCTTGAATTCACGTCGAGCAGTCTGTAAAGTGCTTCCTGGAATGCACCAAGGGGCAAGTAGAGAGAAGCACCCGTAAAGGACCTCTGTTGACAAAGATAAGGTGATTCCACACTGTGCTGATTTTCTCAAGGCCCGGGGCCTGGCAAGAAGCCCACATTCTCTGTGTTACAATCATGGCTGAGAAAGAGCCTATAGGAGCAGATCAACGGTCACATAGCCGGAAGCAGACAGCAAACAGGCAGTGTCTCCCATGAGAACTCAAGCCGCCCCTCATCCCGCAGCCCTCTGTCCAACGAGGCTCCTCCTTCTAAAGATTCCCAAATTTAACCGCCCAAACTAACACCACCCCCTGGGGGCTTGGCATCCAAGCCCAGGAGCCTGTGGGGATGGCTCACATTCAAACCACAACATGACATGCCCCATCTGTAGCAGGGTGCTCGAAAGCATACATTTAAGAGACGCTGCTGGCTGGAGCAACATTCTTCCCTCAGTTTTAGAAATGAATGCGGTTGTCTTATAGGGCGAGGCCAATGGCAGGGTGTACACACCTTTGATGAATGAACTGATCAACAGGAAAGCTAATATTGTCTATTAAAGTGGTTTAAACTGGTGAAGAGCCCCTTGACAAAGAAAAGATATGAAAGACATTTGAGAATTATTTGTGAATATTGAGTTCTGCTCAGCTAATGGTGAGGAAGAGAGAGGGAGAAGTCCAGACTGACTCATAGGTCTCTGGTTTAGGCAACTGGACTAATTTTTTTTTTTATGACAAATAATTACAGTGTTGACCCTTGTCTGTCTGCCTTCCAGAGTGTAGGCTTCTTAGCTGAAGCAATTCAGAACCACAGGAATTTACTGAATGCTTGGTACATGCCAGGCACGTTCAGCCTCTCACTGAGGTGAGCATTCTTTGTTTTAACCTTCAGATCCCACAGCTGGAAAATGGATGAGTTACAGCTTGAGTCCAAGTATGTTTCTTATTCTAGAACAGAACATCTTTTTAAAGCTAACTTTTGACTAGAATACAGAAAAAAGTAACCATCGCATACATTCGTGTCATTATATTTTCTTCTTATTCACACTGTGTCCCCTCCAACCAAGGCTGCTCCAATGTCCATGGAGCTTTTATCACATATATCACACTAATATCACATACATTCCATTAATCTCTCTCAGTTCCCCATCTCGCTTCCTTTAGACCTCTTCCTTAGGACTGGAAAAATGGCTCAGTGGTTAATCGCTCGCCCTGCAAGGGTGAGAACCTTTCCCCAGAGCCCACACAAATACCACATGGGGTGGTAGCCTGTCTACAACCCCAGCCCCAGAAGGTAGAAATATGTGATCATAGAGCAAGCTGGTTAGTGACGCCAGGCACGTCAGTGAGCTCTGGCTTACTTGAGAGTCTCTGCCCCAATGAACTGGGAGAAAAGCAATGGAAGACAATTCCCAATCTCTGCCTTGGGCCTCCACATACGTATACATATAGAAATTTCAACCTAGGTTTAGATCTGGAAATCTTGTGAATGGTTCTAGGAGACTGTGCTTGGCTTTGAACTTAAAGTTTTGAACTGCTTCTCAAACCTACCCAGGCTGGATGGCTCAGAAGGATGACAAGAAGAGGGATAACCTTTGCATCCAGGTCTTGTTATCCTGAGGGCCTTCTGCCCTGGATTGACACAGCTTGCTCCAACAGCTGAAATAGGCCTGGTTTTGCCATTAGAACCCTGGACATGGGAAGTGTCTCAGCCTCTCCCATCTGTTCTGGTTCTGCTGGGCTGAGAACCACCAGTTCTTCCTATCAATCAGAGCTTTTTCTGAGCAGTGGACTTCCAATAAGAATAAGCAGGAAAGCAGGTGTTCATGAGGCTAAGGTGACCCACCCAGGGCCCAGGAGCTCTGGTTGGATACTTCTGCTTGCTGGTACCACAAGCAGGCAGGGAGCTAATTACAGCGCCGTGCCCCTTACCTCCTTCTCAATCCAAAGAGAGCTGGTTACACACCATATCACATGCTCCCTTCCCTCTTCAGCCCTAAACTGAGAGGCAGGGTTATTTTAATCAGCTCATTCCCTTGTCCCTTGAGGATTATTTTCTTCAAATTGTCTCCAGACAGCATCTGGATTTGTTCCCTTGGTCTTCTGGCCCAAACCAGCCAAAGAACACATTATGAAAACAGTAGCCAGCAGAATCTTAATTTACAATTGCAAAATTCAGGGATGGTCTCTTTCTCCTCCACTGCAGCCTTGGGGTGTGGCCATTTTACAACAGAGAAGATGGACAGGGCTGAAAGGTGGAATTGGTCAGGGGCTGTGCTGAGGCCACTACTGATGTCTGTGGAGTCCTTCAGACCCCCATGCCCATGAAGACAGGGTGAGCTGAATCAAGCACGAGCCAGAATGGGAGGGGGTGATTCTCAGAGGCATAGATGGGAGGGATCTGGGGCTGAGAGCTGAGCAGGAAAGGGGATTTCTCAGAAAGGAAGACTTTTAAAGCCTCTCCCTCCCTTTGGTACTAAGAGCTCATGTTGAAAGCCACAGAGAACCTGCCCGAATCTGTTTGCACATGCCTGCCCTGGTCTCCTGAGGACAGAAGGTCTGAGTGTTGTGCCCACAGCTGCTGGGACAGGTCCAGGCCCCACCTGGTTATCCTGGAAGAGGGGTGTCAATCATCCTCCAATACCATGCTGGCAAGCTCTCTTCAAAACCACCCCCAGAGAGAGCCCTGGAATGGGTACCTCCCTGTTTGTCTGGCTCTCGGGAGCTCTGCCCATCAAATTTGAACAGAGTCCAAGGCAGATGGGCAAAGCAAAGCTCTTTCTTCTTACAAGAGAGTGATGGTGCCTCCCCAACCCTCCTGCACGTGTGTGTGTGTGTGTGTGTGTGTGTGTGTGTGTGTGTATAAGGTGTATATATTCTTTTAAGAGATGCCTGGTCCTGTCTTCTGATTCTTATGGGTCTGCATCTCTGTCAAAGCTGGCTGTCATCATGGACTTAAGCCCCATGCCTCTGGGCTTGTCTGTGTTTCCAGCATCCCAGAAAATGAAAAAGAAAGCAGAAGAAACGGAAGCATCAAGGGAGTTAGAACATAGAACACCCCACCAGTTGTATTACCTCGGTTTATAAGGGACAGCAACATCATAAGAGGGGCAGAGATCTGGCACTGACCCCAGTCCTGCGATCAGGAACCAGTATTTCCACATTTTTTAGCTTGGGTTCAGAAGTTACAGATGGGGACGTTCATACCTGTCCACCTGACTCATGGGGCTGATGCAAAGATGTCAGATGAAGCAAGGTGAAGCGCCTCCCTGTGCCTCTCTCTGCATCAGCCCCACAGCCTCTCAGCTGGTACTCCCACATCAGAGTTTCTCATTGGGAGAGCCGCAGTCCCACCCTTCTGTGACTTGGCCTTGGGAAAGGGAGAAAGGAAGCCATGGGTTGGGGTCTTGAGCTCAGGAAGGCAGACAGCTCGGAAAGGCATCTCAACCATTATGCTGTTCTCTGAGCTGGAGTCACAAAGAGGACAGTCACATTGGCAGTCCAGGGCCTCATGGCAGCAGCTCCTGGAGGAAAGACCATTGAGCTTTGTGGCAGCTGAATCCCGGCCCCCCTGAGGTCGTGCCTGCACCCTCTGTGTCAGACACCCGGCTGGGGAGGAAAATTCTTAAATCTCTCTCTCTCTCTCTCTCTCTCTCTCTCTCTCTCTCCCTTCCCTCCCTTCCCCCCTCACTGTACATGTGTGTGTTTATATGAGCACCTATGTGTGCATGTATATGAGGGTCAGAGGTCAACTTCCTAAAGTTCTCACCAGGTGTCCAGCAAACCCCTCCCCACGGTACTGGGATTACAGCCCTACTTTGCTGTGCTCAGCTTTTTATGAGTTCTGAGATCCAAACGGAGGCTCTCATTCTTCCTCAGCCAACACTTTAATCAGGGAGCCATCTCCCTATGGAGGAAAATTTCCTCTGGCAGATATAGAAGGAAGTTGGGATTATTTTAAAGTACGGGCCACTTCAGAAAGGATCAGTGCGAAGTGACTGGAACATCAGGACATAACTAAGAACCACAGTCTGGGACTAAAGCAGGAAGTACAGAATTTCACTCACTCATTCACTCGCTCACTCCCTCCCTCCTTACTCACTCACTCCTCACTCACTGATTCACTCACTCCTCACTCACTAACTCACTCATTCACTTTGTTGGCTCTTTCAGACAAGTGGAAACTGGATCCATCAGCTGCAAACTGGTAGGTGGGGCTGCATAGAATGGGAATAAGGGTCGGGATGGGGTTGCTGAAAGCCAATGTATAGGACCTGTCTGAGGCATCCACTCACAGCCAGAGTTTTCACTCAATGCAAGGTGGGATTAGGTTTAGGTTTCACAAGCCTGCGCTGGCTGTGGTATGGAAGATAAACAACAGTAGGGCTTTTAGCAAGGAGCACGAGCCCTTAGAGAGCAGAGAGGCAGCTGAACTGAGAGGAAGCTGACGTCATGGATGGGCTGCCCCATTGATGAATTCATAGCTGAATGAGCTATTCGGAAGTGGAGCCTAGTAAGAGAAAGTGGAGTCCCGGGGACACTTTCTTTCCTTCTCTCCGTTTCATAGTAGCTGCGGGGTGAGGCGCTCAGATGCTGCTTGTCCTCCTGTTACCACGATGTCTTACCTCAGGCCCGTGGCAAAGGGCCTGGCCATGCACAGAAACTTCTGAAAGCAAACTACCCTCTTGGTCAAAATAAACTCTTCTTCCTTCTAAGTTGATTTTTCTCAGGTATTTGGTTGCATCAGTAGGAGTTGACAGGCATCCCATTCACAAGACTCCATTTAGAGCCAGAACAAGGGCAGCCAGCCAGGTGGGCAAGGGGAAAACATGTTCCTGCATGGAAGGGTTAAACTGAGCTTTCCTGTCTTCTCTTTTAATTGCCCTTCCTAGACCCTCCTCTGCCTTCTAAACAGAAGTGCTTTCTCTCATCTGCAGGTAGGGCCTTAATAGAGGGCAGGGATCTTCAGAAAGCAAGACTTTTTAAAGAAATATTTAATTCTATGTAACTAAACTTGACACAAACTTAAATATATTTATCACACATGAAATATATCACACATAAATATATTTATCACACATGAACTTAAATATATTTCTCACACACAGTGAGAAATAGGTCCCATTATCTATAATTTATTGCTTGACTGTATTTTACAATTTTTATTTAGACTTCTCTCATACAATACATCCTGACCACAGCCTCCCCTTCCTGCACTCCTTCCAACCCTCCACCTTCTCCCTCTCCCAGATCCATGGCTCCTCAGTATCCCTTCAGAAAAGAGCAGTTCTCCCCATGATCTCAACCAAACATAGTATAACAAGATGTAATAAGAGTAGACACAAACCATCATATTAAGGCTGGATGAGGCAACCCAGGAGGAGGAAAAGGGTCCCAAGAGCAGGCAAAAGATCCAGAGACACCCCCACTCTCACTTTTAGGAGGCCCACAAACGACAGCAACAACAAGCTAAACAACCACAGTAGATATACAGAGAACCTAGCATAAACCCAAGCAGGCTCCAGCTGCTGCTTCAGCCTCTGTAAGCCCCTATGAGCCTTGCTTAGCTGATTCAGTGGGCGATGTTCTGGTGTTATCTGGTGTTACTCTCTGGCTCCTGTAGTTCTTCTTCTCCCTCTTCTGTGGGATTCCATGAGTTCTGTCTAATGTTTGGGTGTGGGTCTCTGTATCTGCTCTCATCAGCTGCTGGACAAAGACTCTGATGACAATTAGGCTAGACACCGATCTATGAGTATAGCAGAATATTGTTAGGCATTTTGTTGGTGTGTGTGTGTGTGTGTGTATGTGAGTCATGTTTGGTTCTACTCTAGGTCTCTGCTTTCGATTCCTGGCCATCCAGGCAATGTCTGACAAGGGCTCTCTCTGGTAGTTTCGGCCTCAAGTTAGACTAGTCATGGGTTGGCCACTCCCACAATTCTGTGCCACCATTGCCTCAGCACATCTTGTGGTCAAAAAAGGTGTGGGTCAAGGGCTTTGTGGCTCAGTTGGTGTCCCAGTCTCACCACTGGGAGCCTAGAAAGCAAGACTTTTACCACTCCGTATCATCCATGTCCCAGCTCACAATGACAATGACAACCCAGCTTGAAGGGGTGAACAGATTCACAGTGGACCTCCAGGAGTCTGGAAAAAGCTGTATTCTACTTTGTGTGAGCTCATACAACATGATTATAAGTTCATGTTCCAGAGGTTGAGTAGAAATTAGCTCGCAGCTGTGTCCTTGTAACTCACAGCAATCTGAGATTTGGCGAACATGCTGGGGAGCTTGTGTCTACTGATTAAATCTCTGTAGAATCTGGAAGTTTCGTAAGGTCACTGACTCATTCCTCCAGTCTCTGCGCAGAATTGTATCTCAGCTACACCTGGAGGTTAGGGGGACTCTGTAACACCCTCAGGAAGTGGCTGGGGAGGATGTGCCACCACAGATTTTCACTTTTAGCCACTAGCAGGTGTGTGCCAAGCAGTTTCTCTAATAGCCTCCGGCAAAGAGAAACTCACGGCTTCAAGAACATCCCACCCTCACTGAGGGATAGATAGACAACTGTGCCCACAGTGAACGCCTAGGAAGATGGAAGGGTGATTGTGAAGCAGAGGTGGGGGTGGGGCCCTTGAATTCCCTCTGAGGAAATGAGCAGGTGGATAGGCCAGTAAGAATGGACAGAGTACATGCAGCGCTGAGATGACCCTGAGACAGGAGCTGCCTCTTGACAGCACTTGCAGCCGCACTGTCGCAATGCAGGGCCGCCTCAGGCGAGCTCGTCTATGCACGGCTTCTATCAGCAAGGAAGGCTGCTATCAAAAAACAACAGACAAAAACAACAACAACGAAGAACAAAAACAACCTGCCCCCTTAGCTAAAGTGTGTTTAACGGCCGCTCTTAGCTAAAGTGTGTTTAACGGCTGCTCGTTTGCATTCCAGCACAGTCTCCTAGATACTGTTGGTAATGAGGTTTTGCTCAGGTAGTCTGTCTAATCAACCTATAAAGAGAGAGTGTTTGTTCTGGCTTATAGTTTTACTATTTCCAATTTAAAAATCCACCAAACTCGGTGCTCTGGGCATCTTGTTAGATGGCCGCGGTGAGAATTGCATGGCAGAACAAACTGCTTATGTCATGGCCAGGAAGTCAAAGGTAGAGAGGAAGAGGTCAGGATCCCAGTGTTTTCCTCAGTGTCCTAACCCATGACCTCCTGGGCCTCTCCTAAGGAGTCTACCACCTCTCTACTGCCTCTCAATAGTGAAAGTGCCACCCTGACACCGAGGTTTTTTAGGGGAGTTGCAGATTCGTCTTGGTTTTTTTGTTTTGTTTTTTGAGACAGGAGCTTATGTAAGCCAGGCTGCCCTCAAAGCCCCTGTGTAGCTGAAGATGGTTCGAACTTCAGCCACCTGCCTCTGCCTGAGGATAGCTGAGACAGTAAGTATGTGCCACTCTGCGGGAGTTGCTTCCCCCCCCCCAAGACAGCTTAGATCCACCCGCCTCTGCCCCCTGAGTGCTGCATTGAAAGGTGTGTGCCACTGTGCCCGGTGTAAGTGGTTCTGGGATGGGACTTAGCCTAGGGTTTTGTGCATGATAGATATCTTAGTTACTGTTCTATTACTGTGAAGAGATACCATAGCCCAGACAACTTATAGAAGAAAGCTCTTAAATGGTGACTTGCTTACAGTTTCGGAGATTTAGTCCATTATTGTCATGGTGGAGAGCATGGTGGCAAGAATTGAGAGATCACATTTGATTCACAAGATGGAGAGGGGAGTAAGAGACAGAGAGACATAGAGAGACAGAAACAGAGAGAAACTGGACCTAGTATGGGACTCTGAAACCTTAGAGTTCACCACCCCCACCCCCCACTGCCAGTGACAACTCACCCAATAAGGCCATACCTTCTAACTCTTACTAAATAGTTTACAAACTGGGACCCAAACATTCAAATATATGTGAGTCTATAGGCACCATTCTCACTCAAGCCATCAGGTAAGCACTTTACCAGCTGAGTTCTATCTCCAGACCCCTGGAACAAGTCTTTAACACATGGGCTTTGAGGGATATTCAACTTTCAGATTACAGCATCGGTTAACCAAGTGATTTTTCACAGGCTCAATATCCTTACCCCATCAAAAAACAGATTATATGAGTAGTGAGAGGTGGTGTCAAAATCCTTGTTATAGGACTGAAATGAAAAGACAGAGGCTGGGATCAGGCCACACAACCAGGAGGCAGTGAATCTGAACTACAGAGTCCCCTCTCAGCCTCTATTCTTCTCACTCACTGTGAGGGAAAGCTAGGCGCTGTGGGCAAGCAGTACAGACTCAATAGACATCCGGGCCAGGATATCCCCAGTATTAGATATCAGGGACCCAGTGTAGTAGAAATGAGTCCTGTACAGTCCTGTGTGCTGACCTTCAGCAGTGTGTCTCATGCTCCTCCATGTAAGTCATTGATATCATCTCATAAACATGGCTGAGATGACTCTTCTTTTCCATTCACCCACCCTATAATCACTCCACCTGCCATCCCCGGAGCCATTGCCAGCTCAGTCCTCTGTTTGACTCTTTACCACCTAAAAGGACTCAACACCAGCCTTATGCAAGGGGACGGCCTCATGCATCCATAGGCGCTACAGACATCTGCTCAAAATGGCCTCTCTCAAATGCTGTCCTGGGGTGCACTGCTCTAACCCTGATGCTAAAGCCCTGCTGCTTCCTTAGGATGCAGCTCGCTTGCTGTCCACAGCCTTGGTCTGTTGTCTTTTGTTTCTTCTTTCTGAAGGAAATATCTCTCAGGGCCAGAGGAGAAGAGAGCCTCCTGGACTCAGAGATCGTTCAGCTCCATTAACTTCATAGTCATTCCTCCATGCAACAGGCCATCGAGATTCCTGGAGCTTCTGGTGGTGGGGACATTCTAAGAAGCTGTGAGGAATCCATCTCAAACATGCTGCTGTTTCCCCTCAGATGCTGGAGGTGTTCCCTGTTGGGAAGAGCTCAAGTAGGGGTCTTGATAGCAGTATACTTCCTGCTTGGAAAATGGTGTCCAGTATTTTAAAAGTTGTGTATTGGGAAAGGCAACAGAGAGTTGCAGGGCCTAGTTGGGAGATCTTGACTTGGAGTTTCCCATTCTGAGGTAGAACCTTCCTAGGGAAAGAGCAAACCCAGGGTGTGGCAAGGATGTTTTCCCCACCCAGCACCTGCCCTCCAACACAGGCCAACAGGTGGGAGGAAAGAGAAAGGCACCCTGGGATGTTCTGTGGATTACACAGTTGGTGACCTAGATTTCATTTTGGGATGACAGAAAGAGAGAGAGAAAGAACTGCTGAGGAGATGCAAGCACCAGGCACATTTTGTCTGTTTTAATTGGGTTTGTCTTCTCAGCACTGGCTGGTGACAGGCCTGGCAGAGGCTCCTTTTAATCAGAGAGATTCACTTTCCCTACAGAGAGGAGCAGAAGTGCTGGGCCCAAGGGAGGAGGACAGGATTCTAACTGAAACGTGATAATTCAGAAGACAAATGTTCTTTTGAATGACATCAGCGGGTTTTCTGTGGGCTTTCTTTGTCTTAGCGAGGGACTTTTCCAAGAAGGAAGAAACTTCTGTTGGAGTTAGAGCAGGGTGATCTTCCAGCCTCTTTTCTTCTTTCAATGGAATGTGTGTGGGGACAGGGCACCTTTCCCAAGAATCCCAGCAAAATAATTCACTGTTCCTCAGCCCCAAGGACAGTGCAGGCGTGAACGAATGGGTGCATGTGGCTAGAGTGAGGGAAGAAGGGACAAGAGCCGGAGCCGAGCTCTTCACGTCCCGAATCAGCATAGAGAATCCTGGACCATGGCGAGGCCGGGGCTGCAGGCTTCGAACTCAGAGTCTTACTCTAAAAATACCTGACACCTTTTCTCGATAAAGCACAAAGAACTTAAACCCATTGAAGTTAAAAGCAAAGAATGACAACCCACAAATAGGTATCTGGTTTGAGCAAGAGTCAAAACTAGCTAAAAGTGCACTCAGTGAGCAACGGTGAGAAGACACTGGGGGCACAGCCTGCCTGGTGCTCTGTGGCCCCGAAAGCAAGAAAGGTTTACAAGACTCCACTGCGGGCCAGGGAGAGGGTTGCTTGTTCCCAACTGCTTATGATCTGAATGTGCTTCCTCCGCCCACATTCCCTAACTTCAGCAAAGATCTGCTATTCAAACCTAGTTGAGCCATTTCAAACTCCTCGTTAACACGGTAACTCCTCACCCCTCCTCGACATGCCCTCAGAGCTGAGGGCCATCTCTCCATGTAGGTTCATCATTTGCTCACACCCGTGTCTCCTTCACCAGCTCCACGATCTTCACAGCAACCCCACACCCTGTAGGAGGAGTGCAGAATGGATGCTCAGACAGTGCCGTTGCCCTTGAATTAAAAACTGATGGAGCCCTTGGTTTCTCCAAGTAGGTCCATCAGGCTGCTCGTCTCTGGCAGCTATTTCAAAAGTAAATGCTGGTTGTTGGAAACTCACTGAGTTATTCATTTTAGAGAGGGATGGATAACGTCACAGGAGTTCATCAGAGCAGTAACCCTATGCATCCCAAGGTGGTTTATTTTTATATTGCCCTTGTGTGAGGGTGGCAGCTATGTGTAAGGGCACAAGTACTTGTATGTAGTGTGCACATGGAAGCCTAAGCTTGATGTAGACGATTATCTCGTTGGGGTTCTACCTTATTCTTTGAGGAAGGTTGCTCAATCAAACCCAGAGCTCATTGACATGGCTGGGCTTGCTAGCCAGCTTGCTCTGGGATCCCCCTGTGATAACTCTCTAAGGCTGGAACTGCAGGCATATCTGGCACTTATGGGGAGCTCTGGGAATCAAAACACTGGTCCTCACATGCGCTGGACAAGCCCTTTAGCCACTGAGTTATCTCCCCATCCTGCTCATTTATTGACTTTGCTCTGAGTAAGTTTTGAGGAATTGTATTCAGCTGTGGGAAGAACGGCCCTTATCAGTTAGACCCTGCCAAATGTCCCCTGTCCCCTCGACTGGAAAGTAATTCCTATTTACGAGAGTACTCGCTCCTTTCCTTCTCTATTAAAATTGACAAGACACAGACCTTAAAGTCATCCTTCCAAGCTGGCCTATGGTTTGTGTCATATGCTCCTGAGGTTCCATGTCACTTCACAAAAATGAGCAGATAGGACATACTTCACACACACACACACACATACTCACACCCGGGGTGGGGGGAGGTCTTTTAAAGGTAAATTTCTTAAGTTAGGAGTACATGATTTCAAACAGACATGCCATTCTCCTTGTTGCTAACGAGAAAAAAAAATTCTTCATGGCTTTTCCTTTCACCAACAAGGAATCAAAAAATGGCTAAGACCATTTTTTCCTGTGGGTTCAAGTGTGCTGGCAATATCCAGACCGCAGGAGGGACCACAAGCCTTCAGGATATGGCCTCGTGAAGAAGAGGCTTTTTTTTTACATCTTTTGTTCTTGATGTTGCTGATTTTTGCTTGTTTGCTTTGTCTGTTACTGGGACACTGAGCCTCATGTAGGTGACAGGAGGACAGACAGAGAAGCCCATGTCTTCCTTCTGCACCACTATTTCAATGACACAAACTAAATGTCACTTCCCTCTCTTCTCCAGCTGCTGTGACACCTTCATTCCCCGTTTTCTCATAAACTCCCCTTCTTCAGAATTTTGAAGAGAAATAAGGACTTAAGTATTTCCTTTGTCAAGAGCAGTGTTCTTGGGTTTCAAAAACTGCCAGAAGGTCTTGGGCTTAACGTGAAGAAAGCAATGAAGACCTCGTGTCATTTGTCCCTTTCCTGGCTTCCAAGTTATAGATTCCACTCGAGAAGTTCAATGACTCCCTTTCTGAGTCTGGCCCTAAAGATGGAGCTCTCCACAAAGCTCTTCTCAGACTGTTGGTTGGGCTGCCTCTTGTGTCCCAGAGATGGTAAAAAGGACCTGGCATTGTCTTTGTCAGAAGAAAAAATAAAATGTTTGAACCATTTATGTTGGAGCATAAAGAGTGCCCGTGCAGGGGGATCAAACACAGCTCTCTGATCCCTGCTTCTCTCTGCCACTGCCTCCTGATTAGCCCAAACCTGCTCCCGAATTTTCTGCACTGTGTTCTCACTCATCCTTCACCTGGATGATTACCAGAAGCTTATTTCTCTCTGTGTCTCTGCTCTTGCTTCTTTCTATCCCCACACTGTTTCCAGCACAGCAGTCACATTAGTATTCTCCTACTGCAAATAAATCTGAAAGTGAGAGCCCTTGGCAGATGACTCAAGGCTCCCATCATTCTCTGAATCACGAGGCATTCCAAGCAGAACTTTAAGCCCCTGGCTCCTCCCCGCCTCCTTAGTTTTCCTTGCTTCCATTTCACCTTTTCAACAAATAGTTTTGTTACCAGACTTTTTTTTTTCCTTTGTACAAAGATACCAATCTATCCCCTGCATCTGGAATTTTCTCCCTTTCCAGTCTCCTGGATAACAAGATCCGGCTTTGAGATCTATCTTAGAGGGGTGGTACTTTAGGAGACTTTCCCAATCTCAGAACTGAGCAGGTCTTTCAGCTAAGCTCCCGTGGACCCTTACACAGCTCCTGCGCCATCTGTGGCTACATATCTGATTGGTGGCTTAGGACATGCCTGCCTTGTTCACTGATATACCCTCATGATACAGTACTATACCAGGCACCAGGAAGACCCTGGACACATCTTGGGGAAAGCCAAGAGTTGTGGTAAGGAAGGTCCTGGCTTCCTTCCCCAGTTCTGCTGCTTCTAAGCCCATGGTCTTGGCTAACTGGTCTTGATCTCAATTTTATCACCAAAAAATGTGAATGATGGAGCTGAGGATTCAGCTCGGTTGGTAGAGCACTTGCACATCTGAACCCCTGGGCTCCATCGCTGGCACTGTGCAAACTAGATGTGATAGCGAGGGACTGTGATCCCAGAACTCCACAAGTGAAGGCATGGGGATCAGAATAAGCTCAAGCTCATCCTCTGATACAAAGCAAGTTCAAGGACAGCATGGGCTGTGTAAGACCCGGCCTTAGTAAACAAAGCAAATGATAATCACTCTGTTCCCGAGATTGTTGGGCCCAAACAATAAATGTAGCTTGCAATTGTCTGGAAGGTATGGGGCATTGTGTGGCTGTTGTGTTTCCTGTTTGACTATTGAATTGCATGCCTCTTGGCCTTCATGGCTTCCCTTCTGAATATCCAGGGGAATGCTGGTGCCTATGACTTGGCTGGCTCTGTGGTGGTAGGACAGGGAGTTGATCCAACTGAAGGGTGTTGAATGAAAAAGGAGCCAGGGTCTTTCCTACTGAAGTAGCTCCTTTGCCTCACCGTGCCATGGGAGCCCTTTGCCCTTGCACATGGGCCCTGTCTTAGGTCAGTATAATTTCACACCTGCTTTGTCCCCAGGATCACGTATTCTAACCATGTTCCCCATTCTTCTTCTCTTCTCCTTAGGGCCTGTGAGAGAAGCACTACCTCTCCACGAACACACTGGAGCCATGGCAGGCCAGACAAACAGCCAGTCATTCATTTTCTGCATAGCTGCTTATTGGGTGTCAGGGTTCTAGTGTCATAGGTTAATAGGGTCTGATTGACAGTCTTACCTGTGGCCTGGGGTCTTCCAAGCTCACAGCAGCATAGGCAGAAAACATGCTTTCCTAGCTACAAAACTCAAGCGTCTTGTCCCTTGTTGACCAGCAATTAAGAATGAGTCCCTTTTCTTAATAACTTACAGTCAATTAATAAGAGGCTACAGAATGAACCGCAGATTCGACTGCAGCCGAGAAGGAAGGAGTTACTTGACAATGTGAACCTTGGGCGTGGAAATCACAGAGGCGAGGGGCTGAGGACCCAGCTCAGCTGTGCTTGTTGAGAAAGCACAAGGGTGTGGATTTGGATTCCCCACACCACCTGAAGGCCAGGCATGGCTGGATGTGTGCAAGAGG
Source organism: Meriones unguiculatus (assembly GCF_030254825.1). Classification (NCBI taxonomy): domain Eukaryota; kingdom Metazoa; phylum Chordata; class Mammalia; order Rodentia; family Muridae; genus Meriones; species Meriones unguiculatus. Next base: position 154,811,420 of record NC_083349.1, read on the forward strand.
ACCTAGGGTTCGCCGCTCAGCCATGTCAATCAAACCACCAACTTCCAGGTTCACTGAGAGACCCTGGCTTGAGCAATATGGCAGAAAACAATAATAATGATACTTAAAAATAATAATAGAAGCCAGGCGTGGTGGTGCATTCCTTGAATCCAGCACTCGGAGAGGCAGAGGTAGGTACATCTCCGTAAGTTCAAGGCCAGCCTGGTCTACAAAGCAAGTTTAGAAAATCCAGGGCTACACAGAAAAAACCCTGTCTCAGTAATAATAATAGTAGCAATAAAAATAATAACAATGAGGGAGCAATTGAAGGAGAGATTTGATGTTGACATCTGGCCTCTCCACACACATACACAGAAAGAGAGGGAGGGGGAGGGAGAGAATCACAGAGCCTTGGGCTGGAAAGATGATTCGATGGTCAGTGGTTAAGAGCACTGGATAAGAGCACTTCCTGCTCTTGCAGAGGACCCACGTTCAGTTCCCAGAACCCATATCTGGGGATCACAACCACCTGTAACTTCAGCTCAGGAAGATCCAACTCATCTGGCTTCAGCAGAAACTCACACTCATGTGCACACACACACACACACACACACACACACACAATTTTAAATAAAAATAAATTTTTAAAAAGAAACTCAGAGGCTGTTTGAAAATCCTGCCTAGCACACTTCCGTTTGCTGAGCTGTCTCTGTCCCTCACTTCATGCCGTTACACTGTCTCTCAGTCTCTCTTCTCATTCCTTGCACTCTTGCTTCTGTTTTCTCTGTAAGGAAGATCATCTTGCTTCACTTCACCTTAGCAAAACCAGAAGAATTTCTTTTAAGGAAACAAAGATGCTCTGTAGATTGAGCCTATGTAGTACTTCCTGGGTCCTTCTAACACCCAAGGAGCCACGTGCAGCCTCTCCTGTGCTAGAGAAGGAAGCTTGCAGAGTAAGAGGTGTCTCAGAAAAAAAATAGAGAATCCTGAGAGATTCTGGAGCATGTTAAACATTGTCATCAGTGGCCAGTGGTCATGCCCCAGTTCATCTGGGACATTGTTTACTAGCGAAGCCATTTGGCTGGTATGAAAGAAACCGAACAGGACATGTTTTATGGGGTCATGCCATGTACTGCAGGCACCAGGGACTTGACTTCAGCCAGAAGTGACTCTTGCCAGAAGGAGTTTAATGCTATGTGCCCATTAGCACAACACTAAGAAGAAAGCTGGCTTCCGCAGAAGAAAAGGCCAGGACCAGGCACAGAGAGCCCTGGTCAGAGACAGAGCCCCACTGGCATCTTGGGAAACCTTTCCAGGAACTGGCTGAGGGAGGGCTGAGGAAAGAAGGAGCACTGAGTGATCATAAGCCCTGATGGAGGAAGGAATGTTCCAGCACAGACTGTACAGCTCACATTCTGATAAGAGCAGAGCGAGACACACAGAAGATAATGAAAGCAGAGCCGGGAATTTAACCTCTGCTGTGTACTGAAACGCTCTGACCAGTTCTTACTGAAGAGGAGCTGGTGTGAGGCTGTGTCTCACACAGTTGCTTTATGCCAGGTATGAACTGGGTACCGCTCTCACCCAGGGTACATTACCAGCAAACTCCACTGTGAGCTCACAGAATTCAAAGATTGTCCCCCATCATGGGCATTCATAAGCCTGAATCAGATGCTGACGTTCCGAGGGCTCTGGGCACCCCTGTCATCTTTGTGTCACTGAGGCTTGTGTGTATAAGTAAGGGTACTCTGCTTCAAAAGAGAAAAAAAAAAAATTGGCTGATGTCAAAATCTTACCAGGTCATGGGCAGCTATGACCAAGAACTGCTCTTTTCCCTATCATGGTGCCAGAATGATGGCTCACTGGTTAGACACACACAGTGGCCCTGCAGAATATCAGTTTGATTCCCAGCACCCATACTGGGTGACCCATGACCACCCACACTTCCATCTCTCAGGGATCCATATCCTCTCAGGCCTTCCAAAGGGGGTTCATGTACACTCCACACACATACATACACATAATTAAAACTAAAGTAAACAGTTTACTTGGGCCTTCCCCCTCTTGCTGGAGTGTAGTCGCTGATGAACTGACCTAATCTTCCATTTGAGCAGGATGTCAGCTCATTGGCCATTCAGAAGAGCACATTTTAACCGAGTCAGAGGTTCTAGCCTTTCTAGGTTAGGAAGTGTTTCCTGCTCCAGCCTCTCCGAGGGTATCCCTGTGTTCTCTCCTAGTTGTCAGGTTTTGTCACACTTGTCTTTTCTTTTTCGCTTTACGTAAGAATTTTTTGATTTTCCACCCCCACTCAGAAACTCAGCTCTCTTAACCCTGGTGTGTGGACCAGGGTAGCTCAGTGACCAGGTTCTCTGTGCAGGGACTTGCTTTGAGAGTTCTGAAACAGCTCACAGGTAGGTGACGTCACACTATTCCGCTTCAGCAGCTCTGCAGTAAACCCTGATACCTGATACAACGCACCATCCTTCCTTACTATTCTCTCTCAGAGTTACAGTGACTATTTTTTGGACCTTCATTCTCCCTCGTGGATGTGTAAAGTCCTATACTAGGATTTGTATTTGGAGCTGCACAGGTTGATGCTCTGAGGACATTGATTCTTCTCCCAGGAGCACTGTTCATTAAGATCAATTTAGTAAAACTGCAATGAAGCTTTGATATTTTCTCAGTCAAAACATTTACAAATCTTTTGTATACTCAGGCATTTGATTATTTTCATTGAGAATTTTTCCCAGTTTGTGTAAATATTGACTTCTAAAACTAGCATTTATGGTTCATCTATAGAAAATATTAGTTCTGCAGGACTGTCTAGATTTTATAATAATAGACAACCATACCTAGAAGAAAGTATCAGCGTTTTTTTCTTCCTCGCTCTTTCCTGTCCTCTCATTCTCCCTCCTCACCCCTCTCTCTGCTTCAGGTCTATTTTTGTATTTTTCGAGATAGTCTCACGTAGCCTAGGCTGACCCCAAACTTTCCACGTCGAGAAGGCTGGCCTTGAACTCCTGATCTTTATGCCTCTGTTTTTTAAATACTGGGATTGTAGGCATGTGTCTCACACCAGCTCCTTGTTCCTAACTTAAATGGAAAAGTCACTTCGAAATCCAGTTAAACACATAAATACAGGAGTATTTAGATGCTTTTGTGAGGCCAAGGCTTTTTGGTTTTCCTTACTTCTGTCTTTGTTGTCTTTTTAAATCGAAAACAAGTGCCTTGTTCAGTGCCTACAGCCTTCATCTTATGGACTGTTCTTTTTAGCCTGCTATTTGATAAATAACTCTGATAGTTTTTTTCCCAAGCTAAACCTTCTGTGCTTTCTTGGGACAAATCAAGCTTGGTCTTATTTTTAAAATGTTTCCTCCATACTAATCTAGATTTGCAAATATTTTAGACTTATTACATAGATGTCTCTAGATAGGGTGGCATATCTTGTTCTTGGCTAGCTTAGGAATCAAATTATACTGTCTCGTAAAATGAATGGGATGGCTTTGTCTTTGCCTCTTATCTGGAACAAGAGTATAAGATGGGGTGATCTGTTCTTTGAGCATAGCAGTCTTTCCTGCTAGTCTCCTTTTGGGGAAAGATGCTTACGATGACCAATGCTTCTTGCTTTTTTCTTTTTTCTTTTTTTTAAACCACCCTGGCAGAGCTAATATACCAAATGCCAGGTCTTCCTCTAAGCTGTCCATTCGCCAACTAATGTTCACTTAGTCAACATGGCAGTCTTCTGGGCAGTCGCAGTTCTTACTGCTTTACTTATGAGGAAAGAAGGGGAGGAGGGATCAGGGCTCTTGTCAAGCTCACTGTGGCAGAGCCCAAATCGAGGCCAGGCGGCCTGCACTCTCGCTGCAGAGCTCCTGTGCTTACCTCACTCTACAGTGAGCTTTCTACTCCTTTTTCCTGACAAAGTTTTCTTACTTTCCACGTTCTTTTTTTTTTTTTTACTCTACACATTCTTAAAAATTATATACCGATGTTTAAAATTTCAGAAAGATTAATAAAAGTGGTCTAGCAGTTTCATATTTTGACTCTCGCTGAACATTACGGTTTTCATTTTTATTGTGCCTCCTGTGTCTCATTATTTACTCTTATCATTGTGTATGTGTGGGTGTGGGTGGGCGTGGCAGGGGCGCACATGAGGAAGCAGGAGATCACTCTGTGGGGTGGTTTGCTCCTTTCATCCTTCCGTGAGGTCTGGGGATCAGACTTAGGTAGGATGAAGGATCACACTTCAGGCAGTGTGGCAGGAGCCTCTCTCCGAAAGCCATCTTGCCTTCCCTGTGCCTGCTTTTAAAATTCACTAGTTTTGCTAAAACCTTGTTCTCCTGATCCATCTTTTCCCCATCTATGTGGTAAGGCATCTGAGGTTAGGGGGACAAATGAAGAAAGGCACCCATATAGGAACACACAGAGCTGAGTCAGCAGGGCTTGGTGTCTGCCTTCACCTGTTTGGAAGCTTCCACAATCAAAAATTAACACACACGCACACACAAATTAAAATTCTTGGGTCATGTTTCTGCTGGATTTAAATTTTTTTATTTTCTTTTCTTTTATTTTTTTATTTTATTTTTTTTATTTTTTTTATTTATTTTATTTTTTTTTATTTTTCGGTAGGATATGACTTTACCTTTATTGCTTAATGGTCTCTTTAAGTTTTCTCTTTTTTTAATTAATTTATTTATTATGTATATTCTATCCTGCCTGCATGTGTGCTTGCACGCCAGACGAAGGCACCAGATCTCATTATAGACGGTTGGAGCCACCATGTGGGTGCTAGGAATTGAACTCAGCTCCTTTGGAAGAACAACCAGTGCTCTTAACCTCTGAGCCATCTCTCCAGCTCCTTTGTATGTTTTCTTAATGATTCTTTTTTTTCTTTTCTCATTAAGTGCTTAGCTATGGGCTGTGCTTGATCAATCAATTGATTGTTCAGTGGTAGAGTGCTTGCCTGGCATGCTAGGGGCCCCAAGTTCAGTTTCTAGGAGTTTCAGGAGAAAAACAGTTTAGTTAAATAACTTTCAATTTTACTTGTTAATCCACACACTTAAGGCCACACATTCCCCTGTAAATATTAATTGCACTTTAATGTTACAAACCTTACAGCGTGTAACACATATTTTAATTTTTAAGAAACTTCCAGTGAGATGTTTTTCCAGCCCCACACTGCCTACTGCTATTTCCAAAGATGTCTTATAATATCAGCTATTTGCAATTAGTGAATATTAACTTTCTCCCCTCGTTAAATCATGTGGCAGAATTCCTTTAAAAATTATCTCTATAGGGCCAGTGAAATGGCTCAGCTAAGCCTGAGTTCAATCCACGGGACCTGCAAGGTGGAAGGAGAAGATCAACCTCCACATGTTGTCTTCTGACCTCCACATGCTCACACTCACACTCGCACACACACACACACACACACACACACACACACACACACACACACAATGGCCTCAACAAAAATTATTTACATTATTATATATAATTTGTTTTTAGGATTTTTTTTTTGGGGGGGGAGGTGCCACAAGGATTCACACTGACACAGGCTGGCCTTGAACTCTTGATTCCCCTGACTCAGCCTCCCAAGGCTGGAATTGCAGACACACACCATTATGCTAAGCATGATTATGTCTTTTTGATCACCTTTTAAGATGCTCATGTTAAAGTCTCCCTGTTTTGCTGTGTAGGAGGAAATACTAAGCTTGCCTTTGTAATGCTGTGTGTGTGTCTTACGCTTGCATTTCAGGTCACTCTAATGCATTCATGCTTGCTCATGAGTTTTACATCATTTTTGAATTTTTTTGTTTGATACTTTTAGAAATATGATATCTCTACTTTTGCTTTTATTTTATTTGATATTAATATTGTAAGACCTGGGGTCTCACAGCTCAGGAGTTCGATCGCGCCCTTCCCAGAAACTCCCCCAGACCAAGACTCGTTGCAAAAGCAAGAGGTTTATTAACCATTGTACAACGAGGTCACTCCTGCCGGTCAGCAAAGAGTGGCACCAGGAGACAAAGGCCTTTAGGTTTTTAAAAGAAAAATTGCGGGAAATTTGAAGTTGCAATTTTGGCAATTTAGGATTGGATGAGGAAATTATAAAGTAAGATAATTGGTTAGTCTTAGGTGTTCAAGCTTGGCCAGTCCTGCCAAGTGTGGATGCAGCTGCAATTTAAGGTGGGGGTGGTTAGCTCATCCTTGAAGATTAGGGGCTACAGACTTTTGGCTGGAGGTCAAAAGCAACTCAGAAGAAGTCTAGGTTCGTTGCTAAGAAACGCTATCTCAAGGACAAGGGTCTGGTCTTTCTTTTGCTGAGTGAAGGTCATTGCTTGCTTGCCCTTTTTTTATATCTGTCCTCACAGATAGGGTCACATTCCTTCACTCTCTGGAAAGTTACTAAGAAGCTTTAGCTTAACCTGGACCTAAAACTCAAAACTATAGGCTTTAGAAGACATATAGGTTACAAAGTTAGTCTAACCCTTTCAATATACCTGTCACATATTTATTTCAGCTATTAATTTAAAGTATAAATTTCCTCATTTTTAAATTTATCTTTCTGAGTATGAGTGTATGCTTGTGTGAGTTTGTATGTGCCACATAAATGCAGGAGCCAGAGGAGCCCAGAAGGAGGCATCAGATCCCTTGGAACTGGATTTACAGACAGTGTAAGACACAATGTGCTGTGCGTGCTGGGAACCAACGCTGAGCCATCTCTCTTTTTCTTAGAAACTTTGTTTTATATTTTAGATATATTACATACAGGCAACACAAAGTTCAGTTTTTTTTAAGAAAAAAATTTCATAGCTTTAATAATAATAGCTAGCTAACTTTTTATAATGATGTCCTTCAGTGTCTTTTTCCTACCTTACATGGCATTTTCTACTTATGTTCATCTATCTTCCTCCTTTACTCTTCTTCTGCCCTCTACCAAATGGTCTGTATCCTGCTAGTTAAAATACGATAAGCATTAGCCTAAACCTGTCTCTGTACTTTTGAGTTGCTGTACAATAAACCACAGCCAATATTTTTGTAACGTAGCAGGATTTCAGCCAGTTACAGACCTCTGACCTTCAGCCAATCACAAACAGCCGTTAGGGTTAGTAAGGCACAGAGCCGATTGGGTAGTTGCTCTGATTCTATTTTGCCCGCCAACGCTGACTGCTGAGGGGAGGTCTTGCAACCTGAGTGTGTAAGGTTGTTTTGTTCTCTTTTTCCTTCCCACTGAGTTCAACTACTTAGTCTTTATTTAAGAGATGATAGCAGGGGCTGGAGAGATGATTCAGCAGTTCCCAGCACCCATATGGCAGCTCACCCCATCTGGTGCCCTCTTCTGGCCTCAGCACGTGCCCAGCAAGCATGCGGTACACAGAAATACATGCCAGCAAAATACCCGTACACATTATAATAAACTTAAAATGATAACATACAATTAAAACTTTATCTTCTAATCATCTAATCAAGCACAGCATTACTATCTCTAGCCTCTTTCCTAACAGGAGCAAAATTTTCCTCCAAATGTGCTGTTACTGTTGCTGTGTTGATAGCTAACCTTTGGTTAGGAGCTGATACAATTTAGCTTTACAAAGCCCTGAGATCTTTCAGTGAGCTTATTCTCTCTCCCACAGCAACGCACTCTTTAGAAGACTTCTCAACAGCCAAGCCCCACACTGTTATTATACTTGAAGTTTTGAATCGCTCCTTCTTGAAAGACGAGATAGCTTCACACAGAACACTAGCTTCATCCATCTTTTTTCTCTGGATTTTAAAGCCGTTAGCCTTTTCACTACATAGCACGTGACCACTTCTCTGCAGGCCTCACGTGTCTGCTTCTGTTCTAAGGTCTGAGTACAGTACTCAGTAGGCTTGTGCTGCCTTGAGAACGACCCCCGCCGGCTCGAGGCTGTGTGTTCAACTCCAGATGGTGAAACTATTTAGGAAGGAGCAGCAGGCCTGTAGGACTGGTGTGTCACGGGGTGGGCTTTGAGCCACTCCCAGGAAGCTCTCTTTCTGCTTCCTGTTTATGGCTCAAGAGGTCAGCTCACACCTGTACCCACCATAGTCTTCACCTTGCTGTCATGAGCTCTAACCCCTGAAACCGTAAACCAATAATTATTTCTCTTAATAAGTTGTCCTGTCTCATCAGAGATAGAAAAAAAAATTAGGCAATGCTCTATGTTATTTTTACTATGACCATACATTCCAATGTTAGAAGACTTGTAGGCAATCTTTGAGCTTGTCCCACATTTGCCTCATTCTCTCAAATCTCAGTGTCTAGCTGACACTGTCTTTGGACTGCTTTCAAGTTTTAGATTAGTTTCCATAAACTCAGAGGGATTTGTGATCATTTGAATATACAAGCTTGAAATGCAGGTATTCTAAAAAAGCACCATAATATTTGAAAGCACACAGAAAATAAAAAACAAAGAGTTATGGTCTTTATGAAGGCTTCGTATAGGTTGGCTTTTAAAAACAAACAAAAACATAAATGACCAATAAGCATTTTCAATTTATTTTTAGTTACTGATTCAATAAAGACACATAAACACATGAAACTAATGCCAACCACCAACAGGAATACTTTTTGGTTAGGTGGAATGTGCAAATTTTACAATAGTGCCACCCTGAGAACAGAATACCAGAGACGTTTAGGGGAGAGATCGGGAATGTCTATTAACAGCTTTTTAGGTGTTAGAAACTTTTTGGGCTGGAGAGATAGCTCAGCAGTTGAGAGCACTGACTGCTCTTGCAGAGGACCCAGGTTCAGTCCCAACTTTGTAATTTTCTGCAACTCCAGTTCCAGAAAATCCAATGTCCTCTTCCGGCCTCCGTGGGCACTGCACACACATGATGCACAGATGGGCATGCAGGTAAAACAACTCACATAGAAAAATACTAATAACAAAGATTATTTTTTTAAGTGTTAGAATTTTTTGACTCAGAAATTTTTCTTTTAGAAACCTAACCTAAGGAAGCCATCCCAAAACACACGGGGAGAAACTGTATGCCATGTTTTCAGAGCAGGGAAGAGTTTAAAACACAATAAAAACAGAGAAAGATATTTGTTACATCTACACAATAAACTATTGGTCACTAAAACATGTCTACAGAAAACTTATAATCAAATAGAAAAATATTCATACTATGTAACCTTATGTGGAAAATAAGGTTCCCGAAACTACATGCACAGCACCTGTAAAGGACTAAAGTGCAACATGCAAGCTTTGGCCATGCTTACCTCTTGCTGGCACCAATACTGGTAACTTTTTTCTACTATTCTGTATTTTCCACATATTGTATAATGTCTATCTATAACTTTCATAATTTAAAGCTAAACATTACACAAAACAAACAAAATCAATACACAGTACACAGCAAAGATCTTCATTTTCACTTTATTTCATCCATCTCTTTACTGGAAACGAGTCTTCTCTTCACCCTTCCAGGAGCAGTTGGTGGCTTTTTCTTGGCCAGTGTGTACTAGGTCAAATCAGAATGCCAACCACGGGTTAATGTGAGCAGTGAAGCCCTGACATTTGATAACGAGCCTCAAGAGCAGTTGACATTTTGTGTTTGAGAGCCTGAAGTGTACTAAGAAGGCTTATGAGTAAATTTTCCCATGGAAAATTGCTATACCAAGGTTCAGTCCCATTTAAAAGGTTATACACAGTTTCTTTTAGATTTCATGTTTTGATTGGTAGACATTTTAAGACTAAAAGGACTTTTTATTACAAAACAGAAGATTGGCTTCAAGAGGAGAATTGTGTCGGCTTAGGTCTCCCAAGCAGCAGACACCAAGATAGAAACAGAAGCCTAAGACTCAATGGGGTGAGGTCACAGGAAGGGGACAGGTGGAGGAGACCCTGCTCAAGTACTAAGAGTCAGCACCCACCTGCCACCACCCTGCTCAAGTACTAAGAGTCAGCATCCACCTGCCCCCAGTAAAGGAGGAGTGCTAGAAAGAGCCAGAAATTCGAGCACATCCCGGAGAGAGACTTGGCCATGTTCAAGAGGAGTCAGGATCGTGTGATGGTGGGCTATCCCTCCAGGCAGAAACAGTCCAAATCTATTGCCTCTGCTATGCTCAGCCAAAGGCAACTGAAACATGGAAAGAGCCACGGTCACAAGATGCTGTTGTATCGGATCCTGAAGCAGGAACATTGAGATGCTGTCAGTCATGTTCGTTTTTATTGGAAAATGAGACTTGATTGCTGCTCCTCCATGGTACCCACAGAAACGTGCTTAAAGTACATTTTACTCCACCTCCTTCCCAGCCCCCATGAAAATGAACCTCCCCTCCCCCAACCCTGTCCACAAACAGCAAGTTGACTATGCCGTGCTGGGGTTTGAACTGTCCTCCACAGGCATATGCACTTCACCCCTCCTTCCGGCTGGTGGCGCTGTTATAAGGGGCTGTGGAACCGTTAGGGGGTGGGGCCTAGCTGAAGGAAGTGGGCTGCTGGAGAGGCAGGCTTTCCTGTCCTGCCTCTGCTTCTGATCGGTGGCTGTAGTGAAGCACAACAAACCCTCCCTCCCTTAAGTGGCTTATCATCAAGCATTTGGTCACAGCAATGTGAAAAGAAACTGATAAATAGCTTTTAAAAAATCCAAAAGACAGAAACAAAACAAAACAACCCCCCCCCCAAAAAAAAAACCAAAATGTGGCACTTTAAGCAGGATTATGCGATTCAGAGTCCAGCACAGTGCCTGGCATACAAATCTGCTGATTTAAATTGTGTCGTTCTGATTTAATCTACTAACGTGGTCTTCGTCCTTAAAGCCAACTGCACTAGGTTTAACATCTATCATTCTTACAATAACTCTACAAAATGGGCATAGGAATTTTACAAGATTCCCCGATGCTTGGATGGTTATGTAGTTTACCCAAGTTCTCATAGCTACCAAGTGGTAGTTCCAGGATTCAGACCCAGGACTGTACTGAAGCTGGGCTCGTGCTTTCTTTCTCTTTGTATCTGGTAGTTTTAACAAGAAGCTAATTATTGTAGGCTATAGGAGGCATTTACAAAGCAGGAGAGAGAATGGAACTTAGACAGTCTAGGCCAACAGTCCTTAAGCCAGGAGGCATATTTGTACATGGTGTTTTTAAACATTAAACCTGGTGTTAAAAACTTTTAGCTAGCAGGCTTCGTCCATGATCAGTGAAATCGCTGAGTATGGCGGGGAGGTGGGTCCGGGTCACATAGCTAAGTGGTAATTGAGGCCCTGGATGTCAATACTGGAGGGAAAACAGCAAAAATTTGTTTCTGTGGTTAAGTTCTGTCTCCCATAGTGCTGTCCACTCCTCATGGTGTGGACAGGGTAAAAGGGTCCCAGGAGAGAAGAGAAACCTCCATGTCGCCCAGCCTGTTGGAATCTGAATTCAAGTGAAGGTTTCTTAATACAAGGCTGCCCTCTGGCATTGCGCCTCTCTAGGGAAATTCTGGTCAAAGGCCAGTATATGTGCGCCCCCTGGTGGATTCAATCAGAAAGGCATCCTTGACAGGGGCTGGTCAGACAACGGCTGGTCAGGCAAGACCCCTGCATTGCTGAATCAAAGCGTTGGAGGCAGATTAATACAAGGCATCTGGTTAGACGGACCTCTATATCACCTTTGCTGGTTCATTCTGTCAACTGGACACAAACTAGAGTCACCTTGGAATCAGAAATCTCAGTTAAGACATTACCTTACCAGATAAGCCAGCACTTTCTTCTTGATTAATGATTGGTATGAAAGTGACAAAAAAAAAAAAATAAGTGACCAGCCCACCCTGGAAAAATCAACTGCAAGCAGGCAGAGCCAATGGCTTGCTCAAGCTTGCTTTTTTATTCTGCTCAGGACCACCTGCCATTGAGAGCAAGCCAAGCTGTGTTCTTCCGTGGTTTCTGTTGAGACCATGTTTCAAGGCATTGAAAGAGGACAGTGGGAGAGGGAGGGGGAGAGAACAAAAAAAGAATGTTTTCAGTGCAGCGTGACAAGACTGCTGCCAGTGTCCCTCATGTACTCGGCTCCTCCTCAGGCCTAAAGACCTGCCTCCCTCCCGCTGCAGCCTTCCCCATGACCTTTCCTCTGCAGGCAGAACTTGGAAGTGGTCTTTCCTTGTTTAAAATCTTTCTCTTGCCTCCATTCATATTCTTATTCTTGGGGCATTCCACTGTGGACTGGTGAACAGGGGAAGCTCCAGCAGAGGAGGAATGTTAGAGGAAAGGGAGGACTCAGCAGAGGTGGAGTACTGGAGAGAAGGGGGGAGTCGGCAAGGCCGAGGTGAGTGGTGACAAAGGGAGGCCAGGAGAATACCAAGGTCAAATGCTGTCACAGGACTTCTGGCTGTTAACAGTGTGCAAAGTGGGAGCCCACGACGATTTTGACTGAAGCGATTGTGGTGAAATTCTTAGAGGGATTGTGCACGAGGAGCAGAGAGTCAATGAAGAGCAGGAAAGGAGCGGCGTAGCTGCAGAGGAAGATAGGTGGGTTCCTTCTAAGGACATGTGGGAGAACCACCTGTTCATAAGGTCAATTGGTTAGGTAGGAAAAACTGGTGATCTGGAAAGAGAATGGAGGATCGGGGATGGCAGGGTGGCTCCGGTGCAGAGTATAGAGCCTTCCATTAGGGCGCAGAGTGCCGTCTTGCTGACAGGGTGGCGGGGTCTACAAGCACAGGCACTCTTGTGTGGGGTGGACACCATGGGCCTGCCCAGGGTGAGTGGGAAGCAAGGCTGGGCTCCAGCAGCATGGGCGTCACTGCTGGATGAGACGGGAGCCTGCCACAGGACCAAGCACTGTACTGTTTCAGATGTGGACGGTCACTGGTGGAGAGGTCCAGTGGGCATGTCCATGATACAGTTCCTTAAATCCACGGTTCGTGTCACTCAACTTCAAATTCAAGAAACAATAACCTCACATGTGATGCTCATACTTTATTTTGCAATAATTACTTAACCCACTCTACCAAACACAATATTTAGAAAAACTCTGGTAACTCAAGAAGGAAGTCAAGTCCTGCTTATCCACCATCGAGATACCAAACAAACATTGCTTTAGAATCCAGTTAAATGATGATATATCCCCAACACCAGTGAGGATTCACCTCACGCATTCACTTTAAAAAATACGATGCACAAGGATGAAGCAAACTGGCATACATGTATTTTTAAAGCCTATTACTTTGCAGTATTTTGTTGATCTTGTTTTGTTTTTGTTTTAGACAAGGTGGCGGGGGGTGGGAGGACCCAGAGATTTGTTCCTGTTTCAGATAACTTTTTTTCTTTCAACATCCCCTCCCTAATACTTAAAATTAGGCTCAACCCCTTTTAGGCAGCAAGAGCCTTAAGCTTTAGTCAGATTTGTACAAAACATTGCAACTGCTTTTTGGAGTCTCCATGGAGCCACACTGTCAGCTCAGTTGTCAAAGGTAGAAGAGATTGTTAGCTAATTCTAAACTCGGTTCCTTGTGAATGCTTTGTGCCACCAGGAAAGTCAGCTTGTGTGCATACTGGCATGGCGCAGGGACACTGACTACACCCTGGAGAGAGAGAGAGAAAAGAGTGATAATACTGCAGAAATAGTTGCCCCTTAAAGGGCAGGCTTACCCAGTGGGAACCTAAGCTCACTGGCTGGATGGGCTGGGGGTGGCGTCTCCTCACTGTGGGCAAGCTGGGAGACACGGCATACAGGCCTACTGCAAGCTTCCTGTGGTCTCACGTTCTAGTGGGGCTAAGAGCTAATCTGGGCCTTGGGCTCTTGCCTAACGTACAGGCAGCACACACCTCTTAACCTCACCAAACATGTCTGTTCTGGTTTCACGTCTCTCCTATGTAACATGGAATTGACAAGACAGTGCTACCCTCAGTCTTACCTGAGGTAATGAGCATCATGAAGACCTGTGGAGACTGAATCTGGGCCTGTGGAAAGGCTTCCTGCTGTTAACACTTCTGAGACAGCGTGGGTCCCTCCTACCATGGACTTAAGGAACCAGGTACCCACTCCTCTCTGTGAAGTCAGGGGTCTGGACTAGACGTAGGGAAAGGACATGGGAAGTCCCAGGTGGCGACCTTCAGCGTTATGCTTACTTCAATGAGCAGCCATTACTTACTTGCCAGTTGTAGTAGAGATGGCACAGTTTGAAGGTCAGTCTCTGCATGTGGTCAGGCTTCAGGGCATTGTCGTCATAGATGACGTTGTAGTAGGTGGGACTAACAGTTCCCCGGTTAGCAATATGGTTGACCAAGTAGAAGTCATACCTGCAGAGTAACAGGGAGGAGTGGAGCGGAGTCACAAAGAAAAGCCAAAATGAAACAATGTACAATTCATGTGTGTGAAAATCAGTCTTCCAGGGCTTGGGAGGTTGGTCAGGGTGAAGTGGCACAGCCATATCTAATGGGAACAAGTCATAAAGTCAGCACAGCTGCTTGACAGAGATCCAGCAGAGCTGAGCCGAGTGATGCAACCACTGTGGCACAGTCTCCCACTCTTTTGGCCTTGTTCTCTATATGTTGAAAGTTTGGGGGGGCTTTTATTATTTGTACAACTTGGGGGATATTGGATTGACGGAAAATTTCTTATGAATCATTTGCATTTTCTCTCCGGGGTGTATTGCTTCTAAGCTTCCCCAGGAATGTCCTTACCATAATATTCCTCCCACTTTTAGGGAGATTCCTTTATCTGGCCCTACTTGAAGGTCTTTCTTATGTTCTGGAGGTTGTGACTCAAGTAAATATGCCAGAGACCTCAAAGATACTCTTGGCATATCTGCCCCTGCACTTACTCAGCAACAGGATAATCAGAACAAATCAAACTTTAAAAGCTAAACAATATTCAATGGGCTAGAAAAGTTGGCCGCAGATCAAATTAAAAGCCTCTTCCTAATACTGATGGACAAAGAATGGTATGGATAAATGATAAAAAAAAAAAAATTGAGACTTCTCTTTCTTAGAAAATGTTAACTCATACAGGGCCACTATGGTAGCCTATGACCCTGAAAATTGCACCATTAGACATATAAATTCTACAAATGACAATTAGCACTCTTGACTATAAAAGTTGATAATGCACCACTGTTTGGGACATGACCATCTGCCCAGGCTGCTTGGAGATTTTCCTTCTGTCTAGTGCCCTTGAAACTGCCAACTGCCAGCCTGAGAATGGGCTGTCCCACTTTGGCAAAATATGCCCTTTGAAACTACAATACTGTTCAAAGTTGGGTTGGGGGTTGATGAGGGAAAATGATCATAAAAGATAATTCTGTTCTGTCATGGTTTGCCAATATGATTAAACTTATGACCAAGCAGAAGTTAAAATGTGTGTCCGGGGACAAAAATTATATGATCTATGTTTTGGAACAACACGCCTCTATCCCTGCCAACTAAGTTCTGTATAAATAAAGAAGCATCCAGATTGCCAGTCAGTCAGGATGTAAAACTCCTCTCCATCCTCATGCCTGACTAATTTCTCCCTCCATATTTCCTCTAGGGGACCTGGTGGAAACAGCCTGGGCTGGCCCCTAGCTGTGAAGCACCTGCTGTACGAATGAAGACCTGAGCCGAATCCCCCAGCATTCATGTAAATGCAAACCAACCAACCCGGGTGTGGCCGAGTGCCTGTAAACAACTGCAGCTCTGCAGAAGCAGGGACCCATCCAGCCGATCCCTGACCTCCAAACTGAGAGACCCCAGCTCAAAACAGAAGGTGGAAGGAATCAGGGATACATCTGATATCAAACTCTGGTTTCTGCGTGAGCGCGCGCGCATGCGCGCGCACACACACACACACACACAATCAGTTTTCCAGTGACACTTGCCACTCAGGGCGTGTTGCTTCTGAGTCCACGACAGTGCCGAGTGGGGGGTTCTGTACAGTGCGGCCTGTCTCCATGAAAAGGCGCAGCAGACATCTCTTCCTGACCACGACCACTGACAGTCTGCTGCTCCTGCAACAGAAAAGGCATGAGATGAGCACACAGAGGCTGAGCCAAACAGCTTGTCTGTTTTGTTTTTGTTTTTGGTAGTTGTGGAAGTTGGTTGGTTTGTTGCTGTTTGGTCAGGTTAAAGAAAGAAATAGAAATTCATTCTAAAAATACCACAAAACAATGAAAAAAAAATCATCCGTGAATCCTCTTCCTCTGGACAGGCATACAATTATTTTAATTAAGGTCTATTTGGATTTGCAACAAAAGTTTATAACATTTAAGAGGACAAAGAATGGTGCAAAACTTCAACTGTTTTTTCTTTCAGAACTGGGGATGAAGCCAAGGGTCTCCAAAGCCCCGTGTTCTGCCACTGAGGTTTTCAAACAAGGTCTCACTAAGCTGCTCGGACTGGAAATGCAGTCCTGTCTCTCCCAGGTTTTCTGAGGAATCTTAAGGAAAGAGCTTCCAGAATTACCTCTATAGGAGACTTCCCCTATGTTAGCAACTGTCACCCATTTCCACTTTCACTAAGGGGCCAAGGAGAACTGTGGTTCCTCCTACTCCTCAGACAAACATGCACAGCCCACGTTTGGGTTGGTGTGTGAAAGGATGGATAAGCAGACAGATGGACAGGGAGGGAAGGAAAAATAGACCAAATGCTGACTGGCCGGGTGCTAAGTGTATTTCACAACACCAAGGCCAACTCCCAGCTGGAAGGTGCGTGGGGAGCAAGAGTCAGCATGGAGCTTCACTTCAAGCAGTTCTGGGATGTGAAGACTTCTAAGCTGCGGGCTGTGTTCACAGTACTCAGTACAAGAATGCCCTCCTGTAGTGTACAGTAAATTATTCTCCCTAAAAACGAGTACGAATAAGCAGTTACAAATGTCTCCTATACTGAAACTTAAGATGTTAGCTCCTTAGCACTGTTGCTGCTAGATTCACCCACACCCACCGATGACATCATTTTCATTTTTAATCGTTCAGCTGAGATACAGCCAACGGATGTCTGCTGAGGAGATTTCCCTCTGCCACCTTGGTTACAGCTGGGAGTCGCACTGCCAGCTACCTGGCTTTTCCACCTTTTTACTACAGAAAGCCCGAGGCCAAGACCATTCCTTCATGGCTGGTGACTGGGGCTTTGGTTGATTGCAATGGGAGTGTGTCCAGGCACAGATCTGCACTGCCTGGGGAAAAGATGACCCCTAAGAAAGTCAAGACACCGATTTGAGAGTATGGTCCTTGCTCACTTTCCCATTCCAGGCTCTTCTTGCAGCTGGTCCTCCACAGAATCACTGAAGAAAACTACCCATGGCAACGTGGGATCTAGAACTAAAAAATGACTTTGGAACTCACTGTGTAGCAATGAGGCTCCTCCACCCTATTCATAACCTTGCCTGTGCACGGGTGATTGTGACCGGAGGCTCCGTGTGGTGACGTGGGACTCTGATTGTAAACCTCCCACCCCAGCACAGTATTGATAAGTATACAGTGTCTTTGATATTCTGACCCCTGCTAGCTCTCTGAAAGACTCCCAGCTATACAGAAAGACGCTTGCCTCCCTCTAGGTGCCTTACCGCACCAGGGTTATTTATACTGTTACATCTGAACTATCCCCCAGTCTCAGGAAAATCCATCCAAGCTGGGCATGACACAAAAACACAGCAAAGCTTCATGGCCTGAAAAAGAAAAGCCATGTCCACAAACCACGCATGCGGGACTGCAGATGTGCATGCTGTCCCAGAAGCATCAGAAGGGACCAGAATGCCCGGAATACCTGGCATCTGAGCCGCACTCGGTCACACTGCTCAGCAGCTGTGGGACTTCATATTCCAAAACTGCCTTTAGCTGGCCGTCCCCCACGCCATCGCGGTATGCGACTATCCGAGCCGGCAAATCATGGTTGTGCTTGTACCATTTGTTGAGAGCGCCTGGAGAATGTGACGGTAATGAGAAAAGAGTCATTGGTCCATGGCCACCAAAAAGAACAGTCCCACGGGTTCTCACGGGTGAGTAACTTTGCTTTTTCAGACCACAGTACAATGCCACTTAGTTTGGGTTATATCTGCAATGATAATAATAATAACAATAAATGACAAACTGGGACTGTTCCTTCATCTCTGCCATTTGAGCAACCACAAGGGTTTCTGTGGCATAATGTGCTCTTAAATGAAACACATTTCTTTAGCCAAATCCGAATATTTAAGTGACAAATCAAAATTTAATTCATGCAACAGACAAATGCCTACAGCTAAATTAACACTAATTCAACTTCAAGTCTTTGAATCTGCTCTAGACAGACTGGATGTGTTTACCATGTCCTTCCTTAATGAGAATAAATATAAAAACACAAGGAAGTGTTCCAGATTCCTCTCAAAACAGTTCCTCGCACTGACTCTCAATCTGAGTCTAAGCCTCACAGATGGCATGGAGCCTGGAAACATTTCCACCCACTCTCACTATAAACTGCCTCAGAGGAGGCTCCAGACGGCAGTTCCACCATGAGGGAGACTTTTAGTGAGAACGGCTAAAACATTGGCTAGGTTTTTAAATGAGAAGAGAGCAGTAAAGATGCTGCAATTCCTTTTTGTGGTCATATTATATAATTTCTTTCAGGAGCGTTTACTGCCTAGGAAATTTGGTTTCCTAGAGGAGAATCATACTTCTAAGAGCACGCTAACAGGGATCATCAAGCTCACTTAAAAAAACATCCCGACTCCTCATGTTTGCAGACTGGAAACTACACATGGGAACAAGGAAGGTATGCACACGGCTCATATGATAAAGCTAAAGTGGGCTGGGGCTGTGAACAGAGCTCCCCTCATTTCCCATCTCCTGTGCCTTTCTCTACCGCACTGCACTCTATCTCCCAGCATCCCCGCCCTCCGGGTGAGAGGCCGGACTTCCGTGTGCAAATTTAAAGCTGCCCTGTCCTTGTCCTCATTTCTCCCGGCGCAGGCTTCTACTACCCTCAACCTGCTTGCTGAGGCCACCTGGGTAGCCACACACGGTCTTCCCTATTGGCTTTGTGCTCAGGACACACAGTGACAGAAGCAGTATGCAGTCTGCTAGCCCGTTGGTCAACCCACAGGCATGGGGATCTCCGACCGGGGGAGGGCTGATAGGTTTGGGTGTTTGCTCCCCTCAGTCTGCGGGTGTGGGGTGTGAAGAAGCAGTCCCCAGAACCCACTCCATTAGTACCAGTCATGCAGACTTTTAGGCAATCTGCAATGTCAGCTGCCGTTCTCTGAAGGACACAGCGGGAAAACCACCTGAAATAAACAAAATGCCAAAATGAAGCATAACTTCCAGATACCTGCTATACGCATATGCCGTTAAGTTAGCAACAGGTGCCAGCAGCCAAAACCAGGGCTCCTGACTTTGTCTATGCTGGCTATCACAATCATGCTAAGGGGTCCTCTTCCTAGCTTGAAATCACCCTTCAGTGTCGCCATCTAGATTCAAACTTTGACCACAAAGTCCAGCAGCCATGTGGCCTTGACATAGACCCGAACTTAAACTTCTATATCTATACCAGGAAGGTAGTTAGTATCTCCTAAAGTAGTAAGAATTAACTGCATAACACACACGGAATATTTGTTGAATGGACCTGGTGCACAATGAGTGCTAATTCTCTCGATTGCAAAAGAATGTGTTAGTTTAGCAGGTCTTCTGCTTGCAAAATACTTCAACCCAATTCCAGCGGCGACTCTTCCAGAGTTACTGTCTCTACAAGATTAAGCCATCAAGACTTGAAAAGTAATCCTGATAGTTGTTAATTAAAGGCAATATGTGTTAGGACATGGGCATGAAGGGTCCCCACAAAAGGCCTGTACATTGGGGACCTCCTCTTCAGCTTGTGGGGCTATGGAGAAGTGACAATATCAAATTAATCCAGAGAACTGAGCTGTACCCGCTGAAGGAAGGAGGCTTTGCGGGAGGCAGGTCACTGGGGGCATGCCTTTGAAGGATGTATCTTTCTCCCCAGACCCATTCCCCCTGCCTCTTTCAGTTTCTACCTCCTGGCTGCTCCTGGGTGGGTGGCTGTGCTGAGCACAGACTCTAGTATTTGGCCTTATCTCAGGCCCAGAGGAATGGGGCCTAACACCTCCACAACTGTGAGCCAAATCAGCCTTTGCTCCCTTAAGAGTTGTTCTCACAGCAACAGGAAGTGACTAACACATTTTGCCACCATTATCTCAATTCCCTGACTATCTGCAATTACAAATGCTTCTAACAAACCAGGAGTCTTCAGTGACATCAAGATAACAGAGCAGGCACTAAGATAAACTTGATAAATGAGCTAATATTTGTAACAGGAAACATACACAAGCAGGAATGGTTCTTCCTGTATCTTGAAAGCCCAGATACATACCTAACACTGATTCAATGGACTAAATCAAACAGCTGAGACCAAGGAATAAACATTTTGCAATTGGCTGCTATGGCCTCAAAATACATTATTTAATTGCAAATCTTGAAGCAATTGTAAGACAAAAATATGACAAGCATCAGGAGCCTATTCAAGGCATTTCTAGCTTTGTGTCCTTTTGTCAGCCTTTCACATACCCTGCAAGAGTTGACAAGAAAAATAACTGTGCCTACTGAGGCATTCATTGCAGGTTGCAGTGTTTGGAGTGACCTGATGTAACCCCCACGAAAGCCTTATGACATGGTCACTGTCACTCTCTCCATTTTACGGGTAACCATGGAACACACAGCAAAATTAAACAATTGTGCCTCAGCTGCAAAAGCAGACCAAGTACAACTGCAAGCCATCTGCTTTCAAAGCTAATATGCTTTGCATAATATATGCAAGTGCCTAATTCACAGCTTGATTCTCACAGACATTTGGAACAAAACAAACTGCACAAGAAACCCATGCATTCATGATCCAGGGATTCGGCTGGAGTGCAAGCAATAACTCACTCAAGTGAATGTGTGAAAATGGTTTTAAACTAAAATGGTTTTAGTCCAACAGTACCAGTCACATCATAATATGTAATTCATGACCTTAACTGTTGATGTTTAAAATATGAGTAAATAATATAGACAGGTATGTATGTATGTGAAGAATGTATGTCAGTACAGTCTTTAGAATACAATTTAAAATCTGGTGGGGGAAAGGTGCTCAGAAGGAAAAGACGCCCAACACCAAGGCTGATGACCTGAGTTCAATCTGCAAGTACAAAGAGAGAACCAACTGTTGTCCCCAACTGCAAGCTGTCTTCACACGCACACACGCAAGCTCACGCACACCATGGCATATATGTGTTCATACAAATACACAAATAAATAAAATATTTTAAAAACGTAACAGAACAATAATCTGGTGGACTGATCAAAGTACTTTCTTACAGGTTTGAAAATATAATGAAACTCATTGTCTATATGATAAATACATACAACTTTAAACTTTAAAGCATATTCTAACAGTAAGTTTTAACATTTATTTACATGTATTTTTTGAGAACTTTATGCTATATCGTTAGATGAAGACCTACAGATAATAGATGGCTACTGAGAAGGGGGGAGAATCAGTGTTCTCAGGGTATAAGGCCCTGAGAGGTTTCCCAGTCCAAAGCTGCAATCCCTAACCATACCTTCATATAAACAATCCTAAAGGCTATGGTTAGAGGGGCTAAGAGGGGTTTAATGTACCTGGTGATCCTGGAGTTAATGCTGGCTACAAAGCCGACGACCACCACATCCTTGCTGAGGGCATCTCTACAGATATCAATACCCACCACCATCAGGGACTTCAACTGTTAAAGCAAGTTAATCATGATTAAATGTTGGTATAATGTTCTTTTGAAATGTATACACCTTACCCTTGTTCATTCAAATGCTGATTTCTCCCCCCATCCCCACTCTCTGGTTTCAATACAGATATTGCATTGTGATACTTATTCTAAGCATCCCGTCTCAACTTTGTGTAAACAGGCCAAAATAAAGCAATTAGCCACAATGTTGAGCAATGGGAGGAGCCAGAGGACAGAAAAGAGGGGAGGAGCCAGAGGGCAGGAAATGAGTGGGAAGAGAAAGGGCGAGGCAGAGAGGAGAGAGCAGAACTGGAGGAAAGATCTTGGGACATAGAGAGATGGACTGGACCTAATATATCACTAAAAGTAAGTATAATGTGGGAAATCTAAATATTAGGAAACTATGAGGGCTTGGAGGTTTAGGAGGGAGTAACATTGCCCAGCATTGTGTTCTAGGTTAACTAAATAAACCCAGTCTCTGTGTGGTGACTTGGTTATTCAGCTGTTTAGGATTAACAGCAGCATTACTAAAAGATAATTATTAGTGAATATTAATCGTCACCTACAACAATGGAATGACCATATTTCTCTCAAATGATGACATTTTAAAAAACTCTCTGGTTACATTTTCAAGTTAAGCTGTGTGACAAAGAAATGGAGTTCCAGATGGGACAGATGATTGAACCAGAAACTAAAGAATGAAAGATGAAGGAAGACTGTGATAGAAACTTTGCTGAAGAGCCTAACTGACCATCAGCCTCAGGGGTGGAGGTGGGCAAAGAGGTGGCCAATCCCTTTACCCTCTGCCTGGCCAGAAAGATCTGAGGATGAACCCTACTCCCATTTTTTCTGACTGAGCACTGAGGATCCTCACCCCACCTCTCTGGGGTGGTGGATACATGACCATATCACCATGGCTGAGCAGGTACAGGCAATACTGCCACTTCTCATTTTCTTTATTTCCTCACAGGGTAGCAGCTGATGAGCCCCACCTCAGGTAGGAGGTTTAGGTAGCAGGCTGTGTTCCCTCAAGGTGCGCAGCCACTCTGAGAAGGCACACGGCTGGGCCCAGGTTCAGATAAAAGGCTGTCTTCCCTCTGAAAAGGCGTACTCCGCTGGACACAGCTACAGGTGGAGGCCATGACACAGGGTTTAAAATGGCAGCCAGGAGAATCCAAATCAAGCCACCCCCAGCTCTGTGACACCAAGAGTCTCATCCATAAAGAAGCCTATCAGCAACGAAGCAGAGGATCCTTGAGAGGAGGGGCTGTGCCTCACCCACTTCTGGAATCTCTCTGCAATGGTTTGTGTAGTTCCACCACCCAGGGGTTCCAGAGGGTCACAGGATTACACGCTCTTCATATTAGCAGCTAAAAGCCATCTGGTGCTGACTGAAGGCACCAGTTAATTATAGAAAGAAGCTGAGCATCTGAAGATATGGGCATCTCATCTTTAGGGGGTCTTAGAACCAGCCCCCCTCACCCACCAGAGGCACCAAGGGGCAACTGAGACACTGGGATCACATGATACTATCTCTAACTGATCTGGAGACTGACTGGTCATGAAAAAGCAAAGTGTGACAGTCCTCACAGGAATCTCCACAGCCCACAGTTCTCCACCAAGTTTGCAGGTCATCTGCATGGCAATCTTGGTGGCCACACTCATCATCATTCCTTGCTTATTCAAGGTCCGGGTCAGCACACACTGGCTTGGGACCGGGCAGTCAGAACTCAAGTACTTTTTAATGGAGTTATAACAGTTCTTCTGATTAGAAGGCAGGATGCACATCACCTAAAAGCAAGATGACAGCACAGGATCAAATACAGCTGCTTACACTTGTGAACAGCTTTGGGCAATGTGAAAGTGTGGATGCTCCGAACATCCTGATCTTTGGGGATGTTCGAAGATTCTCTGAACAGGCCTGGTAGAAGAGTCCACATGAAATCATGGGTTCTCTAAGGTCCCATGTTCCCAAGAAGCAAAAGTAAACATGGCTGTGGGTCCCTTAAGTGGCCTTGGGGCCGCTGATCACCTTAAATGCCAGTTTGCTCAGCCAGCTTCCCTCTAATATACCCACCACACCAGCAAGTGTTCAAGCTGCATGGACACGCCCACGATTCCTCCTCATCCCTCTCCTGAATTCACCTTAGTCTCCTCGAATCCCCTTCCTGCTTGCTCTTTCTCTCATAGCTGGCCACCCTGTGGTTCTGTAGTAGAGTGGCTTTGTTTTGTTTGTATCAAGAGTAGTCAAGAGTAAAGGGTATCATGCAATGTACCCTCAGAGGGTTCCAGAAAAATGACAGGCCATGCCAGGAACTCTGAGTTCTGAGAAAGAACGTGTCTGTTTTTGCTTGTACTTTTCACTTTCATTGAATGTAATGCCCTTAGAGTGAGAATTCTCTTCATTTAAGATAATATCCATTGAATAGCGTGTGTGTGTATGTGTGTGTGTGTGTGTCTGTCTGTCTGTCTGTCTTTCTCTCACTACAGTTGTCTGCAGGGGGAACTGAACAGGCACATGAGCAACTGCATGGCTCAGCTGTAGGGCCCAGGCCTTGGTAGCTGAGTAAACTACAAATTTGTAGGTAAGTAGAAAGCTTTCTTCTTCTTCTTTTTTTTTTTAACAAACTTTTTTTTTCAAATTTATTTATTTATTTACTTACTTACTTAGTTACCTATACAGCATTTTGCCTGCAACAGAAGAGGGCACCAGATCTCACTAGATGGTTGTGAGTCACCATGTGGTTGCTGGGAATTGAACTCAGGACCTTTGGAAGAAAGGCCAATGTTTTTAATCTCTGAGCCATTTCTCCAGCCCAACTAGAAAGCTTTCTGGTAGCACTACTGCCGACCTTAACTTCTTAACTTTCCTGGGGTGTGGTAAAACCATGTTTAGGCTCCAGTCTGCACAGTCAAGTTATACATATATGCAAAGCAGGAATGGGGGCACACACACATTCATGCACCCACATATATATACACAGGCAAACAGGCGCACAAGCACACACACGGGTATGTATGTAGGTATATACATACAAGTGAGTAGGCATGTGCACACAAGCATGCACACATACAGGCAGGCATGTAAGCATAAATACATACTATATACACATGGGTGTACGCGCGCGCGCGCACACACACACCGCTTGGGCAAGCAGCCATGAGTGGCACACATACGTGCTCACATTACTGTTCTGTGAAATTAGGTACCTGCAGATGCCCCGCAGAGTCAAACATCAAAGAAGAAATAACCCTTGCAGAAGATGAAACTGAGGAGGTGGAGAGGACCCAGGGGACCTTGGAGCCAGAGGCAGCTGAGACCTGGGAACTGGCAAGAACCTCCTGTACTACTGTGAAGACCCCAAGTACCCTAACACGACAGGATGGGGTGGGCATTGTCTCTTAAGTCATATGTAAAAGACGACCCCAGCACTTACGTAGATTATGGGGACACAAATGAGGCTTAGAGAGCAGTAGCAAGTATTTAAAAGTTGTTAGCATTGGGAAAATCAAATATTGATTTAAAAGATACTGGCATTCACACACTGAGTATTTTGAGGGACGTGCAGAAGAATCTGAAAATGTGATCATGGGACACTGTGCTGGCTGGTTTTGCCAAAGCCATCTGAGAGGAACTCAGTTGAGAAAATGCCTCAGCAGATGGGGCTGTTTTGTAAGTCTATAGGGCATTTTCTTCATCAGTGATGGATGGGGGCAGGCTCGGCCCACTGTGGGTGTGATATCCAGAGGGGTGGTCCTAGATTCTATAAGAAAGGCCCACGGGGAGCAGGTCAGGAAGCAGCACCCCTCCATGGCTTCTGCATCAGCTCCTGTCCTGGCTTCCTTCAGTGATGGACAGATATGAGAGCTTAAGCCAAATAAACCCTTTCCACCTCAGGGTGCTTTAGTTATGGCAGTTTATCACAGCCATAGTAACCCTGACTAAGACAGACAGTATGTTGAGAACCTTTTTTTTTTCTTTTTTTTTAAGACTTCAGACATAAAGATAAAAATTACACATCTAAATCCCAGAGCACACCCCACACTTACCAACTGAACATCAGGGTCGACATGCAGCTGGATGGCTCGAAGGAACGCTGCTGGTCTTTCATCTACTTTTATGCTACAGGAAAAGATTATTTAATTGCTTTTTTTAATAGCAATTGCTCACATGGTGTTTAAAAAAAAAAGTACATACAGGCTCTTCAACAGACCAGTCATTTCTTTTTCTCAAAAGAAAAAAAAATCCTTAGAGAAAAACAAAACCCTCTAATATTGTCTTTCCAATACATGACTTGCCAAAATACTCAACAAACATTCTGTTAGCATATAAAAATTGGTAAAAATAGAACTTTCACAATTGTACAAAATCCCCTTAGTTTTGCTATTCAAAATTGGGTTAAAAGTGAACTTCTGAAATTACAAACCCACAATTTCAAACGTCTAAACTGGGAATGAGATTTCCAGAATGCTTCAGGAATCATTAATTAATGACAGAGGTTTGACTAATCTGCGTGAGTCATGGGTGGTGTCTGCTCTTATGTAGGAGCTTGTTTGGAGCTCACACTAATCAGACTTAATCAGTCAATCAGTTGGCAAATATTTGTCAATTACATAATAGTATTGGAGCCAGAGGCTGCAGAAGTGATTCCTACATGCAGACATTTCCAATCTAGTCTACACAGGAAATGAAATTACCTACTCCCCACGAGGTGGGGTGGGGAGGGAAATAGATAGATGGGGGGAGGGGGAGGAGTCTCAGCGTCTAGCTGTTTTTTAAATACAGCTGCCCAGCAGGTGGCAGGACTTCCTGCCTCTTCTGACAGCCACCTGAAGGACTGGCGAGCACTGCTTTAGTGCTTCTGTAGGTCTGACTTTTCCAACCCTCATACTCCAGCTCAGACACACTTATGTTCACCAGATGGGCAGTTTAGATGACAAAGCCAAGCATGTACATCTAGCGGGCAAACGGATACTTCATGGATCAGAGGAAGTGGAATAAAGGCTTTCATAAAAAAAATAAAAACAAAAGAACAGAACAAAAACAAAAACAGAACAGTCCAAAGACTGTCCACAGGCTTGCTCCCTGAAGCAAGCCCAAGGACTGTGTGGCCCAGGACTGTCCTACCAGCCAGGTCTGCTGAATGTGACTTCTACCATCCTTCCCTGCTGTATTAACTCCTAGCTTAGAGACACTAGAGTAAGGGAAACTCAAACCAGACAATTTGTCAGCAGATTCGATGATAAGTGTAGAATTCTAAATGTGGTGTATGGAAAATGAGACTTTGGGGAAAGCTGTGGTTTTGTACAGTACATATGCTGCTGATGTAATTGATTAGTTGCTGTCTATTTAAGGAATATAACTTCCCCAAGACCTAAGAACAGGTGAGCTTTGCTCTTTACAAATATATCAAGTTCATGTGAGATGTGGACAATTCATGGCAAACTAGGTTTAGAGCCTTGACTGTCTGTAATCATGAAGGACATTTGCCAAGTCCTGGCTCTGCAATGTTTACTTTTTAATATCATGTTTGCTGTTAAGTTTTATAAGTAACTGACCCGAAAGGTTAAAAGTAGAGACGGCACCACATGGACTTATCCAGGATGTATAGCCAACTGACAGTAAAAGATTCTGAGGGAATGAGACATGCCTATGAAAACTATAAAACGAACTTTTAAAAAGATAAAATAAAATGTACAGTAGGGTTCTTTAATATTTACTTATTCTTGTTTTTTGTATATGAATGCTTTGCCTGCATGAATGTCCGGGTACCACATGTGTGCCAGGTGCCTTACGGTCAAGAAAAAGCTTTCAGATCCCCTGGAACTTGAGTTACATAATTGTAAGCTACCACATGGGTACTGGGAATTGAGCCTGGTCCTCCAGAAGACTGTACAGTTCTCTATATATTTTCATTTTATAAAGCAATTTAATAAATAAAAGTCTAACTTCTTGTGACTATTTTTGACCTTTCAAGAAATATTTCTGATGGCCTGGACAGATGGTTCAGAAGTTAAAAGCATGTATTTTTCTTGCAGAGTACTGAGGTTCATTTCCTAGCATCCACAGTGGGTAACTCAAAACCAGTTTTAATTCCAGCTTTGGAGGATCTGAAGGCTCTGCCTTCCATGGCCACTCCCACCCACGGGGCTATACCTGTACACATTCATACATACCAGTTTATAAAATAAATCTTTTTTTAAAAAAAAGGACGTTATAAAAATTAGCGTTTTGTAGATATGCCAGGCAGTCTTTCCAACTTTCAAACCAAATTAATATATTAAAAAAACTGACTATGTACTCACATTTTTGGGTATTCCACATTAAAGCCCATGGAGCCCCCAACTCTCCTCAAGCAGCTCAGAAAAGCGTCAATTGAGTGCTCAGCCCGGGTACAGCATAAGATCAACCACCTAGTCAAAGGCTGAGAGCTCAACACCTTGCAAGTTCGCATCTCTCTGGACCAGTCAGCAGCAGATGCAGGTTGGCACTGAGAAAAACCAAGATGATGAAAGGACCGAGCAAAGTCATTCAGAGTGATTTAAAACGTTCATCACAACACAACAACTGAAAGACAGATGAGGCTTTGTTCCTCCTAACAGAACACATGAGTTTCCCAGGAGGAGAGGCATTGGGAGGCATGAGAGGGCTGATGGGCCCTGGCTGGGGACCCGAGGATGGGACACGTTCCTGGTGCCTGGCTGAGAGGCCTTGGGGTTCCCCCTTACCTCTAACTGTTGATCCTTTCATTTGGACGTTCAGGCATGCAGACTATCCTTTTTAGAGTCCCTAAGGCATTCAACGTAATGACTACTGACACCCTACATGCTGTAGTGAATTAAGCCTGTTTTAGTGAGGAACAGTCTCATGTCCATGTTTACCTACAGGGAAGATTAACAATGACGCCAAAAGTGGTTTCATGTGTGTATTTGTAGGCATTGTATTTGTGTGCATGTGCTTTTGTGTTCATGTGTGCTCAAAGGCCACAACTCAAAGACTGAAAGCCCTAGGGAGCCCCCTGCCTCTGAGTCCTGGCATTAGGATTGCAGGTGCAAGCTGCTGCATCTAGCTTTACATGGGTGCTAGAGATCTGAGCTCAGGTTCAACTGAACCATCGCCCCAGCACTGAGGCCATTCGTGTTGCAGGAGCAATGTGATGCTTCTCACAGTTTTACAGACTCAAAAACACGCGGCTAGTGGAGAGAGGTGCTGACAGCCAGGTGGTTGCAAGGACAAGTGGCTTTGTCACAGCCAAGGGACTTTATCAAGCACTGAGTTCTAGCCACTGCCACCCGCATGAGGCATATGGCTGGGAGACCTTACCACACAAACAGGAAGGAAGGCTGGCCTCTAAGTGATTCCACTGGGGACCGAGTTCATTCCAGTGTGCAGAACTGCACACTTACCTCACTGCTGCTGTCATCCTGTGGTGACCAAGGCCCAGGACAAAGTGCCTACACAACCTTTAGTTCACTTGGTCCCTAGGGTTTGGCCTTAGAAAAGCATAGGTCAAGAAGCTGACACTGAAGTCAAGTGGCCTCTCCATTTTGATACCCGTTTCATTTCCTCAACCAAAGCCTGGATAGAGGGTGATTTTTCTCTTCATATCTCAGCACACTTCTGTCCAAGCACTGTGTCAAGGGTGAGGTCTATATGACTCGCACAGCTTTTATGTGAAAATGGCCAGTGCTAGCTATGGTCACCCTCTATCAGATCATGCTTGCTTGTTTGTTTTTAGTTGTGTAAGAGTGACAGCTGGTCACAGGCAGGCAGGCATGTGTGACTTGCAATGTGTGATTTTGAAATACCAATCACAAACAGTCCTAAACCATGCCCACTGGATGCCCCCAAGTCCACACAACTAAACTGACATCAAAGAGAAAATCAAAAGAAACACGAAGTCTTAGGACAAAGGCAGGGGGGCATGGCCTAACAAGGTGATGACAAGCCCATCGCCTTGGTGAGTGAACAAATGTACACATATTCAAGCAAACACTGTCAAACGAAGAGAGAAGGCAGCTCACTGTGTGGTCCTGCAGCAGTATTTTTTCAGCAGGAACCACCCGGCCGTTCAAGGATATCTGGCTTCCCAAATGCATTCCCCAGGTCTCAAGCTCAAATCGGGCCCCTTGGTTCCTGTAAACAAAGTCATGAAAAGTGTGTCTGCTAAAGGTTTTAAAATATCAGAGATAATAGTGACTTGCTGAATTATTCAAAGTGACGGTCTATCTTTAGGGTTTTGTCTCCTAATTTTCATGATATATGTTATATATATGTATATGTGTGTGTGTAGATGGACAGACAGACAGACAGACACATAGATAGATAGTCTGGCAGCTCCAAAGAATTATGTCAACCACTGTCTCCAAAGAACAGGAAGGAGGGGAGGCTTGCATAGGACACAGGGGTTCCTAGGGGGCAAGGGGGCACTCACAGTGAGGCAGAGGTTCCAAGGCAAACCCAGCTTCACTTTGTATCTACCCTCCAGCAACAGATGCCCTGGAGAAAAACTGTTACCATTTTTCAAATGCCTGGCTTCCTGACAGGCAAAGTGTAGATACTGTTTCACACACCTGTAAACATTAAAAAATGGCAAGATTTGAAAATGCCTTACCACAGGGCTGCCTGCTGTTGCCAGTAAAGGTAAGATACCATCCTAGAACAAACTGGAGTTTATTTGGAGTTTGAATATGCAGATTCTTCTGGGAACCTTTGAATGTGTTAGCTTGGGAGCAGATGGGGAACGATAGAAAATGGGAAGGTAGGAACTGAGCTTCATCTTCTAGACAAGACTGAGCTGTTGTACCCATGACGTCATTGCAGGGGTGGGCCCAAGACTGGGCCATCAGCATGAGTGGGCGAGGAGCTCAGGGGACTTCATCCTCCTCCTGGAGCTTTGGGTAGTTAATGGCTGCTGGACAAGGGAGACTCATATTCCTCGGTCGTGTAGACGGAGGTTGAATCATCCTTTCTCAAATATCCCTGCTTTTTGTAGGCAACCCCAATTAAATGCAACGGGACATCAAAAGGGCATGGAAGTGGGGGGGGGAGGACTTCATGAGAAGATACGGTTGCATGGCAGAGGCAAGGACAACAAACAACAGGGACTATGATCAAAGAACATTACACGTGTATACTTTTCACAGACACGAAAGTATTAAATACTAAACATTTTAATACAAAAATTTAGCTCCAGAAAATTCCTAGGACACACTTGTTGGGAGGAGGACTGAGGAAGCTAATCTTATCAATACCGATTACTAACCTTCCTATAATCTCCACATTTGTGACACAGGAGGCTTTAATTGTAGTTTACGGCTCAGTGGGATCATGATAGGGCATGCTTTCACAGAGCCATGATCAGCCAGATGCCTACTGGATGCTGCTGAGTACTGTGTAGAACCCCACCCCATTCCTTAGAAAGCACAAACCTCTCCCAGCTGTTCCTCCTCAACAGCCCAGTTTAAGGAGCCAAACAGTATCTCTTTTGTATGATGCAGGCATTCATCAGGTGATATCCACAAGATGTGGTAAAAATTGTATCCACAAAGTAGGAACCACAAAGCCAGGAGTGTAATACAGATGTGCATTTAACAGACAAAAACCTCTAAATGAGTGATATTAGAAAATGTGACTACTATGTCATTTTCTTGAGAGTAATGGCATTAGACCCTATAAATTTGCAGTATCTGCAAAGTATATTATTCACGGAAATGTCATTCTTTAAAACACATTATTCACTGCACTATGATCGTTAATTAAAATATATTTACTAGAACATGATCATTCGCTGTTAGCTTATTAGACTACTCCTACTCTCTACCTTTTCTCTTTTTTATTGTTTACATTGATTTTCAAATTTCTCCCTGCCCTAGTATTACTTAAAAACATCTTTAAAGAAAAATGACCCACAGAAATTTAAAACCAAGCAGCAAATTCAATTTAAAATTTTCTAGCAGCCACATTAACAGTTAAGAAGTGATTTTTTTTTTAATTACTTTTGCCTAATCTCACATCTTCAAAATGTTACCAACTTAAAATGTGTCAACAGGTGCATTTTAGTGCCCCTTAGCACACAGGGTCACAGTGCCTAACAGCACAGCTTTAGGAAGGCAGAAGAGAGAAGAACTCGCTTCACAGGTCACAGGAAGCCTTGATGCCTGAGAGACTGGCTGAGGAGAACAGAACTTGAACTTCACAGATTGTGTTCATCTGGATTTCTGAAATTCTCATCTGGATCTGAGCTTCCCTCACCTCAAGTTCTGGGAGCTTTAAATGTTCTTTGATTGTTTTTGTTTCTATTTCCTGTTTTTAATATGACCAATACTCATTTTCTTCATCCAAAATTGTCACCCAGAGTGTGATGCGCTCTCTAGAACAGAACTGTGCCTGTTCAAATCCTATCAGCTATGACTGCCGAGATCTTGACTGGACCTCTGGGCTCTGGACTTGGATGTTTCAAGCCCACAATGCCTTGCTCTAAGTTGGCAAGATTAGACATCTTCATCAACCAATGAGCAGAATATCATCAGAATCATCCAGCCCTACATACTCAGCCCCCAGCTGGGCACACACGGTTTCAGCAGGCGGCCCTGTACCTCTGGATGTCATCCACAAGTCGGGCCAGCTGCTGCTGCCTTCCCATAGGACTGAGCCGAGTTTCTTCAGCTACCGCCTTCATCAGGTGGAAGTCCGAGGTTGCCTGGCTAGTCAGGCCTGGAGAGGCAAAAGCAATGTAGAGAATGAACACGGACGGAGGGCCCACTGGCAGGGCCCTGAGAAGTAGAGAGGGAAGCCCCAGGAGTCATTAACACAGCGGTTCTCACCCTTCCTAATTAGGCTGGGACCCTTTAAATTATTTGGTGTCACTTCATACGTGTAATTTTGTTACTGTTATGAATTGTAATGTGGACATCTGACATGCAGGCTATCTGATATGTGACCCCACAGACTGAGAACCATGGCAACAGTTTCTAATAGCTGAGTGTGGTGGCACACACCTATAATCCCAGCATTCAGTTGTTCTAGGCCAGCCTACTCATAGTGAAACTGGCTTTTTTTTTTTTTTTTTAAATGACGAAGTTTTGGGCTGCAGACATGGCTGAGTGGTTAAGAGCACTTGTTGCTCTTCCAGAAGACCCAGGGTTAATTTACAGCACACACATAGCTCACAACCATATGTAACTCCAATTTTAAAGGATCCAATACCCTCATCTGCCTTCCCTGGACACCAGAAACACATGTGATGCACACAGGTGAAACACTTGTATACATAAAATAATAAAATAAATAAATCTTGGGGCTAGAGTGATGGCTCAGCAGTTAAGAGCACTGGCTGCTCTTCCAGAGGACCTGAGTTCAAGTCCTAGCACCGGCAGGTGGCTAAGAACTGTCCATAACTCCAGTTCCAGGGCACCTATAACACCATCACACAGACAATCCTGCAGGCAAAATACCAATGCACTTACATATAAATGAGTAAGTAGGTAGAGAGAGATGGATAAATCTTAAGTCTAAAATAAATTTTCTAGTAGTCAACTTTCTAAAAAAGGTGAAATGAAGTTTATGAAATTATTTTAAGGAGTATTACTTAATCCAGTATATTAAACATATCAATATTTTAAAATGGAATAGATATAAACAATTATTACCCAGTTAATATTTTTAATACTAAATCTTCAGGCTTTGGCCTCTGTGTTTTCATTCATATTATTTTCCCTTTATTGGGAGAAGGATCTAGTATTATGGCCAGGGACTACATGTCAGTTAGATCTGCAGAACCTCCAACTCAAAAAAAAAAAAAAAATAACTCACTCAGAATGAACACCCCTCCTTTCAGACACTGTATTCCATTACTGTCTATCCACAAAATATTTCTGTAAGGAATTCAAGCAACACAGGCTGTTAATCATGTGAGTGCTGCTAACAGCACAGCAGACACTCAGGCAGGCTCCACTATAGGGTGTGATCTGACAGGCAGCCTCTGCTCACACTGAATGACACTCAGGCAGGCTCTACTATAGAGTGAGAATCACTTTTTGGAAACTGGTACATGAAGAAACTAAGGTTCATTCTGATTCACCCTGACAAAATAGTAGCCTGTTTGTTTGTTTTTTAAATGTCATCTTATGATTTCCTCTACTGTTAAGCTTCAAAAAAAAACCAAACAGCTCAGCCTCCAGAAATTACCCAGACGCAGATCTGACATCAGGGTTTCAAGGAGAATGTATGAAAGAAAAGAGACTCCAAAGAGAGTGACTCCAAGACTCACTCTCTTGGCTGAACTATTGCCCCAAGCTACTTGAAGGGCCCCTTGCCTCTTAGTTACAGGAACACTTTAGTGTTCAGCTAACTAAGGCAGGCAGTGAAGTTTGACACCTAAGCCTTACCTGTGAGAAAGCAGAGCTCCGGGATCAGGTGGACCATCTGAGGCTCAGCATTATCATTTCTCTTTCTTTTCAACAGACTAACAAGCACTGGCTGATTTAGGTCAGATAAAGTGATATCATATTGCTATAAAATAGAAGATTAATGAGGGGACAACAAATGTGGATACACAGCAGCGGCATTCTTGGTTACAAGCAGCACAAACCCCCAAATGAGTCGCTAAGGAAATCTTTTTACACACCATACAACTTTCTTTCCAGGACTCATCTTTTTATACCTTTAATTATCCTTTATTTTTAGTTACATTTTAATTTTAATTATAGTGTGTGTGTGTGTGTGTGTGTGTGTGTATGTGTCTGTCATGATACAACTGTGGAGTCTGTTGTCTCCTTCCATTATTTGAATCCTACAAATTCAAATTCAAATCAGTCAGATGTGGCAGATATCTCACTGGTCCTTTACTAGTCTTTATATTGCAGCACCAATTTTAAGACTTAATTCTTCTGCTTCCTCTGGTTTTCTTCCAGATTCAGAACAGCATTCAACTGTCTGTGTACATACTATAGACGACTGAAGCACATGTTTAAATAACTGGTTCAAACCATCTTAACTCATCTTAACACTGCCCATACACAAGTTGCAGGCCAAGGCTATACTGTGCTCAGTTTCCCAAAGGAACAAAAGGGTCTTTGATACCCAGGATGGCACTGTGTATCGGGGAAGGAGAAGCAGCTCAGAACTGACGAGGGAGAATTTGATACCCAGCTCTTCTGTCAAATTTTCTTCTTCTATGAAATGAGGGTGACAGCAGTTCACAAGTATCTCAGGTAACCTACTCACCCAGTGTGTGGTTTATGATGGATCCTCAGTGCTGTCTGGTCACACTCCACTCCTTCCCCTTCCTAAACTTGAATTTCCACTTGCCAGAAATTCATTTCTATAGGCAAATCATAACTAATACTAGCCTCCAGTACAACTAGTGATAGGACCAGAATTATAAAATTATCGTCTACAAAATACTAACTATTATAATTATAATTAAGGACTTAAGATGTAAACTTGTCTCTAGTCCAATAAGGCCTTTTTTGTTTGTTTTATTTTTTTTGTTTGTTTGTTTTTCAAGACAGGGTTTCTGTGTATAGCCTTTGGCCCAATAACAATTTTTATTTTATAAAATAAAAAACAATTCAGGAATACAAGGATACAGTTATGAACACAGCAAATGCTGTGGGAAAATGCTCAGAGAAGCCTTTATCAATAGAGTCTATACGAAACTTCATTAATTCAGTATAAGAGGCTGGAGCACTTTCTTCCTCTCAGGAACCAAGGTGGACACAGAAATAGAAGAAAAACAGTCCCTGGTAACCACATTATCTACACAGCAAAGCCACCCACAACAGACCACGCCAACAGCACAGACCCGAGCATGGTTCCTCACAACCGAAGCAGTGAGGAATCAGACAGGTTCCTGAAGGCTCCACAGCTGCAGATCCGGGATTTAACCTGTAACTACGGGGTGCTGTGCTTGAGCTGGTAAATCAGGGGAGCTTCATGAAGGAGGCAGAGTCCAAGACTGGAGAACAGCCAAGAGTAATAGCATCCTACAGAACAAGTCTCCAAACCCAGTCCACTTCAGAAAAACAGAGAGAGGGCAGGATTGAGAGGTGATGGGGGAGGGGGCTACAGCTAGGATACAAAGTAAATAAATTGTAATAAAAAAGTTAAAAAGAAGAAAAGAGGGTCTTCTCTTCAAAAGGCAGGGGCAAGCATTCCGGAAGTGGCCATCCTAAGGTAGATTTCACCTTCTTCCTGGCCCCAATTTTCTAGGAGTTTTCAAATATTTTTTCATAAGATGCTGTTTTCTACTTTGAAAGCTGATTACATAGAAACTTAGTGTACATCTCCCAGTTCAGAAAGGAGGACGTTTTGCAATCTGATATGATTTTGTTTCCTTTCCTCCCTAACTACACAGAGCATGCCAACTCACTACAGAGAGGACCGACCGGGTCCTCCGATTTTGCCCCTTTTAGGAAATGACAGGTCCTAAAATACAACTGTTCGATCTACTGATGCAGTGCAAAAGCCCAACCACTTAACAAGGTACAGGTTTAATGCACACACTCAAGAGTGCACACTGCACAAGATGGCTGACAAGTGACTGTGCGGCCAGGATTCCCAAGGCCATCTCTGCTCCAAGGAAATGTGCCCAGGGACAATGGGATACCCTGGCAGGCGGGTGCTTGCTCTCCTTCTGCTCTAGTAAAAAAGCCTGAAAGCTTGTAATAGACAAGGTAATGGCTGATCCTGAAGCTACCATCTGTCCTAGAGAGAGGGGAAAGGCAGTTTGGCTCCATGCAGCTATCCAGGGAACATGCGTGAAGACTAGGCCGGTTATGACTAGCTAGTAGACAGGGATACAGATGGAGAGGTTAAGTGAGGAGAGAGGAATGCTGAGGGAGATGAGGCCGAGAGGTGGGATGAGTCAAGCTGTGATTCTAGACATGGCGAAGAGGAGGGCAGCAAAGCTCTCCACCACCTGCCTGGCTCACGCCTTGCAGGCATTAAGCTAAAGGCCCTGAGTTACTGGCTCATTGTGTACAATACTCCACAAAGGCAGATGGCCCCGTGACAGTGATCTTAGTTGGGCCCCTCACTGAGCTCTGACTTTAGTCCTTTGCCTAATCTACACAGCTAGAGCCATGCCCTTCTTACTTCAAAACTTACGTCCTTAACCATATCACTGGGCGATATTCACAGAATGCTCTCTCCAATGGCAGAGACAGTGAGGATAGAGGCAAAGCCAGGAGACCATAGTATTGACTGCATTACCTACCCGAGTGGGGTCCCACCCTAATGCAGTGGGCTAAGGGAGGTGCTCTAGAGAGAATGTGATGGTTAGTGTGGAGAGTGCATCTGGATGACAGCTGAATGAGGAGGTGAGGGCAAGAGAAGGAAAAAAAAAGTGAAAAAAAAAATTCCAGCCCAGACTCACAATCCTAAGGAGGAATGGGGGAGTAAAAGATAGCTGACTGAGACAGCCACAGGTCACTCAGGCAGAAAATATGTTTAAGAAATGGAAGTGAGTGTGCAATGTGAGAATGAGGGTACGCTGGCTAGTCTTTTCTTCTTTTTTTTTTTTTGTGGGGTGTTTTCTTTGTTTGTTTGTTTTTGTTTTTTTTTGAAACAGGGTTTCTCCGTGTAGCCCTGGCTATGCTGGACTCGGTTTGTAGACCAGGCTGGCCTCAAATTCACAGAGATCTTCCTGCCTCTGCCTGCCCAAGTACTGGGATTTCAGGCATGCGCCACCACACCTGACAAGCTGGCTAGGCTTAATGACAACCTAACACACAAGCTTGAGTTATCTGAAGGATGGAACCTCAACTGAGAAAATGCTTCCATATAGCTGTTAGGCATTTTCTTATTTAGTGATTGATGGGGGAGGACCCAGCCCATTGTGGGTAGTCCCATCCCTGGGCTGGTGGTCCTGGGTGCTGTTAGAAAGCAGGCTGTGCAAGCCAGGGGAAGCAAGCCAGTAAGCAGCACCCCTCCATGGCCTCTGCACCAGCTCCTGCCTCCAGGCTCCTTCCCTGTTTGAGTTCCTGCCCTGACTTCCTTTGGTGATGAAAAGCAATATGGAAGTAAAATCCAAATAAATCCTTCCTGCGCAACTTGCTTTTTGGTCATGATGTTTAAATGCAGCAAGAGAAAGCCTGACTGAGACAGGGGGCAATGCAAAAGTTCTGGGTCTGAGTCTCAAACTACAATGGAGAGAGCAGCCTTGTAGGAGCCATAGTGAATGATGGTTCTTGAGGAGAATAAAAAAAAAAATGTCAAAAGAGACTAACACAGATCAACCTGAAAATTCAAGAGGAGAACCACAAAGGATGTGACCCCGCAGTAAGGAAGGGAGGGATCAGTTCAGACGGGTGGACAGGTTCACAGAGATCTGACGTCATTGTAATATACAATACAGTACTGTAAACTCTAGTCAGCCCTCCCCGTAGTACGGAATACCAGAATGCATTCCTCCTGTCTGACTGAGACTTTCTCCAACAGCTAGTCTCTGTCACACCTCCCCCCACTCTGCCCTCTATGGCTTCTGGCAACCTGTTCCACTGGCTAAGTCAATAAGCCCAAGTGTTTCAGATTCCAAAGAAAAACTGTATAGTATGTGTCTTTCTGTGCCTCAAAGATATATCATGGAGATGTGTAATTATCTACACATGAAAAAAACAAAATAATTACTGTTAAAGAAAAAAGAAAGCCACTGAAAGCCACTTAGGCTAAGAAAGGTTGTGTGATTTCTGACCTTCACGGAGCTATTTCTGTAACAGCAAAGCCAGTTGCATGGCCAATAATACCTCTGCAAAGAAGAACTAAGGAGGACTTGGAACCACCACAGCCATTTTCCAAAAGTGGCTAAGGAAAAAGAGAACTTTTCCAAAAGATATGTGAGGATCAAGGATATGAGTCTCATTTTTGCTTCTGAATTCCTCTGTGAGACTTCACAGGTCTGAATGACTACAGAGAAGACACCTCTGCCAGATGCCTGCAAAGCAAGGGCCACGGAACTGTGGTAAATGAACACAGAACTTCCAGAGGCAGCTAAACACCCTGCCAAAATTGCCCCTAAGTGTCTGCTATGAGATGGGACTGATAACCCAAGGTGAACTGTCCCCTCACCCCCCACACCCAAAAGAGTTCAAAGCATAACTTGAGGAGACAAATGTCTCCCTCCATGGGGAGGGCAGACTCTCGTGCCCCACTCCCAACAATGAGGCTAAATTCAGGGATCAGACACCTCCTGCATCTACGCCATAGGTTCCCAGAGGACATGCTCCCTTGCTGAGAACAGAAGGTTGGTCAGGGCTTGTCTGGCTTAAAGGATTATCCAGGAAGAGGAAGCAATGTACATGAGCATGCAAGGAGAGAAACTGAGTCAAGAGCCACAAAAGGCCAGTACTTCCAAGCACAAGGAATGGGGATAGGAGATAGAGGCAGAGATAGAGATGTGTGTGTGTGACTGCAAAGGACAGACCAGAACTCCATGAGGAAGCTTACAACTGACTCCTAAGGCAATGAAGTAATGAAGTTATGGAAATATTAAAGCTTGGGTGTAACATGATCAGATACAGTTTTAAGGCCAGAAGGAAGAAAGAAAATAGGAGCGGAGTAAGGGTCTTAGCCAAACCAGAGACAATGAGGGTGAAAAGGGATAAGCAAGAGAATGGGTTACATCGGAGACAGACTCTCCCTGACAGTTCAGGAAATTCTCTGGAAGGAGGAGTGTTGTCTAAGAGGTCGCAACCACAAGAAAAGTAGCTAAAACAGTAAAAAAAAAAAAAAAAATGCTACCTATGGGCAACGAGGAAAAGAGACAGGAGGAACTCCTACCTGCTTGTAGTAATCCACATACGTGACCTCAGAGCCGTCCCGCTTCTGAAAGGCATGTGTGGGCTTCACAGACCAGTCAATGTCATCAATACGGTATGTTTTGTTGTTGTATCTGGTGAAGTTGAGACACTCTGAAACACTTTGCCAAATCAACTTGGGTGCACGGGGCTACGATACCACAATCTTGAGTTAATTCAAACTACAAGACCCACTCCTGAGATTGTGCAAGACACTACTACAAACAGAGTCACAGGCTTGTGCCACGTGATCAGCTCTCAGCTGAGAGGAGAGTGAACTCTTCAGTACTCAGGACAATCTCCACGTTCCAACAGACGTTTGCGGCGAATCATACCCCACAGTGTTTGTCCCACGGACAGATTCTGGCTTCAGGTAAGTCATGTTTCCATGCTCCCCTTGGCCTGTCAACTCCCAGGTAGTCTTTATGATAAAAAATACCGGTGCGGCAGGCCACTCACACAATTCTGGCATTTTATGTTAATCTGTGTCTTTGGACTGACCCTCAAGCAACACTTAGGAACCAGTGGGCTACGCCATTCCAAATGCCTTTCTCTCTTTAGCACCATGCTCTCTGGTGCCCTGGCCTGCAGCAGAGACCCCAAGGCAGTTTTCCAGAGCTCCAGAGACCTTATAAGGCATCTCTGAAAGAGTGTGGTAAGCTAACAAATCAAGGGCAGACAGGAGGAACTTTTCTGTGCCTGGTAAAGTGACACCTAGCTGGGCTGCCCTGCTCCCGTCCAGCCCAGGAAACCAGCTCTAAGATGAAAGTTCAGACCAGGCTAGTCACTGGGACAGTCCAGAAAGGAACCAGCCTTTGACAAGCTTGTAGAACCCAGGAAGACTCCTAAGCTGCCAGTGTTTGATCTGGTTCAGTGTTCACTGAGGGCAAATCACAGTGATAAACCTAGAAGGAGTGAAGCCTGCCCTTCGTCTAAATGGCCTTGGAATCTCAAAGGGACCACAGTGGAATACACACTGGTCTTGTAGCACAACAAAATGGGCATGAAATGGTGGCCCTAAGCAAAACACTACAGGGCATGGCCGGAGGAGGGTGGATGGTTCTAATGGAGTGGGTAAGTGGGCCACTGAGAGCTCTAGAGTGAGGTTTGAGGAGGTGGAGGTCTGAAAGGGGAACTAGACACTGGGAACCAGGCAGAGATTCTGGAACAGCACAATGCAGGCCACTAAGGGCCAGTTGAAAGAGAACACATACAGCCATGTTGACTTGGGATGGTCCAGAGTCAGTTCTGACAATGGGGGACAGATAAGCCTTCCACATGGCCGAACCAAGTCTCAGTCTCTCTCAGCATGGCCCCCTTCTCTCTCTCTCTCTCACACACACACACATACACACACACACATGTGCACAATTGCCAAGCCAAGTTCTCTGCCAATCTGACAGGGACATTCTGGATCCCAAACACTCCTAAAATGTCCATTCTAGGTAACGGTCAGGGGCCAGCTGTTACCTGGTAAGGACAACAAGCCCCAC
The DNA here is from genome assembly GCF_030254825.1 of Meriones unguiculatus. NCBI lineage: Eukaryota > Metazoa > Chordata > Mammalia > Rodentia > Muridae > Meriones > Meriones unguiculatus. The sequence goes on from NC_083349.1 coordinate 154,852,361, forward strand.
TAGCTGTTTCTGGCATGCCTCAGTGAAGGAGGACATGCCGGTTCTGAAGCAGAGATCAGTCATGAATTCCAAAACAGTCTCATTTCGGAGGACTTTGTAGCTTACGTCAGCATTGAACAGGAGTCTGCTTTCAAAGCGGGACACAGAGATGGCAAATCCAGGCCATAGGGACAATCTTCAAAAATTAACAATGGAAACAATATTTTTAATATTTAAAATATAAAACCAGAAAAAAACCTATAAGGACTCTTTTTTTATTATTATTATTTTTTATCAGTTACATTTTATTAACTCTGTATCCCAGCCGTGTCCCGATCCCTCATTCCCTCCCAGTCCCTCCCTCCCTCCCTCATCTCCACCGTGCCCCTTTCCAAGTCCACTGATAGGGGGGACCTCCTCCCCATTCATCTGATCCTGTTTTATCAGGTATCTTCAGGACTGGCTGCAAAGCCCTCCTCTGTGGCCTAACAGGACTGCTCCTCCCTTCAGGGGTGGGGAGACCAAAGAGCCAGTCATTGAGTTCCTGTTAGAAATAGTCCTTGTTCCCCTCACTTTGGGAAACCAATTGGTTACTGAGCTACCACAGGCTACATCTGAGTGGAGGTTCTAGGTTATATCCATACATGGTCCTTGGTTGAATGTCAGTCTCAGAAAAGACCCTGTACCCAGATATATTTGGTCCTTGTGGAGCTCCTATCATATAAGGACTCTTAACACGGTGAGTTTTCATGCTAATTCTCTGGAGGTCATGTTTTTCTGTTTTTGTTTTCCCTCTTGTGTCATTTATTCCAGTTACTGACTAAAAACATTAGCGTTTTTTTTCAGCTGGAGTTTCTTTAAACATAGATTTAGAACAAAATTCCTGTGACTCAGAATTTCAAGCCAAGCTCTGGCACGCTGGACCCTGTATTTCTCGCAGGAGCTGTCCCGGAGGTTGCAGGATGCTCACCAGACCCTGTCAGCCACCCTAGCTGTGCTAACGTCCATCCAGTGAGGGCACAGGGTACCAGATGTGTTCCAGCACGAAATGTTCTGCTTTGGTTGCTAGCTACCCACAGACAACTGGGTTCTGAATCCCTTCTGGAATTTTATGACCTAGCACACTAACCAAAGAACACAAACTTTGTCTAGCTTCACATTCGGGTTCACTGTTCCCAGAAACAAAGCAAAACAAAACACAACACTTGAAAAGTACAAACCCCATTGCATTCCATATTCCAGATACCCCACACCCCACAGGAGGCCTATCAGCGGGGTACAGTCTCATAAATCGTGCCACTTACATCTAACCATTTCACAGGAACAGAAACTACAAGCAAACCTACTTGTATTGGGGGATCTCCATTGGTTCTGAAGGTTTATAGAAGTTCCGTCCAATTTGGTACATACTCAACTTTTTAAAGATCCTGGAAGCACAGTTTGGGATTTTTTAGTAAATGGTCATAACAATGTAATTCAACTTTGGGAGCCGGAAGATAGTTCAGTAAATCAAGTGACTGTCACATAAAGGTCTGTCTGAGCCTGTATCTCCGAAGCCACGGAAAGCAGGACACAGCAGCATACATCTGTAACCCCAGTCCTCCAATGGGGAGATGGGAAGAAGACACAGAGCCCGTTAAAGCTCACAGGCCAGCCAAACTGGCATAAGTAGCACCCAGTAATAATGAGAATCATACAAAGCACTAACAGAGAAGGCTATTCTCTGACCTCCACACACACCAGGGCAAGCGTGTTTACACACACAATACACACACAACCTAGAACACTAAATATATGTGAGTAAATCTCTGTAGTAACTATAATTTCATACTTTAAAATAATGTAGTTGCCACTTTCATACACTTAACTGAAGTAATACGGTCGATTCTATATAACCAGAATTCCAGGTATTTTAACAGTAAGGCACGCCATGTATGGGGCTCTTTTGACCCCCTCCCTATTTCAGGAGGAGGCCATTTTTTGTTAAACGACTCAAGTTCCCTGGGTGCCCCACATCATAGTGACACTATCAGCGACCTTCTATCCTGGTCACCTCTGGGAAGGGGTGTTGCCTACGGGGAAATGTGCGCAGCCTGAGTCAGAACACAGGAGCACCAGCTCTGGCGATCTGGCTGCTGCTGTTACAGAGGCCAGTCTCCCATATAAAGTCTGTGTAACTGTGCCTGCTCCAGGGAGCAAGGGACAGTGTGGTAAGACTCTTTGGAAAGCACCTTCCACATGCCAGCTAGTGTAGAACAGTCCCCTCACTAGGGCACTGAGGGTCAAACATTAAGAAATAGCATGTTGTATAAGGAGGAAGTTATTTTCTGGGCCCAAATATTCTGGAAAGCCCCACACTTCCTGGCCTCCTCCCCCTCAGTCTGCTGTTAGGCAGAAGGGTGGCATCTCTGCAACAAGGGACCAAACACATCATCCTGACACACAAAAAATGCTATGTGTGATGATTCACTTGTCACCAGGGAGGCTTGCTCAGTTTTTGTTTCTTCACCCCCAGACCCTACCAATGGAAAAGCTGTAAGTAAAGAGAGGGCCCAGGGATTCTGTATATGGTCAAATCCCTACATTCCCATGGTAACTGTGGACCACATGTTCCCCAGTCCATTCTAAAGGACATCAAAAGCACACACCACTCCCCTTCCCCTACTCATGCTGTGAAGAAAGCTATGGGGTTTGAGAAGGAGCCAGAGCAGAACACAGCTAGTGACTGTCTTGTATGTCCCAAGCCAGCCAGCTAGTGGAGAACCAAATTTGTCATCTGGCGAACTCCTACTCAGTAAATTGAGTCTAGGGTCAGAGTGGGACAGTGCACAGGAAATGAAGGAAAGGCTAAAAAGAATGTGGACTAACTTTGGGGTAAGGCTGGATAATGAGGATTTGGGCCAAAGAGTGGCCGAGATGTGTCCCATCTTACTGCCAGAGTATATCCATTCATCGTCTGGGAAACATCATCCCAGAGAGGCTGCTGCTGGCCCATCAGCCACCCAGCACAGAAGGTGATCACACCAAAACCCAGATTGTATGCCAAAAGGCCAAGCAACTTACTTTCTGAAGATGACATTGAAGAACTGAATGCACACAGGGGAGCTTGAGAACAGCTCGCTCGTTAGAGTGACAGTTATCTTTACAGTCTCGCCTCTTTGCGTTTCACATGTCAGTTCTGTGACCTGGGGAGAGGGGGTGGGCAAAAGGGACAGCTTATCCTCAAGTGGGCGGAATGCAAATACTAAAAAGAAGTCACACATGCATTAACAACAAACAGTGTTGCTACAGGTGTTAGAATAATCTAATCTACATCTAGGGATCAATTTACGTCAGAAGTATGATACATACATTCCCTCAAGAACATCCACTGTACATACACATTCTCTGTACATACACACAGAGAAGCCATGTACATATTTTTATGAGGCAGCAGACTGTCTGGCCCCTTCCAATTCCCTCATGAATTCTGGAAAAATTCCTCCAAAAGCTTATTCACAAAGCAGAAAAGCTGGGGAGGGGAAGTACTCAAGGGAAAAGGGTCAGACAGGAGGAAGAGAAAGACAAGGGGAGAAGAGAAAATGTGGGTGCTGGGATGGGAAATTTCATTCTATTAATAAAACGTTTACAAAGGGCCAGCGAAAGCCTTGGAGCTCCCCTAGAATGAAACTGTTTTAGGGACACAATGAACACAAGGATAGGCTCTATATAAGTTCCCCAACTAGAAAAAACAAACAAACAAAATCCTTAAGGCACCAAGGGCTGGAGAGCTGACTCTGAAGTCACCCTGTTCTTGCAGAGGATCACAGCTGGTTCCTAGCACCCACCCTGGGCTGCCCACAACCGCCTGTAAGTCCCGCTCCACAGGATCTGATGCCCTCTTTTGGACTGAGAACACTTGTATCCACAACAACAAAAACCACCTCTAAGCCAGGCATGGTTCAGTATAGATTTTTAAAATACATTCACAAATCAGTCAATAAAAATCAATCATTGATCAGGGGTTTTTCAAGGCGTAAAGAATTAGCGATCAGCTCGTTAACAAACATCTGCATATTTTCATACAACTTCTTCTAGTTATAGGGTCAGTTTTTACAGCAGAAACTGGACTGCAGAGGTGCAAAGAGAAACTCATCCCTCCGCATGGGGTGGGATATTGCACTGGGGAAGATTCCTGGCCTCAGATGACTTGTACAGAAATGGCAACAGCTACAGAGACCTCACCAAGGTCAAAGTAAGTACCAGCCACAGGAGCAAAAGGGACATCCTGTCCCCAGCCCCTCAGGGACTGCAGACAGAGGATGTATAGAACAATGGATGTGAGGTGGAGAGCTGAAGGGAGTTGGCAACAGGCAGCCTTAGAAACTATTTCTCAGCAGCCTCCCAAGATCAAACACTTCAGATCCCTTGATCCCCTCTCACCAAACACCAACAGCTCCAGCACTTCCTGCATCTGTCCCTGGACCTGCCCCATCCAGTTCCCAGGCTGCTAACCTCCCAGTGCACATTCCTTCTGCCCCTCCTCCCCCACCCTGTGATCAGAGCAACCCACAGGTGTCCTGCCTCTACACAGCAATGTCTCTCAGTGATTTCAGCTGTTCTGATGCTGCCACAGCGCGGTGCTTAGAGAGACCCTGGCGGCTGCCTCTTACAGGCTACTGTGCCACCTGAGGAAGCCACCTCCATGCTTGAAGCTTCTCCAGCATCTCTAAAGTGTGTGGGGGGGGGGGGGGGGGCAGGGAGGTGTGAATCCAGCTAAAGTTACAGGATTGTGAAGATAAATAGGACACTCCGGATCTTATCTTCATGCAGAGCACAGGCGCCCACAAAGGTCAAATAAAGAACAACGCTTTGGATCTGTATTCAAGCCCTTTTGACACACTGCCCAGGCTCTTCCATTACTCTTCCCACCCTTTTCAGGAAACTTCAAAAGGATGTGACTGCGAGAGCCTCTCTTGTGGTGTTTCACTGCTGAGAAACGAGAACCTCTCCTCCCTACCCTGTGTTCAAGAGGACATCCAAAGTTCTCCGTCCCCCGGGACCACTTCCACACCTTGCTACGTAAACCTCTCACTTCTGTCATTCAGCCTCGGCCCTTCACCACTGTCCACCTCTCTGAACCCAAGAGCTTTCCTAAGACACTAATTCCCTCAAAGTGTCCTGCTAGGGAATGATTCTGCTTCTCATCGTGCTCTGAGATCTGACTTTGGAGTAAGCTCCTTCAGTGCTATGAGCTCTAGGAATGATATGAGGGTTAATGCAACCTAGCATCATTACAAGCCTGGCAGGGCACACAGTCAACACGTGGAGTCTTGTAGACATAACAGCCGCACACAGGACAATCTTGTGAGGCTGAAGACCTGCCAAGCATAGAACTCTATACTTAGTAAATAAATGTAGCATAATAAAAATATGAATTCAGTGCTCATTCTTATTAAGCACCCATACCATTCTACCTCACACTATGTTTAACTGTAAATCTGATGCTAACCTGAAAGCCTTTAAATGAAAAGACCCCTGTTGTTTATTTCCTCCATAGTGCTAACCCCCTACAAAGTAGAGATGTGAATGATGGTGCTTCCCAGCAGACAGAGTATGGAGAGTACTGGAAGGCCAGGAGGCAACTGGAAGGCTGCTGCCAGAAGTATGGACAGGAATGGAATGTACCACAAAGAGACTCTTCAAACCCAAATAAGTGCGACAGAAATGTGCAGGTTGGCAGGGCAGAGGTGGAGGAGTGTGCCTGAGTCCAATGAAAGGGAAGCAGAGAGCAGTATCATCGTTCAGATGCTCACCAAACAGGGACAGGACATAAACCAAACAAGGACCACATCAATCTTGTGTCTGCACCCAGCATCACCTGATCTGGGAATAAGGCTAACAGCCCCATGCTCTGTCTTAGAGCCTACATGTTCCCTGTCTCCTCACCAGACCTTGTCCCCAGCATGGAAATATGTGGACACACGTGACCTGCTAGTTCTCAACTGAAGTGAGCAGTGCTAATATCTCCCTGGCACATACAGAACAGAATTTTTCTACCAGACCACTCCAGTGACACACGAGTGACTTCTAACGCCACCAAAGCCACTCAGCTACTGCTATGAAAGTCACTCTGAGAACAAGATTTAATCCCGACAAGACACTGGAAATACAGTATGTAAATATAAGAAGATGCGTTGCATGCTACCCATGTGTCACCGGACGAAGGACTTGAAGGGAAACAAAAACATTTTTAAATGCACAGCTCAGCTGCTCTGAGCCAGCAGACCTCACCATTTTTCAAATATTTCAAGGTCCTAAGAAGGATAAGGAAATACTCGTTTCTGACCTGGGTAAGATCACAAAGATCTTGTATCAATTTTTACCTATATTATTGGCACCATAGTGCCTAAAGATGTTGAGCCCGTTGACTAAGCTTTCTGACTGGAATTATCAAAGATCTAATTCTGTGTTCTAGTGTAACTTTTTAAAATCTAGTAATTATAATCTTGCTTTAAAGTAGAATATGGAGAGAACTATGCACACTGATATCTATTCGAAGACTGATAATGTTGAACATCTGGGGAAAATGGGTTAAGAGAAAAGCAACTAAACTACTTCAATGGTGTCATTTTGCAAACACTCTTAGACTTGACATCAGTCACTCATCTTGCTTATGACCAAGTGATGAAAGAAATGACGGTCCTATATTCAGAAACTGATGTGAAGTTATCTGGCCACACAGATACCCTGCGCAGGGCAAGAGGACTGAGTAGCTCCAAAGCCATGGAGATGGTGATTGTGCAGGCCTCACCTGCTTGGGGAAGGTTTACAAGGACATCTGTCCTAGGAACCTGCAGCTCCTGAATGTTTAGCACACTGGAGCATCAGTTTCATCTACGATATCAATGGCTGACGATGCCTTAGGAAACCTCTGAACTCAAGCTAGGGAGCAGAAAAGAGCTAAGAAGCAATGGAAACACTCCTTTAGATTGTCATGAAAATCAATGATATTCTCTACATACATGTAATAAGCAAATATACTCATTCAAGCATGCATGCACATGTACGTTTGTGCCTGCGTATACACACACACACACACACACACACACACACACACACACGCTGAAATACTAATCACACTGTACCTTTTGGTCCAGCTTTTCTGAGAGGAAAAGGCTGGTGCCATCAAATGCTTTTGCCTTGTCCAGGATTATTCTGTGATTATAAAGCAAAGCAGTCTTCAGCCTCCTAGAGGCCAAATCTGGGCTGTACGTGACATTGTACTGGTACAGCTGCCAATCCTGGGGCAAATCTAAACTAAAGAGATTCGTGACCAGCCGCACAGGTATCCCGCTGGAACCTGAGGAGGAGGAAAAATGTCTTTCACCAGAAGAACACATCATGTTAACATTAATCCTGTTTTAAAATTTTGACATGGACAGTGCCTGACACAAAGCAGGGGCTTCCGATCACTTTCAACCAGGTAATAATGCCATTGGGAGTTACTACGTGCAGAGCAGGTCTCTGGAAGCAGAGGGAAGGGTGTGACCTTCCAACCTCTGGGGAAGAGAAGCGTCTGAACACAACTGCCCTGACACCTTCCAGATGTGATTCCATCTGCAGGTGATTCTGTGATTCCAGTCAGCTTGATGGTCTCAGGTGCTGTCAGTTTTCGCTGCTGACATCACAGCCACAAGAAAAATAAAAGCCGATCCCACTCTCACCGTGAACAGTTTAACTCCCCAGCCTCTGGGAAATCCAGATAATCAGAGTTTCACCAGGAGTTAGAAAGTTCTGACAAAGTTCCATCCATGGTTGGACCACTGTGGAAGTCCCCCAAAGAGGCCAACAGAGCCTCTGAGAAGGATCAGGGACTCCTGTCTAGAAGCAGGATGACTTGGGTCTCTATTTTTATGGGCACATGGAGCCCATGTGTGCTTCTTGGAATTCCTTCCCCTATAGACATTTTCCCTCAGAGCTTGAAATTCTACAGGGCAAAATCAGAGCCAGCTGCAAGGAGGACACCACAAGCTCCTCCCCAGGACAGAACCTAAGAGAGTAAAAACGGCTTCTTTTTCTGGCTTGTCTTCACAGAAAAAAACCCAATTTGTATCTTTCTACAATGCACACACTAGTTTGCTTTTTTATGGAGAAAGTGGAAATGCAAGTCCCCAAGGGCATAAGAAATAAACAGTGCTTGTATGCCGTGGCGCTCCCTCAGCCTTGGCCCTTGACACATGTCTCTGGAGGAGGCAAGAGACAATCATGTCATTTTTGCTTAAAAAAAAAAGTTGTCCTCGGCATCACATTCCAGCCTGTCATTACACAGGCTGAGAGAAATCAACGTATACCGTCAGAACTGGCAGGACTTGGAAATTACTGCGCCAGCACCTTCAAACTGCAGCAAGCCCCATCCGTGCTGGGGTTGGGAAGGTTCGTGAGTCCATGGGTTTTACTGTGTGTGTTGGGGGGTGTGTGTTAAAAAGACTTCTCTTCATTATCTTCTGTGCATGGAAGCTAGAAGGGCGTGAAACTCCTCGGACCTGGAGTTGCAAGCGTTTGCGAGCTGCCTAATGTGAGTGGTTGGAACTTCAATCCTGATACCGTAGTATGTGTTCCTAACCACCCATCCATCTCTCCACCCCAACAACAGCATAAAAAAACAAAAAAACACCAGCATACAGTGAGGTATGCACCATTGAAGAAACTTTGGCTTCAGTTGTGTATCTGCTTGCTAGATAATAGTGTCTATTTCTAATGGTTCTGCATATATGTACATATATATTTGACATACACATATATGTGATCTATATATGTATATATATATATCAAACACAGAAATTTCCATCAGTGGGGAGGGATCCTCAAAGCCTCCTGCAAATCCAAAGAAAACCAACTTCCCAGAAGATACATCAGCTCACAACTGTGTATACAATTTCAAAAGGAGCCTGGAGTCTGGATGAAGACATGTCCTCACTGGCTGTGATTTCCTTTCTACAGCTAAAATCCCCACAGGCTGATCCTCCACATAGGGTAAGGGTTGGGAAAGGGAATCTTTCTGTGCCCCCAAGTGAGAAGAAGATGTCTTTTCTAAAAGTGAGATGTGGGTTGAAAAAGAAAATAGTTTTGTGTTTCTGACAATAAAGCTGACACACTTAGAATGCCTTCCACACACAGACGCTGTCAACGCCTATCAGGTTGATTAACAAACTTACCTATTTTAGAACTAGAAATTTAAATTCCATAGCAACACTTGATGGTCTTTAAAAAGTAACAAGAAGGGGCTGGCTACCTGTTTTACAATCTTTTACATGAGCCAACTTCTCTCTGGTACAGACACCCAAATCTACAAAGTCCCGTCTGTCTTCGCCTCTCATTTCCCTGAACGTACGTCCACCATCACCGGAAGAGACACCAGCCTCATCTGAAACAAGAAGATAACACAGTGTGACAGACTGCACGCACCCTCTACATCAGGACCACACTGACAGTCAGAACTCAGGTTTTCACTAAAACGTGCCTGCACTGCTCACATGTTCCTGCCTGTACCAAGGACTTTCTCTCAACACTGAAAAGTCCAGAGAAGGCCTGGAATGTTTAGTTAGAAATGAGACTGAGTGTTAGCTTTTACCATACCACAGACGTCCTCTTCTTGGCTCATAAGACAGCTGCACTGTGTGCCCCCGTTCCACGTGTTAACCAGTGACAGTCACTTCTCCTTTAGCTATTGGGTGGCTACACTCTGAAGAAACTCAGGCTAGGACAACCTACACTGACCTCTGCACAGAGGGCCGAGTCTCTAGACTTCCGCATGTGAATAAAGAAACCACCCGGCACAGCCACCAATAATCACCGTAGGTTATTCCTTAAGAAGGGAAGACAGAGTCCACCTCAGTGTCTACCGTTTACATTCGGCAAGCCTGTTTCCCTCTGAGTGACTTCTGTTTAAGTGCACACAGAAGACGGTAGCTTTTAAACAGCTTCAGCACTTGGAAGGTAACTTCAAACCATCAAAATCCCAGCCTTTACTGCGAAACAACATGGCTGCCAGTGTGCTGACCCTCTGGGCTCTGGTTTTGTCTGTCCTGTGACGTAGCCACTGCGTGCTGTCCCCAGATGTCCCTACCACCTGCTCCAAACTTCCTCCCGGATCCTTCTCCATGGACATGGACTCTTTCAGTGACTGATTTTAACTGACCATCTAGCTCTCTCACTGCTCCTGATTTCAGGTGATTTTTAGATAGTTTAGAATTTTAAACTACCAGGGCCTGAGTAAGAGCTCAGCGGTTAAGAACGCTTGTGGAAAAGCAGAGTTCCACTCCTAGACCCCACATCAAGTGGCTCACAATTACTCCAGGGGAATCCAATGCCTCTGGCCTCACCCACAGACACACAAAATACACATCATTAAACATAAAATCAAAATTTATTTTTTAAAAATGTTCAAACTAGGCGGAGAGGTGGTGGCACCAGGAGGAGCAGGCAGATCTCTGAGCTCACAGCCTGCCTGGTCTACATAGTGTTCCAGGACCGCCAGGGATACACAGAGAAACCCTGTCTTGGAAAAAACAACAACAACAAAAACAAGAAGAAAAACAAAAAACAAAACAAAACAAAAAAGTTCAAACTACAATAGAATGGCAATTCTCAGAAACTGGATGGATGAGAAATGGGAAGTTATTTTTAACAAATAGTAAATGTCAGTTTTACAACACAAAAGAGTTCCAGAGATAGATGCCAGCGGTAACTATACAATATAACTGGACTTAAAAAGCCAGGACTGTACACTTAAGGAAAAAATTTAGGTTATAGGTATATTTAGGTTATATGTATATGTATAATTTAGGAAAATCAACAAAAATTCAGTCTGTCTTCAAAGAATAGACTGTTTTTATCCTGGAAACAGGGATAATGATAATGTTTGGGCAATAATGCTTGGCCCACAGGCTGCCTCTCAGAGCAGGCCTCTGTGTCCATGCAGTACATTCTCATTGCAGTTCAGATCACTATGCACATGGACCTGGAAAGCCCCCACCCAGACAGACAGCCACATGGGAGATGGACTCGGAGAGTCTGTGGGCTTACAGACTCACTCACCAATGACTTCATTCCATGGTCAGAATTAGAGACATGGTAGACAGGTTTCACTCAGGGATATGAAATGAACTCTGTTCTCAGGTTCATTTCAACACCCTGGCATTAGGGAAAAACAAATGTCTCTTTTTTAAGCCCCCCAGTCAGTGGTACTTACTTCCTTGCAGCAGCCCAAGGAAAATCCAATACACCTGGCATGCCAGCTCAAGCTGTGTGGCCTAGATCGGACAAGAATCCCGAGGCTGAACCTGGCTTTGCTAGGAGGCCTGATGTATCCCCCAGGTGTGAGGGAAAATGAACCAGAGCTTGGTTTCTCCCATCCAGGAAGATAGGTGCTTTGGCATTTCTGCTCTGTATTTTTGGAATTTTTTTTTCAAGGGGAATGTAACTCATTTGGCTTGTTTAGCACAAATGAGACCCTGACTCCAATCCCAGAACCACAAAAAATGGTGTGGTGGTGTACACCTGTAATTCCAGGACTGAAGGGTTGGGGAGGGCAGAGGCAGGAGAATCAGAAGTTCAAGGTCATCTTCGGGAATACAGTAATTTTCAGGCTGGCTGGGATCTGAGACTCACTCTGTGTCAAGGTGGGTGGGTTTCAAAATTACTCACTGAGCAGAAAGAATCAGACCAGCTTCCCCATATGGATTTCCATGTCCCAGGCACCCCCAGGAAGCCCAGAGAATCCACAACGAACATGAAAAGGGGAGCAGAGCTGCGGTGGCTGTCTGATGTCTCAGGGCTTGATGGGTCCCCTCTGCTCTGCTTAGGCTGAAGGAGGTCACGGAAGCAGACCCAGTGGCACTTACGTGGCTGTGAAATGCTGCTGGCTCCTCTGCTGGAGGCCTGACTCTCCCCAGGACTGGCAGAGGTGGCCTACAAAGCAGGCAGAAAGTGTGGTCAGATTTAAACCAACTCACAAGCCACAAGGCTATCAGAAGGCAAAAAAACGGTGTCATGACTGATAGCGTAGATTACCATGATCCAGAGGTAGAAACTCTTGAGAGACAAGAGGGAGGGTGGCCATGCTCCACAGAAGGCTAAGGAGAAGCTGACTCCCTTTCCACAAGCTATTAGCCTGAGTCATGCTAGCATCTGAGCATGAACCAGGTAACCATGTTGGTCCCCAGAGGTCTAAGATGTGGAAGTGGGACCCTGAGCATGGGATGAACCCTGGAAGTGCAGTTCACAAAACAGTTAAGGACAGAGCCCTTAGTATTTTCTCTGCAGGAAACTTCTCCTTGCCCAATAAATTATTGTATGTTGCCTGTTTAAAAAGAAAAAGAAAATAAGTAAAGACAGAAAGGAGAGAGACAGAGAGTGAAAGAAAGTCAAGAGAACTCCACTCAATGATAACAAGGGCAAAATGATCACAAACCACCAGTTCTGGTCTGAGACTAAAAGGTTCTTCAAAAGCGGATGTATACAGTTGGTATACAGTTGTTATTCGGGATTGGTCCTGTCACCCAGCAAACAGCCACACTCCAAATGTTTGCTCAACCAACAGCAGCTGATCTAAGCCACGTACATCTGAATCTGAGACGATTTCTGCCACCTGTTATCAGGGACAACTGTAGCGCACCGAAAGAGGGGGAGGCTTAATTCATGTTTTGTCTGTCTTTCTTTCGTTTATTCTCCCTTTTTTCCTACTTTCCAATCAACTGAACTAAAGCTAAGAAAGGAGGAGGCAGCTACATACCTCCTAGCCACAGTGCTTTTTTGCACTTCCGGATCTTAAGAGTATACACTTGGAAGAAAAAAGGTGGGAGAGGCTGGCGGAGGAAAGCATTGCCCAGGATGGACACAGAGAGTAGAGCCAAACACTCACGGTGACGACTCCTGGGGCGCACCCCACTTCCCTGCGGCTGTGGCCTGGGGTGATGCCTCGCGCCCTTACTCGGGCCCGTCCACTCATGTTCCTGGGTGTCCCGAGGTTTTATAGAGCTGGTGAGCCTCGGCACAGGTGTTTCTTCTGGGAAGAAGATGGTGAAGCTGTGCTTAGGAGATTGAAAGTAGTCAGTTTCCTGAGATGGTGTGGCAAACAGCAACCGAAGCGTGGGTGGGCTTGTACCCCCAGAATGCGCAAGAGCACGTGGGGCGGGGCAAGGCGGGGGTGGGCCTCGAGTAGCCTCGCGGGAATCTCTCCATCGCTGTCTCTTTTTCTTTTATTTTTTTTTTGTCTCCTTTTGACACTTTTTTTTTTCTTTAGGCCCCCTCATTTGCTATAAACACCCAGCTGGCAGTTTTTATCATTTTGAGGATGTCTCTCTCTGCTACTGGTTTTTGGAAATTACCCAAGTATAAACGTATGTGAGAGTTGCATCACACACCACTCTGGACCTGAGAGGAAGCTTGTGCCACTGTTATCTGAGTGTTGTTAGGGTTGTGCCCCGAGAAGGGGTGAGAGCAGGTGAAAGTGTGGGCGGTTAATAGATGGACCATTAGACAAACGTTTGGAACAGTGTCCTAGAGAGGGAGGTAGCAACGCGAGTCAATCTTAAAAGAAATTAGGTTGGGGGCTGGGGAGGCCTTAGTGGTTGAGAGTATTCTTGTTGCTGCTTCAGAGGACCAGGGTTTGGCTCTCAGCACCTACATAGTGACTCACAACCATCTGGAGCTCCAGTTTCAGAGGACCCAACACCCTCTTCTGGCCTGCTGGGGCCCCTGCATGCTCCTGGCGCTCAGACAGACACACAAATAATAATGTGTTTGAAAAGTATAATTCAGGCGAAGTGTGTAGAGTCTTGAAAACTCTTAAGAGACACAAGATGAGGGGAGCTTCGAGGACGACTTAGTTGGGGACAAAGCTGCTTGTGTGGCTCCCAAGGAGTCACCACATGCTCTATCTCAGTCAGGTAAGAGGGGTATTGTAGCAGGGACCTGCAGGTACTGTGGTCAGTGCTCCGCTGGGGGCCTCCTAGCAGGAGATGCAACCGTTGTGGTTTGGGAGGGAAGCTCCAATTGCCCAATCAACAGCATTCGGATAATAACGCAGGATATCAGGAAGGATATGAAATACCAGGGGAGGTGAAACATTCTGTCCTGCAGGCAAACTCTTCCAGTCAGGAAATAAGCTACTCAAAGGCTTCACCAAGTCCCTAAAGCTGACCAGATACACTAGGCAGCTCCATCCCCAATCCTATAGAAGCTGTAAAGGAGAGCTGAGAGACGCTGTCAGACAAGACCCTTAGAAGAGGGTCAAACCAACTCAACTGCCCAAGCCTGTTGAGCTGCCTCACATTTCGCAGTGAGCTCCAGGTTTCCAGTCTTCATCAATGGTCACCCATGCCGGGTGGACCTTTTGGTGACTGACACAGCTGTCATTCTGTCATTTCTACTCCTGTAAGTAACCGAGAATCCATATTCCTGTAAGTAACCCCCAAAAAACCCAAGTTGGGCTTTGTTGGTATCCTTACTTTGGTCTGTTATTACTCCCATATCATGTTCCCCCAGGACTATAGTGTCAGTGAACACTGACCCAAAAGGATACAAAGTCTGGAACTGCACCCAGCAAAGCTGCTGGGGGTGCCAGCCATTTCAACTTCTTGGACAAGAGCAGTCTGATCCATTTCCTTCCAGCAACAGGAAAGCACAGCCAGGTGTCTAAACAACAAAGAAAAAGGATGTGGGAAGCAGGGATTAAGAGCAGCAGTAGCAAAAAAATTAATTCCTCTTGTTTCTTAGAATATTCAAAAGCTGGGATGATAAAGTCAAGGGGTAAACAGTTTAAAGCATAAATAACAAACGAGAACTCTCATAACACACTGAATATGCCATATGGCTATCTAGATTAAAGCCCAGAGTTTGAAAAATGATGATTATTACTATTTAAAGAAAAGCACGCGCATACAGGCTTCTTGTCTTATGTCCCAGTAAAAAGAAAGGGAAAGGAAAGAAAGAGGAGGGAGAAATGAGAGGAGAGGGATAGAGGGGCAGAGAGGGGGAGGGGGAGAAAAAGGAGAAGAGGAAGGAAGGGAGGAACGGAATGATAGGAATGTGTTGATGCAGAAACACCCCTCTCAGTTCCAGAGCTAGTTTATTCTGGAACCAAACTCTCAGTGACCATGGCCTGAGAACGTGGGGCTAGGTTACCGTAGGTTCCAGGTTCCAATATGGAAGCAGGTTCTTGTAGTTTTTCTGGTAACGGAACAAAGAAAGTTATAAACTACTGCACTTTTAGAATACATTGGTCGGAACATCCGGGATGCAGATTACTTACTGAAGGATGGAGGAGTCATCCACCACTGCAGGCCTCAGACGATACACTTTAATCACCGTTGGCCGACACAGATCTTTTTTCAGTTCTCATTCACAAAAGAACCAATAGCAGATAGGCAGGCAGCAAAAACACAGGAAAAAAGAAGGAAGGGGTGGACTGGACACAAAGCAGGGCTTTACAATCCAGTCTGAGAAAATGAGCCATCACTTCTCTCGGGCACTCATGGTTAGTGGTGGGTCACCCAAACACGACCAGACTCTCAGAGGGCGATCACATGACTGTGGATATTAGGAGACCAGGATTAATGGATGTCACTGTCCCACTGTCTTTCACTGAAAGGTAGTGATCAGAGGCAGTTTGAGCTTAAACTGTACAGACCAGGAGCTTTGCAAATAACAATTCTTAGCTATATCCTCTGGCAGATAGCGTCCGTTCAAAAGCTGTGTCTTTGTTCTTTCCCAAGAAGGCTCCACAAACCACAAGGGCTTCTGGCATTAGCTTGAGGCATTACTGCTTGATAGCCAAGATAGCGAGCAGACTTAGAAGCCTTCTTAAATGTTGACTTAACCTCCGGAGAGCCAGAAAACCAGAGGGTATGGCAGGTGTGCCTAGTTGCTAGGAGAGCGCAATCCCCTGTGGGGATTAGTCATTTTGAAGGTGCTACTTGAGCTCAGCTCCCGTTTTTTAACTGTACTGTTAGCGACAATGATCAGGTAGAATGTCCCGTGGCCAGAGGCTGCAGCACTGGCATTTTTCTGTATAGCATCAGAGGAACTTAGTTTGTGCTGGGGGGACACTTCCCTGAATTGCAGGACTCTGATGAGGGCTCCTATGAGGACTTCAGGCTATGGTTCCACACTTGCTCTTACATCTCCTCCTTTAACAGACATTTATTGTGGCAATAGCATATGTTGGAGTTCTTTGTTGTTGACACAAAGGCTACAGATCTCATCTTAAATAGAAATAAGGGATAGTTTATCCTGGAGCCATTTTGGGTGACCACGGCCCAGATTCCAGGTTCCAATGTGGAAGCAGTTTCAGAGTTTTAAAGAACAGAAAGTTATAAATAGAGTTTACTGTAAAAAGCACTGGTGAGTACATCAGAGAAGCAGGACAAAAAAGCATCCTATAGGCTCAGGATGCTACCTAATGACATTTTTTAGCTTTTGGATTGATAGAAACTGGTTGCCTGGTAAATTAATAGATTCTGAAAGGTTTTCTTTATCTACTGTCACAAGCTGTTTAGTTCTGACACAGAGTGCAAGAAATGGTTGTTCTGGAAAGCCAGAAGAACTTAGCCCAAGGGAAGGCAATTAGCCCTGGACTTGCAACTTTCCAGTCTCTCCACAGTACTGAAATTCAGATCAGCCAATCCGCCCCTGCAGATTCCTGCCAGGGGTTTTTGCAGCTTCGTCTCAGGGGTTTTCATTCACATTGTCTGCATAGCCACTTCCGCGGTGAGAACACACCCACCGGAGTGCAGTGTCCTCGCCTTCATCTTATTTACATCTCGAAGTCCTAGCGCAGAGCATGCGCACAGGAGGCACTCCAGACACATGGATTAATTATTAGCATTCTACGTCTCCGCCTTTGAAAAGATCCTTTACAGGTGCTTAGCCTATGCTCTTATGGGACATTCTCTTTACCGTAGTATTAGATGAGACTCGGCGATTTAAAATTGCACTCGTTTCTTCATCTATTGTATAGGTGTGTGTCTGCGTATGGGCATGAGTGTGCCGTACACACAATAGAAGTCAGAGGTGATTTGGGGGAGTCTGTTTGCTCCTTGCACTAGGTGGGGCCTGAAGATCAAACTCCGGTCATCAGGCCAGTGCTTCATCCACTGAGCCATCTCCTTGCGCCGAGCTACAGTAGTTTAAAAGATACTAAAGATCTCTAAATGAATCTCATAAAAATCCAATTCTTTAAATCTTACTTGAAGTAGTTTTACAAGGCTTTACAGGCAATGGGAATGTGCTTTATATTCTTCACATACACACCCCCTCATTTTCATTAAAAAAAAAAAATGTTGGCGGTTGTTTCCGAAAGTCAATTTCTTTAAAAAGTGGATATTGAGAACCAGTGAAATATGTTAACTGGGATTAAATGAAGGGCAATAAATGAATGTTTTCCCAGATTTTAAAAAAGTGACATTCATTAAGCATTCAAGAATTTGCTATAATGAATCTGGTTTTTATGTTTATTTCTTGTTCAGCAAGTTCATGCTTTGATTTCACTCCCATCTGCCCACAGAGGCTGTTTCAAGCTGCACAAAGGTTTCTTCTCAGCAAAAGGCATGATGGATGGTGCTCTTTAACCTGGCCTTCATTCTGGTGCACACACCCCACTTTCTTCTGCCTCATTTGGCCTTCAGTCCTCATGCTTTCCCTGTCTCCTCTTCTCCCCGCTCTCCTTTTCTTCAGGCTCACCTTGTCGGGTTCTCTTCCCTTGGTCTCACAGACTTCATGTCTATTTCACTTTTTGCTCTCCAACCAACTTCACACTTTTTTTTTTTTAGATTTTTTAAACACTTAAAGAAAAAGATTTATTTATTATTTATACAACATTCTGCCTGCAAACCAGATCTTCCTATAGATGGTTATGAGCCACCATGTGGTTGACTGGGAATTGAACTCAGACCTTTGGAAGAACAGTGAATGTTCTTAACCTCTGAGCCATCTCTCCAGCCCCAACTTCACACTTTTAACTCACATGTTATTGAATCTTCTTCTCTGAGAGTCCTGGTCCTATTAGTTGGCCATGGTGACTTTTTGTTTGGTACTTAAGTTAGTATATCACGTGTGTGGCTGGAGAGGACAAGAGAGAAGAGAATCCCTACTATTGGTTGTAACTTGATGTTTTCCTCTGTCAGCGATTCTTGTGTCCTCCCAAAGAGAAAAAAACTTACCTTTTCTGTTCTTGGCCCACCACTCCACCCTTAGGTTTGCAATCTTTGTTCTACCCCAAATTGGCATTACTTAATGTGGCGGACTGAACTCTACTGTTGAGAACACAGGAGCATGTGGGGAAACAAGCCCAGCTGGAACCCAAGGTTGTGCCCTTGCAAACAAGTCACTATAAATTGAAAAGGGGAAGTGAAAAAGAGAAAGGGCAAGCTGAGCTGGGCCTGGTGCAATTCCACACCAGTGTAGAACCGTTGAACTCACAGACTCCACCCACCAACAGAAAGATGCCTGCGGGTCAGAGGTGAACTTGTTATGCTTATAAACAAGGAGCCATTTTCCATGATTGCTTTAATCATTTGTCAAAATAACCTCGGCATATTTACATAAAGACTGGATTTGTTATTTTTTTTTCTTTGTTTGTTTTTAACTTTTATTAGTTACACTTCATTCACTTTGTATCCCCCCCATAAACCCCTCCCTCCTCCCCTCCGAATCCCACCTTCCCTCCCCCTTCTTCACCTTGTCATCCTCTGTGGCCTGGTAAGGCTGAAGACTGGGTTTGTTAAGAGACCTGAGGTCCCGAGACACAGGCAAGAGTGACCTGAAATGTGTACCTGCCCTTACTCACCAAACTCAGCACCAAGAACTTGGCTCCTCTCCTTGGTATCTGAGAACTGTAATGTGCACATGTGCATGTACACACACGTACACACCCACACGTGCACTCAGAGGCAGACGAAAAGCTAAATCCCAGTCTGCCTCCCCCAACTCCATCTCCAGGTTTGCTGTCAGTTTCCTGCTCCTGGATAGGAACCCAGCAGATGGCAATTAACTCTCTAAGCTTTAAGGAGCCAGTTAGCAGAATGAGAGCAAGTGGAACCAGAAGGCCTCTGGAGCTTTTTGTCCAGCCCCTTATTTTGCAGTTCAGGTGACAGTGCTCAAGGGACACGGACGGACACACACACAGGACATATTACTGTCACTTTAGTTAAGTCCTTTCAGGGGTCTGGATCTCGGACCTCCCTCTGGAGGTGATCTTAGCAACCGTTTCTAGGCACATCCTCAGGGCCAGGACTAAGTCAAGGGTCTTACTTCAACCCCTCTGTACCCCCATACATGATTACCTTCAATCAGAGATGAGACTGCCAGAATATAGAAAGCTTCAATAATTTGCCCCAGATCAGACAACTAAGGAATGTTGCAAAGCTGGTCCAGGAGCCCAGCAACACCCACCCCCGGAATTCTTAAATCCTAATTATTAAATCCCCTTCAAGAGATGCCTGTCAAGTTATACTTTTTAAAAAATTGAATTCCCCAAACGTTTTATGTCATCTGTGGACACCCAGCACTGAGTTGGTGAACTCTGACCCAAGGACTGAAGTTAGCAAGCATCCCTGCTGGGTCCTGCATCCTCCTGCCTGCTCCTACACCCTCACAGCAGAGGTCCAGCCTGCAAAGCTTGCAATATATCCACTCTGTCCCTGAGCAGAAAATGTTTCCTAAGCTGTGGTCCAGAGCCTTCAAAGACTGGATTCTGCAAGGCATAGCACTTCACAACGGACAAAATGCCTGGGCACACAACATTTTTCAGGATCCTTTCCTGCGGCTTTCACACGGTACAACGGAAGCTACAACTCAATAACTTAAATCAGTTGCCTGACTTAGGCCACAGATGCAGAAGGCGGCCAAGCCACTGTCTCAGGTTCTGGCTCCCAACTGCAAGCTCTTTCCTGAAGGCACCCTGGCACCCAAACTGTCTTCCTCTTACTGTCAGGGAAGGGTTTGGGAACACAAAAGAATCTTAAGTACTGCCAGCAAGCTCTTCTGAGAATATCCTTCCAGATGTGCTCATGGAATGAGGGTCATCCAGAGGTAAAAAGGTTACATTTGTGATCAACTTGAAAGAAGAACTTAAAGCCGTGACAATCACAGGAAATACACAGCACACTCAGGAGCATTCTTTCTCATAATAAGCATTCCATAAACAAAGGCTAGTTTTACGTGGGTTTAATGAGAAATGTATAGGTGAAACAATCCATATTATTTTAATTTACATAGCTTTATCAAAACACATGTACTTCTAATCTGAAAATACAAGCTTAATAGAAATTGTATGGTCCTAAAATATGGCTCAGCTTTAAGGATTTATTTGGAAAACACAATATGACTCACCTTCCTAGTTTAGATTTATTCTGTAACAGATCTTAAAATTTAATTTCAGATGTAAAATGCATATGAGGATATCCTAAACTCCCTACAAAGTAAGAAGGAAATATGCTTATGGATACATACATATTAAGCCAGCTTTTACTTCCCACAGTAAATTGTCAGGTGTTCTCCCACAGGTCGCAAAAGAGGAACTCTATGCCTGGGTCACTCCTCAGCCAGGTGTCCCCCAGCTGGAAGGCAAAGCTGACCCACATTAGCAAATCTTAACCCCCCTCCCACTGCCCAGTGTAGATCCCCCAAAACAGAGACCCCTGGCCAATATCGAATCAATACTCACTTTTAAAAACAGAACTTTTACGCTGGGCGTGGTGGTATACACCTTTAATCCCAGCCCAAGGGAGGCAGAGGCAGGTGGGTCTCTGAGTTCAAGGCCAGCCTGGTGTACAAAGAGAGTTCCAGGACGACACAGAGAAAACCTGTCTTGAAAACCAAACCAACCTAACAAAACCCCCAAAACTTGTTTGCCTTTGTTGGGCGGCTGGTATTCTGTAGTTGCGCTTCTGCCCACACTGTAAAACTTTAATGAGGCAATGTTATTCACAGCTTTTAATTACTCCTTTTATGGAAGACAGAATAGAAACACCTAGGCCTAAGTGAGCTTTTCAAGCCTACTCGTAACAAGAGCTCTTGGAGGTGAACCTGATCTAAGACTCAGATAACTGTCCTGAGCAAACAGGGGCAGAACTCTGTATACAGCAAATAAATCTCGGACCCTGCCCATGTCAGTGACTAAGGGGCCCAGCTTAATAGCTTGAGGACTTCAGTCAACTGGCTGATTTATGAATGACATTGTGTGACCCAAATCCCTATTCCCCTGTGGCAGTGGTAGACTATAGTTGCCCCACAGAGAAGGCACCTGCTCACACCTCTCTATACCTTCCCTGAGGACACAAGCCCAGTAATTTGGCACAAGCAGGCATGCCCTGACATCTGTTGAACTTGGAAAAATCAATGAGTGTATTTCCAAGATTGGTCCCACAGCTGGACTCAAAGGCACTGGAATCAGTGTACTGAGATGCAGATTCAGAGGAGAATCTGTAGATCTTAGCACTTAACAAAAGAACAGACCATTCACTGTAGGCACTAGTTCAGTTCCATTTAACAAAAAATGGACAGAAACCAAACAACCATATACAGACACAAGTTTTGTTTTGTTTTTGTTTTTTTTTTTCCCCTTTTGCACAAACCCATAGTTCAGTGAAATCTTTTACGGTTCTCTCTGCACAGCACTGCTGAGGGACTAACATTCCAGTTTGAATTTCAGGTCCAGCAGAGACAGAATAAACACATTTGTGGATGTGACGTCATTTATGTTTCTTCCATTTGTAAACACTGGTTAGGAAAAGGGCAAGAATGTTTTTTTTTCATATCTCTATTTTGAATGTTTTCCTGATCCAGGTTATAGGGAACTTTAAAGACAGAATAATCAGGAGAGGCTCATTCACATTGTAAAGGGACTTTCCACTTATTTCTATTAAATACTGCACTCCCATAGGGCCCTGAATTGGGGTGTCACTCTAATGCAGCTTTTCGGGACTAGGTTACTAGTGTGAAGTGAGGCACACCCATGTCTTCATCATAATTTTCCTCAGAGGATAATCTTGCCTCTGGCTTCTATTCCAGGGCTGGGGATATAAACAGCTGGTGAAGGGAATCAATGGCTTCTTATCTTTTCCAGGGTCAGAGTGTTTGAGGAATCCAAACGCCAAAGAAAAACCCGGGTAGAGTTCTTCCACTTTCTCATACCCACCGGCTTTCAAAATCCAGTGCTCTCCTCTCGTTGGTCCAAGCAGACATGGATCAGAGAACAAATATGTCTCAATTTTAGAGTACACATAGACCCCCGATGAGGCCTGTGCCCAAAAGGAAAAGCCACTTCTTCACATGGGCAACAGGTAAGGAAGGGCCTCCTTCCTCACCCAGAGCACCACAGTCCCTTAACAGCCAGCGCAGATCTCCGTAAAAAAGCCATGAGGACCTGGGAATTTTCCCATTCTTGTGCTAAACAATAAAACTGGTAGACTTATCTTTTTCCCATCAAGCAAGCTGGGGATTTAGAAAACTCAGCCAAGGAGATGGAGTCAGTTCACAGCAGAATGGCCTCATCGCTCGAACCAGCCTGCCAAGTTTCGGATGCTCTTGGGCTGGTCCCCGGAGGTCTGCACAGCTTGGCATGTCCGGCACCATGGCTCATCCCAGAAAGAGGTAATGTGCACGGCATAGCTCCGGCGCCAGTGGAAGTAGCGGCGATAGACAGCCACGTTTCGGTCGAGAAAGCGTAGGTAGGCAGCCAGGGAGGCCGCACTGGGGAAGTCGTCCACGTGGATGAAGGCGCCACGAGGCACGAAGCGCTCATAGTTGGCTCGGTCCGGGCCTAGCACCACTGGCACAGCCCCAGCCAGGAAGGCATTCCGCCACAGCTTCTCCGTGATGTAATCCACGTGCTGTGAGTTCTCAAAGGCCAGGTAAAACTTGTAGCGGGCCACAGTGTGCAGCAGCCCGCTGGCTGGCAGTGGTTGCCCGGGTCCCGCCCGGCCAAACACGTCCACAGACACGTGCTGGCTCAGCTGGTGGTAGTAACGGACCCGTGCCTGGCGCTCGTTCCAGTGGCTCACAACCCAGGCCACCAGTCCCCGCTTGCGGGCCAACGGGGGACCCAGGCCTGGCGGCTGGTCAGCTGGATGGCTCCTGGGATAGAGGAAGCCATAGGGCACGAAGACATCAGAGTCCGTCCGGTAGGACAGTGTCCAGTTGAAGAGGCCCCTCGCCAAGCCCCGCAGCCCCGGGGTGTGGGAGGGCGATTCGAAGTTCATCCACACCCAGCGCTGACCCGGGGGTCTAGAGCCTGTGGTCTCCAGGGCTTCGCCGGCTAGCATCACGGCTCCCTCCTGGTCGTCGAACACGCGTAGCTCCAGCGCCTCATCCGTGCGTCCTTGGGCTCCCCAAGGCGGGGGCCAGTCGGGGGGTCCCTTCACCAGGTCGCGGTGGTGGAACAGCACTGCCTGAGCCTCCCCGTAGGCCGCGCGGTCGGTGAGCAAGCGGCAGCCGCTGATGTTGAAGCGCAGGCTGCAATCAGGGGGAGGCCTGGGGTGGCCGCGGCGCCCCTCAAAGGGTTCCCACCAGAGCAGCACGCCCACCGGGCGTGGCGGGGCTGGAGATGCCCAGGGCAGCTGCGGCAGCTGTCTCCAGCAGATGCAGGCGGTCAACGCGGTGCACAGCAGCCCCGCTACGGCGAGCGCAGGGGAGCTCGGGGGAAGTCCCCAGCCTCCGCGCCGTGCGCGTCGCCGGGCCCCCAGTGTCCCCATGCAGCGTCCACGATCGGCGGCCGCGGCTCGCCACGCGTCCACCGGCCGTGAGGGGCGGCACCGGCTCTCATGCTGCCGCTCTCGCCCTGCCAGGGCCATGGAGGGGGCGGGCGGGGCATCCACAGGCCCACGGGAGGTGCCTCGCCCCTCCCAGGTCCAGGACGAGGTGAGCAGGGCGGGCAGCCTTGGCCCGGCGCCACCCTGTCCCTCCCAGACACTGCTCCCTGAGCCCTGCGGGCCGGGACCGGGGCGTTTCCTGCTGCGCCTGCGCTGGCTCCCTTGCCCTGCAGGGCTCCTAAATTGCGCCCAGCTGGCGCCTCCCCGGGGGTCGTGGCCTCCTGAAGCGAGTTCTCCTTTCCCTCTTCTAGGCAAGCCGCAGTCTCGAGACCTCCTCAGAAGCCTCAAAGAGGAGGCGAGGTGGGAGATGCGATCCCACTGCAGAACTCAGCAAAATCAGCTTCCTTCCGTTTCTCCCGGTGCCTGGCCAATGACGACCCGGGGAAGGAGGGAGGACACAAGCCCTAAAACAACTGGAACGTAGTCCAGACCTTGTGGGCTTGCAAAACAGGCCAGCTGTGGAGTCAGGCACCACTGGGGCAGTGTGACTGGTCCTAAGAACATTCCAAAAGGTACCTGCGGGCCCAGGACAGGACAGAAGACAGAAGTGTTATCTCTCCTTGATTCCCCACACAAAAAAAGAAAGAAAGAGAGAGAGAAAGAGAGAAAGAGAGAGAGAGGAGAGAAAGAAGAAAGAAAGAAAGAAAGAAAGAAAGAAAGAAGGAAGGAAGGAAGGAAGGAAGGAAGGAAGGAAGGAAGGAAGGAAGGAAGGAAAAGAGTTTTAAAACTTATTTCACTGGAACTTATAATACACACAACTTTACCCAAAAAAAGGCAGTCTAAATTTGCTTCAGTTTCCCCAGCCTGCAGTTTGTTTTTTTTTTAATTTTAGATTTCTCCAGCTTACAGTTTTGTTTTGTTTTGTTTTGTTTTTTAATTTTAGATCTGTTGATTGTTTTTTATGTATATGGATGTTTCGGAGGTCAGAAGAGAGCATGGGATTGTGAGTCACCATAGATGCTGAGAACTCTGAGAGGGCAACCAGTGCCCTTAAGCACTGAGCCCTCCATTGCTGCAGCCTCTAAACAGTTGGTTTCTGACCATGAATGTAACCATACCACAGCATGAATATTCAGTGTAATGATGTTATGTGAGAACTTCTTAATGCAAACAGACAGGCCATACACAGGCTTGTGGACCACTCTGCCACAGGGGCATATAGCCCCAGTTCGGTTAATTCTAATTTCACTTGTACTCTGATTTTCATAAGCAATTTGATGCCTACTAATGTTGAGTGTTGCTAAATGCCTCTTATATAACCCTTTAGTTATATAACTTCTAACACAAGTCTCTGGTGCAAAACCAGGAGCTATAGGAGCAAGGTTCCTGTCCCCCCACAAATACACCTGGCCCATAGCATTCCTTGTACTACACAGCTGAGGAGGCATAAGCTGTGAATGACCACTGAGGCCCTTGTGTCTCAAGAACATTCTGCTCTTACTTGAGTGAGTGAGGATCACTATTTTTAAGCACTTACGAAACAAGTTCTCCTCCAGGAAGGTTGTGCAGAATACGTGAGACTACAGAATGATGGATCAGATAAATATCCTTGTGCCCAAGCAAAGGCTGTGTCAATTCGTCAGGTGTCCCTGAGGCCACAACGAGGCATTCACATTTGCAGTCACTTGGGAAGCTTTGGCCCAGAGCTACACTGTGAATTCCTAGGCTGGACCCTCTCTTATTAAGGTACTCAACTGTTGATAAGTGGGATTCTAAAAGGGGAGAGCTGATTTAAGGCAAGGAAGCAATTGACAAAGGTTCTAGAAGATTCCTGTTGTACAACCAACGGCTCCACACCTACCATGTGGTACCCATATAAGATGGTAGGGAGAAGCTGCTGAAGGCAGAGCCCTTCTTACCAGCACAGAAAATACACCTGTGTTGGGAGGTGGTCTGTACACTGCATTCAGATGCTGATTTCTGTGCCCCGAGATCTGGTTACAGTCCGGATACTGACATTGTCATTTCCATGAAGAATCTCCTGTATCAATGTGCAAACACTGCTCCCTGGTTATCTCTGATTAGTTAATAAAAAAGCTGAGAACCTACAGCTGAGCAAGAGAGGAGAGAAGGCTCGATTTTCATTCCCAGTTGAGGGATCTCAGGTAGAAACGGAGGAGAAGGAAGAATAGGTAGAGAAAGGACCTGGCCGTGATGACTGACCAGATGGAGCAGAAGCAGCCCAGGCAGGACAAATATGGCACGTAATTAGGGGCACGTGGCTGGGAAGTAGCCAGATGAGCATAGAGGGTTAGAAAAGATCGATATCTGCCCAGCTCTAGTGTCTTAAAGCTTGATGAGTAAGACTAATAGGTCTCCATCTCATTTTGGGGGGAGCTAGAGTGGTTGATTGGAAAAGGCTCCCAAATTATACATTATCATTAGACACCTGGCTTGGCATTTGGATGCATTTTCATTGATTTAATTTTTAAAAACGTTTATTATATTTTTATTCATTTCTTCTGTGTGCAGGGAAAGGGATGCCATGGCATGCAGTGGAGATTAGAGGACAGCTTGCAGAAACTGAGTCTCTCCTCCTGCCGTGGGATCCTGCAAAATCAGGAGTAGAATGTTGAAGCTTCTGCACGTTTTCTGGTGGCACTTTCCACCAGCACTCAGCAACCAAGCGGGAACTCCTTGAAGAGTTCCGGACTCTCTGTTTAGACTCATCTCTCTAGCAGTTTTTTCCTCTCACACATCTACAACTTTTCATAGTGTTCCTATAGTTTTTAATTGGAAAAAAATAGAAATAAAAAATTTGAAAATAGAAGTCTCAGTAATTTCCCACTGTTTTTGTTTGAGTCAAGGCCTCTTGTAGCCTAGGCTGCCCTTGATCTAATTACATAGCTAAATGCTGGCCTTGAATTTGTGGTCTTCCTGCCTTCACTTCCTAAATCCTGGGATTACAGCCATGTACCACTAGGCCTGGCGTGCTTTTGGTTTTTATTAACATAAGAGCTATAAAGGCACAAGCACCATGGTTCAATCAAAAGAAGGCTTTCCTTTTGTGAGACAGACAGTTGGGAGGGGATGGGTCGCTGAAGACTGGGAAAGAGGCTCACTTGGAAAATTAGGAATAGTTAACATGAGGGGAGAAGAGAGGTGAGGTGTTTGTCCAGAAGTGTGTCCAACATGGAGCGAAGAAAGTTACAGGATAAGATTAAGATCTGAAAGTGAAAATTTTGTAACAACCGGGGGTAAGTATATGGACGTCAGTTCCTGCTAGGCTGGCCTGCTCACAAGGCGCTAGTGAATAGGTGGTTGGTTAAGGAAATACAGCAGGCTTTTTTTTTTTCCTTCAGAGGTTCTTTCATATATTCCTAGAAAAACCATGACACCACCAGTAAAGGATGAGTTGAGTGAAACTGGAGTGGAAGGGAGGGGACAGGCTTACCAGGAACTCTGAGAGCGTGGACCTATCCTTTAGCCCAGATCCCAATAGCCTCAAGTCAGGCCACAGCTGTCTCTGGAAGAGACTTAAGAAGTTTTCAGTAATCAAAGAGCAGGCCAATCAGTTCATGTCAGAGACAGTCCCTGTTCCCATTACTAGGGAACCCGCTTGGACCCTGAACTGCCATGGGCTATATCTATGCAGGGGTTCTAGGTTATCTCCATGGATAGTCCTTGGTTGGAGTATCAGTCCCAGAAAAGACCCCTGTGCCCAGATATTTTGGTTCTGTTGTTCTCCTTGTGGAACTCCTGTCTTCTCCAGGTCTTGATCACCTCCCCCTGAGGAGGGAGCAGCCTTGCCAGGACACAGAGGAAGACAATGCAGCCAGTCCTGAAGAGACCTGATAGACTAGGATCAGAAGGAAGGGGAGGAAGACCTCCCCTATCAGTGGACTGGGGGAGGGGCATGGGTGGAGAAGGGGGAGGGAAGGTGAGATTGGGAGGGGAGAAGGGAGGGAGCTACGGGGGGATACAAAGTGAATAAATTGTACTTAATAAAAATTTTTAAAAATTAAAAAAAAAGAAATTTTCACTGTATAGTATCCGGCTCTTCTGTGCTGTTTTCATGTATTCTATATTGAAGTAATCCCTGTTGTGATGTGAAGCTTCCTGGCAGCACTACCTGTGAAACTTGTAAAAGTCTGGTATTTATTTTGTGGCTCTCTGAAGAGGCTCCTCAGGCTGCCTCCATCACCTTCTCATGGCAGTGTACCCTCCCCTCTGAAGGAAGCTCCTTTCTGGAAGCCTCAACCCCCACATATTATTGTATTGCCTTTATCTAATGTTCTTCCTGCCACCTTGAGGCCTGATCATGGCCTCAGGGCCATTCCTCTTGCTGAACAGCATCTTTAGAGGAGAATTATGTGTCAGCTGCCTTTCTAGACCAGCCACTGCTAATCTCCATTCTATTCTATCTTTTCAACAAAAACTACTACGGTAATTCAGATGGCAATAGCTGTGAGGATGAGGAAGAACATTAGAGAAGGTACCTAAGTGGTACTCTAGGTACTTCTTGGGAAACCTTTCTAGATAACCCCCATACACCTGTCCACTGTAAATTGAAAAATAGGTGGCTGTGCCTATGTGTATGCTGTATCATGGGGAGGGGATTGTGACTGCTTCTATCATAACTCCATCTCTAGCACCAAAGCAGCCATCCAGCAGTCTTTATCTCAGTGACTACCCACTGGACGAACAGATGAATGAATGAGGGCTCTAGTGCACTGCTGAAATGATCTGTCAGTATCTGTCCCGCAGGAGAAAGTGGCTGGATGTTAGAGACGGTCACTGTGGGAACAGCTTACTGTGACAGTAAGGCAGCCCAGAAGCTTTCAGTGGAAAGCAGTAGACATGTGTTCATTAGAATTCAAACTCCACCAAATTAGGTCACTAAGGTTGATGCAGCCTGAACCAGCTGTACATTTATACAGCAATGGCCAAGAGAGGTATGGGCTGTTTTTAGAACCTTCTCATGACTGAAGAGATAAACATGACCCATCAAGCTGGGTGCGTACAGTGGCACATGCATTCAATCCCAGCCCTCAGGGAAGCAAAGGCAGGGGGATCTCTGTGAGTTTGAAGCCAGCCTGGTCTACAAAGTGAGTCCAGGAAGCCAAGAAATGACCCATCTAAATTTGGGGTAAAAATGGAAAGTAAGTAGTTCCTTAAAAGATAATGAGGCACTACTACCTAAAGAACAGGGAAGGGACCTGAGTCAGGCAAAACTGTGCCTCCTCCCATATATGAGGAGATATTACTGGAAGATGAAGTGGCTGGACTAAACGAGCTCTCAATCTCTGTGGGAATGGCTCTAATTCAGTAACAAGGAGCAATTTGTATAAGGCCTCCCAGTTTTCACAGAACATTGCTCAGGGGAACCAGCTTTCAACTGTCTGCATGAAGGTAACAGCCAAGTCAGCTACAAAGGAAGGGCATTTTGGGTGCTGAGGTTTGCATAGAGAAATGCTTTATAATTCCTGGGCCAATGGTCAAGTGCAGGAAATCAGTTCACAATATGCAAAGGCTGCTGTTTGCCTCCATTGTCTCTAGGTTCATATAGGACCAGGCTCGGTGGGAAAGGGAGCCATGACACTCTAATTCCTAAATGCAAACTCATTCTTTGTTTTTTGTTTTTTGTTTTTTGTTTTTTGTTTTTCTCTATGCAAATAGTTCATTTGATTTTCTGCTTTGATTATTTAATACTTTGAAGTAGGGTTTCCCATTGAGCCCAGGCTGACCTTAAATTTGCTGGGCAGTCAACGCTGATTCTCCTGCCTCCACCTCCCAGTGCTGGGGTTACAGGGATATGCCACCCTGCCCCATGGGAGATAATTTGAATTATGACCACACCAGTTCTTCGTAAGTGTACCTTGGTGTTACTCACCAGGAATAGTTGGTATTTCCTAGGAAAGCCTAAGAATATGTTCTGATGGCTTCAGTCTGTACCCAGACTCTGTGAGAGTCTGGCTGCTGTCAAAGGGGCTGATTATTTTGCTGTCTGGATGTAAGGTTTCTGGAGTGGAATGCAGACCTTTCAAGCGTACTTTCACTTGCTTTCCTGGAAGAGAGCCGCAGTTCAAAGTCCAGTTTTATGTTAGCAAGTTATGTACTTATCCTTCAGAGAATGGGCAGGTGAGCAGGTGTGGCAGGAAAGGCAAATGGGCAGGGCAGTTTTCTTTGTTAGCCACAAGATTTTATCTGCATCACTGGGGAAATAGGTACGGAAAGAACAATTAGTCAAGTGTTAGGAATTGCTTAAGATTAAAGCAACTCACAGCTTACTCTCCTGTGCCATGTTATAGTCTCTATTGCTGCTGGTGGTGGTGATTGTGGTGTGTTTGTGGTGTGTGTTTGTGTGTGATGTGTGCATATACACATGGCTTGTTTGTGTGTGTGTGTGTGTGTGTGTGTGTGTGTGTGCGCGCGCACACACACACATGAATGCATGTACAGGGGACAACCCTGAGTACTGTCCTCTGATTTCTACCTTGTTTGAGGCAAATTCTTTTGTTACATGAGGCAAGCTGATGTGGGATTCCTGTCTACCATCATACATGCTGGGATTAAAGATACAGGGGCTGCTGTATTTGGCTCTACATAACTCCTGTAATCCTATGTAGCAATCTGAGCTTTGCATTCTTGAATAGCAAGCCCTTATCCACTTATCCATCTAGTCCCTGCCCCATTAAATTCTTGATAGAAAAATAAAATGAACACACGTACTTTTCTTTTTTGCTCAAACAAACCACTTCACTGACCTTAAGAGTGTTGCAGTCATTGTAAGAATTATTATTATAAGACTCTGTTGCATTTACTTTACAGTTTTAACCTGTATGCACACATTTCCTACCCGTACATTTCTTTGATTAAAGAGAGATTGCAAGAATTTTGAGTTTTCAGGAAAGTGAACATAGGGAAATTTGGGATAAAATCCGAAATGTCTGCACATTCCAGCCATTTGCCTCCTTATTCTTTCACACAGCTCTTTCCTGACGCGCTGGCCATTTGCAACCACTTATCGAAGTGATGGGATGTGGAATACAAGACTAACTCAAAACAAAGTTGTTCTGACTGGGAAGGGAGCTGAAGCCCAGCCCCCTTGAGGAAGTCCCGGTAAGGTTTTGGTCTGGGCACCCAGGCAGAGATGCAGTTGAGGTTCTCCCTGGACTCAGGCAGGTGAGTCTGTGCTTGCTCATGCCTGGCGTGCACATCCACAAGCCCAGTGACGGTAGGGCAAGGAGGAAAGGGTTGTTTATCTTCCACGTCAGTGCAGTTTGGTGGGAACGAGGCTGTACCTCCAAAGCTGATCATTACTGCGTGTATTACTTACTTTACTGTTGCCCTGAAAAAAACACCATGACCAAGGCAACCTTAAAAAGAAAGGGTTTATAGGGTTTAGGGTTCCAGAGGGATAATTACTCACCGGGGCATCAGGTAATAGGTGTGGCAGCAGGAGTGAAAGCTGAGAGCACAAGCGTGAAGCAGAGAGAGCAAACTGGAAAGGGCCTTTAAAAATCTCAAAGCCATCTCCAGCAACACACTTCTCCAACAAGTCACACCTCCGGAACCTTCCCAAACAGTGTCACCAACTGGGAACCAAGTGTTCAAATGCATGAG
Organism: Meriones unguiculatus; assembly: GCF_030254825.1. NCBI lineage: Eukaryota > Metazoa > Chordata > Mammalia > Rodentia > Muridae > Meriones > Meriones unguiculatus. Next base: position 154,883,758 of record NC_083349.1, read on the forward strand.
CCTATAGGGACAGTCTCATCCAAACCACCTCACCATGTATATACAAGGACTTGGGGAATAATGATTAAGAGGCAATTTTTCTGACTGTAGGAAAAGGAATTCTACTATGAGCATCTACCCCCGCTAGGCAGCTATAACATATGTTATGTAGTATGTAAATGTCATGAAATTCTTAATAAAAAAGAAAAGCATTCTAGCATTACAAACACCTGGCTTGTACCTAATGAATACTTATCATGTAAATGAATGTGCATCACTTCATGAAGTATTTGTTAAGTGAATTCGGTTTCTGCAGGAATTCAGATTGAATTCAAAAGACTTTAAACTATTAGGTGAGGACTACGATTACACAGCGTGCCTTCTCCTAAGCGTTGGGTGAAAATGATAATGACTGACCAAATCTAGTCAGCAGCATTCCCTTCAACCCATGTTTACTTGAGTTAGCACAAATTCTGGGCAGTTTCAAGAGCCCAAACCAACCTGGTCCGGCTTGGTGCCTGCCACTTAGTGGAGTTTCTACTTTTCCAGGAGGCGGCTAACCCTACTGTGGAGAGCCACCTACTGGGTGCTCTTACAGGTCGGGGTTTGGGCCTTGGTTAGCCTCCCCCTCTTGCTGGCAGACCTCCATTTCCCCCACAGACCCAGAGCATACCTCAGGGATAAAAACAGAAAGACATGTTTCTCAGATCCTGTAATGAGACGGATACAATCCTCTCAAGGAGGCTTGACTGGGCGCCCTCACACTGTTCCTGTGATCCTTCCTCCGAGAGGGGCCTGGAAACATTAACAAGTGCTTTTTGGATTGTGAACAAGATGACAGACCTATAAATTATGACACAGAAAATAGCAAAATAAATGCAGGCTGCTCCTTGCCAAGGGTGAAAATGTTTTCTGAACATTCAGCTTACGAGTTTGCCAAAGCCAGGTAGGTGCCAGGCACAGGGGGTGTAACTAAACAAACAGAAATCTTTGCCCTCACAGGACACAGTGTCACATTCACTCCTTCCTTTAGAGTCACAGACTCAGGAAGTGAGTCTAAAGGTTGACGTTAGAAGCTTGAGTGGCTTATCCTCCAGTAACTGCTATTTTGGACCACATTTCCTTGATTGCCTTGACTCTTTTATTACTTTTACATTGATGAATATTGTTTTGGTTTGTTGTCTGAACTTAATTTGAAATGAGGTATTTTTCTGTTGTTGCACGTTTTGTCTTGAACTCTAGGCCCACACCATCCTCTCATTTTGGCCTCCTGAAAAGCAGGGGTACAGGCATGCCATTGTGCCCGGCTAGATAGTCTATTAGGCACCCGTCTCTACATGTGCACACCTTCCTTTACAGACTGCTTGGCAACGGTTGCCAGATGGTCAAGTAAAACTTCCAGGTCAAAAGGAAGCAAGTTCAGATTCAGGAGACCGATAGACCAGAGTCATCTTTTCTCTGCTTTAGCTACAGAGATGAAATGAGGAATTATGTATTCCAAGGAAGCTCTTTAGCCATACATGTGTTCTAAGTAAGAACTATAATTAAAACACAATTATAATTAAGGCACAATTAAAGGTGACTGAGGAGTGCTTTGGTTTCAAAAGGGAAGCCCACCGGCCAGCAAGCCCTGTCCATAAACAGTGAAGTTGATTCGGAATTTTAGTCCCTTGTGATTTTAATTCAAGTTTATTTTCTTGTGGTAAGAACAACTGACAGGAGGTACGCACTTGTACTAGGGTTTTGAGTATATGAGACAATAATGCTGTATATAGCGCAAAACTAACTCATCCCGCACCTGAAGGCTTATCAATTTGTTGCTGGTGGTATCAGTGAAGTGTCTATAATCTGTGCATGTGTTATGTGTGTGCAGGGCACATGCGTATGTGTGCAGAGGCCAGAGGTACATAGCAAGTATCTTCTTCACCTTTGAAACTGGGTCTCTCTGTGAATCTAGGAACTCATAGATTAGCTAGACTGGCTAGCTAGTGAAGCCCTGGAATCCACCTGTCTCCATTAGTGTTACAGACATATACTAGTTTGCTTAGCATTTGAACTTGGATCCTCATGCCTACAAAGCAAACAGTTTGCTGTCTAAGTCATACCTGCTGTCTCTATGCTTGCTGATTAGCTAGGTTCCCCTCGTACTTCCACCCAGCATTCGACTCTCTTCTTCTGCATTTGACTGTTTAAATTATTAATAAAACTAGAATTCTGAAATATTGCTCATTCCATGAATAGACTTCCTTCATGTACCATTATGTCTGCTAGGTTTATTTTTGTTGACCTCCAATTCCCTGAGGTGTGTGTGTATGTATGTGTTAGAAACCAGCCTGCAACAATCTGAAAACTAAAGAGTTGGAGGTTGTTGTGATAACCAGTCTTTCCTTGCAAACTAATTCTTTGTCTTCAAAGTCCTTCTAGTTTATCTCTTCCAAAGTATGAACCCCTGAAGAAAATCTAAGGGATTTCCCTAGGTAAAAGGCCCTTCAGTAGAGACATGGTTATACAAGGTAAAGCCATATCATTCATAGAACATAGAATGGATGAATGGATGGGTAGATAGATAGATAGATAGATAGATAGATAGATAGATAGATAGAATAGATGGAGATATATATATATATATATAATCACAATTATATCAGCGAGGGAAATGGTCATAATGAATAGCTATGTGGGAAAAAAGTGTGAGCTATAAAATGTGTGCAATGTGTATTTTATGAATACGAAGTCCCAAGTCTCTTCATATAACTTCCTTCTCTAAAAACATTCCAGTTGTGAAAAGAAGGTGGCAATATCATAAACCAGAGGGCAGAGTACAGAACACTTTCAAAGCAAGGTACAAAGTTGGTTTCTCAAAAGGTAATCGGCCCAGATGAGACTGATTACTTTTGTGGTTTTGGTTTTATGATTTTACTTCTAATATTTAATCTGTGTGGCTCTTGGCTAACCTGGGAGACAGCCTTTAGGAAGCAGGTGTATCCTTGGGCTTGGGTAACGCTCTGATAGAAACTGAGGAGGTTCAGAAGGGCCAGCAAGGATGGAACATGACAAATCAGAGGACAACATTTAGAGTATGTTCTTACCTTGTTTTGAGGCAGGGTCTCTTGTATCTGCTACTTTAAGAAGGAACCAAACTGAAGCCATTTTGAATAAAACTTCCATTTTTGAATTGGGATCAAATAAAGTTTAAGTTCCCAGGACCTTTCTGGGTAACTGACAGAATCTGAGTCACAGACTCTAGGCAAGGCTCCCCACCACAGTTGAATAACCCAACCAATGGGAACAGGATAAGTGTACCACAAAGACATATTCCTAAGCAAGTCCCCTATCCCTAAATCCTGATTTGTGGGATAATTTGACATAGATGTTTGTGGATTTTGGGCTTAAAAACTGTGACACACTGGCTTGGGTCGCCGTTCAGCTCCCAACTCTTTTCTGTGGCCCTGCTCAATCAACAGTGGCCTGAGTACAGTAAGATTTTGGCATCTGCTTAAATAATTCAAAGATGCAATCAACTCCTCGGTCTATGTTGCTGTCCTTGGTCAGCTTTTGCTGCCTAATTCAATAAAGATCTTGCTTTGCTGGACTCTTGTGTCTGCTTGGGTTGTTTTGGATTTTCAGACCCTGGCTCTACTCTGCTCCATTCTCCAAGCTACCTGACCCACAGGCTTCTCAGATAGTCTCCTGTTGCCACCGCCCACCTCACCGTAAGATTGCAGGCATTACAGATAGTATCATATCTGCTTTACACAAGTTCTAGGAGTCAAATTCAGATCTTCATGGTTTTAACCAAGTGCTTTACACACTGAGCCATCGCTGTGACCCATGTTTTGTTTTTAAATGTTTATCTAAAATGCAACACCAACATATTACATCACATTATAATTCTCAGAATCACCCATGTGCTGGATATTGAGGTGGCTTATGACATTGTTAATGGTGCTGGCAGAAAAGCCTCTGCATACTTTTGCTTGGGAAATGAGGCAGTGGCATACACACAATATTTAACTGCAAAAACAGCCTGACCCTGGAGCAGTAGGCACAGAAAGCAGGAGGCAATGCCTGGAGCTCTGGGCTTGCCAGCATTAGAGGATGGTCAGAACAGGGCAGAGCAGAGCAGGCAGCAAACCTGGGAAGTCATGGAGTTACAGTGGAGTGGCTTGTTTATTAGTGTGTGTGTAGTGAGAATGGAAATCTCTGAGCACCTCTCTAAGGTCACAGTGGGAATCCAAGTAGGAGCAGAGTGTCATTCCTCCTGGGTGACTTTAAGTTAGGAGTTATCACTGTCTTCCCTCTACATATACACACTCACAGAAGGGGGGATAGATGGTAAGTTAGACGCCTGAGATCCAGATGATTAGTCAGTGTTTCACCCTAACTCTAAGCAGTTCTTGCTGTTTCTTGCCTAAAAAGATGGAGTCTGTGGGTGTCAGCTTCTGGCTCACAGTTCTGCTTTTGAAGTGACCAGTGATGGAAGGGTTCCAGAACACGTCAGGGGCTGGACACACACCCACACCCACCCCTTGTCACACGCACACACCTCACCTCATTCAGGGTGTGCTTTAACGACATGGAAAATTTTGTACTAAGACTGGAAAAGTTTGGAACTTGCCTCAAGACACTGTTGTAGAGTGAGTGTTTTTAAGCAGGGGCAAGACATACCAGTGAGCAAATCTCTGTTCGCACATTCCATTAGAAACAGATCTGAACTTGAGAATGGGGAACTGAGTGGGCTTACACTCCAGAGGAGGGAGGACACAACAGCTCAAACTGAAAAACAAGGAGACAGACTATTTACTGTTAGGTATGCCACAGCTGATACGAGGCTTAAAGAACTGTTGAAGTCCAAATACCCAGCAAACAGACTAATCCATGAATAAATTAGGTGCAGTTTGTTGTCGTTTTCAGAGTTTTCCCTCTGTAGCTGGGCTGACCTAGAACTCGCTGTACAGCCTAAGCTAGCCTCAAACTCTTGGCAATTCTCCTGTCTTCGCCCCACCCCCTGGTACTAAGATTACAGGCTAGAGTAACTACGTCCAGCTTTATGTGCACTTTTGTGTAATTATTCAAAGTACATAAATGAATTGGAAGTTAAATGTTGTTATATTAGGTAGGAAAATAAATGTACAAACTGTACAGCAGTGGTTCTCAACCTTCCTAGTGCCCCAACCCTTTAATATAGTTCCTCAGGTTGTGGTGACCCCCAACCATAAAATTATCCCATTGTGACTTCATAGCTGTAATTTTGCTACAGTTGTGATCATAACGTAAATGCCCGAGTTTTTCCATAGCCTTAGGCGACCCCCGTGGGAGGGTTGTTCAACCTCCAAGGGGTTACGACCCACAGTTTGAGAACTGCTACAGTAGAGCATGATGTCAAACAAGAAAGAGAAGCATTGAAGAAAATGAATAAAATATATCAATGTGCTTTTTGTGACTCTGGGAGATTAAATCAAAATATTTTTCTTTGTTTTTTTGTTGTTGTTTTTGTTGTTTCCGATACTTTCATGTAGCACACACTGTCCTCAAACGCACTTTGTAGTCAAAGATGACCTTTAACTTCGGATCCTCCTGCCTCTACCTCTCGTGTGCTGAACACAGTATGTACCACAAACCGAGGGTTTCAGTCATACGAGGCAAGGACTCTACCTACCAAGTTACATCCGGGCCCTTCTTTGCATTTCATTTTTTAATTTTTGGGGATTTGTTTTGATTTTATGTGTGCAGATGTTATACCGGCACACGTGTTTGGTACCACATGCTTGTAGTGGCCACAGAGGCCAGAGGGAGGCATCTGGTTTTCTGGAACTGGATTATAGGTAGTTGTGATCCACTGTGTGAGTGTCGGGTGCTCTGTAAGAGCAGCAAGCACTCTCAGTGGCTAAGCTGTTTCTCCAGCGCCCTCTCACATCTCCTTATCTTCCAGTTTGTCCACAGCATGTGTATGTTTCTGCGAAATGGGTGAAAGAGTTTTTCTCTTGCTAACCTCTTTTTAAACTCACAAGAATTATCTATCTATAATCTATATTATATGTTATCTCAGAATTATATACCCAATATATACATATGCACACACACAGATAGATAGATAGATAGATAGATAGATGGGGGGGGGGTGAGAGAACACCTGGCTCCTTACCATTTAGCAAGGAAATGTATTCAGCAGGTATTAGGCATTCTGTTCTGTGTCACCCATGTCTCAATCACCCTCTATACCAAACAGGAAATGGGCTAGCCAATTACATTATAGGTTAAGTTTCAATTTTATAATGTTTAACTTGAAATGAAGAAGAGCTATGTCTTTGTTTGATACATTTAATAGAATAAGCTGAACAGAAACCTAACACACCACAACTGTGAAAACTAAAAAACAAGTATATTTTTCTTAGCATATATATATATATTCCCAATAGTATTTCATGACTTTGGATTGATTTATATATCAGGATTACAGACTAAACAACATTTCCCCCCCATACATCTTAAGTTGAGAAACAAGCTTGGGTTTCTTCTGTCTTTGAACATTAGAAGAATGAAAGTTCCATCTCTGTGGAAGGATGTGTTCATCTTATCCTAGAGTGAGAAAAAGAATATGTAAGCAAATGTGTTTTATTCGGGGAGATGATCTTTAATCCTAGCCACATTTCAACCTAACTTTGGAGTCATCTTGCTCATGGTAGCTCACTTGCAGAGCAGAATACGAAAGCCACACACTTCCTTATGACCCGGGAGCCACAGTTCAAACCCTGAGCCAGCCCCCAGCTGCTGGAGTGTGGTTCTGGGTAGTGTCAGCATCACTCAGGTCATGGCTTGAAATAGCCTCGGACTCCAAATAAAGCAGAATCTGAGTTGTACTTCATGGGCATGGTCAAGCTTAGTGGTGGCTAAATGATTTTTCTTCTCTTTTGGTTTGTTAAAATGGTGGAGAATAAGGAATTGATGAGAGCAAATGAATAAACCCAGTGATGTGAGGACAATCCATGCTGTGTAGTCACTAAATCAGGCTTTAAACTCAGTGAATAGCCACGACTGGGAGAGAGTCACACTATCTCTTTCTCTCTCTCGTTCTCTCTGTCTCTCTCTGTCTCTGTCTCTGTCTCTCTCTCACACACAGAGAGAGAGAGAGACAGAGACAGAGACAGAGAGAGATACAGAGACAGAGAGAGATACAGAGACAGAGAGAGACAGAGAGAGCAGAGGTTCTTGAAACAGAAAACTCTTCAAAAGTGTGACAAGGTCCAGGATCCATTTAAAACCTATGCATGATTTTATAATTCAATAAAGAGGTTCCCTTACTCCCTGCATACCTTCTCTATTCTGTTCAGTATAGTAGAGAAACCCACACACTTCTGTGGAGAGAGAGAGCTGTGCTTAGCAGCAATAGATTCTTTGGCTCCTTCAGCTGTGGGTGGTTCTCATGACAAACTATAATACTGAGCCACACCATGGTGAGAGAGATACTGTCCCGCTCTTCATTGAGCTGGTGTGTGTGTGTGCGTAATGGAGGCCAGGGGTCAGTGTAAGTGCTTCTTGGTTGTCCCCACCTTATTCTTTCAGTCAGGGTCTCTCACTGACCTTGGGGCTCATTGATTTGGTAGGCTGGTTGGCCAGTGAGCTCCAGAGATCCTCCTGGCTTAGCCTATTCAGCTAGGGTCACAGGATAAATCAGGCTTACTAAAAGCACTGATTTCTCTGTAGGTTGTAAATGTAAATGTCCTCACTCTCAGATTCTAATGCTGCCTTGCCACAGTCCTGGCATTTGTGCCTGGTTAGCCACAACCATGTGATTTGGCTGGCTCCATCCGATTCCCTAGCAGTGACCAGGATCTCTTGTCATGATGGCCAGTGGTTAAGGTACAGGCTTGGAAGCCAGATGGGCATAGGCTGGTAATTTCCACTACACGACCTCTCAGACCAGGAATCATAATGTCCTTCCTATCACCAAATTATCTTACCTGAAAGTGGAAGATAACCATCTTCCGCTTTCGATCAGGTGGGCTACCCAGCTGGGTAAAAGGCTTGCTGCCCTGCCTTGCATGTGGTAAATAATGGCAACTGCTTTGTTATTCCCAGCCCATGCTCCATGGCTCCGTGGCTGAGTCCTGTTGTGTTTTGTCCTTTGATCTATCTGTGTGTCTATGCTTCGTGGCTGCATCATCCATATCTCGCAGGCCCATCCCCAGCCTCCTCTTCCGTGGTACTTGTGTTGTGCCCACTTGTTGCTTAGGGTCAGTAGACCCGGTTTCTGGGCTCTGAGCATCCGAGCACCTCATAGCTGAGGGCATGGGCTCCCCAGATGGGCTGCCTGGGTTCAAAGTAAGCACTTGCATGCAACAGCTAAGTAGCACTGGGTAAATTTGTCAGCCTTTCTGTGCCTCGGCGTCTTCATCTGAAAAATGGATTGTGCCTATTCCTTGTGGCTGGTGTAATTCTTTTTTTTTTTTTTTTTTAATATTAGTTACAGTTTGTTAACTTTGTATTCCTGCTGTATCCCGCTCCCTATTTCCCTCCCAATCCCACCCTCCCTCCCTCATCTCCTCCCTGCCCCTCTCCAAGTCCACTGATAGGGGAGAACCTCCTCCCCTTTCATCTGACCCCCGTTTATCAGGTGTCTTCAGGACTGGCTGCAAAGTCCTCCTCTGTGGCCTAGCAGGGCTGCTCCTCCCTCGGGGGGGGGGTTGTAATTCTTAAATAGAATAATGTGTTAAGAATCTGAAACAATTAGTGCTTTTAGAATTTGCTGAGGTGATTCATATCCTGGTTAAGAACACATATGCTGGGGCTGACTCAGTGATTAAGAGCATGTACTGCTCTATCAGAGGACCAAAGTCTAGACCCCAGCATCTACACCATAACATGCCCTTAACTCAAGCTCTGAAAGATCTAATCCTCTGACCTCTGACCTCTGTGGGCACTGAGCAAACACATACACATATTAACAAAAGTATCTTTGAAAAGAAAGAAAAGGGGAGAGGCGGGAGTGGGGACACCCATGCTTGGCTTCTGTGTGCCGCTGTTTTTTTCACACAGATCCACCTCCCAGCTGCAGAGTGATGGTCAGGACTCGTGTACCAGTGTGTCCCTACGTTGTCTGCACATTGCTCTTAGGTCAAGACCTCTGTCTCCTTCCCACGTCCTGCTAAAAATATTATGACAGACCCTGAGACAGTAAGGAATGAGGAATGCCTCTCTCTAAGCTTTTGTTTTCTGAGGAGTACTCGTCACACAGTGACCCATGTACCTAGAATAGGTGAAACTAAGGGATCCGTGCTGAGTCCCTCCTTAATTCCCTCTCCTCTCTTTCGTCACCCATGTAGAAGAAAGGAATCCACATGATTTCTCCCCCAGAGCCTGCCAAGTGCAAGAAACTCTTGTGTATTAGAAGTAAAGAGTCTAAGTCTAGGTATGAACTTCCCTGGTGTCTGTAGAAGTATGCTCCTTAGCCAAACTGTTTGAGTCCCAGGATGACAAAGTGGACAAGTAAAATGTGACAGACAGAAGCAAGGGGGGCATTGGGGGTAGGGGTGGGGGTTGTTGGCCTTTGACTGAGGTTCTTAAGGGTGTGCCACTTGTTTGTAAACTGTGGAACTCCCTCAGGGTACCTGTGGGGGGTGGGGTCAAGGGTGCAGGGGTCTTACTTCTCAGCCCTCCATGTCTTGAGTAGTACTTGGCTTGTGGGAGTGAACTGTTTCTGCTTTGCTGTCCTGGCATCATGCCTCCCACAGGGAGATTCCGTTTAATGCTCCAAATTCCATCCAAGGCCACTGTGAACATTTGAAAAACAAGACAGCGATACTGAGTAGGGTATTTTCTTCCTAGTACAGAGTGTTTTACAAGTATTTTCCTTGGTGATCGTGTGCTTTGGGTAATTGTTAATTGGGTAAAGGTTTATTTGACTTAACTGATCAAGTTCCACTAGGTCTTTGTCATCTATTTAATCTTTAACACATTTCATGCATTCAGCTATGGAATTAAAACACCATATGCTTTTATGTTTGAGTCTCTACAAAGACATGAAAAGTCAGTACAGTAAACAAATGTTGAAAAACAAGAGGATCAAGAATAAATAAAACAAATTCTGTATATTATTCAACTTTCCATATGATTCTAACTTAATTTCTTCAATAAGTGGACATATTTCCATGGATGAAAGACCATTCAGAAGACTTAAGAGTCTCTTAAAAGCCATGAGCCAGGAGTGGCTTACTGTCACCATGAAAGATCCATGACAAACTCACTGGATCCCCCTGTTCTGGTGCTGAACACGTGGATAGTGGTGTTTGCACTGGCAAATGGCAGGTCTGGAATCTTGTAAAGGATGTCTGCACAGCAGCATGTCTAAGTGTTGCTTACGCTTTTTACCCAGAGCTCCACCATGTTGTAACATCATCTCTTTAGATATTTCTTTAACTTCGGTGCTGGCTAGTTTTATGTCAGTGTGACACAAGCTACTCCTTTGGAAGAGGAACCTCAACTGAGAAAATGTCGCACTAGGTTGGCCTGCGGGCAAGCCTGGGGGGCATTTTCTGGATTGATGATTAGATGAGGGAGGGCCCAGCTCACTGTGCGTGGTGCCAAACTTGAGCAGGTGGCTCTGGGGTGTGTAAGAAAGCACGCTGAGCAAGCCAGGAAGCAGCGTCCCCCCAAGGCATCTGCATCAGTTTCTGTCTTGACTTCCCTCCAGTGATGAAGTGTGACCTGAGAGTGATAACCCGAAATAAACCCTCTCCTCTCCAGGTTGCTTTGGTCATGGAGCTTATCACAGCAATAGTAACCCTGACTAAGCGACATTTTAATCACAAAGAAAAGCACAACCCATGCTGACTGAGTTAATGAACGCATTCAGTCAGCTGAGTGAGTTCACTAACTCAGTCAGCTGCTATGATGTGCTCTGATTCTGAGCATGTGATTTTTATCAGTGAATACTCTCAACAGACACAGGGCTTCCTACCCAACAGCAGTCTCACTGATGTTCTCATGATGCTCGGTCCCTCCCTAAAAGATTCCACAGCAAGCAATGTCCAGCCAGGAAGGAGCACAGTCCCCTGGCTCAAAGCAGAGTGGAGCTTCAGTCTCAGCCCTCCTATCACTAACTGTGAGACCCTGGGCAAGTTGTTCTAAACCCACTGTATCTATTTCCTTGGATTTGAAATGGGGATAATACCATTATCTTCTGGGATGTGGATGGGATGCAGATGGAGCACTGTGTTTAATAATGGTTCACAAGGACAGCGATTTTACTGTCCAAGGGTGAACTCGGCCAAGCTCTCTCTCACCAGTTGGGAGGTGAGTAGCTGCAGCTGCCCATCAAGATGAGTGTCATCCTTTTTCTAGGTCCTTCAGGGAAGGCTTCACAAGCTCCTTCTGCCAAGATCCTACAAAATTGAAGCTGTTCTTTGAATCTAACCTAAATCTTTGCCTCCCATTCAAGCCAGTCTCCTCTTCTGTCCTATCTAGAGAGACAAAGGTCACCTTCCTCTGAGAAGAGGCTCTCACATGCTGGTGATCATAAGCATTTACCCCACAATTCCTGTGAAGACAGCCTGTGAGAGACCAATAAAATAGCTGTAGGTTTGCCCTGGGCCATGGGAAGATGTAGGAGGTAGAAAGCAGTTTAAGATCTAGAGCAGGGCTCTGCAGACCTGGATAAGAGCTGCATCAAGCAACTTTGGCTATCCTCTTTTGATACAATTACAGGAGTGCTAAAGGTTATAACTGAACAGGAAAACACTCAAAATATATGTGCAGATGCTAAGAAGTGTTAAAAACCTAAAAGCAAAATACAATTGTGTGTAAGTGTTTACTGCTTTCAAAGAAGAAGATTGATATGGAAACTGTTAATAACGCTGTTTATTTGATGTGGTATTTGGGGTAAAGGAGTTACCAGCGCTGAGATACTGAAGTAGAACAAAAGAGGCACCGAAGTCCTCTGAGACAGCTGCTCTTTGGGGCAAGTGACCTCCCTGGGCTCTAGACATGTGCCTCTAAGCAGCAGGCAGAAGGACAAGACAGAGTCAGCAAGGGCTCAGAACTTGCATACCTGGCCAGGAAGGGGAAAGAGCAGTGGGCACAAAAGACTCAAATCCTGTCCTTGAACCTTCTAGAGATTCTCTTCTTTCCTTGCACCCATGACCATTTCTATTCAAAGACCTTTTTTTGTGGATTTTTATTCTAAATTTAAAAGTTACAAACCCATGCATGCTTCCCACCACTTAGAGATTCTAGCCAGTGCCTCAGGTTGATCTCACAGGGAAGTCAAACTTATCTTTTAAAATATGTTTTGTTTTGTTTTGTTTTTTCCTGCTTGGCTGTCTGTGGACTGGGCGATGAAGGAGAGGGCTTGAAAGGCTGGTTTTGAGCCACGTTCCTATACCGCCCTGTGTAAACATGCTCATAGGTTTGACCAGGGGAAGGAAAACTTCAAGAGATTTTAATTTCTGCTCAGTGACTCATAGATTCTTGACCTTCCAGCTGGCATCTAATAATCCCCCTATACATTGTAGACACTCAGATGTGACAGTATTGGTTTTTGTTGTTGTTGTTGTTGTTTGGAGGGGATGGGCAAGTGCTCTATGACTGAGTTATATGCCCAGCCCCCTTTCTGGGTTCTTTAAGACAAGGTCTAATATAACCCCAGCTTGGCCTCAAACCCTCTGTGTAGCCAAGGATGACTTTGAACTCCTGATTATCCCTACATCCACTCAAGTGTTTGAATTGCAGGTCTGGGACTGACATTTTAATGTTGACAACTGGTTCTGATAAAGTATCTACTATAGAGGAAACACGTGTATTTAAAGGGTGAACTTGACATTTGGCCACTGTTTTGGAAAACTTGCTTCAAACTACGCCTTATTAGATGATGGCTGCCTGGAGAGGGAGGCATTTTTTGGAGTGACCCTGTCGTTTGGTGGATACTGACGCAGGGGAAGGAGTAAACTGGCCAGGTGAGGTGGGGTCGGATGGGAGGAGTTTTTTCCTAGACTCACTGATCCTGAGTGCTTAAGGGACATCCAGGATAGAATCTGCCTAGAGACACAAATTTCAGGAGTGTCCTAGTGAGGTCACAGTGGAGGAACTCAGAGAGCGCTAGTGGGACGAGATTAAAAGATGGCGGCTATCATCCTGGCCATCTTGCATGTTGGGCAAGGTTGGTGACAAAGGGTTCTTAAGGAACAAAAGAAAAGGGTGTTCCAGGGAGAAAGCTGGGATAGCCCAGTTCCGTGGGAGTCTGGGGAAGAACCATCAGGCACATTAAACATTGAACTCTCGAGCCAGGGAAGAGTGGCTCAAACCCCATAGGGCTTGGCTCTATGTCACCAGACACCATCCTGAGTAGGAAGTCAATGGGGTTGGGGTCAGACTTAAATGTGGTGTCTGAGTCTGCTCCTTACTGTGTAATCCTAAATGGCCTAGAAATCTCTCAGAACCCCAGGGAGCAGGCGAGTGTGTGTGACTTATTCTGGAGTTTGCTTGTTTCAGTTTTTCTGTACTACAGGTTGGCCTTGAACTTGTTGCCAAAGAAAACCTTCAACGTCCTGATCCTCCTGCCTCTCCCTCCCAAGTGATGGAATTTAATTTAAAACAATGAGAAGACACTGTAGAGGTTTGAGTGTGGCCATGTGATCACTCTTGTAGACCATTTTGGTTTCTGTGTAGAGAACAGACCTAGGAGGCCACAGAGGAAGCAGCTGAAAGCTCTGTTGCTGAGCTTGAGAGAGGAGAGGTGGAGATGGTCAAGGGTCCAGCTGTGGAAACTTAGGGCTCTTCCACACACGGAGTCAGCAAGCTTAGCTAGTGGTCTGGAATGGAGCCTAAGGACCTGACTTCTATATGTTGCCCTAATCATGTAAATGGAATGTGTGCTACTTCTTGACTTGGGGAAGACCCTTCAAGAATGGGTTTTAAAAGGTCTTGGGGCAGAATTAGAGCTCTCTTTGGGATGGTCTAGCTTAGGGAGGTTGACCACATGACCATTGGGAAGGCAGCTGTGCCCATCACCATACCACTAGTGCAACCAGACACCCATTTGGAAAGGCAAGTAGGCTCTGAGGTTTGAGGAGGGAAAGTAAAAGCTAGCATTTCGGAGCCATGTTTAATAGGGGGAGAAAAGGACCTGAATGCTGGAAGTTTAGTCCCAATGTTTGGGAGGCAGGTGGGTCTCTCTGAGTTTGAGGCCAGCCTGGACTACAAAGTTCCAGGACAGCCAGGGAGTCATAGAATGACCCTGTCTTAAAAAAGGGCGGGGGAGAGGATGAGTTATCCATATTTTGGAGGCCAGGTAGTGGAGCAGAAGTAGGGAAGAAAAGGTGGCAAAGAGATAGAAGCAGAGCCAGGGAACTGGAGCGTGATGGCCTTGAGGCCACATTGAAGCTTTCAGAGGGGAAAAGAAGTAGATACTCCTCAGATGCCAATGAGAACATGATGGGAATCACAGCTTTGACTTTCAAGAGGAATGCTATTTGCAATCTGGATATGTTTCCAAACTCGTGGGGACCAAAGTGTCACAACAGGGAAGAGAGAGGAGCAAAGGACCAATAAAGACACAGAAGCAAGCTGCCACACGCACTATCTCTTAGCATCTGCAGACAGCACTACTGCACACTTGAAAGCTGTAGACAGAGTGTGCGTGTGATCACAGGCTGGATTCAATAATGTGTGTCTTCTGGAAGGAGGAGCTGCAGCTGTCATCAGGTATTCAAAGAATAGTGTGTCCCCACACGCCCTGCTAAGAGGTCTAATGGCTAGGTAGGGGCTGCCCTGACTGCAGCGAGGCAGGAGGAGTTTAACCCTCTCTCTGGATACTAGTTATCTATTCTGGAGGAGCCCTTTAAAGCACAAGCTAATTTAGAACGAGAGTTTTCTAGGCGAAATGGTACCTTTGTGCGCCCTCTGGTGGATCTTATAAAAATGCAGCCCAGGTAGCTGCATACTAAGTGATTATTTGAAAATACTTACAAAAATGAACGTTTATTTCATATTCTCTCAGGCTGTCTCACAGTCAGATGAACTCAGTAAGAATTACACAACACTCATTTCCTCCTTATAGAAATGTTATTCCTCCTTATAGAACTTCTATGTGGTTCTTCAAAACAAGAAAGCTGAATGTAAACTATTATAATAATTTTGAAAAAAAGATGCTTAACCACCCAGAACATAGTGCACGTAGGTCATTCCACATCTATTCACAGCATGTCGTGTACATTTGAGGCTTTTTTTGAAGGTGCTGTGTGTCATTGGTGATGCAGTACCAACACCCATGGCTGCTTAGCAATGTGGAGTAGGCTGGAATCTGGATCATGTGACTTGCCACTGTCAGTATCTCTTATCAGAAACTTCTAGGGGGCCTGGGTTCCACCTTCCCAGAACAGTCAGTCCCCTCCTCCCCAAGAAGATGGCCAGTTCTCTGAAACACTGGAGTCCCGGGTTTGTTTCTCTTATTTATTTTATTTTTTAAATCAGTATTGTGTGTAGGCATGATGTTCGGGGAGGGGGGGGATGCATTGCTGTAGCATGAGTGTGGAGGGCAGGGCTTTGTGAAGTCAGTCCTTTCTTTCCACCTTTATAAGGTGTGATGGTTAGTCCTGTCAACGTTACACAACCTAGACTCAACCTAGGGCGAGTCTCAGTGAGGGATTGTCAAAATCAGGTCGACCTGTGGCCATGTTGGCGGGGGATCGTCTTGATTGTGCTGATTGATGTGCAAAGAGCCAGTCGCACACTGGGCGGCAGCGTCCCCTGGGCTTGGGGTCCTAGACTGAAATCAGAGTACAGAGGGCAAGCTCAGCAGTGGGCACACGTGTACGTGCTTTCTTTCTCTGCTTTTGACTGTGGCTGTGTCTAGCTGCTTCCTGCCTTGATGTCCCTGCCATAATGGACTGGGACCTGGAATTATGAATTAAGTAATTGTGAATTCCACTGGAGTCGCTTTGTCAGGGTGTTGCACACCAGCAACATGGATGAAATTTAGGACCCGTAGGTGCCAGAGATTGAACTCAGGACAAGAGGCTTTCTGTCAGAGCAGGTACTTTACCCCATGAGCCATCTTGCTTACCTAGTTATTTCTTCTAGCAAATTCGGGAGCCCAGCAGCATTGTAATGACAGCCTGGTTATTTGAAAGCTGGGAAATATTCTCCTAGTGATCAGTTGCTGAAAAGAAATCACGGGTACAAAGGGCCAGTCATCTTAGACTGATTTCTGGAAGAAAGCATGGGCATCCTGAGAGCTATCAGTGCCCAGTTGTGCCACTCATGTGCTGTGATTTTATTTTCTACGGGATTCGTGGGTGATCTGACCTCAGTGGCTCACATCCTGCCAGAACTGTGGTTGGTGGGGAGGGTCTCTGTACTAGGAGCACCAGTCACCTGGGAACTTGGTAGTCTAGACACCCAGGCCACACTGATAAATCTGAAGATGTTGCTGTGTGTCCCAGGAGTGGGAAAACGTTCTACTTACTATTAAATAGAAAACACCATCCTACATTATGGACAGCAAAGCATGTGTTGAAGATTTAGTTCATTTTCCTCTACGTGTAGAGGTATATTTGGACATAGGCAAAAAAAAAAAAAAAGTTCTAAGATTTCTCAGGAACTTGCTTCACTTGATGATTATCATTTCATTACAGATAAAATAATCATCCTGCCATCAAATAGATAGTTTCACATTCACTTAGCAAACATACTTTCTTATGGCTGAGGTTACCTGTGGGTGGGCTTTTCACGTGGCACTCATCCCTCTTGATAGAGAGCTCTTCTTCCAAAACCTCCTTGATTCTCTTATGGGGCTCACAGTATAAAAACGTCTTCCCTGGAAAGGCATTCACAATGGGTTTATCACTAAGTCTGCCACCTTCTAGTCATTATTCCTATACAAATAACATTCCTTAAAAGTGCCATGCCATTCCTTGGAAGTGGTGGATGGCCTGCCCTGTAGGCTCTCCCTTGAGATGATCTCTTTCGCCACAACTTCTGGTTTCGGAGGATTTCATTTTTTCCCGTAATTCCCGAGCATGCTGGCTAAGCTCCAGGATTCTCTTTTAAGTATGGTGAGGAACTACATGAAATGTATGGAGGTATAATCAGACATGTTTGGGTTCTCATTCTTGTTTCCTAAAGGTGGAGAGTCAGGTGAGTAGGAGAGTAGGAGGCAGCATTGCTTGACCTAACTGCTTTCTTTAGACTTTCTCTATAGAATCATGACCTTCATGGAAAATAACTTGGCAAGGAAGGAGGCAAAGTCTACCCTGAATGACAAAGGGAGAGCTTCTGTTCAAAGAGCAGTTTTGACAGTCTGCAGTTCGGCAGCAAGAGAATTCACAGAGGAAAGTGCTGAAGGAGAGTTGTGAAACCTTGAAAATTGGGAATGGCCAAAGACTAGTGAGGGGAAAGTCCTCAGTTAAGACAAAGCAAGAGAAGGTGGGAGGGAGAGGGACTAGAGACAGAAAAAAAAGAAAAAGACGATGGGCAGGGACACCCACACACTGCCTTTGCTCATCTGCTACATTTAAGTGTTGGTCAACAGGCAGTTACGTGCAGAGGCAAAGGGGGAGGGAAGAAAGACTGCTGTCCCTGTGTCACTCTGGGGCTTTTTTTGGAAGAGGGTTTGACAGGCTTGTTGACGTCTAGCAACAGCTGGGACTGATTTTTTTTCTTAATGCACCTAAGCACCTTACCTGTGTTTCTTTCTCTCACAGTTACCTGTGGGGTAGTATAATTGCTTATGGTTTATAATAAGAAGAGCCTGCTATGTTGGCAGATTGATCCCTGGAGCTCACTGGCCAGACAGCCAGCCATGCAGCCGGTCTAGCTTATCCTGCATGAAAACTTCAAGATCCTCAACAAAACTTGGATGGTACCTGAGGAATGACATGGGGAGTTTTCCCCTGGCCTTCATATGTACACACACACACACACACACACACACACACACACACACAGAGAGAGAGAGAGAGAGAGAGAGAGAGAGAGAGAGAGAGAGAGAGAGAGACCCACAGGATAGTAGTGATGCAGATGAATATAATGATTTGTATTTAGGAGCCAACACTAAGCAGAGGGAGCCTCTAGAAGCTCCAGCTAGTCCCCAGAGAGGCAATCAAGGACGCTCTGAGCAGCCCTGGAAGCTGCTTGCATTCCTCCTTGACCCTGTGTTTTTACCCATCATTCCTCACCAGCTGCTAAAGACACAGGAGGTTGCAGCTCCGTTAGAAATCCAGTTACAACCCCCTCAAGACTGTGTTTACTGATATGAATATTGTTTGCATATTCCATAGGCAGAGGGGTTAGAAAGGTTGCAGTGTGAAATCCTAAACCAGGTATAATTTGTGGACTTTGACTTCTGGAGATGAGAGTTGAAAGGTTTTATAAGTATTTTTTCCAGCCCTGGCTGACTTTACTGCCTTCCTTCTACACCTGGGTTTCCTGACCTGGGAAATGAGGGAGCTGGAAAAAGGATCATCATGTTTCCAAATGTACCTGTATATAAATATGTAAACATATATATACAGATATAAATGTATAGATGCCTGGGATGGGGTGAGTGGTTTCTCTCCTGCTTCTCAGAAAAGTGGAGGGATTGAACCTAGGTCCTGGAGCATTGAAGGCAAGTAGTGTAACACCAAGCTCTACCCCCAAAGTCATTATATACATTTGCCTGGGTTAGTGCAGTCACTGTCCTCTGTGGTAGGCTCCTGTCCTGTTCCCTATTTTCTCCCTCTTCTGATGTCTATCCTGTTTGTGTTTCTGAATGAGGTTTGAGCATCTTACCCAGGGTCCTCCTTCTTGCTTAGCTTCTTTAGGTGTACAGATTATATACTGTATGTCTAATATCCACTTATAAGTGAGTATATCCCATGTATGTCTTTCTGCTTCTGGGATACCTCACTCAGGATGAAGCAGCAGGGTATCAAAGCAGATGCTGAGACTCATAACCAAACTTTGGGCAGAATGCAGGGAATCTTATGAAAGGGGAGATAGAAAGACCTGAGGGGACAGGAGCTCCACAAGGAGACCAACAGAACCAAAATATCTGGGCCAGGGGTCTTTTCTGAGACTGATACTCAAACCAAGGACCATTCATGGAGATAAGCTAGAACCCCTGCACAGATGTAACCCATGGCAGCTCAGTGTCCAAGTGGGTTCTCTAGTAAGGGGAACAGAGACTGTCTCTGACGTGAACTCAGTGACAAGCTCACCTCCCTCTGAGGGGTGTGGGGCAGTGTTACCAGTCCACAGGGGAAGACAATGCAGACAGTCCTGAGAGACCTGATAGGCTAGGGTCAGATGGAAGGGGAGGAGACCCTCCCCTGTCAGTGGACTTGAGGAGGGGCATGGGAAGAGAAGAGGGAGAGAGGATGGTATTAGGAAGGGGCAAGAGAGGGAGCTACAGCTGGGATACAAAGGGAATAAGTTGTAATAAATATAAAAATATTTTTTAAAAAAGCAATGCTCTTATTAACCAACTCAACTGAGGGTGATATCCAGCCCTTGGGGCTCAGGAATCCTTGGTGAAGGGTCCCCTTCTACGTGGCCCTTGGCCTGAGGAGATCCAGAATACTTTTTGTTAGTGTCCTTACCTCCAAACAGCGGCTCTCCACCCCTCCCCCATAAACCTTCAGGGCTCCAGTCAGTTCCACCCTGGGATCTCCCAGTCTTGTCACTGGCGCCACCACCATGGTCTGAGACTCTGGAGCTAAACTCACATTGTTGGCGGGACTCTTGCGGGCCACCAGGCTCAACACGCGCGCGGCACCCCACCCCTGCGGGCCTCGGCTGCTCCCCATCGCGGCCGGCCTCCACCGCTGTGCCTGCAGCCACCACCAGCGCCTCCTGCCGCCTCATGTCACCGGGGTCTCCACGGCCCAGTGCTACCAGGCCTCTCAACTCCACCACCGGCTGCTCTGGAACTCGAGGCATCTGAGGTTGTCATAGTGACCGCAGATGCTCAGGGCCTCCAGGGCTCTGCCAACTTCCCCTAGGCCCCAGTGCGGTGCCTGCGACACCCCGCGAGCTGTCAGGAGCTGCTATTCCTTAGATACCGACCCACGAGAAGGACCCAGCTCTCTCAAGAGAGGTGCTTCAGTTGTGTGACTGAGAAACGGAGAGTCACAAAGCTTTGGAAAAGCGCCGAAGGCCACACAACTGGGGTGTGACTCAGCAAAGCTCCAAAGATTGGTCACCACGTAGATCCAGAGGTCTGAGTGCTGGGATGGCCCACAGGCCCGGGACCAGTGATTCCCAGCTGCTCACGTCTTCTTGACTAGTCATATCTGGACTTGGACATGATTCTCACCAATTCATTTTGAAAATTTGCAGTTTGGGGGCTGCACGTTACTACAGAGCTGTAGTTTACAAGGATTTTTGTGCTCATGGCCTATGTCAGCTCACAAAATCACCAGTTTAGCAGGTGACAAACCCACAGTATTGGAAAAGTAAGTCGAAAAACCGAGAGCTTGTTTGTAGCAGAGATTATCTCCATTTTTCTTTTTGCAATTATTAAAAAGTAGCATTAATTTTACAAAAGTTATTTATGCATCATCTTAAAAAATTCAACAGTTCTACAAGGCTTTTAACAAACTCAAGAGACAACCCCTTTCCCCCTCAATGTGACTACTTCTCCCCAGTGGCAACCACTTTTATTCTTGATTGATAATTTTGTTTGCAACCATTAAATCACCTCAGTGGGATAGAATAAAAACTAACCTAACCATGTATGAGCACCAGATACAATACAAAAGGGTGTGTGTGTGTGTGTGTGTGTGTGTGTGTGTGTGTGTGTACGTAGGGGTTGGGGGAGGGTGACAGAGAAGGAACTTTTGCGAGGTGACATTAGATAAATTGGATGTTCATCTGGGAAAAGCCTGAACTTTGACTCCTGATGTATGGATAGCACAAATAGAAGATTGGGATGGACCAGAATCATAAAGGCTTCTAGATGATAACTACCGAACATGTTCATGAACTTGGAGTTGGAAGCAGTTTCCTATGCAAGCAACAAAAGATTAATCATAAGAAAATGACGAGTTAGAGAACATAAAAATTAAGATAGTCTCTTGACCAAAGTCAACTATTAAGAGTGTGGGGAGTAAAGTCACTGACTAGGAAAAGACATTAGCTAAAAAATAATCAGGACCCAGATTATATAAAGAACTTCCAGCTGGATGTCGTGGTGCTCCCAGCACTTGGGGAGGCACAGGCAAGAGGATCTCTGTGAGTTTGAAGCCAGCCTGATCTACAAAATGAGTCCAGGACAGTCAAGGCTACACAGAGACAACTGGTCTCGAAAAACCAAGAGAAGGAGGAGGAGTAGGAAGAAAAGAAGAAGAAGAAGAAGAAGAAGTCCCACTGATCAGTATGAATAGTGCAGTAAGAACATGGAGAAAAATAGACAAATGGACACATGACAAAAAAGGCGATCTGAATAGCTGCCGAACACATGAGACATTGTCCCAAACCATTACTCATCAGGCCAAGCAATGGAATCTTCAAAGAGCTGTTACTTCCTGCACATCAGAGTGCTTGCTACAGCAAACAGTCACAGCATCAGTAGGTAGCAAGGTTTGGAGGGCACATTAACAACTCGGCTCTCATTCACTACTGTTGAGTATCGCATGAGCTGACCATGGAGGTGTAGGTAGGAGGATCGTTTATGTCCATCTGGGGCAACATAGTGAGAACTTGTCAAAAATAAAAGTGTAAATGTGACCAAGTTGAAGAGCCGATGATGTTTGTTTTTGCCTTTACTGAAGAGGAATCTAAGTACTTCACAGTCCGAACACGAGACACACTCTGAACTGTGGACCAGGTGCATCAAAACATGCCTTAGAGTGATCCCAGAAACACCACTCACCAGAGTCCCAAAGGCTCATGAAAAGAAAAAAAAATGGTGTATCTATTCATTATTGTGTTCTCAGACTACCACAATAAAAAAAGAGTAAACTCCTTTACGTATCAATATGAGAGAATTCCATAGATGTGATGATGTACGTAGTAAATTACGCTGATGCAGCAGAAATTAATTAGTGATGATGAAAGAGTAGTGTTTATGATTAAAGAAATACTGAGGGTGTGCAAAGCAGGCTTTAGGGACCCCCAACTATATTTTGCACTTTGATCTGAGGGTAGCTGCACAGTTTGTTCATTTTTTATAGTTCATTAAGGTTTTTAAATTTTATTGTCTATGGTATATCTCTACAGGTTAACAATTAAGTATATATTAGTTAGAAAACAAGTTTGTCTGAAATTTTAATAATAAAACAATGTGGTTTATTTGATCCAATAATCCAGTTCTTGATTCCTCTTTTCTCCAACATAAAAAACCTGGAGGTTATTTAATTTTTAGTTGCAGTAACTGTATTAATTTAGGTAGTTTATTTTATCTCTCTTCTATGGCTTTGCTCTTTTAAACTTCCATTCACCGTATGGGCATGCCACTTCAAATTCTTTCATGTATAAATTATTGGTAAAATGTATAAGATATATTATTTTAGATATTTTTTTATTCTAGAAAAACTAAAAAATGAACAATAAAAACAGGATAGTTTGTTTATTCTCTTCATAATTAAATGAAAAAGACCAGAATGCCCACCAGGTGGAGACAAAACCAAAGACCTAATCAAATAACACTCACAGATACATGCCGAAACACACACACACACACACACACACACACACAAATGCACACATACATGTACTTAGTATGAAAATATGAAGTTTCTAGCAAAAGAAACAAAAAGCTATTATATTATCAAATCTCATGATTTAATAGTATTTTAGTGACAATCTAGGTGGATATATATAACATTGTATGCTTAATTCTTTAGATTTAGCGCAGGTTTCAAGAAATCTTACCTATTTGTTTAGGTTTTGAATAATGAGTAAGTAACAGGGTGTTTTGTGCTCTTGAATTTCTTCAGAGAAGTAGATTCTGTACTCTTGTCAGCATATCAGTTCCTACAGTCCTAAGCTATTTTCCATGCCAACCAATTCTTCTTCTATTGTAAGAAGGCATCATTTAAAACTCACTGAATGTTTCCAAGTGGATTAAATTTAGGGACAGCTGGCTTCATTTTCGTCTGTCAGTTAATGGGATGCTGCTCCTTACAGGGCTTGGATTGTTTGCTTGGGATTTCAAACCAGTGAATGGGTAAAATACAATTTTTGATAGCTTGCAATATTCTAAAGGATTGTCCATAAAATATACTTCCTAAAATTTGGACAAGAGTTCATTGTGTGTCCCTACATACTATAGAAAAATAAATAATAAGATAAAATTAGTTATTCTTGGATATCTACCTTCAAAAATCATCCTCACTGAAACTGTGTGTGATGGTCTGTTCATTACCTGTAACTCCAGCACTCTGTAGGCTAAAGCAGGAGACCATGAAGTCAAGTCAGCCTGGCTATAGGGAGAATCTGTCTCACAAAACAACTAAATCAATGTAATTGCAACATGCTTGCTCTGTAAAAATAACATTCTGCAGGCTGGAGAGGTGGCTCAGAGGTTAAGAGCACTGCATGTTCTTCCAGAAGCCCTGAGTTCAATTCCCAGCAAACACATGGGAAATGGGAAGAAGTGTTCAGTGGGCATAGCATCTCATTTATGAAAATGTCTAAGTTCTAGGCGTTTGCTGGGTGGCATAGTGCCTGTGGGTTCACTGTCCTCTGCATTTGCAATTTTAAGAGAGCAAGACTTATGATAAATGTTTTCCCACAACAACAACAACAACAAAAGAAAAAAAAATCACATAGAAGAAAAATAGCATGGAATTTTATATGGAAGGAGAGATCAAATGAACACAGTTTTGGCCTAAATAAAATGCATATTTCACATGCGAATATGTGGTACACATATTGAAAATCTAGATGTAAATCATCACATTTAAAAGTAGTGGCTGGGAGAGATGGCTCAGGCATTAAGAATGCCTACTGCTCTTGCAGAGAACCAAGTTCTGTTTCCAGCACCCACATCGCTTGGCAGGTCTCAACTGCCCTCACCTTTAGGGGAGCTGACACATTCTTCTAGCCTCTCTGGGTACGTCTGCTCACATGCACACCACTCTCACTCACACATACATGCAATTAAAAGTGAAAATAAGTCCAAAAAAAATATCTAGTAGACCTTTAAAAACAAGTGCCGCGTCTCCCAGAATTTTCTATGTCCTCAGCCTACCACAAGATAGGATATGGGCGTAAATGGGTTCTGTTTTGTGTGCTGGTAGACTAACTAGCAATACACAGTCATTGTTGGCTAATATTCTGCTTTTTTTCTTTTTTTGAAAGGAGAAGCCTGTGTAAAATTCATTACAACTTTATTCAGTAATACAATAAAATTAAAGTTTCTAATGGTGCAAACTATTAAAAATCAGGATGTGTCTATAATCTTCATTGAATCAGAGAAATCAGAATTTTCTAAAAAATAAACTCATTTGACCTAAGGGATAAATTTTCTAGAGGCCAAAATTAGGAGTAGAAATATTTTCATCCAAATAACACCTAGTATTGGGCAGATCTTTTTTTTCTAATACTGTGTTTTAGCTCAGTATTTGAATGTATTTAAATGAGTCATCAATTGAATATAAGAAATCTAAAGTAGGATCAATGATTATCCAAGTTTTAAAATATATGATGGTTGTCCTAATTTCATTTCTGTTGCTATGACAAAATGTCCTGACAAAAAGCAACTTAGGAAAGAAATGTCTCATTTTTTTAAGTTTTAGTTTCTGTGTGTGTGCATGGGATCTTGTCCATGCAGTTTGGATATTTTTCTGTCATGCTCTACCTCATTTTTTGAGGCAGTCTTCCACTTAACTTGGAAATAGCCTTTTATGCTAGACTGGCTGCAGTGAGCTCCAGTGATCCTGTTGTCTCTGCCTTACTAATTGGGGTTACAGGTGTGTACCACCATGTCACCTTACCTGGCTTGTTATGCAGGTGTTGGAGATCCAAACTCAGCTCTTTTTGCATGCACAGGATACACTTTACCCTCTGAACTATCTCACCATTTCTTTTAATAACTCTCCCATGCAAGGGTGGCTGTGTGTAAAAATGGAGTTCATGGCATCTCAAAAGGTTTATGACCTTCCAGAATTCAACATAATTCTCTTAGCGTTTCCAGCCTCAGCTACAGTACATCTATCTCATAGGGATGAAATGCTGAGCACATTGTACTTACAAAGATAGAAAAGCAAAACAAACGAGATAGCAGCTTGCTTTTGGACTGTGAGAGCTATTTCTTTTATTAAGCCAATTTTGGAGCCTACAAATCTTGTTGCAGTGAGATCCACTGAAGGAAGTTATCAGATCCACAATGAGAACTACTAAGTGAAGCTGAGTTTTGAATGGAAAAGAAAAAAAGCAGAATATTAGCCAACAATGACTAAGTGAAGCTGAGTTTTGAATGGAAAATCTGATGAGCCAGAAATGAATTCTTTTGTGGATTTTTTTTTCATTTGCTCAGTATTAACAAGAATTTATCTTGAAGAATAGAAGAAAATGAGGTAACTAATTCTGGGAGCTTCAGGAAGATGCACAAAGCATGAACCATAACCCATTCAAGACCTGGCCATTTCCCCAGAGGTGTGTTTTCTCTCAGAATCTCATTATCTCCAGACCTTGTACTCATTTCCTTAATTTTTTTTTAAACTTTGCTTATTCCTTAGTTTTTCTTATTTTGCTTAATTTTTATTATTCTTTAATTATTCTGTTGAAGAAACCTTTGACATATGGCCTTTCACACTTGGATAGGCATTTTTTTTTTTTCAAGTCCAGTTGCTTGAATGGTTTGGGAGACGCTCTATGCTGCTAATTTTACTGGAATTGTGTGTGAGAAAACAAAACAAAACAAAACAACTGCAGCATGAGAGAGGGAGAGCTGGTTCAGTCTTCAAGGATGCAAATGCCTAGGGTGGGAATGGCATATTTTTCTGAAGAACTGGAGAAAGCAACTAACAGATGATGAGTAAGTATGTTGTATGTATTTCTTGCAACATTTCAACAGGGGAGATACCACCCTTTTATAGGTGAAGAACTGTACTTATTTGTCTGGTTTCACACATAAATGGCAGTCAGGACTTAAACTCGGGTTTGTGTAACTCAGTTTAGTGCTCCATTTACACAGCCGGCAAAGCCTCTAGGGCAGTGGTTCTCAGCCTTTCTGTTGCTGCAGCCCTTTAATGGTTCATGTTGCGGTGACCCCCAGACATTATTTTGTTGCTACTTCATAACTGTAATTTTGCTACTGTTATGAACTGTAATACAAGTATCTATTATGTAGAATACCTGATGTGACCCACAGGTTGAGAGCATGCTCTAGGGAGTATGTCAGCTACCTAGTCCTGTCTGTTCCATGAAGTAGCCAGCACTCAAGTGTGGCTGATGGGAACTTGAAATGTGGTTAATGTGAACCCAGATGTGCTATGAACCACTCCACATTTTGAGAATGTACTATGAAAAGCAAAATACCTCAAATTTAAAATAACATTATTTAATTAGTTAATTCATTCATTTGTGTACCTGCTGTGTGCATGTGTGGGAGGGTAGAGGGCAGCTTGTGGGAGTCAATTTTCTCCTGCCACCATATTTGTCCCAGGAATCACACTTAGGTTTCCAGGCAAGCCCCTAATCAACTAAGCCATCTCTCTAGCCCTCAGTTTGTTTGTGTTTTTTTTTTATATGCATCTCATGTTAAAATGAGCATTTTACTTTTTTGAAGATTTATGTATTATGTATACAATATTCTGCCTGCACCTATGCCTGCATACCAGAAGTTACCAGATCTCATTACAGATGGTGATGTGATAGCTGGGAATTGAACTCAGGATCTTTGAAAGAGCAGCCAGTGCTCTTAATCTCTGAGCCATCTTTCTAGCCCCCAAAATGAGCATTTTAGATGTATTAGTTTACATATGTATTTTCTTAAAAATTGTTACTCAAGTTGGTTTATTGTGGCTGTTTGGGAAAAAAAAAAGCCAAAAACTTAGGTGACTTATATTGTTTCTATGCAAATAGCACTGACTTATATATCCTACTTAGGTTCTCAAAAGTAAAAATTTGAGGTTTTTAAGAAAAGTTTGCAGGAATTAAAACCATCAATTGTCTACACTGGATCCTTTCTGTTTTCTGGACTCAACAGAGCTCAAGTTGACTTAGAGAAAGTGTTCTGGCTCTGTCTTTCATATGTATCTAGGAATCCTACAGGATTATGCCATGCCTAGTCAGAAAAAAAAGACATCATGGGTGTGTCGGAGGATCTTGTTACAGAAGAGCCAGCTCCATAGTCCCTAGAGGCACTTCAGCTAGGCCAAGATGACCTGTAGTTTACCCATCAGTCTATCAATCATCTATCCTTGCGTGTGTGTGTCTGTGTCTTTGTGTAATAGAATTCAATCTGAGATTTGATTTTAATAAAAGACTAGGTCTTAGGCAGCCTCTTGGCTTCTTTTGGTCCTATCTTTATCACGGCAGTGGGATACCATCAAATAGAAATAATGTTCTCAGGTCTCTAGAAAGACTCCACAAATCACATCACTGTGACAGATTGTGGGCCAGAAGGCTCTCTGGAGAAATGTGTCAGACTTTATAAAGGTAATACCAACTAGTTTTATTGTGGGCCTATGGATTCTTTCACTGAACAAAAACAAAAGTTACTTATTCCTCAAGCATGTAAAGATTAAGCCTTTAGTTATGAAAGACTTAAAAACTTCTTTGGACTAGTTTTCCAAGATTAAAAAAGATCTTTGCTTTTTGCTTATAAACTGAGCTACTTAGCCTAAATAAACTAGAAATGTAACACACTTTTGTGGACAGGAATCTCATAAATGTTAAAAGAAAATTGAAGAAAGCAAACAAGGCAGGATGGACTACAGGGAGAATGGACTTCTCTATGCCCATCATTTGCTGAAGAGTAGTCAGGTCAGCTCCCTATTAGGAATAAGGAAAGTGTGGAGATAGGACCAGTTCATCATCCTTGGCAAGACAGCCAGTTTGGGTTACATGGAACCCTATCTTAAAAAGCCAAAATTAAACGTTTTAAGTAGAGGCTTCTTTAGCCTCATACTTATCCAGAAAGGTAACATAAAGGCAGGGACTCAGCCCATTTCCAAATAGGAATAGAGCCAAAGGCTCATTGACTGTCAGATAACTATGCAGCCTTGCTTAGCCATCTACTGAAATGTGTGCACTCATTCTGTCACTTACACCAATTATTCCTATCATCATTTGAATATTTTTTCTCAAAGAGAATAAAAGCTACCTTCCACTTCCTCCAAAGCCCTCATATTAGAGATACTTAGGAACAGAGGCATCTTCAAGTCCCAGAACTTTCGAAGTTATCCTAATTTCTGAGGCTGCCATGCAACCCAGTTGATTAGCTTTCAAGATATAATCCAATATTGTTCTGATATAAACTGTCACATATATGCATGTTTAAAGATATTTTATGTATGTGGGTGTTTTGTCTACATGTCTGTGCAATGCCTATGGAAGCCAGGAACTGGTGAGTCTCCATGTTGGCGCTGTTCATCTCTTTAGCTCCATTTACATTTGATTAAAGAATTATTGTATAATCTAAGGTAACTGAGTTATATGGGCTGGCCCAAAAGACAAAATTAGGTAGATATTTTAAAATACTGAAAAGAACAACTGTTTTAGTGTGTTCCTCTTTTTTTTCTTGGTGTGATCAAACACTTAAACAAAACAAATCAAAACAAAATCCCCTTAAGAATGTAACTTATAGCTTAAGAGACAGTCATTGTGGTGGAGGAGGCAGCAGTGTGAGGTAGCTGATTACATTGCACCCAGTGAGGAAGCAGAGACAAACACTGGTTCGTAGCTTGCTTTCTCCTTTTTATTTACTCTGGGATGTGAGCCCATGTGATGGTGCCACCCACATCTAGATATGAACCCTCTCTTCAGTGAAAACTTTTCTAGAAACTCCCTTCCAGACATAATAGGAGCATAGCTCCTAGGTGATTCTAAGTTGAGAATGAGTGTCCTCAGTGTCCTTTTCCTAGGATTCAAATTCTCATGCTAAGAAGACCCCTAGGTAATAGAGAGGGGCTAAGGAGTCCATCAAAATCTATGTAGCAGGCACCAAGAGGATAAGAGTTAATGCAGTCTGAACAAATGTGCCATAGATCTGGTGAAGTTATATGCAAGGTGCCTTCTGCATTGTCAAAAATTTATACTCTGTATTTGCGCTCTGTGTCACTATCCATACTATGGTTTTTTTTTTTGTTTGTTTGTTTTTTTGTTTGTTTGTTTGTTTTTGTTTTTAAGAAAGCCTGAACCACTTGATGTTCTGGTCCCCTATGACAATCATTCCTCACTGTTAGAATTCCTTGTCCCTTTTCCTTTGTCATGGCTTGTAGAAAATAAGGGCTGTGGGGGTAGTGGTGAACACATGAATCTAGAGAAGTAGTGCCCAATTCAGCAGGGAGAGACAGGTGAACCCTTTGGAGGGCAGTGTTAATCTTCTGGACCAAGGAACAATTTTGTGTGTATCTAAGTGGAGACACCGACTTACCATAACAATAAGCATCACATGGGTTGACCAGGGTGAGGTAGGACTGTCCACAGGATTATATGTGGTGGGGGAGGCAGTGTGAAACATTCAAGGATTAAACATCTCCCTAACTGCTTTCCTCAGCATGGTCTACATCTTAAAAAACAAAACATCTAAACGTTCCACTATGTTTTTTGAAACTCAGATTTAAGTCACTAATTTGCCAGTGTTTTTTTGTTTAGAATAAAAGCAACTGGAGATGCCGAGAAGACAGCTGAACTGCACCAGTATGTTGAACATGAAAATTTGGAGTTAGCTTATAAAAATACAAGTCAGTATGCTAAACACTGAACAAAGACCCACGGTATGGGATATTTAAAAATATTTTTCTCTTGGATCAGCACCAAAAAATATCCTTAGTTTCTGTATTACCCGTGTCCAGTTAAAATTACTTCTGATAAAAATCACCAACTGCAGAAATCACCACAGATGCATCTAAATACCTCTCAAATACATTTTGACATCAAGGATGGGCAGGTCACTTGGAAGAAAACTGTGATGCGGACACAATTTCTGTAGTGAGACATCTGTTTTCTGAATATGGGAATATTTTACATCTCACACATGGGAGGCACTGGTACTTTGAAGTGTAAGAAAATTACTAGAGTCATTAAGACGGAGGTGAAGAGTTTGTACAGCCTTCCACGATTTCAAAGAGGTAGTGGTAGATGCTTGTCCTCCTGGCGATATCGGAAGCAGTCTCTTGTGAGTTGTTCTTCAGCCCTGGTTTGATGTATCGATTCATAAGGAGGAGCTCCAGGGTTTCTCTGCTGTCTTTATTGCCAGCAGCAAGGTGCAGAGGGGTCAAGAGGCCTTTGGTTTGGGCATTGATGTCTGCATCGTGCTGTAGTAAGAAAGAGGCCACCCTGGTGTTGTTCCACTTACAAGCACTGTGCAATGGTGTCCATCCATCCACAGTCACTGCATGCACATCTGCTCCCTGAGCCACCAGCTCACGAACAACATCTAAATGTCCACTGTAGGCTGCTCGGTGAAGAGGGGTATACTCATCTTCATCCCTAGTGTTCACTTCAGTGGCCTTCTCAGAAAGCAGCCTCTGCACTGTAGCAAGCTAAAGGGAAAACAAAGAGAACTTTAAGAAGTGAAGCTCAGAACAAAAACGATAAACAAAGATAATTACACCACCCAGTGGCTTTAGACTTTAAGATTTTTAATGATGAATGAGTTACAGCTCATTACACTCAGGTGCAACTCAAGAATCTGATTCTCTGAATATCATATAAACTATCACATTCTCCTACTCTAATAAACCCCTACTGCCCCATGCCTCAGCCCTAGATGAACAAAAGGGTTAATCTGAATTTTATATTTCACCTCTGAAGTCAGCCTAACTTTCCTATAACAGATTATATTAATATACATGGTACATGAACTAAAAAATAAAAGTGAAACTTCTTTCAACAATAGAATGAAGTGTTGCTGAAACAACTTAAAGACTCAAGAACTCCTCTCCTCCTACAGACATGTCATGTTGCTGGACATCAAATCTGGGCTTTGATCCATGGACCCGACAGAATACATTGTACTCTGGGACTGAAAGCTAACATAAGGTGCAAAACTCAGTTTTCAGTTTATCAACAAAGACATAGGAGAACTTAGAAAAATTAAGTACAAACGACCAAGTAGGAAGAATTGATTTTGGGTGCTGTTTTTGGATGACTCTGGGCAAATTTGCCTTACCTTCCTTGAAGGACTTTGTGAGGAATAAATAATTCTACTTGGTAGTGCTGGTATGTAAGTTAATTTCCATCTTACCTATCCTTAGTGACAATAACCTATAGAATGATTCTAATTAAATTAATGATTTAATTAGGTTTTTAAAATATTTACCCCAAACATCTAAAGCCAGTTTATAATATATGTAATTTCACATACACTGTTTCACTTAACACTCCTACATAAATGAGACAAATATTAAGCTGCCATTTTTAAAGATAAGAAATTAAAGGGTCAGATACGGTGTAATATACCCAAAGATAAACAAGATAAACAGAGGTTCAGGGACAGGTCTTTGGGTTCCAGACCAATTTTCCAACTATGTAATAGTTTCTTTTTTTTTTTTTTTTTCTTTTACCCGATTTTTTTCAGCAGCCCAAAGAAGCAATTTGCTTGGATCTTTTTCCATTTTTTTTTCTTGCAATTGATACCACTCTTCGCTTTTTTCCTCTTGCTCCTCATCTTCATCAGAATAGCCTACCCAGAGACTCTGAGTACCAGTGGGAATCAGGTGTCCATGGGTTTCCAACAATTCCAGCTGATTAAACTGTTCAGAAAATTGCAAAGAGCTTTCTCGGTCTGGATTTTCATCATCCCTTACTTTTTTTTCTTCCATTTTTATTACTATTCTAAATAAAAAGCATTTCAAGAACTAGGGCACAATCTTTCAAGAGATGAATTATGTCTGCATTGTTTGATTCCTTCCAATCTGAAAATACAAACACAACAATTGTTAGCAAGGCAGTAACTAGGCATTATCAGTAGCATGGATACCAACCTTACAAACATGCCAGATACATTCTATGTAATCAAGTTCCCATTAAATTTACTAAATACCAGACTTCAGGGATTTCTATGATTGAGAATAGTTTTTACCTTTATCTACTAAGTAAATAGTTATAACTATCTTAATTTGAATCTATTAATTTGGTTAAGACTGTTCAAGTCCAGATAGTGAGTATAGAGTAGAGTGATAACTCACCCAGTTCTATAAAATCAGCTTTCCTGTGGGCAAACATATTTATTCTGCTAGACTGCCATATTAATTTATACACTGACATCAGCTTAAAGTTACGCAACATTTAAGTCGTAAAGAAAATGAGAAGTTACTTTGAAAACCATCAATCTCTTAATTATATTTGTTAAACTTAGCAGTCTTTTGTTATTTTCAAATATTAATATTTCCATTCTCTATTGATCCAATTAGATTCTAAAGTTTATTATTTCAGGTGCTTTGCTTTATATCGTTCTGTGGTTAACCGTTTAAGGATAGGGCACCTTTAACTTAGACCCACATACATTTGTATGTGACCTGCATTAAGAACTATTTGTATTATTAAATTTAAGACCTATCATTTAATTTTGCTCTGAATGACCTCTGAGACACTTAAGTCAGTTATACATACATGGTTTTGTTCTACTTAATGTCACGCGTTCAACAATCTGTCCCCTTAAGTTTCATTACTTAAAAGAGCACTAGAATCAGGACTAATAATTTCTTAGGGCCTATAACTGCACTGTAAAATGTAAAAATTCCACGAGGCGGTTTGTTAGGTCTTGGATAGATGGTCACCTTTTAAAATGGAGCTATCAGAACTGCTATATTCTTGCTGTTTTCAATTTTTCCTTTCATCTCAAACTATTTTGAAAAGTTACCATACACCAGGATCACTAAAATGCTTAACAGATGTCAAGAACCCAAATATCACAGCACAGATCTCAGTCCCTTTCCCACATCTGAAAACTCCTTCATATTAATTCTGAATTTATCGTTCCAGGTGTAAGCTACATATAAAATTGTCTTGATATATTTAATTTAAAAATCAAACCCAAATTATTTCCTTGACTCAGGGTATAAAACTTGATGCATACCATTAAGGAGGTACAGAGTGTTTCTCAACTTAAAGAACACTCCATTTTGAGAGCGATATCAACTCTTCTAATTCTCATCTCAGTGAGCCATTTCAGAGGACTGTGCTGAGGTTCTGACAGATTAAGACAAGTTGCATTACGTCAGGACTTTCTGGGGTCCGACCTAGTTCAAAGTTTCAAATTATTTTTACTGCACACTCTTCAGGTTCCCTCAGCACACAAGGCAAGGCAGATATGGTGAGCCGGGGACTCTGAGGCGATCGTGACGGGAAGCAGGGAAGAAAGGCCTTTCGGTCTAGCAGGTGAGGCCTTCCGAATGCCAAAGCGAAAAACCAGCCACCACGCCACCAACGCCGTGGCCTCTCGCCCACAGTTGCCCGCCCGGCCGCTCCGGACACTCGCCTCACCTTTCACAGAGAGAACTTCGCCGAGAACATCGTTTCCGTGTTCGCCCCTCCGCTGCCCAGGATTGGCTCCTGTGAGAGGGCGGAGTCATCCTCTGGCCAATGAGAACCGAGGAAGCCTCTGGCGCCGAGGTCATCAATAGATCTCGCGAGAAGTACGGATGCCACTCTCCCGCGCCTAATTCAGGTTGTCTGCTTGCGGTGTTCTTGTTCTGGTGTTCTCCTGAGGTGGAGATGGCCCGTGGTCTTGCTGGTGACCTCTGAGTCCAGGCTGGGGTAACTTAGCCTAATTCCGGTCTTGTAGAGTGTGGTTCTCGGGCGGAAGCCCCGAGTGCATGGGGCCGTCGGGGAAGAAGGGCCGGGTGGGCTGGGAGGGCTGCGGGCTCTGCGTTCCGGCTCGGGGTCCGGCGGGTGGAGGGTGGTCGGTAGTGTAGCGCTGCCTTGGCGGAGTGATCACTCTGAGCTGTCATCTTGGATCCGAGAGGTGTTCCACGTAGACCACGATGTTGGTTATTCTATCTTTAACTGTGGCCTGCCCCATAAAAGCTCTGTTAGGGTTAAATGTATGGGGTGGCCTCTGCTCCAAAGCTCTGCGTGGTGCAGCTTAAATTTATGCATGTAAAGAGTTACATTTGATCCTTTCTGCCCGGGGATTTACCACACACCAATCTCGAAAAATTGAGGAGTGGTCATGATTGTGCAATTAGGGCCTCGCACAAGGGTGTGACTGTGTCTGTTCTTACTTAGGTCATGACACAATTATAGTAAGTGTTGGAGATGAAAACGAGACTTTTCAAAGTTGCCAGTGCTTATTTAAGAGTCCACCCTGCAACTTAACTCACACTGGTGAAATATGTGCAAGCTTTACATAATGTGTATTTTGATATTTATTTTCAGAATTTGGAATCGGGTGATTTTTCTGACATACCTGAACAGAGAACCCCAGGGTACTTGGAGAGGAACCTGGTCCCAGCGGAACTCTATCATAAAAATGAGTCCCATAGAGCCACCGTAAGCATGACTTATTAACTGTGATGACCTTAAGAGAAAACAACACTTTTTAACAAAAACAGCAACAGAACTTGTATAGTGGAAAAAGTATCACCAAAAATCTGTCTGGCGTGCTTAAAAGTGTATATTGTGTACTTATTAGCAAATGCCGTGCAATAGATGAGTGCGTTGCAGTAATTTATTATATGGCCATACAGGGAAGCTTATGCTCTTAACGCATTGTTTTAAAGTACTGAATCTATAAATAGTCATTTAGAGTGAGTTGTGCTAGTTGAATTTGAACAAAATGGGACTAAGTAAAAGGACTATAAAATTGAGGTGGGGAAAAAATTCTTGAACATGGATAGAGTCTTCCACTCTGGTTTCAAGTTCTTGATGAAAACCAGCTGTGTAGGGTCAGGAAGGTCAGCAGTTAACCTTGTTGGGTTGTTTTTCATTTGTATAAGTATAATGATAATGCTCCTTTCTGGTTAATTTTGAGGTCTAAGTGAGTATGTGAACATACATACCCTGGAAGGGTATAGCTCTGTGAGCTGAGAAGTCTGGAACAGCTAGGACTTCATGCATACAACTGTTGAAGTTTCTGAGTTTGGACTTATATACAAAATTGAATTCATTATAGTTTAGTGAAAATAGCCTGACCTTTTTAAAAATGCCCTTTAGTCTTGTATCTGCTTCTAGTTGGGTGATGAATAGTCACTTTCACTATATCTGGCCTTTTTATTTTTCAGAGATAGTGACTACACCTGCCTCTTTCCCTGTGGGGGACTGAGATAAAGTATCTTAACCTAAACCCAGTGCTAATTTTAACTGAGTGTTAATAACTGTTAGGCTGCTGGTTTACCTGAAATTACCTTTATCAAATTTTGTTTAGATTCAAACAATTCTGTTTTGTTATTTGGCCAAATTTATTGTTGAAAATTTGTGTAAAGAGCAGAGACAGGCAGATATTTTCAGAGCTGGGGATGTGGTATAAAATCTACTCTTACACTTGGAGGAAGACTTTTAAATGACTTTCCTGGAAAAAGTGTACAGTTAGATAAATAACAGCAAACAAAGGCTTTTAAGTTTTTGTTGAGCATAGTTAGGGATGATAGGGAATAGACTTGAGAGTGTAAAACTGGTAATAGCAGGCTGTAAGTTTCAGAGCAGACAGGGAATACTTCACATGTCAATCGCATTTGCTCTGCATTGCATTTGTGATTGGAAAGGTTTGGTTAAAGAGTACTATAAACTTCCATGCCAAGTCTGAGGCTAAACTTATTTTGCTTTACAGTTGCTATTTTTTATTTTATGTTTAGGTCTCAATTTGCTTGAATATCCTCTTAATGAATTGCTTTGAATTTTGTTTTCTTTTTTTATACAGAGATGATGAAGACACATTTAAAATCCTGGTTGCCACCGATATTCATCTTGGATTTATGGAGAAAGATGCAGTTAGAGGAAATGATACATTTGTGACACTTGATGAAATTTTAAGACTTGCCCTGGAAAATGAAGTGAGTTTGGGGTATATTTGTGTATGTGCTCTAATGTACCTCCTTGGGTAACAGGCCCTATTCCATTAACTTAGATTTAATTGTATAACCTTATGCACTCACATTGCCTGGCTAAAGGCCAATATATTAAAAGCGTGCTTTAAATTTTGTGTTCACAATTAGAGCAGAAACTGCTTTGACAAATAATCTTCAAGTTTAGAAACACAAGGTGTTTGATGATGCACCAACTTGTGATTTCTACCTGAAATGAAAAAAAGGCTGTTAGTTTTCAAAGAACATACAGCTAACCAGAATGTGGCTATACTCAAGTACAAGGTCACTTGCGGTAAGGCCCATAGACACACCATTTTCTGGGACTTTGGAGGTAGAGGAGACTGGTATTTAGATGAGATTAGTCCTGGAAGAAGTGACATTTGACGCGTGTTGAAGGTGAAACAACAGCCTTTAATGTTGGGTGATATAGAGAATGTACATTCATTGTGAAGCAGAAATGAAGGTGCAGGTGTAAGACAACATGGCAGATGTTAGGCGACTGGCTTGTCTCACCTGTAGCCATATAAATGCCAAGAGAGGGCTGGGAACGCACCTCAGTTGGTAGACTGCTTTCATGCCAACTCAAGGCCCTGAGTTTGATCCCCAGAACTACAGAAAACTTCAGTGTAATGGCACACCTGTCCTCCGACCACCAAGGAGTTGGAGGCTGGAAGTTCAAGGTCATCAGTTCCCATAATGACTTTGAGACTACCTTGAACTATATGAATGAGACCCTATATTTAAAAAAAAAAAATGCTGAACTGGTAGAACTGAGAGGATTGGAGCTGTGTTAATGCACTGGAATTGTCTGCTCACTACAGTAGACATTCTTCTAGCAACTTGGTATTACAGCAGGAATTGAAGAACATTTTAATGCTTTTAAAACTGGTGGTATTAAAAACAAGGAAATCATGAAATTTGCAGGCAAATGGTAGGAACTAGAAAAGATCATCCTGAGTGAGGTATCCCAGCAGAGAGACACACATGGTATATACTCACTTATAAGTGAATATTAGACAATATAGCAGCTTCTCCTACAGTTCTCTCTTTTCTGACTTCTCCAAAAAGATGGTTCTATTTACTATTTACCTTCCATTAATACATCAAAAATTCTGCCTAGGGTCTTTTTTGAGACTGATACTCCAACTGAGGACCATGCATGGAGATAACCTAGAACCCCTGTACAGATGTAGCCTGTGGCAGCTCAGTCTCCAAGTGGGTTCCCTAGTAACGGGAATAGGGGCTGTCTCTGACAAGAACTCAGTGGCTGGCTCTTTGATCACCTCACCCTGAGGGGAGAGCAGCCTTACCAGGCCACAGAGGAAGACATTGCAGCCAGTCCTGATGAGACCTGATAGGCTAGGGTCAGATGAAAAGAGAGGAGAACCTTCCCCTATCAGTGGACTTGGAGAGGGGCATGGGAGGAGATGAGGGAAGGGTGGGATTTGGAGGAATGAGGGAGAGGGCTTCAGCTGGGATACAAAGTGAATAAATTGTAATTAATATACAAAATAAAATAATAAAAACTGGTGGTGTTAGGGGTAGAAAAGAGAAAGTAAATTTGAGAAAAGTTACAAAGAGAAGGTGTGCAAACTCTAATTTCCAGAATTTTAAAGTGAGTCAAGTGTGTTGAACTTGGGTGCATGATGGTGGTTTAAAAAACAAACAAACAATTAACTGAAAAAGAATCTGTCATGTGGGAAGGTGTTGAGCTATGACATAACACTGGGATAGAGTTGGAGATGGCAGTGCCCCAGCAGGGTGGATGAGTGTCTGCCGAGCCCAGAATGGAGCAGGAGAATAAACATAGGTACCCTGTCTACACAGCAGTTTCCCTTCAGCCTATGTGTGAGACTTCCTGTGCCTTCTGCATTTCTAGTAACCTCTGCCCTGTCTTGGTCAGGCCCATAGCAGCACCTTATAGCTTCCATCTCGCTTGTCCTTCAGTGTTGTAGCTCCAGGTAGGTTTTCTGCTCCACACTTTGCCTTCTGTGTGTTTTCAGCATCACAGCCAAAGCAAACTTGACATTGTAAGTCGGATCCTGTCATGGTGCTGTAACTCTGCTCAGCAACCTTTTCTTTGGATCTGGATTGAAATTCACACAGAAGACTATACTTTTGTCCTGCCTGTGCTCTGGATTCTTACAGTGCTACCTGATTCCTCCCAGGGCTCACGATCTTTTGTTGCCCTGCCTCATCCCCACAGTGGGTTCTTATCTGCGACCTTATAGGTCAACTTTTCTGATTTACCACCTGGCTTTGGGTAGTGTGACTTCTTACTTCAAATTTCATTTTTTTTAGGGTGTGTGTGGTGGGGGCTTATTGAGGTGGTCTTATAGCCCATGTTGCCTTTAAACTCATAATGTAGCTAAGAACAACATTGAAATTCTGGTCCTTGTAAATGCTGGGTTATAGGCACCTGTTACCATGCACAACTGTATTTTATCTTTTTGAAAATTTTTTTCCCTTATATCTCCAAGTACTCTGTGATATTATGCTGCTATTCCTTTCACTGCCTCATGTATTAAATTGTTTATCAATTATCTGTATTCTCCTATGGAAGAAATTCTTTGACAGTGAAGTCTTTCTGTTGCTTAGTAATGTCTTCTTGATGCCTAAGTAAACTTAATAGACACCCACTTAATAGCTATTGATGTTTGCATCTAAATTAACAGCCTTTGCAGGCTTTAGATCTTTGAACTAAAATTCCCATGGTCCCTAGCTGCCTGCATCCTCCCCAGAGTGACATTACTGCTGTTAGATAAGAATGAAAGAAAGGATGCCTCTCAGTTGATGACTCACACCTTTAATCCCAGCAGGGAGTCGGAAGCAGCTGGATCTCTGTGAGTTCAAAGCCTACAGAGGGGGTTCCAGGACAGCCAGGTCTACACAGAAAAACCCTGTCTCCAAAACAAAACAAAAAAATAAATAAATAAAAGGAAAGAAAGAAAGTGGTGTGCCTACTATGAAATAATTAACTGCTTGCTCTGGCTTTTGTAAACCACTTATTGCTGTGGGAAAAGGGACAAAGCAGTGTTCTCTATCTCTGTGTGGTAGGAGTGAGAAACAGTGGAGGATGTAAAGCAATTTTCACACATAGCTGCAGATTCCACAAAAGCAAGATGATTGTTATGTCTGACTTTAAATATCCTTCCTCTAGCCCTCTAGGGCTTGGCATGCTCTCGATTTGGTTCTAGGGCTGTTATCCTGCCAGCATTAAGAAATTAATTTAATTTAAATCTAAATGTAGCTTAAGGGGAAGAGATATTTGGTTTTTGGTCTTTCCCAGTGGATTGTAACTCTTAACATGCTCCTTGAGAAGGATATAGGAAGCTGTAGGGAAACTTAGGAGTTGGTTAGGTATGCTGGTTTTATGTTTTATCAAGCTGGATTCTTTTTCCTTATGGGAGAGAACCTTAAAGCCAAGGAGGCCTGCTTTCCTTCCACAGAACTCCAAGCCTGCTGTTTTGTAACTCTATGGCTCTGAAAACACCCCCCAACCCCCAAGCCTGGTTGTTACTGCTTTAGTCCATTCCTACCCCTTGTTTCCTATTACCTTTTCTTCACACCCCATGTTGGATCTTCCAAGTGCATATTATATTTGTCTTTCAGAATTTTTTAATTTACTATTTATTTTTGGAATCTAAATTCTTGACTTTTAAGTTCTCTTGTATATGGACCCTTGCCATCCAACTATTCTTTCATTCCTTGTGTTTCTCCCTCTGCCCCCACCTCACACTCCCCGACAGGGTTTCTTTATATAGCCATGGCTGTCCTGGAACTTACTCTGTAGACCAGGCTGGCCTTGAACTCAGAGATCTGCATATGAACATTGCATATTGATATGTGAGTGCATGTGTTTCTGTGTAGAGGCCAGAGGTTGATGTTGGATATCTTCTTCAATTTCTTTTCATCCTATTTTTTCATCCAGGTCTCTCACCGCACCTGGATTTACTAAAGTTCCCTTGACTAGTGCAGAGACCTATGTTTAAGTGTCTACCGAATAATTAAAAACTAATAATTGTTGCTCCTATGTGCATTCCTTAGTGCTGTGAGTGAATCTAGGGTCTACAATGGGTGTCATGCACAGCAGATCAAGCTGTAACACTGGGTTACCTCTTCTCTTTTTAAAATATGACCCACTTAAGGCTTAAGTGAGTATATGTGGCTGTGAAATCTTTTTCTATCTTATCTATAATTTAAACAATTTTTGCCTTGAACTTACTAATTTTAACACTGTCTTTTGTTGACTAGGTGGATTTTATTTTGTTAGGTGGTGATCTTTTCCATGAGAACAAGCCCTCGAGAAAAACCCTGCACAGCTGCTTGGAGTTGCTAAGAAAGTACTGTATGGGTGATCGCCCTGTGCAGTTTGAGATCATCAGTGACCAGTCAGTCAACTTTGGTTTTAGTAAGTAAGTACACTTTCGTTTGAGGGACGGTTTTCTTGGGTTTGATTTCTGTATAATATATTCATTTGTGTTGTTGCTGACAAAATACCCTGACAAAGCAACTTTAAAAGAAAAGGGTTATTTGGTTATAATTCCAGGTTACAGTCCATCATTTTGGGAAAGCCAGTGTAGGTACTTAAAGCAGCTAGTTTCTGTTTGTTTGGTTTTTGTTTGTTTGTTTGTTGAATCTTTTTTTGACTTCACTTGTGCAGGTTATTTATATGGTCTAGCTACTAAGCCATTGTTTAGGCAGGTGTATTTTCCCTAGTCGGTCGCTTTTAGCTGTGCTTACGTCTTGTTGTTGCCAGATACAGTTTTACTGTAGTCAAGTATTCATTTACTTTAGGATTGTTTCTCATGTCATTATGTATTATATTATATATATTATATATATATATTATGCTATGTAAGGTATTTTTTTTTTTTTTTTTTTTAGTAAATAAATCTTGACATGTTGGGGATGGAACCCTGGGCCTTGTGAATATTAAGCAATTACTCTACCACTGAGCTGTATCCCCAGCCCAAGCCACTGTTTTCTTTTTTAAAATGTAAGTCAGTTTTATGTGTTGTCAGGTTCTCTTCCTTTCCTTGTCCTTGATAACCCTGGCACTGGTCAGTGTTTGTAGAACACCTCTCATTTGCTTTTTTCTCTTGTTTTTTTTTCTAGACAGGGATTGTGGGCTTAGAGGGAAGAATATCACCAAAGTGAAGGGCTCTTCTGATACCTCTCTAGGGCTTTTCACTGGTGATGTTGACCTTGCTTATTAGGCTAAGATGTCTTCAATTTCTCCAGTGCAATGCTGTTTTTCTTTCCATTGTTCTTCGTTAGAAGTGAGTCCCTAAGTTCAGCCCACACTCTATGGGAGAAGATTAAAAGTCCATCTCTAGTGGGTCGTGGTGGCCCATGTCTTTAATCCCAGCACTTGGAAGGCAGAGGTGGTGAATCTGTGAGTTCGAGGCCAGCTTGGTCTATAAGTCAGGTTCCAGGACAGCCAGGCTGTTACACACAGAAACCTGTCTCAAAAAAAAAAAAAAAAAAAAGTCCACCTCTGGAGACAGGAATTTCAAAGTATTAATGAAGTATTAATGGATGTTTGTTAAAGTACCTCTGTCAGTGATCTTGAGATCTTCCTTAGCCCCTTTTATTTTTTACATCATCTTTTCATATTATT
The DNA here is from genome assembly GCF_030254825.1 of Meriones unguiculatus. Classification (NCBI taxonomy): domain Eukaryota; kingdom Metazoa; phylum Chordata; class Mammalia; order Rodentia; family Muridae; genus Meriones; species Meriones unguiculatus. The sequence continues at coordinate 154,925,476 of NC_083349.1, forward strand.
CCTGTTGGCCTCCAACTTATGGCCTTCTTGTCTCAGTGTCCCTGCTAGCTGTGACTATCTGTGCACTCCCGTGCTTGCCTACCTTCTCCCTGAAATAGGTTTAAGTGATGAGCTCTTACTATTTTTTTTTAATTGCTGTTGAATCTGTTGTCATTTTAACTACTGGAAACCAGTAAACTGTGGTGGTTAGGATCATGGATTCCCTGGATGTTGATATGCATGACAATTAAACCATCATCTTGGAGGCAAACGCAGGAGGCCAGTGTGTGCATGCATCAGGTTCAAGGTCTGTCTGTCCTATGTAGTGAGAGCCTATCTCACCAACTCCCAAAAGAGTGTGGATTCTGGATGATGTCAGCTCAAATCCTGGCTCTGTCATTTAATGGTCACATGACCAAATCATTCACTTAGTCATTCTCTCTCAGTTCCATTGTTTTTAAAAGGGATAGAACGCTGCCAGGTTAAGTTATGAGGATTGAGTTAGGGAGAAAACAGTTTAGAATATTCTTTGACCTGAAGAAATCGTCTAGGTGACTGAAGCATTCCTTATTCTTTTCAGCCTTTAGCTGTAAGTTGAATTCTATTTATGACACTCCATTTCTCATTTGCGCATATGGTGGTGCTAAGGGTTGATCCAAAACCTCACATGCCAGGCTCACTTTACCGCTGAGCTGTGTCCCTAGCCCTTCATCATGCATTTTAATCTAAGAATTATTTTTCAGCAATTTCAGGAAATTCTCTTTTTTTGAGACAGGGTCTCACTATGTATTTTTAGCTGGCCTGGATCTCACTCTCTGGACCAGGCTGGATTTGAACCCACAGAGATCCTACTTCCTCTGCCTCCCAAGTGCCCCTAAACCTGGCTTAATTTTAGGAAATTCTTGTTCATTACTTTTTCAAACAACAGCTTCCCCTTGCTTTTCCTGAATGTTGTTATCTTTTAGTCTTTTACTCTCTCTCTCTCTCTCTCTTTTTTTTTTGTATGAATTCTAAATTTCACTTCATCTCTCTCCTTTGCTTTTTGGTTAATTTCCTCTCCTGGTTTCCTTAGGTCATATGGGAAAAATGGACAAATACAGAAGGGAAATTCTGAAAGAGGACTGGTTTGGGAAAAAATCAATTAGCGTGATCAGATTATAAGTAGTTGAAAATGTGGTTCGTAGTTGGCAGAGGTGGAAGACACTGGGAACTCCAAAAAGCCTCACATCACGGGCAGCCAGTCCTTGATGGCGTGGTAGATCACACATCGGGGGAAGTCCCTGCTAATCAATGGGAGTTCTGCAAGAAATTATTAAATATTAAAGAAAGTGTTTGTAAAGGCTTTGTAAGAGTGACCTTTTACAAAGGTTTAAATCTTAGAGTCTATTAACTTCCCACTGTCCACAATTCATATGAACTATTTATGGTTGAAATTTATTTGAGATGAAATGTCCAAAACACAGGAGTTAGATAAAATTTGATACATTTGTCTTTTAAAAAATAAGTATATTTATGGCAAAAGAATCCTGGAGCAAACTCAAAAGTCATAGTTCATTAAGGAAGAATACTTACAGCTCAGTACAAATTAAGGCTGAATTTTCAATGAATATTTTCTTCAAGTTGATTTTTAAAAAATCCATTAGTTTATAAAATATAGATGAAGAATGTACATAGTGCACAGAAATGAAAATAGTGCTAATACCTATGGAGGAGCAGTCTCATTTCTAGCAAATGAATGGAGACTGAACTGTTTTTCTCATGGACACTGGGATAGCTAGACACTTCTCAGTTCTCAGTGGATATTAGAGTTACCAAGGACTCTCAGGTGTTTCTGCCAGTCTCCATGCCAACTGGGTGAGTCTCTTGGACTGTGGCATGGGCATTGGTATTTCTTAAAAGCAGCTAATTAGAGCTTATAGCCAGAGTTCAGAACCACTGCTGTAGATTTAAAGGGTTGATAATAGCTATACTGCTGAGGTTGGGAAAAATGACGTTTGGTACCTATTCACTATGGCATTACTTGCAAAACAAGACCAGAAATAGTCTGAATGGTAGGGTCCTGCTTAAATACTGCATACACTGAAGTCATGCAGCTGACAAGAAGCTCAGGGGAGCTTTTTGTATAAAGAGTCTCTGTGGAAAGATTTCAAAGTAGGTTAAGCAGGGCCAGAAAGCCATATTGTGTTTTTTTTTTTTTAATACATGTATAGATGAATTTCAGAAAAACATACCAGATTGTGCACCCTGCTGCCACAGAGAAGAGGAACCTGGTGGCTGGGGGAAGGAATGGGCAAGGACTAAACTGTGTCTGGGGAGGCAAAGGAGCTGGTGACGGCGTGAATCTTGGTGTTGGGATCCAGTATGCCTAGATTGCTCTCTCCCTCCCCTGAACTCTAAGAAGGCTTAGAAACCTTAGAGGCCTGCGAACTTGCTAGTTACGAGTTGTGACCGGTTTTGTGTAATTCATGTGCTTTAAGATACTTTCACACGTTTTAATTTAACTCATTTTATTTCCAGCACTGAGCTGAGGTTGTCTGCAGATACGGTTTGTAGTTGCCTACTGCATTATCTCTTGGAAAAAAGTTTTGGGGAAACAGCTTTTATTCCTTACAGAAACTTTCACTCTGCTTTCTTTTAAGGTTTCCATGGGTGAACTACCAGGATGGCAACCTCAACATTTCCATTCCAGTGTTTAGTATCCACGGCAACCATGATGATCCCACAGGGGTAATTACAAATTCTGTTGGAATCTTAAAAACGACATGAAATTTATCAGTGCAAGTCATTCACCCTTTTTTCTAGTAATTGGCAGTCAAATTGAGCCATGAATTCAAATTAATTATCATTTATGATTTTATATTTCTTTGTTAGATGGCTTGTTTTTGAATATGGAATTAGAGTTGTTGTTTGAGAGAGCCATGCTTTTTTTTTTTTTTTTAATATCTCTGCAATACAGAGTGTGGAAACCAGGGCCTGATACATGACAGGCAGCCACGCTACCATCCTCAGCATTCTTTCCACTCTTTATTTTGAGACAAGTGCTCATTAAGTTGCCCAGGCTGATCTTGAGCTTGTGATCCTGCTCAGCCTGTAAGAACCTGGAATTACAGCCCTGGATACAGGCAGGGCCTGTTAGAGCTGTGCTTTTGTTTCATTGGAATTTTGATAACAATGAGTTGCTAGGAGTAGGTGTGATAGCCCACATAGAGTTCCTCAACTTATTTGAGCTCCTGGATTCTCACCATAAAAACTTTTTTTTTTTTTTTTTTTTTAAATCTAGATTCAATTATATTTTTTCCTTGCTTGATAGGGAAGGAAGACTGGTAGTCCTAATACAAAATACCTTTGTGTCTTCTACTGTCACTGTAAATCAGTAGTTTAATTTATGGTCATGTACCCCCCCCGCTCTCTCCCCAAATAAACATTTTATAAGAGTTCTACTTAATATTACAAGGTACTTAGTTTACGATTGATTTTGCCAGAGCATCGTGTTAGTGATAAGGTACTAGCTTTGCATCTTTGCATCTGTGCTTTCAACTGCTGTAGGTTATTTGTAATTTGAAGAAGAGAGCAACCACTTTAACATTGGGATTTTGTTTTGAGAAGACACTGTCAAAATCTGTTTTTGTAATTACAGGTTAAATGTTCTTAATCCAAAAATTATTATGGCAGAAGTGCTACAAAAATCTCTGAGTTGAGACTCAGAAGTTGTTGGTTTTATATCATTTTAGGTTTTGGGTTTTCACCTTGGGATTCTCACCTGGTAAGATCTATACATTCTAAAGTCAAGAAAACCCAAAATCTGAAAACACTTTGATCCCAAGCTTTGTCAGACACACTTGAAGTCTGTAGGGTGTGCTTCTGATGTGGGGTGGGATTTCACTCAGACCATATGCAGGTGGTGTGGTGCTCACCCACACCTTAGTCTGTGGATACACTCATGCTCTTTGAAACTTTCCCACAGGCAGATGCCCTCTGTGCCCTGGATGTTTTAAGCTGTGCCGGGTTTGTGAATCACTTTGGACGATCAACATCTCTGGAGAAGATTGACATTAGTCCGGTTCTGCTTCAGAAAGGAAACACAAAACTCGCTCTATACGGCTTAGGTGGGTGTTCCACTTAGTCAGATGGATTCCTTTGTTCACGTCAGTAGAGAATTGTGTGAACAGTTGGCAAATACACTTTTAGAGATAGTGTGGTCCCATGGGGGAAAAGTTGCACAGATTTGGTTACTTCTTATTGATATCTATAAAAGATAGTGAAATGTTCTGGTAAAAAAATGTTCTTAGTATTTCTAAGGACTAATAGTTCTTCGTACTTAATGGAAGTTTGAATAGAAAAAAAAAAGCTTTGCTCAGTTTCTATTTATTGTTTTGGACCTTTTCTTTAGAGTCACATTTACAAAGCTGGATGATAGAAATACAGGTTAGTTAGCTGAATTACATCTTGGTGTCATAGAAGTCTGAGAGGTCAGAGCATCCTGCCCACTACAGGACAAAGCTACTGGCCTTTGTAGTTTGTGAGACATTTGTGAGTTGTGATACACTAGATGTAAGAGACCAAGGAAGACCCATGATTAACAGATTATGTTTGTTAAAATTATTTCTTTTATTTTCCTCATTTCAGTGTGACCAGAAGAAAATTATTTATGTATCTGGTGCATTAGTGCATTATGCACCTGTTCTACAACTGACATCATAGTATTAAAGCAGATTCAGGAATTTATCCTAGGTGTGCTACCATGTGCTTGTAATCTCAGCACTGGGGAGGAAATGAGGGGAGAATCACTGGTTCACTGGATAGCCAGCGTGGCCAAATCAGGAAGCTGTAGGCCAATGGGAGGTTCTGTCTTCAAAATAAGGTTGCTGGCATCTGAAGAATGACACTCAAGGATGACCTCTGCCCTCTACACCTCCTGCTTCCCTACACTTCACTGTATGGATTTCACTAGTTTCCATTTTGTTTTTGTTTGTTTTTTGGTTTCTTCAAGATAGGGTCTCACTATGTACCTCCAGTTGTCCTAGAATTCACTATGTAGACCAGGTTGGCCTCAAACTCAGAGATCCACCTGCCTCTGCCTCCTGAGCAGGATTAAAGGCGTGTGCCCATATGCCTGGCTTTTGTTTTCTATTTCTTTAGTGTTCTGTAGGAAAGCTTTTTTGCTAGGCTTTATTCTACATGGATGAAAAACTAAACACAATTCTTAAAGAACATGTTTTTAAAATTCTGTATATTTTCTATCAAGTATTTTCGAGGCTAGAAATAATGTGCTTTTATGTCTGAATCTGATATAGAATAGGAAGGGGACAAACTTTTGAGAGGCCATTGGCGATGTCAGTGTCTGCAGTATCAGGCATTGTATCTCCAGAAAAATGGCTTATTTTTACATTTGAACTGTGTCTTGGCTGTTCTCCGGGGCACCCCTCATCAGTGGTCCATTTTCCCCCCGAGTTATCTCATCCTTTTCTGTCCTCCTTAACTGGTGTCGCTCCCTCCTAAGCACAAAGCGTATGCTTTGTGTTCAGCAAACTCTCAGCACCCTCAGACCCCTGCAATCCCACCTTTACCTTCTCCCTTCAGTGATGCCTGTCTGGAGTCTACTTTCCCTGTGTCCCCCACGGGTTTCACACCTGCGGGTTTTGGGGAAGAAGTGGGGGTTCCTGTTCCCCTCACCTCCAGAACTTGCTGTCTCTATATACTCACCTCCTAGGAAGTTGCCACCACTGTGGGCTGCCCTTCCCTCAGCCTGTGCCCTCAGGTTTTACCAGCTCTTGCTTTAGCGTGCAGGCTTTCCTGCCAGCTCTTTGTGCCTCCTGTGCCGGGTGCGCCTGTCCTGTGTTCACCATTCACTGTATACCCAGGCATCTTCACGTGTCCAGTCACTGGCTTTTCATCTGTGGTCAGCATGTGAAATAGCAAACCATCCCCTGCTCTACAGTTACTCTCTGTGGTAGTGTCTTGGCCTTTTTTTCTAATGTGATGATGACAATTTATTACTATTTTAAGTGTTTTCTTGGTATCTTCTACTAGACCAAGGTAAGCCTTTTAATATAGGAAGAATTACTTAAAATAATTAAATTACTAAAAAGCGCAAACTCAGTATATTTAATAGTATTATATTTTAAAATACATTTTACAAATCTTATTCTTTTTAAGGGACCATTTCTGTGCATGTTATTGGTATATCATAGTTGAAAAGCACATTTAGTTAACATACATAGTAAAGGGAGGGAAGATGATGTTGCTAGATATTCTGGTGAGAATGTAAGCATAGGAAGCTCCGTTATTTCTCTTTCCATATTATCCTGATTTTCAGAGTGGAAAGTGGTCTTTGAGTGTAACTGAGTGTGTAGTGCATGAACTAGTATGTTTGTTGGTAGATACCATTTACATATGTGGTTCCAGAATTCAGATATACATCTGAACAGGAAAATGTCCTACTTTTCAGAAATGCATAATTTAGCAGTAAAACATACTCACCTTTTAAGTCGTCAGTAGGAAAACAATTTAAAATAGTGTGTGTCCCTCCACAGGGTCCATTCCAGATGAAAGGCTCTATCGGATGTTTGTCAATAAAAAAGTAACAATGCTGAGACCAAAGGAAGATGAGAACTCATGGTTTAACTTATTTGTGATTCATCAGAACAGGTAAAAATACTTTGTGAAAAATTTTAAGTGAAGCACCAAGGTTTTCAAGGTGTTTGCCCAGGCTGTTAGTAAAGGCCTGAATCCTTCCCCATCATCAGGGTGGGTTCAGGCAGGGCTGATCTGCTTTGTGTGACTTGAGGCTGACTGAGTTCACAAGTATCAATTCCTGGGAAAGAATGTTTGCCTGGAATGGGCGAGACATGAGAGTAACTGTAACAGACACTGAGGACAAAGAGTGGAACATTGCCATCCCTTCTGCTTCCTCATGTTCCTTAGGAAACAGTATTTGGTTGTGAAGTACTCAGTCCATGTACTTTACTGTTTGACTCTATTATTGATAGAAGATGACTTTGGCTAGTAGGAATAGCTGTGTGTGTTATAGACAGCAAGTGTTTAATATTATATTACTGACTTTCGTCCTTCCTGGTGCTTAGGGGTGTTAATGGTTTTTACTGATCTTTTTAGTTCTATTTTTCTCTTGTCGGTGACCATTTTATTTCCAGTTTTTTGTTTTTACAAAATTTGATGCAGTAAGCACTTTCTCCACCTCTCTCTCTCTTGCTTGCTCACTCGCTCTCTTCACTCTCTGTGTGTGTATTGTGTGAATGCCTTTCCAGAAACATAGCTGGATCAGGATCAGCTGTCTTTTGGTAGTTGTAGGTAGTTTATTTTGTTGGTAGAGTCCATGGTAGAGTGAGAGGAAGAAAAAGCAGAATAAACATGATGTGTCCTGTGATCCCTGCAGTGGAGGAAGTGGGGTGAAATGGTAGGAGTGATTGCAGGATGCTGATAGGGGACAGCGACAGCTAGGAAGTCTCTGAAGAAGTCACCAAGGGATTCTGAGGCTAAGTGCTGGGTCAGTGCAAGTCTTCAGGAGGCAGACTTTGAGTCTGATACTGTCTCAAGTATGTTTTGGTATGTGTGAATTTCATGAACCTTTACAACACTGCTGACACTTACTTCTGCTTCTGCCTCACCTGCACCACACAGGGAAAGGTGGAGGGAAAACCCATAATTCCCAAAAGTTAAGCCATAGAGGGGGGTGGAAGCCCTGCAGAGGGTGTTGCTGTGTGACATCTCACTGCAGAAGATGGTGACGTCCATGTGTGATCAGGGGTGTACCAGCTTCCTTCTCAGTGCTTCTCTCATCTTCCATTCTGAAATTAATATTTGGGGAAGATACTTTGTAAGGATCTGAGTACCTTGTTTCCCATGATAACTTCTGTGGGCTAACTAGAGCATGCAGGGTGTTGTGTCCAGAAGTTAACACTGTGGTGTAAAACTTGTGCAGTTTGCTGGCCTTTATTCTTTCCATTTAGTCACTGGAATTCGGGGTAGGAAAGACCATGCCATTCCTCGTTTATTTACCCATTTATGTTTTTACATTGTTAAGGACTTGGGGCAGGGGAAAAGAAGGGACAAGAAGAGAGAATTGAACATTCGTGTGTTCACGTTATCTGTTTATTACTTTATTTGTTGAGCATGGCCTTAGATTTTTGACCTCACAAGATGCTGCAGTCCAGTCTTGTGTTTTCCTGCCCTTACCTTGAAAACAACCACTTCTTCAGGGAGTTCTGATTGCTTTTAATGCTAGTACTTAGAACTAACATATATGTGAGCTCTGTGTGTGCTTGTTGATGCTGGATCTCTCAGACATCTCAGTGAACAGAGCAAATGTATAGTAACACATGTAAACACACCTAAGTGTCTCAGCTGCATATATGTGTACAAAACACACAGTCATAAGGTCATGCTGATTCTAATCTAATCCAGATCTACATAGCCTGTTTCTGTCTTCTCTGCATATTTGTGACATTTTCTAAAAGAATCCTGGATTCTAAGTGTGTGTGTATGTGTGTCTGAGAATCAAACCCAGGCCGTTGCATGTGCTAGGCAAGTCATCTGCCACTGAACTGTGTTCGGAGTCCTATTTGTTACTGTTGTTTATATAACACGCACAAACACCTTTGTTACTCCTCACCTGCATTGCTGAGGAACACATTTCCCATTAGCATGGTGTGTGTGGATTTCAGTCCATGGCCTTTCACATCTAGCCAGCATGCCAGGTTCAAAGCTGTTCTGCTCCCTCTTTTCACAACTGGGTGTGTGATTCTTTTAGTTAAATTAATTTCTTTCACTTCTCTTTCTTACACATATCCACTGTTATTATATCTGTAAGTGTTCTGGGAAACAGGATTCCTGAGCTAGGGGTGTCCTTTTAGCCTTTGCATTTTACTTATTTCCATTTATTTGCAATGACTGGCTTTACTCTTGCTGCATTTAAGAGAGATTGAAGTGAGTGACAGGTTGTTTTGCGGTGTCTTAGCTGGCTGCCAGCACCATTATCCCCTTCTTGCAAAGACTGTGTGCTCTATGAGGACACAGTGGCTTTGTGCTGTTTTGAGTGTGTCCTGCTTTTCCTCACATCCCGTATAACTTGATTCACACAAAGACATAAACACATAGTCCTGTTGCTCTCCTGACTGCACTTTCCATCTTTCCTAAGCTCTTCAGTCTAGCTCTACATCTTGCTGTTCTGTGAATCCATGGAGTTTGTTCTCATTGTAGTGCCTTCACGCTTACCCTTCCCTGCAGGGCACTTTTTCCTCCCATACGGATTTCTCCCTTAGACGTTTGCTAATTCTAAAAGCACAGCTTTCAAATGAAGTCATTGCATTTCAGTGTACTGGAAACTCTTTCTCTCTCTCTCTCTCTTTTTTTTTTTTTTTTTTACTGAAAACTCTTAATTTAAATGGCCATTCTATTCCTTTTAAAAAATGATTTATTTCTATTTTATGTGCATTAGTGTGAAGGTGTTAGATCCCTTAGAATTGGCGTTACAGACAATTGTGAACTGCCATGTGGGTGCTGGGAATTAAACCTAGGTTCTTTGGAAGAGCAGACAGTGCTGTTAACTACTGAGCCATCTCTCTAGCCCCCATTTTATTCATTTTTATAATCAATAAAAGAAACATGTTAAAGTCACTGGCACATTACAAGTTTGTTATTTTATCATGAAGTTTAGATTTAACTCATTTTTTTCTGTCTTCCTTTTGGGGTGCATAATCAGGTCCACTTGTGGATTTGTGGTGGACAGAGCTCTTGTTTTCGTGGCTTGACCAAAGTAGAGTACCTTGTACTCTACTTTGTATAAACTCTGTGATCTCTTGCAGTGCAGACCTGGACTCTTCCTGCTTTCCGTCAGGCTTCTGGCTTGATGGTGTCCAGCAAGTTTGTAAAGCTGTACATTGGAATTTGATGCAATCACCATCCCTTGGGAGAAAAAATATCTGTGTAGACTTAAGATGGAATATTCCCTTACTGCTATGAACTTATGTTCTGCTTTTAAATCTTGTTTTAGGAGTAAACATGGAAATACCAACTTTATCCCAGAGCAATTTTTGGATGACTTCATCGACCTCGTTATCTGGGGTCATGAACATGAGTGTAAAATTGCCCCAACCAAAAATGAGCAGCAGCTCTTCTATGTGTCTCAGCCAGGAAGCTCGGTGGTAACCTCCCTTTCCCCTGGAGAAACTGTGAAGAAGTGAGTACTTACATACTCTAAGTCAGTTCTTAAAAACCCTTGCTGTAGTCTGATCACCTCACACCATGGTGTTGGCAGCAGAGGACAGCTTACTTAGTTTTCAGATTTTTTTTTTTTAAATTTCAGTTTATTTATGTTATATCACAAGGGTGCCCCCTCCCTCCTCTCTTCCCAGCTTCCCCTTCCCCTACACCCCCCTTCCCCTCTCCCTTTCCACCCAGAAAAGGAAAGCCCCCTACCCCTGTATTAACCCTTTTCAGCACATCAAGTCACATGAGGCCTGAGCATATCCTCATCCCCTGAGGCCAGGCAAGGCAGCCCTGCCAGAGGGAAGTGATCCAAAAGTAGGCAATAGAGTCCATGTTAGAAACAGTCTCCCTTCTCCCACTTGCCAGGCACCCCATATGAAGACCAAGCAGCCCATCAGCTACAAATGTGCAGGGGCCTAAATTCAGATCATGTGTGCTCTTTAGTTGATGTCTGAGTCTCTCTAAGCCCCCATGGGCCTGGGTTAGTTGTCTGTGTTGGTCTTCTTGTGAGGTTCCTGTCCCCTGCAGGTCCTTCCATCTTTGCCCTAATACCACAGGACCCCTGGAGCTTTGCCCCATACTTGGGTCCAAGTCCCAGCATCTGTCTCAATCCGCTGCTGGCTGGAGCCTCCCAGAGGACAGTCAAGTTAGGCTCCTGTCTGCAAGCATAGCAGAGCATCATTAATAGTGTCAGGAGCTGGTTCTCTACCGTGAAGTGGGTCTCAGGTTAGGCCAATCATTGATTGGACATTCCCTGAGTCTTTGTTTCCTCTTTTTCCCTGCACTTCTTATAGGTCAGGGCTGTTGCAGGCCTCCAGCTAGTTTTTACTTTTTATTTATTTCTGTGTGTGTGTGTGCACACGCGCGCACATACACACACGTTATAGTGAGGTCAGAAGACAACTTTGTGGAATCAGTTCTGTTCTTCCACTTTGCTTGGATTCTGGAATCAACGCGTCTTTAGGCTTGCGGCCAAGTGCTTAACCCACTGAGCCATCTCTCCTGCCCTGAAGGTCACTTTGTGTGTAAAGGTTGGTTGTTGTAGTTGTACTGTTTTCTTGGTTTTAAGGTTTGTTTGTTTCTACTTTGTCTCATTTATTATATACAGCAAAACAAAAAATGATACAAATACTTGCTGTTTTAAGAGAAAGAATACAGATATCTATAGTTCACTTTGAAAGATCCAGAAAATAAAGTGGAAGATAATAGGGAAGGGTAGGTAGGTAGCTGGGTAAATAATTTAATAAAATACCCCACAGTGCCATCCAAGAACTGGGTAAAATCGGCTCCCTACCAAAGTTCTAACATTGCTGTGCATTCATTTATTCGCAATAAAATGGGGGAAAAGGGTTTTCTGTAAGTTTATGATCTTTAGCTTGCCTGGACATGGTCTTTCTCAGTTACTGAGGGCAGGGTTTGATTTTGGTAATTTGGTTAATTGCCAAGGTCCCTTCTAGCCCCTACATTGTCTTATTCTCTCTTCCTCTGTGACAGGGAACATGAGGGTGACCACTACAGAGAGCAGTCATGTGAGCCACCGTGATCTCACTGTATTAATATTTAATGGAACTGTGGTTACAGCAATTTGGGTTAAAACATTCCATTTCAGCCTTGACTCATGGTGTCCCTCCTAGAGTTGATGCCCCTGAATTTTTGCTTTTCTCTAGCCTAAAGTTCTGCAACCTCAAAGGGTCACGCCTAGAATTTCCACCCAGGTGTGATTAGATTTAGATTTGTACAGCTTAAGTGGCAATTGGCAAGATCCTTTAGAGGTGTCATATGCTAAAGATCTGGCTTGACTTGCTTCTCTTGTCCTGGCAGGGTAATAAGGCCATGGCTGTACTTATGCTCTCTTGCTAAAGCCATTTTACTGAGAGCATTTGGTGGTTGGTGGTGGAGATTTTGCTGTCTTTTAGGAAAATCAATACTAACATTTAAAAATAAATTTCAAGTTAGCTATTATGTAGACATTTACACTTTACAAAGTCTGTATGAGAAGGATATTCCCGTAGTCACTTAATAATACCTATTAATACTTATTAATACCTATTAATGGTAATAGGTATCGACAGTGGGTTGTGTGCTTGTGTCATTTTCTCTGTGGCTTTGTTATGATCTGTATAGTATTTTATTATACTGCAGTCAGGTTTGTTCCTTTGTGAAACTATTTGCTCAGATAGAGAAGGAGGAGTTCATTTTATTCTTAGGAAGAATGTTTGCTATTGTTTTACTATTAACAAATTAAAATTAAACTGACAGAAACAGGTTTTGTTTTATAAGAACTAAGAAAGAATGAAGCCTTTTATTTAAGACAGGGTCCCAGCTAGCCTCTAACCCCTTCCACTGCTTTAGTCTCCTGCTTCAGTGTGCTGGGATTGCAGGCATGTGCCCCCAAGCCTGGCTGACAGCTTTCATCTTCCTGAAGATGCCTACCTTATGCCTGAGCTCTCCCTTCCTCTGTGTAGGCACGTGGGCTTGCTGCACATCAAAGGGAGGAAGATGAAAATGCAGAAGCTGGCTCTCCGCACTGTGCGGCAGTTCTTCATGGAGGATGTGGTTCTGGCTAACCACCCAAGCCTCTTCAACCCCGACAATCCTAAGGTGACCCAGGCCATCCAGAGCTTCTGTTTGGAGAAGGTAACTGTTTCCGAGAACGGCAGTGAGGTCTGCTTTGGTTGAACAATCACTGACCTCAGTTACAGGGCTGTGCAGAGCAGAGGGAAGCCATCTATGTCAGTTACCCTCATAAGGGTCAGCGCTGGCGCTGCACAGAAAACAAACTCAAAGTCTTTTTTTTTTTTAAATAGAATTACTTAAATTTTGTCCTTTGACTATTTTATGCATGTATATAATGTTCCCCTTCTCTCCCTTCTACCCTTGATTCCCCTCACTCCCACCAAACACAAGAATTCTTTTTTACATTCATGTCTTTTTCTTTTGTGACTGAGTTCAAATAGGGCCATCTGTGTGACCCTGGGGTTGGAACTATCCATTGGTGCCTGGTGTGCTCATCATCAGAGAGTACCTAATTGAAGATGACTGCCCCTTCCCCAGAATTCATCCGTAGCCAGTATTTCATCTATGACTGACTATGAGTCTTGTGCAGGATCGATGCAATTGCAGTGAGTTTGTAATTGCAATGGTTATGTCATTTCCAGAAGGTAATGTTCTGTAGTCATTTTTATCTTCTGGCTCTTACATTTTTCTGCCCTGTCTTTCTCAATGTTCCCTGAGCCTGAGAGGGGAAAGAATAAATGGATTTTTAGGGCTGAATGTTCAACTGGAAAGACTTTTTTCTTTTTTTTTTTTTTTTTATACACGGAAGAATGCTGGATATAGAGAAGACATTAGTTAACTTTTCCAGAGTTTCTTTCTTTAAAGAGCACATATCTCCATTTTCCTTATTTTCATCTGCATCTGGTAATTGGCTCATCTCCTTGTGAAAGCAGACATTGACTTTGGAGATGGGAGGACACTGTGGTCCTGCACAAATTAACTTTTAGTTTCCCTTTCTGATGTAGATCACTGCCACCCGTCAGCCTCTGTGAGGCTCTGGATTCCCTGTTGTAGTTGGGCTGCACATTCTTATCATATATAGGCTGGCAACTTTAGAGCCTCAACTGCTGACATTATTTAGTCCGCTCTGCCAGCATTGGCTTTACATTATTCTCATGTAAGGTAGGAAATGAGGATAACAGTGATGATTACTGATGTGTGCTGACTGCTTTTGTGCTCTGTCCCAGGGATTATTTAAATCCATTCACCGTGGTGTGTGTGGATAGGTTCTACCTCCCACTTTCTCTTTCTTCTTTTGGTCTCTCCTCTTCCTTGTTATTGTTTCCAGGAATTGAATCCAGAACTTTACAGACTCTTGGCAATTTCTCTACCATTGAGTGCTTTAGCTTCCTAATCCATGTCTATACCACAAACTGGACCTTAGATTAGGCAACTGGCCAGTGTCACAACTGAAGAAGCAACATGTGCTGAGCATAACTGAAAAGCTTTAGTGTGTGTACCTTCCAAGGTGACTGGTTTCACAGACTTAAGCTTTTGAGGGTTGAAGGCTTGTCTCTCTCTGTGTTTGTAGCCAGCTCCCTTCCACCAACTCTTGTGTTTTCCCTGCTATTCTTCACTATCAGGAAGACATTGTCACCTGTGGCCCATACACTTAAATTTTCTGTGTAGCTGACAGAACTTTTTCCTACTAGCTCCAAATATCTCTGAATAGTTTTATTGGTGAAAACCATTCCCTGAAGTCAGGCAGGTAGAAAATTCCTGGGTTGATTTTTGTGTGCTGTATCCATAACAGAGGTGTGCACTCTTCCCTGCAGTCAGTTGGAGGGTTTTCAGCCTTGGCACAGTTCGCATTTTGACGCTCTAACTCCCTGCTGTGGGAGCCTGTTTTAGGCACTGTAGAGTACTCTGCAGTTCTCTCCTTGGCCTCTGTCTACCTAATGCCAGCATCTCTCGGTCTTAGGATCATTGCTACTGTGATGGAACACTGTGACCAAAAGCAGCTTGGGGAGAGAAGGGTTTATTTGGCTTACATGTTCCAGATCACTGTCTATTTTGGGAAGCTAAGACAGGAACTCAGAGCTAAGGTAGGAACTGGGAGGCAGGAGCTGCTGCAGAGGCCGTGGAGGAGGAGGAGGATTACTGGCTTGCTCTCCATGGCTTGATGAGTCTGCTTTCTTAGAGAACCCAGGACCACCAGCCCAGGGATGCCACTGTCCACAATGGGCTGGGCTGTTCTCACCAATCACTAATTAAGGAAATGCCCTACAGCCCAGATCTGATGTAGTCATTTTTTCATTTGAGATTCCCTTCTCTCAGGTGACTCTAGTTTTATCAAGCTGATATAAAACTAGCCAGCACAATCTCTTTCCCTACAGTCATGATGACACAGACTGAACTGTTCCCTGAGGGTTGAAATCACCTCTGGTTGAGCTTCACTGCAATCCTTGTACCTAAATTCCATTCTTTATTTTTCTTTATTTTTGCTTTTTTTTTTTTTTTTTTTTTTTTTTAAGGTTCTTGACATGAGGCCCTGATTAGCCTAGAATTTGAGTTTGCTGTGAACCTCCTTCCTGAACCTCTCAAGTGTCTGGATTACTGGCATGCCCTACCCTTAGAAGAGTCTTAGAATCCAGACAGGAAAAATGGTTATTGGCAGCAGTGAATTAAGCTGTGCACAACTTGGTCATTTCTGGTATCTTTCTGATTTGGTCCTTAATTATGTTGTTATCTTCATACCTGTGAAGACAAGGCCCACTCAATAAGTGTTTTTGCATTTTAAAATTCTTCTGGTTTTTGAAACAGTCTTGTTCTATTGCTGAGTTAGCCTGGAGCTCACTATAGAACCTCAAATTCTGTCTTCTTTCTGTCTCTGGAATGTGGGGTTCCAGGTATGTGCCACCATGTCCAGTTTCCTGCCTTTCTGGTTAGCACTGTGCTGCAGCCTGGCTCATGGGTGCTATGTGCATGCTGGTTGACTGAGAATTGGCCAAGTAGATCTCATTTTTAAAAGCTGTTTTTTGTCTACTAATCTAGTCACTAGCACAGATGGCTGTACACTGTACTACATTCAAAATTCATGTTCTTGACTATGCT
The DNA here is from genome assembly GCF_030254825.1 of Meriones unguiculatus. NCBI lineage: Eukaryota > Metazoa > Chordata > Mammalia > Rodentia > Muridae > Meriones > Meriones unguiculatus. The sequence continues at coordinate 154,941,289 of NC_083349.1, forward strand.
AACCACATCTCAAGTACCCTGTGTCCACATGTGCCTTATAGTAGTAGTACCAGATACTGCAGAGGTGAAGTATTATTTCTGAGGAGCCATGTATGGTGCTGCATTCCTATAACCCCAGTAATTGTCAAGTGGAGGCAGGGAGATCAGAGCAGCATTATACAACCTCAGACTTGGAAAAGACCTCAGACTGGCGAATAACTGCAGCCTTAGAAAAACATGTTGGAAATAAAATCTACCCTCTTGGACCATAGCTCTTTTATGAGCAGTGTAGGATGAGTGCTTTTGTTTTAGTATCTCTGTGAGGCTTTATAAACTTGACCTGGTACAGTTGGGCAACTTCAGATAGATATTGGAAACACTGATTTTGTTTACTTGACCTTTCCAAGGCAAACAATCCAGGATCTTATAGATTTTCTGCAGAGTCTATATAACAACACTGAAAACTCGATTTATTTGGTTTAAAGGTGAGAGAAACCATGTTGAAACATGAGTAGAAAATTGGAACTGTCAGAGTTGTAGATTTTCTTGCAAAGGAGTTTTATTGGGATGGAGAAATTACTGAGAATGTTGGCAAGGGAAAAAAGGTTAAGGGATGGTGTTGGTTGGAGCACTCCGAGAAGGTGTTTAGATGATGTCAGCAAGATGGGACTTCAAGGTGGCTGAGGAGCTGTGCAGAATTCTGTCAGTAATATAAACTGTGTCAACCCATCTGCACAAAGTTTAATACTTTACCATTTTTATTTTGAGATTGAAGAAATGCTTGAAAATGCTGAGCGGGATCGGCTGGGGAATTCTCAGCAGCCAGAGAAGCCTCTTATACGACTACGGGTAAGTCCTGTGTGTGAATTAGTAAACCTTATTAGTTTTTATAATAATACACACTTGACATGCTTTTCTGAAAATTAGTAAGTTAAGTGCTTATAGTAATGAGAAGAGTACCCCCTGAGGCAAAACTGGGAAATCCAGAAGCGTGAGGTTGATTTAATCTCAGGTAAATTTTATAGGTTTTGTACTTTATTCGTACTTCTGTTATTTCCTGAATAATTTGTTTCTGATCTGTCTTTGCCTTGCCTTCCTATTCCACTGTTGGGAGTTGTTCTACTACTGACCTTCGAGATGTGGTTAAACCTATCCTCAGTTTTTTTGTAAGCCTGCCTAAGTCATTATATCAGATTGATTCACTAAGCAGCTTATATCTGGACAGGGCAGAATGGGGTAGGCATGGCTAAGGTTCCCAGGCTTCAGAGAGAATTACAGGAAGAGAGGAAGAAGGAGGATGCCACAGTGGGTTAGCTTGGAGAAGAAACCATGTGGGGCTGGGAGGAAGAATTCCAATAATGGCGTAAAAGGGCCCTGATGAAGAATAAAAGCAAGTATTTATAAGATTATGGTTGGAAGATAGGAGCACTAAGGAGGATGGAATTGGATGGGAGCTGAGAGATGGATGGTACGGTGATTCAGACAGCATAGGTAGGAATATCTGCCCGGCCCAAGGTTAATAAGGCAATTATAAAATCTAACAGGTGTCTGTTGTCTTATTATTTGTGATAGCAGGTTAGATAATGCCACTGTTATAATCATAGGACAAATAATAATAAACATATAGCCCAACACCCTTTTTTAAAATTTACTACAGCACTTCACTCTGGGCAAGTTGGCCTTGCTGAAGCTCCTGGGGGGGAATCGTGTCTCTTCGCCCTCTCCTTGAGTCTGCTCCAGTGCTGTGGCTCTCCTGCATTGCTGTTCTACTCGTGTTGTCCTTTTGTTTCACCACAAATTCTTGTACTTACTGTGTGTGGTTTACTTATGTTGGTTACTATGTGAGCTGCACTGTCCCTATAAGTCAGCCCATCTTTCCCAGTCTGATATGAACAGACTAGAGCAGGCCTTTCATTTGTCCCAGTACTTCTCTCTATCCACCTGCCCCAAATGTGTTTTTCTTGTTGTCTTCTATGTCCTAAGGCATACATGGCCTGCAGCCCTCCTATGTTCTGTTCCTTCAGTTGCCATCATCAAGCTCCAATGGAGCAGGTGACCTTGAATTTTGAGTTCACCTCAGTTTTGCCACTGAATTTCTCTCAGGCACTCTCTGAGCTATCTCTAGCTCCTCCTGTCTCTTAGCTATCTTTTCAGTCTAGGCATATGGCTCTAATAGCATGTGGTAGTAGTGACTCCTTATTTATCTCCAAGTCCTGATGCTCAGGAGGTATGGCCTTAGGCCAGCAACCTTGGCGTCACCATTGTTTAAAATGTAGAATTCCAGATCCCACACTGACCCTGTTGCCTCTGACAAGATGCTCAAGAGATTTGTCTGCACATTACCATCTGAGAATGCCTGGGATACACCTGAGGAGCTGAGAGCCTGATGGCTGTTTCTTCAGTGGTCAGAGTAATCACAGTTCTTGTAGAGGCCAAGAACCCTGTAATTGTATGGTTCATGAGGCTAGCTGGCAGTCTGGAGAAGACCTCGAGAGTTCCACTGGGTTGTCAGTGGTCAAAACCTGGAAATGCTCATTTTAATATAAGTGAAGGAATCTACAGCAGCAGCAATGGGATAATCATCTCAACAGCAAGAGGGAAGGGCAAGTAAGGAAACCATAAATAGTCTTCCTCCCCTTTTTAGCTGACCTTCTGTTAGGAGGTGCCACCACGTTTGGGGAGCTATTTTCTTACAATATTCAAGACAATACAGACGACTAATGAATTCAGAGGTTAGAGTCCATGCTGGTGGAGCGGAGGCAGCGGGCGATAAGCGTGGTGGCTGGTGTAGAAACTGAGGGCTCCTACTGTGAGCCACAAGCATGAAGCAGAGAGTGCAGGTTAGCAGTAGTTGAGGCTTTTTATTCTCAAAGCCTGCCTGTGGGAACACGCTTCCTTGAACAGGGCCACACCTACTAAGCCTGAGACTATGGGGGACATCTTGTTCAAACCACCACAGGTAGTCATTTCTCAGAACCCACAGACCTGGAATTTTGTCACTGTCTGGATTTTCCTGGTGCTTGTCTTTGTCCAGTGTGGAGATAGCTCCCTGGGACACAGGTGAATGAGACATCATGTGTAAGGAGGGTATTTTATTTTGTTAAGGGTTTATCCCTTTATTTTGAAAGTTGAGAGACTAACTCAAAAGTCCCACCTTGTCCCGGCTAGCACCATGCTGTGTACATAGTCTGTCTTGGGAGATAGAGTGCATTTCAGCACGCTGGGATGGCATTGCCTTGTTCTGTTAAACAAGAGGAGGTGTGTTTGTGTAAACTTCACCTTCTGAGTACTATTCTGTCAATGGGACAAATGGTTTAACATCATCATGATCATGAAACATAGAACACGAGTTTAAAAATGTGAAAGTATTGAGCTTTTACACTGATAAAAATAAATACCAAACTATAGATGCCAAAAAAAAAAAAAAAGTGTATTTCTCAAAAATTGGCACAGTGTTTTCTGGTCTGATAGTTTACTCTGTCTCTCCAGGTGGACTACAGTGGAGGCTTTGAACCTTTCAACGTTCTTCGTTTTAGCCAGAAGTTTGTGGACCGGGTTGCTAACCCAAAAGATATCATCCACTTTTTCAGGCACAGGGAACAAAAAGAAAAGACGGGTAAACTGGCTGTTTTAAAAAGCTAAAGAATACTGTGGCAGGATTTGGGTCAGCCAGCCTTTGATAAAGGAAATATTTTAGTATTCGTAATGTTACACAAAAATGGCAAGCGAATATTTTATCTTCTGAAAATGAGCATTGGGGTATTTTCTCATTTTCTTGCTTTTGGAGACAAGGTCTTGCTGTGTCGCTCCGTCTGGCCTCACACTGTGGATCGTTCCTCAGTATCCTGAGTGCTGTCTCTGCATGAGCTGCACTCAGTTTTTAAAGTTGTGGCTATTAACGAGGGTTTAGAGGAAGGCTTTGTCAGCAAACACGGCTTTTTAAACAGTGGTGCTAAGTGACAGCGCTCGCAGACTTGAGGCCCTGTTGTTCACAGTGCATGCTTAATTCCTACCATCCATTAACAGTCGGAGCACATGATTTCAGCGTTTGCGTTATTAAGTTTTTTAACTTAATGTGTACAGTGCTTTAGGAAGACTCCAGGCAACCTTGGCGACACCATTGTTTAAAATGTAGAATTCCAGATCCCACACTGACCCTGTGGCTTTTGAAGTCAAGAGTGTTCTGTAGTTTGGTATTTTTGATGATTGAGTAGTTCATTTCTAGTTACATTTTATAAACATTTAGTTCCCTGTTAACCATAAAACAAAGTCATCTACTAAAATTATAATTTTTTTAAAAAATAAGAAATATCTTTCATGTTCTTTATAGAGAGCCCTTTCTTTTATAGCTAGTAAGAAAATTTTCAGCAGTGGTAGAAATTAAGAATGATGGGTTGGAAGTGATGGCTCAGTGGTTAAGAGCACTGGCTGTTCTTCCAGAGGGCCCAGGTTCAATTCCCAGCACCCACATGGTGTCTCACAACATCTGTAACTCCAATTTCAGGAGATTCAGTGCCATCCTTGGCCTCCAAGCACTGCTTATACATGCTGTATATACATACATTCAGGCAAACATTAGGTTAGATTAGATAAAAAGTTGGGTAAAAAGTAAGGAGTGCTGTGAATTCAACCTGAAGCCATTGTTCAGATATTGAAGTATAGGGAACAGAAAGCCATGCAAGAACTGTGTCTTTGGCTATAAGTTTTAGCCATTGACTTATCAGTTCCTTGACAAGAACCTTATCTTGTTTGAGTTTTATCCCCAGCAGATTCTGGCCTGGCGAGATATATATTTTTTAAACATGAGTTGCTTGGTGGAAATGGTATCACCTATATGTATCTTAACTGAAAGTGGCATCTAATTTTGGCCACTTTCACACGTTGCTACCATGTGTGGCATTGTGTAAATTACTAACTACTCCACTGTTAAAATTCCTCATTTTAAAACCAAAATTGTTTGTAGACGGCCCTAACACAGTGCCTGGCAAATGCAGAGTAGTCATCATGTTTGTAAAGTACTATTAAAGCTTCTGCCTTGCCACTCATAAAGGTATTTATTCAGCTGTCAAGAGACATACTGAACTAGACAATGTCTCTGTCATCCAGACATTTTTTTAAACATTCCCTTGTGGAAGATGTTTTCCTCCTTCAGTTCATCATCTCTGTTCTGTGTTTAGATGATAGCTGCCTTTGATGTCCGCATGTGGAGTCTGCCTTTCTCAGTGTCCAGTCTCTGTAGCATTTACCACCTTACACTGCCATGTTTGCTCTCATGGGCAGGGAGTCCTTTCTCATGTAGTGTTCTTGGCACCATATCAAAGGTGTCAGCAGAGCAAATGCTGGGCCTGCTCCCCGATTTCCTGCCTGTGGGCATTGCTGCATGTCTGTTGCATGTCGGCAGAAGTGCATTAAGTATCCTTCCTGTTAGTGTGCTCACAGAAAGCTGACAGGTGCTTAATGCTTAGAATTAATAAAATGACTTTTACTAGTCTGCCTGTAAGAAGCATTGTCAGTGAAACTGACTTCCTTTATTTTGAAGTGGGGGTGTGTGATGGTGACGTCAGTAGCACTTTTAGGTGCTGCTGTGATTAATCCTGGGCCCTGGAAGTTCTGCCCACCACCAGTCCATCATTAGTGCAGATGTCCACACAATGGAAGAGGCAAGTAATGTCTGCTAATGTGAGAGTATTTTGACTTTGATACTTCCTGAAAGAGCTGTGTGGGAGTGAAGGGTCTGGGGCCAAACTTAGCAGAACAGTGGCAAGAGCCAGGCTTTTTAAAGATGGGGAAATTGAATGTGGACTGTCTGGAAAAAGAAACAAATCTAAGACAACCCCAGGGCTATTAGCAAAAATGGCTTTTTTTTTTTTTTTTTTTTTTTTTGCCTTAAAATTTATGTGGAACCACTAAGGAATAGGTGAGAGTTTGACTGTTTTAATGTGTTATAGAAGCTGCTGGGTTTTTTTTTTTTTTTTTTTTTTTTTTTTTTTTTTTTTGGTGATCTCCTTTCTACAGGAGAAGAGATCAACTTCGGGAAGCTCATCCCAAAACCTGCTTCAGAAGGAATGACGCTCAGAGTAGAAGACCTTGTAAAGCAGTATTTCCAGACTGCAGAGAAGGTAACTCCCTGGAGCTCATTGTCTTAGTTCTAGTGCTGTGAAGAGACAGCATGACCATGGCAACTCTTGTAAAGAAAGCGTTTAACTGGGGCTGGCTAACACTTTCAGAGGTCTAGTCCATCGTCATCATGGCAGGAAGCTTGGCAGCGTGCAGGCAGACAGGGTGCTGGAGGAGCCAGAGTTCTATATCCTGATCCTGAGGCAGCAGAAGGGGACCGTGTGCCACACTTGGCATAGCTTGAGCATAGGAGACCTCAAAGCCCACCCCGACAGTGACACACTTCCTCCAACAAGGCTTCTCCTCCTAAAAGTGCCATTCCCTATGAGCCATGCAGTCATATACATGCGTCTATGGGGACCATTTCTATTCAAACCACCACACTCATGGCTTTTTAAGAATGGCTGACATGGCAGATTTTAGCACAGGAGTAAGTAAAATGACTCCTTGGTGGGTCTGTGAAGTAACCAGTGTTGGTGTCAGTGCTCGGTGAATATTGCTAGTGCAATCAACAGGGCACATAGTTGGCACTGTGTTGCTCTTCTCTCTCTCTCTCCTGTAAAAGTCTTGATCTAAGATTTTTATCTTATGTTTGTTTGTAGTTTTTTTATTTAGTTACTTTATCGATACAGCCATGATAATGAGGCTACTTGAACGCTTTTGGTTGTATTTATTTTAAAAAACACAAATTTGTTACCTGGCAGTTGTCTAGGTCAGAAATGGCACTGGTCTTTCTGGGCTGAAATCAAGGTTCAGCAAACTCATGTTTCCCTCTGGAAGTTGTGAGGGAATATCTATTTCCTTCCCCATCCACTAGCAATCCTGTGTATCTTGGCTTAGTCTCCTTTGTCCATTTACACAGCCAACAATGTTGCATTTCTAATCATTTTCCCAGTTGTGCCTTCCTTGCCTCCCACTTCCTTCTGCTGGAACCCTATGCTTAATTAGATGGGGCTGCCCGGAAAGCCTCAGATAACCTCTGTCGCTTACAGCTGGATGATGAGCAGCCTCAACACCATCTATGGCCTCAGACTTCACCATATAACATAGTCAGAAGTCCCAGAGTGAGGTGGGGACATCGTCCCAGCCATCACCTTGCCTACCCCAGTGGTTTAACCTCATTTGTAGTAGACACTGTGGCCTCTCTGGAGTCACAGCCATTAAGGCTTCCACAACTGCACCTGTGTTTGACTCCTCTCCCATTTTTTCTGACCCTTTCATATTGAGCCACTGGCTTATTAAGTGCTGCCTGCTGATCCCTGCATCCCCAGCTTATCTTTTCCTGGAGCAGATTGTGTTTTCATTCTTGGGTAGTTACTGAATGAGGAAAAGATAGTACTTGTGCATCAAACAGCTTGTGTGTTCTTATACAGAATATTCAGCTCTCACTGCTGACAGAAAGAGGGATGGGTGAAGCTGTTCAAGAATTTGTGGACAAGGAAGAGAAAGATGCCATCGAGGAATTAGTGAAGTACCAGCTGGAGAAAACACAGCGGTTTCTTAAGGAGCGCCATATCGATGTCCTGGAGGACAAAATTGATGAAGAGGTAAGCTGCTAACTGACAGGCTCTCAGGAGTCATGCTAACGTCTTGTTTTGCTTTGGATCAACCACTCTCTAAGTCTTTGATTTGTTTGGTTTCCTCATCTATAAAGTTGAGGGATAAAATGAGGAATAAATTAGACAGTAGCTAGGCAAAAGCCAGTACAGTTTGATATGTGCCTGGTGTTGAGTAAAGGTTGGGTCTTTCCTGGAGAAAGCGTCTTGCGGAGCTCCTGAGAATGCTTCAGAATGAAGCTTGTAGTCTAAGAATTGTTGCTCTTTTACTTTTTTTTTGTTTTGTTTTGATTGAGCTTTTGAGTCTCACCAGGAGCATGCTTTCCCTTTTTATCTCAAGGAGGAAAAACTTCCATTGGACTAAACTGAAATTTAAATATTGGCATGTCAAAAAGCAAAATTAAAGGGTATTAATGTGGAGAAAATACTTGTAAGTATGCAGAAGAAAAGCCTGACATTTTTTAATATAATATTAAAAGGCTCATACAAAGCTATAGAATTATTAAACATTTCAGTAGAGCCATGAACAAAAGACATGAAAAGGGAATTCAGGAAGTGTAAATGGCTAACAAGCTTGAGAAGGTGGTATTTAGCCACAGTTAACCAAGGCTATTAATATTAAATGGATTTTATTTGTCAAGTTGGACTTGAGAAAGCTGGCAGTAAATGCACTGTTGGAGGAGGTGTGCTGAATGGCTTCCTCGAAGCAGCAAGGCTGTGGGCATCAGGAGGCTGAGGAAGTCTTTACCTTAGTGTGGCCCTGGGCAGTTGTCCTAAGAAAACAATCAGACAGAAATTAGAAACAGCATAATTACTGCTAGTGCTGTGCTCAGTGGGGAATGGTTGGGAAACTTCTATTTCATTGAGCACTGTCACATAGACTTTCTAGAAGTCTTGATAGCTATTAAGTGTTTGGATTTTGGCCAGGTGCAATGGCATGCCCGTAACTCCAGAGTTTAGAAAGTGGATGTAGGGGGATCGGGAGTTCAAGGTCATCCTCAATACATAATGAGTTTCAGGCCAGCCTGGGCTGTGTGAGACCTTGTCTCAAATAAACAAAAAGTATGTGTTGGGAAGACATGGAAAAGTATTTTCAGTATAATGTTACAGGCAAACAGTGTTGTCAGGATGCAGAGCCATACAAACTGACCCACTCATTTTCATCACATGCATGAGTGTGAATAGATAATTCCAGAATTATCTGTTTTTATCTAAACACAGAGAATTATCTAAATGTACTGGCAAGCACCTTGGTTACAGATCTGGATTGCATGAAATTACCTTCCCTATACAATGAAACACTACTTCGTGAATGCAGTCCCTTGCCTTTCATCTTAGTGTGGTTAGTACAACCCTCTTAAAGCCTTTCTATGTTATATGTAAATAGTATCATTTCGTGTCAAGTGCCATTCAAGACGAGCAGGTCTGTACTTAGGGCTACTCACTCCATGATTCTAGATGTGTTGTTTGAGGTGGTTTGTCTTGACCTTGATTCCTGCGCTGCACAGTGTGTCTTTGTGTCATGGAAGCCAAGAGCATGGCCTTTGGACTGCATTGTCTGTGCTCAGAATCACCTCAACATCTGTGTGCTGATCCTTGACTTCTCTAAACTCTCTGTACCTTACCTGTAAAGTGGGTCTATCTTGGAGAAAGCGTCTCACAGAGCCCCCAAGAATGCTTTAGAATGAAGCTTGTAGCCTATGAATTGCTGCTCTTTCATTAGTTTTGATTGAGCTTTTGAATCTCACCGGGAACATGCCTTCCCTTTTCGTATCTAGGAGCAACAGAGAAAAACTTCCATTGGACTACATTGAAATTTAAGTATTGAAGCTAGGTGACACATGCCTTTAATCCCAGCATTCAGGGAGGCAGAGGCAGGCAAATCTCTGAGTTTGAGGCCAGCGTGCTCTATAGAGCAAGTCCAGGACAGCCAGGACTGTTATACAGAGAAACCATGTCTCAAAAATCAAACCAAAAAAAGAAATTTAAATATTGTCATGTTAAATAGTTAAAGGGTATTAATGAGGAGAAAATGTTCATAAGTGTATAGAAGAAAGGGCTAATGTTTTCAATATAATATTAAAAGGCTCATTTAAAGCTATAGAAGGTATTAAACATTTCAGTAGAGCCATGAACAAGACATTTAAAGGGAGTTCACCAGGGTTGTAAGGATTAAAACTGTGTCTAGCAGTTTGCTCTCTGGTTGTGCTCATTCCACTGCATTCTATATGAAGAACAGAACTTTTGGTGGTCAGAGCACCTTGCCTTACTGTGTCAACTTTTTTCCCCTCTGAGACAGGGTCTCTTTATCCTTGGCTGTCTGATCACTGTGTAGACCAGATTGGCCTAGAACTCAAAGTGATCCACTTGCTTCTGCCTCCTGAGTGCTGCGATTAAAGATGTGCACCACCCTGCCTGGCTCCCATGCTGGCTTTTGGCCCCTGGTTTCAGTGAAGCTGCTCTTGTCAAGGTTTCCAGTGACTCCCTTTTGCCAGCACCCCTGTCAGGGACACCTGCTTTGACTGCTGCCAAACTTCTTCTTGACACATTTTAACTTAGAGAACTCCATACGTTGGGCATGCTTTCTCCCCTCCTTGGTAGAGTATTGTCTTTCCTGGTAATGTTCATCTTCCCATCCTCTTAGGCTGGACTCCCCAGAGCTCAGTCGTTCGACTCCTCTGTCTACATACCCACCTTCTAATTTCATCCAGCATATCATTTCTGGTGGTGACTCTCACAAGTGTTTCCCAAGCCTTTCCTCTCAGCTCCAGACTTGCGCAGCTCACAGCCTGTTCCTTGTGCATGATGAACAGATCTTCCAAAGAAAATAACTATTCTCCGTCCTGCTCTCCCAGTAGAGTTTTGGTAGACTCTAGTCTTTCATTTACACAGACCAAAACCCACCAAGTTGCCAATGACTCTGTCCTTTTGTCACCTGTATTCTGATTGGGTTCACTGTTAGAACATACTGTGTCTGACTCTCTTTGTTGTGGTCTTAGGTCCGACGTTTCAGAGAAAGCAGACAGAGAAATACCAACGAAGAAGATGATGAAGTTCGAGAGGTAATTTTCCAGCTGCAGCCTCCTGTGTTTGTAGATTGATTTGTGAATCAGAAGCACCAGTGGGTATATTTGGACAGACTGCGCAAGAACATGTGTTTAGGAGTGAACTCTCTGACCAGCCTTGGTTGATTTGAGCTGAGCTCACATCAGCGACAAGTGTGTATCTGTCACTGCTGTTCTCCCTTCTGCTCTTGTTGAAACGTATTTGTACATTTCATGGTGAGGGTAGATTCAAAGGGAATCCTCATTAATGAAAATAACACCTAGAGATATTTCTGAGTTAGAATGTTGAAATCTACCTCAGTCTCCTTAAGTGTCAGGAAAAGTATATTTGAAACTGCTTACTAAAGTTCCAGCAACTGACTGTTACTGGTGTTTGGTGAAATTATGATTGAATTGTACTTTTGTTTTCTGGTTGTGTATTTTTGTGTTTTGCTTACTGTCACTGTTTCATGGTTATTTCACACATAATTTTCTCCTGAGGCTTTGTCTGAATTGCCTTTAATTTCAATTGGCAGTTTTGTGGCTATCGTGAGTATTCTGCTTTTTACTAGGAGTACACGTATGGAAGAGCTCTGGTTTTTGACCACAAGAATTTCCTGTGCAGCTATGTGAGAGGTGTATAAATATATTTATTAAATTATTTTTGTAGATGCTGTGCTTGCACTGTCATCCCCTATTTTACAAATGAGGAGACAGAGACTAGACTCAGTTACGTGCTGGTACTGGAATTTGGACATCTGCCCCAAAATCTTGACTTTGTGCCAGCAAATGTCTTTTTAGGGGCCCAGGGTATCATAATATTTATGCACGGCCAATAAATGGCTAAAACTGAAAGCTTCTGAGCCCATCCAAACCAGCATTAATCATGTGCCTAGATGCACCTGCCGTGCTTTTTGTAGGTTGTGTTCTGGATCCTAAGGCTTGGCTCACTTGTATTTATTCCATTTCCATTCATCTAACATGGTGCACTTAAAACAGGCTGTGCAAGAACGAAGTATTTCCTGGTTCTTGGATTACTGGTTAATCTTGGTTAACCGAATATATAATGGAAATACTTTTGACATTGAGTGCTTTGGGAACGAAGCAACTAACCTCAGTTTTTCATTAGTCCTTTTAAAAAGACAAGAGCGGGGCCGAGTGCCTAGCGCAGTGGTCAGATGCTACCTAGCCTACCTAGCATGTATGAGGTTGTGTGATCTATCCCTGTCACCACCAAAAAACAAAAACAAAACAACAAATGGAATTGTGAATACTTTATATGGAAATGTAACAGATTTCAAGTGGGAGCCCTTCAGAGGAGTAGTAAAAGCCTAAAACTTAGCTATATTTTTAGTCTGTTTTCTCTTGCTGTATCAAAATACCTGAGACCACATAATTTATAAAGTATGGAAATGTTTTGAGCTCACAGTACTGGAAATTGTGGAGGCTGGAGAACATGGTACTGGCATCTAGTGAGTCTTCCTGCAGGGTTCTGACATGTTAGATCCCATGACATGGTGAGGCAGTGAGCGTGCTAGCTTTCATTCATAGCAGAGCCACTGCCTACATAACTTCTGAGTCCATTAATCCTATGAATAGATTTATCCACTAAGGAGAGCTGACCTCATGCAGTGACCACTCCATACTGTTGATATGTGTGGCTTTGTGGATAAAGTTTACAGCATGTGAAGTCTGGAAAACATATTAAACCATATCAAAAAGCACTTCCAGAATGCTGTAGGGTGCTGACAGGGTGTTCAGCCTCAGCAGCCTATTTGGATGAGAGTAATAAAGAGTTGGCACTTTCCCAAGATGTAATTCACAGCTTTGTCAGACTCTTTGAGGTCAGAATATGAATCCTATTACAGTGTTTTGGTTATTTTAAAAGACAAATGAAAGTATTACTCCTTTCATTTAGAGGAAAAAAATAACATGCCATAGAGATTCTTATTCACATGGGAAAAACTCAGCTATTTTCTTAGGCACAAGTTGACTTGGAAACATTGGACCAGGATAGACAGCAAAGATTGCGTTTTGTAGGCTGCTGAGACTTCCATCCTCTACACTGCTGTCTCTTTCAATCTTATAAAAACATGGTGCTATTCTTAGTCTGGCATGCAGTCCTTGTTTTTCTGGCTTATAAATGCTTAGAAACTGACTGAATTCCGATGGGGTTAGTATACCCTTTCAAAATGTGGTGCTGAGCCTTACCAGAGTGAAGGAGGATTCACAGGATGGGAGGAAGTACTTACAGAACATGCATCCAAGGATTTGGTGTCTATGTTCATTAAAAAAGACTTCTAAAATTCAACAATAGCAGCAACTTAAAAATGGGCAAAATCCTTGGCTAGACATCTTTTCAAAGGTTTTCAAGTGCTTCATCAGCTCTTGAGGATTCTAAGTATTTACAATGCAGAGAGACTTCCCACCATCCACATTAGGGAAGCATGAAAGCTAGGGAAATAGAATGGGAATACTAACAGAAAAGAACAAGGATGAGTATTGGCACCTATGTGGAGAACTTGGAGCCCTGTACTTCCTGATAGGAGGAGGACCTGGTGCCACTGAGATGGAAAGCAATATGACCTCTCCTGAGAAAGATGAAACACAGGACTGCCATGTGGTCCTCGTACACTCTGGCTTAAGTAAAAAGCCAAGGGGATTAGAGATAGAGTCTCAGGTGAATACTCATTTGCCAGTGCTCTTAGGGTATGATTGACAGTAGCCAAGTAAGACACAGCCAGGTTTTTATCAATAGGCTGTTGGATGAGCAAAATGTGGTATCCTCTTGCAAGGGAGTGTCACCACATCACTACAGTCTTAACACATGCTCCAGTGTGCATGGATTCTGAATGCACACTGAGTAGGAAAGAGCCAGATTCAAATAGACAAATTAATATTTCATCTGTATGTGGTACTGTGTTATTCAGTCATAGGGATGGAGTAGGACGAGGGGGTTCCCAGGGACTTGGAGATGGAGAATGGTGGAGTTTCAGTTTGAGATGAAGAATAAGTCCTAGAGTCAGGAAACTTTGAGCTGTTATACAGAAATGGTGAGTTAGAACACTGCTTGACTATCCTATTTGAGAAAATGAAAATAAAGATTGTATTTAGACAGAGAAAAGTAGGTAATTTGGGAATAGTGGTTGGTGACTTAAAATAAGCATTACAGTGGGACATGGGGATTTTCAGTGCTGTTGTCATCCCTGCTGCTATGGACGTGCCGTGCTAGCTTGCCTTCTAATCACTGGTATCTGTAAGTGCAATTTCCACATCCCTCTCATCTTGTGTTACTAGAGGTTTGAGCTTTGCGTATCTCAAGGGATTCTTTCTTGATGTTGTGTTTGAGTCATGTTTCCTTTTTTAACAGTAAACGAGCATAAACCTCCTCCTCCCCAATCCCTGGAGCTGAGGACTGAACCTAGGTCCTTGCATTTGCTAGACAAGGCTGCACCACTGAGACAAATCCCCAATCCCCATGAGCAGTTTTCTAATGTATATAAAGCATTCATGTGATGTACCTACTTATAGTGAGGCTAACTCCCTCCTTCTGCTCTCTCTCTCTCTCTTCTTCCTCTTTCCTGCTTCATACTTTGTGTGTGTGTGTGTCATGTAGAAGTATTCACCTGTTCCTGAAGCCTGTTGCATAAATCAGGAGTGGTGGAGAGTTAAAGCCTTTTGGCATCTAGGGAGGGAGAAAGTGGGGCTTCCCTTGCATTCTGTTCATGTGGATTGTATTAATGTGTACTCTGGTTTCCTGTCTTATTGCTTGATAAAATCTGTTAGTTGCATTCCAGTCTTGAAGGTACTCCTGGGCTACCTGCTGTATTCATAAGCATAGTTAAGCTGTTTTTTCTTTGTATATTTAGTGCTATGTCTGTGCCCTGAAAATGGAGGTGCTGACAGTTGTGAGCTGTCTTGCTGGCCTGAAGCTTAGCAAGTAGTCATGGACTGGCCATGAACTCCATGATCCTCCCTTCTTGGCCTTGCTAGTGCTGGAATTGCAAGTAGGGATCACTGTGCATGGCTTTCATATGGTCCTGGGCCTTGAACTCAGATCTTATGCTTGCAAGGCAAGCAAGCACTTTGTTGAGCTGTCTTCTGAGCCCTTTTCTACATTTTGGAAACTGAATTAACCCCCTTCCTTCCTACCTGAGATCCTGCAGCTTCACCCTCACCCCACTCCTATTTTGCCTGCTTTCTGCCCATCTCATTTGGCCCCCTCTCTCTTATTGCTGGTGGTGTCCTATTCGAGCTTAAGTATTCCCTGGTCTACTCTTAGATTCATAACTTGGCTTTTTGGTGAGAACCTCAGTTGCCACAGCTGTGGGAGCTGTGCCTCAGTGCTTGCAACTTGTCACTTTTTAGCTTTCCCCAGATGCCTGGATTTACTCTTCAGAGGTAGTGTGGGGCGTTGAATTATTTTCTAATTTTATTAAAAACCTGTTTGGGATTGTTCCCTTTGTTATATTTTGACTGATTTCAGTGAAGAGGTCAGGGCATAATTATTTTCATTCAATTTTTAATGAAAAAGTTTGTTCATTTTACAGTTAGAATGTTTAGATAAATCTCATATTTGTGTTTTCTAAATGATTTCTTACAAAATGAAGAAAGTGGATGTGCTTGGTTCTGAGATGGTAATTCTTTCTCAGTCTTTTTATAACAATTTATATGATTATGTTTTCTGAGTATAAAAGTATTGTTTTAGGGGAATGTCATTTAAAAATAAGAGAATAAATGTACTCTAAAATTTCATGGCTCTCTCTCTGTCTTTAGTTAAGAGCTCATTGTAAACGAGAAGCTCGTGGCCGGCTTCTACAGACATTGTGTAGGATGACTGTGTGAGTGGTGGGTAAGGTGTGCTGTCTCTGTTGCACAGGCCATGAACAGGGCCCGCGCGCTCAGGTCGCAGTCAGAGAGCTCCGCCTCAGCCTTTAGTCCTGACGACCCGAGTTTTGACTTAACGGAACAGACAGCAGATGACTCTGATGACAGCCTATCTGCAGTGCCTAGCAGAGGCCGAGGCCGAGGGCGAGGGCGAAGAGGAAGCAGAGGGCAGAGCACCGCACCCAGAGGAGGTTCTCAGAGAGGCCGAGGTCAGCGCTCGTCTTTGTCTTTCAACAACACTTCAGACTTACAAGGTAGAGGAGAAATGCCAGGTCTTGTCCTTTGGTCAGAACTGAAGTACGAGATTTTGTTTCTGAAACAATTTCATAGTTGTTTTTGTCATGTATAACAGCTGCCTGTATTGCAGCTTGGATGAATTGTGACTGGCCACATGCAGCAGGTGTTAGCTGTTTTTAAGCTCTAATTAAGAGCTTCACTGTACTTCTTTTGTATATAGTCTCTTGTGTATGGAGGAGTAATGAGTGACAAAAATGTGAATGTAGGAAAATGTATAGCATTTTCGAGGTCATAAACATGTTGCTACTATCAGAAGACAAAGTACTTACAATGCCTATGATCTCTGTGAGCTTGTTTAAAAGAACACTACTTTGAACACCTTGGTTTCTAAAGGCAGTCCCAGCATAGCGCTCATCACTGACACTGTTGTCCTGAGATGGTCCCGATGACAGAACATGGCCACCCAGTGACTTCCTGGTGTCCATAAATCTGTCACTAGGAACAGTTCTTTGTTCTCTTCATTGAATATTTATCCATGAGAGGGCTGGAGAGATAGCTCAGGGGTAAGGGCACTGGCTGCTCTTCTGGATGACCTGGGTTCAATTCCCAGCATCCACATGGCAGCTCACAACTGTCTGTAACTCTAGTTCCAGGGGATCCTATGCTCTTCTGCTCTACAGGATCCTGCATATTTGTGGGGCCATAAACTTACATAAGTACACACACATACACATAAAAATAAAAAATAAGTAAATAAATATTTTATCTATGGGAACCTGAGCTGGTAACATGAATTGCGACTTAATATAAAAGCTCTGAAGAGCCAGGCACGGTGGTGCACACCTTTAATCCCAGTACTTGGGAGGCAGAGGCAGGTGGATGTCTGTGAGTTTGAGGTCAGCCTGCTCTACAAAGTAAGTTCCAGGACAATCAGAGCTACATAGTGAAACCCTGTGTAAATATATACACACACACACACACACACACACACACACACACACACACAACAGTAAAAAAAAAAAAAAAAAAAAAAAAGCCAAAAGAAAGCTCTGAAGAATCTGTCTGTAGTTATTTTTATCATTTTTACATTTACATTCTTAAGCTGTAACCAAGGACTAGCGTGACTAAGAACACTCAAAATCTTACCCTCAGGCTCTAGCTGGTTTTTGTGTGTGCTGCTGGCATTCTGTGCATGATTTGTTTACTGAGCTTTTACTTCTGCACTGTTCTCACTTTTAGCTGCCAAAGGATTGTTACTGACTGCTTATGATTCTACTTGCAGACACTGGATTGGAGAGGGCTACTCGAGGCAGAAGCTCCAAAGCCACTGCACCAACATCTAGAAATATGTCCATTCTAGATGGTGAGTAGAGACAATAGTGACTGTATCACCATGGTTTATAAATTCCAGCACAGGAAGGCTGAGGTGCCCCCTTAGTGCATTCACTGTAGTCGGCAGCAGTTGAGATGACAGGGTTAACTCCTGTTTAGAGATATTTCTTAGGGCTGGAGACGCAGCTTGCAGTGGAGTGATTGCCTTGTCTGAGTTGAGCCCTAGGTTTGATCCCCACACCACTGAGGAAAGAAAATAAACTGAAAAATCTTTGCTATGAGTCAGAGTTATAGAGCTTTCTAATTTTTTTAATGGATTGTTAACTTCACTTACCGTCTGACAAAGATCCCAGATACACAGAGAAATGAGGCAGAGAGCGTGGGTGACAATAAGGGAAGCATGTGGCAGAAGTTAGTTCCCTGATAACATTCCCTGGGAACTGTCCTCAGTGAGCTGGGCTGATTAATCCGCCTGGCAAAACAACTGGATCCCAATACCTGGTGCTTCAGTAAAAACTTGGTAAAAACCTGGTGCTCATAAAAACTTATTGGTATAAAGAGAAACAGGAAACTGACATAAAAAAAAAAAAAAACAAAACCAGTGCTTATGTGTGAGGGCTTCCCTGCCCAGGGCACCACAGTGTGGTCAGCATGCTGCGAGGACTGGGCTCTAGGTACACAAGCACCTCAGTCCAGGCTGCCCACTCTCATTCAGGGCTCATGGTTTTGTGTGCCATATTCTCTGATGTCTGTGTATAATCAACTTAGTTGATTAAAGAGACTCTTCCTGTTTTCATTGTTAAGGTTTCAGCTTTTACCTTTTTAAAAAGTAATCTCTTCCTTGGCTTGTTATCTGTGGTCTTGTACAGTTTTGCCATAGCAAATCTCAGTGTGGTGTTTTTCTTATCTTGTTTAGAGTTCATTGGGTCTCATAGAGGTGTGTGAGTTGGTGTGTTTCATTGTGCTTAAAAAAGCTGTAGCTGCCATCCCTTCAGGTACTCTGCTGTGCTCTTGAACTCGTGTCTGGGTGTTCGGCATATTCCCCACCCTCCATCCCCTTGTCACCCTCCTCACTCCCACTAGTCTCCTTTGTCCCCTAGACGTGGACTGATACTTTTTTAGCATTAATATGCAAAACATTTTTATCATTAATTTTGGTGAGTTTTTTCATACTTCTTTCTTTTTCTTCAATTATTTCCTTTATTTTTTGAGTTACACCCTTCCCCTTTCTCCCTCCAAACCTTCCCCTATATCCTTTTATGCTCTTTCAAATTCCTTTTTTCATTAATTGTTACATGCATATATGCATATGGTGTTTTCAACTTGGAGGTGCTGGCTCCAGCAGCATTCAGGCTGTACTTCTAGATGCGAACTGTAGGTGGAGCAGTGGACAGGTGAATAAAATTAGCCCAGCGCCACAGTGCACATGATTGTTTACTGTTGGGAAAGGAAAAGATTCTATGCACAGCCAACAGCTGCTGCAAATAAGAGGTGACAGCCCAGATTTGTTTTTTTTTTCACTGCAGTTATTCAGCAGAGAGTGGTGGCTGAGCAGACAAAGGACATCCTGTGGTCACTGCCTTTCTCTGTGTGTAACTTACTACTTTGAGTTACTTGTTCTTTTCTATGCTAATAGCTCTGTGTGTACGAATGCCTGCTTCCTGCCAGGCAGTTGCCAAAGCAATTTGCATTAAGCACCTCTTTATCCTTTCAACAGTTTTCTGTCTGAAATATTGGCACTATTTCACAGGTGGGGAAATTGAGACTTGAATAGCCAACTTGGCAGTAGCTGCTAGCTAGAAAGTCAGAGTGGATCCAGTTCCAAAGCCAGACCTCCGAAGTGCCAAAGCATGTGGCCTTCCTGACAAAACTGTCTTCTGATGAAAGTTACCTGCTTTCATCAAAACTCCTTCATTACTTGCTGTTCACTAGGGAGCAAAAGAGAGTTTTCTTGATTTCCAGGACCTCAGGACTTGGGGATCATTAGTAAGTACTGACAGAGTGTTCTCTGAAAGTACTCTGCTCTCTGGCTTTCTGTTCATTTGCCCTTTTTCTCCATTTTAGAAAGTAGCGTGAGGCCAGTGAGTGAGAGCAGATGAAACCTGGCTTCTGCCTTTCATCTTCCTCTCAGATAGCATAAGATCTGATACAAATCTGAGGTGAAGCTTGAGCAGCAATAAGGTTGACTGGTAGAAAGATTGTTAGGGGACTTTGAGTCTCAGAAGGATACCTTGGCTTTTTAAATGTTCTCCTTTTCCCTGTTGAGAGTGGAGTTTATTTTGGAGAAGCTATGTTTGATGTTAGCAAATGACCACATTGAGGAGAAAACAGGCATCAACCAGGTGTTTGGATCTATTGCAAGTTTTGATGTCAAGTAACAAGAAAGAGACAGGGTTAGCCAAACCTCAAGTTTCTATGAAGCAAAATGTGAGGATTTAAGGAAAGCTTTATCAGGGAGTCAAGGATATATAATTCCTAGAATTTCCCTTTGGTATGTTCTCATGTGTGTGCCCAGTATGACTACAAGGAAGAGTAATGAGAACTGGTGAGGCCTCAGAAAGCCTGTCTAATCTGGGAAAGGGGTGGGGGTGGCTACTGTAATTCACTTGACTGAGTGAGAGGACTTCATCTTTCAGTGTGTTTTATAAAGTATTTAATGTGGGCGTATTTATGAACTCTGCTTGTTACTATATTTGATCAAGCTGGGAAAATGTGAGACTGATGGGCAGAATATATAGTTCAAGTGTCTCACATCTTTTCAGATTCCAGAATGTTTTTCCAATTGGCCATTTTAGGTTTTCACAGGTAGGACTTTAAAATCTTTGAAATCCTTCAGCTGAGGAAGTGAGTATATATATATTTAAGTTTTTTTAAGAACTACGTAATGGACATTTTATCTTCTTCATGCTAGCTTTCAGATCTACCCGACAGCAGCCTTCCAGAAACGTTGCCACTAAGAATTACTCAGAGGTAAGAAAATTGCTATAGTTTGATTTTAATGATCTGTTTTCTGTGCTAGGACTTCCTAACAGGGACAGAGTGTGAACAGCAGCCCTGGTGAGAACTTGATGGCTATTTAGAATCTTTTAAAACCAACAACAAAACTCAGTGGTTCACATCAGAAGTTCATTGGTTCTGTATGGTAGCATTTAAAAGGACAGCAGTGCCTACTACCTCAAAGTACTTTAACCCAGATACAGAAGGTGTGTTCCTCACTGGAGATGCTCTTTTCATTCTGATGTGGACTGAAGCCTGAGTAGAAGGCCTTAGGATCCTGTGTCCTATTACAGATTTAACATGGGCCTTTTTCCCTTGGGATTCTGAAAGTAAATTCAGGATAGGTCTATTCTGCTGTCTCACTGTCAGAATTCATGCATCTTAAGCCCCTGGCCAGTTCTCTTCCTATGCCAGGCAGTCCTGCTTGGTGAAGGCACATCTGTGTACTGCAAGGATGTGTAGCAGAGCCTTTGACCTTACATGCTGCTTTTTTGTAATCGTGTCCTTGGCTTCTTTCCTCATCTGCATTATAGTTAGGTGAAAACACAGCACAAGGGTCAAGATAACACAAAACACAGAACACAGGGAATCATGTGTTTCTTTGTCGACTCTTTTTTTTAAATTTATTTATTTTTATTTTTTGTGCATTGGTGTTTCACCTGCATGTATGTCTATGGGTATCAGATCTTGGATTTACAGACAGTTGTGAGCTGCCATGTGGGTGCTGGGAATTGAACCTGGATCCTCTAGAAGAGCAGTTAGTGCTCTTAACCACTGAGCCATCTCTCCAGCCCCTTTGTTGACTCTTAACACTAAATATCTACCTATCTGCTACTTCTCATGTGATCTGATACCTTATTTAAAATTGGAGATAATAAAATAATGGAGCTGATAGGTTGCCTTGGTAGCACATCAATAATTTTCACACTCAGTGGGCAAAAACCAGAAGATTGCAAGTTTTAAACTAGCCTGGGTTACTAAGAAAAGAAAAACTTCAAGTTGAAACACTGAGGGTCTGTTGTCTCATCATAAGCTAGGAAGAAAGCTGCAGGGCAAGGCTGCACTTCCGTTTGTCCAAGTCATTCAGCATTCTGTGTATTTTAGGGACCCAGGTTTGGTAATGGCCAGCAGAAGAGTGGTCCATGGAACAGAGAGTAACATTTATGAAGGAAGAGGGACCTTGGTGGAAGGTCAGGCTGGGTTTCAAACCCAGGGCCTCACTGCTAGATAAGTACTCTACCACTGGGCCACATGCACAGCTGGGTTTTGTATAATTGCATGTACGTCTTGATATTCTCTTATCTAATTCATCCACTTGGGTTGAACCTGATGCTTTGTTTTCTCCATTCTGTAGACCATTGAGGTGGATGAATCTGATGAAGATGACATTTTTCCTACTAGTTCCAAGGCTGATCAAAGGTAGGCCAGGGGCCTCCTTCAAAAACAAAAGTATAATTATTTAGAATTTTATGACAATACATCTTTCTATGCCAGAGAGGATAAATAGAATTCTTTTCATGTAGAAAAATGAAAAACAGGTATGATTCAGCATTGCTGTGTGTATTTCCTCTGAAAAATAGACTGTGATTCATGTCCTCTTGTCTCTATTACCTAGTTCCCTTCTTCATGAAAGATTGTCTCCTCAGTAATAGAGAATGCTTTTGTTAATTCTGAATTTCAGCTTTATTTTTTTACTATATAAATTTTTCTGATCTTTATGTACACAGTGCTGTGCTAAACAGGTGAAGAAGCTGATGCAAACTTTGGAGTACTTACAGTGTCTGACTGGACATCCTCTAGAGTACTTATTTGTCTGACTGGACATCCTTTAGAGTACTTATGTGTCTGACTGGACTTACTCTGGAGTATTTATGTGCTGACATGGACCTATTCTGGAGTACTTAGACTTTAGAGAACTTACGTGGCTCACATGGACTTACTCAGTTCTGGAGTACTTAATTGACTTACTCTGGAATATTTACTAAACTCTTTTATTTAAAATCACTGTTTTCTGTATTGACATTTTGGGCAAATACTGTTTACTTAAAACTTAATGAAAATTTTTACTTAAAATAATCAAGGAGGCTGGAAAGATGGCTCAGCAGTTGAGTGTATTTGGTGTTTCTGTGCTTAAATAGGGGGTTCCTAGAACCTATTTGATGGCTCATAGCCATTTGTAACTTCAGTTCTAAAGGGATCCATCTTGCCTCTGGCCATTGTATGTTCTGGTGCATATACATACATATAGACAAAGCACTCAAACACATGAAATAAGAACCATTTTAAAAAGAAAATCATTTATAGCGCCCCCCCCCTTTTTAAACTTTCTGATTTTTACATTCTATTAGGTCTGATGATACATAATAGATTTTGATAAGGCTCCAAACTTAGGTGACTTAAATTATCCTGGAAGAGTTGAACATGTACAACTGCATTAGGGATGATTAAATTAGCTCATAATTATGTGTGGAATGTTTGATTGAGGCCTTTGAATGTGAGTGCTCATGGAAAGAACAAGTGTTGCGGGATAAAGCAGGAGATGCTCTGGAGAGTGGTGAGCTTGTCCCAGGATTCTTTGCAGCTGTAGTTTGAAGAGAAAGTCCTGCACTGTTACAGTTGTGGGAGTTTGGGGGTGGCGTGGGGAGACAATGTCAGGCCATGGCCTAGTGCTTAAGCATATTAGCACATCACTCTTTAAAAATAAGCATTTCCCTGCTCCACAGATGAGGAAATTTAGAACAGAGGAAATGGTTTTCTTATCATTAAGGTTTTGTTTTGTTTCTTATTAGAAAATGTGTACTATAAAAAGTTCAATAATTGAGAAACAGTGCTGCTCCTAGGACTCTTCAGAAAAATAGGGCCCATAGGAAGCACACACATAGTATGTATATGTATATATTATCTTTTAATGAACATAGACATTATATCTCTATATTTAAGGGAGCTCTGCATTGTTTGTACTCATTAGTTGCGATGGACTTTACTTGTACAATGTTGTGGTCACTGTCTTTGATTTTTCTGTCTTTAGGTGGTCAGGCGCAGCATCTAGCAAACGGATGTCCCAGAGCCAGACAGCCAAAGGGGTGGACTTTGAATCAGATGAGGTAATCGTTGTGTCATTGGCTTTTTCTTACATTACCTGTCTGAAATGCAAATGGAGACCACTGGCTAAGCACTGCAAGTTATATTTTTAGGCTCCCTGATAACTTCGCCGTGACCTGAAATGCTAAAGTCAGTAAGTGCCCATCAGCGTGATTACCTATAAAGGCCTGCGGGTTTTTAAAGCACAATGTTCACTTTGCTCTCATTTGTCCCATTACTGGGGTCAGAGCTGGGTGGTTTTTCCCTTTTCTTTTAGTTTCTGCAGTTCGTATTTAGAGAGTGGGGTGATGCTGGTGTAGGAGTGTTTAAGGTTACCTTGGTGAAATGTTCCCTGCACCCTGGGCGAAACACTGCTTTAGCATAGGACAGAGTGTTGTCTGCACCTAAACTGTCACAGTCTCTACCTCACAAGGAGTGAGGAAG
This sequence comes from Meriones unguiculatus, assembly GCF_030254825.1. NCBI lineage: Eukaryota > Metazoa > Chordata > Mammalia > Rodentia > Muridae > Meriones > Meriones unguiculatus. The sequence continues at coordinate 154,964,963 of NC_083349.1, forward strand.
TGCAGTTAGGACTCGCCTCTCTCTCGAGTTCATCTGTTGTTTAATGAAGAGGGGCAGAGCAATGAGACACAGGGCCCTGGCCTTTCCTGTTTCCTCATGGCTGCCACTTGACCCTTAAGGAGATGGTTAAGCCTGTCTTTACTGTCATTTATTTTTTATTTTAAAAAATTATAATTGTAGTTTTTAATTTATTAATTTATAACATCTAAACCAATTTTTTTTTTTCAAGACAGGGTTTCTCTGTGTAGCCTGGCTCTCTAGTTCTAGGAGACTAGAACTCTGTAGTCCAGGCTGGCCTCAAACTCAGAGATACATCTGCCTCTGCTTTCTGAGTGCTGGGATTAAAGGCATGTGCCGCCACCACCTGGCATTTAAACCATTTTAAATGTACCTTGGTAGTATTAAATATATTTGTGTTGTAAAACAGACTCCAAAATACAAACATGGTACTCACTTATATATTAGTAAATACTAGCTGTAAAGTAAAAGATAGTCATGCTAGAATCCATAGACCTAGAGAGGGTAAGTAACAGGGAGTCCTAAGGGGAGATGCAAGGAATCTTCCTGGGAAGGGGAAATAGAATAGATTTTGCAGCGGGATACAGCTGGGACACAGAGTTAACAAAATGTAACTAATAAGAAAAAAAAAAAAAAAAAAAAGCTCATGCTGGAAATACAAAAAAAAAAAAAAAAAGAATAGCGACATTCGAAGAAAAAAAAAGAATAGATTTTGCAGGTAGGCTGAGGGCAGGTAGGGATGGGAACAGGAGGGATCAGGTGGGGTGGGGGATGGAGAGGGTACTGGGAGAGACGACTGGAATTGGGGCATTTCAGGAATGAGGTGGAAACCTAGTGCAATAGAAACTCCATGGAATCTGTGAGGGTGACACTGCAAAGACTCTTAGTAATGGGGGACATGGAGGCTGCACCAGCCGTCTGCTGTGGCCATGCAAGGACACAAGTGGAGGGACAAAACGTCCCACCTACAGTTTCTCAGGCCTGCATGATGTGCTGGGACTGGAGTCTAGTATAATTGTCATCAGAGAGACTTCATCCACCGACTGATGGGAGCAGATGCAGAGTCCCACAGCCTAATATAAGGCAGAGCTCAAGACGTTCTCTAGAGGAGGGGGACGAAGGATAGGAGGAAACAGAGGTCAAGGACACCACAAGAACAAGGCCCACAGAATCAACTAACCAGGACTCAAGCTGGTGCACAGATCAGGAAGCCTGTATGAGTGACTTAGGTTGTCTGCATTTATGTTTTAGCTGTGTAGCTTGGTGTTCTTGTGGGATTCCTAACAGTGGGAGCAGCGGCTGCCTCTAACTCTTTTGCCTGCCTTTGGGAATCTCTTCCTCCTGCCGGGTTGTCTTGATGTGAGAATATGTGCCTGGACTTATTGTAACTTGTTATGTCATACATATGTGGTTGATGTCCCTGGAAGGCCTGCTCTTTTCTGAAGGGTTAGGGAGTAAATCCAAGAGAAAGGGGAGGGTGGGGGAGAAACTGGGAGGAGTTGAGGGGGGGGAAACTGTAGTCGGAATGTAATATATGGGACGGGACAAAAAAGACCTAAAGGACTTCTGTCTTGCAAAACCATATCTCCTTAAATACATCCCAGTGTCCTTACCTTTGTCCCCAGCCTCTGGCAATCACCACTGTGCTCTCTTCTCTGACTTTGTCTGCTGTATGCCCCTGTGTAAGGGAATTTCCTAGTGATTTTTATGTGATTGGCTTATCCCATTTGCAAAGTGCCCTTAGTGTTCATCTATGTTGTATGTGCCTCTCTGTTTTGAACATCTGATATTGCTGTCATGTTCCTTGTGTCTTAGCTGCAGGCTTGCAGTTGCTTGCCAAGCTTGCTGCACCTCAGGTTGTGAGCTCAGTCAGCCTGTTGAGTGGCGACATGTTGTTGCCATCTGGATGTCTGTGGATGTAGAGTTTAAGGTGAGAGGATGACTTGTTGAGTACAGTGCCTGCTGCATTAGCAGGAGGACCTGAGACCTGATACTCACTTAAGGCTGGTCATGGCCGCGCATACCTGCAATACCAGGACTGGGGTGTGGGGACAAATGCACTGGAACACAAAAATGCATTCACACAGAAGAAAAGGAAATGTAGATATACTGTTTTGCACTTAACTACAGAGAAAATCTGAATACACATTACCAGTTTTCATTTATATGTTTTTAGCAAAGCCTGCCTTTGACAGTACAGAAAACGAATTAGCAAACAGTTGAATTTGTGCTTCTTAAAGCATCCATTTCTCACTAGAGAATTCATAAAACATGGGTTTGTTAATGTCTAATGCTAAACAGTCATTTGTTTTTACCAACATTTTAATGGTAACAAAGTTATAAGCATAATTTATCTTTCAAATATGGAGCTCTAAAGTGTGATCCATTTAATGCTATCTCTCATCAGATTATATAACTAGGCTTTCTGTAAGGCTTGTTAGTTGTTTTTGCTCAATGGCTTTGGTTTGGATCCTGAGCCTGGCACATGCTAGGCAAGCTGTCATGGCTTCAGCCTTTTTCCTCTTTCCCTTGAGACAGGCTTCACACAGCAGCTACAAAGGTTGACTCATTCTGTAGCCCAAACAGGCCTTGAACTTGTGAGCCTCCTGCCTCAGCCTCCCTAGCAGTTGGGATGACACAGCTGTGACACCAGACCTAGCTAGTTATTTTCATTCTCAGTAAATTCCTAGTTAATGCCTGATATTTATGCATTCTTGCGATGTTTGTAGCCTACAGACCTGAAATACTCCATCTACTTTTTCTGCAAAAGCAGAAAGGCAGCTTTACTCAGCTTTTTCCTCCAGTGGCCTGAAAGCAATCTGTTCTCCTATGAAATGGGTGACAGGAAAAGGGAGTCAGTTTTTCAGACTTGAGGCTTTTCCATGTGAGAGGGCAGACACAGTGAGTGATAAGTGTAAGTGAGGCCAGCAAGACACTCATGGGTGAAGTGACTGGAGTACAAGCTTGGTAGCCCGAGTCTGAGCCCTGACCCACAAAGGTTGGACGCATTGAAGTTGTCCTGACAGGTCACACAACTGCATGTGAGTGCACACATGGTTAAAAACCATTATACACATAATGGTTAAAAAAAAAAAAAAAAGCGGGGGGGAGTGAGAAAACTTCAGGAACAGAATAGAAATGACTTGAATATTTTCTGTCCTGGCTTTCCCATACCTCCTGTGCCTTTTTTAAGGTTTGTTACTGGGAGAAATGTATGCACTGGGTGTTACAGGTATATGCATTCACACATGAAGTCTGGGAGATTTTTATTCTAATACACAAAGAGTTGACTTGGGCTTTAACATTTCACAGATACAGAGGAAATAGATAAAATAAATGTGATTTCCCTGATGCCATTTTAATAGTAATAATTTGTCCTGGCTCAACAGAGATGAGTGGTCACTGGCATAGCATTTGTGTCATTTCAGGATGATGACGACGACCCTTTCATGAGCAGTTCTCTAAGAAGAAACCAAAGATAATGTTTTTAATGGAACTTAGAAATTTGCACAATACAGTAAGAAATCAGAGCACTGCATCCTGACTTTACAGCTGAAGATGTTAATGGTGCCGCTAAGCAGCCTGAAACGTCTGCCGACCAAGACCCTAGTGTGTAGGGTTTATATTTTGAAGTGTTGTTTCCTGAGCATGTCCTAGCCCAGTGGTAAGGAGATGGCTGCTTCCCTTAGTCTTCAGCCTGCCTGCGGTCCTTATCTAGGGATGCTCTGCCGTATGTTGATTTCCTGGTGTAACAGTGTGCTTCTGGCTTGTAAGGGCTTTGCTAAATGCCATTCTTGAATGAAGATTAGAGAAAACCCTTCTGTTATTCATTTCTGCGTCATGATCGAAGACTGTCAGCCTCCCGTGCCACAGCAGCAAAGTTGACAACAGACTGGGTGCTTCGTGTTGCCATCTTTTCCTGGATCTCCAGAAGCAAGCCCTTCTCAGAGCAGCCTGAGCTCCCTGTTTGTCACCAACTGTGAATTTCAGTGCTTGCCAGAGGATCATGCACTAAGACTGAGGGACTACAAGGCCTTATATTTCAATAACTAGTATGAGGGTTTTGTTAAGTTTATTTTTTTTGTGGTTTTGTTTTTGTTTTTTATTCACATTGTAGCAGAGATTTGAGTTCTAAGTTCTCTCTATATCATTAATGACACTCTTTCTCATTTATACTCATCAGGGGGAGAAAGGGTAAATAGAAATTTTCTGTCTTCCTAAAAATATTGACAAGGACTTTTTAGGCAAAGCCCCAGCTGACCGCATGGTTAGTTCAGGCTGACACACTGACAAAAAGCTTCTGCCCAGTGTTGGTGCCAGGCTTTCTTACCAGCAGCACTTTATCATGGCTTTGGTTGCTGCAAACATCTCTGGATGATCCTGAAACTGACGGAGACAACAGGTTTATATTTTCTTAATTGTTTTAGGAAGGAAATAAAAATGTTACCCTTTCAGAGTTGAGTTAAATAATCTCATTCCCTCTTCCCCACTCTAAAAACCTCTGCTCGTCCTTTTAATTTTAAAAGGCAAGTGTGTTCAAACACTCCTTGAGAAAATCTGGATCCTACTAACACACCAACGTGGTGTTTTCATAGGCAGACACCAGTTGCTTTGGCTAAGCAACGTTCATGGCCGTCAAATTAATGTTGTCTGCAACTGGCCAAGCATGGGGTCCCAGCACCTGACAGCGGTGCCTCTACCACAGTGTCCAGCACTGGTGAACTGCTTAGAGCGTGCTCTGTAACTGACAGAGCCAGGACTGTCGAAGGAGCACTAGAGCAGAAGGTCTGGTCCTGTGAGCTACCCTCAGGCAGTTCTCCCAATGGCTGCATCACATTCAGGGGAAGCATTCCCAGGATTTGCATGGAATGGAGATGACATGTGGGCCTCTGTAGGGTGGAGGCTAGTGGGGAGGTTGTGGGCAGCATTAGCTGGTGCCTTGTGTGCCAGGGAAGTGCTCCTAGTTGAGTGACAGTGAGGACTTGTCACCACCACTCCCTGACAGGCTTCCAGGAAGCTTATTGAGGCTTTTCCTCCATTAAAAACTTTGGCTGGGGTATAGAATGATGCTGAAAGCTGCAAGGGGAAGTGAGTCCCTGGCAAGTGGAAGTATGGAAATCTTCCATGCTACTAGCATGCACCACACCCTAGCATTATGGTAAGTAAGGAAGGGAAATGCTCTTTATTGAAGGTCATTGTGTAATGAGCTATACCACAAAGCCCTGGGCTTATTTAAAGGAGCAAAATCTAGCATTGGCTCTTTGTTGACAGTTTTCAGGCCTGTGGGTGTCAGCTAGATGGAGTCTTCTGACCTGGACCAACAAGTTGTTATTCAGTGACAGCTTTCTGAGAGGAAGTGCCAGGGGTTCAGAAAATAAAGAAGATAGAGTCGGGCTTAGGAAGTCTTACAAGGATGTGTCTTTATGTCAAGCAAGTTTATTAAGAAGTACAACATCTTATATAAAGTTTGTTAGGGGGAAATGGGACATGGTCAGTGGAAAAATATCATACAGTGGGATGAAGTCAGCAAGAAGCAGGTCAAGCCATGTTGCCTAAGGGAAACACAGGCTATCTCAAGTGCATCATAGACGGAGCATGCAGCAGCTTTGGACCTGATAACTACAGTCTCTTCAGAGGGAAAAGGTACATTCGCAGGACCAAAACCAAATCCTTCAAGACTCTGGCTCCAGCCCCAGCCCAGCCAAATCTGCCCCTGGGTGACAACATAGAACTGGGTTCTCTTTGTTTTTTTCATGGGACCTTGTGAATGCCTCAGATCAGCCTGCCTCCCAACAGACTTCCAGATAATTTTGAGCACCCCCATTTGCTCTTGTAGGATATGATAGATCCACGATGAATGAAGACCTTTGACCTTTATGCTTACCAAAGAATCCACCTCATCTGAGCAGTGTTTCGTATGAGTTTATATGGGGCGTGCACTGTACCTCTCTAGCTGCTTGCAAGTCAAGCCTCTAAACAGGCAGTTTAATTCAGGAACATATAAAATTTATTTTTATAAACTTTTAAAATTGCCGGTGACAGTAGTTATAAAAAAGCCATGCCTTAAACTATGACGTGAACACTCTAGAGATGCTGCTGCCAGGAGCCAGTGGGAGGTGCTGGCCGCTGGGAAGCAGAGTGGCTGCAATTCCGAGCACTCTGGCTGCAGTGTTTTGCAGTGATTGAGAATCTATTCAGCAAAGCTCTAAGTATCCTTGATCTGGTGTGCAGGATGCATATTTCACCTGTTAGGCACCCATTCATAGAGTGGCTCATTTGATAAGCCTTAGAAGTAAAGGCTTGAGAAGAATCAACAGTTGGTGCCTTCATAAAGAAAGAAACAAATCTTCACTAGAAAATTAAGTTAAAAGTGGTTTCCTGGCATGAAAAAAATTTTAATGTGTTTAGAAGCAATATTTCCCTCAAACTGAGCTGGTGTCTTTTTTTGTATCTGTTAGACATTTACTTCCACGTAGTATTTTGAGACTTTTAAGAGCTGACATTAAGATATTACAAAGGAATTCTATAATAAAGATTTGGTTTTGTTGAATAAACCCTTTCTGTCTTCCTTTCAGTTATCTCAGACCTGATCAGACTACAGTTTTAATTTGTTCTTTGTAAAGCTGGACAGATAACTGTTGCTATTACAGGGTCCTTGTGGATCACGGGGTCTCCTTTTAGATCTCATTAAGTTCTCCAAAGTCCAGACATTGAAATCAGCAAACCGTATGTGTTTCATTGCATCCCTCTTTTCAGCTACAAGCTGTCAGCAGTTAAGTACTAGGTTTTCTCATCCTTTTCATGACAGCTAATAAGGTATGCTGGATTAGAACACATCCATCCGTCCAGCCAAGTGTTCTAGAGGCTTCCTGCCACGCTGCATGCTCTCCTTGGCATCCTGTTTTTGTTGTTTTTTTTTTTTTTTTTTTCCCCAAATCTGCCTTGTTAACTTCTATATTAAACTATCATTGCCTGTTTTAAGGACTAGCTGCCCTGTTTCCTAACAGGTGATTTTAATGCCATTGTTCAGTTTGTGTCAAACAGGCAGTCAGAAGTGAAAGCAGTTTTCAAAGGTCCCTGGGCATTGAGTCGTACATGGGATATCTCAGGCCACACTTGGTTCTGGTGGCTGCTTAAGTTGCCTTATCACAAGACTGTTTAGTTTCAAGGTTGTTACAGCCCATTTAAAAGAAAGTATTTCCCACACTAGTCTTTAAAATGCCCTCTACTTGTTGATGTGTTTGAAGTGATGGTAGCATATACCTGATTTTGAGCACATTTTTCTAGAGCCAGGGAATGTATAAACAAATATGAACACCACTGATAGGGTGAGGCTCACATCTGCATTTCTCTTGAATATGACCTAGGACATGAAGTGTATTTTACATTAAATCTTACCTGAAGTTAATGAGATTAGCCCATCCCTCACCCCTGAGTACTCAGTCCAGTGGCCTCAGATCTCAGTGTTGATCCCTAAGCTTTGCATGTGAGAGTTTTACGCTATTACTTTGGTTGTTGGGGGTGGAGCTCAGGGCCCTACATGCTAAACATGGACTCTACCACCGAGTTACACTTCACTCCTAAACATTTTGAGATATTTATCTTACAGAAAGATGGTGAGAATAGTGGACCTAACCCCTCCTTTAAATTTGATTTTAAACGTTAAGCACATGTGCAACTATCTTTGATCTTTGCGGAGGAGGTTGCAGCCCTGCACTCCTTTCCTCTTCACCTCCATATTCCCGAGAATGTTCTGTATAGCTATGGCACAGTGGGCCTGCAGTCTACAGGCTGCTCAAACGCAGCTGCCCCCAATAATTCCCTCGCATTAACATTTCTGGAATTCTGAACCATTCAATATGTACTCTCTTTTCCCCACCCCTTTCTGTCCACCTGCTGTCCTTAACCAGCTCCAGTATAATGTGCCTTTTCTATATTCTTTTTGCCAGAATAATTGGAATTTTATCGTTTTCCCTTTTTCACACAAAAGATTTTTGCTATAACTCAGGCCTGTTGTGTCTGAGTATTGTGCCCTGAAAATTGCTTCATATTTTATGCAGTCATCCTCGCCTTGAATATATACTTGAATTTAAACACCCAGTAGTTTATTTTCTCATCCTGGGTTTGTGCATTTTGATAGTTCTGATTTTTATAATTTCAGATGCTAGTGTCGTGTTAGTGTGTTGTTCACATTTTGGGAGTTATTTCCTTAGAGAAAGATCTCAGAAGTGTGATCCCTTTATATAAGAGAGGAGGTGCTGTGTTGCTCAGGATTGCCAAAGCCCCGTTACAGAGGCTGCGGCATCGGTGTGAGGCAGTCTGTGGTCCTTACCTCCCAGCCCTTCCTGATGCTCTCAGTTCTTAACCCAGCCAGCAGTGCTAGATAGCTCCTGAGGGCAGCCATTTTGCATTGCTCATGAGTGGACATGTTAAATGTGGGTAGGGACATTTCTGTTTCTGTTGGATTGCTCAGTCACATATTTTGTCCACTGGGGGAGGGGAATCTTAGTTCCCACTTGATAGAAAAAAATATGTCGATATTGTTGATAATCTTAGGATTTTCCATTTTTATTTTTACTTTTCTGAAGTGGTAGTAGTCAAAGAGCTTTTGATGTTATTTCTCAAGTTTCCCACATAGAGTTTACCAATTGGATAGGTAGATCTTTTAATTGCATTTAATGATCCTTTATGTAAGACCATGGACCTCATTTGACTCTAAAGGAGTGAAAATGTCATTTTTGTCTGTTCAGTGCTGGACCCTTGGCATTGTATGCCAGGCAGCTGCTCTGTCCCTGAGCTTTGCGTTCTGCTCACTTTTATAATTTATTGATTTTTTCTTTTTAGATTGCAGGGTAAGGAGTTTCATCATATCATTTTCATACATGTAGTTACATTTTGTCTCACTTGTTCTTATTTCCCATTGCTCTCCAGCGCTTCCCCTTCTTCCCTATTTAGCCCCTTAAAGCCTTCTTAACACATGTATTCTGTTACCCTATTTTTCTCTTCTTTTAAGATCTTTTCCTCCCTTCTCTGATATCCTTTCTAGTTTCATGATCTACATGCTTGCACACACACACACCTTTAAATATAGCTTCCACATACAAGACAAAATGCACCTGTCTCTCTAGCCTGTTTCACTCAACAGTGATTTCCAGTTACATCAGTTGTTTTTATAAATGTCATAATCTCATTTTTCTTTATGGTGGAATAAAATTCCACTGTGTATGTATACATTTTTGTTAGCCGTTTGTATGCTGATGGACATCTAGGCTGATTTCATTTTCTGGCTACTGTGGTTAGTGGAGCAATGAACATGAATGTTCAGGACTCTGGAATACAGCTTGGCCATGTAGTTGTTCTGTTTTAGTTTTTTTAAAAATATTATTTATTATTTATACAGTGTTCTGTACTGCATGTGAGAAGAGGGTACTAGATCTCACTATAGATGGTCATGAGCTACCATGTGGCTGCTGGGATTGAACTCAGGACCTTTGGAAGAACAGCCAGTGCTCTTAACCTCGGAGCCATCTCTCCAGCCCCTGTTTTAGTGTTTGAGAAAACTTGCACTGATTGCTACGGTGCTGCACCAGTCTCGGCCCCCACCAGCAGTGCATGAGGACTCCTCTTTCCCCACATACTCATTTCTTGGTGGCGGCCATTCTGACTGGCATGAGATGGAATCAGAAAGCACTTTTAGTTTACATTTCTCTGATGGCTAAAGGTGTCAAACACTTTTAAAGAATATATTGGGCCTTTTGTTTCTTTGTGTTGAGGACTGCCTATTGATTTATTAGCCCACTTACTGAGTGGGTAATTTGGATTTTTTTTTTTTTTTTTTTTTTTGTCTTTTTACACTGTCTTACAGATATCAATCTCCTGTCTGGTGTGTTTGACAAGATTTTGTTCTCGCATTCTATCAGCTTTCTCTTCATTCTGGTGGTTGTTTCCTTTGATGTATATGAAAATGTATATAAATTTTCATCTAATCACATTTATGAGTTTTGGGGATATTCTCTACAATACTAGAGTCCTTTCAGAAAATCCTTGCCTATGCCTACATGCACAGAGGTCAGAGGACAACTTTCGGGAGTTGGTTCTCCCCTACCCTGAGAGTCCGGGACACTGAACTCAAGTTCTCTGGCTTGTTACCTGGTTACCCACCTCAACAGCCCCTAATAATTTGTGTCCAACACAGTGTTACCATTTGTTTCTATGTCTTTACAACTTACCTTCCTATTTGGATTTTGTTCCATTTATTAATGATTAATGATCTTATATCCTATTTAATTCCTACCCTAAAGTCATGTTTCTTGTATGTGCCTTTGGGGATCTATGTGAAGTTTGCCTTTCACACTTCGTTATTTAACTGAGAGTTGATTTTGGTATGAGGAAGGGATCATGTTTTCCTTGTGCTTTTCCACACAGAGATGACTGGCCCAGCGCTGCCTGCTGAGATGACCTCTTTCCCGTGTACTGTGGGACTGTCTCGGGTATTATCGAGTTCCTATATACCAGTATTGTTTTTACACTTTATTCCTTCCTCAAGGCCTATTTGACATTAACTACTGTAGTTTTGTAATAAGTGTTTAACCGAGAGACTGCTCTTTGCTACTTTTGTTTTTATTCTTAAAAGCTGCCTTGGGACTACTTGGCTCTTTAGATTTTCAAATACAGTTAATAATTACATGTACTACTGTGACCTAATACAAGGTTTTAACGAAAATCTTGTGTGTCAGTTTTATTATGGTTCATAGCTATTACCAATTGCATTTGGTTTAATTTAAACCTTGATCTTGTTCCCAGGGTTTTCTAGACATTTCCTTTGACAGAAGATAATTGTGTTCCCCAGGGCTAAAGCTTGTAATGTCAGCTTAGCAGCATGCAAACTGGCTGGACTCTTTCCACCTTCCCTCTGAAATGCTGCCAGCCCCACTGACCAGCTAATGGTCACTTTCACATTTGCAATACAACCCAGTTGAGAGAATTATGTAGTTTCTCACGGCCACCCCTCTTCTGACTTCCCTCCTTGCAGCTGTATGAAACATTGAGTCCTTCCCTCTCTCTCCGGCTGCATGAAGCACTGTACTCTTCCCTTACTCCAGCCCTTGTGAAGCATTGTACCCTCCCCTCCTTGCTGAGTGAAGCATGGCATCCTCCCTTCCCTCCAGCTGTGTGGAGCACTGCATCCTTCCCTTACTCCAGCTGTGTGAAGCATTGCATCCTTTACAGGACCTACACAGAGCAGAGGCCTCCTTACTGGACCCTGGATTCGGCACAGATCACACCCAAACACCTATTTTCACAGATCCTTTATTAATTGGGAAAGAAAGTAAAATGGCTGATTTCTAGCTTAAGTGGAAAACAGCAAGCAAATGTCCTTGCAGGTGTGATTTTTTTTTTTTAAGTGGAAAAAGGAGGTCTGTGTTAGAATAGGCTAGGATGTGGTGCTATGTTTTGATTAGGCTAGCCAAAAGGGGGGGTTTTGACTGCTAGAATTCAATTCTTTGGTAGCTGGACCTTGCTGATCAGCCTTAGTAATGAGTCTGGCATAAGAAAGTGTACAAATAAGGGAACAGACCTTGGTGTCTAGATTTAGGGATGTAAGCTATGGTTTAGAGGGGAGAGAGAAAAGGAGAAGGCAAGGCCTGCCAGCACCATGTTTGCCATGCTCAGGCCTGCTAGAGCTCTTCAGTCCTCCCCTTTTCTCTTGAGACCCTGATGTATCAATTACTTTCCTCATCTCTGATCAATTGTCTGGCACAAGGCACTCCATTCCATACACTGAGGCTTGTAACATAGCTTATCATGACTTAAAATTGAAAACATTAGCCTCAAATCGAGAAGTAAATATGAAGAGAAACTAAGCAGAAAAGAAAGCCAAAATTCCCATGAACACGAGTCATGTCTAAACGCAGAGAATGGCCTGTGTAAGGTGAGCGAGGAGAGGGCTGCCTCGGAGAAACAGCATTTCAGATGGCACAGGCTTCATGTTAAACACTGAACACTGGAACCATGGGTGGCCTCTTCAGCACGTTTTCATGAGTGATGAAGATGTAAGCAGCTTCCAGTGTGTGGTTGGTGGGGTTGAGGGGTTCCTGAGATAGGCTCATGTGCCCATCGGCTAAAAACTTATTTAATGGTAATTTCCCCAGGATGTTTCTGTGGTTTATTTTTCTACCCAAATCAACATTTATTATTTTTTCCCTGAATATTAAAAATGTGTGATATCCTACAAAGCCTAGAAAGAACTAGAAGGATGCAGGATACTGAAGAGCCAGCCTGCCTCCATCTTAGGCTTAAAAGCCATCTTATAGTAAAGACAAAGTAGGGTTAATTCCTATTTATGATTAAACCTCAGTTTCTCGAGGATTGAGCTATGCCCCACCTGTAACCTCGACTACAAATGGTTCTGTACTTTCTTTTCTGGGAGACTTGCAACCATGCTTGTTTCAAAAAGATGTTTATAATCATCTTGCAACCCAGCCTTTGTTTTGAAAGGCTATTATGACTACCTGTTGTTATGACTACCTTGTTGTGCCCACCTTGCCACCATGTCTTTGTTTGAGGAGGTTGTTCGGACCAACTTACTCTGCTTATGATTCTGCCCTTTTAACCCTTCTTATTCTGCCCACCAAATTCCCTATTTAGAAACTCCCTAACCCTGAACTATAAAAGCCTTATCTTCCTCACATCCAATGCTGACATCTCAAATTCCGACTTAGGGAGAAACAGCCTTTGTACATAAATAAAAAAGCTTGCTTTAATTAATTTGGCCATGATGATTTGGAGTGGTGGTCTCTCTCCTCCCATCTTTGGAATTACCAGTACATGTGTGTGTTTGTGAACAAATACATTGTTTATTTAGGACAAACTCTTAGATATGAAGTGATGGTCTTGGTGTAGGTTGTATTCAAAGACTTAGTAACATATCACATTGCTTGGCTGAATAATAAAGGGGTATAAAAGTAAAAGGATATGAAACAAAAGGGTATGAAAGACTGGAAATGCAAATAGCTAATCAGCCTAGGATTTTGTCAGAAGTAAAATTCAACTTTAAGGAGCATTTCAGCTTTGCTTGTCTGTGAGCATCCCACCACTGACAAAATATGATGCATCAGTTTAAGGAAGAAAAGTTTATTTTGTCTTACTTTCAAAGGAGTCCATGGCCCCTGGCTCCATTGTTTTAGGCCTCTATAGAGACAGATGTCGTGGAGTGTGTGATGGGAAAGACTTACTTCATGGTGGCTGGAAAGGCTAGGGACAAAATAATACCCTTCAAAGGCATGTCCTTAGTGACCTGCCTCCTCTAACCAGGTCCCATCTTATAGAGTTTCTATCATCTCCCATGAAGATGTGAAGGCACTAGTGGTTAAGTCATTGATGAAGATGGATGCCTCCCAGTCCCAGTGTCTCACCTTGGAACACTTGTTGCACTGGAACCAAGCCTTCAACACAGGAGCTTCTGGGAGACATTTCAGATCCAAACCATAATATGAATATAGAGCCTTGTCCTTCAGTATTGAATACTGTGCACCAGCTGTGCACCAGGCACTAGGAAAATCCCCAACAGTGTAGAAGGCCTTAGTTTTTAGTCTAAAATAAGCAAAAACAAAACAACAACAACAAAAAATCTTTACTGAATTCTTCTGAGCCATGCCCACTAAGGTGAGGTTTTTATTGACTAAGGGGAAGCAGTGCACCAAAAGTGACTTGGATGAATCACACAGTTCTAATACCAGAAGGTGAATGCCCGGGTCTCCCTGACCAGCCATCTCTCCATTAGCTTATGGGCGAGGAAGAATTTTAGAGCCCAGAGTCAAAGGAAGCATCCTCTTACAGTGCATTTCACTGAATCAGGTAATGGTGAAGCATTGGATGGGGTGCAGTGAACGAGGTGTTCTCTTCTGATGCTGGTGGGAGCATAAAAGGATACATCTTTTCTACCAAGCAATCTAACAAATTATTATGCGCCTCAGAACATTTCAACTCTGTTACCTAGATTTCTGTGTTTTGGACTCTATCCCAGCCTCTAATCTGGACCAGTGGAAAGGAAATGAATGAAACCGGAAGGTAAGTGTCTGTCTCCATATAAAAAAAATCTAGAAAGATTATATAAGATTACCAAACAGTATTCACTACATTGAAAATTACATTATGTTATAGGATTCTACAAGATAAAATACTATCTAGCCATTTAAAGGAAATTTTTAATTTCTTTTAAGTTTTAATCCTTGAATTAAAATTTGTGACACAAACTTGATAATGTGGACAATGTTTAAGAATATAAACCTGGAATGAAGTCGACAAAATTACATTTTCATTAAATTAAAAAAACAACAACAACATTAGAAGGATACCAAAATGTTAATGGTAAGATTGTGGTGATTTAAAAAAAAAAAAAAAAAAAAGTGTTCACTTGAGTGCAGGTGGTTGAGGAGGACACAAGAGGGCGTCACTCACAAGCCCTGGAGCTAGAGTTACAGCAGAGTGGTTGCTGTAGTTCTGAAGTGGACCTGAGTTTTCTGCAAGTGAGCCCTGCTCTTAGCCACTGAGCTGTCTCTCCAGCCCTGAGATAATTTTCTTTATGTTCTTTGATATTTCCCAGGGTCTTTTCTCTTTTTTATAAATATCATTTATATCCAGGAGAAAGGCTTTTAATACTCAGACTACAGTGGTTTATGGAGAGGGTTCTAGTTTATCCCAGTACTTCCTGAAAAACAGCGGTCTCTTCTGAAGAGGTTCTGTGAGTGGGAGTGAAGTTAGCTCTGCTGGGTTTCTCTGAACACTGCATGCTTTTATCTTAACAGAGTCTATTTATGTTTTCTCATATTCTTGCATTAAGTGTTTAGTAAGAGCTGGCTCTGTGCCAGGCACCATGCCAAGTCATGGTATAAAAGGAAAGAGCAGGTACCTTCCCTTAAGAGAGCTGTGAAAGAAGCCACCGACCATGTAGCAAAAGGCCAGCCAGGGTCCAGGGGAAAGAAATAGAGTGAGTCCAGCCAAGGAATCTAGGAGGAGAGGGCAGGGTGAGTTCAGTCTGAGGTCCAGGAGCTTTGCAGAGCTCACTTGCTGTTCAGAATTTTTATTTAGCAATTAAGCCACTAGGTGTCATATAATTGGTACGGTTGTTTTCCCCACATAATTCAAATTATATTTTATTACTTTACCCTTAATCAAAATCTCCAAAATGCCAAGTGAATTTTTGGAATAGTCTAACTAGTGGGCCAAGATCTGACTCACATTCTGATCTGGGTGTTTACTGTATGGTGAGCATACAGCATGGTCCAAAGCATGGTCTTCAGGCTTCCAGCACTGCAGTGGCCATTCTCAATCCCTTTGCCTGGAAGCAAGGTTCTCAAGTGTAATTGCTAGAATTTGTCTTTATCATAGCCCAAGTCTTATAAAACAGAAGCCTATAAAATGAAAATGAAAAAAGACAACTTTTTCTTTCTGGAGTTCACAGAGTTAATGCCCCCCAAAAGATATTTTTTTAAAAGTCTTATTAAAGTATTTTTTCAAAAGCATGTGTCAAATGACAGTGATAGCTTCATCTTGAGAGGGTGACTGCACATCTATCCATTGGTGATTCTAGAAGCATCATTTTTTTAATTTTTAAAAATTTAATTATTTATTACAGTTTATTCACTTTGTATCCCAGCTGTGTCCCCCTCCCTCATCTCCTCCCACTCCTGCCCCTCTTCTCCTCCCATGCCTCTCCCCCAGGGGAGGTTAGAAACATCTTTTAAAGGATTGTTTTCTGTTTGTTAAATTTCATGTGTCTAATATGTGTGTGTGTGTTTCTCTGTCTTTCAGCATGTGTGTATCTGTCTGTGTATGTCTGTGTGTGTGCTTTTCTGTCTCTGTGTCTTTCTGCATGTGTGTATTTCTCTCTGTGTGTGTCTTTCTGTGTATCTCTTTTTCTGTGTGTGTGTGTTTGTATGTGTGCATCTTTCTGTCTCTGTGTCTTTCTGCATGTGTGTATTTCTTTCTGTGTGTCTTTGTGTGTGTTTGTATGTGTGCATCTTTCTGTCTCTGTGTCTTTCTGCATGTGTGTATTTCTTTCTGTGTGTCTTTGTGTGTGTGTATCTCTCACTTTGTGTATGTGTGTGTATGTTTGTGTACAAGCCATGATACACATGGAGATCTTGTAGGAATCAGGACTCATGATTGGACTTAGGTCTTCGGATTGATAGCAAGCAACTTTACCCCAGGCCATCTTCTGGCCTTACCTAGAAACATTTTTAACACAATTTTGATTTACTATTTTAAAAAAACCATTTTAATTACAAGTCTTCCTTTGTAAGATACAATATTGCTCAAGTGGCTTAAAAATCCTGGTTAGTTATCCTCTTTCACATTCTGAGGGTCTTATTTGAAACAAAGCACACAGCGGGAATAACAGAAGTAGAAAAATAGCCCAATGGCAATTAGCATAAAATTAGAGCTGATGCTGGGGAAAAAAGTCAACATGGAATTCTAATTCCTTGCAACACCAGTTCCGTGGCTCTGCCTTACAGGAACTGCATGCTACATCTAGTGAGGAAATGTCCAAGTGATTAACAGCGGAATCAGAAAGTAGTCATTTATAGAAGATGGAGCTTATGTGCTCTTTAGCTTTTCTGTGTGCAAGCATGTATGATATGTGTGTGTGAAGTGTACATGTGTGCTATATACACACAGATGTGTTCAGGTGGATATGCATGTGGGGGCCAGAATAGGAAGCCAGATATCCTCTGCCAGTCTCTGTCTTACTCCTTTGAAGCAGTCAGTGTTTTTCACTGAACCTGGAACTCATGGTTAGTTTCTTTTTGTTTGTTTTTGGCTAAGCTGGCAGCCAGTATTTCCCAGCAGTTCTCTGTCCTCCACCCGAACCCCTCATTTGGGGCTGACATCATTCATAGGACTACACCTGGCTTTTATGGGTGTTTGGGTGTGAATTCTGGTCCTCCCGCATATGCAACATGTACCCTTGACTGCTTAGCCCTAATGTCCAGGTTCCTATGTGATGGATAAAATATCAGAGAAATGATTGTTTGCATCCTGGTACCCCGCCTGCCTCAGGACATGGCCCCTGCCTGGGTTCTACGCTGTACATAAGGGATGGTGTTAGGAATGGGACCATTTCTGACCCGAGGGAACTAACTGTAGTGGGAAAACAGTTATGTAGTTACAGCAAGATGACAAGGAAAACCAAACATGAGAGACTGGGTCTCACATCAGTACTGTCATGCAGGGTGATTTGGAAGCCTTCAATTCACTATCCTTAGGATCTGGTAGTAAAGGGGTTTAGGGATTCTTGAGGAGACCACATTAGAACTGGTTGCAGAGATGGCTCAATTGGCCATGTGCTCAAGTGTGAGGCTCTAAGATCCCCAGAACTCATATAAAATGGCCAGGTTTGCTGTCCCACCACTGGAGATAGGTGGATTCCCAGGGCTCACTGTCTAACAAGCCTTGCCTACTTGGTGGGTCCCAGAGAAGTATGGTCCTGTCTCAAAAACCAAGGTGCATAGTGCCAGAAGAATGGCACCCCAAATTAGCTTCTGGCCTCCATACGTATACCTACAGGTATACAAACATGCACACACAAAAGAAACGATATTGTTTCTGGCCCTCAAGTAACAGAGGCAATGGTCATAGGTAGAAACAACATTTTTCAAGTGCATCAAAAAGCAGGTGAGATGCAGGTAACCAAAAATTCCCACTAGGTAAGATGGAAGAAGGGACAGTTATTGGAAAGTAAGGAAAGATGGGTGAGAATGAGTCTAGTTTGCAGTTTCTTGCTAAGTATGTGAGTATTCCATGTGAAAATGGCCAGTCAGCTGTCAATGTGAAACACAAGTCTGGGCTTTGTAGAGAGGGGCCAGTGAGATATAGGTCTTAGGTCTCTGGTGAGTGATGGAATATTAAACCAATAGATGTGGCTGGAGTTACCCAAACATACATTGGTGTCGAAGCAGATTGTGAAGGATGGTACCCTGAAAACTGCTTACCCACAATGTGGGTATAGCTTATGCCACCTCACCGATTCACTTGGTGTGAGCTGGCTCAAGACTCTTGCCACCGTTTACAAAACTTGCAGATAAAAATAGAGTGGGCTGGTGAAACAGCTAAAGGTGTAAAGGTGCAAAGGTGCTTGTCACGCAACCCTGGTGACTTGAGTTCTACCCGAAGGACCCAAATACAGGTGGAAGGACAGAAGCAAATTTTCAGAGTTGTCCTCTGGCCTGTACACACATGCCGTTGTGCACTAAACACACACCAACACACAGCAAGCTCACACCTACAAAATTACATATATGAAGTGCAGACTAATGCTGAGTGTGGTGGCGCACGTATAGTTCTAACACTGTGGAGGCAGAGGCAGAAGCATCACCACATATGTGAGGACAGGCTGTTCTGTGGCGAGAGCTCCATGCTAGCTGAGACTGCAGAGTGAGACCCACCCAATGTGGTCCTGGGCATTTCAGGCTTAATCGGTTCCTTTCCGAGTGTGTTGTCACCTGTGATGTACTCTTGACTGCCGGCCTGGCTGACATGCATGGGGGATTAGTAAAGCACGCTTGTGAGTGTGTCTGTGGAGGCATTTCCAGAGAGGACTGACATGGCTGGGGAGCTGACGGGGAAAGGACTGTCCTGCACGTGGGCAATGCCATCCATTAGGCTGCGCTACCCAGGTGGATGAAGCTAGAAGAGGATGCCAGCCAGCAGGTGCAAGCTCTAGTCTTCCTCGGTGTCTGGTCTGCTGCCATCACCAGGGACACCAGACTCCAGTTTCTTCAGCCTTTCATCACAGATCCAAACAGCATCTCTGCAGACAGCCCCAGGCCTTCAGCTTCGTGCTGAGCTGTGTTATTGGTTCCTGTATTTGGAGGCCAGCAGATATCCAGGTTCTTTGCTTCTCCAGCTTACAGACTGGCTAGCCTCCAATACAGTAAATCCTCTGTGGTAGTCTGAATGTGAATGACTCCTATCGGCTCATATATTTGAATGATTAGTCTCCAGTTGGTGGAAGTGTGTGGGAAGAAATAGAAATGGCCTTGGAGGAGGAGTATCACTAGGGGCAGGCTTTGAAGTAGCAAAAGACCCATAACATTCCCATTGTGTTTCTCTGCCTTGTAGTTGTGTGTGGTTCCATATCTCCCAGGAGGCTGGAAGTACTCAGTTCTCCTTTGGGAAGATCCAAGTGATTTCTGGGGGGAGAAGGGTGAAGCACCAGGCCAAAGGTTCCACCTCTCCCAGGAATGCCAGTCTGGTCCCTGGGCTGAGAAGGATGGAACACAGGATCAAGATCTGGGCCAAAAGATCTCCAGTTCATCTGGAGGTTTGGCAGAAAAGATTTCTCCTCAGTAAGTGTTGCTGCTATTTTAACTGGGGAGCCAGCACTAGGCCAGTTGGCAGGGAGGAGCTCAGGACTCCAAAACCGGAGCCAGGTGGCAACAAGGGCCTGGCCTGACTTGGGTGAGTCGGTGGGCAAGAACAGCCGGTAACAGAGCTCTGAAACCAAGAGGCAGTGGTGGGAGCCCAGCTTGGTTCAGGAGGACAAAATGTCTGCTTTCGAGTATAACCTTCACAGATGGGCAGTGGTGGGAGAGACACACCTGTGAATGGTGGAAGTTTGAAGCCTGGAATCCAGGAATGGATTCTTTGGGGAAGAGGGGAGCCCCTCTTTCCCCAGAACAGATGACAAGCCTCCGATGGTCGAGGTGGAGGAATGGTGTGAGAAAGTGTTTATTTTGTGAATCAGGGACGTATGAACCTTGGGGAGTAGGAGGGGACTTGGGGATGAACGTGTTTGAGTCTCTGGGGCAAAGAGTGCCTGGGATACCTCGCTTACATGCAGCAGTGCAGGCCTGTCATAAGAAGGGGAACACAGTACTTAGTTATCCTGTGGGCATGGGGTGGGGGAGGGGAGAACTACAGGTATGGTTAGAGGCGTGGGAAAAGGTCATTGGTTGAAAGCTAAGGTACCAAGACATCTCATTAGCACCGTGGAAGAGTATTTCCAGAAATTCCCAGGTACACACTGAACAGGTTTCATATCGGGAATGGGTTGGGCCTATAATCTCCCTGAGGGCTATGTGACACTCCTTAGAAGATCTGATCTTTCCACAGACCAAGTGGAGAGGAGGGAACCCAGCTGAGGAAGGGAGTTTGTAATTTAGCACAGAGCTCAGGGGCTTTCCAGCAACACCAGACTTCAGCCTGGCATTCAGGCTGGGTCTGACTTTAGCAGGGTCCAACAGTTGTGCGTCAAGATGTAAGCTTCCATCTGTTCCTTTGCTCCATGATTATGGACTCTAACCCTCTGAAATGAAGACAAATTAAACTTTTTTTTAAACATATGTTTTTTACATAAGTTGCCTTGGTCAGTGTTTTACTAAAGCAATAGAAAAGTAACTATAATATTTCCTTTGACACACACGCACTGTTGACACCATGACCATAGCAACTCTTATAAGGGAAAGCATTTAACTGGGCATTGAATACAGCTTTTGAGGTGTAGTCCGTTGTCATCATAGCAGGGAGCATGGTGGCCAGACGTGGTGTAAGTAGCTAAGAGTTCTACATCTAGATCTGTAGGCATCAAGAAGAGAGAGCTACCGAGCCTGGCATAGGCTTTTGAAACCCCAAAGCCTCTCTCAGAGACATACTTTCTCCAACAAGACCATGCTTCCTGATCTCTCTCAAGTAGTACTACTCCATGACGACCAAACATTCAAACACACAAGCCTACGGGACTATTCTTACTCAAACCACCATGTTCCACTCCCTGGCCGCCATAGGCCTGTAGCCAGGTAACAATGCAAAAATGCATTTAGTACAACTTCAAAAGTCCCCATGGTGATAACAGTCTCAACACTGTTTAAAGGTCTAAAGTTCAAAGAATCTCTTCTGAGATTCATGGCAATGACTTAACTGTAATCCCCTGTAAAATCGAAATAAGTAAGTAGATAACATACTTGCAACATACAATCACACAGAGTAATCATTGTCTTTCCAAAAGTGAGGAAACGGATCACAGTGAAGAAATACCACACCAAAGCAAGACCAAAAACCAGCAGAGCAAACTCTAAACTCTGCATCTCCATGTCTGATCTTAGAGTGCTCTTCCTACTTCCAACTCCTGCAACATTCTTCCTTCTCTTGGGCTGCTTCCATACCCTGATAGCAGCTCTTCTTGGCAGCTATCCCACAACTCTGTCATCTCCAACATCTTGGGATTTCCAACCCAATCCAGGCTTTACCTTTACAGCTTCGTACAATGTTGTTGAGTATTTATTGACTCTTGAGGGTTTTTCTACTCTGGCTAGTTCCCGAATACTTGAGACAGAGACTTACTGCTTTATTTAACAAGCTTAAGCACAATAACTGGGCAGGTATGATTTTAAACTAATTTTCTATGCTAGTACGGCAACCTCTCAGCCACACTCCCTACATTACTTGTCAATATTCATCTTGTCTGAGCTGGATCTGCTCCATGAAGCCACATTCTTTCTCTCCATCTTTCTCCTTCCTTCCTTCTTCTCTCCCAACCTTGTGGTCCCTACCTGACATCCCAAGCCCCGCCTAACTCTCTTCTGCCCAGTCAAAGGCTTTCCAGATTTTTTTTTTTAACCAACCAGAAATAACTAGGGAGCAAAGTTTACACAACAAAGAGCTGTGTATGTGAAAATGCATGTGTTGACTGCAACCAGATTTCAGGGGCGAGAATTTAGCATTTGTATACATAGCATCAGAACAACCTCAACATTTCTCCCTTTTTGTCTAAATAAAAAAGGCTCTTTCTCTTATAATAATAAACTACATACAGGAAGAACATCGTGAAACATTATGGAAACTATCATGTAATTATTACCTTCACAAAGTCCAATCCTTTTGTATTTTGCAACTTAGGAGAAAGTACTCTATTATCCATCCTATCTTGGTGACTTGAGAGTTCTGTACCCAAATAATTTTCTATCACAGCTTGCATTTAACAACCTAAAAATTCTACTTACACCTCAAAATATGTTTTCAAGACAGTTTTTTTTTAAATCCTAAACAACTTAATCTTAACTATCTAGCCTTCAACTCCATCAAAGAAAGAATAAATATTTACCTGAGTTTGTAGGAAGTGCAGAGCAAGAAGCTTCCAAAATTATAGAAATGACAGAAGCAGCTGGCTACCCGGATAGTCAGTCAAGTTTATTAGTAACTGCTGGAACATCATCTTCAACTTTCTGGTCCAGAATATCTGACAAGTTTTTTTTTTTTTTTTGAAGCAGCAATTATGAAGGAGTAGTGTACCCTGTCCTTGCAAAGCTTGGCAGTTGACTTCCCTGGGTCTACTTAGCCCTTTTTGGACAGTATACTGTCAGCAGTTGAAGCAAGGGCAGTTTCTTGTCCAGTGGTAGCCTGCCACATTGAAGCAAACACCATCAGGAGTTTCTTCGATACTCATCATCTTTGTTGAGGTAGGCTGGGGATGTTTCCAGGAGCTGACATGTCTCATTGTCAAAGATTCTTTAAATAGTAAAAATATCTTTAAGTGCCATATTCTGTAGGTCTCTGAGATTTTTGAAGACCATCTATTTATTTATAGTATATCTGAATAGGCAAACATTGCTCATTTCTAGCTACTTAGTATCTGTTCAACTTAGGAAGCATATTTTTGTAATAAACTAGACTAGCATCTGACATGACTAATATTTTGTCTTTCTGACTGTTAATATGCATCACTTAATTATATGAAATAGTTTGTAATAGCAGCTTTTAAAGGACTGGAACTTCACATTACATTTTCTTTTTTTTTTTTTCCATCTGAGAATACAGTATGTTTTTTTTTTTAGTTTCTCAGGTTTTTATTTCTTTTTTAAATTTATTTATTTTTATTAATTACAGTTTATTTATTCACTTTGTATCCCCCCATAAGACCCTCCCTCCTCCTCTCCCGGTCCCATCCCCCCTACCCCTTCTTCATGCATGCCCCTCCCCAAGTCCACTGATAGGGGAGGTTCTCCTCTCCTTCCTTCTGCTCTTAGTCTATCAGATCACATCAGGAGTGGCTGCATTGTCATCTTCTGTGGCCTGGTAAGGCTGCTCTCCCCTCAGGGGGAGGTGATCAAAGAATAGGCCAATCAGATTATGTCAGAGGCAGTCCCTCTTTGAATTACTATGTAACCCACTTGGACACTAAGCTGCCATGGACTACATATGAAACAGTTTGTAATAGCAGCATTTAAAGGACTGGAACTTCACTTTGCATTTTCAAATGAGTTGTATAAGCATAATACCTTATACAAGAGTTGAAACATAGATGCATTATGTGTATCAAAAATAACTTTAAATTTGTATCAATATACAATAATCTAAACCAATACAAACCTTAAACTTGTATTAATAGACAATAATCCATATCGATGTAAAATATCTGAGAATAGCAATAGCTCTACAGTTTGAATAGATTCAATAGTCTACCCTTTTATATTATTGTTCCTCAATTATTTCTATATCCCTCTTTTTTTTCTTTTTCTCTCTCTTCTCTTTTCTCCTAACATTAAATAACAGAGAAAGAAGGATAGAAGAAAGTGTAATGGAAGTTTTGGTTTCTTTGTATGTTGTGTAAATATGTTTTTGTTTTAAGCCCACGTGTGGGATTTTAGTTGGGCTATAGTTCGTCCACACCTGTGAATTGTTTTGTGTGGAGCGTGGCTTTTGTCAGTTGGTAATGACCTTCCACATGCGGCACGGAAAGGGGCGTGGTCTAGGACTCTGACAGTATAAATATGAGAGCCGGGAAAGAGAAGGTGTGGCATTTGGTGTTGGTGTGTGGTTGGTAGCAGTGTGAAGAGACCAGAGACCAGAGACCAGAGATGGTATGGTGGTTTGGAGCAGACAGATGGAGAGAAACACTTCCGGGCACAGTGGTGTGGAGACTAACAATCTGTGGTTGATGGAGATTGGATAGAGCCCTAAAAGAACCCTAAATAGCCAGTAGAAGTAAAGGGGTCTGGGCCTCCTTTTCCCACTAACCTTTTCTCTCATCTACTTAAGTTTGGGGGGGCATTGGTGGAAGGGAGATAGAGGCCTAAACACCCCAAATAAAGGAGAATTTTTAGGAAGAACACTATAGGTAAGAAAACAAAATAGAGAAATCCCTGAGTTTAAACTCCTATACCTTGTTTTCTCTCTGACCCAAACCATAACAATTTTCAAACAATCTCCTTTTAATCCCATATTTTATTCATAGGATGACCAAAACTCATCCCCCCTTTTTGAAAATCGGGTGTCATTCTCTTACATTTGCTTTCTGCTACTTTGGGGCCAGAGGGTTTTTATTTTTTGAAGGGGAGAGGGTAAAAAAAATTGGGATAATGTCCAGCCTTTATTTTTTTTAAAGATTTATTTTTATTTATTTATTTATTTATTTATTTATTTATTATGCAATATTCTGCCTACATGTGTGCCTGCAGGTCAGAAGAGGGCACCAAGTCTCATTAAAGATAGTTATGAGCCACCATGAGGTTGCTGGGAATTGAACTCAGGACCTTTAGAGGAACAGCCAGTGCTTAACCTCTGAGCCATTTCTCTAGCCCCCAATGTCCAGTCTGAAGGCCAGCTGTAACATGTTGTCCAGTGTCCTCTTCTTTGCTGTGAAAGTACAGGCTTATTTCAAGTCCAAATGTCTGGACCAATAGTCTGTAATACTGGATAATTTAGCTAGACATCTTCAGTTGTTCTGGATGTAGATTTTTGAGAACACAGCTATTTGAGGCAGTCTGTGATTGGATCAAGCAGGATGCTGAGATAAACATGTCAACATCTCAGCATCCTTTAGGATGAATCCTGTTAAGGCCATTTCAACTTCCTTGATGTCAAAAAGACTTGTCCTGTAAACATAAACTTTCAGAGGAAATGTACATTTTTTTATAAACACATGTATGGAATGTGCAGTGTGCAGAATTTAGGTGAAAATGATTTTGTTGTTGTTGTTGTTCTGTGTTTGAGCAGGTGAAAAGCATATGTCCTTCTTTATAAGCTAGTCTGGAATGTATGCCAAACTGTAATAATCAACTTTTATGTATGCCATATGAAAGGATGGCATAATAAGTCCCGAGGACTCTGTAGACAAGATTTATTGGCTATGCAGAAACATTCTTACGTCTCAGCCAGTTTTGGAGCTGATCCCATGTAGTAGGATCAGCAACATCTGTTAGCTGTTTTGTTGGTCTTTTTGATTTGTTTCTTCTTATCTTTGGCCAAGATCAGGAGGCCTCCCCGTCTCAAATCTGATTTCCAACAATTTGGATGGTGTACACAGCTTTTCTTCTCTTGTGGAAAGAAATACAAACTCTCCTCCCCAACTCAATACATTTCCCTTTTTCAATTCTTAAGTTAGGACTTTTATAGGCTGATCTAGTTCAACAGTCCTTTCCAAATTCCAGTGCCTTTTAGCAGCTGTGTTATTTGTCCTATTGACAGTTAAAAAAATTTAAAGTCAACATATCATCATTTAATTTATTTTTGAGATCTCATATCCCTCTTTTGTTTTATGAGCATTTTTTAAAAGTCCTGTTAGAATTCTTTTTTATGATTGTTTGTCTTATAGTATTGCAAGATATATCTGTAATATGTTTTATGGCTTCTCTGGGTTTTCATTTATAAGACATTCCTGGCACACACTTAGCCTCAGGGGTTTTTCTTAGCCGTGGAGGAAAATTCCACAACCCCTATTTAGCAATATTTTTTTTCTTTAAACTTCTTACCTTTTTGAGCACTGGATTTAGCTCGAATACACTTCCTGGTGTGCTCTTCTCTTCAAACTACACATTTTTTGTTTTTTCTTGTCATTATAAATCTCCACAAGAAACCACAAAACACGTGACAGAGTCAATACTAGGTGGGTTTTTTGTTTGTTTGTTTGTTTGTTTTGGTTTTTGGTTTTTTTGAGACAGGGTTTCTCTGTGTAGCCCTGGCTGTCCTGGACTCACTTTGTAGGCCAAGTTGGCATTGAACTCACAGAGATCTGCCTGCCTCTGCTGGGATCAAAGGCATGTACCACCACACCTGGCTTACTCTGCCAAAAGCCATTAATCCAAAAGTTCTCAATTTGAGCTCAGGCAGATTTTTAGGACAAAGGCAAAAGCAGGCATATTCTTTACCAAAATATCACTAGAGGCCACTTACTAACATTCTCCTCTGAAACCTCTTGAGCTGAGCCATCGTAATCTATATTGCTCTCAGTCTCCCACACTCCTCTAAGATGACCAATACAGCCCTGATTAAAATTTTCAACTGCTCTCCTAATCCAGAATTCCAAAGTCTGCACTTCACCAACAAGCAGCATGGTCAAGCCTGCCACAGCGACACCCACTCTGGGTACCTATGTTTGTCTTAGTCGGCGTTTTATTTTTGTGAAGAGACACCATGACCACAGCAACTCTTAGAAAGGAAAGTATTAACTGGGGCTTGATTACAGTTTCAGAGGTTTAGTTCATGGTCATCACAGCGGGGAACATGGTGCTGCAGAGTACCTGAGAGTTCTCTATCCAGACCTGCAGGCAGCATGGAGAGCCACTGGGCCTGGCATAGGCTTTCAGACCCCAAAGTCCACCCTCAGTGACATACTTTCTCCAACAAGGCTGCACCTTGTAATCCCCCTCCAGTAGTGCCACTCCCTGATGACCAAGCATTTAAATATTTGAGCCTATGGGGGCATTTTTATTCAAACCACCACAATGTGATTCTCAGAAAACAATTTTCTTAAATTTTTGTTTTTACTATTTTCACTTTTTAAATTTTTTATTCATTGTTATAACTTAGAAACACCTCTTTGAAACTTTGTGCGTTATTCTATAAGGTTTTTTTTGTCTCTTTTTTTGTTGTTATTGCAACATGCAAAGTGATGGACTATGATTCTTCAAGTCCACTTGAAATAAACCCTAGACTCTGCACTTGGGTATGTTTGATTGTGTAGTTACAATTAGAGATGTAGAATTCTAAAGACCATTGCACATTCTGACTGCACACATTCTCAGTTTTATTCAGAATGCACAAAAGGAGTTGGCTCCTTCAGTTGTAACAGCTCCTGTCTTTGCATTATCTCAGTGTGATGGTAACTTACAGACTAACAAAGATGCCTCTGAAGAAAGATGGGATAACCCAGCCTTGGTGTAATGTTAGGCAAAGAGATGTTCTTGCTTTGTTACAGGACATGTAGTGCAAAAGTTCAGGGTAAAATATGTTGCCATATTAGGGATCCTGGAGTGTTCAGAGGCCAGTGTACACAGACCTAGCTGAATACAGACTGTCTACTTAAGGAAAAGAAAATGGTTTGAATTTCATGCCTACTCTTGGGCATGCTCTTGGATATAGATACCCTATATCTCTAGAGCATAAGAATACAATTTCCACCTGCCAGCACCAAAAGCCATTTACTCAGGGGCCTTCTGCTTCTCCATTCCATTTTGGCTAATTATTTGTTACTTATTCTATCTTATGCTTTCCCCTAGGACCAGTCACACAATGCCCTTATTCTAACCTGCTAAACTTGAAGGACATACCAGGTCCATCTGCTGAACTGAGACCCCTCCACTTACCATTGTTAAGATTTATACAGCAGAGTACTTTGGTGATCCTGGGCCAAGGTATGCTGCTGAGATCATACCAGGCAGCAGATCTCACACAGAAGGTTTACTGGGGGGTAAGGGGAGGGGAAGGCCATCTCAGAGTGGGGACATGATAGGGAGACAGAGACAGAGGGAGACAGCAAGAGTGAGCGAGAGAGAGAACTGATGGTGGGGACCTTTTAAAGGGTACAGCTAACGTATAGCACTTAGTGACTGGTGGTGATGTAGTGGCTGGCACTGAGTTGCTAAAGACAGGCTGGGGTTAACGTCCCTTTTTTTCTTTATTGTAAAAGGTGAAGAAATAGGAAGGGGTGATGATGAGACAGGAATGGGGACACTGTGCTCTTTAGACTGCTTCCTGCTGTCTGGGGGTGATGACATATTTGGGAACCCAAAAAAGATGGAATGCTGGCCAAGTCTTAAAAGGGCAGGCTTTCTCACTTGCTGTCCAGTGTACAATGAACTTTAATGCTGTCTTGAAGGATGACTGCCTCATTCTGATAACCTAGGTCTAGTTCTGTAAGCTTTCAGCCTTCCTACAGTCTAACCTAGGCCTAGAATGTTTTCAGCCTCTGAGACTTACTGCTGAATAAACTCACTCTTTCTTGTTCTTACTGAGCTCTGGGCCAGCTGGTTCAATTCAGCTGTTCTGGTTCAAGCTTCTCTGCCAGCTGACTTATTCAATTTGGCTTCCCTCTTGGCTTCTGAATTGCTCTGCTTGGCCTCAAACTAACTCCAATAATCTTTTCTCATCTTCTGGCTTCTTCTCATTCTCTGGCTCATTAGGTTTTTACCTGAGTTCTTTCTTTGCAACCTTTCTTTTACTGTCCCAGTAAAAACTGCCTCCTCTTTCTGTGTTACCACTTAAGTAGCTTCCTTCTCCCCTCTTTTCATGTGAGAGTGGGCATATCCTATTCTGTCAACTCTTTCTCTGATTTATCACTGTTTCTGCCACTTTCAAACGGGGGTCATTGTTTGGGATTAAAGGCATGTACCACCATGCCAGGATCTGAGCCTTTGTTTACACGAAACTTGCCTTGAACTCAGACTGTTTGCCTCTGTTCCCTGGATTAAGGCGTGTTTGTAGTCCAGCCAGATACACAGACCTAGAAGGTCTTTGGGTGTGATCTCTTGCCAGAGCATCCATGTTCTGAATTAACACTCCTCCACAGTCCAGGCTCTGTGGGACCATCTGGCACTAAGGACATGCAGGCAGCAGTTGGAGCAGTTTGTGAGACTGGACCATCTGGGACTTGCTTCTTTGAAGCTGTTCAAGATATAGATTTTGAGGGAACACATGGAAATGGCAGGTTGCTGGAACAGATATCTATTAGGGGCAGAAGATAAAGTTAAGGGGGATTTTTTTTCTTAGGTGTACATTTGAAACTTTTAGGCCCTGGTAGTTGGGGGAGAGGAGTCCCAAGACCAGAGAAAGGCAGTGAGATCTCACCCTCAGGAATAGGAAGTGGGTGGGGAAACAGGCTGTTGATTGACAGGAGTACTTACATAGAGTCCATTTGACCCATTAAGGTGGATTCAAGTGGATTCCCTGAAGCTTATAAGAATGTTTTAAGTTTATAAAAAGATAAAAAGTTTTAGATATGTTAGCATCATGACTGTAATCTGTACTGAATCCACATTACAGAAAAGGCCATAGACTCACTCACACCTTTGAGTCATAGCAGACGTTTGGGGCATAAAATGATTCTGAGTTAAAAGCAGGAACATTCTTTCCTCTATCTAGAAGACTGGATATATATAGATTGGACAGATGTTATTAGCACAGTGAGAAGCACTATTAAACCTAATCTTAGAAGACAACCAAAGGAAATTTAAAACCTTGAGCTAGTGACTATGGTAATAGTAGTCAGTGCTAACCAGAGCTAGATTAATAGCTTATCAGAATTCCGTTGTCAATGTTAAAACTCTGAACTTTTGAAGTCCTAATATAACAACAGCATAGAGAGGAAAGCAGTCTTCAACATGTTTCACTTTTATATGACAATTTAAGACAATTTCTTATACCTTTACAAATTGCACTTACACACCTTAAAATACCTTCTTACATCCTTACAACTTAAGCTTTCATATCCTCAGACCTTACATAAACTTTATACCTTTTTTCCCATCCAACCATTTACCATGACACATATATAGGTTGATGGTTGCTGAGGGTAGTCATGTTTCTTTAAATGAAGGAATAGTAAAAAAAATACATTGAAATCTGTTTTGTGAGTATCTCTCTCTCTAGAGTCTGGCAACAAGGTAACTATGTCTAGACCTAGTAGTAGCTCTAGGAAAGTGAGGCCTGTGACCTGATTTTTACATATGAAAAGAATCGAGAAGGCATCTGAAGCCTTGGATGCTGCTATTAAACTGGCAAAGCTATAAACTAGTCTAATCATCAACACAAACATTGGTCTGAGAAGGATAAATTTTACCAGACTAAGAAGAAAGAACAGACTAAGCAGCTCTTGAATCTCTTAAAAATGACAGACTTCCCAGCTACCTTGACAATCACCCTAGGTTCCTCCATGGTCGTTGGGGGAGACCTCCAGGTTTCAGGGCTGCATCAGTCCTTGGCCACCAGGTTCAGAAGATCTGACAGACCTCCCTGTGCAGTAGGAACTTGCTGGAACTGGCCTACCTTGTCCAGGCAAAGTGGGGCAATCAACTCCCCTGTGTCTTACTTGTCCAGAGTTTAGACAGGGTCCTGAGGGCAGGCAAGGTGAAGGGCAGTTTTTCACCCACTGGCCAGCTTTGCCACGTTTAAAGTAAGCTCCCGGTAGAGGTTTTTCCGTGCCCACCATCTTTTTTGGAGGAGAGTAGTGGTGCTGCCAGGAGCTGGGATATCTTTCTAAACATTTTAAATGCCATATTCAGCATATCCCTGAAAAATTTGAGGATCGTCTATCTACTAAGTATACATAAACTAGACAAACTTTGCTTGTTTCTAGTTATTTGTTTTAGGCTTAAATTTGAAGAGATATACAGGAGGTAAATAAAATGTATTCCTGTAATTAATTACATTAGTACTTAGCATGGCTACAAGTATTGTTCTGAACACATTAAAGAATTTATCATTTATAAAGTGACTATTAATTTGCATGTCCTAATCATCTTTACCAGTTTTCAATAAGTTAGAATTTTTTATATTAGGTTTTTGCATATAGATTAGGATTTTAAAGCTTTATCTCATCAGGTTTAGTCTTTAAAAATCAAACATATCTTATTTAACAGATAAACCTTATTTATCAAACACATGTTGTTTCTAGAAGCTTGGTACTGAACAATTTAGCAAGGACACTTAGTACTTAGGTCTAAATCTCTAAGTCTCTAAGATTTTGCTAATCTAAATAGACTTTTATAATCTTCAGTTTTTATCACCATTTAGAGTATATTGTAAACCAGACTTGAATTGCATATATTGTAAGTTATAGCAAATATAACCTTAAATTTTTATCATCATACAAAAATCTATACTAATCCAAAATATATAAGACTTGTTACTTCCTTACTCCAAAAAGAAGATACAATGATAAACAGAGAGTACATTAGGACTAAGAAGTTTCACAATTGTTGCTTTGGCTTTCTAGTCATCTTGATGGGGTGAAGTCACTTGGCATGTACCTTTGACCTTAGCAAAGATGGTTGCCAGCCATGTGGCTGCTTACTTGTATCCTGAGGAGCTCACCAACCAATCTGGAGGAGAGGTTGCTGTTTAGAAAACATCTGTTTTTCATATCTATCTATCTATCTATCTATCTATCTATCTATCTATCTATCTCTATCTATCTATCTATCTATCTATCTATCTATCTATCTATGAGAGTTGAATGCAAGTTACACACACACATACACACAAAGTTGAATCCAAGTTATACACATCCCAAGCAAGAGTTGAATCACACACACACACACATCCATGTATAGATGTTTAATTATAAGCCTTTTGTTATAAGTTTAGAGCCAAATTTTGTTACAAATTTTACACCATACCCAATGAATAACTTGCAAGACAAGAGATTGTAAGATAAGACTTTACTGCATAATCTTAAGGGATTTTCTTTTTTGAGAGCCGAGTGCAAAGAAATCATAGAGATAGATTTTTTTTTTAAGAGTGGGAAGTAGAACCTTAGAGGTAAAAGACTTTCGGAAGTGTGGAGCAGAGCAAGTTCGGAGATAAGATATTTAGGGATCTTTTGTCTAGGCAGTAGTTGTTACGGTTTGTGAGACTTTGGAAATCAAGTTCCCCAATTTTTTGGCCATTGAGGCCAAGCTGTTCTAATAAAATTTGAGTTCGTGGAGGGAAAGAAAATTGAAAAGGTGGGACATCTCGTGGGTATGTTCCTGTAAGCTAAAAGAAGAGCATGAAAGCCGAAGCTGCAGGATTGCAGGTAGTTCCTAATGGGAGGCAAGGAAATTCTAAAAGTATAGGTCCAGGAAGACACAAAGAGATAGAACAGGAAGCAAGGAAAAAAAGTCCCAGGCTGCCACAGGCGGGACTGCGGCTCCTGAGAGTTGAGAGGTGTAGCAGGAGGGAAAAGAGCAGAAGAAAAGGGGGGGTGGTCACATGGGGGGTAGAGGCCAGAGGCAAGCGGGACCCGGAGCCAGAGGGAAGCAGCAGCCGAAGAACTGGACTCTAGAATTTGCAATCAGGCCCACAAACAAATGATCCAGCACACCTTAGGAGAGTTAGTTCAACTTGGTTTGGAGTAGGGGAGAACAGGTACGTTCTGGGCATGTGCACTTGCAGCGGGCCTGCTCCTTTGCTCTTCTCACTCCTGCTAGGTCGGCTGGGGCTCCCACGGTGCAGCACTTACAGATCCATCAACTGTAACTTAAAGACTGGACATTTACAGCGTGTGGGGGTGGGCCGGGGAGCAGACAAAAACAAACAGGGATTGGAGCTGAGACAGAAAAAGAGAAAGCGGAATTCTTTTTTTTTTCTGTTCCCTGATTATTTGGCTCAGCCAAATTTGGGCTGCTTACCTAAGGTCAGAAGATACACTAGCGGCCCTGAAGTCAGACACTGGGTGGAGTGGTGGGAGGTTCCCCAAGAGGTTCCCACTGGGGAGCCAGGAGGTGGATGACTCAGTTCCCATGGAGGTGTTGAGATTGTCCGTCAATATAGGCGTAAGTAAAAAGCGGCCTACGGGAGGAATGGAGGGCCAGGTGAGGAACGACGGAGGGAAACCAAAGTATGTGTGACATGAAAGCAGAAAGAACTATTTCACCAGAGGAAGGGGACCAGAAAGAGGTGATGGGAACCAGAGTGGATAAGAATGAAGTCTAATCACTATATATATGTGTATGTGTGCATGGGGCTCTCATAAAAACCCATTAGTTTGTATGCTAACTATAATTTTTTTAAACCAAATTTAAAGACTGTCACTGGAGACGCGAGTGGGTGACTAAGAGGAAGGTTCCTGAAATCAATGGCAGCAAAGCAACTGTTTCCAGAGGAGTAGACACAGACCTCTTTATTTCTTTTGCTTCTTGGGTGTGCCCCTGGTGAGTCTTAAGGTCTAGAGCGAGAGGAAACATTCCAGGTCTGTTTCAGGATTTGCGGCTTCCCAGGATCCACCTGGAACAGGAGCCACCTCAGTCTTGGGGATGTGCCAAGGCTACAGTTCAGATAGAGCCCAACGTGGTGGCTCCTCGGACTGCAGAAACCGGGTCTTGCAGTGTGACTCCACACGGGCCCCAAGGCTGCTTGCACCTGTCTGCCGGCTTGCTGTACGGAAACCTGGTGAGCGTGAGGGAGGGGGAGTGCCGGAGCCTGGGTTGCAGCCAGGCAGCAGAGCTGGGGACCTGGTGTGAGCTGCGCTGGGGACTGTGGTGCTGCGAGTGGGGAGCGGGGCATCTGGAGCCCAGCGCGTCACAGGAGCGAAGAGACGCTGCACAGCCCTATAGGCGGAGGCGCTCTGGCCGCTGCGGGAGCAGAGGTATAAAAGTGCGGCGAGAGCCGGGCGAGCGCCACCGAAGGCTGGGGTGAGCGAGGCCGGCGGCTGTCGGCGGCAAGGTCCAGATCCCTCTGCGTTCCGGAGTTCTCCCTGCGGTCCCGACCCCCTGGGGGATTTTGGTCGCCTCTCCAGTCCGGACCCTTCTGAGGTAGGGGCTCCCTCTGTGCTCCGCGCCCCTCGCGCCCAGGTTCCCTCTGTGGGGCGGACTCCTCCAGTCGGGTGCGCTCAGCGCCCCGCGGCCAGCCTCCGCGCACCGAGCCCCGGCATTGAGTCCGGCCCTTGTGCCCAGACCACAGCGGCTGGGGCATGACGGTCCCTCCTGTCCTGCTTCTTTTTCTTCTGTCCTCGGTGCAAGCCACTGAGCAGCCGAGGGTCATCACTGAGCATCCAAGCATGGAGGCAGCCTTGACCGGGCCCAATGCTTCGCACTTCTGGGCCAACTACACTTTCTCTGACTGGCAGAACTTCGTGGGCAGGAGACGCTACGGGGCTGAGTCCCAGAACCCCACGGTGAAAGCCCTGCTCATCGTGGCCTACTCCTTCATCATCATCTTCTCGCTCTTTGGCAATGTCCTGGTCTGTCATGTCATCTTCAAGAACCAGCGAATGCACTCGGCCACCAGCCTCTTCATCGTCAACCTGGCAGTGGCAGACATCATGATCACGTTGCTCAACACGCCCTTCACTTTGGTAAGGAAAGGCCCTCCCGGGCTCCCTTTCTTTCCTGAGGCATCTTTCTATTCTCTCCGCTCCTGTCATCTGTCTCTTCAAGGTCCTCCCTACCTCCAGGCTCTCCACCCTACTTCACCTTCTCTCCTCTTTTGCCTCAGCCTTAGTTTTGTCTTCCTGACTGAAATCTTTGCGTCTCTCTTTTCTCTTGTCACTCACCAATATTCCTTCCACCCTGTCTCCCCTTCCTCTTTCTTTCCCCCTTCCTTTCCAAGCCAGAGTTTCTGCAGCTGGCAGCATTGATTCAACGAGTCAATTGTCTGCAGTTCCTTTCAAAGGATGGACCATTCACTGTTTAACCTCCTTGGCCATGGCATTTGGAATGAGCAAATGTTAGCAGAGGTTGTCAAGTCAGCCTATGAAAAGCCTGCCTCCCGTCCACAGGGTGCTGCTTGCTGGGTTATTTGAAGCAGCAACTGTTTGTTGTTAATGGAGTCTGAAGTATCTTTCCCTGTGCTGGGGGGTTAAGCTGTGCCTCCTCCGTGGCTTGCTAGGGAGGTCCAGTGTGAAGCTTGTGCTGGGAGGGAGAGATGGTGAGATGGAGCCTGGAGCTCAGGCTTGGGGCATTTGCAAGTGGCTCCCTCTCCAAGCCCCTGCTGCGTGGCATTGCTGGTGCTGCCTCTGTCCCTCAATGACCAGGGAGCTCATGGATGGTTTGGAACATCGAGGGCTCAGCTGAGCAATCCTAGTGACAGAGAATTCATCTTTGCAGTGGAGTCACCCCTTTTTCTACGTGTGGAATAGCCTGTTGTTAGAGTTATTAGCCAAGCAGAATATCTGTCTATCTATCTATCTATCTATCTATCCACCCATTTATCTTTCACATGCAAATGACAGATAACAAAAAGAAGATGGGTACTTTCAGGTCCACTGGCCCATGTGAGGTCCTTCCAAATCTTTCATCTTCAAAATGTTTTTATTCTCTCTCCCACTCTCCCTTATGAGAACATACTCACATTTTACAGGAAAGGAAAACAAGGCATAGAGGCCCTGTCCTTGTCCCACGCCACCTTCAGAGCCAGAAGAGCTTCATTCTTTCACTCAAGTTCACTGATGTATCCACTAAGCCATCAGTGGGATCGGGCATACTCTTGACCCGTGTTTTGCTTTCACTGCTCCAACACATCAGCTTGCCCTGTTGTTCCTCAGCCTATACTAACCTACCAGTGGCCATTCAGGGTCCTCTAGGTACTGGTCAAGGACATAAGAGCTTCCCAATAATAGCCTCGTGCCTCCTGGATGCTTAGAAAAGTTGCATCTTGGCTCTCTGTAGATTCTCCCCTGGCTTTTCCTCAGAGAATGGGCAAGCTGGCGTGAGGGTTGGCTGAGCACTGCAAGGTCTGATCTTGTTGCTGTTGTTCAGAGCCAGGCTGCAGGGTCAGATATGCAGTAGACACAAGATGAGACAAAGAAGCAGTGACAACTGAGAGCTGAATGCCCCAGGGACCTCCTGTGAGAAGAGACTCTGCCCTTCCTACAGGATAAACTAGAACAGCCTGGCTATGAATCTGACCCATGGAACCTCCCCAGTCCAAACTCCTTTAGAACTTCCAGAGTGTTACCATGTGCTCACAGGTGTCGAGAACTGGGAGGAAGGGTCTTCAAATCCCTTAGCCTCCTCATCACAGCTTGCCCACTGGAGTGAGGCATCACCTTTGGCTTCTTGGTGACAGAAACCTCCTGGGCCCCTCTTCCCAGCCACTGTGGGCACTGCAGTCAGTGTGAAGACTGGCTCTGATCATTGAGCCAGTAACAAACACTTGCTGATGGTTCCCATGACACAGACGTGCAGGCAGTGTAGCAGAGCCTGAAGGAGGCAGACCTTCATTCTAACCCACCTGGGTTGACAGGAATGCGCAGTTCACAGAGCTCAGAGGGAGCAGCCAGAACAAAAGAGAGGAGCCACTTGAGTTCACCTTGTGTTTCTGGCTGTGTGAGGGTGGAGGAGCAGAAACAAAAGACACATCAGAGTGGGGCAGGGAAGCTGAGGTAAATCAGAGAGAGGGGCTGGGCCAGGTGTGTCAGGACTGGGACCTCCTGAAGTCTCTGGGTGAGTCTCAATTGCCAGCGGGCAATGTTCCATTTTAACAGCATGAGAGCAAGATCCACAGAGAAGAGGGATCTTCTGGGAGGGGCGAGTGGGTGGTGGCCCATCAGAAGCTTAGGTCTTCTCTCTTGCTACTTGTGGGTGGGAGGCAGAGGTCTTGCTTTGTAGCCACAATAGCTCCTCCTCCCAGCCACAGGACCAAGCCCTAGCTCTTCTGTCTGCCTGTGGAGTTCTACCAGACTTGACCCAACTTTCCTGTACACATGCCAGGCAAACACCCAACTCCTCATTTCCCAACAGACTCTGATCCTGGGTTGATGGCTTTTGTCCTAGTCTCCACATACATGAGTCCTTGATCATCTTAAACAGCCCCTGTGTGGTGATAATGGCCGTTTAGAGCCTAAGTATGGCAGTTGTGCCTATTCTACACCTGTTTTCTATCTTGCATGATTTTTGTAACCACATGTGAAAAGGTGAGCCTGCTTCACAGATGCAGGGCTCGAGAGCTCAGAGACCCTGAGGTGGGAATGAAATAGCTCTGCTGGGAAAGGTCCAAAGTTGTATGCTCCAGCACAGTACCTGGAATATTTCTGGGCTGGGAAGGCTGAGAAGCCTCCTGAGAGGATGCTCTTCAGACACTGATTAGAGGCATAACTATTTGTCAGTCAAGGCTAGTCCATCTTCTGATCTGTCTGTCACCTACTGGTTCACTAAGGCGACAGCAGGAAGTGACAAAATCTCCACTGTACGTCCACATAGTGCTTGCCGAGAGAGAATTGCCGTATCTGTCTCTGCTGTCAATCTCTCCTTTTGCCCATTTCCCTCCCACCTGGTGACCCACTTGCCCAGTGTTTGACCCTCTGTTCGGCACTTAATGCATTTAATCCCCTCCCCGGATCAGACCTGCCTTGGTCAGAATTGATGCTCCACCTCTCCTGGGCACATGGCTTTCCTCTCAGGGGCTGCTCCAGGCCTGCGTGAGCGTGGAGCCCTGCCTGGTGCTGAAGGAGGACCCCACTTTCCCTAAGAGTCCCCTTTCTCCCCACCATAACCTTCACCTCTTCAGGGGTCTCCATCCCAGATGATCAGCTGCAAGCTTGGCATAGATGTGGGGCTGGGGTGTAGCTCAGTGGAGATGGTTTACATACCATGTGTGGGCTCTGAGTTGGAACACACACACCTGCCCCTTTTCGGCATAGTTGTCTTGATATATTGTGACTTTTCTGGAGATGTTTCTCTATTAAGTCTGGTTCCATTCAACCAAGAAAGAATTTTGTTACACTTAAACATGCCGGCTTCCCATTTCTAATGGTCACTTTTAACAATTTGCTGGGCAATTTCTCCCGTCCTTACAGATTTTATAATAAGCCTTTCAGGTAGAGGTTTTGAAACCAATTTCTGCAAATGGGAAAACTGAGGTTAAGGGAATTTATTGGCCAAGGCTGCACAGCATAAATAGAGGTGGAAGTGCTAACCCCTGAGCCCATGCTCTTCCCATGCTCTTCTGATACCTGATGGCCCAGGGCCATGATTGGGGTTTGGTGAACTGAATGAACAAGGATGGGTTAACCAGGAAAAGCCATGTGGTCCAGAGCACAGCAGCTGGAAGATTTCCTGGCTGGGAGGGCTGAAAGTTCTCCTGAAGAGATGCTCTTCAGAGATCACTGAGAAACAGAGCTGGGTGTCAGTCGAAGCCTAGCCATTCTGCCCATTTCCTGACTCTGTATTTTACCTACAGGTCCGCTTCGTGAACAGCACGTGGGTGTTCGGGAAGGGCATGTGCCATGTCAGCCGCTTCGCTCAATACTGTTCCCTGCATGTCTCAGCGCTGACGCTGACAGCCATCGCTGTGGACCGGCACCAGGTGAGGACTGCTGCCCCCAGCACCATCCTCCCTCTCTGGCTAGGCCTGCCTGGAGTCTGTAGGGAATACTTGTATTTCAGTGACTCATCCAGCCTTGCCGTCAGGGTGTGCCCTTGTCCTTCTTGATCAATTTAGGCAAGGATATGAGGGATATTAAACCCTTTGGTTGTTTCCACTTTGTTACCGAGGGGGAAGACTCACTGCAGGAGCCCATCTTCCAGTTTAATGGATTATTTTGGTGGCAGGAAAGCAAACTCAGAAAATCACAGATGAAAAGGAAGAAACAAGTAACCGCAGGTTGGAGAAGGCTTTCAAGTGGGACATGAAGAGCCTCTGGCCCACGCTGTGTAGGAGGAAAACAAGCCAGGGTGTTCCCATAGCTCGGTCAGGCAGGGTGTGTTAACACTGGGGTGAGTCTATGGGGTGGTGCCCCGTGGGTGATAGGTGCTCGAAGAGGACCCAGGGATATCCATTTTGGAAGGGGCCAGCACTGGGCCAGGTATACTGCACCTAACTCACGGTCCGTAAGCACTTTTGTTGATTGTTCAGTGGTTCTCAGCCTTTCTAATGTTGTGACCCTTTAATACAGTTCCATCTGTTGTGGTGTCTCCAGCCATAAAAGTATTTTGTGTCTACTTTGTAACAATAATTTTGCTACCAAGAGGTGCCTCAGTCCCTAAGACCATCAGAATCTCATATTTCCAATGGTTGCAACCCACAGGTTGAGAACTGCCGGACTAGACCATGTCAGATCTGGAAACAGGCTCAGAACTGCATACACACGTCCCATGATCATGTGACCGTGAATGACCAGGGTGAAATTAGGACCAACATCTGTTCAGCTCCACAATATTGCTCTGATCACTAGACTGCGCTCCGTGACGATTTAAACAGACCCACAAAGCACAAATACTTAGGACAAAGAACCAAGGATTCCCCTGAGATGACCCAAGAAGCATAGGAACTGACAGAGAAGTGGCTTCAAAGACCCACACTCCAAGGCAGCATTCAATGCGTGGAATGCTTCTCTAGTGGAAATAAGTGTTCAAAGTGGACAGAGCTGCTTAGAACAAAGTGTCTCATGTCACCAGCCACATCTAAGCGCATATGGGTGACAACTTGATAAGGGTGTTCTTGAAGGAACTCGCACATCAGACAAGGGATGGACTGCCCAGTTTTGAGATCTGTTTCCAAAATGCTGCGTGCATCCTAGAGTCAGGTCTTCAAACAGTGCAGATGTGTCAGGGCCAGCTGTGGAAAGCTTGCACGAAACTA
Source organism: Meriones unguiculatus (assembly GCF_030254825.1). Classification (NCBI taxonomy): domain Eukaryota; kingdom Metazoa; phylum Chordata; class Mammalia; order Rodentia; family Muridae; genus Meriones; species Meriones unguiculatus. The sequence goes on from NC_083349.1 coordinate 155,004,473, forward strand.
TTCCTTCCCCCTGGTTAGTCTCCACTAATTCAGCCAGAGATCTGGGGTACCTCTGCCCCAGGATCCAGTCTCACAAATGGAAATGCTTTTAAATTTCCATCTTTGTTTAAGCTTCTTAGATGAATTGATTGGCTGAAACGCAATATCAATCCAAGGCACATTTTGGCCCTGTGCCCATGACGCTGGCTTCCTTTTAAGTGGATGTAAGCCAGTCTGTGTTGGGATTTAGTAATGGCTTTAATAGGTGGCATCAAATAAGGTTTCTGCAGTGGGTGACAAGCATTTGCTCCTGCTCTGTGGTCAGAGCCCTCTGTACTGTCCAGGCTCTGGAACTATGGAGAAACGGGTCAGGTCTTGAGGAGGGGAGGGCTGAGCCTGGAGACCCACCTATCACCTTTGCACCCTCCTCCTCACGCCTGCACTGCTCTTCTCACTTGCAAGAGCCCGCAGGCCTGCCGGGGGCCACAGAGTCCACGCAACACCCTCTTCCCCTCCCTGGAGTTGAGCTGTGGTTAGTGACCTCCCTTTCACTCCTTAGCTGTCCGGGGCCAGGCAGGGTGCTCAACCCTTGATAAATAAGCCCTGCCTGAGGTGACCTGTGAGCCTTGCCACCTGGATTCCTGTCTGCCTTCAGCTTCAGCCGGTGAGACCCTTCGCTTGCCTTCTAGGTCATCATGCATCCCTTGAAGCCTCGGATCTCCATCACCAAGGGTGTCATCTATATTGCTGTCATCTGGGTCATGGCAACCTTCTTCTCGCTGCCACATGCCATCTGCCAGAAGCTGTTTACCTTCAAGTACAGGTGAGACATGATAGTCGAGCAGCCTGGGGTGCAAGGGAGATTGCGCCATACTGGCCTTCTGCAGAACGGACCTGGCCCACAACCACCGGGACTAAACCGCAGCCCTTCTGGCTACAGCCCTTACTGTTACCTGCCCCTGCCTCACTGAGTTCTTCTTGCCCCTCCTGTTGCTTCTTGGCCCATGCCTAGTCTCTGTATTGCTCTTCCCTGTGCTCTTCTCAATTGGAGAGTTCAACGGCAACTCTAAGCCGGTTTGCAAGGAGAAGGCGGTAGTTATCAGATCCTGCCACCAGGAGGCGTGTGCTCACATAGATGGAGATGGGTCTCTTGCTCTGCCTTTTAAGAAACAAGCAAGATTTCAAGTCTCACAGAACTTAGAAAAAAATAATAATAAGCACAAGTATGAGGCAGGATTCTCTGTCTCCCCCAATACCCAATTTTGTCCTTAACATATGCTCCTACAAAATAAGGGAATCCTTTTTTTCAAATACTCAGTTAAAAAAAAATACAATCTGCTTCATAATAGCCTGTCTCCATGGCAGTCCGTCCAGAAGAGAGAGCTGGCTCATTTTGAATTTTAGATCGATGAGCTGAGCACCTAACTCCCCGCCTCCACATTACAAACCTGAAGTATATATTCACAGACCCTGAACACAGGAGGAGGCCTGGAGTGGCTTCAGCATTTTACAGCTTTCCCCCTGGGAACCGGCTGCCTCCCTCCCTCTGTTTCTTTCTAGAATGTGTAAAAAAAAAAAAAAAAGTTAGTAAGCCACGGACACAGCTAGAGGCTTGTTTACTTCATCACCTACTCTCCTGGCCTTCCATCCGTTTTAATGGTTCTTCTTTTAGGGTGAGAACTGAATACAAAGGGGGCTCTAAGATTTTCTTAAGAGAGAGCTGGTTTTCTGAGTAGGAACACTTCTCTTTCATTCTTTCATTGGTTCCTTTATTCATTATTTTTTCATTCAGTGAGTATCTGTGGGGCCCACTATGTGCAAGGGATAATGCCAAGTTCAGACACAGAGTCTGGAGTCTTCCTAACCTCTCCAGAATGCTGTACCTTGCGGGGAGACTGAAGCATGATGCGATGACTAGGTCACAGTGTCAAAAAGACTGTGATGGATGTACCCACATCTGGGGTAGGGAGGCCAGCATTCCTCAATAGGATGTGGTAGTACTGACTTCCCCACTCGTACTCCGCCATGTCCCCATCTTCTTTTTTCCCTCCCCCTTGGCTCAGTGAGGACATTGTGCGCTCCCTCTGCCTGCCGGACTTCCCGGAGCCAGCTGACCTCTTCTGGAAGTACCTGGACCTGGCCACCTTCATCCTGCTGTACCTGCTTCCACTCTTCATCATCTCGGTGGCCTATGCCCGCGTGGCCAAGAAGCTGTGGCTGTGCAACACCATCGGCGACGTGACCACGGAGCAGTACCTTGCCCTGCGACGCAAGAAGAAGACCACCGTGAAGATGCTGGTGATTGTGGTGGTCCTCTTCGCCCTCTGCTGGTTCCCCCTCAACTGCTATGTCCTCCTCCTGTCCAGCAAGGCCATCCACACCAACAATGCCCTCTATTTTGTCTTCCACTGGTTTGCCATGAGCAGTACTTGTTATAACCCCTTCATCTACTGCTGGCTCAATGAGAACTTTAGGGTTGAGCTAAAGGCATTGTTGAGCATGTGCCAAAGGCTACCCAAGCCTCAGGAAGACAGGTTGCCCTCCCCAGTTCCTTCCTTCAGAGTGGCATGGACAGAAAAGAGCCATGGTCGGAGGGCTCCACTAGCCAATCACCACCTACCCTCTTCCCAGATCCACTCTGGGAAGACAGATCTGTCCTCTGTGGAGCCCATTGTGGCCATGAGTTAGGGAAAACAGGAAGAGGCGAGGGAGGGCTCTATCCTCTCACAACTGACATGAGCTCACAGTGTTGGAAAGTTTCAAAGAAGCATCGAGATGCTTGGGTTCCTAGGAACCTGTCCGGCCTTCTCTCCCATCTGATGTGCAAACCTACTAGCAGATGTCATGAGGTGTTGTGCCTAGATCTTTGAGCAAGAGTTCTGAAAGCCACCTCAGCTCCAACAGAGGCTGGCTCAGCCAACCACTTTCAAGTGTCCAACCTCTGCCACCTTGCCCTTCGTACCACTGAGCACTCACATGAGGACTGAAGCATACTATTGGTAGGCTTGACCCATGTGCCCAGAAAACAACTTTACTAGCCAAGGAGAACAGGCACAAAGGCTTTCTGAAATCATGGGAGCAGGTATAATCACACATCTTCAATGGCCTTGGCTCTATCCATGACCAGACAGGACCCATTTTGGCTTCTTAAAATAAAGAAAAATTAGCATTACCATTTTGAAAAGTTCAGAAAAGTACAGACATGAATTCAGCTGACCCTGTTAGCCCATCAGTTTGTATATATATAAAAAAAGATGCCTGTTAATGTGCTGTGAATTTATCTGTAACTCTCCATGTGTGCATATTTGTACTTTTAAAATCCTGAACTACATGTGTCTATTTAGACTGTAGTAATTAGCAAGAAACAGGTGTACATCAAAATACTATTGAACTCCTCCGTGATGAATGGGGTTCCTCAGCAGACCTGAAGAGAAGGGAGGAGAGCAAGGTGAAGGCTGATTCTATCTTGTAGCCAGTGGTGAGCTGGGCCTGGCCCTCTCAGAGTTGGTGGCTAACAAGATGAGCAGTACACAAGAGAGCTGAGAGGTGGGATCCCTTCCCCTCGGCCCCTAGAAACAAGAGGTGGTGAATCACTGTGCTGTTTCCATGGGCAATGAGAGAACTTGTTTTCCAACAAGCTGGAAAAAAATGTGTTTAGACACTTCATCTGCTCAGGCTGTCTAGACAGGACATTTCTCTATGTTGTTGGAATGATGAAATTTTTTTCACACCATTTCCTTCAAGAAGATTTCCCTGTGTACATCACCTGAGAAATTCGTGTGTCATTTTCTAAAACCTGCAGGCTTCTTAAAGCAACTTTATTCCTTGAGGGACCTTTTGTCAGCGAAGTCTCATTCCAGATAGCCAGTGTTCTTTTTTTTTTTCTTTCCTCACCTTTCCTATGGTCCCACTGACTCTCACTGTCACCCAGAGAGAGAGAGAGAGAGAGAGAAAGAGAGAGAGAGAGAGAGAGAGAGAGAGAGAGAGAGAGAGAGAGCTGTGTCAGGCAGAGCTGACTCTAATCTCAGGAACAGAGCAGTGGCTGCGGCTGTGCCAAGTTCAGATTCCTATCTCCTCACAGAGGGGTCACAGAGACAAAGTATCTTTGGGGACCTGAGAGGGAAACTGAGGTTTGAGGGAGGAGAGTTTCATCTGGGACTTGTTTAGAACTCTCAGTTGCTAACTGAAGCACAACTTGGTGAAGTCTGCTTCCCTGTAACAAACCAGGGGAGTTCCTTAAACGAGTCTATCCACGAGAGTGTTAGAAAATTTCCAAGATTAAAAAACTCATCTACAGAACAGCAGATTTTTAAAAAGTGGCTTGGAGAGGGCAGAAGGGAATTTCTAAACGTGAAGTGAGTGTTTACAGCCACAGCTTCCGTATCTGTCCTGGTCTCTGTGATGTCAGCTGGTAGCTGTGTTCCCTGTGTGCTTCTGAGCAAATGTGACTGGTAATGGTGAGCGTGGTCTTTGTGAAGCCTGAGCTTTTCCAATGTGCTGTAAAGTGTGCTTTGTTGTAAACCCCACTAGGCTCAATAAAAACCTCTCCTCTGTGTGCAGGCTGTACTTCCTGGACTGGTAACCATGTCACAGATGGTACCCTTTAAACAGGGATCGGCATGGATTACATGAAGAGTACGTGGAGCTTCTCTGTATAAAGCCCAGAATTTTATCTTAGGACATCTGGGCCCAAAAAAGGTGGGAAGAGAGTTGGTTGGCCTCTGAGTCCTTGTCAGGAACTACCATCTTTTGTGGTGATACATCTGTGATGTATACTTGAACCCTGAGCTACATTTTTCCTTGGTGACTTGGGGTGGGGGAGTGATGACAAAGCTGCCATTGGAGCCAGGAGGCCTCTTGATGGCGGTACACAGCAGACACAGCCCCCCTGCGTGCGCTGTGACTGATGCCATACCAGGCCTGGAGTCCCATTATAGAGAAATACCCTGATGCCATCTCATGCAGCTGTTAAAGTCAGTTTTGAAGACAGATGTAAATGAGGGTGATCCAATGACCTAGAAGAAAAAATTAAAAAGAAAAAAGAAAACAAGAAATGAAAGATGGGAACTCAGATCTGTGGATGCTTCGTCATATAGTAGATGCCAGAGGCTTCAAGCTCATGTTCTCACCCTCCCTGAATGCTCTGAGGTGGGCAACAATGTTTCTGTGTCTCAGAGGAGGAAATTGAAGCTCAGAAATAACTTTCTGATGATCACAATCTAAACTGAAAAATATTACCTAGGAGGTCAGAGTCTCTGAAAGCATAGGAAATACTTCTGTGCTTTAATTTTAATCCCATATTCTCCAAATGTTCTTGATGGCGAGGTTTATTTTAGGGGCAAAATATGTTAGCAACCCTAAAAACTAGGGCATGATTTACATATTTTGGGAAATGCTTAAGTTTTAGGGTTTTCACGGATCAGGGGTCAATGAGTCGGGTCAGGCCGAATGGCATGGCTACCTCCAGAGCACACGCCTGGCAAAAGCATCCCCATGTTGCTGGTACCTGTGAGACCCTGTCAAGTTGCCAATGTCAGTAACCATCCTGGACCTCAAAGTTCTCAGGTTGCTTAGAAGGATGCAAAGATACCATTGCCACTTTGAGCTTGTTAAGACATGCTACCAGGACCTCCATGATGGAGATAGCCTGTTGAATAGTCATCATTGTCAGTTTGATTGGGTGTATTTATGAGGGTCTTTCCAGAGAGCATTTACTGTGGAAGGAAGACACACTCAGGAGGTGGTCAGCGTAATCCCTTGGGTGGGGGAACTAGACTGATTAAACAGAGGAAAGGAGAAAGGTAATAGCATGTCAGCATTCCCCCTCCTCTGCTTCCGGATCTGCTGAGCTGTGAGCCAGCAGCTCTCACCACAGTGGAGCAATGTGCTGCCATGCCTTTCCTAAGGGCTATCTCCTAAAACCATGAGCCAAAATAAAGCCTAAGTTACTTGTGTCAAGTATCCGGCCACAGCAATGAACAAAGTAACTAAGGCAGGGCCCACTCTGGCTGCCTGGCCCTGAGGGTTATGAGAAAGCTATTCACAGGGAAAGCAAGCCTGTCTCAGAGCAAAGCCTGAAGCTGAGAGACCAATTGTTAGCGTCTTGTTTTAGCATCTCCATGCACCCTCCAGAGCCAGTTCTCTCTCGTTTCAAATAGTAGTTAGGGAAGAGGGGAAAAGATGGTGCAAAGCTGGATGCACTTTTAAAAGCACACGAAACAGCCAGATTTAACGTGAGCAAAGCCTGGGTTAAGTTCCTTCCTGAGTTACCGTAAACAGTCTCACAGGCTGTGTAGTATCTGCAGCTTCTCAGGGGCAAGGTGGTGGATTTCAAAGGATTGATCTCAGCACAGGATACGGACCATTGGTCTAGATATGGGTTATGCTCCAGGTTTTAGCTTTGGTTTAGGTAGCAGGTTTAAGGGTGTCTGTTATGTATTAAAAGTAATTAATCAAATCATTAACCACATAGCAAAGAAAAGGTCACTCCTGGACTCCTGTTTAGAGTGTGCCATATGTCAAGGACTGCAATTAAGGTAGTCCGGGCCCTGTGGCCTGTCCACCATCAAACCCACCAACATAAGGCTCAAACAGCAAACCAATGAAGACAGAGAGCCAGAGGCCTTCTGTCTTCGCTTTTCTACCCCTTTCTTTCCAATCAGGTTACACCTACATCTGGATCGTTACAATATACAAACCAATCACTTTCTTTCTCACAAGGTCCAGGGATCATATCAGAAGAGGAGCTTGAAAGATTTTAAGAGCTGGAGGGCTTTCCCAGGCACAGGAGGGCGGTTGCACAGAAGGGCTGTGATGAACTCATCACAGTGGCTCTAACAGCATAAGACCTGTGCTGAATCAAGCCTGATAGGAATCCCCGGATGGAGTGGGGAGGAAGTCAGGAAGTCACGCCCCTAGCAAAGGAGCTGGTAAGGGAGAGTGAGAGCTGGTTTTCTTTAAGAGTGTGACCCTGGCTGGCTGACCATGTTCCCTCCAGTGGATGGCCCCACACCCATGAGTAAATGGGAAGCACACATTGGACTTAAAGGGTTAAAAAAAAGTTAAAGGGAGGTGTAGGGCAGTTTGAGATTCTCAAAGAGTTAGTAAGACTATTTTAATATGCAAATAGAGCTCATCACTGTCATGACAACAAGGACAGGACGATTACTTTTTTTCTTCTTAAGACAAAGCCTCCTCGTCTGGAGTTGAAGCTTGCCTGTTCTTGGCTTAGCTTCTGTGTCACTGTCATTAGTTTTCCACACTGCCCCAACCCCTGAGAGCTGGACCGATTGTCCTCCTGGCCTGGTGATGTGCCATCAGGCCTCCCATGGCATCTTCTAGTCCCCATGGTGAACAGCATCTCTCAAGGGCTTCCTCTGCTACTTTCTCCAGGGTGAGTGCAACTTCCTTCCTAGTGTTCTCTGTCTTGGTCTGTTCCTTTATTTTGGAAGACTACATCTTCCCCAGGCAAAGGTGCTTAAGAGCACATATTTTTTCAAGACCTTATTTGTCTGAAAATGTGCTTAAGTTTGTATTTAATCAGTAGTGTGTCTGAATTTAGGTAATGGGTTCAAATAATTTTCTCTTGCAATTTTGAAGGAATTTGAATTAGTTTTAAATTACTGCTATAACAAATTACCACGGTCTTAGTGGCTTAAAACAAAATTGCTCCTCTTCTGGTTCTGCAGGGCTGCACAGTTGCACGGTCGGACCCATGTGGGTCGGTGGGTGGGTAGGTTCTCGCCGCTGGTCTTCATAGCTTTGAGAGGCCACATGTGTGCCGTGGCTTATGCCTTCTCCTCCAGATTGAGCCAGGAGCATTGCATCTGAGCTCCCTTTATGGCCACATTTCCCGTGGGCTCTTTCTGAGGTCCCCCTCACTATTTTTCAGGTATTCTACACACTTGGGTAACCCAGGATCCTCAACTCTTAAATCCATTTGCAAATCTAACTCACCTCGTCCTGAACACATTCACAGGGCTTGCACATTGAAGGGTGGGCATTTTGGTGGGTGGTCACTGTTCTGTCTACCAGCATCGGGCTCCATTATCTCCTGCTGCAAAACCTGCTGCTTTCCTCTCTCTCTATGCCACTCAAGAATGGATGTTGGAGCCAGCTTCCGTGTTTCTTAAAGGATGTGCTGTGGCACTGGCTTACTGTTTTTAAGAAAAGAGGGGCTTCAGGGCCTTCTACCTGGCACAGACTACTGTCATGTGCTTGGAATCTGCCAGCTGCTTGCTATTCCAACTATGCTTGGCAGCTCAGAAGCCGGTCACAGAACAGACTCATAGGACATAATGAGTTCACAGCAGCCCAGCTGGCCTGACCCCATAACCTCAGAAGTCCAGTCAGTTGAAGGGAATGCTGCTTGGTCTTTGTACCATGAGTACCAGTGTCTCTTCACCCGGCAGTGCTATCCTGATCCTCAGTGCCCTCAAAATCCAAGAAAGAAGGTAACCCCAGATCAATTTTCTTGAAAGTTTATAGCCTGCTTCCACCTAGGGGAAAATTTGTTGTTCGTCAGTGGTTTTGTTGTGTTTTTATTTTGTAGCTTGGGTACACTTTCTCCCAAAGACTGACTTGCGGTGAAGGCTAGCTCATGAGGGCTCAGCTCTTATGAGGGATTAAACCTTCACTGTGTTCACAGGTGAGTGGACAAGAGGAAGACTGTAGACACTGCAGAGGAGGGGTGAAGTTGGACGAGGACTGTTAATAGGGGCGCAGTCATGAAGAGTGCCTCCGGACCTTTTCACTTGCTCTTAGCTTCCCAGCAGCTCTCTCTGCCACCGGCTCCTGGTTCTGCTTCACTACAGGTCCCAAAGCAACAGAACCAAGTAGCCATGGGGAAAGTAAAACACTGAAAACATGAGTCAAAATATTTTCTCCTTATTTTTCATGGATATTTTATCACAGCAAGGGAAAAGCTCTAACACAATGCTCTTCAACATTGAAACCTAAAAGCAATTTGTCAGAGGTCTCAGAGAGATTATGGGATTTTCAGGATTGCTGGGGAATGAGTTTTGGATGTTTTACATATAGAGACATCTTGAAGAGACATGCTTAATTGCTGTGTTGGTGTCTTAGGAGCAAGCCCTGCTGGCCATCACTCAGCACTTAGAGAGTGAGTCCCTGTCACAGTTGCCATGGGTGAGGCAACCCAGGGTCCATGGGAAGAGCTCTTTGACCTGAACACAGCTTTGCCTTCATAAAACTCACTTTGCCTTCTGAATTCCTTGACTGTTTCCCATTTCAGAACATGTGCTGTGCCTATAACTGCCTGCAAAGGAGTCTAGAACACAGGGCTTTTGTTTGTTTGTTTGCTTGTCTGCTTGGTTTTGTTCCCACCTCTATAGTATAACAAAGTAGTAGGACTGGGTATCAGATAAACCAGTCTGTTACATTTGACATGACAGAGATTAGTAGAAAGTAATTTCTTTGGAAACTTAAGACTTGCCTGCCATAGTGAAAAGTGCCTGGAACCCCAGCATTCAGGAAGGTGAGGTACAGAAGTTGTGAATTCAAGGCAAACCTAGACTACAGAGAGACTTCAAGGCTAGCTCAGGAAATTTATAAAGACCCTTCCTCGAGGAGGAATGGCAGTTTAATATGCTATGGTTTGGATCAGTGTTCCCAGAGGCTTACGTGTCAAAGGGTTATTAGTGGCTCCTAAAAGTTCCTACCTCCAAGGAGCACTAGAGCCACTAAGATCAAACATTAGTCTTTCCTGCTTTCTTCTCTCTGCTTTCTGTAGCCCCTGCTATGTTGTGTGTGTGTGTGTGTGTGTGTGTGTGTGTGTTTGATCCTTTTCGCCCCTTTTCTTGTTTGTTTTGTTGTTGTTTTAGTTTTTCAAAGGAAGAAGGAACTCATGTATCCCAGGCTGGCCTCAAGTGCAATTTGTAGCCAAGGATAACCTTGAACTCAGGATCCTCCTGCCACCCCTCCCAAGTGCTAGTTCACTACCACAGCCAGCTAGATCCTCATTTCTTTGTCACGTTTTTCTGTCTTTGTGTGTCTCGGGGTTGCAACCTTTGTAATTTTAAATTATATTTTAATTCACTTTCTTTACCTGAATTCAGTCCCCTACTTATTTTTAAAATTTAAAATATTTTTTTTCATATTTCTAGTGTAGTTATATATCTCTTTAAGGTGTGTGTGTGTGTGTGTGTGTGTGTGTGTGCATGCGTACAGAGGGGCTAAGGAGAGGTATCATATCTGCGGTTGTAATAAGCCACCCAGTGTGGGTGCTGAGAACCAGATGCTGATCCTCTGAAAGAGCAGTAAATGCTCTCCAGTGGCCGCACCACCTCTCCTGTCCCTAGCTACATACTTTCTTTTTGAACTATGTCTATGCTCTCTCTTTCCTTTCCTCATTGATAGACCACCTTGCCCTCCTATTCTTCCCAACAGCTTAGTCATTTTGAGTTAAAATCCCTGAGTGATTGAGCCTGTTTCTCATCCCTTGGCTAGCTTTCCTGTTTGCTGGGCTATCTTTGGAGGTGGTAGATTTCCATGTGTTTTTTGACCTTTGCCTGATTCATCTTTGGCAAGAACTGCTTTTGGTAGCCTGGAGGGGCCAAGTTCTCACAGGTGCTCTGATGATTTACTGAAACTTTAGTGTCTCCACCATAATTTTAAGTGTTCCGTACTATGCTGCCTTCCTCATACTTACGTGGAGAGACCTTCTGCCTTTGTGAAACAAACTTTTGCATTAAAAAAAAAAAAAGCTTAGGCTTACAGAAAATTGTTAAGCTAATACAGTTTATCTTCATTTATATACCGTAGCTGATTGTCCTTAACACCAACATCATACGTGTCTCAATTAATGACCTAATACTGATACATCATTCTCAAAAAGTCTATGAATGTGGAGATGTTTCCTAAGGTGTATGTTTTGTTTTGAGACAGAGTCTTGCTCTGAGGTCCAGGCTGATCTAAAAGGCATGGTTTTTCACCTGCTCAGGTTCCTGAGTGCTGGGATTACAGGCTCGAGATACCACGCCAGCTAGACTTACTGTTTTAATAGACATTTTCAGTCACGGGATCCAATCAGAACACCACATTTCATTTACATTCTGAGCCTCCTTGAGAACAGTGTCAGCTTCTCCTTGCTTTGATGACCTCAGCAGCTTTAAGGGGCACTGTCTGAGGGTTGTGAGGAACGTCCCTTGCCTGGGTCTCTGTGAGGTTTCTCATCATTCTCTAGGACTGTGGAGGGAGAAAGACTATGGACACAAAGTGAGTTCTTATCACATTGTACCAAAGCTGCATACTGAGGACATGAATCTTCATCACCAATAGTGATGTTGACTGTCTCACTGAGCCTCTGCTACCAGGATTTCTCACTCTGACTGTGATGATTTGACTAAGCATGGCTCCCATAAACTCATATATTTAAATACTTGATTCCCAATTGTTGAACTAGTGGGAGGGATTAGGAGCTGTGTCCTTGTCAGAGTAGGGCACATCATTGTTAGAGGAGGATGTGTTGCCTGGGGGTTGGCTTTGAAGTTTCAGAATTCTACCAGAGTCTCTCTCTCTGGCTGCTGCCTGCTGCCTGAGGATGAGGATGTAAAGTTCTCAGTTACTGCTCTAGCACTATGTCTTTCTGCCTGCAGTCATGCTTCCAACCATGATGATAATGAACCAGCCCTTTAAAACTATAGTCAAACCCCTAAGTAAATGCTTTTCTTTGTAAGAGTTGTCTTGGTCATGGTGTCTCTTCACAGCAATAGAACACTGACTGAGGCAGTCATCTTTCTTTATATCCCATCAGTTTTTATACTCTCTCTCTCTCTTTTTAAGATTTATGTATTTATTTTTTGTAGATGAGTGTTCTATCTGCATCCACACCTGTATGCCAGAAGAGGGCATCAGATCCCAATATAGGTGGTTGTGAGCCACCATGTGGTTGCTGGAAATTGAACTCAGGACCTCTGTCTGGAAGAGCAGACAGTGCTCTTAACCACTGAGCCATCTTTCCAGCCCCTTCCACATCATGATGTGATTGGCTTCTGCTCTGACATCCTTCAACACACTCTTGCCTCTTCCCACCTGGATCATTAATAAGGGATGAGTCAAAGGAGAAAGGGAAAGAGGGCTCTTACCAGATGACTTCATCATTTCTGTATGGACAGGAGGTTGTTTTGTAGTACTTTCAGTGGTTCTGCTGAGACTCCTCATGGCCTCTTTAACCATAGGCACAAAAGATACGTTTGAGTTCCTGAAATACTCTGTCCTCAATTTCTGGTTTACTAGGGATCCTTTCCACAAATTTCCCATGCAAGAGCCATTAGGCACAGAGGGCCTCTGAAAGACTCTGCCTAGCAGTGTATCAAAACAGATATTAAGACTCATAACCAAACCTCTGGCAGAATGCAGGGAACCAAAAAAAGGGGGGGGAGGAGTTAATACTACCTGGAGAGGACAGGAGTTCCACAAGGACCAAATATATCTGGGCACAGGGGTCTTTTATGAGACTGTTTCTCCAAACGAGGACCATGTATGGATGCAACCTAGAGCCCCTGCTCAGATGTAGCCCTTGGTAGCTCAGTATCCAAGTGGGTACCCTAATAAGGGGAACAGGGACTGTTTCTCATATGAACTCGATGGTGGGCTCTTTGGACCACCCCCCACCCCCCGCGCCCGGGAGAAGCAGCCTTGCTAGGCCACAGAGGAGGACTTTGCAGCCAATCCTGAAGACACCTGATAAACCAGTATCAGATGGAAGGGGAGGAGGTTCTCCCTTATTAGTGGACTTGGAAAGGGACAGGGAGGAGATGAGGGTGGGAGGGTGAGATTGGGAGGGAAAGAGGGAGTGGGATACAGCAGGGATACAAAGTTAACAAACTGTAACTAATATAAAAAAAAAAAAGAGCCATTAAGCTTCTCCCAACCCAGCTCTGGCTCTACCATCATGTGATCTATGTTTACAGGTGGATCTCACTTAGACAGTCTTCACTCAGATGATTCAAACATAGCAGCTTTCTCTTTGTTCCATCCCCAAAGTAGTGGGTCAGAATTTGCTCAGCCTCCCATGATTCTCCTGACCAGGATCAAACACATGCTGTCAGGGGCCCTGTGTGGTTTTCTTGCCTTGTCTGATGTGTGGTAGGAAGGATTCAGTCTTTCATACTGACCCTGCTCTTCTCCTAGACACCTGCTCTTTCACTAAAGGTCTCCCCTTCATTTATTGTGGGTCCTGAATTGTGTTAAATGGCTTTTGTCAGTGACCACACTGGCTTCGTTTTCTTCTTTATCCTATGAACATGCTGCATCACCTTCACTGACTATAGGTAGAATAAGGGCCCGTGTGTGAGTGCAGGGCCACAGGACTGCATCTGGTCATGTTAGAACATACCTGATTCTTGCTTGGCTGTTCTTTTACTTTCTTTCTTTAAAAATATAATTAATTAATATAATATCATTAATAATAATTGTTACCTACAGTCAGCTGGAGAGACAGGCTACAGTGAAATTGTGCTGCCTTAGGACATTGAGATTTCTCTGCTTTCAGCTCCCCGCTTCTTCTCCCTTGAGCCTGGCCCCTGGAGGTTTCTACTGTTCATGTATTTTAATGGTAAGCTTAGGATTTGGGTAAAATTTATACTCAGATGCTGGGGTTCAGCCCTTCTGCGGTCTTCTATTGTTGGAATTTTCCTTTGAAATGTCTATTCTGATTGAACAAATCTCTTTTTTCCCTGGTATTATTTGTCTTTTTAATTGGCCTATTAGGGATAGGTGCCCAGGCTTCTACCCTAATAACTCCTAATAACTAGTGCTGGGAATACAGTCCTGCCCCAGTACCCCCAGCCAAACAGTGCTTCTTAGTCACTCAGTCTTGTTCTTTAAGTCGCTGTTCCTTTAGAGCAATAGCCTGATCTCTCTAAGCCACCATTAAGTAAGTCCCACCCTTTCCATTTGAAATTTTCAAATAATTTATATTTTGCTTCAGAGTCGTCATCTGTTAATTTTCCTTTAAACTCTTTGAATAGAATAGTGGCCCCTCCCCTTTTTTTCTGCTGCTGCTGCTGCTGCTAATTGCAATGGCTAGGTCATCCCAGGGTGTCTTGTGTCTTGGCATTCCTCTAGAGCAGTGGTCCTCAGCCTTCCTAATGCTGTGACCACCCCCCCAAACATAAAATTATTTTTGTTGCTACTTCATAACTCTAATTTGATACTATTTTAAATCATAACATAAATATCTGTTATGCAGAATGGTCTCAGGTGACCCCTGTGAAAGGGTAGTTTGGCCACCAAAGGGGTCACAATCCATATGTTGAGAACCACTACGTTAGCGGGCTCCACCGTAGTCAGATTAGCTCTTTCTGCTGCCCCAATTTCCCTGACATTTCACTCATTACTTTAGAAGGATTCATCTGACCCAGCCCTTCCGTTATTCATCCATCTGAATTAGTTTTCAAGATTGCTTTCAGCTTGGGTTGTGCATGCTGACAACCATTGTGGATTTGGCCTCAGATCTAGTAGTAAGGCTGGCTTACATTTTCAAATTTCTTGCAGGCTATCTTATTTCCAGCTTGAATTAAGATGTACCAGGAGCTTCCTCCTTACATTTTATTGCTGCCTAGAATCTAATCAACTCCCCCAGGGCTACATCACTTCCTCAGGCCAGGCAGAATCTAGCTGATTTCCCCATGCCCACATCTCTTTTCTAAGGCAGTCAGCATCTAGCCTCCTCCCTCCCACATTCTTCCCTTACAGGCTCCCAGCTTCCAGCAGCCTCTGGAAGGTGACATAACTCCAGCACCTAGCAGCACACTCAGTCCTGGCCTTCCCGCGAGCATTTCTGAGATGAATTCTTACTTGCCAACACTGGTTGTTAGTCTACCTCTGGGTCACAACACCAGTATTTTCTTGTTTCGTAATTTTAGACATTTCTGTTTTTATGCTAGAGGTTGAGAAACTTACACCAGCCTACCCATGCTTCTTGAACAAAATACCAAATGTGTGTGTGTATCTATCTTATATTGTATATATGTATATAGAACTTATATTGTATATATAATATGTATATGTGTGTCTATCTTATTCAATATATATCCATGTGTATTAGTTGGTGTGAGGCTTCCTTTCTGCACCTTTTGTGGTGCTGGAATCAAGCACTAAGCTCCGTGCACACAGCCCTTCAATATTTCTTAAATGCAGTTTCTCTTATACATTTAACCATTTAAGAAAAAGTGTGTAATTCAATCATCCTAAAAGCTTAAGAGTCACTCTGAATTGAAATCCAAGCAGAAAAGATGTATATTTTAGACATGAGGAGAATTCCACAGGAAAATGTAATTTTATTTATTTGTTATCATTATTACTACTGGATAAACTGATTTTTGGGGGTGATGGCATTTCTTAGTACTATTAATAAAAGAATTTAGAAACAGACTTGGAAGGAAGCATGAAGACAATTTATTAAACTTTGAGGAAAAATTAAAAAAAAAAACAACCAAAAACATAAACAGAGGAGTTAAGCTGTAAATCAAAGCAGCACCCTGAGAAGGAAGATGGAAGGAAGAAAGGAAGAAAGCCATGCCATTTGTAAGGTGCCAACAGGCCAGGCAGGAGTTGTGCAGTGGAAACAGGGGCAGGTTTCAGAGAAACAGAGTAAGAAAAAGCCATCATGTTCAGGAAGACATGCCCAGGATTTGGTCAGTATCCAAAATAAAAGAGGAAAAGAAAAGGAAAAGCAATGCCTTTCTTTGTAGCTCTGATAAGCAGGCAGCCCACATCATTCCTTAAAGGTACAATCAGTCCTTCTCATCCTTATCACGTTGTTGGGTGAACCATTTTTGCGGGGAGTGGCCTCTTGGACAGGTGATGGATAGGCCTTGCTAGATTAGCAATACCCCTCTCTTTTAAAACTTACTTATTATGTCTGTGTGCTATCTGTGTGCCTGGTGTCCATCGAGATCAGAAGGGGACCTCAGATCTCCTGGGACTGGAGTTACCAGTGGTTTGTGGGTGCCGAGAACTGAACGCAAGTCCTCTGCTAGGGCAGCATGCACTCTTAAAGCACGGAGCCCTCTCTCTAGCTCCTAGATTAACTCTTAAAAGGGGGAGGCAATGACATGGCATGTTTCCAGTAGCTTAGAATGTCAGGGCCAGAGGGAGAATTTTGATTTTACTTTTTGACTGGGAAGAAGTCACTTTCTTTTAACAGGCCTCAACGAAGCCCAGACACTCCTTCCTTTTCAGAAGGCAATTCTAAAAAAGGAGAAAAGCTGATATTTACATTTCTAATGTGACTAGGGAAACAGGAGATGAAATCGTAAACTAAATGGCTTCCAAGTCTATTGTAACATCCCCCACTAGAGTGGAGATGCTAAAGTCATTTAAGAATGACCTAGGATCTAACCTGCTGATACTTCCAACATTTCTGGCCAAAGCCAGGACAGAATCAGGGACATTTCCAGCTTCTGGCCAAGGATGCGAGTTGAGGCTGATGTCTCTAAGGTGCCTGTTCTCTACCTTCTGTCCTCATTATTATGACTGCGGGGTTTTGAGCAGGATTTCAGCAGTAGCCCAGGCAGAATTAGTGCTTATTATGTAAACCAGGCTTGTCCCCAACTCATGGTGATCCCCTGCCTCTGCTTCCTGAATGCTGGGATTACAGGTGTGAGCCACTGCCCCTGGATGAAACTGTAACCACACAGGTAACTGCGAACATTCAGAAACCACAGATAAGGCAGCGCTGCATAGCCACAGGAATGGTTGAACTCCTAACTACAAAGGCAGGGGAGGGCACTGAGCACAGACTCCCTCTCTGCCGTCAGGGTAGCCCGATGCAGCAGACGCTTTGACAACCTCTCACCGCATGGTTCAGCAATCGAACTCCCAGGTATTTACCAGAGGATTTCCATTTTGTTTCTACAGAAACATGCAAATAGATGTTTAGGAAATGGATGTTAATTCATAATTGGCAACTTTGGGAAGCAACCAAGACATCCTATAATAGGTGAATAGTAGAGAAATGGGGCACAGCCATATGGGACGGTAGCATATTATTCAGGGTTAAAAAGAAATGAGCTGGTAAGCCAGGAAAAGGCGTGGAATGAGGATGGAAAAATGGCTCTGGGCTTGAGAACTCTGGTTGCTCTTGCAGAGGATACAGGTTCAGTTTCCAGCACTTACCTGGCAGTTCACTGGTGTCCACGGGTCACACATACACACACACACACACACACACACACACACACACTGTTCATAAATACACTTGGGCACACACACATGAAACAAATAGTACATTTAAAAAAGAAAATGGAGGAAAATTAAATGCATGTTGCTGCATGAAAGAACAGAGCCTGAAGAGGCCAAACATCGTGATTTCAATCATACGACGTTATGAATTAGATCTCGATACGGAGACTGTAAAAAGATCAGTGGTTTACAGGTATTGTTAGATGAGAAGGGATAAAAAGAAACAGGACTTAGGGCCGTGGAACTGTTCTACACAATATCGTAACTGTATATATTACACACCTTTGTCCACACCCACAGAATATGCACCGCCAAGAACAGAACCTAACGAAAGCTATGGCTCAAGGAGGGTAACGGCATGTCTACGCAGGTTCATCAACCGCAGCAAAGGAACTATGCAGCCTGAGATGCTGATGATGGTGGAGTCTGTGTGTGTGAAGGTCCAGTTGGTGCCTGAAGGATCTTTGTATTTCCACCCCGTTTTGCCATAATCTAAAATTTTTCTGGAAAAAAAAAATCTGTTAAAAACCAATTAACCTGAGCTAGTTTGCTGATGGCCCCTTCTTCACTTCCTCATTCTTTTTTTTCAAACTTGTTTCCCCAAACTTTCTCTATTTCCTACTTCTGTTGGCCAAATGGTCTGTGTAGGTCATTTGGTGGCGTTAGAGTAGCCTACTTGGGCTGAGAAAACACCAAATGGCTTAAGCAATGGGAGCTTGTTTTCTCATGGTTCTGGAGGCTGGAAGTTCCAGAGGTGCTGTCAGAGCTGGCATCTGACCAGGCCTCTGTTCCCGGCTTTACACATTTGTATCCTCACATGACTTTTCTTGACCAAGTCTGTGTCTCTTCCTACGAGGAGACTTGTCCTTCCTATTTATAGTTTACCTCATTGCTTCATTCAACGTAACTACGTCACCAAAAGTCACCTCGGAAGGGAGGGCTCCAACAAATGAAGTCGTGAGCGTCACAATCCAGCTGAAAATGGATATGTTTATAAATAATTTGTTGACCATTTCCTTTCTGTTAATCATGTTTTCATCTTTGGTGTGCAAATGGCTTCTATGCTGACTTTCTGGAGAAGGTCAGTTTGGTTGGTCAGAGAGTAGAAGCCTGAGTTAAAGTGGGGCATGCCAGGAAAGCCTCTAATTTGTAATGTAGACAAGGTATTCAATCTAGGAAGAATGAGAATTCATGAGAGATTTGCTGGGACCACTGGTGGGTTCACAGTCAGCTTCCATGCACATTTTAAGAGGAAAATAAGATAATTGAAAGGAAATAAGTTTACTAAGTTGCATACAGGAGGCATGCCTTTTGAGGGAGCATGTTTTGAAGGGCAACTGGGGCAGTGTGGCTGATAACTTATGAGACAGCCACATAAGTTTGTCAAAGGCTAGGGAGCAGCCTTCAAAAATGGCAAGGAGCTACTGTCTCATGTCAGTGAGACAAGGCAATTTGTTTTTCCTTCCTTTGAAGGTAAAATAATAAAGACTTTATAATGAAAATTCATCTGTGAATAGTTGGCTCTAAATCTGTTCCAGCATTAGAAATAAACATAGCCAAGGGGACGTGGAATGTGATGTCACCCTCAAGATTTAGGATATGGTAAAAATTATGCAGGAATACGGAAGTCATATACACAGGGGACCAGCCACCAGGAAAGCATGATAGACCATTTTTCATGAATTATCTCTGATGAAAAACAATTTTTGAGCAATGAATAATTTTTTTATTTTGTTACTTAAAAAAAATACATTCTATTTATACCAATTGTAGATTTATCTTGGAGGTAAGAAATGAATTTCTGTTGCCAAAGGGTGGAGAGAAAAGGGAAGCTGCTTGTGATGAAGGATAGAGATGAAAGTGTTTAAAAATAGCACTTTAGTTTCATTTATTTAAATGTTTCCCCAAGTAAACCCAACAGGAAGCAGTGAATTGAAGCGACAACAGTAAGTGGTTGTGTTCTGCAGAAAGGAGATCTCTTCCGAACAGTCCCAAGTAAGGCACGAAGACCTGGAAGTGCTTCTTCGGGAGGCTACCTGTCCTTGAAGGTGCTCCGCTAGGAAGGAGGCCTCAGTGGAGGGGCAAAGGCATGTCGCTTGTCTGTCCCCGTGTCTCAGACACCAGGAGAGGCAGTAGGGTGCAGGGCTGGGTATCCTGGCTCTGCCAGGACCTGGCAATGGGAGGCTCCACGCCTTCTCAGCCTGTTCCAGCCTACCTGCAACCAAATGGGTTTCTCTAGGCCTCAGGGTCACTATCTGCAGTCTGGGGTTGCCAAGGGATCAAATGAAGCCGGCGAAGTGCTTGCATTAGGGCAGTAGTTTCCCATAAAATGTAGCCTTTATGGAGAGAAGATCCTTGTCTTTGCTCAGAAAAGAAGAAAGCGAACAAACACCGAGGAGGCCGGCTGTGCCCGGTGTTGTGCCTCCAGGCTCCCCTGCTCTATCTTGGTCATTTGGCTTCATTTCTGGGACCAAACACCAGAAAGGGTTTATTTTGGCTCACGCTTTGTGGGGACAGAGACCGTCGTGGTGGAGAAGCAGAGCGTACAGTGGCAGCAGAAGGTTGAGCTGGCCAGTCGTGTTGTATCAGCAGTCAGGAAGACAAGTGAGGCCGGGAAATGGGTATGGCTATAAGCCCCAACCCCTCCACACTTCCTCCAACTTGGACTCACCTCCAAAAGGTTCCACCACCACTCCAAAACAGAACCACGAGCTGGGAGACAAGCATTTCTGTGCAAAGCTCCTTCACAAGCCTGGGCAGTCTCTTTTGTTCTCAGGCATCATCCTCTCTGTGTGAGAATTCTTGGGGCTTTGGGTCCAGCTTGTGACTTGATGGTTCAGAGAGTAGCCAAGCCAATTAAAGGTTAAGTCCACACCCGCAGAACATGTTCCTGGCGCAGGAAGCCTAGACCCTGACCTAAGATGCAGTGGGCACGGATGGGCACTGCCCTTTGCTTGATGGCTCCTAAAGCTAAGTTCAAATCCCACCTCTTGGCCGCATGCCAAGGGGCCAAGATCTGTTATGATAAATTTCCTCCCACAGCAGAAGCAAATGTATCATTCTGCCTTCCATCTTGGCCAAGGCTTGCCAAGCTTCTGAGCACTCCTGAGCAGTGAGCCCTTCTGCTGGCTACCATGGAGGGCTGTGCTTCTGCACAGAGCTGTGTGTTAGGTACCTGGTCTGAGGCTTGTACCAAGACCTTGGCTCCCATGCAGACAATCAGAAATTTACACACTGGTTCATATTTTTCACTGGGGCCAGACCATTGCGAGGCTGGTAGGATCCTACCTGGCAGTGAGGTGGTAGAACACTAGGGTGGAAGTGCCAAGAGATACACAAATTTAAGGAGTATCTCCTTCAGTTCTACCTATGGAACCTAACTTATTTTATCTGATAACCTGTGGGGCCCAATCTGGCCTTCCTGGGCAGGTCTTGCAGCCTCCCAGAAAGTCTTGCAGGCTCTCCAGAAAGCATTGAACTGGCTCTACGCCAGACCTCACTGGCCCTTATTGGATCCCCTGGACTGTTCCTTTTGCCTCCAAGAGCCTCTTACCTGGCCCCTGCCTTTGTTTCCACTGGGCCAGATAATTGACTTGAAACTGCCTAAGTGTTCTGGACTCTGTACAGTCACACGCTTCTCTCTGGGAGTCCTACTCACCCCCTTTCCTCCTGGCTCCACCACGGATTTCTTCTTCTTTACCTCCTATTTTTTAAGTGATGGATCAAGATCACATCCCCACATCTTGAGTGCAGGCTAGAAATAGCTTTAGTCGCTGCTCTTGCTGTGGCCAAATACATAACAGAAAGTAACTTAAGAAAGGCTTTAGTATAGCTCATGATTTGAGGGAACGAACAGTCTACATAACAGGGGAAATGTGTGGCTAGAGTGGCCCTTGGTTGGCAACAGGAGTGAGGCAGCTCACACATCTGGGAAGGTCCAGAGCCGAGAAAGGAGCTCTAGAGGCATCATCTGTCTTTCTCCTTTACTCATTAATTATACGTATTTGGCTTTTTGAAGCAGGGTTTCACTATGTAGCTCTGGTTGTACTGGAACTCACTATGTAGACTAGACTGGTTTCAAACTCTCTCATGCCACCCTCTGCTCACTCTTTCTAAAACCTCTTATTGATTCTTTGTGCATTTCACATCATGCTCCCCGATCCCACTCATTTCTCCTTCTCTCCATATCTGCCCTCTGTTCTTGCAATCTCTCCCACTTAAAGAAAACAAAAAATTAAAATAAAATAAAAACCACCTCACTGTGGAAGCTGCAGCATGTCACAGTGTCACAGTATGCCCCTTTGTCCACACAGCTTTACTTATAAATGTTCATTGCGCAAAGTCATTGGTCTGGTTTGAGGCCTCTGGCTTCTGCTACTTTCAATACTGGCTCCTCACCAGGACTCCTCTAGGATAATCTGTGGTTGCCCTGTATCATGGAGATCCTGCAGCTTTGGATCTGCAGGACTGGTCACTTCATGAACTCCAACAGTTCATAGACGGGGTAGGCATTAGGATGGGCCAACTCAAAGCCCTTGGATCTGGGCCTGGGTGGTAGCTGGGTTGGTCAGCCCACCAGCTCTCCTGCCTGCAGCGTCTGGCAAAAAGCAGGACTGGTTCCCCTGTGCCCACATTACTGGGGCCAGTTCTCCCTCTCTCACATCCTTGGGCAGCTCTCCCAAGCTCATGACACCAGGGCCAGCTCTATTGTGCTGCCCAGGTGAGATGCAGGCCTGCTGTCCTGAGTGCTGCATCCAGTGAGGGGCAGGGCCAGCTCTGGGCAAACCTCCGACATCAACATGGCCGCAGGTAGCAGCCCAGACCAGGGATGGGCACATGATGTTTGGTGGTAATATGAGTCATAGACAGTGGCACAGTCCCCTGCTGCTGCAGGCCATGAACCCAGACAGGGCCTTCAGTGCCCTCTGCTCATTTTTCTTCATTCCAAGATCCCATGTCATGGCATGGGGCTGCCCACATTCAGGGCAAGTAGTCTCCCATCTGGACACACCCCCAAAGGCACATCCACAGATTCAAATCAATAATGCTGTAGATATTTTGTGTTCTACCCAAACTGACACGAAGATTGGCCATCTTAGGAGCCCTTCTTCTATGGAAGCAGAGCTGTTTAGTTTTCTGAAGCACTTTGCAGCACTCTGCCTTGCTTGCGTGGCTCTCTTACTAAGTTCATTGCTGCCTCAGGGAGGAAATTATGCTTTACCTTTAAGGAAGACCTGCTAACTGGCAACACAGAATCACTGGGAAGGAATATTAGTTAAATGTCTGTGTACCTGAGTGTTAACAAACACTTCTGTAGTTTCTCCCCTTAAAGATCCTTCCCTGCTATTCTAATAGCTCTTATGACATTCAGACTAGATCATGAGTCTTACTTCCTAAGAAAAGACGGCTGGCGATGCCGCCTCTAAGAAAAGTGCCCACAGAGCAGAAATGAAGGACAGCAGGACACAATGTGGAACAAAAAGAGAGTAGACAAAAAGAGAAAGCTACTGCAGTGCATGGAGGAGGAGAGAGAGCATGAGCATCGAGGGAAGGAGGGAGGGTGAGAGAGGGGTAGAACAGAGAGACAAAGGAAGTGAGGAGAGACAGAAAGAGAGAGAATATATACTTCTTAAACTCTGCCTTGTATCCCAAAGCCTAAAGGGGCAGGATAGACACCCAAGGCAGGCTGGAATATTACAGAATGTCCTAGCTGGCCTCTCTATTCTCAGACACACGTTGACTGCAAGTTCCAGGGAGAGGCACACACCTGTCCAAGGATGTCAGGAGGGCAGAAGGCAGCACAGATTGAGCACGGGACTGCATAACTGCCAGTCAGTCATCCCTACTATGCACCAGGTGTTCTGTGTCTCCAGATTTCACCATAAACAGCATCGGCCCACTTTCTGGAAAGCAAACAAAAAGCCCGGGAAGAACTGTGCAGGGAACAGTTTCTTCCTGAGACATACCCCAGCCTGTGAAGCCCAGCCAATCAGCTGGCTGAGTCCTGTCAAAAGATGAGCGAGCAGCCTCTGTCCTTCAGCAGAACAGAGTGCACATGGGAGAGAGGGCTGCTTGTGTGGAGCAATTAGCCTGGTTTGTGCAGGGAAGATGGAAGATGGAAGGCACAGGGCACAAATCGCAGTGCTGAGCAAGCAGCAGTCAGCCATTTAGCTATTAATTCATTAAACACAGGTGCTTACATTGGCCAAGGACGGTGGCAGGAAAAGGCAGCAAAACTGATTAGGTGCGATCATTTTCCTCAAAGAGCTGATAATTCAGTTCTAGGAAGTTAAGAGATATGAGTACGTTCTACATGTGTGACAAGCACAGAGAGGAGGGAGAGTTATCCTGGCCTGGCAGTGGAAGGCCTCTGGGGCCAGTGGACATGGTTTGGCAACTTTCTGCAACTGAGCTTTCTGGAACGGGTTCACCCCTAACTTCAGACACTAGATGCCGTATCCAGCGGGGCCCCAGGCCACCTGCAGCGGTGATTTGCCTGCCTGGCCACAGTTTCAGAACTGGACAGCTTGATAAAAACATCACACAGACTCAAGAATGGCGTCCGTCCACTTTCTAGACATGCTTTTGTATGTGTAAGTGTGTGAGCACACATGGGCTCATATGTATGTGTCCGCTTGTGTGTGCATGTGTGTGATATCTGTGTGTGAGTACACTGTGTGTGTAGGTCAGAGGACAGCTTCAGTGTTGTTCCTCAGGAACCATCCACCTTGTCTTTTCTTTTGTTTGTTTGTTTGTTTGTTTGTTACTGGCCTGGAACTTTCTGTCTCGGCTAGTCTGGCGGTGCACCCCAGCAATCCACCTGTCTGCCTCCCCAGTGCTGAGATTACAAACGTGCACTACCATGCCTAGACTTTTAAAAAGTGGGTTCTGAGGACCAAACTCAGGTTCTCAAACCTGCAAGGTAAACATTTTACTGACTGGGCTATCTCGCTGGCCCATTACATGGTTTTAGCATAACAGACATGCATCGTGTGAGGCTGAAGAAAGACACAGCTTCCGTGTTCTTTTCTTGGGGAGTCAGGGTGTCACCCTCCCGGCACATCAACCTGTTGACAGGCTGAGAAGCTCTACTGAGCTGCACTGCACAAAACAGCCGTTAGGATTTCGGTTTGCTTGTTCAGTAGGCATGATGGCTTCAACCATTGAGTTCTTGCAGGCCCTTTCCTCCTTCACCTCCGACCGGACCTTCTCAGGCCCTATCCTAAAACTAGCTTGGGACTCACCAACAGTCACTTGACTATCATGAAGAAATTCCAAGAGTTTTTAGGATCTCTGTGGCAGGCTCCAGGCTAAGGCAGAAACAGACTTTTCATTCAGCACATCTTGATTTAAGACCTCAGCCTGCATGTCGGCGGAGGCTAGACATCCATGTCAATCAGCAACTTCCCATGCGAGTTTTGGGAGGCTCCGTTGACTCTGATCTGAGTCATCTGTTTGTTCTCTGTACAATGCAGACTGTGTCATTATAGAGCCAGGTCAGCACTGGCGCGGAGCACATCACCAAGAAGACAGTCACTCGGGAGCAGAAAAGGCTATCAATTGAGATTCTTGGTTTAAAACTCAATGGCCACCTACCCGGGACACTTTTGTCAGGTCCCTCAACCATCCTGGACTCTGATTACTTATCTACAGACTGAAGAACTGAGCCTTGGAAGCCAGGGGCCAACACTGCTTGCTGTGTTGAGAGACAGCAAGGCTGTTCTGAGAGACAGAGAAAAGCCAGAGAAAAGCCAGAGAAAAGCCAGAGAAAAGCCAGAGATGCTGGGTTGAACTGGGAATCTAAGCCCTCAGTTTATCTGAGCTACTGTTGGCTGCTTTGCTGCTGTTCCTACCCTGATTGGCGCTTTCTATAAGTCTACCATTCTAACCATTAAATGCCTTCCCCATCTTTGGGGAAGAGAGCCACACATGTAACAGGTCCCTTGCGTGCTCTCTGAAGTACAGCTTTACCAGAGACCTTGGAGCTGGTGAGTCTTCCAACCACTTCAGCTTAGTAACTCTCCATTCACTAATGGGGACCAGGAGACCAACCTTTGAGGTCTGTGTTTACAATGCATGCTAATGTGTGTTGTTATTTTGCAGACAGAGGTTAATTTATAGAAATCTGCTTCTAAATACAACTGGCTTTGCAAAATAGGAAAGCGGGTTACACCCTTTCTCTCTTCAGCTCTCATTCCAGGGAGTAATTTTTGCAGAGCAACTGACTCAGATTTTTATCAGGCCAAACAGCTCTTAATGCTGTTGACGTGATTACCTTCCTTTGTTGCCTCCCTTATTTTCTCTTATTGTGCTATTGTATGGAGCTTCAGCTAGGAAGTCATTTGCCCTGTCTGACAGGCTGAATTTAAAACATGATAAGTGTCAACAAATTAGGAATTACTGGAGAAGCAAAGAGGCTATTTTATGGTTAAGGAATCACAGAAAACTGTAGAAGAAAAATGTCCTATCCCACCACTGAGTGTCCACCATAGCTCTCCCTGGATGAATCTCCACCGTTATGGTAACTGAGCAGCCACCATAGCTTTCCCTTGATGAGTCTCCACTGCTGTGGTAACATTCTGCCCTCCAAAGAGGTAACTGTAAAATCATTTAGGAAATGATCCATATCGGGGGCGAAGGGGGGATCTGTTGATCCAGAAGGAATTAGTGTCTGGACTGGAGTGTCAGTCACACCCCTAACTGTAGCACCAGCAGGGATTCAGCAAGGGTGCGCATCCAGGAAGAGAAAAATCAGAGCTCCCTCTTAGCATCTCTGGCTGAAGAACCAAGGACATTTATGATCTTCAGGGTCCTTTCTTCTAAACTGCCTGGCTATTTTGATCTCTGTTTTCATCATTATGATGACTACAGAACCTGATGACCCTATGTCCTTGTCAGACACCCTGAACCTGAAGATCAGCTAAATCACATTTTGAATTCTGACCCAGAGACAATGTGATAATAAACGGCTTAAGCCACTAGCCATTGTGGGTACTTTGTTACACAGTGCTATAGTTTGTCTGTGTGCCCCTCCCCCACCACAAGAACTGTGCATCAACCAAACAGGAAGCTGAGCACAGCTCTGTATGTCCAATCCCAGGGTGGTGGTGACTTGGTTGATGATGTCAGCTCCCACTCTTTGTTCCCATGTAGACCCCCATCCAATGAGCTAGAGAGATCACACAAGACACCCCACTCCTCATCACCGTGCTGTTGGCTTCCCTAACAGACTCCAACCCGAGCATGCTCAAATAGTCCCCACAGTTCTCTTCTCTTCTTCAAAGGATCAATCTTTCTACTTCTACCTGACTTTGCCTCTCTGTCAGTTGGCAAGGAATGGTAGCTGGTCCCCTTGCCATGGAAACCTCTGAGCAAACAGCCTGTGTGTTCTCATTTGCCGATGGGGATGGGGGGGGTGTCTTCATTTCTGTGGTGTCTTCTATTTCTATCCACAGAATTGGATAACTTCCTGCTGGTCATTTTAGAGGGACAAAGCCTGCTGCTTACTTGAGCCTTCCCCTGATCCAATAGGGAGACCAAAGGGGGCCGTGGAATAAGGTAGCCTGTTCTTTTTGCTGAAACCTGCGTGTTCAAAAGATAGGTTCAGCATGAAAGTACGACACTTTCCCTTGTCAGGCAGTGAGGGAGAAACCCTAGGTTGTCACCAGAGTGGTGTTTGTAACCACCTTTCTCAGAAACAGCCCCAGAGAAGGAATTAACTTCTCCCATTGTTCACAGTGGGGATCTGATGACACGGCTCCTCCAGGTGGTAAAGCATGTTTTATCTCAGTTGCTGTTGGCATCATGGGCAGCTTAGAGGGGAACCTTACTTCCCCTGTCATTTCCTCCTAGCATTCTGCTGTCTCAAGGCTCTTGCTCCCTAATGTTTCCTAGCAGGCAGTAAATCCAGTTCCCAGGTCATAGAAAGAAGCTGACAGTCATCCTGGCCTAAAACTAAGACACCACAATGCCCAGCCAAGGCATGAGGGAGAGGTTCCTTTAAGGGGGGGTTTAGGCAGGGGCATTTAGTGCTCCCGAAGAGAGGCGTATAAAAACAGAAAAGGAAAAGAGGGGATAGCATACATCAGAAAATCTGGGTGTTAAGCTTCATTCTAGTCCACAGTCAAACCAGATCTGTGGTTGATTAACTAATAAGCATGTCTCGTCTCCAGCCTGTGTGGTTTTAAGGTGTGTATCAGTTACCTTTCTGTAGCTTTGACAAAACACCCGACACAAGCCACCTAAGGAAGGAAGGGTTTATTTGGGCTCACAGTTGGAGAGTGCCGTTCCCCATGGCAGGGGAGCTGGGAGGCAGGAGAGAGGTGCCTGCTCATAGGAGGGTTCCCTGCAGGCTTTGTGGATGGCAGGGACCGGTCCACAAAGGGACAACAACAAAACTCAGTTCAGCCGAATTAGGTACTGGTGCTGGGCCAAATCCTCGACAGTCTCACACCGGTTTGTTGATTTTAGCCGTATTTAAACGCAGCGCCGCAATTTTGGAAGAAAAGTTTTCTGCTCACGACTGACTCAGTCTTGTGCATACAGCATGTGTATGGCTTCTTCCATCAAAATGGTCCTATTGAAAAATGGGTTTTGTTGACTTAGAAACAGTGCTCCAGACTTAGGGGCTGGGGACAATGACTGAGGTAGGTGCCTGTGGGAGTCAGGACTGGCCTAGCCCCAGATAACATAGAAGTCACTCAGACTGCTGTAAAGTGCAAGTGACATCATTCAGAGGGATGGGTTTTATGCTCTAGAAGCAATACTCAAGAATTAGGAGGGAAAGGTCAGGGATAAACAAACAAAATATTCTGGCGGATGTGGGTGGAGCCAACAGGTAACAAAGAATTACCAGGTTGTAAAGTACATTTCCCCCCCCACCCCCCAGCATGCTGGGAGAACAGCCAAATATCTTCTCCCTTTGGAGAGATAAGAGTTAAGTGTTTACCTTTTCCTGGCTTCTTCAGTGCTTTCCTGGGTACACAAGGACCTTTGACCTCTACGCGGCCACACTGCACCCTCAGTCAGGAAGAAGAGAGAGCTGACTGCAGCCCCATTTCTGCTTTTGTTATTTAGTCTGGGAGCTCATCTTGGATGGTGACATCAACATTCAGAGTGGCTTACAGGCATGCCCAGAGGTATGCCTCTTGGGTGATTCTAGATCCTGTCAAGCTTATGTTCTACATTAACCATCCTAGGGAGGCACCCTGTGAGGCACGCAGGGAGGCAAGAAGCCAGGGATAGAAGGTGTTCAGCAGAGCGTATCCTCCTGGCTGAGGAAGTGACGTCACTATAAGTGAGATGGTTAGGTGTGTGTGGGGGGTGTTCTTGGCACTGTGGTCCTGTTGAAGAGGAAGTGGCATGAAGGCCCCTCTTCCTGGCATGTGATCTGAATGACTTGTGGGATGGAAGAGGAGGAGCACCTGGCCCTCACTGCATGAGCCAGAGGCTCTGACCTGTACATTGTCTGGTTTGCTTGTCCCCTAATCACCTCCTGTCCTCTCCTTTGGCTTTGACAAAGGTGCTATGGATGGTGTGCCATTTTCTGAAATGAAAGAGGCACAGAGCAGCAGAAGTAATATGCATGAGAAGTCACAGCATGGAATAGACTCACCACAAAAAGCGGCAGGCTCAGGACTCAGGAGTCAAGACGTGATGTGGAAAGAAGTACCGCCATTGCTACAATGTTTCCCAAGATTATTAATGAAGCTCAATGGTGTACAAAATGCTTCTTGCTGCTAGCGTTTTTTTTTTAGAGAAGAGATACGAGAGACATTACTGATATATTTTTTTATACTTTCTTATAGCAGGGACCCAGGATCTGTCACCAGGGTCTCTCTACCCCACTTGACTCCCGGTTCCTTATGGCTCTCCATTAAAAGAACTCACAGCAAATGTAGAAGACAGGGCAATTTTGTTGCAGAGTAGAGCAGACTTTCCCGGTAGAGAGTGGACAGTAGCCCAAGAGACAACTGTCTCATCTACATTCTAAACAGGTCTCATTCTTTTCTCTAAAATTCCTAGAACAAGCAGTTCTTCCTGAAGAACTAGTGGTTGACAGGCTGGGCAGAATCTTACATAAGGTGATGATATATCTTGTTCTTTATAAGAAAGACACCTGCTATAGGCACATCCAACCAGCAGCGCATGGGCCTCATGCTATGAATGTGGCCCAACACAAACTCTGGAAAACTTACTTAAACTATTATGTTGTTTATTGATCTTTTATCTTGAGACTGGATTGTGTGTGTGTTTTAAAAATATATATTTTATTTTTATTTTTAATTATGTATAGATGTATGTGCTTTTCTACATGTGTGTGCAGTACCTGAGGAGAACAGAAGAGGGCATTGCTGGAATTTGCTTGAGGTGGTGCTGGCATCCAAACGTGGGTACTCATCTTGAGTGTGAACTCTGCAAGTGACAGTGTTGTGTAATGTTGAGACAAGAGATGGCCACAGCTGTGTGTAGGGCTCCTGGAGAAAGCTTTAGAGAGTTTTCCATGAGTGACTTCTAGGGCCATTCAGCGTCACACCTCTTTCTAGGGCCAGCGGTAAGACTCAAGATCCGTTCATCTGACTAGGGATTACCATCTTTCTGCTCCAGTCCTTTGAGCATAAGGGTGTGGCCCACCCCCAGGGCCCTCCAAGCATGCTACCATCTAACCAGCCACCTGACACTCCCATTTTCTTTCTGCTTGATCAGACCCAGCTTTTGAGCGCTCTGAGCTCTGTTCTTGTGACAATTCATGTGGCATGCTCTACGCTACTGAAACAGTGCTGATTAAAATCATTACACTAAAAACAGACATGTTGGGAAGAAATCTCAGCTTCTCGGAGATGGGAAATGGGCTTTGAACTTAGTGATTACTTACTAATGAACCCACTGCACTCCACATCTTTCCGCAGCTATTGTGACTCTCTGAGGGGGTTGGAGGGAAAGAGGTTAAACATGATTTATGTCCACAAAGGATTAGCTGAACTAAGCTGTTTCAGAAATGAGCCCCATCAGAAACCCGGCTTCCTGAGGTTTTTTTGCTATAGCACTGGATTCTAGCTTAGGAAAAAAATTGTTCCTCCCCCTTCCCCAAAGCTTGCCACTGAATGAAAGTAATCACAGCCTGTTAAGTGCTAGGCTCTTCCTGCATGAAACAGTCAGAGGGCCTGAGCCCATCAGCTTCACAATCAGCAGCTGTTCTAGAATCCTCTGACATAGCCTTCATCTCTGCGGACAGATGGCAGAGCTCAGAGAGGCAGCAATGATTTAAGCTCCTCTGCCTTTTCTGTTGTTAGTGCCAACGTATAAACTCTGTGTAAAGTGTTCTTACCCTGAAAATAATCCTCTCAGGTTTCTGAATCTCACCCTTGGGTGGAGTTTGGGCCTCTGGAAAGTTTATCCTCGCATATGGCCGAGGAAAGATAAGCAGTCTGGGCTGTGAACTCAGAAAGCTGGTTATGAGAACCAGCTTGCCCAGATTCTACACTGTGGCCAGAAAACCCCCAAGGGCCCAGAGGTTTGAGTTTCTAATCTCAGCAGATGGCCCAGGCCTGGTGCTGAGCCAGAGGTTTATAGCTGGAACATTTCCCTCTGAGTCTTCATTTAAATATTTTCTTTTTGTCTCCACAGAAAAAAAGCACGATATCTGCAACTCATCTGCCTCAGCCCTGGACTCTTCTACCCATCTTCTGTTCCTTTGCTTCATCTCCCCTAGGACTCCCTATTTGCCCCAAGAACACACCCTGGAAACCCAGTTTCTCAAGGTGTCTTTATCATAATCTATTTCCTCTAAATTGCCTCCTCTTTATCCTCCCAGAGTCCCTCATGCTTCTTTTTCTAACAGATGTCTTGTCTGTAGTTCTTAAAGGTTTTTAAAAATTGTTTTCTTAGATTGTTACACTATATTAAAGTATCAATTTACAAGGACAAGAATTCTGTCTGCTTCCTCAATCAGCCTTTTAAGGAGACAAACTGTAGTGGAAAACAAAGAGAGATGTACTCAATGTGCCTACATTGGAAGAGCAGAGGGGTCCAGTAACACTTCTTGGAAGTCCACCTTTGGACTTGGAGTCTTGATGTGAGGGTTAGCTTTAAACAGAGAGCAAGAAGGATGCATAACCACAAAGTCATGGTCGAGGAGTAATCCCATCCACACTTGTCTCAACTCCAGTCTTCCCAGCAAGATGGTCTGCTAAGCTATCAGAATGGTGTGACATCTCTGTCCAGGAAACAAGTTCTCCCTCTGGCTGGCACCAGGCTCCAGCCTCTTCCTTCTTCAAGCATGATATTCCTAGGGAAACTTCCCTGTATTGAGGACCATGGTGTCAGTAGTCTGACAGACAAAGGGTTTCCTTAGAGTATCTTCATTCCTAACACATATAGCAAGAACTAGATGAGCACTAGTAAGCTTCTCTACTGTGTGTGGGTGGGCGTGGACATATGAACACATGTATGTGGGAATGTATGCATGGGAGAAGATATGGAGGCCAGAAAAGAGTTTTGGATCTTTTGAGCTAGGGTTAAAGGTGCTTTCACAGTGCCTGGCTTGTTATGTGGGTGGTGGGATATGAACTCTGTCCCCATGATTGTGCAATGAGTGCTCTTGACCATTGGTCATCTCTCCAGCCACTACCCTAGTTTTCGAATCCATGACTTCAACTGGGACCAAGAAGGAAAAAGCAAATGTTATTCTACCCAGCCATATGGGACCCAGAGTACCTCATTTCCAGCATCCCCTGCCAATAGCACACATTTCAGGGCAGACCCAAAGTCTTCCTTCCCTGCCTTTAACTCTGCCAAAATGCAAGCTGTAATAGCTGCAGCCCTCATACACAGCATGTCCTGAATAATTGGCCTTTTCTGGGACCCATGTGATGGTCTTTCTTTACTTCCGCATTCTCCTTAAGCAAAGTCTTCCAGCAGACAGCTCCACCCTACATCTAGAACTTTCCAGTAGCATATACACAACCATGCAAGAAACTAAACCAGCTCTACAAAATAAACTCAGCCCTCATCCTTAAATGTAGACAGATAGCCAAAGCCACCAGACTTGAAAAGCCAGCTGTGCGAGCAAAACACCAGAGAACAGAATAGAGTGACTGCGGGGAAAGTACATCTTTCAGAGACGAGAGACAAGCTTTTGAAAAAAAAAATTAATTAGATCTTCAGTGAGACTTGAGAAGATATTACACCCACAAAACCCAAAACAGCAGGCTGTGGAAAACAAGGGAATGGAAAACATCTCCTGGAAATAATTAAAAATGGATTGCTGAAATTAAAGTGATTGGAAGATGAATTCAAGAAACTGTCAGAGCAGAGTGTAAAAAGATAGTCTGTACAGCAGCAGAGAAAAACCACTTTAAAAATTAACTTTGTGTAGGTAAGCGGTTAAGAGCGGGCACCTCTGAGCCGTAGTCCTGGTATAGAAGGCGGTGCTGGCTGGGGCTCTGAGTTTTGTGTCAGAAACCCTTGGGCCCCCATGTGTTAGCTCCCGTGAAAACAATCTGAAACTCAACAGTTCACTTCTCTTTTATAAAACTTACCAGTTATCCAAAAGCAAAAAGGTCAGGAATCTCTTTCTAGCCACCATCAACTTTCCTGGGTTTACCAGCCTCATCCCTATCCTTGCTTCCTCTGTTGACTTCAGTTCCATCTCATTCCACGCTGAACCAAGCTGTTCAGTGTAAATCTTGGAGCTGTGGCTCAGCCATAGCAGGGGGCGTCAGCTGTAGCTGGGGGCTGACGGTAGCTGGAGGCGGGGGGGGGGGGGAGTTGGCTAGGACTAAGAGTTGTAGGCTAAAGTTGTGGAGTCAGGTGGAACTTTGGGGTCTGCTGGAGCTGGGAGTTAAGACTTGGCAGGTTTCAAATCATGTTCTAGTCCGAAAAAAATGGAGGTAAGGGTCGTGCATGGGGGCTTCCAGGAGACTCAAATGGACCCCCTCCCGTGCATCGAGTGGTTGATAAACTGATGATTTAACAGAACTAGTACCGATTTTTTCTCCTCAGTTTTTACTCACTTTGGCTGGCTTCCTGTCTGTAATTTTGAAGGTGTATGTGCTGATTTGTTTATAAGCCATGGGCAGCTCTGCTCCCTGTGGTCTCTGCCTTGGGCTTTGAGAACATCTAGTTTCTGTTCTCCATTGAAATTCAAGCCTTGCTTCTGTGAAGCCCTTTCAGCACCCATCTAGCATCCTGTACACAAGTTTGTCCACATTATGGCTGCCAGCTGCCCCCCACCCCCCAGATTCTGAGCTCCACACTTGGTTTTACAATTCTAGCATTCTCCTGGGGAATCTGCCTCAGGAATAAGCAAGCACAAAGGAGAATGCGCGCTGAGTTTATTGGTGAGCAGAGTTTCTACCAGGCAAAAATCGGCAGTCTTGAGAAAAGCACCTGCTCTGTCCCTTTGTCACAAAAAAATGTGACAGGGAGGTCACCATCTAGTGCTGGGAGGGGTCAGCCTCTGACTCTGGAAGGTTCCCAGCACACAGATCAGTGCTGAGAATCTACTCATAGAAAATACTTGAAGTCAGTGGCCCTTCTACAATTTAATTCTGTGCTTCTTTCTCATTCTGTTGGCTATGACTCCCTCAATGATTTAGCAAATGGGGCCTCCTTGTCTTTCTTTCTTTCTTTCTTTCCTTCTTTCTTTCCTTCTTTCTTTCCTTCTTTCTTTCCTTCTTTCTTTCTTTCTTTCTTCCCTTCCTTCCTTCCTTCCTTCCTTCCTTCCTTCCTTCCTTCCTTCCTTCCTTCCTTCCTTCCTTCCTTCCTTCCTTTTCTTCCTTTTCTTCCCTTCCTTCTTTCTTTCTTCTTTCTTTTTTCCTTCTTTCTTTCTTTCTCTCTCTCTCTCTCTCTCTCTCTCTCTCTCTCTCTCTCTCCCTCCCTCCCCTCCTTCCTTTTTGTTTTATAAATTAAATCATCTGGTCCAACTCCTCATTCCTATGAGTGGAAAAAAAAATCAAAGCAGTCTTACACGAACGTCAAAAGAATTGTCAAGAATTACAGAGCAAGTGGGAAGGCCATGGGGTTGGAGATTTAGCTCAGCAGTAGAGCAAGTGCTTAGCAAGCCTAAGACTCTAGTTTCAAACCCCTCAATACTGGGGGGGGGGAACAATATTAGAAAGCAGAAAATCCAGCTTAGAAGTCAAGGGCCAAAAACTCAAGACCAGCCTGTCATGACTATGGAATAAGAGGAAGAGAGGCTGGGATATGGCTTAGTTATTAGAGTGCTGGCCCAGCATGCTAGTTCCTGAGCACAGCATGATACCAAAGGTGGTGGCATGTGTGTAATCCTCACAACTGGAAGGTGCAGGCAAGACAACCAGAAGTTTAAGGTCCTCCTTAAACCTGGGATACATGAGAGTCTTCCTCAAAAAATGGGAGAGGTAGAGAGGGAGAAAAGGAACACACACACACACACACACACACAGTATGTAAGAGAGAAACATTCCAAATGGCCAATAAATATTAGCAATTCTCACCTCCCCTTAGTAATCAAGAAAAATTATTAAAATCTTAATGAGGACTAATCAGCTCTCTCTTTATACATCTTGGATTGGTACCCATGGGACCAGAGCAGAGTGACACACAGAGAGGAGAGTTTCCCTGCTGGTTTATTGAAGGTTTTATTGATAGGACAGATCACTTGGGTGTCAACATTGTCTCTGTCACAAAAAGAGATGGATGTGGCAGGAGAAGAAGTGCCTGGAATCCTGTAGTAACACTCTAAAAGCAGCAGAAATAAGACCCCTTAGGCTCCTGGGTACCAGCTGCCGGCCAGGCCAGTGGAGGTAGAGCCTAGCAACTGAGGAGACCTGGGGTGGCATGGGATGTTCAGGCACCAGCCTGCACCCAACCTGAATAGTCAGAGGAAAGAGATGGCCATGGCCCAGAAGGATTGTGGGTAGGAGAAGGGGCCCCTCAGAAGTGGAAAAAAAGGCACAGAGAGAGGGCTGTGAGGGTGTAAGAAAGCCCCTGGGCTGAGGCCGAGCTGGCAAAGTGAAGGGTCACTTCCGTGTTGGGGTTGCCCTGGCTGGGCTCGAACCACTTCTGCAGACACCGTCCACTATTCCTGCGCTCAGGACTGGCCCTGAATGTGTTGCTCCATATCTTCTCACACAGGTCAGTGGGGGTGGGGAAGTAATCTGGGAAAGGGCGGCAGGGCGCCTGTTCTGGGCAGCGGTTCTTCCCTGCGGGGATTGAGGATGGCTGGTAACTTCCCCTTCTGAGTCCCCATCATCATGGGGGATATAGGGAGGTTCGCATCCTCACCCGGGTTGAGAACCCCCAAGGACCCAGTCGGTCCACTCACCCCGACTCCAGTCCCAACCGTCGAGCCAGTTGGATTTACAAGTGTAAGATGACTGACAGTCTTTCCACCATTCTTCACAATCCTCCCAGCAGAGTGGTGCACCCCAAACCCGCTCTTCCTGACCGTTTGAGGCCACCTGGGTACAGGGAGAGAGAGAGGGGCAGAGGCTGAATCCTTTACAAAGTCTGTAAGCATTATTTCTTTTCTGTGTGTGCGCCTTCTGTAAGTGCATGTGAATGTGTGTCTGTGTATGTGTATGTGTGGGGGCAGAGGATGACCTCAAGTGTCGTTCTTTAGGCACTGGTTTAGAGACAGACTCACCAGCCTACAGCTCACCAGGCAGGCGAGGTTGGCTGGCTAGCAAGCTCCGGCGACCCGCCTGTCTCTGCCTCTGTAGTGCTGGGGTTACAACTGCACACTTCCTCACCTGAACTCAGGTCCTCATGCTTGTGTGATAAGCACTTTACTGACTGAGGCATCTGTCAGTCCTAGGTAACTCATCACCACCACCACCACCACCACCACCACCACCACCACCACCACCACCATCAATGGGTAAATGAGAACCAAGAGGCAGGGTGGCTATTGGTCCCAGACTATACTGTTAGGCAAGAACAGGAAATGGCACTCACACTCAGACTCATCTCATTTCACCCAGCCTCGTCCTACTGCCCCCACCAGACAGTGTCCCCATGCTGTTCTTCAGGGACAGAGGCGGCTCCCTCCATCCCCTTCCCTCGCAGAGGCCTCTTATCTTTAGAGGGACGGCCTCTCCTGTTCCTACTCGCCTCTTGGAGAGGCCAGCCTAGGACTGAATGGAAGGGTGGTACATGGGTCTGCCTCCTGTCTCCTCACCGGCTGGATCCAAGGCCCCAGGTTCGGGGAACACTGGTGGAAGCAGATGGCCCGGATGAAGTGCTTATGACAGACGGGGGTCAGCAGTCCACAGTGCATCATGCTGAAGTTAAGGAGCAAGGACTCGTCAAGGTGGGCTTCCCAGCTTGTGGCCAGTGTGCAGCAGGCATTGTCCTTCCAGGGCAGGCACTGAAGGTGGAGGGAGAAGCAACAGGCAGGGGTAAGAGGTTGGGGTTGAGCGTCTTGGGCAGAAGGGTGTCAGGAGAAGGGACACCTTGAGGTCCTCTGTAGAGGAGGGACACTGGCATCTGTCAATATGGACCTGAAGAGTGGGCTACTCCTGGCCACTGACCTCCCTCCCCTGTCTTCCTGCAGAACTTCCTGATGCCAGCTCCAGGGAAGATATAAATCCAGGAAAGCAAATAAAAAGAGGTCCACAAAAGATTCAGGAACCTGGATTATCACGATGGGTAGGAGGGACTTGTAGTTGGACTGTCCTCCCTGCTCCCCCCCCCAGCTCTGTAATGGCCTTAAGGAGACTGACAAGGAAACAAATTAAGGCCTATTTCTCACCAGTGCATGCTGGCGGGAAGGCTTGGACTGACCACAGTTAGCCAACAGAGCCTTTGGAATGACAACTACCTGTTCCCAAGTGGCCAGAGCAACTCAGGGGCAAAACCCTGGATGACCCCCAAACTAAATAGTTATGGCTGAGGTGTATGGAGACCATTTGCCTGTATTCCTTCTCTAATAATTCTCTCTCCCTCTCTCCCTCTCTCCCTCTCTCCCTCTCTCCCTCTCTCCCTCTCTCCCTCTCTCCCTCTCTCCCTCTCTCCCTCTCTCCCTCTCTCCCTCTCTCCCTCTCTCCCTCTCTCTTTGGTTTTTGAGTCAGGGTTTCTCAGTGTAGTAGCTCTGGATGTCCTAGATTCACTTTGTAGACCAGGCTGGCCTCGAACTCACCTGCCTCTGCCTCTGCCTCCCAGAGTGTTGGGATTACAGGCATGTGCCACTGCACCCAGCCTTCTCTAACAAGTCTAAGAAGCCTCCTCACCCCTGGACCAGCTCCGGTCTGTGTACCTCTAAGTAAAGCTTGTCTTCTGGGCCAGGCTCTCGCTTGTGGTGCTTGGCATTCATGCAGACGTTGACCAGCCTGTCCTCTGCCACTGCGGGCATGACTGTCCACAGCCCCAAGAGCATCTGCCACCATAGTGCCATGGCCTGCTGCAGAGAGGAGCCTGTGATAAACCAGGAAGGTAAGATGCACCCCACTCCCTCCAACCACCAGGCACTGAAGACGGAGTAGGGGTTCCGAGGCTCCCCTAGATTGCTGAAACACTCTGGCTGCTCCTGGAACCTTCTGTGTAGAGCAGCAACACGGAACGTCAAGGCAGGTAAAATAATACTTGGGTCTGACCCCCCAACGCAAACCATTGCAGAGATGTAGAAATCAAACCGATCAACGGGGGAAAGGAGGAAAAAAAGCAAACAGCTCTAAAGAGGAGGCCTGTGAGGAATGGTTCCAAGCGCTTCTACACTTAGATGCAGTTTTGCTAACTCAGTGATGTATGGATTGGGAGTTTAGAACCTTGGTCCCAACCCACACCTAGCCTCCTGGCCAAGTAACATTGGTTACTGGAAATTGTGCCAGATTCTCCTTGTGGCCATCAAGTGCCAACCCTGGTTCCATTCTCTAGGCAGAGCCCATGGCTCCTCAGAGTAGCACATTCCCATTCTGTCCTTCCAACCAGAGTACTGTCCTTAGCTCACTTCAACC
Organism: Meriones unguiculatus; assembly: GCF_030254825.1. Classification (NCBI taxonomy): domain Eukaryota; kingdom Metazoa; phylum Chordata; class Mammalia; order Rodentia; family Muridae; genus Meriones; species Meriones unguiculatus. The sequence continues at coordinate 155,042,596 of NC_083349.1, forward strand.
AATCCCAGTCTATCTCAAAATCACCCTTAAGTCTCGGGCTGGGACAGCCAATGCTAAGAACCCTGCTGGCCTCTCGGGGCTTGGGAGTACATCCAGGCATGAGGATGCAAGGAAGCTTCCACCTTTAGGCCTGCACCTCAGTATCTGCCAACACATTTCCAGTTCTCTCCTGGGATGTACTGGCAATGGGCAGAGGATGTGGAAGATGGACAGAGAGATGCCCCTCTGCTAGAGTGAAGGAGTCTTTACTGCCCAGGACATTGCAGCTTCTCCATCCCCTAAGCCTGGTGAGAGCCTGCCCTACACGTTGGCACTCTAGCCTGAGCTGAGTACCTCAGCCATCTTCGGGATTGGAGTCCCAGACTCTCCTGCAGGACCCATTCTAAAGTCTAAACCCATTCTCCCCACAGAGCCAGCTCTAACTCTGCACAGAGAGCAAAATGTTCTCAAAAACCAGGAAGATAGAGAGGAAAGATACCAGCCCTTCGGCATTGTCTTCAGACTTACTCTTAAGCTAGGGCCCTCCTGTTGCTCCTTCCGGGGTGTGTGTGTGTGTTGCCGGGTGGTGTGAGGGGGAAGCCACAGAGATGAGCAGGCTGAGGGCACTCCACCCCCTGCTCTTTTATCACCCTTCAGTTTCTATGGGATGCAGCTGCAGAGAGCAGCAAGGAGTCGGAGCTGAGCAGCCTCCAAGCATCCAAGAGTTGGTCTTGTAGAGAAACGAGACCTTGCTGCACCAGAGATCCCTGCAGCCGGTGGCAAGTTCAGCTCTCAGCAGTGCCTCCAACCTGTGACAATGTGGGACTACGATTGTCTCAGTTTGCCGCTCGGCAATGAGATGAGAGCTGTTGACAGGGACTGCCGGGGAAAGAGGGGTCACGAAAAGATCTTGGCACAGGGACGTCTTAATCAGTGTCCATTCTTCGTCTTTGGTTCTCGGAAGCTCTCTTCCTCCCAGTGTTCCGTTCCAACCCTCCCTTCCTCCGCTCAGCCCCCTGGTGCCCTGAGTAACAGATCCACCCACAGCATCAGGACCTTCCCCCACCCCCGCGCCGCGCACACAGGTGCAGAAAACAGGTGGAGTCTTGGAGAGCCAAGGATTGCAGCAACAATCAAAGCTGAAACAGAAGCCGCCCCCTCAGCACCCGGCAGAGGCAGCTGATCTGCCTGATCTGACCTCCTCTCCGAAGGTCCTGCTGGAGGTGCTGCCCACAGTATCTCTGCTTGTTTTTTTTATCTTCCGTCTCCAAAGGAGAAGCAACCGCACTCACTGAAATTTTATGAAAAAAGAAACAAAACACGCCTTGTGTTTTCCACTGAGAAAGACAAAACACAGCCCATGATGTTCAGCTGCCTGTCAATATATAAAGCACCTTGATAGAGTGCAGGGAAAATGGCGTTTTCCACACGTGGGTACTGAGGACTGAGCATCCGCAAGGACTAGTCATGAGGCTGGAGGCTAAGGCACTGGCACACAGCCTGACTTACTGCCTGCAAGAATCCCCCAAATGAGGGCTCTCTTTTAGATGTAGGGGAAACTGAGGCTCAGACAGAGATTTGATAGACCTGGGATTTGGACGAGGCTTGCTGACTCCATAGTTAATGGATCAGGTGAGGGGATTACCATCAGGACTGAGGGGTAGGAACTGTCCAGGTCTCAAGTCTTCTTTTTTTTTTTTAAAGTTAACTGCCACAGTCAGAGGGGGGGGGCATGGGGGCATGTGCTGACCTGGGGGAGTGGGGAGGGGAAGGGGCAGTGGTGGTTACCAGCCCGACTTCCACGTACAAAGAAGAGCTGAGAGCCTCTTTCTGAAGTCAGACACCAAACAGAAAGGCATGTCTGCCATGTGAGTCTCTTTGTATCGGTGTCCATAGGGACAGTAGAGTCAGGTACTCATGTCTTGTTCTTTATAGACACCCAGAGAGCAGCAAGCCTTGACAAGTAAGAGATACGGAGTCGACCGTTAAGTTTGAAGTGGCTGTGGATGTAGCAAGAGCAAGAATCCAGAAATGAGTCACACAAGTCATTACTGAAATGGAAAAATGTCCTCCACAAGACTGGGAGAGGGGGAAGGAGGAACTTGTTAGCCACATCCAGGACAAAGCTGTAGGAAATGAGTCAAAATTATAGCCAGCATGGGTGCAGGTGGAGGGAGGGAGAAGCAATTGCAGAGGCTGCCTTTGAGAGAGCCATCAGGCCAGGCATCTGTCCCTAGAGAAGCAGTTTGAAGCCCTTGAGCAGAGCTCATTTTGCCTTATTGTGGCGCAGCCTTCCAGAGAAATCTGTTTTCTGACTGAAGGCTGATAAATCAGGGCTGGCTGTGGATTGGGCCACTTGAAGCAGCTGAAAACAACAACAGAACCATTAAATGGCCAGAAGAAGAGATGCGGGGGTATTCTGAAGGATGTAGGGAGGGAGGACAGGGGATGCAGTGACCTGATTTCTCTTTTGGTGTCACAAGCAAGGCTGAATGGTGATGGCTGTCCTGTCCGCCCACCATTTGTCAGGTCATTCCAAGCAGTGAGTTTGAAGATAAGACAACAACAACAACCAAAAAAAAAAAAAAAAAAAAAAGCTCGGAGACTGAAGTCAGAGGCCAGCAGCAAGGCCCGTTGGGAAACTCAGGGTTCTTGCTCTGAGGCATCCACCTCACTCCCTAAATAATTAAAGCTCTTTTATAAGCTTGTGGCTCAGGAGAGGAGCAGGGTGACACTCTCATTTTGTCCATCCAAACCCTTAGGTGCTAAGTCCACCTCGTGGGTACCTCCTCTTTTCCCTGCAGCTGGGGTCATGCTCAGATACTCCAGTGTGCCTTCCTGGTTCCCTCCAAGGTGACATCCACGAAACAGCCAAGGCCATAACCCCTCCTCCCCTGGGCTTTATTATAAAATCTTCCGAACATAAGGAGTGTTGAGAAAAATTTTACAGGGCATACTCATTTACCACTTGGATTTTACACATTCCGTTTTCATTTTTGTGGGGGAGGGTGCTATTTTGAGCCAACCATCCATCTCTTTCTTGAGGGATCTGTCCCGTGAGCTTCTCAAAGCAGGGAATCAGTGTACTTCCAAGCACATCATTAACCAGAGTCCAATATCTGTCGCATTTCTAGAATGCAGAATGACCCTTTTAAAACAGAAAGATGGTTGCGGCACTCTCATATTTAAAATCTTTGTATACATTAAGATAAATCCACATGGTTCAAGAGTGCTTTGCCCACATATATGCCTGTATGAGGTGTCAGATCTCCTGGAACAGGAGATATAGACGGTTGTGAGCTGCCCTGTGGATGTCAGGAACTGAACCCAGGTCTTCTGGAAGAGCAGCCAGTGCTCTTAAACACGGAGCCATCTTTCCAGCCCCTCGTGGGTCCTAATCTAGTCCCAAGATATTTCTCTTTTCTAACCCATGGTCCATGTTCTCTTTTTAAAAATATTTAAATTTATTATTGTGTTTGTGTGTGTCAAACACACACAAAGAGGACAACTTTACAAAGTCGGTTCTCTCCTTCCACCTTTCCTTAGGTTTCATGGCAAACGGTTTATCCTCTGAGCTATCCTGCCAGCCCGGGGTCCTTTCTTTTGCCTATACTCGAGAATATTCCACTATTCTAAATCTCAATTTGGGAGCTCTGCTCCCCAAAAGTGGTTTCTTGGTTAGGCTCACTTTCTCATAGCCCTCTCAATCTCCATGTGTGGAGACTTGCTTTTGTTCTGGCTCCTGGAAGAAAAAGCTTGCCCTGCTGGCCAGGGAAGCTCCACAGTCTCTGTGGTTTGGGGAGATGCTCCCTTGGTATGATGTCTCCTGCTATAGCTTTGTTCTCACACTTGCCTTCTGGCACGCAGGCACCCATCACAGTTTCCCCCTGTCTCTCTACTGTACACTGTTCAAGTACATTCAAGCCTGACCCAGAGTGGATAGTTCACAATGACGTTTCTTTAGAAAACAGCAACATTGATCCAGACAGTTCCCTACTTTAATATGTCCTAGCCCACCTTCCTTCTACTCTCTCTCCCTTCCTTCGTCTCTCTCTTTCTTTCCTATCATCCTAATTCCAGGCATCTTTCTTCCATCTTTTAAAGTATCTCTCCTGTCTTCTCCCATCCTCCCTCCCTTTTTCTTATTTAATTCAAACCACAAGACAACTTATTAACTTAAAAATAAACATTTTTTGGTAAAGGATTGAACTGAGAGCCTTGCATGTGTACCACCACTGAGCTGTGCCCAGCCTCTTTCCTCTGTCTTCCCTCTTGTTTTTCACTCCCTTTTCCTTCCCTTCCTCTCTGTTCTCATTTTTCTCTCTCCCTTTCCACTCCAATTCATAGGAGACTGCTCTCATCTCACCACCACCACCCCTTCCTCTCCCCTTTCTCCTCCTCCTATCTCTTGTAATTTTTCTCCCTTGCCCGCCCGCCCGCACATACTCATTCTCAGTTGGTGGCTGAGATGTCTGGGTGTTAACGCTAGGCCTCTCATCACCACTTGACAAAGGTTCCTTTTTAGGTCTAATCACAAAACAGAAATGAGTGTGAAGCCTACTAGGTACTGGAGAGCATCCAAGACAATGGATAGAAAACATCAAAGCTCTAACAGAAAGGTGGACTGAAAATTAGACACATGGGCTGTCTCTTTGTTACATCCACACCCAGCTGTGCAGGCTCTCCACAGAGGCATGACAGTAGGGTTTATATGGGGTTTGCAGTGTGCAGTCTGCCCCAGCAGCTCACTCTGGAACTACCCTATGACCCCACATTCCTCATATGTCCCTGGAATATCTTGCTCTCCTAGCCATGCTTCTAAAGCCCTATGTCCATTCACCATGGCTACTCTGCCATGGCCTCTGGGATTCTTCCTAGCATTTCATGTGATCCACTCTTGCCAAGTTTTCTATATGTTAGATCCAACGGGCAAGGCCTGAGAGAGCTCACTTGGCCTCTCATTAGCTTTTGACTAAGGCAATCCTATAATCCCCCTGCCTCACCTTTGATTCCCAAGGCTCTACATTCTTCTGCCCACATTTCTTTCCTTGAGAAACTCTCCGTTTTCTCTCATGAACCTGTTCTTGATACCTGTCCTGAGGCCTCTTCCTTTCTCTCTGGGCCATTTGACCTCTAGCATGACTTCCTTGATTTTTCCGTAAATGGATAAGAACAGTCTTCATTCCTGGTCTGTAATATCTCATGTTCCTAGACCTCCAGTGACATTTCAGTCTTCTCCCAGCTTATCACACCCTGCTGCTCTCAGTTCCCTTCTTAATCTGCTTTCTTGTGCTGATTAATGGAACCTGTTTCTTCTAGTCCCCTGGGCCAGACGCCTATAGTTACTATAGACTCTTCTTCTTCTCCCACTGTATGCAAGTGCTTTAGCATAACATTCAAGGCTCTTCATGGTCCAGCCGCTGGTTACTATGGAAACCTCCTCTCCCTTCCCATCCCCATCCTATGCACTCATCATGCTGTTCTCTGAATGAACTGTTCTCTCTGTGCACCTGCAGGGCTGTCGGCCAGGAAGGCCTGACCCTGCTTCTTCACCAGCTATTTGCTCTGCAGGGCTCCCTTCTGGTGCCATTCTCTTCAGAAAACCTATCTTTGTCCTTCCCTAGTGCAGACCTCCTCCGTGGCCACCCCAGACATGCTGAACTTTGTTTTAACATTGCATTTGTTACAAGGTAGTAAATCTTCAGCATATTTACAATGTCTTTCTTCAGACTCCCAGTCTCTTGAGGGGGAGTGCCTTGTCCTGTCCTTCTGATCCCAGTTTATAGCATAGTTTGTATACACAGAAGGGCCTTTAAATGTTTGAACAAATAAGTTATTGCAAAGCGCTTGGTGTGACAGATCACAGGGCTCCAGCCCAAGTCTGTGGCCAGTGTTCTTTCCATATAGGTTATTTTCAGGAAAGGTTCTGTGCTGTCAGCCTAACATACTCCAAACTAAAGGGTGTTTGCATAGGGCAGCAACTCATCGGTGGTGCTCTTGAAACATTTTTCCTAGTTCTATCCTTGACCCTTTCCCTAAGGCACTGAAACATTCCTAAAGTGTGATTTTAGACTGGAAGGACTCCTAACAGTTGCAACATATACAGACAGCCCAGTGGCCCCATTTAGGCATTTCCATCCAGAGCCTAACTTATCACTTCCATACCCTCTCTGGACTCACCATCTGTCCCCTCTTCTACTCCGGTGCTTGGGCTGATCTTGGTGTTAGCTTCAGGGCCAAAGCCAGAGCCTTGTCCTTCTGGTGTAAGGCTACAGGATCCCACAATCCAGCCACAATCCAATCCATGGATTGGCCTGCAGCCCCTGTGGTTACTTTGCTTCCTGTTTTCACTCACGTGACTCCCTCTCACAGGGAAAATTCTACCATTGTCCTGAATGTGCCCACACAATCATTCAGTTAATTCCTTATTGCCAAAACTCAGTTGGAAAGACCCTCACCTGAGTTAGGTGTCCCTTCTGGAACTCCTGTGACCCTCAGTGTTTCCTTATCATGAACCTGCTGCACTGCTCTTAAATAGGCATGGATGGATGGGTCCCCTCTGGACTCTGATCTCTTGGGCAGAAGACAGCTTGCCTAGCAGCTTCACACATGGGAACAAAGTATTTGTTAACTGAACAAGAGATTATTTTTGTACAAAAGATCCTATAATTCATTTTTTTTTTTCTAACCAAGAAGCTACCAGCACAAATTCTCAGAAAATCAAACTTTTGTATTTGGCCACAGTAAGTGGTGTGTGTGTGTGTGTGTGTGTGTGTGTGTTGAGAGCCTGCAGACTTCCCACTTTTTTGTTTTAAGTGTTTTTCTGTCTGTCCCTGCCCTGTCAGTATACCATGAACCCTATCCCTGGAAGAAGCTGTCAGTTTCACCAAATGCAACTTGTGACTCATTTTTTTTTCCTCTTAGGTACAAACATGATTTCAAGTTTGAAGAATGGGATTAGTAAGGGAAAGTAAATATATACCTTTTCAGATTTGTTTTATTCTTTATGTCTCTGCTATATATTGAAAATGACTGGGAAGTTTCACAGTGTGTTTTGTAGTTTGTTGGAATAAAACGGTTAAATTTTCAGTTGTTTGTTGTGTGTATGCACATGTACACATGCCACAGCATGAGTATAGAGGTCAGAGGACACCGTGCACAGAGTTGGTTCTTGCTTTGCAGCGTGGGAGTTGCAGGGATTGAACTCAGTTCATCAGGTTTGGTGGAAAGCACAGATGCTAGATGCCAGAAACAAACTCACAAGGAGACTGTGGCTAAAACACCCTGTAGTGTAATGGTTAAGTAGCTTTCATTCCTAGAAAAAAGAATCTTATGATTTCCAATCCTGCAGTGGCCTTTTTCAAGACCCAAAACTCTTGAATAGCTTTTTGTTTTTATGGGACTCAAAATGCCAGAAAACATGAATGATTAAGAATATTCAATAACTCCAAAGCTAGACTTACAAAGCTATTCAATAACTTACAAAGCTAGACTTTTTGCTTGCTGAGTATCCCCTTATATTTGAGTTGAGAATTCTGTTTCTGCTCATGCCAGTGAGATGTCTGGTTGCCAAGGATACCGGGCATAAGAGGATCCATTGAGTCATCTTGTTGAACTGTTCTTGAAGACAAAGCATGGCACACATCTACAGCTATGTTGGAAGTCTTTTACCTTTTAAGTTTCCAGGCATGGTGATCTGTTTTGAACCTGGAATTTGCCTGGTGAAACCATCTCTACAAATGGGAGAATATGTCCTTTGGAAGGGACAGGGCTGTGGTTGTCCAAAGAACTTTGCCTTACCCATGTCAGGTACAAAGGGAAGAAGACTGAGATGTCTCAAGTGTCTGTCCAGTTCTAGGTCCTATACCAAACCTTGGACAAGTCTCATGTCCTTTCACATCTGCTTGCTTGGGGGTAAAGATAAGTTTATAGATGAATTATATGTGATGTGTACAACATCTCATTGATTGAAAGCATGATTGGTGGATGAATGGATGTGTAAACAACCTTGTATAGGAATTATAAACCCATTTTATGAATGGCCTTGGAGAGGAGAAATAAGTTACTTAGTGCTGTGTCTCTGTCACCAAACCTTAGTAATAATTAACTTTATATCACAGTGTTTAAGCTGCCAGATATGTAAGAAAGCGTGGCCAACACTAAAGGGTCTGCGTCACTTTCCTGGGACGCATCAGTAGTCCCAAATGTGTGCTTGGTAACTGTGCCATGCTAACTGGAACTATTCCTTGGTTGTCTTTATTTGGATATTAAATATGGCCTAAAGAGAAATGTGTGTCCCAATGACTTATGAATCCATTTGCCTAGGCTTTGTTCCGTTTTTAAACCAAACAATATTGTAGATACTACAGTGAGATATTTTGTATGTTGTTACGTCATGAACAATGGAATAAGGATTGGTCCAAATCTCTCTGTAAAGTTCATGTGCTCCATATTTTGCATTAAATGGGGTGGGGAAGTTGCACTGAATTCCCCATTAGCATTAAAAACTTTTTATTCCACAAGGAGAGCAATAGAACCAAAAAATTTGAACACAGGGGTCTTTCCTGAGACTCATACTCCAACCAAGTAGCATGCATGGAGATAAACTAGAACCCCTGCACAGATGTAGCCCATGGCAGTTCAGTGTCCAAGTGGGTTCCATAGTAATGGGAACAGGGACTGCTTCTGACATGAACTGATTGGCCTGCTCTTTGATTACCTCCCCCTGATAGGGGAGCAGCCTTACCAGGCCACAGAGGAAGACAATGCAGCCACTCCTGATGAGACCTAACAGACTAGGATCAGAAGGAAGGAGAGGAGGACCTCTCCTACCAGTGGACTTGGGGAGGGGCATGCTTGGAGAAGGGAGAGGAAGGGAGAGATTGGGAAGGGAGGAGGGAGGTAACTAGAGGAGGGATACAAAGTAAATAAAATAAAAATAAAAAACTTTTTATTTTTTGAGAGTATAATATAATTCCATCATTCTCACCTTCCCCTTCCTCCCTCCAAACCTTTCCATATATACCTCCTTGCTCTTTTAAAATTCTATCTTTTCATTAATTATATAGATATATATACATATTTATACATATCTATCCATACAGATAGATATAGATATTTCTACATACATAAGTATAACCTGCTCAGTCTGTGTAATATTACTTGTGTGTATGTTTTCAGGGTTGACCATTTGGTATTGGATAAGCAGTTTTTCTGGGATACAGTCTCACAGGAAACTCCCTGGGTTCCTGCTCCATCTTCTGTAATGACCTGTGAGCCTTAGGTGCAGGAGCTGTATTGTAGATACAGTAATAACTGTGATTGGGTATATGTACATTCCACAATTATGCATTTTGCTTGGTTGTGGGCTTCTGTAATGGCCTCTGTCTGTTGTGAAGAGAAGTTTCCTTGATGCAGGATGGGGACTGCACTCATCTGTGGTTATAAGGACAAACATCCTAATGTAGTTAGGGATTCTACTGGGTTGGTAAAATGATACTTGTTGGTTCTCCTCCAAGATCCATGACTTCACTAGCCCTGGATTTTTCACTAGCTTTTTCCAACACCAGGAAAAACTTTCCTCTTGTTGAATGGATCTTAAGTCCAATGAGAGAGCCATTGGTTACCACCAAGGTATGTGTGCCAATACTGCAGCCTTAGAGTTATCGTGCTGTGTGATCATTGTTGTGGTTCGTAGCTGTTACAGCTGCATAGGACTGTTGATTCCTTCCCTCCTTTAGAATCTTGCATGGCACCTTCTGACGCCATGAAAGCTAGTCCTCAGGGAGGAAGCTTTCAGGTAGCTTCTAGCTGAGGGCCTCTAGGCACTGTGTCTGAAGTGCATGTTGTTTTCATCAAGGCGAACTTCTCTTCCACCTCTGGGAAGCAACCAAGGGCAGCCGCAACAGCCCGTGGTGTTTGGAAAGTCACCATGAACAATTCAAAAGAGGGTTCTCATGCCTCGTGTTGGGATTTTTGTTAGATGATTCTTGCCTCTTGGAGAGAATGTTGTATCCCAGACTGGAAAGCTTTATTTACTCTATATCTGTATATTTATCTACTGACTTACATGCATTATAAGTGGCCATAAAGCTTATGAAAGCTCGGGTTGAGCATCTAGTTCAGTGGTAGAATACATGAGGTCCTAGGTTCAGTGCCTATAAAAGTCTTATAACTCTACTAAGAACTAATGACTGTTATGTGGTGGGCTCTGGGCCAGGTATGCTATAGAGGCTGTCATATCCTAACTCTAAAACCGCCCCCAAAATCTGGTCAAAAGGAAACTAGGGTTTAAAATGCATGTGTTTTCTGCTCTCTCTTCCTTATATACTCACTGGAGAATATTTTCTAAAGATCCAGTCACCAAAATATTAGTTTCTTCCCATGACCAAAAAGTTTGGAAAATTTCTGCTCTTTCTGCTGAGGACCCAAAGTGTGACATTTGATGTTCACAGACTCTCAAGTTCCCTGCAAGAAAGAAGGTCGATGTCTGATGTTAGAAATCATCCTTGCTTGTTCTTCCACTTTATTCATTGAGGCCAGGTCTCTTTTTTTAATTTTTTTTTATTTTTTATTAATTACACTTTATTCACTTTGTATCCCCCATAAACCCCTCCCTCCTATCCTCCTAATCCCACCTTTCCTCCCCCTTCCTACACTCATGCCCCTCCCCAAGTCCACTGATAGGGGAGGTCTTCCTCTCCTTCCTTCTGATCCTAGTCTATCAGATCTCATCAGGAGTGGCTGCATTGTCTTCCTCTGTGGCCGGGTAAGGCTGCTCCCCACTCAGGGGGAGGTGATCAAAGAGCAGGCCAATCAGTTTGTGTCAGAGACTTATGGCCAACTGTTGGGCAGAGTGCATGGAACCTTATGAAAGAAGTGGGGAATAGTAAGATCTGTAGAGGACAGGAGCTCCACAAGGAGAGCAACAGAACCAAAAAATCTTAGCACAGGGGTCCTCCCAGAGACTCATACTCCAACCAAGTACCATGCATGGAGATAACCTAGAACCCTTGCACGGATGTAGTCTATGGCAGTTCAGTGTCCAATTGGGTTCCACAGAATGGGAACAGGGAGGCCAGAGCTCACTGATATAGCTAGTCTTACTAGCCAGTTTGTGCTAGAGATGCCCTGCCTCTTCCTTCTGAGACTGGAATTGCAGATAGACCTACACGCATTTATGTGGGACTCTAGGAATACAAATTCTGGTCCTCATGCTTATGTGGCAATCTCTTTAACCACTGAATAAGCTCCCTATCCCAAAATTACATTTTTTTAATTTAATAAAGTCATGTGTAGGCTGAAGATTTACTCAGAGTTCCTTGCTTTTTTTTGTAGGCTTCATGTCAGTTCCAGAGAGAAGCATTTCTTGATTAGTTTTCAAAACAGCCAGATAATCTCTCAATTATTTTGAATACTTTCAATTAAAAACATTTGAAATTAAACATTACAAATTTACTTTATGAACAGAACACCAATAGCACAGGCTCTAAGAGCAACAATCAAGAAATGGGACTTCAAGAAACCAAAAAGCTTCTGTAAAGCAAAGGACACTGTCATCAGAACAAAATGACAGCTTACAGACTAGGAAAAGATCTTCACCAACCCTATAGCTGACAGAGGGCTGATATCAAGAATATAGAAAGAACTCAAGAAGTTAAACAGCAACAAATCAAGTAATTCAATTAAAAAATGGGAACAGAGTTAAACAGAGAATTCTCAATAGAGGAATATCGAATGGCAGAGAAACACTTAAAGAAATGCTCAGTGTGCTTAGTCATCAGGGAAATACAAATCAAAACAACTCTGAGATTTCACTTAGACCCATGGTGAAGAGCAAAAATTCAAGTGACAATACATGCCGGAGAGGATGTGGAGAAAGGGGAACCATCCTCCATTGCTGGTGGGAATGTAAACTTGTACAACCACTTTGGAAATCAATCTGGCGCTTTCTCAGAAAATTAGGAATATTCCTACCTCAAGATCCGGTTATACAAAATATCATCAAGTATAGAACAAGTATACAACAAGGACATTTGCTCAACCATGTTCATAGCAGCTTTATTCATAATAGCCAGAATCTGGAAACAACCTAGAAATTCCTCAGCTAGAGAAATTTGCTAAATTTACACAATGGAATACTGCTTAGCTATTAAAAATAAGGAAATCATGAAATTTGCCAGTAAATGGTGGTAACTAGAAAAGATCATCCTGAGTGAGGTATCCCAGAAGCAGAAAGACACACATGGTATATACTCACTTATAAGTGGATATTAGACATATCAGATAGGATAAGCACACTAAAATCTGTACCTAAGGTACAGATAAGCAAGAAGGAGGATCGTGGGTAAGACGCTCAACCCTCATTCAGAAAGGCAAACTTGATAGACATTGGAAGAGGGAGAAAACAGGGAATAGGACAGAAGCCTACCATAGAGGGTCTCTGAAAGACTCTGCTGAGCAGGGTATCAAAGCAGATGGTGAGACTCACAGCCAAACTTTGGGCAGAGTGCAGGGAATCTTAGGAAAGAAGGGGGAGATAGAAAAACCTGGAGGGGACTGGATCTCCAGAAGGAGAGCAACAGAACTAAAAAATCTGGGCCCAGGGGTCCATTCTGAGACTGATACTCCAACCAAGGACCATGCACGGAGATAACCTAGAACCCCTGTACAGATGTAGCCCATGGCAACTCAGTCTCCAAGTGGGTTCCCTAGTAAAGGGAACAGGGACTGTCTCTGACAACAACTCAGTGGCTGGCTCTTTGATCACCTACCCCTGGGGGGGGGGGGGAATTCAGCCTTACCAGGCCACAGAGAAAGATAAAGTATCTAGTTCTGATGTTACCTGATAGGTTAGGGTCAGATGGAAGGGGAGGAGGACCTCTCCTATCAGTGGATTTGAGGAGGGGCATGGAAAGAGAAGAGGGCTGGAGGAAGGGCAGGATTGGGAGGGGACAAGGGAGGGAGCTACGACTAGGATACAAAGTGAATAAATTGTAATAAATAAAAAAAAAATAAGAAAAATGCTGGGGAAAAAGAACATATGTTTGGAATTTCTCTCTCCATGGTTTTTATTTCCCTTTATCCGTATTTTTTATATAACTCCTGGTAGAGTTTTATGATTAATTCTGGAAAACCCTAAAACCTCGCTTGTTCGATTTTACCAAGTATATCTGTTCTATATATTCCAAAATGACACTTCTGACTTTTCCTTTTACTGATTTATAGAGCTGCAATCAACTTTTATGCATTTGCTGTGAAAGCCAGTGCTGCCCTGAGTTCTCTCAAGAACCTTTAAAAAACTCTCCTGTATGTTTTTCTACGCACACTACATTTTTATCTGTAAATCATGAAGCTTATTTGCCGGTTTTTTTATTATTATTATTATTTATTCTTACATCATTTATTTCTCATCAGTACTGTGCTGTCTGAAGGTTCCGGTAAATTGTAACCTAGTTATGAGGGCATAAGCCATTTTTCCTGGCTTTTGACATGAGACAAAGAACATCAACTGAAAAATGTGAAATTTGCTCTTGAAATTTGATAAATAAAGTGGTTTTGGTTTTGATATTTAAAAAGAAATATTTACCCTCTTTCTATCTCCTGCTCTGTATGTTTTTAAGCTGTTCTTTTGAGGGTGAAGGTTAGCAGTTACTGTGGTGATATGAATTAACATCTTACATTTCTAATACTTTAGTTGGGCGATAAGAATGAATTTCGACACCACATGGAATTCTGATGCGGGGCGGGGGGCTGGCAAATGGCAGAGCTCTGTTGTAGAGCACTCATTTGGCACACAGAGAGCCTGAGTTCCATTCCCTGCAGCATGTAACCTGGGTGTGGTAGTTCAAGCCCGTAAATCCCAGTACCCGGGAGGAGGAGAAGGGATGCTCAAGAGCATTCTCAGTTACGTAGCAAGTTCAAAGCCATCGCAGGGCACATGAAATCTTACCTCAAAACAAAAACCACAAACTCCTGTTCAAGTCCAGCCCTGCTTCTACCTTCCTGTTGTCGTGAATTACGTTATCATATGGTATATGCCCACTGACATAACTTTATAATTTTTCATTTGTATCTTGAATCGTATAGGAAAGGAAAGCTGCAACCCTCCCCCAAATGAACCGTCGACAGTGTATTTCATGCATGTGGTTGTGTGTATGTGTGTGCATGCTCATGTTGGGGTGGATCGTCCTGTGCATCATTTGTGGAGGCCGGGGGCTGACTTCACATATCTACCTTTATTGCTCTCCATCTTAGTTTTTGAGACACGGTCTCTCCATGAATCTGGAGTGCCCTGAGCCCCAGGCTCCTCCTGTCTCTTTCCATCAAAGGGGTTAAGGCGTGTGCTACCATGCCTAGCTTTTACACTGACACTGAAGATCCAGACTTTGGTCTTTGTGTTCACACAGCAGGTATTACCAACAGCCACCTCACTAGTTCCTAGCTTCATTTTCTCTTTATGCTTTAAGTGCATCATCCACTGTCTGACATCATGGTTTCTGATGAGAAGTCACTGCTAATTTTATTGAGGACAATTTGTACATGACCAGCAGCTCTCCCCAGCAACTTCCAAGACTGTCTTTTTGTTCTCTGGCAATTTGACTATTGTGCATCTCCATGTAGAGGGCTTTGAGCACCCCACAGTGATTTGCTGAACTTGGATGTGTGTTTTCATGTTTTCAATCAGGTTTATGAAGTCTGGATCATGTTTTTTGTTTTGTTTTTTCAATTTTTTTCTTCCTCTTTCTAGAAAGCTTGTTGAAGACCAGTGGGTACCCCAGGCTTCCTGCAGTTGTGTTTATTGTTATTTTCTCCTGGATGATATTAATGAAACTTTCTTCAAGTTACTGACTGACTTGCTTCTGAAACCTGCTCAACTTGTCTGGTGAAATTTTAACTTTAGTTTTCATACTTTTCAGCTTCTTCAATGACCCACTGGAGGTGACCTTCTCCACACTAGGTGGGGTCAGTGACCTGTCCTTATTTGCTTCTTTTTCTGGAGTCTACTTGAGTTATTTGAGCACATTTAAGAAGATTGTTGAAGCTGCTGCCTGAGTAGCCTAGTGCCTGTATTTCCATGGAACTTCCTGCCACTTCATTGTCTTTTTTTTTTTTTTTCTTTTTCTGATGAACCTTGTTTTTCTCTTTCTGAGCATGTTCACAAGCTTATACATTTCCCCCATGAATATATCTGGGTCCAAGTCTCTCCTTTCCCTTTGTGATTTGATGTTGCTTGCTGTGGATTGATGGTGTCCATTTGCTTTATGACTTTTCCAAATGATATTGCAAGTGTTCCTTGTCAGATTTCCTGTCACGTATGGTCACGCATGATTCCTTGCCATTATCTTGTCAGCTACCTGCTGACAACCTGAGAAATAGTACCATAAATGCCCAGAACTAAACACAAATCAAAACATGCTCTGTGGAATCTTCAGTCTTTGAAGATTGCATCTGACCTGAAGCATTCAATGCTTACACTAATTGTCTGTATTTTTGTCTTCTCCTTTACCTCTATGCAAACATTCACAGTTAAACCAGGATATAGTCACTGGCTCATCCCGGGCCTTTCTTTTATAGTTATTTAATTACAATTAACTTACACGCACATGTGTGTGAGTGCCTGTCTAGATCAGATGAGGGTGTGGGATTCCCTGGAGCTGGAGTTACAGGCAGTCGTGAGCCACCCAGTGTGTCTGTGCTAGCAACTGAATTCTGGTCCTCTGGAAGAGCAGTAAGCATGCCTAACAGCTGGGATGTCTCCCTCGCCCCATCCCTGGTCTTTATGAGAATGGGCTAGAGCTCATGAGGAGTAGTGCTCTCATAACTTCTTGTATCCCCAGAAATCATTCAGGGTCCCCATTTCCTTCTGTAGCCTCCCACTTATCCTTTTACTCTGTAGCTTTTGCTGTGTCTGCTGCTTGCCTCCTTCTCTATTCCTTCCTCCAGGAGGCTTTCAGTACTCTAATTCCTCCTGTCAAATACTACCTACGAGGCCTCAGCCCAGAAAGACTTAGTGTGATAAAACAAAGTAAAAAATCAGAAAACAGTTCTAAAGACCTGCTTCAGAGATCAAAGTGCATAAGCATAATTTACAGATAACAGTGTCGCTGTAACCAGCAAGCAGAAAGCCCAGCCAGGAACAGGAGCCATCACCAAGCTGGACGAACTTGAGATGGTAAGAGGCTCAGCCACTCTAAGCCGAAATGCCACACGGTCTCTGGCTTCTTCTCATTAAGCATCAAGCATGTCCTTTGCTGTTAGTTGTTTGTAAAATTAGATGTCCAAGTTTCCAAATGTGTGCTACCAGCATGATAATGGACTAAACCTCTAGAACTGCCTGAAAGCTCCAATTAAATGCTTCCTTGTATAAGAGTTGCAGTGCTCTCCTCACAGCAATAGAGCAGTGACTAACACAATATATGAGCACTTGTTGTAATCATTTTTGTTGCTACTTTGTAAATTAGTCATGTACTTTGTTTATTCTTCAAAACTAGACTTTCTCTTACCCATTTCTCTGTAAATCTATGTAACTTTCCATCTTTTGGTTTTTTAATTGCTCTTGTGACACATAAATCCATTCATCAAATTCTGCCACCATAAAAGCCAGCTGCCAGGAGATGGGGGCACCTTGTCTCTTAAGTTTCTATGGCCTAGCGAGCCCTTGCTAAGGTGCTGATTCCTGGGCTCTGCTCCTCGGGTTCTGACTCAGTAGAGCCTAGGACTAGTCAGAAATCTTTCATTAGCACCCTGAGTATGTCACCCTCTTCCTTCTGTCCTTCATGATCTTTTCACATGTGTCCCCAGCTTGTGAGTCCTAACAGCTTGGAGAATAGCTTTCTTAAAGAAACTTCCTTTACCTTGTCACTGGGACAACACAATCTGCATTTTAGCCACTTCCTCCCAATGGTGAGTGTTTGAAAAAAATTACCCAGCATTCTAATAGTCCATTCAGACACATGCTCCCTCAATGCAAACAAACAAACAAACAAAACCTCTGTCCCCTCTTCATACTTCCTTTGACCTTTATTTCTCATTCTTCAATATAGAAAAGTAGGCTAGCCAGGCCAGGAGTCCCCTTCCGTTCTTTCTTCCTGTCCTCTTCTTTGAAGGGTTCTGGTTGCTTTACCTGGCTCCCTGCTCCCTGCTTGGGCTTAGTGAAGCCCTTCCTCAGAGGCGTATATGCCTCAGTGCCCTTCATGTAGAAAAACTGTTTTATTCTTTCAGATCCTACCCCCTGCTATGATTGCTGGCTATAGGGATGAGCTGTGACCAATCAAGTTGACGGGAGCCCGCCATGGATTTTTGGACATGAGATAAAATAAGTCAGTTCAGTTTCTGTTCATTCTCAGTGGAGAGATTGCTTATGGTCTCCTAAAATGCAATCAGTGGAGTCTGAGTCCCTACCGATGCTCTTTTGAGATAGAGCTTGTCACGAAGGCAGAGCCCTCAAGAGCAGAACCTGTGCCCTTCTGAGAAGAAGTGTGAGTGTTGATTCTGCTCTGGCCCCGGCAGTGTGTGGATGTGCTGAGAAGATGGCCACTGGTAAACTCAGCAAAGCCCTCACCCAAATCTGTCTACGCCACCTTCCGCAGATCCCTCAGCTCCAAACTATAGGAAATAGTTGCCTGCAGCTGAAGACAGCCAGGTTCTGACATGGTTTTAGCATGGCAAACTGACGATACTGCTGACACTGTCTGACATTACCTGGTGCTGCCTGCCTGACACTGCCTGGCATTGCCTGACACCGACTAGCTGACCATGAGTGGCACTGACTGACTAATGCTAACTCCCTTACCGATGCTGTCTGACTGACGCTGCCTGGCATTGCCTAACCCTGACTATAGACACTGCCTTACTGACACTGACTGCCTGACTAACACTGATTGATGCTCACTGACAATGACTCACAATGGCTGACACTAACTGACCGTGACTGACAGTGACAGATGACAGTGACGACACCAAGCGTTTGACTAGCACTACTGACTGACGATGACTGGCTATCACCAACTGTCCGACTGACAATGATACATACAGACACTGACTGACAATGACTAATATGCCTGCCTGACAAGGACTCATAATAACTAACACCAACTCCCTCCTGACGCTTAAAAGATGCTGACAAACACTAACTCTTGGTGAATGGCTGTCATTGACTGACACTACATTGTGTAAAACTACGCTTATGTGTGCCTAGTAGCAAAAGGAAATGTGCAGGAGGGAGAATGCAATGAGGAAAATCAGCTCCTATGGAAAATGTGATCCGGACAACATTGGGCTCCTGAGAGTCACTTCTCAACACCCAGAAGCACCTTCGGTTTCCCACCCCTTTCATGGGGCATGCAATACTTCAAGTGATGTATTTTTTAACCTACTCTATTCCAAGTTGGGTTTCTGCCACTTGTATTCAAGGCTGACCAATAGGCAAACTTTCTCTGATTTTCTTTCTCTCCTTGGTAGTACAATTGTCTGTGAAATTTGGAGTGCAGACTATCACTGGTGAGAGGAATAAGCTCATTTAAGTGGCTGTCTAAGTGGCCCAGCATGAGATCATTTGCGCCCAGAGGGGCAGGATAACTGTTGGCTGAAGCTGTTGCTCTGTAGAGCTAAAGAAATCAAGAAGATAGAATTGCAATAAAGAGGAGATAGTAATGGCCCTTGTCTGAACTCAAAGTTGAGTTTTTAGCTGGAAAATTATTTCCTTTAACTAGTATTTACTGAGCTCATTATCATACACCCTGCTCTGGGCTGAGACTGCTTTCTTCTCTCTTCCTCTGCAGCACTTTTGGAGCTCAACCGCCTCCTCTAGTTTTGGAATCACATCCAAGGAAATAAAACTCTGCAAGGTTGATGGCATAATCACAAAATAAAATGGTTGAAAGCTTTGTTTGATCTTTCAGTGAAGCAAATGCTTAGGGAAACCTTTCTTGGCCTCTCTTTCCCTTCCTCCTCAGGCTCCTTCTTTCCCTTTTTAAGAAGCTTCTTTAACTCTTCTCTCCATTCTGAAGACCACAAGATTCAAGAATTCAATCTTAGTACTTTTTGTTTTGTATTTTTTCTCCATTGCTTTTTTTAAAATATAATTTTCTGCCAGTTCTAGTTAAAGGTAGCCAATATATCCAGTTTCTCTGATTATTGTCAGCATCTGTCTTCCTAATCTGAATAGTGAAAGTATCCAGTGGCAAGCAACACCCCATTCTACCCTCACCCACCACCACTCCCAGGCTTCAGCATTGGGGCAGAAAAGAGTGAGTCATCAGTGTTCTCTTTGCCTAGTCCAGGCCTCCTTTTGAGCTCAGGTATTGGAAATGGGCCTTCCTGCCCATTGCTTCCTGAAACACAATTTCTTTAGATGCTCCCAGCCCCCACTTTTGCAGCTTCATAGAATGAACTTTCCAGCTGAGCCAGAGGTAACTTAGAAGCCTAGACCTTTTTCCTAACGATCCTCCTAAGCTAGGTTTTTGTTGGTATAGTAAAGTTGTTGGTATATATTGTTTTCCTTTGGCCCAAAGAAGCATCCATTCAATAACAAACGTGTTTGCTTGTTAGCACTGAGAGCTCTCACAGAGAGTCACATGCATCAGGGTCCAGGGTGCTATGGCTCCCTTCAAGACTGGCTGCCATTGTCAACAGAGATGTCAGCCCAACCATTTGGTAGATATGGTGCCTCTGTCTCTCCCTCTGCCCAACCCATCTTCTCACCAGTCCTCCCTTGTACCCTGCTTCTCTCCAGAAGGGTCAGGAAAAAGTGCAGACCCCAGTTTTCTCATGGATTATTTATTATTAAAATTGCATAAGTTCTAATCATGCAGCAAGTGCTGTCTTAGGTACTAAACACACAAGATGGGACTGGATAATAAAGCACCCATGCCCACTGCCTGTGCATTCTAGTGGAAGAGTTCCAAATAAGCCAGGGGGTCTGCAATAAATGAGAAAATAATGCTGTGTAGTAGAATGTTAAGCAGTGGAAATGATGGGTGTGTGGCTGAGTGCCATAGAGCTTGCCACACGTGCACCAAGCTCTGGGTTCAACTCCCAGCACTGAACAAAGAAAGATTAAATAATTGATGTTGTAACTTCCTTGTGTTGCCACTAACTCCATTTGGGGGTTAAATGATTTCTCTGGGAAGGAGATGTTTACACTTAATGATCAACAGGATTCAATTTTGTGATGACCTAAGAGAAGACCATTCCAGAATCTACTATGTACAAAATCTACTATGTACAGAATCTACTATGTACAAAATGCCCAGTATATTAATAAAACAGAAAACTGGGCAAAGTCCCCAACTGGGGTGATTAGAAGCCATGACATATCAATGTAAGGAAATCAGTGGTAATAGACATTCAGGTTGGGGAGATGCTTAGCTGGAAATCACTTATATAAGAACTCAAGTGTAAAATGATTATTAAGATTTAATAGTTATTCATATCATTATTAAGTAGTTATTACTTAACCCACTATTATATGAATAAGAGGCAGAGAAACTGGTTAGATTTTTAATAAGCCTTAAACATTAGGGCTGGTCAGATACTAACCCTCTAAGCTCTCTTGTGTGCTCCCAGTCCGAAACACCCATAAATACCTGCACGTGTTTTCCATTTGGGTTGCTTCTCTCTAGCATGCCAATTTTCAGATCAAGCTTCTCCAGGCCACGTGCTTCTGATTCACACCAACCCATCCTACCTCCTTCATCTCCTACACCTCTCTCCTTGTGCTCCTTCTGCGGTCCACCAAAGCCCTCAAACTTTGGCGTTGCCTCTTTCTTCTGCCCATCCCAGGTATAGGCAACTTTATTGCCCAATCAGTGATAATTCTGGAGGCAAGATTACATAGCATCATTTGGGTTATGTGAGTATGTGCTTGTAAGACAGCAACAATCTCGGTGAACAAGCAATTAACACTTGAATACATAGTAGCTCCAAATCAACGACAATACTCAAGCTGGGGTCACTGTGATCTGTGTGTTGGCATGCACTTGTGATCTCCTCAATGGCAATATGAGGTGGAAACCAGCATATTCCTGGAACTTATTGGCCACCTAGCCTAGCCTGCTTGGTAAAGTTCCAGGCCAATGAGAAATCCTGCCTCAAACAAAAAAAAAAAAATGGAATTGAAAGGCTCCTTAGGATTGGGACCTGAGGTTGCCTTCTGCCATCTACATGATGTGTACACACAGTAGAGAGGGAGAGAGAGAGATATAGAGGAGACACAGATGCAACAAGTGGGTTGGGCAGGGAGGTGACATGTCCCAAGGTTCCTTTTTTTGAGGACCCGCAGTTCCCTTTTTCAGAAGCAGCAAAGAACCGCAGAGGCCTATGGAATTAGATGTTTGAATTTTGAGCCAGTCTTTGTTTCACTTTCAATTGAAGCCACCGTGGAGCATTGATGATTCAGGACCCTGGACAGCGACCCAGACCTGCGCTTGGTCCGGATTTATGAACCACTCTGCAGGAGTTGGCAGAATAACTCAGCAAACACCCCCATTAGAAGGCAAGCCAGGTGGTGCCGATCTTACTGTGACTGCGGGGACCCACATTTGTTGAGTGAGGGAAATTGGCACAGATGCAAACTGGGATGGCCACCCTGAGTAAGAAACCAGACATGAGCTTTAAAGAGCACGGGATTAAAGAAAGAGCGCATCTAGCACTGCACTGTACGGATGCGGGTGAAGCGAAGGGAGCGCATTCTTTACGATTAACCCAACAATCACCAGCGTGGAGCACTGCAGCTTTCTAGGCAATGTGGACGGCTCCTGAGACTGTAGGTTTTTACAGAGACGTAGAGGGCAACATAATAAGAAGGGCAAGATGCACTTGTAAGAGAACACATTTAAGCTTGCCACTCGCTAGGAGCTGAAATCCCAGATGGAACCCTAAACTTAGTGTATCCAGAGATGCTGTGCGGTGGGACAAAGGGAAAGTCCCGGGGCTCTACTCCTCTAGGCAGCAGTGATGTGGCTCTCCCCTTTACATTAACCTCCACCATGGTAGCACATCACTAGCATAGAGGACATGAACTTTTGTATGAGACAGGTATTCCTGCCTGATCTGTTGTGGCTTAACTATATTTACTGAGTGACTTATTTATAAATATTTTTCAGGGTGCTATGCTGTATGCTGTATGCTGTATTTACTATTGGCCTCAGTGGCTTATGAGCTGTGGCATTTAAATCTCCCTTTTCTCCATTCTCCTCTTTTTTATTATGGTGGTTTGAATAAGAATGGTCCCCATAGGCTCTTAGCTACTGGTCCTGTGCCTGCCTGAATGCCACCATGTTTCCTATCAGGTTGACAATGGACTAAGCTTCTGAGACTGTAAGCCAGCCCCAATTAAATGCTTTCTTTGTAAGAGCTATCTTGGTCATGCTGTCTCTTCATATCATTAGAACAGTGACTAAGGTGTTTACCCTCCTCTCCTTTCTTCCTTTCCTCTCTGCAAACTGTGTTTCAGTTGTTCTGCTTGGGCATAAATATGGCAATACATTTCATAAGCCTCCCTGTTATGAGAAGGGATGTACATAAGGCACCCAGGGGATCCTAGTCCTCCATGAGGTTATTCAGTGGGGCTATATTTACCCCTCAGTTTCTCAAGCTAATCTTCAAACTACAGTGCACTTCAGAGTAAAATCATATTTAAAACATATCTAGTACAGAGAGGGGAAGAAAAAGAAAGAGGAGAGATCAGAGACTGAGAGTGAGAGAAAACGAGAAAAGAAGAAAGAGGAGGAGGAAAATGGGAGGGATTTGAACAAATCTGCATTCTTCCCTTTTTTCCAAGCCCATCGAGTTGAATTCTTGCTATTTCCTGTCAGCTTTAGTGTTCACCTTTTCTTGCTTCCTCTCATGGCTGTGCATACAGCAGCCCCACTCTGACCCACCCCTGCCAGTTTTCTTTCTTCACGTTTCTCAACCTGATCTTTTTTTCAGCCCTTTCACTCAGCATCTCCTCCATTTCTGCAAACCCCAACTTCTCCCTTGGCACTGGGTCAACCCTTCCTCTTCTTACAAAACCTGCTACCAGAGACAGAAAATAAAAGGGATTTTATTCCAAGAATATTTAGTTTCCCATAGTTCTCATAGGATTTCACCTTCATCTCTTCCCTGCCAGCAGAGGCTGAGCATAGCTGACTTCAAGAATGGCCAGTAATGAGTATGATAAGGAATGAATGACTCCAACAGTTTCCATTAGAGACGGCTCTAGGAGGTCTAAAATCCTATCATCAGAGCCAGCAAAAGACCATTGTCCACATTCACATGTTCTCTCCAAAGCTTTCTTATTATGTAGTTAGTGGCTAAGAAGGGGGCTTTGGATCCACAGACCTGTGCCCAGGTCTCAGCTCTCACTCACAGTAGCCATGCAATGTCAGGCAGCTTCCAGAAGCTCCTAAGCCTAGGCTTCCTACCTGAAAAAAAAAAAAAAAAAAAAAAAAAAGAGTGCGTTAACAGGGTCTATCTGCCCATGTTCTTATAATATAGAACTAAAACGCTGTAAGATATTAGGCACCGCGTAACACTTGAGAAGGCTCAGTAAGTGTTATCAATGACAATCATTATTTCAAATAGGACTCTGAATAGGGATGAGTGAAGCTCAGGGAAATTATCAACTGAATACTTTACAAAGGAGAGGAAAAAGGGATCAGCTAACAGATACGGCTTTTATTATAGACACATCCCTGGGTCTTTCCCAGCTTCTCTGCTGACTATGGAATGAAGGAGAGGACGGATGGACGGACGTGGGGGCTCACGAAAGAACTGATGTGAGTGAATGAACTGTTAGGCAGACTACGGGTGCAGGGCCAAGCTAAGCAGTCTCACCTCTTCCCACCATTTTGTCTAACTCCATCCAAATATACAACAAAGGCCTGGTCGTTACACCAACCTTTCAGCATCTTTGTCCCGCGTACCCCAAATGTGGTTCTTCATCTGGGCGGTGCTTTCAGGATGCTCTGTGATTTTTACTAAAGCCACGTGTCCACAGGCCTTGCTCCATAGCAGGCCTCAGATTTCCATGAAGGTGTAGCAGACATTCCACGTGCACAGCGTAAACAAGGCAGACCCTGGCACTGCCATGGGGAGAAGCAAAAGTGATAGTGGTTGTCTCTGCTTCTCAGGAAGTCTGGAGGACTGTCATGGATCAGAGCGCTCGTGGGTTGGGGAGGTTAGTTTTCTTGGTGGACACTCTGGAACTTGTGTTTGATGTGTGAGCTCATCTTCGGGTGAGGAGGGAGAGCAGGCAGAGCTCCAGGGCTTTGCTATTGGCTTTCACTCTGCCATAAGCTCATGGTCTGCAGTGGCGTGGCTTTTGGATGGGGAGAGACTGTGTGCAGGATACAACTTCCCACACTCATCAGGGGTGACAGCGTGGCACAGGGCTGCTCGTCTGCCTCTCTGATGGGTCAAAAGTGGAAGAAGGCTCTAACTCAATCTGGCCATCCTGGAGTAGGAGGGCACAGGTAAACTGGGCAGAAAACATGGTCAAGTTGAGTTGAATCCAAGTTATCACTACACTCAAGCACCTTTGCTCATTAACTTTTCACTTACCAGGGAGGAAGTGACAACCTACCCAGGATGAGGGATGAAGGAAAGGTTGTCAACAACTAAACACGAAGGTGTGATGTCAGCCACCAGGTGTTTTGCTGTTGTGTGCCTTCAACAGCCCTCAGTTATAACTCTGTAGACTATAAGAAATAGTGTGGAGAATTACCTGAATGACGGACAAGTCTGGTCATCTACCATCATGCACTGACTCCAAAAAAAGAAAACAAAGACTGGATCAATGTAGCTCCAATCTTCAGCCCACATTTCAGTCCATGAGTAGCAGCAATCTGGAATCGCAAGCTGGATTGGAATTCCACTTGGGAAATGTATTAAATCTCTCTGAGCCTGCTGTTCTCACCTGTAATGTTTGGTTAATTATACTGGCCTTAAAATTCCACATAATAACCTTAAGGGTTAGGGAGCTGGTTTAGTAAGCAAAGACAATTGCCATCAGTCTTGACAACACAGGGCCTACATGGGAGAAGAGGAGATGTTTACCCTCTGACTTCCACGTGTGTCATGTGGTATTCATCACTCACACACACGCACACACACAGAAACACAAGCACACACAGACACATACTCAATGATACACACATACAGACACACACATACATAAAAGCACACAGGCACACACTCAAACACACATACAGACATATATGCACACACACACAAATGTACAAACACACAGAGACCCAGATATACACAGACAGACAGATGCACACAGACACACACACACACACATACAGACATGCACACCTAGACACACATGCATACAGACATAGATGCACAGACACATATACAGACACACATATTGGCACAGGACCACACACACATACATAGACCCACACATCACAAACACATATACATAGACATGCACAAACACACAAATGTATAATTTTAAAAAGATTATTTAAGAATTATATAAATTAATGCTTATTGTGGGCTTAGAACTTAGTAAACAGTGACTTCTTTTTTATCCCTTTCCAACCCCTCAGAGCTCCTCTCACCCTCTGGAGGGCCTCAAGAGGCAGACACTCTTGTTTCATGATCACTGTGAAAGGGTTAACGGGGAAAGGGAAACTGTTCTGCCTGGCATCTGTTCCAGGGTGTTGTGTCTTGATTCCTTTTGTGTGTGTCTTAGAATGCTAATGTTTTCATTTTTAAAAATTAATTCAATTTACAGCTCAGTCATAGGCCCCTCCTTCCTCTCTTCCCAGTCCCTTCCTTCTTTCCATATCCCACCTCCCTTATTCCTCAGAATAGGGGAGCCCCCTATCTAGATACCCCAGCTCATCTATTCACGTAATAGCTGGGTTTGTCTTCCTATGCTTCACCCAATGTTTGGCTGTGAGTCTCAGTATCTGCTTCGAGCCATTGTTGGGTGGAGCCTCTCAGAGGACAACTCTGGTAGCTCCTGTCTGCAAACATAGCAGAGTATTGTTAATAGTGATAGAGATTGGCCTTCTTCCATGGGGTGGGTGGTAGGGTTGTGCTTGGCATTGGTTGGACATTTCCTCAATCTCTGCTCTACCTGTTCTGTCTTTGTCCCTGCTGGTCCTGTAGGTAGGGTAAGTTCTGTGGGCTGATTGGTGTTCTCCTTGGTCCACTAGGAATCTTGTCTGGACAAAGGGTTTCCCCTTCAGTCTCCATGGCCCCTGCTACTAGGAGTCTTAGTTAGAGTTCCCCTCATATCTTCCCAGTGTCCTACTCTGATTTAGATCTGTAGCTTGTCGAAGAGATGTCCCCACCCACTGCTTCTCTTTTCTTTGCAAGCCTTCTGCCCTCCCACCCCTACTCTCCCAGGTCTGATCTCCTTATTTGTCTCTGCGCTCCCTTTTCTACCTTGTTCCCACTCTTCAATCCCCACCTCTGTCTATTTTATTTCTTCTTCTGAGTGAGATTTACACATCCTCCCTTGGGCCCTCCTTGTTACTTATCTTCTTGGGGTCTGTGCATTGTAGTATGTCTATCCTGTACTTTATGACTAAAATGCACTTTTAAGTGAGAACATACCATGTGTGTCTTTCTGGGTCTGTGTTATCTCACCCAGGACAGCAGTCTACAGATTGGGGAAAGATCTTCACCAATCCTATATCTGACAAAGGGCTAACATCCAGAATATAAAAGGAACTCAAGAAATTAAACACTAACAAACCAAATAATCCAATTTTAAAAATGGGATACAAAACTAAACAGAGAATTTTCAACAGAGGAATCTCAAATGGTGGAGAAGTACTTAAATGCTCAACGTTCTTAGTCATCAGGGAAGTGCAAATCAAAATGACTTTGAAATTCCGTCTCATACCTGTGAAATTGGCTAAGCTCAAAAACTCAAGTGACAGCACATGCTGGAGAGGATGTGGAGAAAAGGAAACACTTCTCCACTGCTGGTGGGAACACAAACTTGTACAACCACTTTGGAAATCAACCACTTTCTCAGAAAACTGGGAATAGCCCTACCTCAAGACCTTAACTACACTACTCCTAGGCATACACCCAAAAGATGCTCTACCGTACAAAAGAACATTCGCTCAACCATGTTCACAGCAGCTTTATTCATAATAGGCAGAAACTGGAAATAACCTAGATAGAGGAATAGATACAGAAATTATGGTACATTTACACAACGGAATACTACTCAGCTATTAAAAACAAGGAAATCATGAAATTTGCAAGCAAATGGATGGAACTAGGAAAGGTTACCATGTTATTCATGGTTTCCTGTAGGGGGCTTACAGATAGTGCCAGAGAAACTAGAACTATTAAACATGCAGGCCTTTTTTTCCAACAGAAGAAATTGACACCTGTTTTCCAGCCAGAAGGCTAGGAATGGATGTGTTTTGGAAATCTTTGCCCTTCTGTAAAGCCAGCCTCACCGAATCCCCCAGAATCCTGAGTATTTCCTGTCAGTCACTAGAACCCATACTTATTACAAGCCCTTCCTCCCTAGGCTCTTGTCCTGAGCTCTGTTTCTCAGTCAGTAGAACCCATTCTTGTGGAAAAGGTCACAGGTATTTTGCTAAAGAGATGTACTTTCCAAAGGTGTTTCAATGCAGCCATGCTTACAGCTTCCTGTGATAACTGTCACAGGGAAACTTTCCCCCAAAATTTTACTGTTTAACTATGTGGAAAAGAGTTGCTTGGTGTCAGACTCCAGAAGTTTTAACCTAGTACCGGCTAAGTCTTGCTGACCTGAGTTTCACTGGGGGCCATGAGGCTTGCAGGGACCCCCACCGTTTCCATATTGATCCTTTACCCACAATTTACAGCTCGTTAAGAAAAGGAAAGCATGCCTAAAAGTAGAACAGGGCTTGTGAGCTGTGGAAAGAGGGTAAGAGCATTCAGCCACACAGTGAATACAGACAGTCCCTGATAGAGCCTATACCTGGTACCTGCCTCTCCCACTCTCATATGGAGGGCTTTTCTCCTGCATGCTTCCAGCCTTCTAATGTGTTAATCCTTGCGTAGCTTTCTTTAGTCCCTGCTCTCTTGCCATAAGCAGCTCTTTAGTAATATGTTGAGGTTGATGTTGCCTGGCTCCGGGACATGAATGCTACCACTGAAAAAGAAGCTGTGCCTGGAAATTTTTCCAGTGTCCTCTGTCCTCAAGCTCAGCAGGGCAGGGCAACCTGCATCAGTCCATCAGCTAACATCTGATGATAGGAAGGCTGACATGGCAGGGTCTCAGGGACTCTTGGTTTGGTGCCTCCCAGCAAGTGTGAGCTTTGTGGAGAATTCTCCAGAAGTTCCTTTGAGCTTTTTTATTTGCTTCCCAGTTGGATAATCTCAAAATCCCCAAATGAGACTGTGAGCCTGAGTGTAGTTCATTGTGGAAATCTTAGCAAGTTAAAGCCATCCTTCTGGCTTCTGGGTACATTCCTTCTATGGCTCTGTAAATTTGGGTTGGGGGTTCCTTCAGCATGAACATGGCCAGAAGTGAAATCTCTGAGGTCTGAAATGACCATATGGTCAGAGAGGAGGCTAATATCTTGTGCTTTGATACCAACTTGATACTAAAAGAACATTTGTGCTATAGAAGCAAGCCCTGGGCTAGTGGAAATGGGTTATACTCTCAAAATGAGAATAGCGGTATTCTACCAATTTTATAATTTTGAAAGCACTGCATTAAAAATAATTTTACTTTTGGATCTGTTGATCTCCTTGTAGAGCTCCTGTCCTCTCCAGGTCTTACTATCTCCCACTTTTTTTCATAAGATTCTCTGCACTCTGCCCAAAGTTTGGCTATGAGTCTCAGCATCTGCCTTGATACCCTGCAGGGTAGAGCCTTTCAGAGGCCCTCTGTGGTAGGCTCCTGTCGTCCTGTTCCCTGTTTTCTCCCTCCTCTGATGTCCATCCTCTTTACCTTTCTGAATGGGGATTGAGCACAGGGGTCTTTTCTGAGACTGATACTCCAACCAAGGACCACTCATGGAGATAGCCTGGAACCCCTGCACAGAGGTAGCCTATGGCAGTTCAGTATCCAAGTGGGTTCCATAGTAATGGGGACAGGGACTGTCTCTGATAGGAACTGATTGGTCTGTTCTTTGATCACCTCCCCCTGAGAGGGGAACAGCCTTACCAGGCCACAGAAAAAGACAATGCAGCCACTCCTGATGAGACCTGATAGACTAAAATCAGAGGGAAAGGGAGGAGGACCTCCCTTATCAGTGGACTGAGAGAGGGACACCGGTGGGGAAGAGGGAGGGTGGGAGGGGAGGAGGAAGGGAGGCACAGGGGGGATACAAAGTGAATAAACTGTAATTAATACAAATAAAAATAATTAAGTAATAAAAAGTAAAAAAAAAAATTTACATAGGACACAGGCAAGCAACTTGGAGAAGTCTAAATTTCACTGCTAATAATGGTACTGTTGGAAGCACAGCACAGAGATCCTTGAGCCTACAGATCTCCAGAGAGACCAGGGATGCTAAGCATGCAGGACTTCCTTTCCAAAGGGAAAGATGAAAAACCTGTTCTTCCATTCAGAAAGCTGAGAATTGGAAATGATTAACTGCCTGGTGATCTGTGTCATCTGTTGGTCCAGGCCATATCAAGCTCCTACAACCAGAACTAGAGATGGCTAGTCATCTAAATGACCCTACAGCTAGAGGCTCCTCCAAGCTCCCACAACTAGGACCAGAGGTGGCCAATAGCCCAAATGACCTCTGTGCTGTCTGTATGACCAAGCCAGACCCTTAGGCCCTTAATCTAGTACAGGTAGCCTATCTCTAGAACCCATGTTCTTGAAAGAGTTGACACTAGCCTGAGTTGATTTTCAATACAATTATGCTTCTTTGTGCACTAGGGATTATATTACACCAGGAAACTTTTTTTCCAAATTGTGCTATGCTTAAGTCCCCTGCTATTATACTCCCTGAAGTCTAACCCAGGTTGATGAAGTCAGTCTCCACTGGGTTTTCATTCTTATCTTTTTATGAGGTTTGCTTCCCTGTATGACAACTACAGGGACCCACTCAGGCTACAGTTTATTAAACACTATTTTTAAAGTCTAGTATTTTGCTATAAATGTCACAAATATCATTACATTTAATAGTTAACACACCCTGTGCCAACAACATCGATTACCCATCTTTAGATGTAACTTAATCGACAGACCTGAGATGAGACAGATTTAAGTAGCCAGGGTCACACAACTGGTAAATTGTAAAACAAAATTAACATCAAGTTCTATCTGAATTCAAATCTTGCTTTAACCACTGTGCAGTGTTTAAACTGTCAGCGTTATTAGCCAAAGTGTGTCTTTGCAATCTCAGGACCTCTAAAAATAGACTGCCACGAGAGCAGAGAGACGAAGACGCAGGCTTCCTATAGTGCCTTCTAAACCAGGTGTCTCAGGATTCAAAAGGCTGAGTCGATGCTCCCTGCTGAGGTACCATGGCTTTCTCTGCTCTCACACCAGGAAGCCTCTCCAGGAGCCTAGGGAGCCGGGTGATCCCAACATCTGCAGGCCAAGGAGCAGCAGAGAGGGTGCTTGTTTGTATGTGTGGGTGGGTGCTGGTGGTGCAGGTTTTGCTAGGTTGGTGTGGGCGTGTGAAGCAGTGTGGGAAGCTAACCTGGAGCTAGACTGAAAACTGCTAGAATGTGGACCTGTCGGCATCTGGCTGCACAGAGACAGGGACATGGTGGCTCAGGGAGGATGCAAGAGAAGCCACTAAGGGACTCCAAGTTCTTGCAGCAAACTAACATGTAACAGAAAGGGTCACCTGCCTGAAAGCTAGTGTCCGATGAACACACACACACACACACACACACAGCTGGTGACAAGACACCAGGCTAAAGACCCTGGAGATGACTGGTTCTTGGAGTCTAAACATTTTTTTTCCCTATGGGGAAATGAAGGCAAGACTATGTTCATCCAACTGCAATTATACCTCTACTGGGAATCATGAACCATGTATTACCATACTACTGTTAGGGTCGTAAATTCACTGAAGGAAAAAAACTCAGGCCCAAGTAGCATGTAAAAGTAAAGTACATTTATTTCTGCAGAAGTCCAGCATGCTGGGGTCACCACCTTTACAACATGGCGGCGACCCTGAGGGGAGCTTCAAAGCCAGAAAGGAGAATTCCTACTGTGGCTATGTGACCTTGATTGGGATTGGCCAGTTCCTCTCAGATTCCCGTAGAGGCTACATGACTCCTATCAGGACTGGTAGGTGCCAATGGAGGCTATGTGACTCTGGTCAGGGCTTAGGTACTTTTCAAACTGATAGTTAAGCAATTTATCTTCCCCAGGCCAGATGTCTTGGCTGCCTTTCTGATTGGTTGCCCTTTTTCTGTGTGTGTGTGTGTGTGTGTGTGTGTGTGTGTGTGTTTTTTTTTCCTGTAACTCTTAGGCCTGTTAAGTCTAGCAAGAAAATGAAGCCTGTCAAGCAGTTGGTCACGCTTATTTAGCCAGGCTCTCTCACCATGCCTAATGCTAAATCAGGTACTTCCTGTATTATGATTTCTCATTACAGCACACTGAGGTGCTTATTAATATTCTTGCTAATTCTTTTTTTTTATCCCTTTGCATGCTCCACACTTGGTTTATATAGTGCTAGGGCTTGAACTCAGAGCTTCAGTAATGACAGGCAAGCACTCTACCAGCTGAGTAAGGAGAGAGAGATGCCAGTCCTAGAAGAGTTCTTTGTTTTGCTGTTTTCAAGCAGAGTCTCATGTAGCCTAGGCTGGCCTTGAACTTGCTATGTAGCCCTTCTTCCTGCCCAAGTGTCAGCCAAGATTGCAGGCATGGTCCACCACAGCAGCTCAGGGGCATTTGGAAGGTAGTGGGGAAGTTCCTGCTTTGGGTAGGTAAGTCTGGGAAACATTTCCCTCACATTTGCAGGAGCTGTGAACCAGAGCTGTCCCTGAGGGCGTGACTGAGCCCTGTAGTGTTACAGCTGGAGAGATGACAGACAGCAGAGGTTTCCAAGGAGCAGATAGCTCAATCCATGAACTACTAGCAGAACTCCTTCCTAGTGTGAGTGGATCTTGGAAGAGGCAGCTGAAACCCACAGCCCCCCACCCCACCCCAAGACTAGTTAGGCTCACACCAGTTATTTTTCCTCACCACGTCCTTTCCCTACCCAGTCCTGGACCTCAAGCCCCCTCCCTCACCAACCTGCCCTACAGAGACACTGTAACAGCTGTCCTTATACAACTGCAGCCTCACTGTCTGAAGCATCCTCCTCATGGCCTTCAGTTCCCCTCCCTGTCTGGGGATCTTACTGCTATAATAAATATCTGGACAAAAGCAACCTAGAAGAGAAGCAGTTTGTCTTAGCTTTCAATCCATCATAGCAGGAAGTCACAGCAGCAGGAACTTGAGACAACAGTTCCCATCACATCACGGTCAAGAGCAGAGAACAGTGAATTAGTGTGTATACATGAGAGCTCACCTGGCTCTCTCCTTGTCCCATCCAGGGCCCAGCCAGAGAAATGGTGCTGAGCACATTCAGAGTGGGTCTTCCTACCTCAGTCAAACCAGTTAAGAAAATCTCTCCCAGACATGCCCAGGGACCAGCCGACTTGGAAGCAAATCCTTCACTGGACTCCATTCCCAGTTAATGGAGGTATTGTCCCAAGTTAACGATCAAAACTAATCATCACAAGATCCTTTCCATTCAGCCTAACCCTCACTGCTCCTGGGAATTTACTTGTCCTGTGTGTGGAATCCCTTCCTAGCCCACTGCTGGCCTACCGCAGGGCCCCTAACTCCCTCAGCACTGACCCCCCACCCCTCTGCTTGGCCCCGTGAAAAAGTTCACAGTAGTATAAGTTAAACTAAGTTAGGAACTAGGTTGTTCTTTTTACCCTCTCAAATATGCTAGTTTATTCTTTGAGAATTTCATGCATCCATACAATATGTTTTGGTCACATTTACCTCTCATTACACTTTTTGACTCTCAGATGCACGCAACTCTCTCCCAACTTCATATCCTCTTTAAAATATTTTTTTCATTTTATGAATGTCTTGTCTGGATGTATGAATTGCACGACCTGCATACCTGGGTTGTTTGCCCTCAGAGTCCAGAAACTGGATGCCAGAGCCCCTGGAACTAGAGTTAAGGATGGCCGTGAGCCACCATGTGGATGCTGGGAACTGAACCTGGGTCCCTGGAAGAGTGTTCAGTGCTTTAAACTGTTGAGCCCCTCTCCAGCCCTCCCCTCTTTCTAAAAAGTTCACCAAGACCTCAGGAGGAACCCTGGCCCCCAATCCCGCATCACACAGCATGGGCCAGGAGGAGCATGTTCAGAAGCCACAGTGATGAGGGTGGGACAGAAGACACCCAGAGGCCCAGTGCCACTAAAATAAGCAAATAAGTGATGGAGAGATGGGAGAGAGAGAGAGAGAAGAATGGTGTGTGCACTATGAAGAGGGGTGGAACTGGAGACATGAGGGTGGTGAGCAACAGCTGGGTGTGAGTAGCCCGCGCGGCCACCTGAGACCGTGGTGAGGCCCTGACCTGTGCTACTTGCTGCCCAGAGCCATGTCTGCGTCCTTGGCCCTCAGCTGCTGAGATCTGGGCTGATGTCCACGTTCCATGTCGCCACCAAAGACTATGCAGATGTCCCTGACTGCTGCTTAGGATCATGTTGATGTCTCAGGGCTGTGCAGAGCTGGCCCTGCCCCTTGCCAGCTAAAGTACTTGGGAGAGCTGGCCTGAGGGCAAGGGAGCTGGAGGGCTGTCAGGCTGACCAATTAATTCAGCTACCACTCAGGCCTGGATCCAGGCCTTTGAATTGGCCCATCCCAACATTTACCTCATCTATGAACTGCTGGAGCCCAAAAAGGGGCTGGTTCCACAGACCCAAACAACACAGGGCAACCACGGGATATTCAAGAGCAGTCCTAGTGAGGATTCGGTATTGAAAGCGTGGCAGATGCCAGAGGTCTTGAACAAGACCAGTGACTCATTGCAATGAACATTTGCAAGAAAAGGTATACTGTGTGATGCACCGCGGCACACTGCAGTTTCCATGGCAAGGTGTTGGTTTGTTTCTATTTGTTTGTTTGTTTGTTTTTGTTTTCTTTGGGGGGAGAGTTGCAAGGGCAGAGGAGGGATATGGAGGGGCAGGGGGATGAGTGGGTTTCGAGTGTATGGTGTGAAAGAGCAATTTGTACTTGGCTCATGTGCTCGGGGGTGAGGAGCCATCTCCCAGAGCGTGGGCCATCTACCAGGGGCCACATCCTTGAAGAAATCCGACTCTCTCTCTTCCAGAAGCCATCAGCTGTCAACAGCTCCTCAGAGAGGGGTGGGGGATCATGAGTCCCTCCATACCCCATGCTGCCCTGACCACTGGCTGTGTGCTCATGAGGGCAGAGGTCCTGTCACGTCCAGTAGGCACTGTGATGTGGTGGTCCTCCCTGACCTCTGGCTCTTACAATTTCTTCACCCCCTCTCTTGCCTTTGGGGTTGTAGATGAGGGACTAGATCCTTAAGTTTGCCTGACGTGTAAAACTGCCTGGCAGCAAGAACTTCCCACCATTTCTTCCACATTATGTATTGAGGCAGGGTCTCTTACTCAGCTTTTTCTTTGAGATGATCTGATTAGTTTCCTTGCTCTGGGCAATTCCTCGTGTTCACCCCAACTAGGTTCAGGCAGCTACCAAGCCCACCTGACTTTCTAACTCATAATTTGTGAAGCAGGCACTTTACCTGCTGGGGAATCTCCTCAGACCCTTTCTACACTTAGAACTAAGTCTCTCTTGTTTTATCTATAAAGTGTTACCAAAAGCATAACGTCTAGGCCAATGTTATAGTTATGTAAAGCTTATTATAAACGTCAAATGCGTAGTTAACCATGCTGCTAGCTTTGTACCATTCACAGATTTCTCACACATGCCGGCCAAATGCATTCTCTTGGATTTCCTCTTCTCAGAACCATGCTGTTTTCTTTGCGTCTCCTTTGCAGGGATCTTTCTCATATTTCCTTTCTTTGGTTTTAAAGGTCCTTTCTTTTTATCGTGTGCTTCCAAGACTTCAGCACTACTTGCTGAATAAAAACCACTTGTTTTTTGGAGTCTTTTGGTTTAAAGTCTAGCTTAGACCAGTTGTTCAAAAGCTTTCCTAACAACCTCTTCTTTTCATTGCTCTCTTGGAATAATTTTATTTTTTCAATTTTCAAGTAAATTCCCAACTTGTTTTGTTTTGTTTTGTTTTGTTTTAGAAAGACCCTGGGAGCTCACACCTGGCTCCTGAACATCCTCAAAAAAGCCCTTGTCTTACTGTCTTGAGCTGGCATCAGGCAAAGAGCCATACACAGATTGGAGAGAAGGTGCAGGTGGAGGAGCCTAAGCTCAGGTTCAGCCAGCAATTCAGGGAACATTCTGGAACACACTGTACTTAGAACCACTCCTTGGTTTTGAGCGGGCTTCTGGCAGAGACACAAGAGAAGGGAAGAGGGCAAGACATCAGCAGAGCTTCTTGAATGGAGTGTTCCTCTAGACAATGTGGGACAGTTCCTTCGGGAAACTGGGAAGGCCAGGGGTCTGGGTTCTGCCTGAGTGTGACGCAGATCTTGGCTCCCTCTGGCCCTCTTCATTTGGCCAGTTGTAGCTTTCATCTATGTAGAGGGATTTAGATGCTCTGCCTGTCTTCATGCTCTAAGCACATGTTGGGACAGCTCAGGTCTGTCTTGCAGCACTCAAGGGACTGCTGTGCTGTGGTGAGGCTCCATTACTGCCTGTGTACTGTTCCACCAATCTAGAGCGTGCTCTTTAGGGGTTGGTTCATTCTACACAAGTGATATTTTTCTTTTTATGGGAGATCTTGTTCTTCCTTATGGAAGAAGTAGAACAGAAAATTTACATAGCTGAATCTATATATATATTTTTCATTTATTTTTATAAGTGTGTATGTACACATGTGCGCTATACACGGGTGGGAGAGGTATGCTTATGCACACGTGGGTATGCATGGGGAGGTCAGAGGTCAGTGCAGAATGTCTCCCTCAGTTACTCTATCTCATGTTTTACACATGGTCTCTCACTGAATCTAGATCTTATCATTTTGGGCAGATTGCTGGCCAGTGAGTCTCACCACATCCATTGGTCTCTGTCCACATGGTGCTGGGTTACCCTTGGTTCTTTTAAAGCAAGAACTCTACCCGCTGAGCCATCTCCACAGCTCCCTACTTGAATAGCTTCTGATAAAGATATTTTATACCAAAGAAATGAGACTTTTTTTCTTTTCTATTTAATTTTTTTAAATCACCTTGCTCGTGTGTTCTTTTTATTAAATAGAACACTTTCTGGAGCAGATGTTGAGACCCTATTTGGCCTATTATGTCTTCTCTCTATAGCTCCGTTCTTTTGCTCATGCTCTTGACAGTTTTTCTTAACTCCATTATCTAGTGTAGCTATTAAATTTTTATAGCAGAAATTACTTTTCTAATTCCTAAGCAATTATTCTCTGACTATCCTATTTTTAATGCAGCTTGCTCATGTTCCACGGACAAAAAAAAATCTCACTTCAGATTCCTGAGTTATTAATAAAAGTAGTTTTAAGTTTTTTTTCCCTCTCATTGTGGATATGTTTCTTCTGTTACTGTCTTTTCTTTGTAGAATTTTGTTTTGAACTTTGAATAGTTAGTTGTTTTAGTGTGCTCGTATGTATGTGTTTACATGGGTGATTCACCATCTATGGGTACACATAGATGCTGAAGGACAGCTTCAGGTGTTATTTCTCATCCACCTTAGTTTTGAAACACAGTCTTTTTCTGGTCTGAACCTCACATAGACCACACTGAGCGGCCAGCCAACCCCAGGGATCCACCTGTCTCTGCCTCACCATGCCTGGCTATTTTTGGCATGGGCTATGAGGATCACACTCAGGCCCTCATGCTTACAGCTGTCTCTCCAAGCTCTTTGGTTTATGCTTTATTTTGTTTTCTTATCTTCTTCCTTCCTTTTGTTTCTTATGTGCTTCTTTCTCTATTAGTCAGACGGTGTTCCTCAAAATGCTCATGATTCTTGTGGATTAAGGGAAGAAAGGAGAAGGCTATTTGGGAGGCCACTAACACAACTGCCCTCCACTATTTCCCCACCAAGATGTTTGCTCCCGTGCACAGGGATGGCTGGAAGCTATTTGCATGTACAGAGCATGTTAGGTGAGAGGTGACCATATGTGGCGAGGGGAGACGAGACAGGAGCATCGCTGCTCTCATCATAAGCTAGGAGGTTTACTGTGATCAGCAGCTAAGCCCAAAACTGAGATCCATGCCTGCCAGGAAGCAGAAATGTGCTTGAGCGAGTGACTGGATTGTTCAATGATTAGGTTCCACATCACTCTCTTAATCTCTTTTCCTGCTAATTCTGAGTCCGGAGGGACACCTCCTGCCTCTGCTGCCACACTTCCTGGAGTGGCTTTTTTTTGGGGGGGGGGGTGAGTCCTCTGTTCTGGAACATTCATTTGTTGCCAACTGCCTGCATTGTGTTCTTTGAAATCTATCGAATTCCCTCTTTACTCGTCTAGCCTCAGATTCCATGACTTTCGGAGTATTGTAAATTTATTCTGTTTGAGATTCTTTTTTGTTATCGGAGTGGCTTAATGTGAGAGCTGTTTGTTGTTCTAAACTGAAAGTGTAGATTCAATAAAACGTATAAAGCACCTCACTCAGTGTCCACGACATCACAGCTACTCAATAAACAGCTGCTGGTGTGAGATTATTATTAAGCCAGAGTTGTCAAAACATTTTTACTGAGCCAGAATCATTTTCCTTATGACATTCGGTTGAGTCCAACTTCTGTCTCTGAAACCCCATGTCATGGCTCCACTCCTCTGTCACAGGGACTCATAGCTGCATACAGAATCATCTTCCCTCTAGGATAAATATTCCCAGTGCCTGAAAACCTTCTTCATTCAGCAACACTTTGTGTCTCCTCTTCATGGTTCCATTTTCCTCTAGATCAGTGGTTCTCAACCCTCCTAATGCTGCAACATTTTAACATAGTTTCTCATGGTTCCTCATGGTTCCTTTATGGTTGTGGTGACCCCCTCCCCACCATAAAATTACTGTATTGCTACCAGATAACTGTAGTTTTGCTACTATAATGAATCATAATGAAAACATCTAGTATGCAGGTTATCTGATAGGAGCCCATGGGTTGAAACCATTGCCCTAGATGGGATCTAACTTCTTAATTTTTAAAATTTATTATTTTATGTATGTTTGCCTGCATGTACCTCTTAACCACTGAGCCACTCCCCAGCCGTTAGGCATGATGGAGACATTCACATTTCAGCTTTTCTACAGCTCATGGACATTGACAGCTTCTGCCTGGTACTGCCGATTGCTGCCACCCTCTGCCCCTAGACTGTGACTCACAGAGAATCAAATTCACACAAGTCTTCTCTAATGAGTTCCCAGGTCACAGTGCTGTGACTCATCTTGTCCAAGGGCAAAGTGATAACTGCTGAGTGGACGTGAAATTCAAAGGCAAGAGGCACACTACAAAGATCCCATCTGCTCCCTCCCACCCCAGCATGAATGAGAGTCCTTCACACATACCAGTTTACATTTCATGCATGTGATCATCCCTTTGTTGAAAGGCACTGGCATCTAAAACTGTGTAGTTATAGTTTGATTTGAAGATCCTTGCATGTAAGTGAAAGGAAAAATATCCCTAAGAGGAACAGAACTGAGCTCTCTGAAAAGTTAGCTACATGCCCAAGTTCAGGACCAGTCACTGGGTTCTGCAGAGGCTGACTCAGAGCTAGCAAGTTTCTTCTTAAAGAATGCCTCAAAGCTTTTGTCTCAAAGTGAGTCTGGGGCCAGGATTATACATGAAGAAGTTGATGGCTAAAGAGAGACAGATCAGGTATTTCCTTCACTTCCCTGAAGTAGATCAGGACAGGCCTAAAGATAGCAATGGAAGGGTCAGAAGGGATGTCAATTCATAAATGGAGAAGTTACTTGAAAATCATTTGATATCTGAAATTTCTAATCTACAAAAAATGCTAGCAGGTGCTTTTTCTCTGCTGGGGAATCTTGTTTCTTGGCAGGAAATATTCTTCTCACATAGATGAGTGCATGATTGGGTTAGTAAATAATAAAATCCATAAAAATGGTGAGTGTGTGAGTACTAAACCGCATCTGAAGTACTATCTGCCTAATCATCAAAAAAGAAACCAAGATAGACCACCTCCCCCTGCGTTTGTCTAGAATTAATTCTGCCCTGCACAGTACTCAAGAACCACCACCTTCCTAGCCGTATGTTAGTATGGACATCTTCTAGATCTGACACAAAGGAAGCTGCTTTCTTGTCTGAAGGCAGAGTCCAGTCTTATACACCTGGTGTTGTTGCTAGAATAAAGAGAGAGTCTTTGTTCTAGAGATTTTCATACAGATTATGTGCCAAAGTAAGAACGTTTCAGCAATACCTCAGGTGAGTAGTTATCATTCACTATATGATTCAAAGGTAAGTATTTAGGATTGAAATTGTACTATTTTTTTTATTTCCCTGCTTATAGCAATGACAAATATTGATTTGCTTCTTGCAACAAAATTTATATACCAAGGATTATGTGATCTTAGCTGGATAAAAAAAAAGTTGCGGGTTTATCCCTTGACTGTCCAACATGGACTTTGAAGACCATTCTCTGCCCTCTCACTGTTTCACTCACACAACAGATACTAAGCATCTGCCAAGGGGCAAGTATGCAGGTTCTGAGGGTACAGAAACTAAAGCAGCATGTCTACTGCCAAACAAGCCAGCACAGGACAGCATGAATTGCTCTCAGAGATGTATGATGGATGCTGTGTGTACAGTGGAGGAGGAAATCTGACATTCTGCCTGGGCTGCAGGGAAGGGGTTAGGTGAGCTTCCATCTGATTGTTGATATGGGAAATCTGCAGCTCACTAGGTGGACAAGATACACTGAACATCTATCTCATGCTGGAGGGAGACTGCAGAGGCTGGCATGAACTTAGACAGGCAGGAGATGTGGCTGGAGAGAAGACAATGTCTGAATCATGAAGAGCCTTAAACACCATGCTGAGGAACTCAAATTTCATCCTTTGTACAGGGGGAACCATTAAATGTTATTAAGAGATATTATTAAGCAGACATTAAGAGTTTGATACTAGGTTTAGAAAGTGATTATGATGTTTTGAAGAGCAAATTAGAAATGATAAGGCAGCACTTAAGGAGGAAAAAGGATGGAAGGAAGGATTAAGTAGAGTTTAAATAGAATTGTAATCATTGTTCCTAGGGCTGCTTTATTAATGTACCACAACTCATTGCTTAGAAACAGCAGAAATCCATCATTTCTCAGTATTAGAAGTTCAAAGCCAAGGTGCTGCCAAGTTTGGGTTCTTTCTGAAACCTGTAGGAAAGAATCCTTCCTTCTTTCCTCCTGGTATTTGGAAGGAGCCATCAGAACCTGGTGGCCTTTGGCTTGCAACAGTGTGATGCAACCTCTGCCTCTGTTGTCAAATGGGGTTCTCTTTTCGTGTACATCTTCCTCTGAGAGTCTCCTCTCTCCATAAGCTTGCCAAACATAGTCATATTAATGCTAATGCTTATGACATTATCTTTAATTGATGATATCTGCAAAGACTGTTTCCAAATAAGATGACATCTATGGGAACCAGGAGTTTGGGGATCCGATTTAATCAGGATAGTAGGCTTGTGGTTACTTAGCTTGTGGTGGACTGAATGAAGCATGCATAGTCACTGGACTTCAGCAGGCCTCTGGTTGGTTATAAACCAAGATGGACAAACCTGGAAATCAAAAGAGCTTCTGACCTGAGGGGAGGAGTTTAGTTTGTGAACATCAAGCCTGAGAGATCAGTGGGGCATGTAGAGAGTGGCATCTGAGACCCTCTTTTGAGGTGTTACCGGAACCATTGGCTGAAACCCAAATTCAGTGGTCCTCCAGAGAGAATTATGGACTCCATAAAGGAAAAATAGACAACGAAAAGCCCAGTCTAACCATGGGGTGGTGTGGAAGGGGTCTGAGGAGAGGACCCTGTTTAATAATAGCCACCAAGTTCCAGGTGTGGACAGCTGCTGTCAGCCAGTCAAGACTGCTTGGAACCTGACCCTCTAGTTCTCATGGGGCCAGGGTACTGGTCCACAGAGCACAAGATGAACTTGTCCCACTGAGCTCTGCACAATGCAGAGCTGTGAGAAGATGAACACAGGGGTAGTGTTGTAAGTCTATATTTTAGAGTGGCAATATCTACCCGAAGCAAGCATGGGCCTCGACTGTACCAGAGGAACCTGCTTGCCTCCCTCTACCTGGGTCTCCAAAGCAGCTGATATTGTCCCTTTTAAATACTAGTGCGAGGTGGCAGTAGGCTTTGTATTTTAAAATATGCTTTATTATTTACGGGTGATGGTCATGATCCCAGTCTTCTCTTTTGAAATTCTTCATCTAGAGTGTGTTCCCAAGGGCAGGAATTATGTTTGCCAATTTTGTTGTTTCTCAGGTACTTTAGGCTGCAGAGATATTACAGGTAATTTTTGAAAGAAACAATGAGATGTGAACAAAACACAATTTTTAAAAAGAAGAATTTCAGAGATAGGGAAAGGTTAACATGTTCCATTTACAGCAAACTTTGATGGCCTTCTGGCCCAAATGTCACCACATGTTCTTGAATTTAACTAGCCTTCCTCTTCAGCTCCTATCATTGCTGTTTACTGGACAGTGTGAAATATCCAATGTGCATTATCTTCTCAGTTTTACTTAATTATACTTCATACTACATGCATAATTACATTAAAATATATGTGTGTGTGTGCTTCAGTAAACAGAATTATACTTCAGTAAACAGAAATATACCTGAGAATGTTTGAGCCAGCATTCTCCACACCAGAAACCTGTTGTTTCTTCTGTTTAGACCTGTAGCCACTGTCCATATGAGGAATCTGGGATTTGAAACATGACTAGTCCAACTGTGACTGTTCCAAACTGAGATGTTCACTAAGTGTAAAAGTGACCTCAAATATTTAATATAAAAGAATGAAAAAGCCTCATTAATAATTTTGTATGGATTATATATTGATGGAATGACCAGCTCACCAGGTTATTCCCAGTGGAGTTATATAGCCACTTATAAATTGAACGAAATCAACAGCTGTCTAACTAGACATAAGGTCTGTCCAGTAGGAGAGGTTTTTCTTAACTTGGTACTGTAAATCTAGCCAACTATTTGAGGCTGTTGAGATCACAGTTACTAGAAGAGAATCCATTTCTGCCTTGTTGTTGTTTTTCAAGGCAAGGTTTCTTTGTATAGCTCTGGCTGTCCTGGAGCTTACTCTCTAGGCCAGGCTGGCCTTAAACTCACAGAGTTCTGCCTACCTCTGCCTCCTGAGTACCCGGATGCCTGCCACTTTTTTAAAAACATTAGGTATGCCTAAGGGTGATAATACAACCAGTATCATTTCTAACTCCATTCTAAAATCTTATCCTTGTGCTCACAGGTAAGTTCAACTCTTAGCCCTCACCAAAAAGCTTTTTTTTTCCTACAGCAGATGGATACAATTACAGAAACCCATAACTGTGAAGAGAATATTTTGTGTGTATAAATGCATTCCCTGTTAATTAAAAAAAAATAAAACACCTTTAGGATTGGTAGAATAGAAGGTGGGACATCCAGCAGGCAGAAAGGATTCTGGGTTAGTGCCAGGTGTGAGAAATTTTCTGGGAATATATCAAGAAGACAGATGCATGGCACCTGAGGACAGGTAGCCATCTACGTGGCAGAATGTAGATCAGAATAAATGGGTTATTTTAAGATATGAGCTAGTCAGAGAAGAGCCTAGCTATATGGCCTAGGTATTTGTAAATATGTTTTGAGTCTCACAAGTCTTTATTCCAGCAGCTTAGGGCTCAGAGAATAAAACACACCAATAGCCACAACTGTCAAAATGTAGAGCACAGCAGACCAGAATGCCTATACCCAACTGACACATCTACAATGCAATCACTACATGTAAGGCTCAGAAGACATCATGGAATAGGGCAGAAATATGATAAGAGCCAGAGGACTGCTTCGAGACAGTGTCTTCTATATATGACAGAGAAGTTGTCCCCATGAAATCTCGAAAATATGGCCATCTAAAGGAGATCTGCATAATGACTGCACTACATACATACATACATACTATAATAAAGAAGAAAGATTATGAATTTGAGAGAGTCAGGGAAGCATAGTAGTTGGATAGGGGGAGAGTGGAAATGATGTGAATAAAGTGCTCATGTATGAAACCCTCAAAAATTTTTAATTTGAAATTTAAAAAGTTACCTGGGAATGACTGATAGTCCCAAATCTGAAAGCTTGTGTTATAAAACTTGCAGTAGAAAATACAGAAGAAAACTTTTACTGTCTTGTGTGTGAGAATGGTTTTTATGTAGGGTGAATAGGAAAGAAGGCATGTAGAAATTAGCATTCATTATATTTGTTTTCTGCACATTGATAGGTACCATAACATTTCAACGCAAGTGTCCAGATTGAGAAAAAAATTCCAATACATAATCCTTCAACAGCAGAATTACATTGTGATTGTAGCATTCTTATAATTCAACAGTAAGAAAATAGTCCATAAATATGGACAAAACACGTGAATAGAGATTTCATCAAATAAAGATATTCAAGAGTTTCTTAGCCTTTTGTAAAGAAAAGATACACGAATGTCCAGTACCCACATGGGAACGTGTTTAAGGTTAATCAGCAAAGAACATGAATTAAAACTGCACTGAGATGTCTCTTCATGCAAGCTGGTTAGGATTTAAAACATGAGCAAGCTCGGCATGGTGGCAGATGACTTTAATCTCAGCCTTGGGAGGTAGAGACAGGAGGATCTCTGTGAGTTTGAGACCGCTGTAGTCTACACAGTGATACGCTGTCTTAAATTTTTTTTTGAGTATTACTACATATTGTCAAGGAGGTAACGAAACTGCAAGTCTCATTACTAGCCATAATTTAAAATAATATCAGTTTTAAATGTAAATTTATACATACACAATTTATTTTATTTATAATATTATGTAGTTATGCTATAGCATAAATTATAATCAGAGATGCCAAGAGAAGAAAAGCATAGATTATTCCAGGGTGGTAAATACAGAAAGAGTTTTGGAAAAACACAAAAGAAGTAAAAGCAACAATGAATTAAAAATGTGAATCTTTTAAAAGAATGTAAGAGCCCAAACCAAATATAAGGGGGAGGGAAGTAAAGAGAATGAAATTAACACTGGACACACCTGCCTTCCCCATCCCCAGTAGTAACATCCTACATTTATTCTTTCTGGGCCATTTTTGTTGTAGAAGCTGCATTGATCAACATTTTACCATCCCTGGTCATACTTCAGGAGGAATTCTTTATCTAGCAGATAAAATTGGCAAGGCCAAGTATGTTGATGCAGGGTATATACATAGCATCCACCCCATCACCATCACTTGTCTTAAAATAATGAGCTCCGCAGAGGGAACATGTGCTATACTGCTGTGAGCAGTCCTGCATTATAAACAAGACTCACTC
The DNA here is from genome assembly GCF_030254825.1 of Meriones unguiculatus. Classification (NCBI taxonomy): domain Eukaryota; kingdom Metazoa; phylum Chordata; class Mammalia; order Rodentia; family Muridae; genus Meriones; species Meriones unguiculatus. The sequence continues at coordinate 155,087,117 of NC_083349.1, forward strand.
AGGGAGAAATTGATATTTATAGAGTGTTTCATTCCTGTGAATTCATCTAATGTCAAATTAATTGTGTGGCCATGAACTTCACAGTAATGTGTTTCCCAGTGGGTAAGAATACCCAGCATGCTTTGATTAACCAAGTGATTCGGTGTCTGAAGTAATGATTAACAGTTCTGTGGTCCCTTGATGCCTCAGGGACAGCCAAACTGTAACAATTTACACCATCTTGTGCTCAAAACCCATCTCCCTGGGTAAAGCCTTGAATGGCTCTTCCCCCTGAAGTAGATCTCATCTGAAGCAGACAGGATTCTTGCTCTTTGATGATGTGTTGTATATTCTGGTGTCTGAGGTGAGCGTGTCTCAAGTCATCGCTGTGTCTACACTGTTACTCAGGCTGGTGTTCATTTGAGGGATTGTATTTCACATTTGTGTTAATTATCAAAAGGATATTTTTAAAATTGCATGGATAGTATTTTCATTAAGTTCTATACATCAGGAGTAAAATTTTTCCTACTGTATGAAAACAATTGAAAAAGAAAACAAGCCGGTGGTCTTGGTGCATGTCTTCAAACCCAACACCCGGGAGGCAGAGGTAGGTAGATCTCTGTGAGTTCCAGGACAGCCTGGTCTACAGAGTGAGTTCTCTGACAGCCAGGGCTACACAGAGAAAGCTGTCTTGAAAACTAAAAATTGAAAAAAGAAAAATAATGCTAAATGGAACTTTATCAGTTCACTTTTAACATTTCATCAAGAATATTGTACAGTGGGATTTTTCCTTTATGCCCATGCCCTTCCTCCCACCTCGGGCTCGTGTATCTGAACTCTTGATTCTCAGTTAGTAGCACTGTTTGGGGAGGTTTTGAAACCTTTAGGGGGTGCTGCCCCATGGGAGGAGTGGGCCGTTGGGGGTGGGACTTGAGACTGGATGGTCTAACCAGCTTCCTGTTCACTCTGTCCTTCTGCAGGCCAGCCTCTGCTTCCACCATGACGCCTTCCCCCGACTGATGGACTGTGTCCTTCTGAAACTGTAAGTCTAACCCCCACCTTATCACTCTTGGGTTGCTTTTTTCAGTATATTTTATCACAGCAACAGGAAAAGTGACTAAGATGGAGAAGTATGGCTGTTTCTGTGGTTAACCTGACGATGCCATGAAGCCTTTAGAACTGGCTTGTGGGAAGAATGTGAAAAAGTTTTAGAAACTTTGAGTTAAGAAAAAATTTCTTGGATGGTGTGAACAGATGAATGAACCATTCTGATGAGAGTATGGAAGACCAGAAGGCAGAGAAAAGTGTAGACTACAGAGGCCAGCTCTTTAGGGCTTGGAAAGGGCCAAGGACTCTACTCGAGTGGGCTGGAAGCCATTCACATGTAGTCTGGCAAAGAATCAGGCTGAATTTTCCCTGGACTGAACTTGAGTGATGCTGAACTCAAGAGTAAAGGCCTAACTTATTTCCTGAAGGAAGTCTGAGGGCTGGACACCAAGACTGTGGCATGGTTGATGCTCACTGCTCTCATCTATTGTGAGAGAGAACAGCATGTGAAGCCAAAGGAAATAAAAACTGTGAGGCTTGGAGAGGAAAGTGTGTGATCAAGATTAAACTTACAAGCAAAGTCTGGGAAGATGGCCCCAGGGGGTAAAGTGCTTGCTAATCAAATAGAGGTCCTGAGTTCAGATCCTCAGAACTCACATGAACCTGTCCACTGTAGCTCAAGCTCTTGCCTCCACACCTGTGCCATGAGGCACACATAAATTAAATTATAAAGCTGTAGACAAAGGGCATTCAGTCAACATGTCAGCTATAACAGTTGAAGAGTTTGGTGCTTTGAGAAAGAAAACTGCCAGTGTTGTTATAAAGAGAGAAAATCCCAGTTGTTCAATTTTACCAATGAAGACTCAGAAACCAGATGTTGGGATGAAGGCTTGCTAGCTCAGAGAGGCAGAGAAAGCATCCAGCTGACCTTCCTACTCAGTTCACCTCCCAGAAGAAAACAAAAGCAAAAACAAAACTATCCTATTCAGCTCATGTCTCAGAAGGAAAAAGCTCTTCCTCCTTCTCCACGACATCTTATTACCTTCCCCCTCAATGTCCCTCCTTTCTACTTCCTGTGCATCTCTCTATCCATACTCTGGACTTCTCTCACTCTCTCTGGTTTTTTTCCCATGTTCACTTCCTGTCAGTCTGATTCCCTGCTCTGCCTCTTGACCTAGGATTGGCTTTACTTAATTCTACTTGCAGAAAGCTCTCGGATTAAGGATGTGTTTGCTAGGGCTGAGCCACGCCGCAAATACTTGTTTATAGTTAGCAGAAAGTTCTAGGATGAAAGACTGAGCCATACCACAATTAGAAACAGGTTTTTACAGTTCACAATCTCAGGGTTCACAATGGGATCAAATAGACTGCAACATACCAGGGTTGAGGAGACCGGCCAGCAGTGAAGAGCATGTGCTTCTCTTCAGAAGACTCATGGTTAAGTCTCAGAACCCAAATACAGTAGCTCACAACCCCCTGTAACTCCAGATCCAGAAAGATTCAATGCCCCTAGCTGCCACAGGTACTGGCACACAGGTGTACAAACCCACCTATACATCCCTATAGAAAGGGATGATGGTTAATCCTCATAGTTAGTTTGGCTGGATTTAGAATTTAAAATAATGTAGTAAATTTTAAAAGAAGCCTGGAGCTCTACAGTAGGACAACAGGGAAGGTGTCATGAGGGAAGACCCCAACCACTAGAGGCTCCAACTTAAGAAAGTGCAAATTCATTTGAAAGGGAGAATCTATGCCCAGAATGCAAAAGAGAGTATTCCCCCGGTCAGCACATAGGAGCTAACACCAGTGTGGTCCAAAGGGGCTACACCCCAAGCTGGCAGTCAAACAGCATCCTTCATGTGATGCAAGTGTTGAAGACATGACAGATGCAAGATTGAGAGAGTCAAGGAAAGCAGCTGAAGCCAGGCCACCTGGAACACGGTCAGAAGCCCTGAGAGGTCACCATGTGATGCTGTTGGAGAAAGGCTTATGTTGCAATGGAGAGCTTCTAGTAGAGTAGGGCTGGTGCTTTGTTGAGAGGGTATCTTCCACGAAGCATGAGATTGCTAAATCTGATCATACCGAACTTGGAAAATCTCCGTGGTAAAAAGTGTCATAGGCAACAGGGAATACAAAGGCTGACTGAAAATATTTTCAACATATTCACTGATAAGCTCAATAAAATAAGCTTGGGCAATCTACAGAAACATCCCAACATCTACATAATTTGTAAAAAGGTCAGGACACTCGCTGGTTTAATAGGCAGAAAAGGAAAGATTATAGTGATAGCACGGTGAAAAGCTTTTCAAATGCAGGCTAAGAGAGTGGTCCTGGGCTATAAGGTTTGGGCTTAGGATCCTGTGCTCTGCACAGCTCTTGATCTCCTCCCTGCGTCTTTGTGCTTCTCATAGAGAAGTCCGTGGCTTTGCTTGCAGCCCTGGGCATGTAGCTCCCACGCCTGGCTTCCTATCATTTATCTGCAGAGCTGTTTTAATAGACCACAAGAGTGTGGGGACCACGAACACCACCTCTCTTCCTCTACTGCCTGCCCTGTTCACCACTCAAGATAAATGCTTGACAGAGTATGTATGGCCTGAGCTCATGATTTATAAATTATGATGAGCTTAATTCAGGAGTCTCAGATCAAGAAGTGTCTGGGAAGAAGCTGGCTGTTAGGTGTGAATGCCCAGGATTGGCCAGCCGAGCTCCCTACCACCCTCCACAGAGTGTTTTCTCCCGACAGCAGAGATTTCAGAGAGAAGCAGCACGAGGCAGCTCGGGCATGGGGAAACATTTCTATGAGACATTAAGACCTTAAATCTTATTAGGAAATGCGTCCACTCTAGTCCGGGCATCCTGAAGCAGAGCTGATATCAGTTTGGGCAAAAGAAAGATACTGATCAGGCCCGGAGTTCTGAATTAATGAAGACTTTGTCCTCTGTGGCTGGCTGAAGAAATTAAAGTTCATATATATATGAATTTATTTTCAAGATGGGAACTTTAGAAGGACTTTGGGTGGAGAGATGAGGAAGAAGGACATTTTTGCTGGTCAGCTGTACCTTGCAGGGACAAGAAAATAAGGAGTGGAATGCTGAGAGTTATACACATGTATGATCGAAAGAGAGAAAAAATAATCTCTTTTCATCTCTCTGTCTCTCTCTCTCCTATACCACAAATGTGCAGAAGGCAGGGATAACAGCCACCAGGAGGAAACTGGCACTTACAAAATTGCTCAGGTGTCATAAGATATAAAACTACTTGCAGCTTCATGGTAGCAGAAAGTAAGCAGGGATACAAAATTATTGAGATAAAGAGAAACAAAGGATGAGGACAGACTTCCACAGGCCACCAACTCAACCACTCTTTATTGAACATTGACTGAAGAACATTGTTTGGACACCTCTTCTATATAAATTAGGTCTAATATTTACTATGGGAATTTAGAAAGGGATGATGGTTAATCCTCATAGTTAGTTTGGCTGGATTTAGAATCACCATGGAGACACACTTTTGGGTGTGCCCATGATGTTAAGAGGAAGGTTTGACTGAGGAGAACTCACCCTGCATACATCACCAGCCAAATGCCTGGGATCCTGAACCGAATAAAGAAGGAGAAGGCAAGGTGAACTGGCATTCATCTCAATCTACACTCTAACTGCTGATGCAGTATGACCAGCTGCCACACTTTACCCACGATCGTGGAACGTGTACCCCGAACTGTCAGTCAAAATAAACCCTCCGTTTCTTAAGTCACTTTTGCCTGATGTTTTGTCACAGGAAGAAGAGGGTAACAGGTGTGAAAAGCTGAGAGCTTTTCTGGCATGCTGCCCCACAGGTGTGTCGTGTGCCCGTCATTGCTACTTTGCATGCCGGTCATTGTTATTTTGTAAGAGTCAGCCATTCTGGTTATGGCAATAGCAAGGATGAACCACGAGTGAGTTGTATCTGACAGTGCCGTTATTTTCAAAGAAGGGTCATGTGATGGTCTTGAGAAGCAAGCAGCTGTGACAACAGGACAGTCCGTGTCACTGTGGAGACATTCGCAGGGCATCTATGGAACTTCAGAGGGGTGCCACGTCCTTCATTTGATGTTTCTTGTCTCCTGCCAGAGTCTTTGACTTCCACACCCCTAAGTCCTCCTCATGTTCTTTCAGCAACCTATAAGGCTCAAGAGGTTAAGATGTCTTGTCAAACGGCCATCCCAAGGGTAAGACGCTTTTCCTAGTGTTGGGTAACTCAGGGCTTGGCCCCCAAGCTTTGAAGATTCTCAGACCTTTTAGCTGACCAACCTCAGAATTCAATCTTGTTTTGAACATAGCAAATCCTTTCTTTGCTCTTGTTTCATGTCTTTTTGTCCCAACTGCCTTTTGTGGTTTCCATGGAGATGAAGGCTTCTGGTTGGGCCCATCCCTGAAGCAACTTTAAGGAAATTAACAGCTCCCTCACCCTATTCTGTTCATTTCTCACTTTTGGTTTAATGAAAAAGCTCATGATTCCAGCTCCCCATTTTCTTGGTAAAGAGGGTAGGGTGGGAGACAACATAGCAGGAATATATTTGATTTGTGGGCCACTGTTCTGCAGTGTGTCAATATGTATTGACTGCCTTGGAGCGAATCACGTGGAAGCGCTCACGGCTCCTGTAGACATTGGTGATGGATGGAAACACTGGCTCTCCAGGCTCCTTCAGTGCTAATGACCCTGGGACCCCAGGCAGGCTGTTACCCTCATTTCAACACTGTTACAGCCAAGCCGGCTCTTTCTGTCCTAGTGCTAACTGGGGTCACTTGTCCTTCTGGAAGCTGAATCTGTGTGCCCGAAGCCACAGTTCTGTCCCAGTGCAGAGGCATTGGCAGCAGTCTTAGTGGCCAAGGAAACAGAGGTTTGGAAAAACATGTTTGGTTTGTATTGTGCCTTGTCCAGGCTTGGAAAACCCAGGTCTCTGACACGCCTCTATGGCTGTCTTGGCGAGCAAGCCTTGGAGAACTAACATGTCAGCACCTCCCACTTACTCTCATCATTTCATTTTATTTTTTTAATTTATTTTTTGATACAGGGTCTCTCTGCAGCTCAGGTTGGAATTCATCTTGCTGCTATCCTCTAGCCTTCGTGTCCTGAGTGGTGGAAAAAAAATGCAACCATCTAGTACTTAAAAAAAAAGTAGTTTTTATTAAGATAACATTTACATAGAGCAAAATCTGCCTTTCTGTGTGCTGTTCTTGACAAGCATATTCACAGAGTTGTCAGCATAACCAAGATTCAACACAGCCTCACATCTGCCCTCATACTCTCCCATGCCCTGCTGTGGTCCCTCTTTCACCTCTGACCTCACATCCATTGCTCTGTGTGTGTGTGTGTTTGTTTCTAAGAACACCATGTGTTGCATCATTTTGATTCCAGCTTCTTTCTCTTCCTTGATGACTTTGAGACAGCAATTAATTTTAAAAAGAGAGAAAGTTTGCTGTAGCTCCTGGCTTCGTAAGTTCCATGGCTGCCTAGTATGACTCTGGGGCCTGCTGTGGAGTAGCACATCATCACAGGGCTGTGGTAGAGGAAGCTGAGCTCCCTATGGAAACTAAGAAGCAAAGAGAGAGGGGCCACCAGAGTTCCCATATCCCGTCAAAGGCACACCCCAGTATGACCAGAACAGCTCCATGTGTGCCCTACTTCTTAATGTTTTCACACCCCAGTGGCACCCAGCAGGCTGGGGAGCAAGCTCTTTGGGATTTTCAGCAGAGATGTGTCTCTGTGTATCTGAGTCTCTGGTTCTCACACCCATGCTTCAAGGCCAGAGTTACCTTTGCTTTATAGATGAGATCCCCAAAACCTCAGAGAATTTGGGATCTGTGAAAGCAAGAGAACTCAGGACTGTGTGATCCTAAAACTCTCTGCTCTGACTCTTTGGCAAGGCTGATGCTGCTCAGGGAGGCTACAATCTCTCCTTACCCACCAGCGGAGGGATGCTATGAATCCTTCCATGAATCCTGGTTATTTTCCATCATGTAAAAGCAGTTCTGGAAAAAGGCTTTCTAAGGCAGGCAGCCTAGTGACTTACTAAGCTTCTTGGGGCAGTCCCTCTGAGCCAGGAAGAGAGCAGGAGCTGTGCTTCACTTTCCTTTTAATAGCATTTATTTATTTATTTATTATGCATGCATGATAGGGCAGTTTGTCATGACACATGGACAGAGCTCGGAGGATAAGCTTGTAAAGTCAATTCCCTCCTTCCATCTTTATGAGGCTTTGATGGCTCAAACTCAAGTGGCCAGGCTTGCACAGCAAGTACTTTACCTGTTGAGCCTTCTTGCCATACCCCCCTTTTAAAGATTTATTTATTTATTATGTATACAATGTTCTGTCTGCATGTACACCTGCAAGCCAGAAGAGGACACCAGATCTCATTATAGATGGTTGTGAGCCACAATGTAGTTGCTGAGAATTGAACTCAGGACCTCTGGAAGAATATCCAGTACTCTTAACCTGTGAGCCATTTCTCTAGCCCTTGGCTGGCCCTTTTACAGCATTTAAAAATCAATGTAATTAGGATTTCACGTGCACACTCTATATCCACTGCCACAGAGCAAATAGCCCTATGGTACATTAGCTGAACACATTTATTATGTCACAGTTTCCAGGGTTAGGACGCTAGGCACAGCCCTACTGGGTGAAAATAGCTCACAGTCTCTTACAAGATTGCAACTAGAATGGCACTGGGATCTGTGTCCTTGTCTCAAAGCTCAGGTTTGACTCCAGGCTTGGGCTCTTGCTGCCTGTTGTCCAGAAGCACCAGCTCTCCTGTATGAGTCTATGTTGTCTTAATCACAGTAAACAGCCGCTGGTGAGCAAAGGAGGCAACGGCGAAGGGAGAGTGAGTGAGTATGTGTGACTTCATTCCAGAAGTGCCAAGTCATCCATTTTGCTGTTTTTGACCATGGGAAGTGAATCACCAAGCCCAGCCCACACTCCAGGGTGGGACATTACACCAAGATTTGACAGCCAGGGATTCAGGGTCGTTTAGAAGCCACCTCCTGCTTGGTTTAATACACACACCTTGAGATGTACAGATCTCTAATTCTCAAGTGTGGGACTTTTGATAGCTGTACATCATGTGACATCACTCAAAGTGGGATATAGGAGATTTCCATGTCTTTAGATTTCCTTAGCTTTGCTGTTCTCTTGTAATCCCACAATTCCTCTCCAATGCACTGCCGTCCCCTTCTCTCCTTTCCTCCTTCTTTCTTCTCCTCCCTGGTCCTTCTGATAGCAGTTAGTAGGGACAGAGAGGGCCACTTTCAGGTGCTGTATTAAAAAGACACACTTGTACTCCATGCTGTAGATAGGAACAGCCATGCTCATGCTGTTACCAGCTCTACACAACAAAATGAGGAATTCAGCTGGTCCCAGACCTGCCTAGTTTAGGAAATGTGGTCCTTCCTGGAGCCATAGTTCATTCTAATGAACAAGTGTCATTACGCCACTCAGGAAAGTGTTTTGTGTCCCCTTTGTCAGGTGTCTACGATATAAGACATACTGTGCTTAGTCTTCATGGCTCCCCCCAATCATAATCAGGTAATACTTTGGTGATTGGAATTTACTGTTTCTTTCCACCTTTTGTCTAATTCTTTTCTTGAACATTCTCAGTGCCTGACACTTACTGAGCATTCAGTATAAGGCTGCTACAAGAAGGGTGCATGTGAGTCCTCTCTGTGAACAGAGGAGACCTCGGAAAAGGCAAGTGTAACATCCCATGGACTGGATACTGAGTCGGAAAGGGGCCAGGCATGGGACCCTGGTGGTCTCTACAAACACTTTAGATCATAGCAATGTGTCCATGTTGGTATCACAGCCTTGACAAGCATAAGATCCTCACATCTGGGGAAGCTAGCTGAATGGCATATGGGTTCTCTTTTCTCTCTGCAGCTTTTCTGAACATTTAAAATTATTCCAAGTGAAAGGCTGCTTCTTTGCCAATCTGATCTAGGTAATGCTTGAGTTGAAATTCTCTTCCTAGATAATTCTAGGTTGTATCAAATTAACAGTTGAGGTCAGCCAGGACATGGGATAAGAACACATCATCTAACTTAGCAGGGCATAAAGTGTTCCTTAAGTGTTCATTAGTACTGAAAAGATAAGTTCTTCTACCACCGGGTTAGACCCCAAAAAAGGCTTAATCAAGGGGTAAAATACTTCACTGGCTCCCCTCTTTTAGGAGTGAGCAAAATTTCCTCTGCTAAAGAGCCTGTAGGTGCCCTAGTCTCTTGACTCTACAGCCTCTTGCGCTGAGAGAATCCTTGGTCCTTCAAGGCGCACCAAAATCTTGCCTCCTCTATGAAGCCAGTCCTTCCTAGTTCCAGGGACTTTTGATATTTTCTTCTCAGGAAAGAACTTACAAGTTAGAAAAGAACCATTAGCCAGGGGGGGTGGCAGGGAGGTGAGTGGTACTGCCTTTCTGATGGACATTTTCAACCTTGACAGAATGTCAGACTCATCTGGGCAGCTCTGAAAACTCCCAACATTCAACCCAACCCAAGTCAGACCCACTGAATCAAACTCTTGGGGGTGAGGGTATGGCATTGATATTTTCAGGAAGTTCCTCTGACCATATTTAATCTATGTACAGCCAAGGCTAAGAATCACCACTCTGAGGACAGCCCTAGAGTGCTGGATACTCAGCAAAAGAGGTATTCTGAGCATTCTGGTATTCAAAGCCAGTCTCCCATGCTGACTGTTGCAGTATATGCCTTAGTCATGGCCTTTCTCACTCAGCTCCCACGTTTGTCCATTTAATGGACATCCAGGCATCTGGCAACTGGGCTGATTTTCCTCTGAAGTTCTGGCTTGATCTCTCACCTCTACCCCTATCTCCAGGGCCTTCATCTCCATCTTGCCTTGAGCCCTCTAAAGACTCACCTGGCTTTGTGTGAACATGGCTCCCAAATGAGTGCAGGAAAATCTCTTCTTTAGGAGATTTCAAACTTATTAAAGTCATGGCTGTAGTCTGTTCTCAGGAAGGAGTAGCATACTGTTGTACGAATGGGAGATAGAAGCTTAACTTTTTCACAAAACCACCTATAAAAATAAAAGACAATGTAAAATATACAGATGTATGAATTAATATTGTATTTGAAAGGATATATTTGAAATGACCTACAGAAGATGTCACAAATGATATGGGAAAACAAAAAGTAGTCCAGAAAAAAAATAAAACAAAACAAAACAAGAAAAAAAAAAAAAACAAATGTAGAGATTAACTGAAACCCAGGTATTGTGACATCAACACCAATGCTTCCACCATTTACCTGAAATGACCATGAGAATAGAAACTCTTGAGGTTGTCATGGATGAGTGTTGAGTGGCTGGCTTTATCAACAGCTATTAATTGCAGTCTGTGCCTAGGAAATGATTATTTTCAGCAGCAGTTTTCCTGAGGCCATTTATTATGAGAGCTTTATGTCAGTGTGACCCACCAGAAAATAAAGGTACGTGAGTCACTCACAACACTAATAAGGTGATTTTATGACCCATCAGCTATATTTTCAGGCAAGAGACCCTCAGGACTAGTTAGTGGTTGACTTTCTCCATGAAAGGTACAGGTGGCTGGGGTTGGCTCTCCCTCCTGCCCCATCCTGCCAGGATCTTCTGATAAAAAAAAGACCTGTTGTTAGTCTAGATTTATGTTGGGTAGGTGGCTTGATCACTCTGAAGGATGGAGGACACACGCATAGTGTCTTGTTGCTAAGGGAAAGAATGATTCTCAGATCTCTAGCATTGACAGTGTAGAGAGTACACACAAGCCCCAGCTCTATATGGTCTTTTCTCCTAGAAATGAAGTCACACCAGAAAGAGAAGGACCAGCTTAGCTAAAGGATGTACATGTCTAAATGTACATGTTTTGGTGAGCTCAGTTTCACGGGAGTGGCTGTGTGCTTTTCCCAACAGGATATTTCTCACCATGCTGGAAGAAGATGGAATTGTGGAGCCATTGTTGGTACCTCAAGGGAAGAAAGTAAAAGAGAGATTCTAGACCAGAGAGCGCCGTTTCTTTTCATTTTAGTTGGTATGATGTAAGCTTCTCTCCACAAATACAGTACAATTTCACTTCTTTCTTTCATACAGTTCAGTGGTTGGCATGGCCCATCCTTCCACATCAACACTCATCTACCCACACCTGTTTCAAGTGGGACTCCACACTGCTCATGAGACACAGAGCTTTTCCCATTCAACTACTAGATAGAAGCAGAGACACTGATATAGGTACATCTTCCTGTGTTTGCCCAGAAACAATGCACATTACTTTTTGTCACTCATTGGCAAGAGCTTAGTCACAGGATCTTACATAGCCACAGGAAGTTCAGAAAACATGGCCTAGTTGTGTGCCCAGGAACACAGGAAAATGGATTTGGTATAATAAGGTATCAAGACAAAACTATCAAGCTAACTGGGAGAAAGGCAAATCAATTAAAAATAAAATATTCCAAATTTTAATGTTGAAGCCCCAGTTTGCTTCAAGCTAGCTGGTCAAGACAGTCTTTGTTCAGTATTTTGTTCAGTTCAATGTGTCACTGAGATACCCAGAGATGAATGGCATGATCTGAATGTGCCCCTCCTCCACAAACACATGTAACCTGTAATGTGACAGTGATACAGTCTTTGGGATCTTGGGATGATACACTGTAGGGGTCTTGATCTGGTTAGTCTGTGAATGAGTATATCTCTGCCTCTTGTGCATTGTGACATAGAAAAAGGGCTAAAAAAGGAGACTGTGAATAGAGTAGTGGTGAAATTTCTACTGAAAGCAGTTAGAAAGCTAGCTCAGGTGGTTTTGTCCTCATTAGAGGGATAGAATAGGCAAAAAAAACCTTCCAAAGCATCTTTGGCAGTAGGCTTTGTGATGGGTATCGATGAAATTGATGAGTTGCTGTTGTCACCATTATCTACTGTAAGATCTATACCTTGGAGATGCCCTTTGTCTGTTCCAAGAGTTCAAGGAACCCTCCATCAGCCGATTAAGTTCAAGAGTCAACCAGTTGGCTTCTTCTACTACAACCTCATGGGGAACACGAAGAGACAAGGTTGCTATGGAAAGTTCCTCGGTCAGGATTTACATACTTGGCTTAATGAGGTGAGGCATGCTTGTGCAGCTGGCTGGACTGTGTACCAGGAACTTTTCATCAGAATCCTGGAGAGGCCTATTGGCAGTGCCTTGTCAGCAAGAGGTGCCTCTGCCCATGTGCCAGCTGTATGTCCAGTGGAGGGGACAACATGGGCCAAACCTGAGTGAAATCCAGGTTTCATTTGTTGAAATCACAACTAGACATCAGCGCCTGTAAATCTGGCAACAGGGTATCTGGCTCCTCCTTTAATTGGGCAGCATGACTGGGTTGGGCAGAGGACATCGTGAGAAGTGCTGTTCCAGAAACAGATAGTGTTATCAGAAAGAGAATCATTACTGAGAAATAGTTGTCCGGATATCATCTCGTATGTGTTAAAGTCCCTACATGCTGCAGGGTGTGGCTGCCATACCCTGCCCTCCACCTAGGGGCACGGCTTCTCTCCAGACACCCTTCATTATATAGCCAGGCATCTTGGTTCCGTAGCCCCTTTTCTGCCCTTTCTTCTCCTTTCCCCCATTCCTGCTCTCTCTCTCTCTGTCCTTTTCCCCCAACCCTGTGTGAGCTCCGCTTCCTCTTCCTCTCCTTCACTGTTCCCAATACCTGCATGATATACTATAGCTTTGTCTCTCTATTAGCTCATTCTGTTTCATTTAATCAATCAATATGGTTAAGTATAATGGCTGAGACATACATTCCGGTCAGTTTGATCCTGGTTACACTTTCCTTCAGCTGTTTTAAGAATAAGCAGGTGGCCAAAATTAACCACTTTTTTTTTTTTTTTAACTGTCAAGGCCCATTGAAGATCTGGTCCTCAAGGCTCAGTTGGGCTTGAGAAGTCTCTCTTTTGCCATTTAATCCATCTGTATGAGACTATATCAAAGGCCTTACCTGACAGTTGTTTCATTTGGAAGTGTGGAGGATTTTTTTTCCTTCGGTATTGAACCTCTTCTTTGCAGACTGGATCCTGGTTAGAGTCTACTCGATGGCATCTTCATGGTCTCCCTAAACAAAACAGGTGGCTCTGCACAGTCAGAGGACTAATTCCTCAGCTCCTGGGATTTAGTTGACCCTGGAGGACAAGGGTGTAAATATTCTCCCTTTTAATTTCTCTGACCACATTATTGTTCACTTTCTAGTGTGTTTATTGAACACCCAGACAGTCAATTGCACTGGTTTATTATTTTTAATTAATCACGATGTTTAGGTAAAGCTTGCGCTGAAATGAAGCACTTTTAAAATAAACTTGACTAGACACACTTCAATCTAGACAGCTGGAGTCTGTGAGCCCATGTTACAGAGTTTAGCAAAAATCTGGATGATCCCCCAGGTGAAAGAAAAGGCAGGCAAGGAGATTTTAGGGGATTTCCCCTCTCATTTATAGAATGACACTAACTGAAGGATGGGATTATAATTAAGAGTTCCTCCTGGGGGCCATTTCTCATTATTTCCTAGAGGATATTCAGGCTGTGCACGGGTTGAGAAAAAAACGAAGGCTATCTTCCTAAGCACAGACGGGTCTAACTTGCTCCAGGTGGCCAAGCTGGTGGTGTTGAAGGAATCTCAGGGGATTTTGTCCCTATCTGTAAGGTCAAAACAGGACTGGGACAGGGGGATGCCTAGACAATTGAAGGGGTGGGAGGCACAACCCAAGCACCCCAGGGCTGGTTCCCAGGTGGGACTGATCCACACTTACTCACTCTTGAAATTCTGGTCCCCGCCAGTTTTCATCATAACCTGTGGGAGGGCCCTGCTGCTGAAGGTGGCATCCTTCTTGTCCGGACAACTCTCTGCAAAAGATGGAGGACTCCCTTCCTCTGGGGTGTGTGTGTGTGTGTGTGTGTGTGTGTGTGTGTGTTTCCCTACTCCCTGCCTGTCCTTCTTTAGAGGATGTCTCTGAGCTAGGTGCCCAGCTTATCAGGGAGTACACTCTCACACTACTTCTTACAGAATGCCCCCCGCCCCCCACACCGTAAGGGAGTATGTCCCTGCATGGACTGTAGGACCATGCTGTTTAATGCAGTGAAGAACACTGTGAGTAGCTGCTACAGTCCCTCCTGGCTGCTTCCCTTTTCCTATATATTCCCCTCACCCCTAGAATAAAGCTGATCTCCCTGCAGCTGGTCCCAAATGTCATGCCCTTCTGAGCCCTGTATCCCACCTCCACTCCCCCTGCCCTTGTGGCTGGTGGCCAACAGCCCCCAAGGGAAGAGAAGACCCACAATAACCCAGGTATCATTATTGAGAGACAAATACTACTAGCACTGCCTCCCCCCAAAAAACCCCAACTCCTCTCTAGGACAGACCGAAATGGACAGTGCTCTAGTTGATCCTTAACTTTCTCCATAGGACAGATCTAAGTTAAAACAACATGGCTTCTTAGAGGTAGAGCTTTTTTTAAATTTAACTTAAATAACCTCTAGTTCCTGTAGAGGAGTAGGACCTCAGTACATCTCAAAAAGTAACCTAAACAAAAAGAGGATCAGTTGCATGATCTAATACACAATTTTTGTTTGTTTGTTTGAGCTATAAATCCATATTTTTTTATTTTTTAAAGCTGTAAAAATATTTTTTTCCAGGTAAGAACCAAGCATGTTAAAGCACTCATGATTTTATTTTTTAACTTAGAGAATACAGCCTAAATTAGTAGTCTCTTTACACTTTGCCATATGTAAATTGGGTGTAAGTCCTTGTAACCTAGGACAGTAAACACGGAAAACGAAGCAGAACAAAACAGCATTTAAAATGACTCGGAAGGCGATCACATTAGTTTGTTACTGTTGTTAAGTCTTGTCACTCTAACTCAAGATGAAAACAAAGCCAAACATTCAGAAAAACAAAATAAGGCAAACCATCTTAGAGGCCCAGTGTTGACTCCTTAGTTTAATATAAATGAGATACAATGGTACCCAGAGGACTTGGCAGGACCAAAAGGCTTTAGAAGGGCTTTGCTCTCACAGCTGTAACGCAATGTCCCATGTGTTGGGGTTGATCTGGAGCTACTGTGTACTCAACTGCTAATTGCTTGACCCCAAGATCATCACTGTTCTACAAGCAAATCCTCAAGCGCCTAAACTGACATTGTGTGAACCTTGCCTCCTAAATTCATGACTAGTTAACAAAATTGCCTATAGCCTGGCTATACAGAAGAGAGGCAGGTGGAGCGAAGGTCCAAGGGGCTGTGAGGGGCAGAAAGACCACAAGGAGGAAAAGAGAGAGAAAGGAGCAGGTCTCCGTGGGTTAGCATAACCAGGAGCACATGGCCAAGAGAAGCTTGTTCTGAAGACTGGCCTGATGAAGCAGAAGCAGCCCAAATGGAACATGTGCAAACACTTGTGGGGATTTTAGCTGGCAGTAGACAAGATAGCTTACAGGGTTAATATCTGCCCAGCTCCAGAGTTTTAAGGCTTATAATAAATCCAACAAGTTTCTGTGTCTTTTATTTATAAAATAGCTGGTTAAAGAAAAACTGCTGCCATATTAATAACCAGCATTAACTAATAGACTAATTCCTTTAACAAATGCCTCAATAATTATATGAATCCATATTAAATATTAATAATTGCCCAACACCCGTGTCCTAACCAGTCACGCTCCACAATTAAAGGAGGCACCAGACACGCTGTTGCCAGACTTACAGGCACAGATGTATAGTTGTGATCTCAACAAATGAAACCTGGATTTCACTCAGGCTTGGCCCATGTTGTCCCTCCACTGGACATACACCTGGCACACGGGCAGAGGCATCTCTTGCTGGTAAGGCACTGCCAATAGGACATGCCACACAACACTGGGCCCAATCTGCCATCCTGGCTTCCTTCAAACTCTCTGACTCTAATTACAGGAGAAAAACTCTTTAGAGGCCCTAAAAGCCCCCAACCCTCGAGAAGAGAGTGGATTTTTGTTTTCCAAGCCCCTCTTGCAAAACAGGGGCCACTTTTCTCTGTGTGTCTGCTCTGTGTGTGTTTTCTCACTCCCAATAAAGCCTTCCTTCAACTGCTGGTCTGGCCTGGGGTACTTGAGGTTTCTCTGAGGCCACCTGTTGTGCTCCGGATTTTTCCTGTCTTTTCATTCCTTAACTGTCAGGGAAAAAAAAAATGAACCTGATCAAGACCCCAAGACTGTATCAACAGTACTTATTCTGTGAGCAGGTGATTAATTGTGAGGGTACAGTACTCATGGCTGGGATCCTTGTACATGAGGTCCTAGAGAGCTGCTGTCCCTATGGGCCAATTGGACAGCATCCACTGCATCTTCTAATTGTGGTTGAAATGAAGTGACAGCTGTCCCCTTAATCAGGAGAAGGTGACCACACAGTAACTCTATGAGATTCAGGTGTGTGTATACCATTCTTTCACAGGAGAGAGGGAACTGGGGGACATGTGGGTTTTATTGAATGACTTTTTAGGGGTAACAAGCAGAACAAGGGACAGATAGACAGTAGCCCTTACATTGTTCTTATTTTAGAGAATAGGGCCTGGGGACAATACAGCTTCTGAAAGTACCTGTCCGTGTGTGGTGACACAGGGTTAGTTACCAAGGCCTTGGGGAGCAGCCCAATGCAGCTATTTTTCTCCTTGGTAGTCTTTGGGCAGATAAAGGAACATTAACATAAGACCTGTTCCAATATCTGCTGATCTCCCAGATACTTCATTTAAAATAATGAACACGTCATGCATGTTAGCTTCCTGTCACTATGACAAAATGTTAGTGCTAATAACATTTTAAGGAAAATAACCTGTTTGGGCTCATAATTTTAAAGTATACATTTCATGGTTGAATGGCCCTCTAGCTTCAAGCCTTCTGTGTAAAGCAGAGCATCTAGCATTGAGCACAATGGGAGCAAAGCTTGATGGCAGCCAGGAAGCAAAAGGAAAGAAAAGGCTTCTATTAAAAAGCCATGAAGCCTGTCGGCTATGAACCATAAATAGCCCAAGCCATTCATGAAGACAGAGCCCTCATGACTCAATCACTTCCTAAAGGCCTTGCCTCTGAACTTTACTACACAAGGGTGTCATGCCTTAATGGAGGTGGGTGTGGTGACACACGCCTTTAGTCCTAGCACTCACGGAGGCAGAGGCAGGTGGATTGCGGTGAGTTCAAGGCTAGCCTGGTCTACAAAGTGAGTCCAGAACAGCCAAAGCTGCACATAGAAACCCTGTCTCACCCCCCCCCCAAAAAAAGAGTTACTAATGGGTACCCTCAAATGAATGCCACGGTCTAAATTTATCTCTCCATCCCAAATCCATACGGAGAACGGCAATCAGTAACATAGTGAAGGACATTTAAAATCCCAACCATAAAAGCAGAATACCATATTTTGGGATGAAATTCCCTGGGCTTCCTCAGCCTCTCCTTATTTCTAGGTACAGATACAAGAAGGCATGGCCTGTGAACCAGGAAGTGGGTCTTCAGCAGACAGAATCTGTTGGGATTGTAATCTTAGACTCAGGATGAAGTGTGAGAAATATACTTTTTGTTTATTCATTATCCAGCTGATGCCTAACTAAGATGAGGAACCAAGACAGAGAGGAGAGGTGCTGGTTTATCATTCTGGCTCATCAGAGGGAGCTTCAGCTGTTTGCACTGAGGAAATTTGCCAAGGAACACAACAGCCATCTTCAAATGTGTAAAGGCCAGTCGAGGAACAAATGTTCCTGTGGAACTGTCCCTTGCTTAGAAGAGGCCTCTTCCAGGCCGCTGATTTCCATTATGGTCAACTCTTGTACAAGTCTGTGAACTGTAGCCATGCAAAATGGTTCTTAGATACAAGCAAGTTTTCTCTTTTCCATCCAAAATCCACCTTCCCTCCTCCATTCATACATTTCCCTGATTTATAATTCATTCATACAGTCCCTAATGTATAATGCATTTGTTCTTCAGATTTTTATTTGAAGCAATTTTTCCTTGAACTGAACAAAGTCTTTCACATTTGCACATATTTTAATACAGAGGAGAAGCTTAGTTTTATATTTTTCTCTTGAAAATTGCCTTTTAATGATAGTGTGCGTGCCAGAAGATCACTGACTGATAGACGGGAAAGCAGAAGTTCGTCCTCAAAGGGAAAACATGAGCATGAGTCTCCAGTCTGAACGGTCTAGGCTCAGTTCTTGCTTGTCAAACCTTCACACACAGGATGGTTTGGGCATACATCCTTCCCCGTTTCCCCTGCTAGAAAGTGGGGCTAACGATGGCACCCATTTCACATGACTATTTGGAGAAGCAATCACAACAATTAAAAAAAAGTTTCATGTTCTATCTTCCATACGATGAGCACTGGGTTCCCATTATTAGAATCGATTGTTGGCAGTTTTAGAGGCTCTTTGCCATGTGTATTAAGAAGGTCCCTGGGGGAGGCTGGCAGGAAAGCAAGAACTTGGCATAGAGAATGAACAATTACCTTAGAAGCCTAAGGAAGAGATTCCTTAGGTAGAAGGTGGGACCTCTTGGTACCCAAATAAAGCACTGTGCAGTGCCCCTTTTGGGCTGCTGAGCTCAGAGACATGTGTCCTTTGTAACAGCTTAGGACCAGATTGTAATAACTGTCACTCACCTTGGAAGTAAAGTGCGAAGCCCTTTTGTCTATAAGGCTCTTCTGCAGCCCTAGGCTGAGAGCAATCCCTCCTTGTCCCCAGGGCACATGCTGTAGATAGCTGAGGATTCAGCTGTTCACTTACCTCACTTTGACCGCTCTTTTCCACCTGGAGTCCCCAAGGGCTAGCACACAGCAGGCAGGCCCCTTCTCACTGCTTGTTGGATACGTAAAATCTAACAGGAGCCATTGGAATGCAAGGCAGAGTTGCAACCTCATAAGATGTGGGCAGTGCCCCAACCTCCTGCATCCATCCTAACCAAATACGCACTTAATTTTTTAATTATGCCAGTTTGTATAGGCCCATGAGTGCAGGCACCCGTGGAGGTCAAAGGGGTTGTCGGATCTCTGGAGCTAGAGTTACAGGTGGTTGTAAATTGCCCATAGTGGGTTTTGGGAAACTGAATCTGGTCCTCTGCAAGACCACTAAACCACTGAGTCAATTCTCCATCCCACAAAATGCACTTTAAACAGAGTTAAGATGAAAAAGAAAGTGTCAAGTGTTGGTTGGTACAATCCCTCTGGAAAACAGCCCCACCACATCCCCTAAAGCTGAACATGTGTGGCCTGGGTCCAGCAATTCCACTTCTAGATTCATGGTAGGAAATGTATGCCTGTTCACCACATGACATGTTCTAGAATGTCGAGATCAGTACTACTTTCAGTAGCTCCAAACTGGGAACTACCTAAATGTTCCCCAGGAGTGGAATATAGAATGAATCTTGGGATAAATTATACGTGCAGTACCTGCAATGTGAGTTTCCAACCACAAGCGGACATGAAGCAAGTCTGGCTACACCCAGCAACACAGGTGGACTTGCCACAGGAACACAAGTGCAGGCAGGTGGACACCAAAGAGTGGGCAGTGCTTGAGAAAAACAAAGGTAGGAGCATGGGAGCAATGGCAGTGACTGTGCTGGAGGTGGGGGTGACTGAGGGAGGGACAGGATGTTTTCCGGGGCAGGGAAGGCCTGTTCTGGACATGACAAGGTGTGTCTGTAGCCATTGAATCAAAATGACCATATATGTGTGGGTTTTTTTTCCTCTGAGTGTCTTATATTTTGAGAAGAAATATTTTTCAAACAAGGTTTATCAAATAAAAAAAAAGTAAAGGGCCTTGAAGCCACACCAGGCTGTGTAGATCCATAAAACTTCATTCAGAAATTATTTATGAAGGCTGTATCGTGCCCACGATCTTGGAAATCTAAGGACGAGCAAGGCAAAGCAACCCTAAGCTTGAGCAATCTATACTTTGGTCAGAGACAAAGCAAGATACCTGAAAACCTGTACACAGTGGCTGTGACTCAATGCACAAGTCATTCAGTAAGGCAGAGTCTGATAAGCAGAGTGTGGGCAGTTTTATGCATCCACATAATGTCCCTAAATGAAAGTCCTACTATACGTCCCTATTTTACCAGCACAGATACTGATGCCAGGATAGACGCTTGGCATCACCTCGTCGTTCTCAGTGTCTCATTGTTACGTAACCAACTTCCTGTCTGCCTGTCTGTCTGTCACAGTAGTTTCACTTTCTATAGACTGGTCCCTGGTCTTCTAGTCTAGGACTTTACAGGCCTTGCTTTCTCTCCCGTGGCCTTTCATTCATTGTTTCCTTTGCCCTGATGCTTCCCTTGGGCCCTTCATGACAGATACACTCTACTACGGTGTCTCAAATCTAAGTGCAGGGACCGTGCTAGTAGGTGTTTTCCTCTGTTGTCCCATTACACAACACAGTAACACATGAGCAACATATATAAGCATATATAAAATGCTGGCTGGGTAGAGCTTTTAAATGTCTGCCATGAGCAGACATTGAGCAAGAGCTGTATGTAAATGATGCACCATTTACTATAGTTCCAGCTAACTTAGTGCAGTTGCTGCCTGTTCTTCAAAGTCAGGCAGAGCTGTTTTCATAACTCACACCAAGCCTTTGTATTAAAAGGCAAATAAGAAAATTTTGTACATCTGAGGGTACACTCCGTGCTGTCTCCAGTCTGTTTCTTCGTCTCCTATGATTTCTCACTCCACCAGGCAAGAAGGCTTTGAGTTGCCTGCTTAAAGGTATTCAAGATGAAGTCGACCTTGGTTGCCCTGCCAACCTCTTTGTTTTCTCATTTCCTCAAGGCAGAACTGTGGGGGGTGGGGCAGCTGGGGAAGAAGGAAGACTGAAAGCTGAGTCGCTGCAGAATGTGCCGTTGTCATTGTGTTTTTCCAATTACTGCTTTTCCCAGAAGCGGGCTTGGGTAGCACGCCAGAAAACTTCCTCTCCCATGTGATTGTTCAAAATACCCAGAGAAACAGTTTTCCTCTGTGCTTCAATAGCTTGGCTTTAGCCACCACACTCTAGAGCAGTTCTCAATCCACATGGGTCACGACCCCTTTTGGGTCGAACTGCCTTTTCACAGGAGTCGCATATCAGGTATCCTTCATATCAGATACTAACATGATGATTCTTAACAGCAGCAAAATGACAGTTATGAAGTAGCAACAAGAATAATTTTATGATTGGGGGTCACCACAACATGAGGAACTGTGTTAAAGGGTCACAGCCTTAGGAAGGCTGAGAACCACGGTTCTGGAGGCTTCCTTTTCTTTGTCTGAGAATTTCATACATGTGTATAACGCACTTTTAATCAAGCACACCCCATCCGTTACGCTCTGACTTCTTTCATATTCCCACCACTTTCCCTTCCAACTTCACGGCTTTCTCTTTTCTTAAAACCCATCAACTCCACTTAGTGCTGCAGGCATGTGCGTGGGCGTAGGGCCATCTACTGGAGCATGGGTAGCCTCTCGTGTCCTAAATTCCTGAAGGAAAAAAAACAAAAACAAAACAAAACAAAAAAAACCAAAAACAAACTGACTCCTACCTCCTCCGGCAGCCCTATATTACCAATAGAGGCTCAGATGGGAGAGGGCTGCCTGAGCTCCCGGCTCATCTATGCTGAGGCATTATCTGGCTTGATCCAGTGCACGTCCTGTGTGCTGAGCCATAGCCACTGTGAGCCCATGTGCACAGCAGCCCTGAAATGTCAGGCAGACACTGTTTCATCATCTCTGGCTCTTAGAGCCCCTTTGCTCTTTTCAGTGATGAGCCCTGTGCCTTGGAAAGAAACTTTGCAATATAGATAACCCATTGAGAGCTGAGCAATCCACGGCCTCTTGTTCTCTGCCTGTCGGTCATTGTGGGTCTCCGTATTAATCTCCATCCACATAAGAGAGGCTTCTAGGCATGTAAAGATAAGAACTTAGGGCAGTTTATTAATATGTCCATTTAGTGGAATAATAATAGTAGGTTCTCCCGTAGGGCTGATGATCTAGCCAGCTACAGGTGTTCGGCCAGCTAGTGGCACCAAGCATGAGCTTTATTTTGTGGAACAGAGTTTAAAGCCCATCAAAGAGCAGTTCGTTACTCCCACACTCAGCCAAACAATGATGATACCCACACAGAGAGACAGAAAATACCTGCTCCCCCACCCCCGTGGCTGCACTTTTAGTTCTGAGTCTGGCCTAAGCATCTCTTTCCCTTCCTCATATCCCTCTTCCTCCTTCTCCTCGTCCTCCACTTCCTAATCTTCTGCTCTTCCTCCTCCTCCTCTTCTCTTTCTTGTCTTCTCCCTATTCGTCCTCCTCCCATCTTCTTTCTCTTGATTATGAGTTTGTTTGTGGTGTCCTGATGCTTTGCAGTGTCATTTTTTTTTACATGTGACATCAGTTTTGTTTTGTTTTCTTGTGGCAACTTCATCTTTCAGGCAAACAAAAATCCACATAAAACCTTCCCTTAATGTGTGTAAGCCCTGAAATGAGAGTTTCTAATTGGAAACAATAAATTGAAGTTTATGTTTTCTTTCCTGCTTACTCCCAAAGCACTCGGGTTCTACAGGAGTCTATCCAAAGAGCAGTGTGAAGATGCCATAACACCCTATCTCTGCCCTTCTGAAAGTGATACCCACTGTCTCCCCTGTTCCAAACATCATTCACAGATGACAAAGGCTACCTTGTCAGTCTCTGGGTGTTCACTGATCTCTGAATGCAAAAAAGCTGTTTTTACAAGAATAGTTCATGGCCAGTTTGCCTTTTAAAGACTGCAGGGAATCCCAGGGCTTTTGGAAGCCCCTTGTGAGTACTCAAGGCTCTGGAGACTAGAATGTCTCTCAGTTTCAGTAACCACACAACCTCTGCCCTGTGAAAATGCAGTGGAAAAGCCATCTTCCAATTCCTGATTTTGCTACTTAGGCAAAGACCTGGGAAGATCGATGACTCTAGGAGCAACTAGGAGCAGCAAGGGAGAAGCAGAAGCAGTCTTGTTCTTTCTCCGATCTTACTCTCTGGCCTCTGGCATTTGTTCTCTGTTCAGAGTCCTCAGATTCAAACTATCTGCAGCTGGCAAAGAGCTCCTCTCAAAGCCCACATGAAGCAAATAGTCTGCTTCTGTGGACCATCTGAATCAGCTCCACACCCCACACCTGGGACCAAAACAAAAACATGTTTATATCCACAATAGTCACTGATATCTTTAAATATCAAAGGACTCAATTTCTCAATAAAAAGAAATAGACTAATAGAATGGAAGGAAAAACAGGATCTATTCTTCTACTGCATAAAAGAAATTCACCTCAACATCAAAGACAAACAGTACCTCAGAGTAAAGGGTTGGAAAAAGATTTTCTAAGCGACTGGAAGCAAGTTGGTGTAGCTATTCTACCATCTAAAAAAATATTCTTCAAGTCAAAAATCAAAAGAGGCAGGGAAGGACACTTCATAACCATCAAAGTAAAAATTCACCAAGATAATGTTTCAATTCCTAACATCTATGCTCCAAACACATGGGTATCCACATTTCTAAAAGAAAGCATAATCTAAAGCTTTTAGTAACCTGAAGCTTAATTCTCATCCACTCTCACACATTAATAGTGGGAGACTTCAATAACCCATTCTCACCAATGGACAGGTCATCGAACTAAAAACTAAACAGATAAATACTGGAGTTAACAGATACATGTAGAACGTTTTACCAAAACACAAAAGAATAAAACTTCTTGGCACCTCACAGAACTTTCTTTAAAACTAACCACATACTTGGTCACAAAGCAAGTCTCAACAGATATAAGCACATTGAAATAACCCCCTGTATCCTATCAGACCACCATGGACTAAGGCTATAGTTCAGCAACAACAAAAACAACCAAAAGTTGTAAGCCCATAGAAATTGAACTACTTTCTACTAAGTGAAAGCTGGGTTCAGACAGAAATAAAAGACTTCCTAGAATTCAATGAAAATGAATACACAACATGCCTAAACTGATGCAATGAAAGCAGTGCTAAGAGGAAAGTTCATAGCACTAAGTACGTATAAAAAAAAATGGAGAGATTTTATTCTAGCAATTTAACAGTACACTTGAAAGCTCTAGAACAAAAAGAAGTAAGCATACCCAAGATGGCAAGAAATACTCAAACTGAGGGCTGAAATCAGAATAATACAAAGAAGCAATGAAACAAAGAGTTGGTTCTTTGAGAAAATCAACAAGATAGATAAACCCTTATCCAATAGAACTAAAAGACAGAATGAGAATACCCAAATTAACAAAATCAGAAACAAAAAAAGAGATATATCAACAAAATCATTAGGTCATACTTTTACTCCACAAAATTGGAAAATCTAAATAACACGGATAATTTTCTCAGTAGACACCACTTCCCAAAGTTAAATCAGGATCATATAAACAAATTAAATTGTAGGCTTAGATTTTTCAAAAACCTCCTTTATTTAGGGTTCTTAAGTGCTTTTACCTCCCTTCCAACCCATTGACCAGAGGTAGGGGAGAAAGAAGGTTATTAGGCAAAGGGGGTTGTGAACCTTTTTAGACATAGTTTCTTTGGGATGATTCCACTCTTTGTTGTCTGGATACCAGCAGTCCAGTCAAATAGCCAACGCTGAACAGCAACAGCAGGAGCACAGTTCAGCAGAAACAGCAAGACTCTGCTGAATCAAAATGAGTCAATGGAAGTTGCAAGACAGCTGCAGTGCCATGAAAGTTCTCTGCTCTGGAGGTTTCTCTTTGAGAAGTGAAGTGTAGAAAAACGAAGACCAGCAAAGTCATGTGCACCTTACAAAGAGTATGCAAAAGCCTGTCTGTGGGCTTCTATTGATCCCTTCTAAGAGCCCACACAAGGCTGTTTAAAAACCATGCTCCTTGCCCAAGACAGCTTCCAGTAAAACATCACGAGCCCTCTCGCGTGTCTGTTTTCAGTTGGCCAAGATCACGTGCCCTCTTGTGTGTTTGTTTTCAACTGAGGATGAACTAAAAACATTTCACTACATTAAATAGACCTATAATCCCTAAAGAATTAGAAGCAAGCTGGGCACGATGGTGCATACCTGTAATCCCAGCACTCAGGGAAACAGAGGCAGGTGAATTGAGGCCAGGCTCATCTACAAATTGAGTCCAGGACAGCCCTGTCTTGAAAACAAACAAACAAAAAACAAAAAAAGCAAGAAAAAAAAAGGAGAGGGGAAAGAAATAGAAGTAGTTATTAGAAGTCTCTCATTTGAAAAAAAAAAAAAAAAAGCCCAGGGACAGATGGTTTCAGGGCAGTATTCTACCAGACTTTCAAAGACACCCTGATACCTAAACCACAAAAAGACCCAACAAAGAAAGAGAATTTCAGACCAATTTCTTATGAACACTGACCAAAAATACTCACAAACCAAATCCAAAAACACATTAAAAATATCACCCACCGTAATGAAGTAGGCTTCATCTCAGGAATAAAGGGGGGTTTCAATATACGAAAATTCATTAATAAGCAAACTGGAAGGAAAAAAAAACATATGATCATATCATTAGATGCTAAAAAAGCGTTTGGCAAAAATCCAACACCCCTTCATGTTAAAAGTCTTGGAGAGATAAGGGATACAAGGTGCATACCTAAACACAATAAAAACAATATACAACAAGCCAATAGCCAACATCAAATTAAATGGAGAGAAATTTAAAGCAATTCCACTGAAATCAGGGACAAAACAAGGCTGTCCAGTCTCTCCATATGTATTTAATATAGTACTTGAAGTTCTAGCTAGAGCAATTAGACAACTAATGGAGATCAAGGTGATACAAATAGGAAAGGAAGAAGTCAAAGTATCATTATTTGCAGATGGTATCATAGTTGACATAAGCAACCACAAAACATCTACCAGAGAGCAGGTAGATACAGCTAATAAAAACCTTCAGTGAGGTGGCTGAACACAAGATTAAAAGAAAAAGCCAGTATCCCTCCTATAAATAAATAACAAATGAACTGAGAAAGAAATAATCCAATAATCACAATAGCCACAAATAATATAAAATGTTTTGGGATAACTCTAACCAAGCAACTGAAAGACTTGTATGACAAAACCCTTAAGGATTTGAAGAAAGAAACTGAAGATGATATCAGAATATGAACATATCTCCCATGCTCATGGATTGGTAGGATTAACATAGTAAAAATAGTCATCCTGCCAAAAGCCATCTACAGAGTCAATGCAATCCTCATCAAAACCCAATACAATTCTTTACAGACCTTGAAAGGACAATACTTAACTTCACATGGAAAACAAAAGACCCAGGATGGTTAAAAGAATCCTGAACAATAATAGAACTTTTGGAGATATCACCATCCCTGACTTCAAGCTGTACTACAGAGCAACAGTAATAAAAACTTCATGTTATTGGCATAAAAATAGACATGTTGATCAAAAGAATCAGATCCAAGCCTCAGGCATAAATGCACACACCTATGGACACCTGATTTATTTTTTCATAAAGAAGCCAGAAAAACAATATGAAAACAAGAAAGCATGTTCAACAAATAGTGCTGGTCTAACTGGATATCTGCATGTACAAGAATGCAAATAAATCCATATTTATCACCCTGCACAAAACTCAATTCTAAGCGTATCAAAAGCCTCAACATAAAGCCAGATACACTACAGAAGAGAAAGTGATAGGAGAAAAAGTGGGGAATAGAAGGAAACCTGATAGAAGAAAAACTGGGAAATAGCCTTGAACTCATTGACACAGGAGGTGACTGCCTGAAGAGAGCACCGACAGCTCAGGCACTAAGAGCAACAATAAATGGGACCGCATAAAACTGAAAAGCTTCTGTAAGGCAAAGGACACCACCAATAGGACAAAGTGGCAGTCTACAGAATGGAAAATTTTTTTCACCAACTCTATATCTGATAGAAATCTAATAGCCAAAATACATAAAGAATTCAAGAAACTAGGTATCAAAGCAGACTCCAGGAGCCAGAGAAAGGACACTCACCGAGTAGGCTAGGAGGGATGGACGGATGGGGCAGGTGAAAGGAAGCCGTGGCTGAAGAGGCAGACTCTAGATTTAGAATCAAATATGGTGGGTTGCAGAAGCCAGCAGAAACAAATTGTTCCAACATACTTTAGGGGAGTCAAATCAGCAGCTGAGTCAGATTAGAAGTTTGGTTTGGAGCAGCCAAGTCCCTTTGCTAGTTGAAAGGTGGGGATAAGTTAGTTCATCCTGTTGGTTAGTGGTTTGGTCTGGGAGGGCCCATTGAAGCTTATGAAAAGGCTTGGTAATGGGTGCAAGGAGGGGTTCATATGAGGGGCCAAAGGCTACCTCATATAGGACTCAGGAGTTGGAGTAATAGCTAGCCCAAGATGAGTTACCTAAAGGGTAGAGAGCTGGACCCCACTCAGATAGAAAGTTTAAAAGAGCAGAGGAGTCAGCCTGGCTAATTTGCAGGTACCAACTACAGAGGAGATCATCTATGTATTGTATAAACTTTGGATTTAGGAAGATAAAAAAAAGAGTAAGTCTGAGGTCAAAGCCTGGCCAGATAGTTGTCCCTGGGGTAGGACAGTCCAGGCAAGTTGAGTAGAAAGTTGGGTATCTGGGTCAGTACAAGTGAACACAAAGGTGTTTTGTGACTGGGGATGGAGGGGAATGGAAAAGAAGGCACATTTGAGGTCTAGAACAGAAAAAAAAAAAAAACAAGTGGTCTCTGAGGGGTGTGGTAGACAGAAGGGTATAGGGATTGGATAGCATGGGGTGAAAAGGAACCACTGAGAGTTAGAAGCCAAAGATCCTGAATCAACAGCTGGCTCCACTGGGTTTTCGAACCATGATTATGCAGGTGTTAAAGGGAGAAGACATGGGGCACAGAAGGCCTTTTCTTAAGAGGTCAATGATAAGATGCTTATGTCCCCTGGGACTTTCTTGAGAGAAAGTGGATATTGAGCCTGGTGATATCATTGGTAGGGTTTTGTAGTTGAATGACAAGAAGGAGATTATGTTTGGCTGTAGAGGGGTTTGAGAAGTCTATACTCAAGGATCCACATTGGATCCAGCAAGGGAAAAGGTGTGCCAGACTATGTGATTTGTAAGAGAAGAAAAGGAATGGCCAGCAAGCCTGCGCCATCTCCATGGGGAGAGTGAGGGAAACAGAGGCTCCCACTTTGGCTAAGAGGTCCCTTCCCAGCAAGGGCAGGTTGGTACCACTGGGAAGGAGTGGGTAAGGGGAATACCCCTAAAGATACAACTGAGTGGTAGTGTTTGCTCAGGTAAGGCTGTTCCTTTACTATGACAACAGAGGAACAAAAAAGAGTGTGTGGGGGTGTCTCTAAAACTCCATCAGGACCAGTATAGGTGACTCTGATGTTCAAAGGAAACAAATGAGTTACCTTGATACTGTGATGACTACCCCTGCTTCCTGTTGGAGACTACAGTAGTTAGATCAGGGGAAAGTGATCAAAAAGCTGGCAAGTGAGGCAAATGCAGTCCTCACTTCCCTTACTAGAGGACCCACATGAGGCCTAACCTGCCCATCTGCTACATCTTTGTAAGGGACCTCAGTCTTAAGCCTTGCTTTTAATGATTTTTTTTTCTCATTTGTTATTTTTATTCTCAGGGCAAAATCCATCCCAAAGCAAAATATCTTAGTGACCTATTGGTGCCTCCTTGTTTAGCTTACCACATAGACACCTTTAACCTCGATGGTAGTGAAGTTACATGGCATGACGACCTTTTCCAATCCTAGCAAAGATAGCTGGAAGCCACATGGCTGCCTCCATGCTGACAGAGGACAGCAGCTACGATTGTGGCAAGCCACATGTTATATCCCCAAATGATGTCACCCTCACATGGTTCCCTTAACTATCAGTATCCTATGTTATGAGTTTTAAGTTAAACCTCTTGTTACAGCTTTTTAACCATACCCAATATACTTACATATCTTCAGGTCCAGAAAGTTCATATAATAGTCTTACAAAACTATTTTTTTCTTGTTTGTTTTTTTCTTTTTTCCTTTCTTTCTTAAATTGTTTTAAATTTATTACAGTTTGTTTACTTTGTATCCCAGCTGTAACCCCCTTCCTCCTCACCTCCCTATCCTACCCTCCCTCCCATTTCTCTTCCTTTGGCCCTTTTCCAGTCCACTGAGAGGGGAGGTCCTCCTCCCCTTCCATCTGACCCTAGCTTATTAGGTCTCATCAGGACTGGCTGCATTGTCTTCCTCTGTGGCCTGGCAAGGCTGCTCCCCACTCAGGTGGAGGTAATCAAGTGTCAACCACTGAGTTCATGTCAGAGACAGTTCCTGTTCCCATTACTAGGGTATCTACTTGGATACTGAGCTGCCATAGGCTACAGCTAAGTAGGGGTTCTAGGTAATAGCCATGAATGATCCTTGGTTGCAGTATCAGTCTCAAAAAAGACCCCTGGGCCCAGATTTTTGGTCCTGTTGCTCTCCTTGTGGAGCTCCTGTTCCCTCCAGGTTTTTCTCTCTCCCCCTTCTTTCATAGGATTCCCTGCACTCTGCCCAAAGTTTGGCTATGAGTCTCAGCATCTGCTTTAATACTCTGCTGGGTAGAGTCTTTCAGAGGCCCTCTTTGGGAGGCTCCTGTCTTGTTCCTTGTTTTCTCCCTCTTCTGATGTCCATCCCATTTGCCTTTCTGAGTGAGGACTGATCACCTTAATCAGGTCCTCCTTCTTGCTTAGCTTCTTTAGGTGTACAGATTTTATTATGTTTATCCTATATTATATGTCTAATATCCACTTATAAGTGAGTATATACCATGTGTGTCTTTCTGCTTCTGGGATGCCTCACTCAGGATGATCTTTTTTAGTTCCCACCATTTGCCTGAAAATTTAATGATTTCCTTGTTTTTAATTGCTGAGTAGAATTCCATTGTGTAAATGTACCACAGTTTTTGTATCCATTCCTTGACTGAGGGACATCTGGGTTGTTTCCACATTCTGACTATTATGAATAAAGCTGCTATGAACATGGTTGAGCAAATGTCCTTGTTGTGTACCTGAGCATATTTTGGATATATGCCTAGGAGTGGTATAGCTGGATTGAGGTTGTACTGTTCCTAATTGTCTGAGAAAGTGCCAGATTGACTTCCAAAGTGGTTGTAAAAGTTTACATTCCCACCAGCAATGGAGGAGGGTTCCCCTTTCTCCACATCCTCTCTAGCAAAAGTGGAAAAAAGCCTTGAACTCATTGGCACAGGAGACAACTTCCTGAACAGAACACCAACAGCACAGGCTCTAAGAGCAACAATCAATAAATGGGACCTCATGAAACTGAAAAGCTTCTGTAAAGCAAAGGACACTGTCGTCAGAACAAAACGACAGCCTGCAGACTGGGAAAGGATCTTCACCAACCCTATATCTGACAGAGGCCTAATATCCCGAATATATAAAGAACTCAAGAAGTTAAACAGCAACAAATCAAGTAATCCAATTAAAAAATGGAGAACAGAGCTAAACAGAATTCTCAATAGAGGAATATCGAATGGCAGAGAAACACTTAAAGAAAAGCTCAAGATTCCTTGTCATCAGGGAAAGGCAAATCAAAACGACCCTGAGATTTCACCTTACACCACCAGAATGGCTAAGATCAAAAACTCTAGTCTTACAAATCTTGAGATAAGAGTCATACCTTAGCAAAAGTTTTAGAGAGTTATGCCAAAACCAAAAGAAGAGATGAATAGCAATAATCCCCATTGAGAATAGTCCCATAGCTCTCTCCTTTCTCTGTCACATAGTCAGGTGGACTGCCTAATACAGGAGAGAAATTTTGGAGGAAACCTTCAAACAAGCATGACTGAGACCTTTTTAAAATCCTAAATATAGAGGCTGCTGTAGGAGGAAGCTGAGAGACTCACTAGCCAACAAGGAGAACAGCCCTCATCTGCTCTGTCTGGCTCCTGGATCCCACATCAGCAACAAACTAACAGATCCATCAACAGTAACTTAAAAGCAGAACATTCACACATTCATTTGAGAGATTCGGAGTGAGGACCGGATGTGTATGAGACAAAAAACAAACAGGGCTTGGAGCCCAGATATAAGAAAGCTTGGAGGAAATCTCTTTCCATTTTCTGATCACGCCCAGTAATTGTAAAAGACTCGAATAATACTGGAATCCAGGATACCATTAGATGGCCATTTGGATTGGTTATCTAAGGGATATTGAGGCCAGACTTGGTTTCAAAAGTGAGTAAGTTTAGGGCCTTTCAGGTCAGGTGCCAAGTGGAGACCCCAAGGTTTAATGAGAGGGTATGGAGGTCACCATTCCCCTGGATGGGGGTGGGAGGTACGAAAAGATTGTAGCAGCTTGTAGTCAGCGGCATCCTCAGGTCCCAGGAAGGATCAAAGAACACCAAGCCATTTAGTGGGTTACCACCACACTCAACAGGGGTTGGGTTTTCTAATGAGGACAGAAGGCTTGCCGGAAGGCAATGAAAAGCCTAGTTCAGGAATGAGATCTCATCCACAAGAAAGGGACAAGGAAAGGGACATTGTGGCATAGTATCATGAAGGCCACAAGGGCATAGCAAAACTGTGGGATTATAAGCAGCTTTGAGGGGGAGCCAGAAAAGGGATTAGGGAGGGAAGAGTCACCATAGCCCAGTTAGGCCTAAGGAAGCTGCAGGATTGTGGCTCTGAGGGGGAGGGGAGAAAATGGGATCAATGAAGAGGGCCTGTCGTAGCCTTAAAGACCATGGCTAGGGTTACTTCTGCCTCCAAGAGTACCAGAGGGGTACCTGACACTCAGTGATCACTTGCTCAGACTCAGAGAAGCCTTTGCATTGACTGAAGGGGAACAGTACCGAATTGCTGCTGGTAGATGGAGTGCCCAGAGATCAGTGAACCTGTCATGGATGGACTGGAAATGAGAGACAGGGAGTGCAAAACCTGCACTCCCGGTGCAGGGCCCGTACCGCTCCCTCCCCGAAAGAGACTCACAGACGGCGGTTCGATGCAAAAGCAAGAGGCAGTTTATTCCGATCGCGATGGAGGTCATCCCTTCAAAGCAGGAGATGACCCCAAGCATACTAAGCACAGAGTTTTTATTCCTAAAAAAATCAGGCCTTTACATTGATTAGTCAGCAGAAAAGATAGCAGTAATGCGGGCTGGCAGCTGTAGCAGGGAGCTCACAGCTCCAAGGACAGTCCTCCCCTCTTCTCCCATCTCTCGGTTCTGTAGCAGGCCGCTTACAGCTTCAAGGACAGTCCTCCCCTAAATTGCCTGACTTGTTCTTCTTTCTTTTTAGCTGGCCCTTAATCAAGGTCCAGTTGTTTTTCTTTCTAATTTGGGATGGTCCCATTTCTCAGGAGCTGCTCATATCCTGATAGGGAGAGCCTATCTGAATCACCACACCAGTGTAAGGGGTTTCCCACAGCACGGGTGTTCTCACAGTTGGGAGGCAAGGAATATCACAAAGTCACACCACACAACAAACCTCACACAAGAGATTCATTGGGGAAAGAATCAGAGAGGTACTACCTCCAAATGGGAAGAGAGGCAGCCGAGGGCTGGGTGAAAGGGAAGACCTTTTTATAGGGTTTTTAGAGCATGCCCAGTGAGTTAGTGGAAAAGCACAGGGGACGTGGAAATATTGTTTGGCCATTAACGCTGAGTCAAGGGGGCAGAGGTTTCCAGGTCTCAGAGAACTTGGTGTCAGGGCACACACAGGGTTTTTTTTTTTCCCTCCCTGGTCTCCATTTGGAGACAAATCAGGGTCATGGTATTCTTTCCTTGATCCTTTTTGCCTACAATAACCACTCCAAGGTGAGGTTGAGGGGAAGGATTTTATTGTAGATATGAGGAAGAGAACAGACAAGAGGCATATTGAAGAGTTCAGAGCAGAGAGAGAAATTAATAGACTGAACATGGCCAGCAGACTGGAGTTGCCATGAGAGAAGGGAGTGGGGGTAGAGCAAGAGAGAAAGAGAAAGAGACGACGGGGGGGGGGGGAGGGGGTAAGGCAAAAGAAAAATAGTATAACCAAAATAGCAAGGTTATAAGAAGGATGAGAAGCTGTTGGGGGGAGGGGAGCTTCTAGGATAAAGAAGGAGGTGAGAAGAGCTAAGTGTTTGTGACACTGAGGGAGCCTGGAGGCCAGCATGTGGCAGTGGCCACACAGTCTATGGGATGGCTTGGGAGTGTAATGTAGATGGCTCCTTGGTTAGCAAGGCTTCGTGGATTTTCCAGCTGCTGGGCAAGGCCCTGCCTGGATTGTCCTGTGGCATTCCCCATGTGCGTTTGCTGATCTGCCATAATGGAACTATTGGGGCTTCCTTGTTATGTGACCTCATAATACTTTCTTAGATTCAGAGGAATTAGAAGAGAAAATACAAGATAAAGAAAATTATAAAAATTGGCCTGACAATGGGACTTCTGAGAAACCAAGATTTCGTGACTAAAACATAGATGATTCAGATTTTCCCCTAAGCGAGTTTCTAAACACAATGAAACTAACTCCTGTGGTTGCTCTGATTATGGCCAGTTCCCTCGAAGTAGTTTTGACTTCCCCTACAGTTGCAATATTACCATCTTTATGTTCTGATTATTGTCTTGAGAGAGTTAACAACCTAAGAAAAAATGCATACAGCCAGATAGTTTTCAGATTTAATGGAAACATCTTACCTAAAATTTTCTGATTTCTTCTAGATCCCACCATTTGCTTGCAAATTTCATGATTTCCTCGTTTTTAATTGCTGAATAAGTATTCCATTGTGTAAATGTACCACAATTTCTGTATCCATTCCTCAGTTGAGGGGCATCTGGGTTGTTTCCAGGTTCTGGCTATTACGAATCTAATAAAGCTTCTATGAACATGGTTGAGCAGATGTCCTTATTGTGTACTTGAGCATATTATGGACATATCCCTAGGAGTGGTATAGCTGGATCTTGAGGAAGCACTATTCCTAATTGTGTGAGAAAGCACCAGATTGATTTCCAAAGTGATTGTATAAGTTTACATTCCCACCAGCAATAGAGAAGGATTCCACTTTCTCCCCATCCTCTCCAGCATGTGTTGTCAATTGAGATTTTGATCTTAGCCATTCTGATGGGTGAGGTATCCCAGAAGCAGAAAGACACACATGGTATATACTCACTTATAAGTGGATATTAGTCATACAATATAGGATAAACATAATAAAATCTGTACACCTAAAGAAGCTAAGTAAGGTGGGATTGATCATCTGGGTAAGGTGATCAATCCTCACTCAGAAAGGCAAATGGGATGGACATCAGAAGAGGGAGAAAGGAGCCTCCCAAAGAGGGCCTCTGAAAGACTCTACCCAGCAGGGTATTAAAGCAGAAGCTGAGACTCATAGCCAAACTTTGGGCAGAGTGCAAGGAATCCAATGAAAGAAGGGGGAGATAGAAAGACCTGGAGGGAACAGGAGGTCCACAAGGAGAGGAACAGCACCAAAAATCTGGGCCCAGGGATCTTTTCTGAGACTGATACTGCAACCAAGGACCATTCATGGCTATTACCTAGAACCCCTACTTAGCTGTAGCCTATGGCAGCTCAGTATCCAAGTAGGTACCCTAGTAATGGGAACAGGGACTGTCTCTGACATGAACTCAGTGGCTGGCTCTTTGATCACCTCCCCCTGAGTGGGGAGCAGCCTTACCAGGCCACAGAGAAAGACAATGCAGCCAGTCCTGATGAGACCTGATAAGCTAGGGCCAGATGGAAGGGGAGAAGGACCTCCCCTATCAGTGGACTTAGAGAGGAGCATGGGAGAAAATGAGGGAGGGAGGGTGGGATTGGGAGGAAATGAGGAAAGGAGCTACATCTGGGATACAAAAACAAATAAACTGTCATTAATATATAAAAAATTAAAAAATTAATTAAAAAAAGGTTTTTATTTCATCTGTGCCAAGTGCAGAGGTTCCTGTGATAGCTGAGGTCAGAGGTCAGTCAGGAGAGGATAAGGGTTATGTTGTTTTAACCATACTATCTAAGTTCCCAAGACATGTAGCATATCAATTGATAGGAAGGACTTAGCATGCCCTTCCTCCGTTGCCTTATGCATCTGCTATAGAGATGGACAGAGGACGGTGTGGAAGGATGAAAGAAGAAGAAGGATCTTCCTTGTTTAGAAAGACTGGTCAAAGCAGGCCCTATTGTATAAAGGTAACTCATAGACAGCTAAAGGATTACTATAGAAAAATAGGCTGCAAGTATTGAGTAAGAGATAAAGTAGAACGGGTTCTTGAGAAATAAAAGCTGTTTGTCTAAATCAAACCTGGCCGTGGCTCTCACCTTGAGACCACAGTAGCTGCCAGCAAGTTCATCTTTAAGAAATAGGCTCGCTGACCTCTTTATATGCTAAAATCTGTTTCTTACTTTTGTTAATGAGTAAAAAGGCAGGCAAACTGATAGAACCGCTAAGGGAGGTGAAAAGTGAGGCTTCAGAATCAAGATGACGATCTCAGAAGATTCCTTCACACTTCTGAATGCCTGAGAGCACAGCTTGAAGGCTTCGCTTTACCTGTGTGTAAATAAAGAAAACTTGGAAGGCAGCTATGCTCACCACTGTTCTACCAATGCAGCAGCTTTTTCATCACTTCCCTGTACTTGTAAATGAAAAATGAGTGTTGGGCTATATAATGTTTATTATTAGCCCTAAGATTATCACAGCAATATTATCTAACCCACTATCACAAATAATAAAACACAGACACCTGTTAGATTTTATAATGGCCTTATTTACCTTGGGCCGGGCAGATATTTCACCTCCACTGTCTCAATACCCTCACCATCCACCTCCCAGCCCCACACAATGCCATCCACCTTAATCCTCCTCATCTGGTCTACGGTCCATCATAATTCTATGATACCTGCTTGTATTTTTCTTCTGGGCCTTTTCACACCATTATTGGAGTCCTTCCTCTCGCCACATATGGGTTTTGCTTTGTTGTTTTTTTTTTTGTTTGTTTGTTTGTTTTGTTTTTTTCCATACTAACCCATCATGGCATCCTCCTTTCTTCTCTCTTCCTGTCTGTCTGCCCATGATTCTCCTGCCCTCTTCCAAGCCTGGGAACCTTAGTCATGAAAACCTCCTTCTGCCCTGCCCAGGTATAGGCTGTTTAATCAACCAATCAGGTAAGTCTTAGGCAGGTTTACAAAACAAGGATAGGTGTAACCAGGGCCAATTGAGGGCCAATTATTGAGGGCCAATAACATCCATCAGACCAGCCTCCAACACTTCCCTCTGTTGGGACTGCCTTGCCAGGCCATAGGGAAGAAGACACATTCAGTCCTGATGTGACTTGATGAGCTGGGGTGGCGGGAAAAGGGGGCTCCCCTTTTCTGAAGAATAGGAAAGGGGAGGGGGAGGGAGGGTGGGGCTGAGAGGCAAGGTGGGATGGGGCTACAACCAGGATGTAAAGTGGATAAAAAATAAATTAATTGGAAGGAAGGAAGGAAGGAAGGAAGGAAGGAAGGAAGGAAGGAAGGAAGGAAACTTGCCATAAGGGCAGCAGCAGAGCTTGATTCAACATCTCTGTGTAGGTCTCATTCTTCTACCAGGACTCCATGTCTCCTCCTCAGGTTTCCGGGCTCTGCTGGAGCTGGACTCCTGCAAGCATGGGCTTTGATATACTGATAGGTATCACAGAGAGCCATTTATCCCTTCTCACAGTGATAAGGAAATGGCTCCTTTCATACAGGAGAATGGGCATCAGAATTTGGAGGAGATTTTAACTGAACCTCATTCAAATAAAGTATCTACAAAAGAATATTTAGAGGCAAATTATTTATTTTTCTAAGACTGGGGATTAAAGCCAGGATCATGCCTGCCAGCCAAGTGTCCTGACCAGTATGCTAGCTATACCTCTAGAGTACAATTTCCACTGTGTTAGAGTTTTATTGCTGTGAAGAGACCATGGCCACGGCAACTCTCCTAAAGAAAAACATTTAATTGGGGTGGCTTACAGTTCAGAGCTTTAGTCCATGGCGGGAAGCACGGCAGCATGCCAGCGCACATGGTGCTAGGGAGGTAGCTGAGAGTTCTACCTCTGGATCCACAGGAATCAGCAAGGTGACTGACATACTTCCTCCAACAAGGCCACACCTACAAAATAGCACTACTTCCTGCGGGCCTATGAAGGCCATTTTTATTCAAAGAACCACACTTACTATTCATAAATTTTTATTTTATATATAATATATGCATTACCGCTAGTTTTACACTTCTTTTGGTGAGACATTCTGAAAGATTTATGGATAAAATGATGTGTCTGGAAATTATTTCAAGGTTACCTGGGTGAAGAGAAAGGAAGTGGGGTGCAAGGCTAAGAGGAAAGGCCAGGCTCTGGGGAAGTGTTCCTTCCTTCCTCCCTTCCTTCCTCCCTCCCTCCCTCTCTCCCTTCCTCCCTCCCTCCCTCCCTCCCTCCCTCCCTCCCTCCCTTCCTTCCTTCCTTCCTTCCTTCCTTCCTTCCTTCCTTCCTTCCCTCCTTCCCTCCTTCCTTCCTTCCCCCCTTCCTTCCTGAATTTAACAGCGAGCAGGAAAAAGCTTCTATATCTGAAAGTCCTAGCCTCACTCTGAGCTTCCATCCACTCACCGTGGTTACCATTACACCTGAAAATGTGAGCCTCACGGTTCAACATGAATCTGTGGCTAACTGAGAGCACTGAGATCTCTCACTTGACTTGGTAATACCCCTGGGTGCTTGTTTCCCATAAGGGAGAGCAATGTCTGTGCTCAGTATCACAAGACTGTCTCCATAAATCTTCCTACCCCTGGGACTATGGCGTTCTGGAAAATTTAATACCCAGAGAGAATCTTCTGCACTGACCTGGAGATAAAAGAAAGTGACCACATTGACTGTGTTCAAGCCCAAGGGCTGATTCCTGTCTGCCACTCAAAGTCTAAATCATTACTTAGAATGATTTGACCTTAAAGTAGCTTATTACTTAGAGTCACCATTCTTGGACAGAAGGAGGGTTGCGAGGAGAGAAAGTTTAGATAGCTCCAGGCAAGGCCACACTGTGGCACGACTGCCTGGCCCAAGCTGACCACTGCTAAGTTTTGCTCATGCAAAGTCTAGTGCAAGACTGAGCGGCTCACCAGACAGCACTTCCTTTGCTGTCTCATTACCCCAGGCTTTATGCTCCTGTATACAAAAAGGTGCTTCTGAGTATTAGGAGCTGTTACTTCGAGATAGGACGAGCTAGTGAGTGGACCACTAAGTAAATGCTTTGGTCTTAAAGTCCCGCACATTCTTTGTGCTCTTATTTGATTGGCCAGAGCCGATCACACACCAATGTCTGTGGAAGCAGAGGGTAAGGAGATGCTGACGTGTCTGTGCTGTGGACACAGGGCCTGGCTGGGGCCATGCTAGGATACATGGCCAGGTACACCCTGAACTCCTCTCCACCTCACACAGAGAGTGTCCCAAGTCAGTCTGTCTGTGGAGGGTGAAGTGATGCCTGCTCTTCCTTGTTGAGACTCAGATGAAGCAAAGGCACTGGCCGTGTGTTGAGAACTCTAAGCATCAATTGTCAGAAGAATTAAAAGCCCTTTGAATCTGAATAGATGAGGACTCTAGGGTTTCTAAACAGAGAAACAGCAAAGCACAAAAAAACACCTGCAAGAAACACTCCTGACAGTGAAAATTAGAGCAGGGGATTGATTTTCCATTCGGTGTTCAAGCTAATGCAGGGCCACATTGTTGTATTTATTTATTTTTTTTATTTGTGTGTGTGTGAGAGAGAAAGAGAGAGACTGAGGATTAAACTCAGGGTCTTATACAGGTGGGTAAATACTCCACCAATGGGTTAGATCACCCAGCCCCTTTAAACTTTTTTTTTTTTTTTTTTTTTAACAGAGTCCTATGATTCTCCTACCTCAGTTTTCTGAGTAGCTAGCTGGGCAGGCCTGTACCACTAAACCTTGGCTTGTTATTTTGTTCATGAATTGCTGATTTATTGTGCATATGTTGAAGGTTCAGGGACAGTCAACAGAAATGAATCATACAAAGGGGATGAAATGCCTTTTTGTTAGCAATAAATTGATATTGAAAAACATGGCATTGGAGTAAACAATAGCGGATTTCTCGATATTGACTCTAGAATTGGATTTAATGCTCCTCATGTCGTTTCAGAATGTCTGACGAGAGAAATGAGTGCAGAGAACAGAGAAGGGGTGAACAGCTTCTCATCTCCGTGCTGCCAACTATGCAGTGTATACATAAAGAATCAAGGCCTGCATTTACAGGTGTGTAGAATCACAACCCAAGAGCACACTACAGCTTACCCCCTGCTACCAACATATCCCAAACCTGTCAAGCCCATTAACTAACAACATGAATAGAAACATGGCTAACCCGCTTTGGAATCTGAACTGCTTTAAAATGCTAATGTAAGACAGGACAATCATTAGCTCTATAGAAATGTGCATGCTGACAGCAGAATTATACAAATAATTTCAGGGGCGATATGAACTGCCTGGAGTCCATCTCTGCAGAGCTCGGTAAGAATTCCTTCAGAAGATGGAACGCTGACACTCTATAATTCTGACGGCATTTTGGTCGCATCGCAGGGTTTTCTTGAAGCATCCTAGAGAATGCACTTGAACAATGAGGTTAAAATAAAGGAACCTTCAGAACAAACAACCAAGAGGCCAGGCCTGACAGCTCAGTAAAAAAGTTCCAATGGCCACAGGGTCATGTTTGAAATGATGGATGGCTTCATTTCTCTCTTTTGACATTTAAAAATTGCTGGACTGTTTTTTTATATTTAAAGGGAAATAAGAGAGAGGTAAATACCTGATCTGGCTTCTGAGGTGTTGGCATTTCCGGGCTGGCACTGTCTCTGTGGGGGAGGGAGATCTGCCTCCCCTCCTGGCTTGCCATTTTAGCTGCTTCTGCAACATTGACCAGGGGATACGGTGACTGGATTCTTGATTTTGACCACATAGGTGATCTGGGGCCCTCTGGATTCCCATCTACACCCCTCACTTGAGCCTCAGCTTGCTTTCAGTTCTGTAGTGGCTACTGTTCTCATCACTGTGACCATGTTCCTCACAAGAAGCAACTTGAAGGAGGAATTATTAGCTCCAGCTTTACAGGATGTAGGCCTTGGTGGAGGGAAAGTCTTACGCCAGGTGGCTTCCTGGTGGAGGGAACACAAGCCTGCTCTTGCCACAGATCACCACCTGTCGCATCCTGTAACTTTCAGCTGACTT
Source organism: Meriones unguiculatus (assembly GCF_030254825.1). Taxonomy (NCBI): domain Eukaryota; kingdom Metazoa; phylum Chordata; class Mammalia; order Rodentia; family Muridae; genus Meriones; species Meriones unguiculatus. Next base: position 155,127,356 of record NC_083349.1, read on the forward strand.
GGTTCCAGAAACACAGCGCTCAGACGGTACATACCAACCACACCATCATGACAGGGAGGGCCACCTCAACCCAGACTCTAGATAATCATGTTGCAAACTGCAATATTTTTGCCAAGTTAACCACATTTTCTGCTCTCACAGAAACATGTGGTTTAATTATGGAAAATAAACTTTTAATGATATTTTTCTATCATTCCACAGCATGTAAGCATCTAACAAGGACATCTTTGGGTTGCGTTAAGACAAGCAAGCACATCCTTCATGTTTGTACAGGAATTTGCTTTCATTTTCTATACATTAAAATTATATGTATACCAAAAAAATTTATAAAAAAATTTTTTTTGTAATTTGTTACCAGAAAATGTTTGATCTGTCTGCCAGTTTATATAGCTATATAACTGGGGTTGTATTAAAATTTCTTGGATGAAAAGAGATGGGAAGTGGATAAAGTTTAAGAAGCCTGAGTATAAGGTTTTCACAGCCTCTGAAAGCACCACTGCCATCAAGGGTCCACCATTCAGGTTTAAACATGAGCTTCTAGAGGACACCTCACACGAAGCCACTGCAAGGCCCCTCGCACAGAACAGTGAACTCTGTTCCAGCATTGGTCTGCCCTGGCCCATTCCTGGTTCTGGGCCAACACAGTGGTTCTAAGGACCAAACAGAAAATGTCTTCAGTTTGTCAAACAACGCCAGCTCCTTTTCCTTGCAGACAATTCCAACCTCTGACAAAACTGTCTGTGGGTGTTTCCTTCATTTTATGGTCGTGTATAGCTTAATAAGGAGAGACAAATGCTACCCAGGTTCCCCTGGTTCTGATATAGAACTGCCTGAATTTATTTTCCTATCCTGGTGATAGGACAAGCTACGGACATAAAAAGTTGATTTCTATAGGTAGTCTGGGCTTCAGAGCCCTATAAAGCACAGAATATCTTTAATGTTTAATTTTGGTGCTTGGCTGATTTAACAGGTTCTGCTAACTGCACACGTGGGTGTCTGGTGCAATCTTCCTGAAGCCATGCAGTTCGCCCAAAGAGACATGCTGGAATCTGCCATGAGTTTTGACTTGGCAACCTTGTTTGTCTGGAGAAGTTTTAAAGTCTCTTTTGTTTCTGAAAGACACCTTATCAGGTAGGGCATTCTTGGTAGGTGTTTTTATTCCTTCAGCAACCTGAATGTGTCACTGACTCTCTACTGACTTGTAAGGTTTCAGCTGCCTGGGATGGCCTTATACACAGTCCTTTACACAAAACAAGGCGCTTTCCTCTTGATACTGTTAATATTCTTTTCTCTTAAAATTTGTTAGTTATCATGCCTGCAATACCTTCTTTGGCTGAAACCCATTTGGGTCTTTTTGGCTTCCAGTACTGTACACTCACAGCATTCCCTGAATTTAACAGGGCGTCAGCCACTGTTTCCCTAAGTAAGTTCTCTGCACCTGCTTCCTCTCGTCTCCCTCCGAGACCTCCACAACGGAGGCTAACCCTTGGTCACATACCATCCTTCTTGGAGGCTTCCTTCAACTGTCTGCAGTCTTTTTCCTCTTCTGACTGGATACTTTGACCTGACCCATCTTTGTTTTAATTCTCCTGCTGAACCAAGTGCATTGTTAACATTAAGTATTGTGCATTTTGATTTTATGACTGTCTTGCCTAGTTTTATGTTGACGTGACACAAGCTAAAGTAATCTGAAAAGAGGGAACCTCAGTTGAGAAAATGCCTCCATGAGATCAGGCTGTAGGACATTTTCTTAGTGATTGATGGGCGAGAGCCTGGCCCGCTGCAAGTAGGGACATGCCTCGGCTGGTGGTCCTGGGTTCTATAAGAAACAGACTGAGCAAGTCAGGGAGACCAAGCCAGTAAGTAGCACCCCTTCATGGCCTCTGTATCAGCCCCTGCCTCCAGGTTCCTGCCCTGCTTGACTTCCTGTCCTGACTTCCTTCAGGTATGAACAGTGATTTGGAAGCCTAAACCAAACGAACCCTTTCCTTCCCAACTTGCTTTTGGTTGTGGTGCTTTATCAGAGCAATGGAAATCCTAACGAAGACACTTATATTCTTTAGCTCCAGGATTTGTTTAACCCTTTATTTTGCTCAAACATTGCCTGACATTGTTGCCCCATCTACCTATGTACCTGTCAATATTTTTGTAACCTTACATCTGAAGGCCCACAGTTTAGGAGAGTTGCTGAAGGACACAGGACTCTGGGGACCAGCCCTGATATTGTACAGCCTGGCCCTGGCTCCTGTCTCCTTCTACTTTCTGATTCGTGACGTGAACATCCACCTGCATTTCCTTACAGCTTGCTGAGCTGCCTGAAAGCAATTGTTTTGAATTCGTTGTCATCCACTGGATATCCATTTCCTTGAGCGTGTTCTGGTCAGGTTACTGTGCTACTTTGGTAGTGTCATCTTTTTGTTGATTTTTTTTTCATGTTCCTGGAAATGTAGCTTTGTGCACATTTGAAGAGACCATTTCCTCTTTTCACTCTTTTCCTGTCTTCAGTAGAGGAACACACCAATCATCCCAGCTAAGTATTCTGAGACTCTCTCAGACCTTTTTAATGGATGTGTCCAGTCCACAGTGCATGTTTCTTCTTAGAAGGAAATTACATTTGTGTGTCCCTTGATCCCACAAAGCCAGACAGAGTACACAGAGCCTCTCATTTGGTTCTCTCCGGCTGATGGCTTTGAAATGCTCAATTTTGTGACCCCTCCCCCTCGTCTGCCACACTGAGATGCACTCACCACCACAGGATGCATTTGAGGAGACAGCCTGGGGAAAACAGCACCAGCAGAATGAGCATGTGTTACGAAGTGGAATTTACTAGAATGCTTTGCAACTGATAAGGCTGGGTAATTCAACAGCAGCTATCTAGACTCTGGAGAGGCTGGTAAGCCAGTAGTCGCTCAGTCCACAAAGCTAAATGCCTCAGTAGTCCCAATGTGGTGATAAAGGCCTGGAGGAGTTTCAGTCCACATTGGAAGGCTGAAGAAGCTGGAGTCTCGTGTCATCACCAGATAAGATGCATTCACCAGCAAGAAGCAGAGGCAAGCGAGAGAGCAGCACCGATTATTCCTGACCCCTTCCAGAGGTGCTGTCCACTCCGGGGGTGGGTCGTCTCCCCTCAGTGACTCTTTCCTGAAAACGCTCTCACAGAGCCACCCAGAAGCAGGTCTCCCGGTTGAATCTACATCCCCTCCGGCTGGTTCACCGCTGCTGAAGGGAAGGTGAAGTGCGCTGCTCGCTTAGGCTATCCACAGGTCATTATTGAGTGGGGAAACACGGTGAGATGCTCCACCCACCTGACCAGGAGGTTTTTATTCTGATGGGTTCTGGAAAGTAATTAAGACCTACAGCCCCTTTTTCTTGCTCTCAGACTCTCAGTTATGATGACCACATCAGTAAGCTGGGTGAGGTGTAAGTCCCTTGAGCAGTCTAGTGGATGGCTGAGAGAGCCGGGCACTCATTCACCATACAAGACACTTCAGCCTGAAAGTGTCTCTGCTAATACAAAACTACACCACGTTGGAGATGATGTGGGCCCGGTGAAGAACCCCTCTTACTGCGATATATCTGATAGCGGATTTTATTGCCGCTGGAGTGGTGTGCCAGAGCGTCTCCGCTGGTCTCCTGGCCTCTGCAGAGCTGCTATTGGTCATGGGTAGTTATCACATTGAGACTGGGTGCAGGCAGTAAAACTCCTCATTCTAGGGTATTGTTATCAACCCTGGCTTTTAGAGCCAGCTCTCCTGGTTCCCGCAGGTGGCAAGGGTTGAAGAGAGGAGCGTGCGCATGCACGCGCGCACACACACACACACACACACACACACACACACACACACACTTCCTCCTCTCCACATACTCCATATCATAGCACAGGAATGGGCTGGCTAGAATTGCATTTTTTAAGGTTGAAGGTTTTCTTTCCTGTGAAAAAGAGTCTAACTCCTACAATTCACACATAAATTTTTTGTTGTTATTGTTGTTACACGATGGTTTGTTTGTTTGTTTGTTTTTTAATTCATTTGCTTACCTACTTAGTTCAAGTTGCTAAAGAGCAAACATTTATTTTTTTTTCACAGCCCAGATGCCGGGCATCCCAAAAGCAAAGCACCAGGAGACAGTGTGTGGTTGCTGCCAAAGACCTACTTTCTAGTTTGCAAGCAGCCACTTTCCTGCTTATCATCACATGGAGGAGAGAGAGAGATAGCTGTTTCATTCATCTTTCAATTCCTACCCGATAATGTTGTCCTTGGGACATAGCAACATTTAGACACTGTTGAATGAAGACATACTATGTACGTAAGGGTGTGAGTGAACAGTTAGGTGGGTGACTGAGTCAGAAATGTTGCTGAAGATGGAGTGATAATCTGTGATGAAAGTGGATGGCATCTTGGGTCAAAGGACTGAGAGAAGAGAGAAAGAAATCAGCTACAAAGATCTTATCCCAATAAATGCAGAGGTGTGCCAATGGTGAGTGAAATAGTGCCCTGGATGGTTCTGAGGATTTAGTCATCTAGTCAATATGGGCTTGTCGTGGTAGCTCACTAAGATGTGGCTTCGATCAGCAAATCAACAAGGAGTTACTGGGTGTCATTTGTGGACTCAGCCTGGTGTTGCAGGGAGCTCCTCAGGGAGGCAGAGCAGAGGGCAGGGCGTGGAAGTGTCATACAAAGATGAGGGTGACCCTGGTTACAACAGCCGTGTGGTAGAGGTGTGGCTAGTTCCCTGTGACAAATCTACTCTAAAAGAGGTTAAACTTGAGTGGGATTCAGACAGGCAGACAGCCTCTCAGGACCCACCACTCAGGACCCATCTGCAATTGCTGGCTGGCCTGTCATGTCTGTCTTAACAGAACACTGTCAGCTCCTGAAAGTCGTTGGACGAGCTCGGAGCAGCTGTAGTCAGTTATGCATGCGTGAAAGGTTCTGTTACGAAACCAAATTTATACAGAGAGCATAATTTTACTTTAACGGTGGTGTAAGAATGGGGCTGCTGAGTGATGAATCCGAGGAAGCTTATGGAAGATGAGGCCTCACTGCTTCTCTCTGCCCTTGACCATAAAAGATGTTTTAATCACACAGAGCTGTTACTCTCCATGGTGCTTTTGTTGTCAGCTCTACAGAGATGGGAGAGAACTGAGTGTTCTGAGGCAAATGGTGAATTTAACACACTCATAGCCAGAGCATCAAGATTAAACTGTAGGAGAAGCATCAGGCAGCTCTGATGAGGCTGTGAAAACTCCCAGCAGGAAAGGCAGGGCCTTGTCCTCTGGCTGTTGGGTCACTTCCTCTGGCTGTAACAGCCATGGAGGCAGCTCTTGTCCCATTAGTTTTAGGTACACAGCCCTTGCTGGTGGAACTACAAAGGTCCAGCACATGCTGGGCATTAAGTATTCCCGAAGGCAGATGAGAGCTTTTCCTCCATCAGAATGTCATGCAGAGAGGTGAAACACGCTTTTCCCAGGGCTCGCTATGGGAGCTTCCTTCAGGACTCAGAGGATGAGCCTGAAACCTGAACATCCCGGGGAAGCCAGGCTGTCGGGAGCACAGATTCTCAGCTAGGCCAGCAAGCCTTTGTGTCACTTTTTAGTTCCCATCCTCTTGATGGGAAAGTGGGGAGAAGGCACTGTGGTGAGGCCTGTGCCTCAGGGCTTCTGCCAGAGCTGCTCTAGAGCTGTCAGGGTGACCCTGTCTCAGGCTTCCAGCAGCCATGGGCCATGTTGGGTGTCATAGGCATCTGGTCCCATCTAATAAGTAGATGTGTAGAAGTGGTTCAGTGGCATCATTTGCAAGTCTGTTCCCTGCCTTGGCCTTCTGCTGATTTTCTGAGACCTGACTTTCCATGCACAGACCCCTTATGTGACAGCTGACAGCTGCCCTAGTGTTATCTCAATGCAAATAAGAATGTGGCTTCTTTGGCCCACACCCATCCTGGCTCCACTTCTCTGGCCCCTGTCTGAGCTCTGTCTTCCTTTCTGTAAATGGCATGATCAACTCTCTCTTGCTCTGAGGAGACATCAGTGCTGTGTTCTGAAGGTTGTGTCCTCGAATTCACAGAGGACATATGTGGAGGCCCTGCTTCCCAACATGATGGTATTGGTGAGTGAGCATTTGGAAGGTGAATGGGATTGTGGTCCTTACAATGAAGAGGTCAGAGAGTGAGCTGGCTCCCTTTCAGCCATGTAGAGTAGAGGAAGAAGGTGGCTTTCTGCTAAGGATGGGGGAGGTCATGTCTCACCAAAAGCTGAATCCCAACACTCTGACCTTGGACCCCTCAGCTTTCACGCTGCGCAGGCCTGTGCCCCTTGCACTTTATTGCGTTAGCGGTCCAAAATGACTTCTGAATTCTGAACTCCTTGGCCCACTTGTAACTAAAGAAGAGAACTCACACTGGTACTGACAAGCCCTAGTTCGGGACTGGCTAGTCTCAGAGAAGGTGTGTGGTACCCAAGATGCTTGTCTCTTGCATCAGGGTAGGCAGCTGAGAACCTAGGCTGGTGGAGCCGGCCGTGTCTGTGAATGAATGCCAATAGCCCTGGATGGAGCTGTAGATTTCTCTCTCTTCATGACTGATAAAGAAAACAGGAACATTTGTATGAAGGGAACGTGGGGGCCCCAGAAGGCTAGCAGGGCCTGAGGTCCAAGTGTCCTCAAGGACTCTAACGATTCCTCCATGTTCTTTCTAATCAATAGGCATTGGCTGCTGTGATCCCTTAGCTTGGACAATGTCATTCCCTGTGTCCTTCTAAGTGTCCCCTCCAACCCCTATTAACTGATCTCTCCTTGCTGGATGGCAGCTAAAGACAGCACAGCACAGGATGTCTGTTTACAAACATGAATCCTCACCCTAGAACCCCTGACTCTAGCTCTGGGTCTGCAAGGAGGTCCAGGAGCATTTTAAGTAGCACACCCACATGCTCTGAACTGGTATTCCTCAAGTCATGGGTAATACTGACACAACTCTCTCCTTTCTTCCCCCAATCTTTCCCTTCTTCCTCCCGTCTTCCTTTCCTCCTTTGTCTCCTCTCATATCGCCCTCAGTCAAGGACCACTGTACCCTGGTAGGAATGTCCTTTGATGTGTGCACAGAGAATTCTGACGCTCTCTCCCTTCCTAAGAGTTCAGACTTAAGTCATTCAGGGCCAAGCAAGGCAGGTGTCTTGAATACCCACCTAGGACAGAGTACAGAAACCATTGTGACCTAGAAGCCAGGCAGTCTCTAGTGTGGCCTCTGCGCCTGAGTGGAGCTGAGGCAGCAAAGAACACAGGGGACTTCAGAGCACCATTTATTTTGGTATTCTCTGAATCTTCTCTCACCTTTAAAAACATATTATTTTTGCAGTGAATATGTCACGTTTGGCTCATTCTTCGGAATTAAAAATAAAGTGAGAATATCTGTCACCAGACAGGGAAGGATGCCAAGGGGCCCTGGGCCTGGATTGATCGCTGCATGTTACAAGCCAGGAGCAGGGTCTCCTCGTCATCCAGACAGCATTGTGCAAGGCCTGGGGGTGGATGGCCTTTCCCCTCCCCCAGCTCCTTCATCTCCATCTCAGGCTGGGGGAGGTCCCTGCCCATCTGCTTTACTTTCTGGGGCTCTCTGAGTCAAGAATATTCCTGGGTCGTTTTAACAATACCCACACCACCCTCACCCATCTGCCCAATCTTTGCTTCCACTGGTGCAGGGCCGGGAGATAATGCCCTGAGTGGGGCAGGGCTATGAGCTTCCTGGAGAAGAGAAACCTGGCATGGTGCTCTGTGCCAGTGATCCCAGTATTTACAGGTGGAAGCAGGGAGAAGTTCAAGGTCATCTTTAGCTGCAGAGCAAGTTTGAAACCAGGCTGGACTACCTGGGGCCCTGTCTCTAAACAAACAACTGTACAGACAGCTCTTGTCGGCTGAGCATCTCCCACTGAGTGTCAGAGACAGCATCTCATAGTGTCTGTGCAGCAACCCTGAAAACCAGAGATGCACCGTGATTCCCAAGGCCAACTCAGGTGTTAGAGAAGACCCCAAACCCGATGTTCTAGTGTCAAAACTCACGCTGTGTCTCCTTTTTCTGCCCCTACATGAGAAATTTTCCATTGTGTCCCCATAACTTGGAATCTTCTGGTTTTCAAATCAAATATGGCTTATTTTACACAACAGCCCCTGAGTGCTTGGTGAATGCTGACTCTGAGCTTAACATCTTTATTTAATCTACTTTAATTCTCAACAATACTCTCGCTTCTTGTGACACCCAATAAGAAACTGAAGCCTAGAAGAGTCAGAAGCCAAGGTCACCCAGCAGTCACAGGCAGCCTATCAGGAGGACATAGTCATAGTCCTAGAGTGCTTCCCCCAAAATGAAGGGAACATGCCCACCGAATAGTGAAGACGGGGAGACCTAATGTATGTGTTTAATTGCCTGGCGCATCAGTGCTCCGGAAATGCTACCTTCCTTTCTTTCCTCTGTCCAGGGAGAAACAAAGAGATCCATAAACGCAGGCTAGCATGCTGAAGAGATTCTGTTCAAGCTGTTCCCTGGGAAAACAGCGCCCTGGTGAAATTATACATGAAAACCAAGCATTTACTTTCCTTGGCCTTCCTGCTTAGAAAAAAAAAAAAAAAAGTGTGTATGTGTGCATGTGTGCACATCACAGCACTCATGCCTTTCAGAAGTCAGTTCTTGCCTTCCATTTTGAGGAAGGACCTCTCTTGTTCTGTGTCCATGTTGCATGTTCCCAGTTAGGCGGCTGGTTCTCTTGTCTTCTGCTTTGCCCTAGGAGTGCTGGGATCACATATTCATGCCACCAGATCTAGCTTTTCACTTGGAGGCCAGGCTTCCGCGCCTGAGGCAGCGCCCTGGCCTCCTTACTTTCCTCATTATTCCTAGGAAATACTATGAGCCAGATGCTTGGTACAGGTGGGATTTGTAAAATCTGTAAAATGAATGCTAATCTCATCTTTGGATAGAGTTTAAAGTACTGGAGGCTTTTCTTCATGAGATATTGATGTCTAGGAGAAACCCGGCATCCCGCCTCCACACCAACTCTGCCAGCGCTCCTGGACAACTCACTGAATAGGTCAGAAGCCCTAGTCAAGTGCTCTGCAGACTAGCTGGGGCCATCCAGGGGATTCCCCAGCTGGCTTTGACTGCAAGCCCAGAAGCAGGCCCCGTGTAGTAGAAAGATCTGAGATGGGAACAAATAACCCGGGGTCTCTTCCTAGCTTGCTCACTTGTCTGGGCTTATTGTCATTGACTCTAAAGTGGGATGTAGTGTCAGCTAGGGTCTCACTAAGTTTTAGTAGGGAAGACAGAAGGAAAAAGCGGGCTCTGGAGATTACCTCTCAAGCTGGTCTTTATATTCAGCAACAGCTCAAGAGCCTGCTGCCTGAAAAGGAAACTGGATATGCCCTGAGCACTGTGCCTTCAGACTGTTTGTGTCCTCTGTGGGATGCTCACAAAGAGCCCCTGTGGAACCCTACTCAGCAGCAAAAGAAGAGCCCCATCAACGTGTGCTTCGGTGGGCCTCAGGAGCCTCAGCACACTGACTGAAAGTGGTCAGTCTTGAAGGGCTGACTGACTCCATCAGTACAGCGTCTTCCAAATGAGAGTAATAGAGCCAGGGAACCGACTGGTCACCTGGGACAGGGCTGGGCACTATGCCAGGCGTAGTGTGAAAGAATACCTTCGTGGCCACGAGTGGTTCTTTATTTGCACAGAATTCATACGCAAGACACACACATGCACAAGCATGCACGTAAATGTGTCAAGTCCTAAGGCAGTCTGTAGTGTAGGGCCAATGGGTGGATATTTCCTGTTTGGATACTGCAATATCATTACGGAAGGGGGCGACTTTGAATAAAGCTAGGTGTAGCACAGACATGAACTTTCTCTGTTTTGCTATTTTGTTTTGTTATTTTTTCTTCCAGATTTCCATGTGTTCATAATTAACTTCACAGTTGAAATAAATCGAAAGCCTACGAGAAATGATTCTATGCTGAAGAGACCAAGGGCCGCTGTAGTCATACCGGGCCATACACTTGAAGGAAAAGTTTTGATTCATGTGACTGACTCCAAACTCCCAAGCTTCTCTCTACACAGTGATCTGTGTGTGGAAAGAGACTCCAGAATAGCCTTCAGCTGCAACCCCCTTCCAAAGCGTCCTCACCCTCAGCGCCTGCCCTTGCCAGGGGAGACCATGCGATGTCAGTGCCACCTACTCGGACCAGGGGCTGTCAGCCAGCTTCCCCCAAAAGGACTCTGCTGTGGTGTGTTGCAAGATTCTGGACTAAGCATCCAACACCAATGAGAGCGGAAGAGAGATGTCACCAGCGGGCCAAAGCCAGGGCAGGCTTCAACCCTGGGTTCACTTTGTATTCTCATTCTATATTCTAAAAACCACAAGTGGGGCAGCTATGCATTTTATATTCTAAAAACCACAAGTGGGGCAGCTACGATGTTGTTGAGGACAATGACCCACTGTTTCAGCTAATTCTTCAGGTCACTCTGTTTCAGGTAGAGGTGAAGTCATGCTTGGCAAGTAGGCAGTACAAGCAGTGATTAGAGTAAATCATTAAATAAATCAAGAAATCAGTATTTGCTAATTGGTCCTTTTGCCTTGTTCTGCTTCAAGTGCCCTTATTGCCTCTGTTCACCTCCACCCAGGCTCCAGTTGAGGGAGAATGGGCAGCATCTGTGCCTTACCCTCAGCAGGTAAAAGCTTTTTCTCTCTGCTCCCTCCAGTCTCCCTTCAGCTTGTGGTCTTCAAGTGACCAGACTGAGGCTTGGGTGGTATGGCTGATGAAGATTCTTCCCTTGGCCAATCAGCTTGCTGAACCTTCCCTTAAGGCCGTTTAGAGAATATGGTCAACCCCTCCACGGTGTCTGATCACCTTCTATGTCAGATCAAGGTCCTGCATCTGCCTCTAACCAGCAATGTCTAATCCGTGTCTTCAGCAGGAATCCTATGATGTCAAGCAAGCTAGGACCCTTCTTGACTTGCTCATCCCCATTCCTGAGCCTACCCTATGTCTTGAGCATCTAATTCACTCACCCATACTGTATTTGGGTTTGGGGTCAATACTTCACTGGAAAAATCCCATTTCCATGGCTTCTAAACCCACTGAAGAGGTCCTGGATAAATATTGCCTTATCATGCTTTAATGGCCAAAGATGGAGAAGGGAACAAATGTAACGGCTCTGTCAATGTAATGGCTACCAGACACACGTGGCTGCAGAACACTTTAAGTAAGGCCAATCTCAAACCAGACATACCACAAGCAAAAAAATTATGTTGAACTTCAAAATTTTGGTACAAAAGATGTGAAACATCTCAAGACATTTTATACTGAAATGTTATGTTGACCTAATATTCTGGATTATCAAATTGGTTAGGATGATGGCTAACATTCATTTTGCCCATTTCAATTCTGGAAAAAATAAATTTTTTTTAAATACATACATGTCTTCCATTGTATCACATTAGACAACTTGTCCAAACGTAATTTTGTGCCTGTAGCTTACTCTTTTTCTATTTTTTCCCCCTGCTTCCTTTTGCAGCAGCCAGAGTAGTTTTAGACAGATTCTTTTTTTCTAAAATGAAATGTCTCTCAAGGGATGGTGGTATTTAAAAAGTGCTTAGATGACGGTGAAGAGCCTCAAGGGCCTCTGTACTTAGTGATGTTTCCTTTGTAACAGGCACTTCTCATATTCAGAAAGAACAAATGAGATGAATGCTAAAATCTGAATCTCCTTACCTCTGAATTACGGTTAGAACATGTCCTTTTACGTTCCTGAAGTTTCCATGGAAGCTTGGGTTCTATAAGACCATCTTCACTTAGAGGTAATGTAGATTTCATTTCTGGGGGTTTGGAACTATTTTTGACAGCACTTTAGTTCCTCTCATTTTTTTTTTTTTATTAGTGTGTGTGGGTCTGAGAAAAGACACACAGAATCTTTAGAAATTCGCTTTTGAAAGACAATGCTTTGATTGTCCTTCGCTGACAGGCCTGACAGGCCTGCCTCCTCCTTTCCCTGAGGGGCTTACCTCGAAGACACAAAGGAGCACTAAGTTCCCTTTCTCTGCTCTGCTTTCAGGAAAGGCCTGCCAGAACTGCCAGTGTTATTTGAGGGCATACGAAATAGAGTGTTATACGAAATAGAATGTGAACAGCTAGGTTTTCAACTCCACAGCTTAGCTGCTAGGACTCAACTGCATCTGGAAAAGCCCAGAGCTGTGGGCCCAGGTCGGCAGCCACCAACACAGCAGCTCCTTCCTTCCCTGCTAGACCTCTGGGTGGCAGGAGGGGGATTTCATAGAATAAACCTCATTCTGCACTGAGAGCAGGTGTCCTCTTGCTTACTGTAACAGCTTCGGCACTTCCGAACGGTGATGATACACCTGGTTCGAGGACAGCCCTCCCCCTAGGTTCCTTGTTGAACACTTGCCTTCTCCACCCCACAGGGAAGAGGAGCTTTCCCAGAGAAAATGTGTCACTAGGGCTGCTATGAGGCTGTATAAACTCACTTCACTTCCAATTCTGTTTCCCGTCTGCAGAGGAACTGTGAAGCTGGATTCCTTCTTCTGCCACCACACAGGCCTGATGCTGTGCCTTCGCAAAGGACTCCATCCCTCTGGAACTAGAAGCCCAAGTAAACACAGGAGAAAACCCTGTGTCAGCTTCTGACAGGGTGTTTTTTTGTTTTTGTTTTTTTTTAAATCACAGAAACGGAAGGCCTGTGTGGTGTTCCATTTTATACCAGCGTACAGGGTACTCTGGTATAAAAAAAACGACAGAATATTAAAGTCCTTAGAAAAGGATGAGACTAGCTGCACCGGTCAGCAAGCACCGGTGTGAGTGGGAGATGCTACTGCCGAGGAATGGTGCTGGGAGTGTTTCAGAAAGGCTCTGGGTTAGATCCTCAAGCCCTACTGTGGAGGAAGGGCGGGGGGGGGGGGGGGAACAAGGGCGTGTACCTGGCTGCCTTAGGTTGGGCGAAACAGATGTGTAGCAGAGAGGACTAACTGGCCCAGGGAAGGGCTCCCTCCTGATCCATGCTCCCTTCCTCACCCAGCAACCTGAGGGTTTGCAGTGTCAGCTAAGTGTCCGGGCACTGGAGTAGGCGTCGGAGTACCGGGACAAGTACCGGGACCTGCCTCCTGGGCTTCGTGGGATGGTGAGAGGGACAGGTGTCAGCACAGTCAGGTGGAAACGTGTGAGGACTTCCTGCAGCGGATAGTAGAGCTGATTGTCAGAGAAAGGAGAAGAGAGCACAGTATCCAAGGCTGAAAGGCCGTTAAGGAATGGTGCAAGTGGCTGTTCCAGATGGAGGGAGAAGCCTGGGCCATAAGCCTGCAGAGATGAGCAGCTGGTAGAGCCGGCTAGGGTTGAGACAGTAGTTTCTCCGGCTCAGCCTCCAGGTAACACCACCAGGGATCCTCACATTGACAGTGAGACCCCCAAGCTGAGTACCTGGCTGAGCTCTGTCCAAATTCCTCACATAGAAAGCTGCAAGAAAAGCAATGAATGCTTTGGGCTGTTAAGTGTGCAGTTGTTTGTTATAGGGCAACCGAAAATGAATGCAACATCCAGATCCCCGGGGACCTGGAAGCATTAACAGAGTGCTGAGCATATGCTAGGGACTCCGCTAAAGTTTTGCATGCCTTTGGTCTATTAAACCGGTGAAGTGTATTAACTTCTATTGTAGAAGTGTTCTCCTCTCAGCAGAGGTGAGTAGGCCAGCTCATGTCCATCTGCACATGGTCCCAACCAGGCAGCACAAACTATACTCTAAAAACGCCAGCCTGTGGGCCTCTCATGGAGCCTTCCTTCATTTACTGCCAGCTGGATGTGAGCAAGTGTCGTGGAGGCTCCCGAACATCACCCATCACCAGGCAGGGATGAGCCTTAAGGCATCTCAAGACTCATTCTCTGGCTCCATCTTCAGTGAAGAGTCCTACAGGGCTCAAGAAAGACCATGACTCTTTGTTACTTAGAAAAGTTTTATTTAGGGGACATCAGAGCACAGAACTAAAGCACCATTTGCCGCTGTCTACAGACACACAGCTTCTTTAGGTGGACATCGGTATAGGGTGGCAGGTACTTCCCATGGAAGCACCGAGTTCAGTGGTACAATCAGCTTTCAGATGTGTTCTTCACAAGATTCTTTTCTGACACCGTTCTCACATTTGTACTTTGTGGGACGAAAGTGAGGATGAACTTGGTGTTTAAAGTCGTTCTTCATCGGCCCAGTGTTTTTACCAAATGAAACAGAAAAAAAACAACATACATATTTTTCTTAAAAGGTTTCAGAAAAATGTAATCATTAGAAATTTAATTTAGACTCCACCCAGCAGAGGATCTAAGCAGATGCTAATACTCACAGGCAAACAGAGCGCAAGGAGTCTTACGTAAGAGTGGGGAGATAGAAGGACCCAGAAGGGAAGGAGTTCCTTAAGGAGACCAACAGACCCAACAAATCTGGGCCACGGGGGGCCTTTAGAGACTGTTGCACCAACCAAGGACCACGCATGGGGAGGACCTAGACTCCCTGCTCAGATGTAGTCAATGGGCAGCTTAGTCTCTCCCTAGTAAGGAGAGAAGGGGCTGTCTCTGATGTGGACTCTGTTGCCCAATCTTTGATCACTTCCCCCTGGTGGGGGAAGCCTTGCCAGGCCACAGAGGAAGAGGATGCAGGTGGGAGGAGGGCTCCCCCTTTTTGAGAAATAGGGGGGGGAAGGGAGAGGAAGAGATGGAGGGTAGGACCAGGAGAAGATGAGGGAGGGGGCTAAGATCAACATGTAAATAAATTACAAAAAAATAATTTAAATAAAAAAAAGAAATTTAACTTAGCTGGGCACAGTGGCTCGTGCCTTTAATCCCGGCACTAAGAAGACAGGTAGGGCCAAGCGAATCTCTGAGTTTGAGGCCAGCCTGGTCTACGAAGTGAGTTCCAGAACAGCCAGGGCTACACAGAGAAACCTTGTCTCAAAAACAAACAAAAAAAAACCCCTGTCTCAAACACACACACAGACACACATACCACCACCACCACCACCAAAACAAAAAAACTGAAGGAGAGAAATTTAACCTATCCACAGAACACCACTGTACTGAATGCCACTAAAGTGCCATTACGGCGTTTTTAAAAGACCAACTTGTTGTCAAGTGGAGCAGACTGTGTTTGTTTTTCTTCGGAACACTTACCACACTGCAGATTCCTACAGTTTTCTCCTGTGGTTGAGCAATGGAAAAAGTACCACAAGACACAAGAAACTTTGTACTTTCAGGAATCTAAGAACAATTACTGATTAAAATCTACATGCTTCGGTGACAAAGTACTTTACAGCTAAAAAGATCCAGAAACACAATATGTCTAATTTGATTCAGGCAGGAAAACCAACTTTGAATTAGCACCTATTATATTCCACAGCTGATACAATAGCATCTCTGTCAATCTTCTAAAAGAGGTTCCGATGTTCTTGTGAGAAATAAGGCCAAAATGCCAACAGCTGCCCCAAAGGAGCCATTCACCTCGGCGCCCACAGACAAACCATTAATTGGTAATTGCGCATTTTAACCACTGCTCCTTTAAGAGGTTAATTCTGCATTGCTGAGACCAGGACCTTAAGACTCTCACTTCCCCAGTCACTGCCAGACAGCCTTGAACTTACGCTGAACTCGGGAAGTGGTCACGACTCATCCCAGATCAATAGCTAAGAATCTAAGAACCGCCAGTGTGTACAGGGAAAGGCTGTCTGTAACAAGACTCTGTTCTACCAGTCAGTGCAAGGAGCCTTCCCGCTACCCTCTCTGGTGGGGGACCACATGCCTTTTAAATCAGATCCTAAATGCCAACACACTAAGGCTCCCTACTGTTTCCCTTGCTTGCTCACTCAACCCGTGTTTACAGAGCTCGTGGTGTGTCTCAGCCGCTGATTTAAGAGTTGGTGGTACAGCAGCGAATCAAGATTCCTGACCTTTGTAGATCCATTTGTGCTGCTCTGACACATAGATTAAACCAAGCAGGATGTGTATCCTGAAAGGTGCAGCCATTCTTCTTTCAGTGGGGGCTAGTCTTGGAAAGGAAATGTTTACAGATGTTTACACACGTTAAAACATACATGCAAACCAGAGAAGTGGCAGTTTCTAGCCCCTAACAGTACCACTGGAAAGCAGGGTGATGCTCCATAAGTGGTATGTTGTGCCCATCTCCCCCATGCTCCAGAGACACGGAACAGAAGGGAAGATAGGAAGAAGTTAGCCTTGTGACTCCAGGGAAAACAAGATCGATGCTGTTGCCTAGTCTCTCCAGGCCAGAGGCTGGCAACCTGAGTCTGACTCTAGCAAATGAAGGGGTGTAACGGAAAGGCAGCATTCTCTCGGAAGCATGCAAACATGACTCAATTAAGTGAACGTACAGCCAGGTCTCACACTGCAGGCAACAGCTTTCTCATGGGCCAGGTACACTTGGCTCAGCGTGGGGCTTGCTCCTTGGCAAGCACAAGCTACGACAAAATATGCATCTGTAGCTTTAAAAATAGCCTCTATCCCAAGCTTGAGGGCCTCTATGCTGGAGGAGGCCTCCAAGTGTCCCTTGGTAAAACTGCAAATGTACTAGAATTCTGCTTCCAGAAGGATCTGTGCTGCCTCTGCTGCCACACTGCTGTGTCAAACAGCAGTCCAGTAAGGAAAACAAGTCATTTGCCAAGCCTTAAAGCAAGGTCAGTGGCCCCAGAGTGGTCGTTTAGGATGTTTGTAATAAAAGGAGAAGTCCTTACAAAAGCCTTCCTGTCATCTCTCGAGAAGTGCTCCAAGGCAGCAGGTCGGCAAGGGAAGGGTTAACCTCCCAACTGCTGAGCATCAGCCCCTCAGAGTTCTAAATCCACCACGTGCCCACAGGCTGCTCCCTGGAAGGGAAGTAGAGAAGCCAGCTAGGCCCAACGGCTCAAAACCACGGATATTGCTTTATCCAAACCTCTCTAGAGAGGGTTCACGGCTGAAGATGGTCATCTGCCTCCAGGCGAACAGCAGACCCCATAAATCACCAGCCATGGAACTCAGGGCAGCAAATGGGCAGGGGGACCATACGATATGGTTCCTCCCAACACCACAGAGGGTTTCCACCTTTCTGGAAGGGTCTTTATTGTGGGCATTCTATCTTCTCTTAGTGCCTACATACGTCTTTGCTACATTTCGAGGCTCTGATGCCCTCAATATAGGACCTGCCTGCTCATACGTGCCACGGCCAGTACCAAGCGTGATGCCTGGGATGCTGTGGAGTTGTCTTGGAGCTCAGGGTGAGGATGGGAGGGTAAAGTGCAACAGGAACCCAAGCACACTTTCTGACCAGAGGATTACACACGCTTAGGCTCAGACAGTTCCTGATCTTCTAAAATAAAGTAGGAATTTTTACTGCATCAAAGTACATGTTATGGGTAGGCTACAAGAGAGATGAAGCTTTTTGAAAAAAAAAAAAAAAATCCATATCCTAAAAAAAAATATTTTAAAGGTCATTTCGAAGTTTTTTAAAAACAAAACAAAACATAAATACACATTGTGGAGAATGGTAATGGAATGTCTCAGACATGGCAATGTAAAAATATACAGGATCGGTTTCTTAGTTACCGCTTCTCAGCCATACCGTAACTCAACAGAAAGAGACATCATGGACCTGTGCCATGCAGAGCACCCAGTGCACTCCTGATACTTATGTGCGCTTTCCCACTCAGAAACCGCCATAAAATACAACAAAACTGTTTTTTCTGTACATTCCCAAAACACACACAACCACTTATGTAACATCTGACCTCACAAAAAGCAATTAGATTAGGCAAACAATTGTCCCTAAGTTTGGACAAAAGTAAAGCAGGAGCTTCCCGAGGACGTTCCTTTCAACAACACATTAAAGACGGGCAGGTCTGCAGACGAAAGAGTCTCCATTTAAAGTGTGAACACAAAACACGTGCACCTTGTCAGAATGGGGCCAGGGTTAGTGGATTCTAAGTCAGCACACATGTTTATACGGTCAGGCCCATAGCTCACACCTGGAACCCCACACCTGGGGGGCCTGAGGGAGGAAGACTGATGCCATTCTGAGGGGCAGGCTGAGCTACAAAGCGAGACCACATCACAGAGCAAAGCTGCTTATAAAGCAATGCCTGTATCTGTGCTCACCACCCATGTGTATAATTTATTCTGCAATTCTTATCAATGCTAGGATGTTCTTCTCAAATGACCTCAGTCACATAAATTAATGCGCAATTTAAAAAGTTGGGCTTAAACTTAAATAATCTGCCTCCAAATGAATGGCAAGGTTAGTGTTGTGTCCGTTCCATGTTCTGTGCACACTGAGCAGAGGAACCCTCGCTGTGTTAACGTGACTCAATAAAATCCTATCCTCCTATCTCGGGTGTCTAGACAACACCTATCAATCGCCACTACATTCAGGTTTCCCACTGGGCTGTTTCTGAAGCTTTCCTCCTGACAGTCACCATGGTATGAGCTGACACACTTCAGACTCCGCCTCCTCAGCTGGGTTCAGTGGACACTGCCTCAGCCTGCTGTCCTGGCAGAGGGCAAAGGGCAGGGAGCAGTGGTTAGAGGACAACAATTAGCTGAGGCTCACAAGTGACCGCAGAGCTTGCACGTACAAGAGCCAAGACATCAGGTCACACCCAATTTAGGACACTGCCACATGGAGGCCCGCTTCACTGGTAGGCCAGCAGTCAGTAAGGGCACACAGAGGGTATTACTAAATTATATCCTGGCATGTTTATTATTATCTCACCAAACAAAGGATCCCCAACGTGCCTGCTCTCTAGAAGCTCAGTCCAGAATGGTGTCTCTGAGGCTCTAGAACAGCCCTTCAACGAGGACTTGAACTACGCCCACTTACTCATTTCCCTACTTTGTCTTGTGGGGCGTTCCTAATCCATCCTTTCATGACACCGTTGGCCAGTCTCTGACACAGTCTCTATCAGAGACTGAGAGGACACACACCACATCAAAACCAGAAACATCTACTGAAAACCACCTACAGATCCAACAGGGGTGCGTCAGCCACAGAAGCCACAGGCTTGAAATTCCAGAGTGAAACCATTAGCATGACGAATTCAGAAGTCTCTGGCGAGAGTTCTTCTCCCCACTGTTTGCTGTTGTTTCGCTGCTCAGGTCCAAATCTGTCAAAATTAAAAGCATTATTTATAAGGGAGGAATAGTAGGGAGGACTCATACTAACCAACTGTGAGAAGGACTTCTCAGACCCATCATTTTCCCATGTCTACTTCTTAATCTAAAGTGTTAAAAGTTACATCAAGGCAAGAAGCCAATAACTCCCTCTTTTAAAGAAAGAAAGGCAGACAGTGGCCGCTCTCTTGGTTATACATGAGGCCTGCTCCATAGGAGGGAATTCACACCTGGACAGCAAGCATGGTCAAAGCCCACAGCTTTAGAGGAGGACCTACGACTGTTATTTTGCTAAACGGACATGTTGTCAAATTCCCTTCTAAATGTTTATATTCCGATCAGCTGCCCTCAGCCTTGGCCAGAGAGCCTTCCTTGGGGTGGGCAGCAGCCAATGAAGAGACACAGAACTGGTTAAAGTGCTGAGAGCTAGTAAGTGCTGCTGAGCGCTCAGTCCTAAACAGGACATCTATATCCAGGCCCAATCCCCAACTCCAGGCTCAGGAAACATCCATGAAGAGGAGCAAGGGGGCAGGGATTAAAGGCCGGCCTCTGACCATGCCATGAGACTCATGAACTCACTGCAGCCATCATCGCTACACAAGACAAAGCCTATATGGTCAGTCACAAAATATAAAAAAGATATGAAGGTGGGCATGGGATATACCGGGTGCACAGATGTATCAGAGGAAGCTGGATATGGCCAACATACACTGTAAACTGCTGGAGGAAGGTTCAACCACATTTTCAAATGCTGATTTCAGTGCCTTGTCTGGGTACTACCCTGCCATGGGCATTGTTAGGAATGTTGAATTATCCCCTGTAGCCATGTGATGAGAAGGAATGTTCCCCAATTATCCCTGATTGGCTAATAAAGATGCTGAAGCCTATGACTGGGCTGGAAAGAGGTAGGTGGAGTTTTTGGTTCTCCGGCTTGGGTTTGAGAGGGGAGAGGACAAGGGAGAAAGCAGAAGAGGTAGAGGGGAGAGGAAGATGGAGAGAAAGGAGCTGCCATAAGGCAAGATGACAATGAGCATGTGCTTGTAAGAACAGACTGATGGAGCTAAAGCTGCCCAGGAGTCATCTGATTGGCAAATGGTTGGCTTTGTGTGGGTTTTAAAGGTACTAGGATTGGAAAAGCTCAGAATCTGCAAAGCATAGTGCTTCAGCTTAATATAAATCATAGTCTCTCTGTGTCAGGCATTGGGGAACTAGCTGGTCAAATAAAACTAACAATGTAATAATTTACTGTAATGATAAATATAAAGACTAATTTATCTTTGTATAGTAAACATGCATGACATTGTCAAAGAACACATAACATATACTAGAAAGAAGGAAAGTCAGAGAAGGACAAAGAGATGACAGGTATAGAGAGGAGGACAAGACAAAGCAAGGGTACACTAGAAACAGGCTGAGTATGAGACAGCAAACCAGATACAGAGAAAGAACAACTAGAGGCGGCTGAGAGGAAGACAGGGAAAGAAAGCACAGATTCATCCTTCTTGGGAAACTTGGGATAACACCAAGTTGTCCCCGCATTCTTGCAGTCTTGGGCTCCCAAGGACAACCCTAACACAACAGTTCAGGGACAGGCAGGGTAAAGACAGATGACCCAGATGCTGAAAAGGAATGCCCCCACTCAGAGAGCCAACCTACCTTTGAAGTCTACTGGCTGCCTCCCCTGGTCCTCTCCCTTGGTCTCTAAGGACATGGGAACTTTTCCATCCATGATGTCCATCTTAATCATGCCCAGGTTAGTCAGGAGCAGCATGGGGTCGATGCCCTGCCCGTTGCTCTTAATGTTCTCCAGCACCTTTAGACACTTGTATGATTTGAGCTCGCTTATGTTCTCCTCCAGAAAAAGGTTGTAGAGGCTCAAGTCGTTGTAGCCTTCAGACTTGAAATGTAGAACATCAAAGGTGGGTAGGATTTCGTAGACTTTGAGAACATCTGTCTTCTGCCGGAATGGGACAAATAGTGTGTAGATGACCACGGGAGCCAGCAGAGCATACACAAGGAGGTTAATCAAGCTGAGCAGCTGGAAGATGCCGACGGCGATGAGCTTGCACTGGAAGTGATCGGGAATGGTGCTGTCATTTCTCAGGACGCCCGACTTGATATTGCACAGAAACTCATCTGAGAGTGAGGAGAGGCTGAAGTAATAGCTCAAGTACACACATGCTAATAGTATAACCATGAACGTCACCAGCCGGCAGCTAATGTATTTCATGATTAAATGACTAGAGTTCTTCTTTGTTTTCAAGTATTGCTCCACGATTGGGTACTTGAAGTGGCTTTCAGATATCTCCCATAGACTGAAAAACAAGGAAATAAAAATAATTCAGGCCCTTGCCAGTCTCATCAAATGTCAAAGGCATGGACATATTCAACACTGCATCACTGAAAACTCAAACCCATGAACTATAACTTCATTTGGGTACTAGTAAATAAAACAAAAACCTTTCTCCTTTTAACACTTTGAACATTTAAAATATTCTGAGTACTTTGCCTGCATGTGTGCAGTGCCCTCAGGAGTCGGAAGAGGGTGTCAGATCCCCTGGAACTGGAGCTATAGATGTCTGTTAAGCCAACACGTGGATGCTGGGAACCAGGCTCAGGTCTCTACAAGAACAGCAAGTGCCTATAACTGCTGAGTCGTCTCTCCAGGCTCCCTTTTAATATTTTAAAGACAGTCTGACTGATAAAATGTGAATTAATACTTAGTAATTTTTAGGGCAATGCCTGGTACCTACAGCTCAATGTTTGTTAACTAAATTTATCAGATCCAGAAGAGCAGCTGTTGGTTTATTATTGTTGTTTTTCAACAACAATCTCCCACTAAGAATGAAAAATAGTAAAAAATAAAAATAAAATTCAACCCAACTAGAACACATATGCTTTTCTACCAGGGAGGGTTGAGAACGTTCAGTGGACCCAAAGGGCACAGAGGGCCCTGGATCTCCTACAACAGACTGCAGTATGGTGTTTATCCATCATCTAGAAATAAAAGGGTAGAAAAACAGGCAAATAAATGCATTTAGTTAACAGTGCTGCACTCAAATACAATGTCTGAAATTGTGATGGCGAGTTTTATGTCAATCTGACATAACCTAGAGTCACTTTAAGAACGGGAACCTCAATTGAGAAAAGGCTCCCTGCCAGACTGGCCCATGGACAAGCAGCTGTTGCTTTTTTTTTTTTTTTTTTGATTGATGATTGATATGGGAGGCCCAGGTCACTGGGGGCAATGCCAGCCCTGGCCTGCTGGTCCTGGGTGCTGTAAAGAAGTGTGCTGAAGCACCCATTAAGAGAAGCCAGTAAGCAGCACGGCCCCCTGGCTTGAGCTTTAGTTCCTGCCTCGAGGTTCCTGCCCTGCTTGAGTTCTTGCCCTGATTTCTTTCAATAGTGGACTGTAATGTTGAACTGTTAGCTAAAATAAATCCTTTCTTCTTCAAGTTGCTTTTGGCCATGGTGTTTTATCAGAGTGACAAAAAACTCTAAGACAGATATATTGCAGGTATTTTTAGAAATAAGACAGCTATTGCTATTATGGTTACTACTGACAATGACAGAATCAGAGGAAGATGTGAGAAGCCAGGGCCTCCACCTGCTGAGTCCACCTCTCTCATCCTTTCTATACGGTTGGCTGCCTCAGAATCCTCCATGCTTTCCCATTATAGTAGATCAAAGCAAGCAAGCAAGACCTTTGATCTTTCCCCCTATGATAACTGCTCTTCCAAGGATGATACTGGACAGGGAAAGAACACTGACCTGAGGACAGTGTGGTCTGAAAAGAGTAGGGGTTCCTTGTCAGTTGGTGGTCGACACCCTCATTACCCTCTTCCCACTCCTGTCAATCAGCACCCTGGCCAACATAGCAGGAGAAAGGGCAGGGAACTGATCCTAGGGTGACCACAGGCAGCCCTCCGGAGTTCTTACCTTTGCCCCACATTCTCATTCACTCCTGGGGGTCCAGGTCCATCTCTCAGGTCCAAATCCCGAGCGCTCTTGGCAGCCTTGATGGCGCGGTTGTAGACTTTGTCAAGTTCTTCCATGATAAACTTCAAGTCTGAGCAGAGGTGTGGGGCGGCTGCGAAGCGCCAGAACAGCGGGGGCAGGTACAGGAGGATGGCAAACAACAGTAGGATGTAGGGGAAGAACTGCAAAGCAAGAGGCGTCGTGGTCAGCACACCCCCTCACAGCAGCAAGAACAAGCCACCATCAGCTTGCCTGGAAGCTGCTGACTGCCGGAAGCTGCACTTGTCCTCATTTCGGGGACAAATGAGCATTCCCATTCCAACCATGGTGTCCATGGTCTCGCGGACACCAGCTCGCTGCCTGCTGATGACTGCTTTTATCTGACCCAGAGCTGACCCTTTTCCATTCAATAGACACTAATTTGAAGGAACTGGTGACTGCACGTAGACAAATAGTGTTTCCTTCTAATCACAGAACAAGAAAAAAATTAATACGCTCTTCTGTCCATCAGCATGATTCCTCATCAGAGTCCCAATTAAGGAACAGGTAAATGTCAAAGTGGCCTTTGCTGTTTTTTCTCCTTTCATTTATTTCTGGTGTTAAGCTCTAGGTTTTTTTGTTTTGTTTTTTTCTTCTTCGGAATTTGGGAAAATGCCAAAGGAACATTATGAAAAATTCTGGCTTCAGTGGACTGGTAACTATACTGTAAAGCAGTTGGAAAAAGCACCTAAAACCTAGAGTGTGGAGGGAGGGAGAGACCCTCACAGCTGGAACAGACCATCACTCTACAGTTGGACAGTGCCCTGTACAGAAAAGCTTCACCACAGTGACAGAATTACAGGGAGGCACCAGGGATGGTGGACATACAGAGCAAGGCAGACGAGACTCAGTGGTTACCAGAGTGAAGAGCACCTGGAACCCAGTCCAACTAGGAGTTCGGGAACACCTTAGCACTGAGCTCTACTGAAGCGAGGCTTTGTGACTTGGGCTGAGAGGTTATGGAGCCTCTGACCCTCAGTTTCCCCCTTTGAAGTGGTCAAGTGACACAGGCGTCATGAAGATGAAACTGGATCACTTGGGAAAAGATGTCAAACATGGCTAATGCCTGGCCTGTCAAAAGCACTCGAGACCACCAGGAAATACCAACAACAGGGCCTCCTACTTTAGCCCTTCAAATGACCCACAGGCCTGTGGGGATCACTCCTGTTGAAACAGGGAAGGGAAGCTTGGAGTGGTTTCTGGCCCAGATCACAAAGCTGGCAAGTGACTCAGAATACGACCCACAAGCTACAACTCTGCATGCTCTACACAGCATTACATCACAGTGTTCCAGTTCCACAGTTCACTGTAGTGACAACAGGGTCATTCTGACTGGACACACGATCCTCTCCTTAAACATACATAGGAGTAGGCAGGAGTGCCAGACCTGTTGTAGGCATAAGGTTACTGTGTAATTCAAACGCTGATTTCATTAACACCCCCCCCCCCCAATATCTGGTTGCAATCCTTGTTCTGAGAATCTCTGGCCCCACTGTTGTGTAAACACTGCTCCCCAGTTGACCCCTGGTATGCCAATAAAGCAGCTTACAGCCAATTGCTGAGCAGGGGAAAGAATACTGGGCTGCACTTCCGGCCAGCTAGGGGAGGAAGAGTTAGAGGAGGAAATAGGGGATTCAGCATGGGCAGAGGTCCAGGAGACATCAGGAGAGACAGCTCAACAGGAAAGCTACAAAATGCAAAAGTATCTCTGAGATTTACACTGGGGGTGGCGGGAGGCAGACTAGCTTAGAGAGAGCTGCACCCTGACCTCAAGGCCTGAAAGGTGCTGGCCATCAACTTGAAGGAAGAACAGTTGAGACTTGGTTCATCCAGTGTTCCTGGGAGGAGGAGATACGCCCTCCCTTTGCCCGGCTGCAGCAGTCCGCCCAGGATGGCACCTTTGCTTGTGCCTCCCACACAGGCCACTGCTGCCGGCCGCCAAGCTGGAGATACAGGCTGGTTCCCATCAATCTCTCGGAGTCCTCAACCGGCTGTGAGCACAACTGCTGATTCTCAGTGCCCCATGGAGCCGCTCCAACAGGTAGCACGACCACCCTTTCCAACTCCTGGCTGCACCAAACTCACCAAAATGCTGGTGAGTCTCTTTCCAGAGACTCAGGGTCAATGCTTCAACACCCGGGTACCAAGACAGATGGCACTGGACACAAATGGCCTGGCAGCTGACAAATCAAGCTAAGTCTCCAACCAAGGTGTCCTGTAGACCCTGCAGGGCTTTACCCCACAAGCTGGAGGTGGGGGTTACAATTTTTTTAACACCCTCTCTCCAGAGGTCGCCTGTACCCTAGGCTAGTTATCAGCTCAACATGTAGCAGAGGATGACCTTGATCTTCTTGGCTCCACATCTCAAGGGCTGAGTACAGGCCTGATACACCAGCAGAACAACCACTTTTCCTGGGTTCCTTTTCCTTTTGGTTTTGTTTTTCTGATACAGGATCTCACTCTATAGTCCAGGCTAGCCAGGAACTTGAAGAGTCCAACCTGGTCTCAGTCTCCCTGGTGCCGAGATTAACTGGTTTACACTGCTAGCTTTGTGACCTTTCCTTATTCATTCTGTGCCTATGAATATTCTTGTTTTATTTTATTTTTTTGGGGGGGAGGGTTATTAGTGCTTCTCAAAATGCTTCTTAGGGACCTGTTTGGGAAGTTAGATCTAGGGGTAGCAGACTGATAAAATGAACTGAAAAATAAAATTTCTTTTTAAAAGACAAAACAAAGAAACCAAAACACATGGTGCACAGACATGCATGAAGCAAAAGGCATAAAATAAGTAAATTTAAAAAAAAACCAAGAAACTTTGAGTGTGAAACTGTTTGGGAAACACGGCCATGGAACATATAGTTAGCTTTAATGAGGTCATGTAAGTAGGGATAACCCCAAAACTGATGGCTGGTAAAGACAGACCATAGGAGGGAGCCCGGTGAGGGTGAAGGTCACCATCCGAGGACTGGGTGTGTGACACCTCTGTCAGCACTTTAGTCTGTGGATCAAGGAGAGAATGAATCCCCACTATGGAGTTTGTTCTGGTCTGTGGTGGTTTTTACAGACGCTCTGGGGTACACCAAATGTTAGCCTCCCCCCCCCATGCTGTGCACAGCAGGAAGCCCCTGGTGGAGAGTGCGAACAAAACAACAAAGCAGTACAGAGAGCACACAGAGGTGGAAGGCAGGGGGCCTCTGCAGCAGAGGGCAGAAATGATGGTGCTCGTGACAGAGCTGCTCAGAGCAGAGGGACACACGGGAGATGGAAAGGCAGAAGACCCCGAGGACTATAGTGGGCCTGAGACCTACACAGAGATGTGTTGGGAGGTGGGAGGCAGACCTAAAGTCAGAGACACGAGATGCCTCCAGTCAGAAGACCCTGTGGAGATGTGCAGTAACAGCTGAGAGAAAAGGGGGAGTCTGGCTTGTGACTCAGGACCTGAAAGCATAGGCAGACGAAGCCAAGAGTGTGACACTGGAGATCACCCTAGAGAATGGGAGAAGCCAGAGAGAGCACCCACACTGGGGCCCTGTGATATATCAGGGTCAGACAGAGTGAATATTGAAGAGACAGGAAGGTTAGGAAGTAGGAATCGGGCAAAATGAGAGCATCTTGCATTTAGGAACTAGAAACACAGGTGTGAAGGATGTTGGCCCTGGCTGTGGGGTGTTCCATAAAAACTCCCTTAAACAGTTCCCAGTACAGGGAATAGAGAATGGAGGCAATGAATCCTGAGCAGCCTTCAGAATGCAGACAGAAAAGACATTAAGGGGACGATAATTAGGCTTTGCGGCTGGTGGCTTCCGAGCCGTGAGTGGCACCCCAGAGTCCTGGAGAAGACAGCAAACAGAATGTCTGCATGGAAGAAGGAAAGGACTGAGCCAGGAGACACAGAGTTACAAGCAAGGGGCGAAGTTCTGCTTGGGTCTAAATGCTCCCTGTGGTATTGTGCCCTTGTCTGAGAGCACTTTAGGATGCATTCATTCCTCTCTGCTCCTGACTGTGGTTGCGATGCTCCCAGTCCTGTTACCCTGACTTCCCCACAGCGCGGGACCATAACCAGGCACTAGAACCTACACACTGACATAAACCACTTCTCCTGTAGTTTGCTTTTTGTTCAGGTAGTTTATCACAGCAACAGACATGAAACTAAAACAGACATGGATTGCAGGTCTGAGCAGACATCTCCACAATGCCCAGTGATGTGCAGGCACACGCTGTTTAAGGAACACCAGTCTAAATTGGTGGTGCCCACTGAGGACCCCAAGCCAGGCCAGCAGCATCAGAATCTTCCAGATTCTGAGAGAACACTCTCTCTCTCTCTCTCTCTCTCTCTCTCTCTCTCTCTCTCTCTCTCTCTGCATTAACCCCAATGTTAAAAGTTCCACCCCGGCAAGTGTGGCTGGGGCTCGGACCCCTGTGTTTGCACATATTCCAGGTAATGCCAGGGGCTTCTGGTGAACCCACCAACTAAGTCTCTATGACTCTGCTCTGAAAAATATTTTGCCCACTTTGTTAAGTACTTTTTTTTTATTCTGATTTTTCCTCCTTTAAGGGTTCTATTTCAAAGACAAACCCGACCAATCTTTGCCAACACGCTGAATGTGGAGAACATTCAGAAGTCGAGCAGTCTTAGAGCGCCCCCTGCTGGCTTCCTGGATGCATTCCCATGGCCGGCAAAGACTACCTGCTCTTATGGAAACCATCAGCAGTAGAAGAGCAAGGCCAGAGGAAGGGATGAGAGAAGCTAAGTCTTGTCAGCAGGAGGAACGGTACCACCAACAATGCCGGGTCCACAGTGACAGCCACTTAAACATTACACTGAAGAAGGTCTTTGGAGGGATTGGAGTCTCTTGGTTTTACTGGCTTGAACTGAGCCATATTGAAATAAACCCTCTACTCCCTCCCCACAGTGAGCACTGCACCTGCAGAACCAAGCCTGGTTCTATGCGGGGCACAAGCTGGGTGGCTGCCGAAAGCTGAGCACTGGGACCTGAGTGGACCCTGAGCTCGGTGGATGGACAGTGGCCACCGCTTCATAATCTCTATGCAGAGAACCGTAAGATGAACAATTAGAAATTAGGCACGACCAGTCACTGGATACATGTGCCACAGTGACCCACTTAGAAAAAAGTGATTTTAAAAGACTATTAGGGGTTTTGTAAGCTAAAAATCTCCCCACTACTTCTATTTAAAACTATATCAAATCATCCTTTTGCACTGTTATTTAGTATGTAGACTGTACCACTATAAAGTATTTTTACTTCAAGTTTTACATTAAATATGTTTCCACACTTTATTTTTAAAAGGTGAAAAACATTCAGTGTGGGAATACAGGAGCTATGACTACCAATCTGTGCTCAACTCGAAAAGCCGCATCTTTGTTCCTATATGAGTGGATGCTGGGAACCAGACTGAGGTCCTCTGAAGAGCAGAACAAGCTCCTAACCACTGAGCTGTCTTGGTTTCTACGCCCCGCTCACTTCTGGGACTGTCACAAACAAATCCCACACACTGAACAGCTGAGGACAATGTGAGTCTTTCCTGACAGTTCTGTAGGCCAAGATGTTTCCTCCAAAGGCCCTGGGGAGATCCTTCCTTGCCTCTCCCAGCATCCTTGGCCACAAGTGTTTCCACATTGTCTCCACTCTGTGTGTGTCTACATCCAATTTTTCTCCCCAGAGGAGGACACCTGCCATATTAGGTGAGGGCACAGTTGACTCCAGGATGGCTCCTCGTAACCCACCAACTATATCAGTAACAGACGTGTTCAAATAGTCATATTCTAAGGCACAGGGGGTTAACACATTAAGATGGCATTATTATCTTCTAGGTGACAACATTCAACCCACGGCACCACAGCCATGCAGTTCATCTTGGTCTCAATGCCCAGCATAGACCCGGCAGCACTTGGTACTGACAACCTGTTCTTTATTCCTTCAGGAAAGCCCCTCCATTGCAGCTCTGTCTTCTGTGGGTCCCTCTTATTCAACCAACTCTCCAGACTCTGTCATCGTTAGCTTTTGAATGCCAACTTGACACAGCCTTCAGTCATCTGACGGGGGTGTGGGTGGGGGAGCCGCAAATGGGAAACTGCTACTTCGTAACTGTGATTTTGCTACTGTTATACATGTAAACATCTGATATGCAGGATATCTGATATGTGACTCTCCCAAAGGGGTTGTGATCCACAGGTTGAGAACCTACTGTAGCCACTGCCTTAGTGCCTGTTAGTTCAGCACCTTCAGTGTCTTCTCTAGCTGCTCAGTCCAGGGCAGGCACAGGACTCTCACATTACACAGCCTCCCCGGACACAACCTTCCCTCCTGTTACACCCAGCTTATGGCCTCTGTGTACAAAGAAGGCACATTTTCTGAGAAGAAAAGGGCCAGGGTTTTTGTTGTTGTTTTGTTCTTTTTTTCTTTTCTGAGCATCATCATTTCCTCAGCACACACTCTTTACCCACAACACCGGCTGCCACTTCTCCACTAAATCCCTGCTGCCAGGGAATAACAAGTCCAGTAAGCCGGGCTCCACCTGAGAGCAGCTGGGGGATTTAAGGGCTCATGACTCTGTCTGCAAGCCTGTCCTTGGTTTCTGGAAAAACCACACTTTCCCTTTCCTGTCTCGCTTTCTAATTATTCTCTGGCACATTCATTCCACCAAGCGTGCGAACTCTGAGTGTTGGAGATGCCATCTGGGGCCTGCTGCTGCCAAGCATACATCCTAGCACGAGGAGAACCCTCCATTAACATCAGTTAAAAGAAAGTCCGCGTCACTGCAGCTCGAAAACCTCCCTTTGATTCTATTTCCCTGTGACAGCCTCCACATACCTCAACTCTGAGTCTGCTACCCCGGCCGAGTCTGATGGAGACTTCCTCTTGGCCTGACTTTTCTCTGGGTCTTCCTGCATTGTGGTATGTCTGCTGAATGCCGAACACCCTGCCTAAGGCAGAGCACACACCTGAGGCTCTGGATGATGTCCCCTTCCTCCCGGGAGGACTCGGCTTCGCTTTCGGCAGGCAGGCGACCCAGAGACATCATCCAAGCCCAAGTCGTCTCGGAAATGATTCAGACCAGAGCTGTAACCCCTGGGAGGGAACCCCTTACTCCCAAAGAAAGGCTTTCTAGGGTCCTAGCCATGCTCGAGTGTTGACCAGGCAGGTTTCTTCAATTTCTGTCCCCAGTCCTGAGAGCCTGACAAGAGCTCTGCTCAGACACTCAAAGCCACCACAACAAAGGAGCTCAGCACTAGAAAGAGCCGCAGCAGGTCGGCTGAGACACAGACACCCTCCTTCCTCCCTTGACTAGGAACTGGGAGTCTGCAGGCCTGGGTTCTGTTTGTGCAGCCCCAGACGAGTCTATGACCCTGGCCTTGTCTCAAGGCTTCCTCAGTGTTTCCTGTGAAAACCATCTGGAAAAAGATTTTTCTGGAGTCTTTCTTACTCCAGCGGTCTCACAGTGGCTACTGTCCCTGCCAACTCTCGCCTTAAGTAATCCCAGCTACAATCTGAGGCTCAGCCAATGCCAACCCAGAGACTGGTTAGAACCTGGCATTTCCGCAATGACGTTTTAACATGGGCGCAAACTACAGCAACATAGATTTTGATTTACAGAGCTTCTGACCCTCTGCAAGTGTGCCCACTTGTGCTGAAGGTCTTCACAAGGTGATGGACCGACGCATAAAGCCGACAAGGACCCACCCAGCACTCAGGAGGTCTTTTAAGAGAACGCTGGCTGGGTGTACAGAAGCAGTTAGAGTAGCAGAGGGTCTACAGTCAGCTCTCGTGCTGCAGAAAATACAAGTCTGCATTTTCTTCAGTAAAGGAGAGTATCAGAGGATGCAAATGTTCTGGTTGTTTTTTTATGAAAGGCAAAGAAACCAATGAATGAAGGACGGGATAAATCAGAGCCCTGTTTTTTTATGTGCAGAGAAGACCCAAGGTGGCTATCGCCACAGAGAAGACCCACATGTCACATCCTCCCTCACAGACGTCACATCCCTCCTACCAGAGAAGAATGACGGTGTCAAGTCATCACTGAAGAGTGCTCTTCTGTGCACACTGGCTAGCTCCAGCTGCAGTTTCTCAGTCTCTGGTTTCTGTATACCCCACAGTCCCCTGACCTATACCTCTTCTCTCTAATTGAACAGCCTCTTGTGTAGTATCTCTCCTTCCTTTCAGCACATGGACCTACCACAACCCATCCAAGGGCTGTGTACCCAGGATTCACAGCCAGGCTACTGGTGCGTGCTGCAGCAGCACAGTGGCCAGAAGCGACTCAACTATGTCAGTCTTCACTTCTTCTAAGTGTCAAACAAAGGCCCTGGTCAACTCTCTGCAGGGGAATTAAGGACACAAAGGAGACGAAGACGAACATGGTACCTGTCAACGAAGAGCTAAAGTTCAAAGAGCACCCATTTCTTATGTGCTCCACAAAGACGTCTGAGGGGGTCAGTGCTGAGGTTCCTCCTGTGTGGCTGACCTCACACCCTTGCATGGCTGTGGCGGAGGGACGCTGTTGCCTTACCTTGTGCAGCCACAGTGGGAGGTTCCCAGATGTACTCTGCAGGGAGCTCTTTTGCTGCACCGCTGCCCAGCAGTATGAATCCACAAAGGCAGCCTGGCGCCAGGAGAAAGAGCTTGGGGAGAAGCAGCTTATCTGGGTACCTGGGAAGCAAAGCAGAGAGTTCCAGATGAATGAAGCACTCGGGGCCTTCATTCCGCCCCACCTCCTGTCCCCACTGACTCGGACCTGAAGTGTTGCCTGTGTCAAAGCTTCCTGAACTCCACAACATCACGCACCACATGAACACAGGCATCAAAAAAATCTTGACAGTAAAAGGTTTCTGGATATGCAATGACCAAAACTTAGCAAGGCAGGAGGAGCAAGCCAGTAATAATTCCTCCATGGCCTCTGCCTCGGTTCCTGCTTCCAGATTCCTGCTCTAACTTCCATCAGTGACAGACTGTGATGTGGAAATATAAATCAAATGAACCCTTCCCTTCAAGTTGCTCTTGGTCATGTTTATCACTGTCATACAAGGCAAACCGGGAGAGTTACGAACTGCAGTGTTTTAACTAACTGTGCATACAAAGTTTTCTACTTTCATGCAAGCATAAATGGCTATATCACAAAAAAACAAAGGCCAAGTACCATCCTAGTTACACAGAGACCAAGTCAGTATACATCTTTGGGTTGAATTAAGGCAACAAGCACACCCATCCCATTAGTATGTAATTCGCTGCCGTCTTTAATAAGCGGTAAAATTATATATATATACAAGAATGGTGTTAAATAAATGTATAGTACACCTATATATTATATACCTACACACCTGGGTTCTCATAAGAGCCATGAGTGGAAAATGTTTAAGAAGTCAGATCTAGGTTGTGGAGGACCAGGGCAGAGGAGGGGATGATGGTGATGAAGGAACTAAGATGCACATCAGCACATACTAAAACTGAGCACTGTGAAGGTACATCTGGCTGGCAGTGGCCCTAACAGCAGCTTGGACTCCACTGGGGGAAAATTCTAGAAAGAAGTGAAGCTACCGTAAAAACAACAGGGAACAGCAAAAGAACCAGTCAGCATGAACAGAAATGCTGAGTTTAGGAGGCTGAAGGAGAAGGGGTGTCCCATGGGTGGGTGGAATAAAAGAGCAATTCAGTGCAGGTGTGCACAGGTGCACAGTACATGTGTGCATGTAGAGGCCAGAGGTCAACCTTAAATACTCCTCCTCACATTACTTCTTGATAGAAAGTCCTTCAATAGAACTGGGGTTCATAAACTGGACTAGGCTACCAGCCAGCAGGATCTTCTAGCCTCTATATCCCCAACAAGCATGTACCATACCTGGCCTTTTATATAGATTCTGGAAATCTATATAAAAGATAGAGTCAGATTATGCAGCAAGCACTTTCCCCAGTGAGCTTTCTCTGCAGCCCTCAGGAAAAAGGACTTTTTTTTTTTGGTCCCAAGAAAGAGAAGTGTAAAAGAACAATGACCATAGATAACTGGTGGGCCAAGCAGTAATTTTCCATTTCCTTTAAAGAAAAGGAAAAAAATGGCATAAACCAAAGGGTTACCTAAATGGTTTAGATTTAGAAGGCTAATGCCCAAGACAATGAGCCTTCCAACAGAAGATGGATGGAGTTGAGTGAGGATGAGGACAGAAGACCTAAGCCTTCCTTAGGGGTCTGTTGTAAATGTGTCCCTCTGGGAAGGGACTGGAGGATGTGACTTTCTCCACAGCGAAGTGAGAACTGCATCACTCTGCACACACGGGTGTTTTGTGTGCTGGACTCTGAATGGTAGTCACACAACTCACGTGACCTTGGGGTCCAGCAGGGCTGTGCCCCTTGTTTTTATCATGTGTTTATTGGGTTGGGGATGTGTCACAGGCATAGGAATGAGCTGCTGCTCGGTCCCCTTGCCTTCCCCCTCCTCTCTAGTCCCCCTCCAGATGAGGCACACTCTCTCCCACATCCCATGCAGTGTGAGGAGGGCCCAGGGCCTGGGCTCTGCTGCTGTATTTAAACCTCACTCTGCCATTCACTTGGGTGACTCATTGCTGGTAAACCACTTAACCTTCCAAAGCCTGGGTCTCTAATGGGGATGGCATTTACATCAACACTGCACATTGTTGTGTGGACAAGAGAGGGAGGGAGGCAGCAAAGCGGTTACAGTAGTGCCTGGTTCTCACTGGTTGCTCTGTAAGTGCCAGGAAGCAAAGGGCTGACTTTTCCAGCATCGCTTTACAGACTAAAGCACACCCATCATTGTCTCTTGTACTCTATGGAAAGGGGGCAGTGACAGCGAGGTGGACCTCCTTATACCCTAGAATATAAGAGGCCTCCAGGGCCACCTTCCCCTGGGGAGCAGATTATCCATACACTTGTATTAAGAAAAGGAAGCAGTCTGTGGTGTCAGAAGAGTAGACTTTGGAGACGGTGTTGGGTGCATGGTAAAGGCCCTGGGCACCCCATCTTCCTCAGCAGGTGACTTGACACCCAGGCATCAAGAAAGACCTTCACAGTGAGGCTTGGGAGAGACCATCACCAGCCATTGTGAAGCGTCTTACATGAGAAACAGATCTTGCCATCAAGTGAGGGTGTTAAGTATGAGTTGGAGTGGGTAAGACATTTCTGGGTGCCCCTGGCCCCTTTCTCCCATTAAACTCAAGATCTTGCATTTTATAAAACATAGAATCAGAGTGCATGGGTCTCCTCATGCTCTTCCTGCCTCAGTGGAACCCTCCCAACACCTTCACATCACTATCCACCAAGGCTAAGTGTGCAGCTACAATGGAGAAGTAGGGTGAGTAGGCCCCAGGTTCTCCTAAATCTGCTGGTAAGCTCCGTGCTTGGGAACATCTGTCCAAACACTCATGAAAACAGACAGTGCTGTTAAAAGTCCACAGAGGCCTGCCTGGCTCAGAACACATCCTCAGAACACTCATCTCCAGTATTTACGAACATTCTCCCTCAAGCAAACTGCCTCAAGCTCTATGTTGGGAGTTGGGGACCTTTCCCACGGCAGCAGCAGAAACTCTTGAAGAAGAAACACAACTAGACATTTTATAGCAAACATTTTTCAAAAGAGAAAGGAGGAAACTGTGGGCTGGAGACTGAGTACACGCCGAGGTCCTAAGGAAACAGAGAGATGACAGCAGGCAACTGGCACTCGGGAGACACCACAAGCTCCCTCAGCTGTCACCTACTCTAAGGCTCAGTCGTATGGAGAGAAGGAGCCACTTGACCTTTACCCTGGAGGGAACTAAAGCTCAAAGAGGTCCCACCACCTTTCACCATCCTTGCCTCTGGAATCCGTTATTTCAGCAACCCGCCTCTAAAGGAGTCCCCACTAGGGGCTGTTAGGAAAGCATGGCCTCAGCAGATGGTTCCCCCAAGTGGCCAGAGGTGGAAGGCTTTCCGGCAAGGGTTGAAGACATTCCAGCAAATGAAACAGATCAAGGCCCCAGTACTTGGTGTTTTCTGCCTAGCAACCGGAAAGTAACTCAAAGAAGCCCAAAGCCTGATAGAGGAGCAGCACTGGACGGGCACCCAGCATTCAGCCTACATCCCTCCCCTGGTGACGGTCTGACATCAGGGCGGTCAGCCATTGCTGTGGGCTGAGAGGCTTGGAACCTGGGTACTTGGCAAAAGGGCCCCACAAGACTCCAGCACTGTGTCAGCTGAAGGAGAGCACTGCAGTCTCGAGGGCGTGACAGCATTGTTGTGTACCCTGTGCACAGTGGGCATGCCGGGATCTGAATACACAATGTTACTACAGGCTCACGTCCCTAGCTGCTGGTACTATTTTGGGAAGCTCTGGGGTCTTGTGGAGAAGCAGGTCACTAGGGGTTGTGCCTTTGTAGGATGTATCTGGTTCTCTGCCCCTTCCAGTCTCTTTGCGCTTCCTGCCCCATGCTCCCTCAGCCGGAGGCTTTGTAGCCAAGCAGCCTTTGCAACTATGAGCCAAAATACACCCATCCTCCTTCAAGTTGTTCTGAGGGATCTGGGACACTAATTCTTTTGTTTGAGAAAGGATTACTTTAGCACACAAAGGAAAGTGAAGAGTTTCAGGTTTATGCCAAGAAGAAGAAGAACAACAACAAAACCACTTTCTGGCTGGCTGAAATGTAGCGACAGCTGTGGACTTGACACCCACACAGCTGGCAAAATAAGGCAAGATCTTGAAGAAGAAATGTGTGTTTTCTGGGGCTTCACAAAAGAAGTCTCACCTGCTAAGCAGATAACCTGAGCCACAGAGGTCCCTTTACCCCATAAAAGTGCCTCTACCTGGAGCCCAGAGCGTGAACACACCTCCTTGAAGAGCAGCCCAGGGGCCACTACCACTGCCTAGACCCACATTTACTTTGGAAGCAGCACTAGCTCATGAAAAACACAGAGTAACGTAGCCCAAGAAGCAGGCCCAGAGCACAGGGACAAACCGGGAGCCGGCTGAGGTTTCTCAGGGACATTAATGCCAGTTGGGGTTGCCTCCATCCTCCTGCTGAAGGAGAGGCTCTGGTCTACTTCTGCTACTGTCCCCTCTCTTTCTTTAGCTCATACACAATACTGACCTAGAACCAGCAGAAAGGAGCAAGGGCAAGATGAAGAGCGAGGCTGGGTTGTGTCCCATGCCTTCTGACTGACACCCATAGCTCCTCCTGGCTCCCCAAGGGAACGTAAGTTTGCTTGTTATCTGAAAATTAGAAGGCTATAGAAAACAGGCCTCCTAGTGAGCAAATGAGATGCATCAAAACCGTGAATTTAACAAAAATATAAAAACATCAATAGAGAAATCTAGTCAGCCATCGAGAACTTTGAAAAACTGTGGGATTCTAGAAGGTGTCACACCGAACAGGCCACAGGGGGCAGCAGAGGGCTGGGGAAGGACTTGTTTCTTGCTGTTAGCTTTCACCCCCATTCACCCAAGAGAAAAGAGAGACACAAAGACTTCAGGCTAGGGAGAATGGGAAGTCAGACTCCCCATTTTTACCAAAGGATGAGCAAAGAGAAGACATGGGTTACTGGATAAACCTGAGTCTGAGCTGGCAAACTGCAAAAGAGTCTGTTGAGGGGAAAGACACAAGCTGGGGCCACTGTTCTGGGAGGCACAGGAAAAACAATGTGATTATGGTCATAATGCTTATAGCTATTTTCTGCACAGTTTTAAAGTCAACAAAATGTTTTCATTTCACAAAAAATTAGTTACAATTCATTCGCTATAAATTACACACACACACACACACACACACCTATCTCCTATAAGGGATCCCAGCAGATCATAAAACAACCTTCAAAGCACTAAACTTGAAAGCAGCAGCTACCTTTTAAGGATGCCAGGAAAAAAAAAAATGGAAACCATTCTTGTAAACTCCCAAGTTCGACGCAAACAATCATAAAAAAGAACCATGAACACAGTACAGAAAAAAAAAAGATGAGTGCGCAGTTCCTGTGCTAACACATCTCAGGATGACAGAGCAGGCCTGAATCTGCTCTGAATTGGGAGCTTGGGTGCCCGCGGGGTCCTCCTTGGCCACCGGAAAGCTCAGCAAAGCTCCAAGAATCTCACAGTAACTTTTCCTTCCAATCAGGAGCCTGCTCCTCTCCTTGCACCTCTCCAGCCAACTTCTAGCCAAACCCATCTCCAGCTTCAAACACAAGACATTCTGGCAGACACAATTTGCCCACAGCTGCCTTCCCTTTCTCTGTAGGAGCTGACTCCAAAGCATGCACATATCCCATACCCAGAACAGGTGAGAAAACATAAGCACTTTTTAGCACTTTCTGCCGTGCAGATTTAAAATGGAACTGAAGTGATTTTCATGGCAATTAGATGAGGCTAACCCACCAGGACACCTCTGCACGGGCCTGGGCTGCAGAGGCACACGCCTCCGTAACAGCTGCTCTTCGCGTAGACAGGCACTGACACGTCCTGGATCCTTTGCCACCAACTGAACAAAGAGGCAAATAAATGCTCAGCAGCTTGGGGAGACGATGCTCCTTTTGAGACCCACAAACTGGACTAGGCTTAACCAGGGCAGCTGTGCCCCTACAGGGAGAAAAGCAGTATCCTGTGCCTGCTGGGAGCAGGAACC
Organism: Meriones unguiculatus; assembly: GCF_030254825.1. Taxonomy (NCBI): domain Eukaryota; kingdom Metazoa; phylum Chordata; class Mammalia; order Rodentia; family Muridae; genus Meriones; species Meriones unguiculatus. Next base: position 155,165,159 of record NC_083349.1, read on the forward strand.
AGGAGTGGTGCCTGAGGTCACTCCCTCAGTCATCATACCAAAGAAAACTTGCATAAAACCTAACATAAACCTGACAGCCCTCCCGGGAATAAAAGTTTGTGACTGGGACCTGAGTAAAAGAAAGGCAAAAGAGAAGCTCAAGGCAAAGAAATATGAAAGATTTTTTTTTTAAGGACTGAATTATTTAAAGTGTTGTCCTCTAAGATAAACTACCTCAGATTCAAAGAATTATTTAGTAATTTGTATCACCGGCACGCAGGACTTTAAAGTGCAAAGGGTATGGTGCTGTATTCATCTCATCCCTTCTTAGATTCAACACTTCATTTTGGTTTTTTCTCCAGACCTAAAGAAAAGTTTCAAGAACATGTCAGTGGCATCCCATTCCATGCTTGGAGTTAAGCACTGCAGCCCTCAGACCTCAAGCCCGCTATCCACATCTGCGCAGCGTGTGCATTCTTCTGCAGCTGAGCCACTTGGTAGCTGCAGGTCTCTATCCCTTTTTGCCAGTACTGTGCATCTTCTAAGAACAAGGGCTTTTCGCAGTCACCAAGCTAAAGTGTGGCAACACGAACTTGAGGAAATAGGCTATCTGTACAAATGTTAGCGTTAACTACCAAGCGGGCACACTGAGGGAGGGACTGCCCAGATCACATTAGCCTGTGGGCATGTCTGGGGGTAGAGCTGTCTCATTAATGATGTAGGAGGGCCCAGTTGACTGAGGGCAGTACCTACCATTCCCTGGACGTGTGGTCCCAGGCTGTGTAAGGAAGCTAGCTGTGTGTGCATCTGGGAGCAAGCCAGTGAGCACTGCTTCTCAGAAGGTTTTTTTTCCTTCAAGACGTAAGATGGGTTCCTGCCCTGACGTTCCTTAGTGACAACTATGACCTGTGAGCTGAAATAAACCCATCCCTCTCCTAAGTTGCTTCTGGCCAGCCAGTGCTCTATCACAGCAACAGAATGGAACTAAGACAGCCTGGGACTAGAAGGGTTTCAGAGCATGTGTACAGAATTTACCAGCTAAGCTCCAAAAATCAGAATTCAGACACACTCCAAAATCTAAACTTTCCAAGCATAATGTTGACGCTCAGAAGTTTCTGATTTTAGAGCCTTTTGCCCTGCAGGTTATCAAATTAAGGTCAATCAACCCGTTTTCAGATTTCCTAAATTACTGTTTACAGCAACAACTTGCTTTTTCTCTAATCAAGACCACATGCTGCATTTAGCTGCCATGCCACCTGATGGTCCCCAGCCTGTCTGTCACCCAGCTAAGCCCAGGCTCTCCATCCAACGCCATGCCCACCTTGACTTGTGCTTGCCTGTTTTTCTGTTTTGGACTTCGGCAGCTTGGGTAGATCACAGGAAAGGGCGGGGCTTTTTCCTTAGGATGCCAGTTTGAGAAGCACAAGATGGCAGCTTCTTGTTAAATGGTGATGTCACCTATGTTCTCATCCTGGGTGCTACCTAGCTCTCACTATGGCAGAAGTGACTTCTCCCCTGTGAAATGCAAAGGGATCTGGGGGGAACCATGGAGACTAAACATTGCATCATGTACACACCATATGCCTCTTCACCTTGCTTCATTCATTACTCTTTGACTTGGAAACAGAGATCACTCACAGTTCAGGGAGGAGGGAAAAGTCACATATGAACGAGTGCACCTCCCATATCACACTGGTATCACCACCACCTCCCCAAGTACAACTGTGATGGCTTGAGTCTAAAATGTTCCCACAGGTTCATTTTAAATACTTACTCCCCAACTACTGATGCTATTTGGGGTGGTAGTAGAATCAGGGTGGGGGTGGTAATAGTAGAAATAAGCCACGAGGGTCAGGCTTCCGGACGTTACAGCCAAGGTCTCTAGTCTAGTCCAAGCCGCTCTCTGTTTCCTTGTCTACCACAGGGAAAGCTGCCACAACCATAGGGTCCCACAACAGACTAAACCTCCTTTGCGCTGGTGGACTGAGATCCCTCTGAAACCGTGAGCCAAGACAAAGCTTTCATCCTTTAAGTCATTTTTGTCAGGTAGTTTGGTCCCAGCAATATAACAGTACCTGATCCATACTGCATCCAATTAAGAAACCTGTGAATTGCTGCCATGATTTCTTCCTTACATGTGAGGCTGAGAGCATTTAGCTGAGCCAGTTGATACTTGGATAGATCATGATTCAAGCCTGAGTGTGTAGTTATATATATTCTCTCCCAACACCCTGGCATCCTAAGAATACATAACCAATAACTGGAGAGGAGAAAAAAACCAGACAGACCTGGGGCTGGATCGTGCCTGTATACTTAGACCCCATTAGAATGAAAGGTTAGCCAATGTACATGAACACATAAGAAGGCCAGAATCAACAACCCAGAAATCCAATCCTGAGCTGAGACCCAAGTTCACAAAAACAGTGTCATTTAAGCCATACAGCTAGGCTGGGCCGATGGCTCAGTGGTTAGGAGTACCTGCTGAGCAAGCATAAGGACCTGTGCTCCAATTCCCAACATCCACATAAAAAGCTGGGCATGACCACATGTGGGCCTATAACCCAGTACTATGGGGGACGGAAGGAGGAAAGCTAGGGCTTGCCTGGCTCCAGGGAATAAGGAAGAGGGTGACAGAGCTTGCCCAATCTCAAGGGAATAAGGAAGTGCTAGAGCAGAACACCTCATGTTCTCCCTTCATGTGTACTCACAGGTGTGCATAAACCACACATACACACATGCCAGAGCCAACAATATTTGTGGCTAGCAGCTGGCACACACAGATCTCATCCAAGCTCCTAGGCCTCTCTGTACAGAGCCAGAAAGGTGGTGGGAAGCGTCTGCCTGGAGCCTGCTTGATAGGAATAGAAACTGGTTTGAATGTCTCAACAGAAACAGGACATATGAGGGCCAGGCAGTAAATCCTTGCAGCAACGCAGACTGGCCAAGCTTCCAGCAGGGAAATGTGTTGGCCCTGGAATGTGTTTGCATTTTTAGAGGGTAGTCCGAGAAGCTGGCACAGACCCACAGTGGGCATGAGAAGTGGACACTGTAAAGGGGAGATGGGGGAAAGTTAAAGCTTACGAATATTGAAGAAATAGATGCTGTAAAGCCAGGGACAACTTTAGTACATGCCTTTAAGAACTAGCTGTTAGAATGGTTGTTGGGAATACAGACTTAATTTACTGGAAGCATTCTGGAAGTCCACTAAATGTGACCACGGGGATGTTAGCATACAGGGAAAAATCAGGTTAGGTAATCCCTGAAGAGAGATTTCTAGAATCACTTTTCTTTACTGTTGCTTAAAACAAACAAAAAATTTAAAAAAAAAAAAACATAAAATGATTATACTCAAGGGGCACTGAGTTTTCTTTTACTTCCTATCAAGTTATATAGCCTAACTTTTTTCATTTATAAAGTTTCATAAATTTTCTAGAGGCATGAAAGGAGTTGTCCACTGTAGGGCTAGCCACACAGTGGGCTCAGTCAGGAATTACCTTACAAGCTCTAGGACCTGAGTTTGATCTCCCAGAACACTTAGATGGTAGTCTGAGTTTGTACTCCAGTGTGGGGAAGGCAGAAACAGGATTCATGGGGCTTACTGTCCAGCCAGCTCAGTCCACTTCTCCAGTTCTAGACCAGTGAGAGAACCCACCTTGTTCTCTGGAGGAAGGGAGGGAGGGAGGGAGGGAGAGAAAGGGGGAGGAAGAAAGGAGGGAGGGAGGGAGAGAAAGGGGGAGGAAGAAAGGAGGGAGGGAAGGAGGCAGGGAAGGAAGGATGAAAAGAAGGAAGGAGGAAAGGAAGGGGAAGGAAGGAAGGAGGGAAGGAAGGAAGAAAGAAAGAACGAAAGAAAGGAGGGAGGGAAGGAAGGAAGGAAGGAAGGAAGGAAGGAAGGAAGGAAGGAAGGAAGGAAGGAAGGAAGAGTAGCTAGGGTTTTTATTTCTGTCAGCATGGAACAGGACATAGGCTTCTTGAGTCGCATGCTGTATTTTCTTCAGTGCACATATGATTAATTCCTCTGTTTAACTGATTATTCACTGGTTTTAACCTTCTAAAATTCTGCAACAAATCCACCACCACGAAGGTGGTCCTTGAGAAATGTGGACCTTATACTTAAAAATGCCTCAGCCCAATGCAAGATTCAGCAGTAGCTAAAGCCATCAGCTCTCCCTGAAAGATGCTGTCTAAACACTAGCTTTTATAATTCCTGATACAAAGAAACCTTTCTGTGGAGAAGCCCTTGAACATCTCCACTCCGTACTGAAAAAGAAAAAAAAAAAAAAAAAAAAAAAGATTATGACCATGCAAAGTAAAAAGAACCTACAATGACTGTCACCATTATGAGGACAGTGTCATGAGACTCCTACAAATCCAAGGACACAGATCACATGGGTTTCGCTAGGCAGATTCAGACACGCAAATGGCAAATGCTGTTCTCAAGGAGTCCTGATATAGAAAAGGGACTCAAGCTTGTATCCAAATAAGGTGTTACCTATGACAAGATCTTGGGCCAACACTACAGAAGCCAGAGCTTGGGGTTCCAGCCTTTCGAGGCTGCGTCTTCATGAGACATCTAAGCACTGCTAGCTCTCAGCAGGCAGCACAGGTTGGACATATCCAAAACTGAGAACAGCAAGAAGAAAAATGATGAACAGCCAAGCACCCCAGCATCTATGTGAACCACAGTTCTCCCTGGGACAGACCGGGGAATGCCTCTCCTAACTAACATCAGTGTCCTCAGGAGAGGTGCCTTCCGGTCACCTTGGACCCACCAGAGGATGTTTCTTGCTGTGGGGAACAAATACCTCAAGTGTGTTCCTACTGACTTTCTGCTCCCACAGTCACTGCAGTGCATGCACTGGGAGGAAATGGAGTTTTCCGGAGAGGAATGAAGCCTTAGGAGTGGGGAGACTGTTGGGAGCAACAGTCCTTGAACTCTCTCTGTCCAAGGCCACGGGAGGAAGAACAGCAGCCAGCGGCCAGTCCTTACTACCCAGTCACATCTCAGCAGAGCCAGGGATCCTGCTGAACACCTGAGTCTAAGTGGGAACCTGAGGGAAGCAGCAGCTGGTGGCTGCCCACGGTTCTCCAGCCCTTCGGAGCAGCTGGCTCCACCGACCACCAGGCCACTGAAAGGCTTCTGTCCTTGCCATTTGGTTCTAGCATTGAACAGGTGCTACCTTCTGGGGCGGTCAGAGGGGGAGGAGGGACAGCCTCCCAGCCAGAGCACAGCCTAGGAGAAGCTGATTAAACCAAGTATGAAGTAGATGTTAACACTGAAAGGAAATCTTTCAAAGCCATTTACTTCCTAATAAATTGTGTACAATAGTTTTACAACTACTGACACGAATGTGTCAGCTGACTAAATGTAAAAAGGAAGTAGGGCTCAGAAGTGAAAGTGCCCCCCAAATACTTTTAGCTTTAAAAAAAAATGTCTGCTGGGCAGTGGTGGCACACACCTTTAATCCCAGCACTCAGGAGGCAGAAGCAGGCACATCTCTGAGTTTGAGGCCAGCCTGGTCTACAGAGTGAGTTCTGGGCCAGCCAAGGCTACATAGAAAAACCCTGTCTCAAAAAAAAATAAATAAATAAAACCTGAACAAACAAAAAAGTTGAAGCAGGTACAGTGTCCCACACCTGTGATCTCAGCACAAGAGCGACGTAGGCAAGAGGACAGGGAATTTGAGACTGACCTAGGCTACATAAAACTGTCTCCAAAATGCCAGAAAAGAGCCAGGTGTGGTGGCGCCTGTCTGTAATCCCAGTAATTGGGAAGGCAGAGGCAGGCAGATCTCTGTGCATTGGAGGCCAGCCTGGTCTACAGAGTGAGTCCAGGACAGCCAAGGCTACATAGAGAAACCTGTCTTAGTCAATCAATCAATCAATCAATCAATGAGCCCTTAACCTGCTGACAGGAACATGGATTCTGAAGGGCTGCAGAAGTACCCCATCTGCTCTCCAAGAGTGGCCTGGCAACCTTGGAAGGGAACAGGGCCCCTTTTCAGAAGGGGGCCATGATGTTCATCTACACTAACACCACTCTGCTGTCTGCCTCTCTAATCTAGTTTCTTGTAAGTGTAGAGGAGTTTCCCGGAGGCTTGTGACAGAAGAGGGTTGAATGACAGCAGATAGCAGCTGTCATTCTGGACAGAATTCTACTAGGGGTTTATACAAACAGAAAACAATGCCACCCAAGCTTCTGAAGTTACTTTTTATAAAAATGTATTATATACCACATATACTGACAGGCAAAGGTCTTAATATTATTTAAGATAAATACTGCTTAAATTTCAAAGTTTTAATGTCTTTTAAAATGGCAATAGATATAAATCATAAACAAAAGCTTTTCTGAGACTCCCAACAAAATCCTGAGTGTTAGGCGTGCATGAGACCAGAGACTCTGAGAGCCACTGCTCCAGAGAAACGCTTGCACAAGAGCAGCACATGCAAGCTTGCCCTGAGCTGATGCACCATGACACAGCAGCTAAACGAGTGAGGAGCAGTCACCTCGAGAAAGCTCTACCCTGCTTAAGAATGTGGGCCCAGGGGGGTGGCTCAGTGGGCAAAGGCATTTGCTGCACAAGCCTGAGGACCCGAGCTGCACAGGGAGAGACTGGAGGTCAAGACAGGGAAAGCTGCCTGGATGCGGCCTAGAGTAGGAAGAGCCTGCCTGAACAAGGTGCACACACATGTACACACACACACAGGGGTTTAGTTTTCCAGTTATGGCTGGATCGTTAACAAACACACCCCAATACACAGACTAAAGCTAACTGTACAGCCTTTGGCAAACTACAGTCAACCTGATTTGTGCAGCTATTTCCTCTGGGCTGAAACCTTTCCTGCTAGAAGGAAATCGGGAGGCAAGGAAGACTCCGATCAAGTAACAAGGCCCCGCCCCAAGAACTATGAACAGTGACCCTCACAGGGAGGCATTTCTTGGAACTTCCTGCAAACTGAGCTGGTGTCCTAGGTACAGTTCTACTGCTGTGAAGAGACACCATGGCCAAAGCAACTTTTATAAAGGAAAGCTTTTCATTGGGGTCTTGCTGGCAATGTTAGAGGGTTAGTCCAGGATCATCATGGCAGGAAGCAGACAGACACAGTCCTGGAGCAGCAGCTGAGACCTTTACATCCTGACCTACAGGCAGCAGGCAGAGAGAGAGAGAGAGAGAGAGAGAGAGAGAGAGAGAGAGAGTATCTGTGTGATGGGACCTAATGTGAGGTTTTGAAATCTCAAAGGCCACTCTAAGTGACACACCTCCTAATCTTTCCCAAACAGTTCCACCAATGAGGGGGAAGGGGGAGCGCCAGGGAGCCATTGTTATTCACACACTACAGGCCAGGCTTTTGCCCCCACCTCACCCTCACCCGCCCCTCCACCCTACTTCACTGCCTTGACACACTGTGAAGAATGAATCTAAGCAGGTGGCAGGCATGCCAAGGGCATCAAGTACCAAGCTTCGGCTTCTGCACTCATGCTTCCCAAATCCCCTGACGATGATATGATATGCATTTAATTGATAAACCAGCATAAGCCGGGGAACAGGACAATCAATAAATCTACACAGAGAACAGTACAAAGAGTCCTAAGACAGATCCACCCATCCAAAGATGACTTTAGGAGAATCACTGTACATCAATGGCCTAGTCTTTGTTAGGGTTTCTATTGCTGTGATAAACACCATGACCAAAACAATCTGGGAAGGAGAGGGTTTATGCGGCTTATACGTCATCACTGTTCATTACTGAAAGAAATCGGGACAAGAACTCAAGCAAGGCAGGAACCTGAAGGCAGGAGCTAATGCAGAGGCCATGGAAGAGTACTGCTTACTGGCTTGCTCCACACAGCCTGCTTGGCCTGTTTTCTTATAGAACCCAGGACCACCAGGCCAAGTGTGGCCCTGCCCAAAATGGGCTGGGCCTCCCCACCACCAATCATTAATTAAGAAAATGTCCTATAGACTTGCCCACAACCTGATTTTATGGAGACATTTTCTCATCTATGGCTACCTCCTCTCCAATGATGTAATGTCAAGTTGGAATAAAACTAGCTAGGCTTCCTAGTAAGTGACAGTGGGGAGATAATCAATAATAGTCTTGTTATCTTACTGAAAGAACCAAACAGACCACGTGGTAAATGTGAAATAAAATCACTGAAGATGCTTAGGAAAAAAAATGGATGGTCACCTGCTATAAGGCTGAGACAGTATTCTAGCAATAATGGAGTTGAAGACATAAAATAAGTTTGGTTTTTTGTTTTTTTTTTGTTTTGTTTTGTTTTGTTTTGTTTTTGTTTGGTTAGCTGCTTTTGAGACAGTTTCTCTGTGTCACCTTGGCTGCCTTGGAACCAGGCTCTGTAGACCAGGCTGGCCTTGAACTCACAGAGAACTGTCTACCTCCACCTCTTGGGTGCTGGGATTAAAAGTGTGAGCCACCACTGCAGTTTCCTTTTTAAAGATCTGTACATTCCTTTATTTATCAATGAGTGTGTGAGGGGTTCTTTCGCGCCCATAAGGAGGTCAGAGTGCAAAAGCAGAAAAATGCATCAACATGCTGAAACTTCCAAGCCTGATACCTGACTCTGCAGGCATCAAGTCTAGACAGGACCCATGGCATGTGTTCTTATACTTGGCTAAAATACAAACTTAGGAATGCAAAGTCATTCTGGGAGATGAGTTCATCTTTCTGGAAATTGATATTGTTCTCATCTTTCCCTTCGGTTCGAAGAGAAGGGGAAATTTTTCAGAGATGATTACAAGCAAAACATATATGTCATAGCTGAAATTTGGAAAGAATTTTAGTGCATGTAACAGGGGGCTGTTCAAATGACCTATGGTTAGCCTACACTATGCTACAGAGGAAGACAGTGAGGGCTGTCAATAGTTCAGAGGTAAAGGCACTTACGCCCCAAGCCTAATGACTCAAGCCTGAAGCCCAGGACCAACCCACAAATTGTTCTCTTATCAACACACATGCACGTGGTGTGGCATGCATGTGCCCACACATGCACAGATACAGACACATTAAATAAATGTACACAAACAAAGCAACAATAATAATAATAATAATAATAAACCCAGTGAGGTGACACTTGTGTTCGGATCCCAAATTCACACTCTCCCAAATGTACCAAGTAGAGAGAACAGGTTACTAAGGCATAGCTGCTGCCTGTTTAATACATACAATGTATACATGCGGCGTCCAGAGGAGGAGGGCAAAGTGCACGGTGTCCACCACAGTTAGCTCTGCACAGTCACAGAGGACTATGAATTTACTACTTCCGCTTCACAGACACAGCCCAGGTCAAACACCAGTGCCAGAGGACCTCTCTCACCCTCTACCCCTCTTCCTGGCTCTTTGATTCTGAGTGTGACCTGAGGGTGTGCTGTTCTGGGGAAAGCTAAGTATTAGTCCAAGCTTAGACACACAGTATCAGTTAGTTATTTGCAGCAACTGAAGGGAGAGCTTTACTTGGCTCACAGTGGGATCCCTCCCCAGGGGAGGCATGGCAACAGACATCTCCACAGCAGTGGCAGCCACTAGCTATATCTCAATGGGCTGAAATCAGACAGGAGAGGGGGTAGAGCATAAACCTTAGGCCTTCCCTAAGGTGTACCCAGCACACGCTGCACAGATTGGGTGCTAGGCGAGGTAAGGGCTGGTAGAGAGGTTGGCACAGACTCCACCTTCTCCATCCCCAGTGGCACGATTTCAACTGTCTTTTGTGCAGTGGGAGAGAGGTATCCACTCCTGTCCCAGAAACAGGAAGACACACAGGGTATATACTCACACATAAGCGGATACTTGACATATCATATATGACAGTTTTTTAAGATGATGGCCTGGGTCCAACCCAGGAGGGCTTCTTTTTTTTTTAATCTTTTAGTAATTATTGACTGCATTTTATTCACTTTGTATCCTGACTGTGGTCCCCCTCCCTCTTCTTCTCCCAACCTTTTTCCATCCTTCCCTCCTTCCCTCTTTCCCTCCCTCCTTTTTCTTCTCCTATGCCAGGAGGGATTCTTTCTGGGTAAACAACAGAAACCTAAACTTTTTTTCAGAAAGCCAGTTTTTGCTTCTCCACAAAGCCGCAACCTCTCTTTCCTTTCTTAACAGTCAAAATGTGTCTAGAACAGCTGGTTAGCTCCAGAACTTCCACCCTGGTAACTATCATACAAAGTTTGCTTGCTTTGCTTTCCCACCAAGGTGCTGCTCTCTGTTGCCATAAGACAGCCCAGCAATTTGTTCTCCAGTAAACTTTTTGGTTTCTTTCTTCTTTCTTTCTTTCTTTCTTTCTTTCTTTCTTTCTTTCTCTCTCTCTCTCTCTCTCTCTCTCTCTTTCTTTCTTTCTTTCCCATGAAGAAAGTTGGGCAACTGCCCAACTGAGTTCTGAGTTCTTATGTTCAGTCCAACAATTTGTACTTGCCTGACTAAACTCTTCAAAATGTGAGCAAGGACTTGGAATTGAGCAGCATATTCCAGCCGCAACTTGCAGAGGGTCTGTACTCTGTAATTGTCATCACCATAGGGTCAGTTAGGACCAGTGAGCAGCCCCAGGTGTCTGCAAACACTACCCAAACCACCTTAACCAGATTAGATTCTCTCAGCTTCTCTAGACTACACCCCTCCTGAGAGAAACCACAACTCACAGGTAGAGTGGGCAAGGCAGGGACCCCTCTGCTCTCTTCGCACTGTAGACGTCACCAGCCCAGACGGCCTGTGTGAGCTGTAGCAGGGGCAGTGGTTAGGGGCACCACAGGATGGTGATTTTAATTAAGGCTTTCATGGACACTAGACTGCAAAGTGCAGAGAGCATTCCTGCCCACCTCCACACGGGTGGCTGCCCCCACCCTAACAAGTCTTCACACCTCTCAGCTGCGCCTCATCCTGCCTCACATGCTGGGAATCCTTCCTCAAAGCTCAACACCAACTCTTCTCGGCCCTGAAGCCCTCACTGTTCCATCTGCCTCATCCCGCAGCAGCCTTACGCGTACAGCCTTTGAACACTAGGAGCCCAGCTTGTAAAATCTTGTTTTAAGGGTGTTCCACAGCCAGCTGCTCTTCTAGGCCATCCCTGAAAGGCAGACTCTAAATGTGGCCTGTTTCTACATTCTGTTGCCAAGCACCAGCAGGTCGCACAACTGGCTCAATAAACACCTGATTGTGCCCGAGTCGGTCACCTGTCAGTCATTCAAAGAATGCTTGTAAAGTGGCTTTGATGTACTGTGCCACAGGGATGGATCAAGAAAAGACTAAGTACCTAGCAGGTGAGATAGCCGCACAAACAGGCTATGTGACAAGAGTATTCCAGACCACAGTGGGAAGGGTAGGACTAGGTCACATGGCCATGCTTGAAGCTGTCAGGTCCTGGCTGTCCTCCCCGGCAGTGTGGTGGCCAAACTGCTTGCTTCATTTAAGTGGCCCCACTACCTCTGCTTGTCTTATTTAAGGTTTCTATTGCTCCGCAAACACCATGACCAAAAGCAACTTGGGAAAGAGAGGGGTTATCAATCATGTCACTGAGGGAAACTCAGGGCAGAAAATCAGGACAGGAACCCGGAGGCAGGAACTGAAGCAGAAGCCATGGAGAAGTGCTGCTTACTGGCTTGCTCCTCTTGGGTTTCTCTTACACCCCAGGACCACCCACCCAGGGGTAGCACTGTCCAGTAACCTGGGCCCTCCCACATCAATTATCAGTCTGATGGGGGCATTTTTTTCAATAGAGGTTCCTTCTTTCCAATAACTCTAGCTTGTGCAAGTTTTCATAAAACTAACCAGCACACTGGGGTTATTATAATTTCTATTCTCATCTTTTTTTCTTTTTTTCTGGTTTGGTTTGCCCTTGATGTCACACAGTTAAACTGCACAAAATCAATCACTGATCTCCTAGGACTTCTGTTGGGTTCATCCCACACACCTGTCTTCCCCTCGAAACTCCTGAGCCCTTCAGAAGGCAAGGGAACCCACCTGAAAGTTCACCTAAGGGCCTGCCAGCCTGGTCCTCATCCTGAGGACCTCATCCCGGTCCTCATCAGAGCCTCATCCTGAAATCATACTGACGCAGGATGTCACAGGTTAGCAGACTAGAATCCAGCTGGATGGCAGACTCCACAGGCAGGGAGAGGACCATGCCTCAGCATCCTTTCCTATTCCCCACAGGGCAGAAGCAGAGCCTTGATGGCTGAGCCCACTCTCCATGGCCCCCAAGATACCTCTCACACAGCACATCCACCTGGAGCCACATAACAGACACAGGAGCCCTTCTGGTTGGGACTTTACAGCAATCATCTCCTTCCTCCCTGCTGGGCCTCTGCCCACACCGGACATCCAAGACTTGCTTCTTCAGCACAGGGACATTTCCTCCCGGGTCTTGAGGCCTGGCACTTGGTTCAGCCCACAGCTAGAAGTCAGAACTATCATCAGGACCCAAGCGACATTGTGGTTTTCCTTTCAGCAGAACTCTCCCTGCCCAAGAACCAGGAAAACCAAAAGCTCACTTCGCACCGTTCCTTCAGCAACTTTCTGCCACACTGACCCGCCATGCCCTTTCCTAACCAAGCCTTACCTCAACTCCAGTTTCCACCAGCCTGCTCATGCAGGTCTACATACACCTTTTGTGTAAGCCCACTCTCTTCTCTACACAGCCTATTAAAATCCAGGCACCAAGGAGCCTCCTATTGTTCACCCCACTCTCGGGACCCCTCATCTTCTTCCTCCACTCATCCCTCACCCACACACAAGACCTCAACTGATGCCCAGCACAGGACATTCACTTGCTCAGATCCTCCCTCTCTCCTCCCCCATCTATTACCTATGTGCCCTCATGGATACACACTGAATGCTATTGTCAGCCAGTCTGTCAATCAATAGCCTCCCAATCCCAAGTGAGTAAGCACCTGCCTTTCTGTGGTGATTTGACCCAGGCCCACATACCCTCAGCCTCTGGAGTACCCATGGAAGCCCGTGCTCGTGGCTGGCACAGCACTTCCAGCTTCCCTCCAGGAAGCAGGTAACTGTCATCTCAAAATGTTGGCAACAGGCTCACCTGGGCTTATCCACACTCCACCCACCCTGGCACAGGCATTCAGCAAGGTCCTGCCTCACCTGCAAATGCTGTTAGTTACTTGCCTGCAATTCACACACTCACTCAGGCTATGAAAGTCAGGACAGCCGGCAAATAAGACCACTCACTCATTCTGCCTCATGGTCTCGCCCCAAACACCAGACTTTGGAATCCCACATATTAAGCCGAAATGAAAATTTATGTGAAGGGGAATAGGTCATTTCCTCATCTTTCATTCATTCATAGCAAGGTCTAGATGGACCTCTCCTACTTCCAAGGGCAGATACTCTCCATCACACAAAACCCTAAGAACTCAAGTATCATTTCAAGGCAAAACAGTGAAACGGTACACTGTACGTGGAACGCTTGTCTTTACAGCGTTCCTGGAGCCACTCAGGAACTTCTTTGGTACGATATTTTATACGACTGCACAATTACTGAGGACAGCGGTAGAAAGAGCCGGGGGGTGGGGAGGCGCACGTCTAAGAGCAACAGGGCTGAATGTAAATTCCAAGCCACCAATATGGGGCGGAGGAGACAAAGGAACTGGAAGATGCCAGGTACGTCAACAGAGGTACCCAGGTCGCGCATAGGCAAATAAGGCTTCAGACACAAAATCTGGTACGGCCGGAGTGGCGAAAATATCCCGGCTGTGTGCACTGAGATCTCCTCTCAGCAGGCCCTGCCAACCCCAGACAATGCCAGCCTAGCCCAGGCTGCTCCCACGCCCCCCCGGGCCTCACCGATGGAGATCTCCTGGGCGAAGGCCAGCGAGATGAGCAGCAGAGGCAGACCCACAGCAATGCACGTGACCATCTTGTCCACCGCCAGCTCCAGCCGCAGCCCCTTGAACTTGGGTTCCGTGGGCTCCTTCAGCAAGAAGTCTGAGAACACGTATTCCGTAGCCAGGTGGGCGATGGCCATGGTCACGGCGCGCCGGGTGCAGCGGGACCAGCAGCCAAAGGCAGGCAGCTAGGACTAGGGGCCGAGTGCTCGCAGTCACCGACAGGGCGCGCGGCTTCCGCTTTCCCTTCCCGGGCTCCCGGGCGGGCCCCGCATCGCACCGCCTCGGCTGCCGCTGCGCCCACTTCGCAGGGTCCGCACGAGAGCCGCAGCTGCCTCGGACCCCCCGAAGCTACGCAGGGCGCACGAGCTCCGGAGCTCCGGCTGCAGCGATCACACCCGGGTGCTCAGCCCCCGCGCGTCCCCGGCGCGCGCGACACCAGGACTCTGGCCTCTCGGGGCGCGCAGGGCAACAACGCGCCGGGAACAAAGCACCCAGCGCCCGCTCTGCACGTTTGGCTCGGGGAACCGAGCTCTTCCGGAACCTACGCGGGAAAACCGGGTTCGGCGAGCAGTTTCCGGAAGCGCGCTGACGCGGGCGGGGGTGGGCGCGGCCGCACCGCGACCCTTGAGTCCGGACAGGGGAAGGATAGCCCCGCCCTGTCTCCCTGAGGACAGCCTCGGCCCTCCCATCCCTATGCCCTCAAGTCTTAACACATAGGATTTCTTTTTTCCCCAATCCTTTCTGCTGGCAGCCCCTTCCCCTGAGCGGGAGCTATCTATCCCCTTTCTAAGCCTCGCCCACCATTGTGTGGGCGTGGATGCAGAAGATGAACCCATCCATGTTTTGTGCACCTCTACAGGCTAGACAAGCGCTCTACCACAGCGCCACACCCCAGGATACAGTCGAGGTTCTGTAAAAACAAAACAAAAACAAGGACCAGCTGGTGCATACAAAGGTCGAGACAATCATGCGGTGTTGACCGAAAGTATGTTGTAGAGGGGGCCCTGCACCTTTCAGAGTTCTGTAATGGGGGATGGGGGATGAGAGCAGTGAGTGGTTTCCGGCCCAGCCCTTTGCGCTTTCCTCTACCTTCCTGTCCAAGGCAGTGGCCAGGGCAGCAGAGGCCTACCAACAGGTGGGCGTATGGTGTTGGGAGCTACAGAGAGCTGCTTCTGAGTACCTCAGTGGAAGTAGATAATGAGGCAATCAAAAAATGCTGGAACCATTTGCTGCAGCCGGCCTTGGAAGGTGAAGGTGCAGAGGATCCTTCTAAGGATGGTCCAAGGGCCACGGGAATCTCTCCACCAGATTAGTCCTCTAAGGGCCATAGAGACCCCCACATTCCTGCACTGGCGAAGCTCCCAGTCAGTCCTTACCGCAAACCTCAGCTGCTGTCTTCTACGTTTCCCTAACCGTTGTTGGCGCTGGCACCCTAGGTAGAAGCCTGGTATTCTATTTTTAGAGTTTCCACCACCCTTGACAGCTGCCCCAACAAATTCTGAATTTTTGTGCTTCTCTTTTCTAAATATGACAGACCTAACAGCTCCCCATCTGCACAGCTAGCAACTAGCAACCAGTTTACCCCACCACCATTTAACTGCTTACCGGAAGTTTTCCTCCAGCCCCACCCGCCCTCCACGGCCATTCTCCAAATGGCTGTGATGTGCTGGGAGATAAAAGTGGTACACAATTACATTAATTAACTTTATTCAAACGATCAATAAATGAATCTCTTTCACCTTGAGTGTTTTTTAAGTGTCCCGGTTTTCACTCCTGTCTATTCCCATCAAGGCAAGTGGTATGGGATTGGGGTAGGGCAGGATAATGGGCCTGGAAGGATGAGTCTGTTTGGGGCAGGCAGAGCTGAGATGAGTATTTTCTAGGAGCCAATAAGTCGCAATGCAGTTGCCCTTCTCTTCCTGACAAGATCAACTCATCCAACAGGGAAAATGGCCCCTTTGGGAACCTTCTCATGACCTCACCCCTAGCTGGAATGAGTCAGTCACTCTGTTGATGCTTCCCTCCCGACTCTAGCATCCAGCTCACTCTGGGGAGTTAATAGTGGGTTGCGTATCAGCTCCGTGGTCACTTAATGGACTTCTGAGGTTCCGGGTTGCGTGCGTCCAGCAGTTTTATAAACTCCCCACCATCCTGGCAGTTCTGTGCATCTGTTAGGACATCAATCAAAGATTAAACTTAATATAGAGACAGCAAAGAGCAGTTGCTGGGGACTGAGAAGAGACACCTGACACCGGTGTGGGGTCAAATATGGAAAGGCAGAGTCAGAGCATGGTCTGGACTCTTTCCAGTAGACAATAGGGAGTGTTGGGAGCGAGACAGCTTAGAGAGTTGTGCCTTAAAACACCCACCTTCCCCTGTGTGTTGAGTAGACTGGTGGGAGAGCTGAGGTGAAGTGGCTTTCAGAGTATACATGAGAATAAAGAAAACCTCAGGCCGATGCCAGACACAAATGGTATCCAAGGGCATGATAGTTGAAGGAGCCATTTTTCTTACTCAAAAAAAAGAAAAAAAAGAAAAAAAAGGAAAAAAAGAAAAAAGAAAAAGAAAAAGAAAAAAAAAAACCAAACCAAACCAAACCAAACAAACAAACAAATAACTGGCCGAGGCCACCATTCTTGGGAGAAAGCCAGAAGGTAAAAGCAGTGAGCCTAGTGCCTAGGTTTGTTTCTTGCTTGCTGTGTGACCAGGGATGTTTCACTAGAGATCCCTAAACCTCAGTCTGTCACCCAAACAAGGATGGTCATATAGGTTCTTCTCAAAGACTGTCCTTAGAATCAAATGGGATACAAGAGGAATGTCATGACACAAACTTGTAATCCCAACACTTGAGAAGGAAAGGCAGGAGGACCAGAGTTCAAGATCATCCATGACTACACAATGGATTCTGAGCAGCCTGGGCTACATGAGACCGTTCCAAATGAGGGGTCCTGAATTGTGTATACACCCTTAGCATTAACAATCTTGGGTCTCTAACAGGTCAAATGAAAGTTTAGGCAACATTGTGTGTGTGTGTGTGTGGTGTGTTTTCAAAATAGACCTTAGATTTTTATTTAAATTATGTCTGTGTAGAAAGCAGAGGTCTATGTCAGGGATGCTATTCTGTCACCTCCCACCTTATTTTTTAAGACAAAGTCTCTCTCTCTCTTTCTCTCTCTCTCTCTCTGAAGCTGGAGCTCATCAGGTCAATAAGTCAAACACAGATTCTCATGTCTGTGGGGAAATCACTTTACCAATTGAGCCATCTCCCAACCCCAGATTTCAACATGATTTTAGTTGATTTCCAGATTTTCAGAAGAAGTGGGCAAATGATTTACAGTTCTTAAATAGCCACTCTATTGCACACAAATTCTTCTCCTATTGTCATCTTGCAATAGAATTGTGTGTTGAATCCAATAATGAATGACTATGGAACCATTTGTGCATGCGTGGTGGGGGACGAACATCATATGCCTTTTGATTTTTAATGACATTGCCTTCTGATAAAAAGGAGCATTGACAAATAAATGGCATCAAGTCCTCCTTGCCCCAATCTCTCCCTAGCTACAGGGTGATCCATGGTGGGGTGTGGCCTTACAGCCAGCCTCCCAAAATTCTGTTTTGCTTGCTTGACATTCTTGGCATCTAATTACAAGATCTTTACTCTTTAATGAGAACAGTCAAAGCCAAAATAGTCAAGCTCGACAGACCAGACTGCCTGAGCTGTGTACATATTTGCATACTCATTGGAGAAATAGTTGCTAAGCAACTGCTGTGCTGTTAGGCCCAAGGACTGCATGACCATCTGCTCTGCAGGTGCAGCAACAAGCGACAGGTCAACAGTTCTCACTTCCAGGGAGCTTCCAGCCGAGCATACAGACAAAACTCAAGCAAACAGGTAAAATGATTACATCCCACGATTAATGTTACAAAGGAGAACAATGGAAACGGGACCTCTTAGAAGTAGGGACTACACTGGAGAAGGCAGTCGAGGGGGATGCATGTCTTAAGGTAAAAACCTGATAAAGGAGTGGGACGCTAGAGAGAGCAAAGAGAAGAAAATGAAAGGCACAGAGAGGAGCGTGTGCAAAGGCCCCAAGGCAAGAACTCCCAGGAGTTCTTGGAGTAGAGAATCCAAGAAGCTGAAGAGGCGGGTGTGGGCCTCCCCAGGCGGGGCCTCACAGACTGGAGTAGAGTCTGGAGCCACTGAAAGTGTATGGAAAGATGTCAGAGTACTCACCAAGAAGTGGCCTGATCAGATTTGGAAGACCACACAACAGATAGCTCTGTGGCCAGTGGATGGAAGGAATGAGAATGGCATTGTGCCGGGAGCTGTTGCAATCACCCTGCCAAACAGGACCTGTGAACCTGCAATCAAAGTCAAGACTGGAGAAAACATTTGAAATTTATTAGCGTACAGATGAACTTCAGTCCCATGGACATAGATGGCTTAAACTGTAGAGAACTGCAAGAGGATGGATAGAGTAAACTCACTTGAGACACATTTCCTCTGCCGCTCAGGAACTCTCAAGTTCAAAATGCATGTCAAGGTGTTGGTAAGGCATCTCAGAAGATCCTACAACAGGATGCATCTGGGCCCTTTCCAGTTTCTCCAGCGGCATGCCTTGCATTTCTTGGCTTGTCGTCTGTCCCCGAAGCCGGGAGGACAGTGTCTTGCATCAGTGCTTTCGTTCAGTCATGCACACCTGCCTTATACTTTATTATCTTATATTTAATATTTTATCACTTTATCTATCTTTTTTTTTTTGAGACACAGTCTGTCTGTGTAGTCCTGGCTGTTCTGGAAATCACTATATGGACCAACCTGGTCTCAAATTCACAGGGATCCTCCTGCCTCTGATTCCCAGGTGCTAGCATTAAAGTCGTGAGCCACCACACCGTACTTTACCATTTAATTTTATTGAAGTGCTGAGGATTGAATACAGAACCTTGTACATTCTAGGCAAGAGCTCTTCCACTGAGCCCCAGCCCCAGCAACTGCTTTTCTTTTATAAGTATATTTATAGTTACATTTAAGGATAGTCCAAGATAAATCTCCCTCATCAACAAGATCCTTAGCTTATCATACACCTTCAGAAACCCTTTCCAGGATCTTCTTCAGAGCTTCTGGGTGAGGGTATAGACTCTTCTGGAGCATCACTTACTATGAAAATAACAAAGGCTCAGTGAGAGAAGGGGGCTTGGCCACAAGCCTGAAAACCTGAGTACAACCCCTGGATCCATGGGTAAACAAGAGAACTGATTGCTGAGAGAATTATCTTCTGATCTCCACATGTGTGCCAGGGCACACTCACACCCTCACACCCTCACACACACATACCAATAAGGATAATAAATTTGTAATTCTTTAAAAGATGAAAGAGCAAAAGAGGGTCCAGTGTCAAGTACTGGGTGTTGCCAACATTTAAAGGTCTGGAGAGGAGCTAGCCAAAGAATGAGAAGAAATAAAAATGGAAAAAGAAGGAAGGCTGGGTAGGGAGTCATGTTGCAGAGCCAGGGAACTTAGCAGGTTGTCCAGAAGGCAGGAACTTCCCCTCAAGACTGAGAGTTAAGTTAGATAAAAGTGGAGAAGCCTCTGGAAACGGTATTGTGGATATCCTCTTGATGATACCTGGTTGGGGTGCCGGGCTGGGCTTACTGACTGGTTGGATGATTTCAAGCCATTGATGTACTTGGGGTCAGATGGTACAGGGGGCAGTGTAGAGGAATTTTAATTCAGAACACGGCTGCTCTGGCAAGAGATCACATCCAAAGACCTTCTAGGTCTGTGTGATCTGGCTGGAATACAAAAATATCTTTAATCCCAGGAGACAGAGGCAAGCAGACCTCTGAGTTCAAGGCAGGTGTGGTATGGAGAAAGTTTCATGTAAATAAAAGCTTAGATCCAGGGTGCTGGTACATGCCTTTACTCCCAAACAACGAAGATAAAGTTAGTTTGTAGAAAGAAGCATCGTGATTGGATGTTTGAGTGGCAGAAAGGTGATGAATTAGAGAAAGATTTGACAGATTAAGGTTTCCCCAACTCTCATGAAAAGACAGAGGAAAGGGAGGCTACTAAGGGGCAATACAGAAAGGAGAGGAGGCGGTTTTTACCAGCACAGTAATAGACAGGTTGCAGATGGAAAACTCAGGTGAAGACCAAATGAGCTAGAAAATGAGAAGGAGCCAGGAAATTAGAGCAGCTTGCTTGAGTTAGTTTAAGGCTAAGAAGAGCAATTCAGAGGCTGAGAGAAAAGCCAGATTGAATAAGTTAGTTGAGAGAGGAGTTTGAGCCAGAACAGCTGAGTTGAACTAGCCAGCTCACAGCTCAGTTAAAACAATAAAAGGTGAGCTTATTAAGCAGTAAGTCTCAGATGCTGAAAACATCCTAGGCCTAAGTTAGATTTTATGAAGGTTAGAAGCTTCCAGGGCTAGGCCTAGATTATCAGACAGAGGCAATAAACCTCCAAGACAACAATTGAGCCAGGTAAATAAAAGTTCCTTTTACAGACCCGGGCACAGTGGTGCACACCTGTAATCCCAGCACTCTGGGAGGCAGAGGCAGGTAGATCTCTGTGAGTTCAAGACCTGCCTGATCTACAGCCAAGGCTACACAGAGAAATCCTATCTCAAAACAACAACAACAAAGTTCCTTTGCAGGGCAGGTGTGGGCAGTTCTTTATATTCTGCCCGAAAGGGAGAGACAGAGTTATGAGTGAAGGAAGATTGCTCCTCTCTCTCTACTTTCAGTGGTGGACATGGCTGGTGATTTACTTGGATCATGGAAGGATGTGGAAGAAAAAAAGAACTCATGAAAGAGGGAATAGGAGTCTTTGAAAAAGCAAAGAGGTGAGGTTCAGAGCCAAGTGAAGACAGCCTGGCCCCACCAGGAGCGAAGCCACCCTCTCCATGATGAGAGAAGGAAACAGTGATTATCTCAGAAGAGTAAGCCAGCGTACGGGAAAGGACCACATGGCAGGGGTCCTATCATAACACGTTTGGGAGCATAGGATTTTGTTCTCTTTAATTGGTACAGTCATAATGGGTAAATATCTAAGATAGTTCTGCGTTAGCCACTGCGTACACACACCCTTTTAATGGCAGGAAATTTTGAGTGAAAACAAACAATGTAAATTGTCGCTTTAGAATATGTGAAACTTTATTAAAAAGAGAAATAGTGAAACAAAACTACTTTGTGGTTTGTTTTCATTTAAAAAAATAAACTAAGTGAAAAAGGAAGCAAAAACTTTTACAACTAAACAATTTTTTTTAACTTACTAAAGCCAAGTCCTAGATGCTCGGCACACTTATTATGCAATTATACAGCCTACCGTGTCTGAACTCCACCGAGCAGATATTTCAGTAAGCTACACAATCACACTGATAGTGGTTATCAGGCTGGAATTCAAAAGCATTTGAGTACCCTGTTTGACAAGGCGTTCAAGCAAACTACAAACAGAACTATTAGTAATTGCATCTGTTATATGTAAGGCTGCAGTTTCTGACAATTTCCCCCCACCAAGAAGATTTTGAAGAAAAAAAAAAAGCATGAAAGATCCCTTCACCAGAGTATTTATTCGGTCCTACTCGTTCACCGGGACAGTCAAGGGACCCACTGTGAAGGCAGTGGTCTAACACCACTTGTCTGGCAACAGCATCCAAGGGCAGCTTGCCCTGAGCTAAAGTAGATTTCCCAGTCTAGTATAAACAATGTTGCTTTTATCAATCTTACATCTAAGGTCTAGGCTGCCAACAGAGAGGATGCCTTGTGTTTGTGAGTCTTGACAGCTATGTTACTAATTTCCAACTCCGATTTAATGGCTTAAAAAGCACCAGGACTCTCCTGTTCTAGCTGCTCTCTCTCCTCTTGAGGCCATATCATTAAAAAGCATAGAATGCAGGATTTTAAGAGACCTTTCTCCTCCCAGTGGTCAGTTGCATTGATGTATGCCTTCTGCCATCCCTCACATGGGGAAACCATAACTTTCACAGAAGACGGAGATGTGGGGAAAATGCCCCCTAATAGAATGAAAAGTCAGGTTCAAGGTTCCAGCGGAGGCTGGGAGTCTCTGCCTTGTGGTAAGGAAGTCAAGCCTGCCCCTCCACTAATTCTAGCCCTCCCACATCCTGAAATAAAAATTCCGTAGTTCATTTTTGAAAATACAGACGTTGCCAAGGAGACAGACGGTAAAAATGTAGGATGAAGTGAATTGTAAACATTCAAGTATTTCTAGAGTTTGAATTAAAAACAGCAGCAATGAAATAAATAACCATATAACTTTGGCTTCTATTACAAACAATGCGCCGGCTCTCTACATTAAAGGGGTGGGGGCAGGAGAGCTACTGGAAGCCTGGGAAAGATTCAGGTGCTCCATTTCCATCAGCACATGCTGACTTGGACATTCCCATGGACTCCTCAGAGACTTGTTTACCCTGGAACAACTGAGAGAACAATTCCACACAGGTGTTGAGCCTCAGCGTGATTCCAGACAGACAGATGTCTGAGGCACGCCAATGTCATCTAGAAGCCCTAGGCTGAGGAAGCGTTGTTTGACTTAAAATCATGAAAACATCTTTCAGACAGTTACCCCTGAGTGATGGTCGGCAGTTCTCAATCCGGTACATTCTCCTTTTTCATGTGTTTTATACCCTGAGAATCAGTCACAGCCAGTTTTTAAAAAATAATAAATAAAGAAAAGCACATTGCTTTGGGTGACATTCCAGAGGCTCAGAAGCCTGATCTAGGATACAGTGTCAAAGTTCCCTTGGTGAACAATGCGTGGGTCCACTTTCCCTTTTAGCCACCGTGCGGCCGGTTGTGGAGCCTGACCCCTTCCTGCAGAGGAAGACCTGTGAACGGTGCACTCACAGAGCATCTGTGGGGAGCCCACAGGACTGGACTTCCCTGTAAGCCATCTGCCTCCTCACAGAGCAGAGTCTGAGGGAGAGAATCATGGTGGCAACCAGGAGGAGGAGTCCCAGGATGAAAAGGATGACCAGGGCTGCCTTGGCCCCTCTTGGCCGCAGATTCTTGCCAAAGAAATAGAGGTCTTCATTGCCGGGTTGTTCTGTAAGAAAGAAAAGTGAGGCATGAGGTACCTGCCTCTCCCCAAAGAGTGAAACACTGGGGCACTCACACAGGATTCAAAGATGTCATTACCCTTGGAAGGCACTGTGGCTGTGTGGGATCCTGCTCCGGAAGGGGACTTGGTAGAATATGGGATCCTGTTGTCTGGACAAAAAATAGATTAAGAATGAGTTGGCTGTTTATAAAAAAAGACCCTTCCATGATACATGAAAGTCATCCTTTACCTTAAGGACCCTTGACCCTTCAGTTCTGACATCTTTCTTGGATTCTTACTGGGCTATTTCACACTAGTATCAGGTACCACCCCTCCATCCTCCCAAGTTCTGCTCATCCACTGAGCTCCCTCCTTAGATTACTGCATCCTAAGCCATGGCTCATGATCCGGATTATCAAACATGCCCTCCTCCAACTGCCTCTGGCCCCTGGAACCTGCACTCGATTTCAGCACATCTTTCTCTGTTCTGATTACATAGCCACGTATTTGACTCTCTTAGTTGACTCTGAGCCCCTTAGGGTTTGTACCTGTGTTTTTCTCATGCCTCCTGTTTTCCAGGTCTACAGGAAGATTGGTGCCATGAGCTGGCATCACTGACAAACAGTACCTATGTTCCTGAGGACAGTGTAGGTGGTCTCCATGCCAGCATGAATGTGGTCAGACACGTGGCAATGCAGAAGCCACGTCCCTGGGTGATCGGCAAACAGCTCAATGGTTTGAAATGTCCCGGGAAAGAGATCATACACATCTTCTCGGTAGGACTTATCTATCTGCAAAAGTCAAAAGATCCAGTCCATGGCTTCTTTTGCTCAGCATGACAAAAAGAAAAGGAAGAGTGAAGAGACAGTAACCAGAAGGGAAATAATGAAGGGGTGGGGGTGGGTGAAATTAATGAAAGCAAGAACAAAATGTAATAGAGATGAAAAAAAGTAAAGCTGGTTTTTAGAACAGGTAGACTTGATAAACTTGTAATGACCAGTGTCTACGATGGCCTCAACAACTATTCTACCCTGATATCATAACCTTCATAGTTCCCTCCTAAGTTGTATATTCCCTGTGTGTGGAATATGTACATGGCAGTAGAGGCACTCCTTTGCAAAACAAAGCTATAAAAGACAGAGCTGATGTGTTAATTCTTCTCTCACTCTCTTTTCTCTTAGATTAGTCCGTCTGCGCTGAGCTGGCTCCCTCGTCTCACCCATGTGATGAGTAAATTAAGCCTGCAGTCAACAGATTCATACGAAAGTGAGCTTGAAGATGGATTCTTGTGGTTCTAGTCAAACCATTGACAAGTACTGGCCCAAATATCTTGATGAGGCCTCATGAGAGACACTAAAGGCAAGCCACCTAGCCCCACCCCTCCAGACTCTTGACCCAGAAAGAACTAGATGGTGTTTATTGTTTGGAGCCAATGACTGACGGAATGACTTGTTATGCAGCAGTAAAGTACTTCAAATCCCCAGACAAATTGACCAAGGGGAGGGAAGGAGAAGGGGGAGGGGCAGAGGGAAAGTCAGAAACTACAGATATTGGGGGGAAAATGAATACCACTAAGATCTTACTATGAAAAACAAATATTACAGCCAAACAGCCCTGCATTCACAGATGACAATTTATAGACTGTAAACAATTTGAAAGGATACAACAATTAAAGACCATTCAGGAAGAAATAGGTGGGGCTAGAGAGATGGAACAGTGGTCAAGACCCACCTGTTCTTGCGGAAGCTCTGAATTCAAATTTCAGCACATTTCATAGGACAGTTCACAACCATCTATGACTCTAGTTCCAGGGGATCTGGTGCCCTCCTCTGACCTCTATGGCCACCAGGCACAGCCATAGTGTACAGACATACATACAGGCAAAAACTCATACACATGAAATAATTTTTTTGAGACAGTATCTCCTTATGTAATTCTGGATGCCTTAAAAACTCACTATGTAGACCAATATGGTCTTGAACTCACAGAAATCCTCCTGCCTCTGCCTCTGGAGTACTGGGATTAAAGATGTGTACCACCACTCCTCCTGGCCCACAAAATAATTTTTTTTTTAAAGAAGTAGGTGACCTGAGCAGTACTGATTCTAAAAAAAATAAACACAGATCATATTAACATTTTCCAAGAAGACCAAATGGCTTCCCTGCCAACTTCTATCAATTATTTAAAGAAGTAAAAGCAATCCTGACCAGACTCTTCTAGAAAATGGAGGCCAAAGAACACGTTCAAAGTCCCTTTATGAACTGACTTCACTCTGATTTAAATTTTAAAAAAACGCTTATTAGTCGACTGTAAAGAAGCTGATCTCAGAAGCTGAGTGTAGAGTGGTGGTCTTCAGAGGCTAAAAGAGAAGGGGAAGCCAGAATGGAGAGTGTTCACCAGTGTTGATGCGCTGGTGGTGTCTTGTTTGGCAGGATGACTGCAGATAATGACCAGCTATTGCATACTTAAAAAGCTAGATGACAGGACTGTGGTGTTTGGAAACAGATGGTCCCACTCTGATTTGCATATTGCTCAATGTGGATATGACTGGGACTACCACACTGTACCTCAGAAATATGCATAATTTATGCTTTCATGCAACAGTTAAAATAAAGCAAAAAGGCACAACATATTTACATGCTTCAGCAAAGAAGATTTAGTGATGGCAGGTGGAAAACTCGTGAAAATGTCCAGAGTAAAGACACAGTTCAAGAGTGTGAGACACAGGCTACAGAGTAAATTGACCCGAAGGTGGGGGCGGGGCATGACACAGAAACAAAACCCCAAGCACAAGAGCTCTAATCTATTTCCTTGGGTAAGGAGACAGTGTGCCGCCTCCTCAAAAACAGCATGCTTACAAACACATTTCCCACATGGCTAGCAATTCTGCACATTTTCCCAAGGAAATAAAGACTTGAGAAAAAAAAAAATGTGTGCATCTGTTTATAATGAGTCTGACCCCGCTCGGAAGACCTCTCATGGTTCTTATTGGAAAAATTAATACTGGACTGCGTCCATACGGGGAACTGCAACTCAGCCACCAAGAGAAACAAAGCTGTGGCACATAGGAGATGCGTGTAACCCAATACCTATGCAGATCAAAACAAGCTGGGCTTGGGACAATGCAGCTTCTACGCGATGTTCAGAATACTGAAACTCTAGAGACCATCGTAATCTAAGACATTTCTTGTTTTTAATTTTTTTAGAATTTAATAATTTACTGTGTGGAGATAGGGTGTGTGTGTGTGTGTGTGTGTGTGTGTGTATGCATATAAATGCCATAGTACATGTATGAAGGTCAGAGGATTGGTTCTCCTTACACTATGGGTTCTGGGGCTCAAATTCAAATTATCAGCCTTACAGGACAAGCACCTTTGCCTGATGAGCCATCTCGAAGGCCTAAGAACAGGGATTTTTTTTTTCTTTGCACTTTGGGAGGCTGGGAGTCCAGATGAAGAGGCCTGCTCCAACAAGGAGCCTTCTTGCTGGACTGTCCTACAGCTAAAGGTACAAGGATAGAATGTGGAGGGCAAGAGGTCGTTTGTAGCCTCAGTAACATAACTGGCATCTCCTTGTCTATGAGGACTCTACCCTGAAACTGGTCACCTGCTGTCAGGCCCCACCTCCCCACAAGATGACACTAGGGATCAAGTCTCCAACCAGTGACTTTGGGGAAACACATTCAGATCATAGCAGAGACAGAAATAGAGCAGTGCTAGCCAAATGTTCAGCCTGGGCACTGGAGTGAGCTGAGGGATGATGGGAAGCTGGGGCTGGGGTGGGTGGTGATGCAGAGTCTCTGCTTTGATTGCTTGCACATTGTTAGTGATTACAAACAACCCAGGATCTTACAGTAAGTGGGATTTTATGCATTGTGAACTAAATCTTCATTTTAAACATACATATGTAGATGAACTTTTTAATGATTTTACCACTTTATTATCTAATATTTAAAATGTGTATGGAAAAAGCCACATTCTGAAAAACTGCTTAATATGTGATGCTCTAATCACGGTTGGCTAACATTTCCTGTGCTTTGAAACACAGACGTTTCAGTAGATTACTGCTGACTCCTGTATTATAGCATGGGACTGGTCCTGCTTCCTCACCCATCAGATTTGGTGATATTCCACACTGCCCTGTAGACAGTACCAGAACCTGAGATGACAGGCCATTTGGACTGTATCCCTGAACATTCATTCATCACGTCTGGGGTGAGGTATGTTCTTTAAACAGCTTGCAAGGCGAGTCAGCTGTGGAGCCGGCACTGCCCTCATGGCAGAAGGTCAAGCAGCGCCCCAGCTCTCTGGGGCAAAAATCAACATGAAGTTGTCCAAGCTGAAGCTCAGAAGATCTCCTTCACTAGCTTCAGCTGTTTTGTTAATGATTCAAAGGGAAGAGGAGAGATGGGAGGGAAGAGACAGGAAGAAGCAAATGAAAGGAGGAGGGAGGAGAAGGAGGGAGGAGAAAGGGAGGGAAGGGAAGGAAGGGAAGGGAGGGAAAAGGAGAGGAAGGAAGGAGGGGAAGAAGGAGGAAGGAGGGGAAAGGAGGGGAAGGAAGGGGAAAAGAGGGGAGGGAAAAAGGAGAAGGAAGGGGAAAGAGAGGAAGAAAGGAAGAGAAGGAAGGGAAAAGGAGGGAAAGGAAGGAGCAGGGAAAGCCCCAAACACCATGGGATCTCCTATCAGTGCTAACAACATACTCCAGGGCAGTCACAATTAATGATCAGACCACTGATGGCAAAACTCTCATCTGAAACTGGTGCATTGCAGAAATCATATGGACATAAACACTGAGAAATACACATCAGCAGAAGGGTGTGGCTACCCTGTTTTACTCTTTAGTATGAGCCCCTCATAAACCTTACAGTCAACCAAGTCCCTTCCTGTAAGACAATGCAGTCAGTCCTGATGAGACCTGATAGAATAGGATCAGATGGAAGGGGAGGAAGACCTCCCCTATCAGTGGACTGGGGGAGGGGCATGGGTGGAGAAGAGGGAGGGAGGATGGGATTGGGAGGGTAAGAGGGAGGGAGCTACAGGTGGGATACAAAGTGAATAAAGTGTAATTAATAAAAGTAAAATATTAAAAAAAGAAAGAGACGCCTTGGGCGCTCACTCGCGGTCTTGCCTGAGCTCTTCCCTCATACTTACTTTGAAGAGGAAGCTCTCTGCATGGTAGTGGATGGTGTGTATGTCCACCTCACTTCCGATTCCAAGCAAGTACCAGTTGGTCATGGTGTCTTCAGTCATTATGAGGCCCGGGAGGTTTCCAAAAATCTTTCCATTAATAGCTAAGAAGATGGAGACACAACACCCTCAGGTCAGTGGAGGACAGGCGCTGCTTACCCAAGGGGCAGAAATGATTTCAAGGTCTAGGCCACCAGCCTTCTTACAGGCCTGACTGACAGAGGGTTCCAGCCTAGCTCACATTTGCTGATAGCCTGCTACTCCAGAATTCAGACAACCAAGATAGCTTTGAATACAGGGATCTAGGAAAGGAACAGCCCAGTTTGTCTCTCAGAGCTACATCTCAAGTATCGGTGTGCCTATTCGTTTATTCCGCATGCCTCTTTTGGAAGGAGTCAGTGTGCTGGTGACAAGTCAGACCTAAATTTATTCCATTCTACACATGAGTAAACTAAGACACAAAGAATCTAGCACATGTATGTGTGTGTAAAATATATGTGTATGTAATGGGTAAACCAAATATATATATATATATATGTACATATGTACACACACATATATAGATATATAGATATATAGATAGATGTGTGTCCGGATAGATAGGTAGGTAGGTAGATAGATAGATAGATAGATAGATAGATAGATAGATAGATAGATAGATAGATGTGTGCTGAATCAATTTGACTCTGTGTCCATTGTGTTCTTAATGATTTGCTTTCTAAGAACTACAATAAGCCCAAGTGAGCTCTCTAAAAAGAGAGCTTCAGGTAGGCTGGACAGGCCTCACAATGACCTACTTCCTACTAAATTTTCACTCTGTGCATTGTGGCATAACCATGTAAGTTCCATTGCTGAAAACTGAGGACATACTAAGAAACCCCCGAAATGGGTAAGAAAGGGCATGTGAATGGGTATCCAGCCACTGTGTTCTTATCCACATAAACCTTGCTTTGTGACCCACAGCAAGGCCTATCTTTAAAGGTGCCTCTTGGTGAGAGAGTGTGGGTGTGTCCATGCAAACACATCACTCCTGCTCAAACTATCAAAAGGCAAGCCTCCTTAAACGGTACCCAATCCTGTAACATACACACATTAAAAATAAAAGTCTTGAGTGATATTTCATGCGCCAGAGAATTAAACCAAACCTTTAGTTTTGACCACGCGGAAGCTGTGATGGATTCACATTCAAACTTAGTAAGTGACAATTTGGTCTTTAAAACAAAATTACTTCACAGCTTAAAGGTCTCAGCATTCAACAATAGCTGTCCCTAAACAATTGGCCCAAAGCCACAGCAGCTAGGCTGGTTCACCCAGGAAAGGACTTTACAGGGCTTTCTCTAGGCATTCCTGGGAGGAGAGAAGGGCTCAGGGGAGTGGGGTGGGGTCCATCCAGGGGCCTGTCTCACCAATAGTCCTCCCTTTAAGCACCCTGCATACCATGCATTTTGTTGCTCTCTTCGAAATCATCAGTGTGCTTGAAACCCCGGGGATCTTTATTGAGATACTTCTTAATATTGTCATCCAGATACCACGATTCGTTCTCATCAAACACCAGGAACAACAGAGCAAATTCATAGTCAACATCACTTCGCCTTCCCTTTTCATTCAATATCCCTTCTCGGCATGTGATCAGAGGCCCCATCAAACCGCTGTATGTATCCTGAAAGGGAAATGTAGCCAAGTTCAGTGAGTGACATCCCATCTCACCTGCCACGTCCCAGTGTAGACACTGCCTCTGGTCTGGCTCATTCCACCATCAGTTGTAATTTGTATATCACAACTACTCAATGTATCTGAGATGCATAGTTGAATAAACAAATATATTTCCCATGCTTATCATATGCAAATGTTACTTTTTCAGATGATTGGTGTGCTCATCTCATAAACTCTAGAACGTTGATTCACAATATTTAATATGCCACAAAGAGGGAGGTGAAGATAGCTGCTCACTTTAAAAATGATTACATTTTACATAGGATATGATTCTGGGCTGGACTTTGTTATATGACATACGATTAAACACTACTGTAGTTTCACATACCAAAGGCACAAGGCTCAACGTCATCAATGAGTCTTTGCTTTTTATTTCTCAGACTACTTAAGACCTAAAGATTCCATAGTTTTGCTTCAGCTTGGGATGTGCTTCTAGCCCCGAGCTCTGGCAGTCCTCTAACATGAACAGATCGGCAGATGACAAGGGATGGCTCAGCCAGTAAAGGCACCTGCCACCAAGCCTAATGACCCAAGTTTTATCCCTGGGACCCACCCAGTGGAAGGAGCGAACTGACTTCTTCGCTGTCCTCTGACCTTTACACGTATGTTGTGGCACGCACACGAGCTTATGCACACACACCTGACTGTAATTAAAAGCAAAAGATTTTCCAACTCCCCAAATCATAAACAAATTCTACTGTGGGACACCTATTTATTTCCTTTCAAACTGGCATAGTCTCCTGTGATTCAAATTATCTTGGAAATTAAATAGTTTCTTTTTTTATATTCTCATACCAGCATTTAACAAACTTAAAATAGTTATAAAGCATTCTATACCATGTTGTGTGGTTTTGTTTTTGTTTCTTGTTTTGTGGGTCATCCTGCCTCTGCTAGAGCCATGGATGTATGAAACTGGATCTGGCCAGTGGACCATAGTCTGAGAAGGCAGACCCCTTTCACATGCACCCACCAGAATAGGGGTGGCTTCAATAGCCACCTTGTTAAACACCCTCGTTCCTTCCTCTGCCTTACTCACCTTCACAAAGTTTGCCGTGGAATAGTACACCCACGGGATACAGTTGGGATCAGAGGGCCCAGGACCTGATCTCCTGGGGACATTCCATCTGTAAGTTTTTATTTCTCCTAAAATTAAAGAGAAAATTGAAATTGGTGATTAGACTTACCTGAAGAAATACAAGCAGATCTTTACATATGCTAGTCAGTGGAGATGATTTCTCATGTGTCAATCTCTTTCTTATTAAACTCAGAGCTTGACTCCTACAGTTTCAAATGGATAGGGTTTATCCATGTGATTTCAGATTCCTGCCTTCCCTTATTTTTCCTGTTTCTGCTGTCAACTAGCATTCAGGATGTAAGGATGTGTGTCACAGTCCACTGTTTATCCTGCCTGAATTTTGTGTGTCCTCCCAGCCTATCCTTTGTCACACTTTGTCCTCAAGGATCTCAGTCTTTGCCTCTGGTACCATGGTGACGATCACTGACTGCCAACATGGAGGATGGTGAATCACCTAGGAGGCAGGCTGCCAGGCACACCTGTGAGGGATTGTGTGGATTAGTTAGCTTTTGAGTGAATCCATGAGGGAACACCTTGCTAGGCTAACTGAGGCAGGAAGACCCAGGGTAACACTGGGCTGGGATCCTGGATAGAATGAAAAGGAGAAGGCAAGCTCAGGACCAGCATTCATCTCTCTCTACTTCCTGACTCAGTGTGGCCCACCACCTCACTTTCCCAGAACGTGAATTCCCAGACCTAGAACTGTGAGCCAGAGTTAACTCTCCCTTCCTATTTTACCAAGAAACAGGAAAAGGAACTGACTAGCACGTGTGAGAGTCGCCAGGGACCATTGTAACTGCTTTTCCTTGATCCTCCTCTTTCCCCAGTCCTCCCCACAGGCAGAATTTGTGAGGCTGGGATTTGAGCACCAATGTTTTGAAAGCTTCTCACGTGGGATGGTGCAATGCAGTTAGTGCCAGAGTAAAAGAGACCTAATTCCAAATCTCTACCCTAGGATACTTTTTTTATTTTTTTCAAGGGGGGGGATCTTGCTATAGAACCTATGCAGTCCCCAAACTCACAGTTCTCTTGCCTCAGCTTCCCAGCAACTCAGCATGTACTGCCACATCTCGCTGGAGCTTTCTATTTAAATTGATGTTTGAAAAACCACTAAACTTCTATCGTTTCCTTACTGGTAAATTAGGTTAGTCTTCATGTTTGGGGATTTTTGTAAGGATTGGTTGAAATCATGTAATTAATTCATGGGGCAGTACTACACTCCGAGTAGTCAATAAATGGTGGGGTTTTTTGTTTGTTTGCGTTTGTGTTTTTGGTTTCTGAAGCAGAGTGTCCGAATGTAGCACTGAGCAAAAATTAAAAATAGGACATAGACGGGAATGCAGCTCCTCAGTCACACGTTTTTTGATACAAACAACAAAACCCACTGTAAAGGCTGCTTTGGCTAAGTCAACAACTTTTGTTTTCTGAGCGATAACTCAAACAAGCACATTAACAGCTAAAGAACCAGGCTTTACGGAAGTCTCAAACCTGTGACCTTTGACTCTAACCTTATCGGTACCCCTCCTTAAACCCGAACAGCACACCATAAACCACCTCCAGTTTCCCTTTCAGTTCTTTACAGTTAGGGAACTAAAATACATCATTTCAAACTGAATCTAAACTTCGATTAATCTTTGAACCTGGCTGGCAAAATTACATCATTTGGACAATGTGACATCAGAAGCTATAAAACCGTATTCACAGCTATGGTTAAGATACTTCGAATGCCATTCTATCTCTGGAGAAGCCCACCCCCAATGCCTTGGCTGTGTGTGGTCCTCTTCGTAACACATGCCAATTTTGCTTCATGCTGATCATGAAACCCTCTCCTATGCAGAAGGCACGATCCCTGCTGCTCTCACAGGGAGACTTCTGGAAAGACTTCCTTGAGTGGCATAGGCTTCAATGCCATGTAGAGGTAAGAGGTCAACAGACAGGGTGCATCTCTCACTGTTGCTGACAGACTACTTGGCCTCAGACTTGAGGACGCTCACCTGACCCTCCTGAGCACTCATATTATAGGCACACGTCACACCCAGTTGGCTTTTCCATGCTTTAATAACAAGCATACACACCCTATGAGTAGGCACCATATCTCACCCTGAGTCAATACAGTCATATTAACTAGCACGATAGCCACATTGAAGAAGATCCAACTAAAAGCTCTAAGTCACTACTTCTGTGAACTATGTACATCTTGTTTCCATCCGATCAAAAGAATAAACCTTTGCCTTCGTGTGTGCACACAAAGGGGAAACAGAAGGGATGTTTTGCTGTAACGTCACTTTTTTTTTTCCTGATGTAACAGTGGGTAGAAATACAACTTTAGGTGTGATTTCTACAGTGTCTCCTTGGAGCCCCTTTGCCTTGTGAATGACTAGACAAACAGCTGGTATTTAACTTCAGAAAGGCAAGTGGCTGCAGGTGTGGTGGTATTTAAATTAGAATAATCTGTTGTTTGCCGAAGGGCAATGCAAAGCTGTTCAGTAAATGTTGAATGGATGGCAGTGGAGGGCTGAATGAGGAAAGCCTCCCAGAGGATTCTGCAGTTAAACCCTTAGCGACACCATGGGGAGAGGGTGGTAATGGACCTTTTAGGAGATGCACCCTTGCTAGTACATCACTGTGGGTGGGCCTTGACAGTTCGCAACCCTGCCCCACTTTCAGTTTGCTCTGCCTGCCTCTGTATTTGCATTTGAAGATGAGCGTTCTCAGCCTCCTACTCCAGTGGCCTGATGCCATCCCTCCTCCAACATTATGGCTCTCATCCATCTGGAACTGTGAGCCCAACAAAACTCTTCCTTCTATGAGTCGCCCTGGTCATAGCATTCCAGCACAGCAAGAAAAAGAAGCTAATGCGACGGTTTGATTTAAAAAGACAAAATTATTGGGTCTTCTTACTTTTCATTTTTTAAAAAATGTATTTATTATTATTGTATCTGTGTATATGTGCATGATGATGACAGTGTGTGTGTGTGTGTGTGTGTGTGTGTGTGTATGTGTGTGTGTGTGCAGGTGGTGTGTGTCATGTATGCACAGGGTCAGAAGACAACATTCAGGAGTTCTCGCCTTCACTTTGTGTAGGCTTCGACCCTCTGGCTATCTCTGCTGTGAGACATACTTGAGGCCAGATGGCCTGTGAGACGCTGGCTGATTCTCCTGGCCCCGCCTCCCATCCCACCATCAGGAGTGCCTGGGTTACAGATGCATACCACTGCATCCCCTGCTCACGTGAGTTCCAGGACTGAGCTCAGGTTATCGGGCTCGCACTCAAAGCAAAGACTCAACAGACGCCTCACTGAGGAAGGCACCCATAGCGCAAAAATGTAACTAAAAGATAATCAACATCGTATGTCATGGGGGCACTGCAAATTAAAGTAATGGGTTGCTGCCACCATATACCTGTTGGAATAACCAAAGTCTAAAACAGAAAAACAAAAACTGGTGAGGATATTCGACAAAAAGGTCCTCTTATTCCAGGTGGGAACACAAAACAGTAGAGCCACCTCTAAAGACAGTTGATAGTTCCTTTAAAAACTGCCACATCCTCACCACACCATCCAGTGACTGTGTTCCTTAATATGTACTCAAAGGAGTTGCATATTATGACCATATAAAAACCTTCACGGGAATATTTCAAGAAAACTCTCCACCATTTTGAACTTATCTTGTATCACTTCTGTTAGTACAGAGATTGCTCCTCTTGTCTCCCTTTTCCCTCCTCAACTCATTTTAGTCAATTCAGAGAAATGTGTGGTGAAGAGGTCAGGTCCTGAAGTCAAACAAACAGGGTTTACATCACCATTCATCCAGGGCCTGGCCTAGACATTTGCTGTCCTCTGCCTTCATCATTTGTTAAATTAGAGGACTATACATATTTCATCAGCTGTAAGGGTAAAACTTTCCCATTGAAACATATCTGGTTAGGATGCATCTTTAAATTTGTAACGTTATAGTTTAATTGACAGTGTGTTTCCTTTTCTTGTTTTAGTAACAGATAAAACAACAGTGGACACTAAAATTAACTACTTCAGACCTGATAAAATAATGTCTGCACTGTTAGATTGTTATATGGATGGATTAAGATTTTTTTTTGTTGTTTCTTTTTTATTTCAGATGTAGAACATGATCTCTGACACAAGGTAATACTCAGTGTGTGTTTGCATTGGTTGTGGAGTGGAGGAGCCATGTGTCTTGGGGAACTGGGCTGGAGCAAGAGTGAGGTTGAGGCATGTCCAAACCCTGAAAATCTCATCTTGAGAACAGCAGGAGTCGGACCTTCCCTCTCTGCCCTGGGCTGGCATACGTAGGTTTACACCTCTCACCTCTGCCAACCTTGAGGTGGACACATAGACTGGTGGCCAGGTTAAACTTCCTCTCTCCTTATAAGGCCATGTCCAGCAGGCACTCGAAATTCCTCTTCATGCAAACGAGGCATTCCCAGCACCTTAGCCCTTGCCAACGACATACACTCACCCCAAAGCCTCTAACCACTCCCCAGAGGTATAAATAGACTCTGTTCCAACTACGTGGGCTGCTCAAAGCCTGCCTCCTGAGAAGTCTGTTTCTCATGCATTCACCGGAGCCTGATGTCTCCACTTCCCATCCCCATCCTGGGATCCACCAGTTGTGGTCTGAGGTCACAGGTGCAGGAGTGGGCCAAGAGTGGTAATGGGTGTTTCTGACTACCCTGTGAGGTCTGTGGCAGGGCCCTATTTCCAGTATGGGGTCACTAGATAAATAGGGAGCTCACACCCCCAGAGACTAGGTAGAGGGACACTGGAGGACAGTTTCTCCAGGCCCTCGGAGGCCAGAAGGGGAGAGCCTGGTGTCCTCATCGGGATGGAGCAGACTTTCGGTGTGACTTACCTGGCTTTGTGACAGGCACTTCGAGGCGCTTCCCACTGTCAGAATCCTCCACGCCCTGAGCTGCGATGGAGTAGGGCCGGCTGGCTTTGTTTTTAAAGATGATGAGAATGGAGTCCCCCACCTCCGCGTGGATCATTGGGCCTAAAGGCCAAGCACAGAACATCACAAAGATCGTGTCATCCTTGGCTGTCTGACCAACCTGAGTTCAAATTCTTCCTCCTTCCTCTAACAGGAGGCCTTGGGTGAATCGTATAATCAGAATCTCAATTTCCTCATATGTAGAATGGGCTCACTAAGACTGCTACCATAGGACTGTTAGGTAGCATTGTATGTGTATTATAGAGTTTAGTTCTGTCCACCAACCAAGTATTCAATGAATGCTTAACTTCTTACTGCTAAAGAGCAACAGAGTTCTGGTTGCCATCTGTGGTCCATTGGATGAGAAGTGTCCCCCATAGTCTTGGGCATTTGAATACTTGGTAGCGCTGACTGGGAGGTTTAGCTGGTAGCCTAGGTATATCAGTAGAGATGGACGTTGAGATTAAAATCTTCAAACCATTTCTAGTTTGCTCCCTGTTTTGGGCTTGCTCTAAAAGATGTGAGCTCTCAGCTTCCTGCTCTTACTGCCATGCCTGCTGCCTGCTCCAGGCCTTTCCTGCTGTGACGAACTCTTATCTCTCTGGGACCATGGCCCAGATAAACTCTTCCTTCTGTAAGTTGCCTTGGTCATGCTTTTTCACTGCAACTGAAAAATAACTAATGCAAAAACCTGTACGAAACCTTAAGGAACCTAAAATTGCTCTTGATCGGGTCAATAAATCTGTTACTAGTAATGAAGCTCCCATGGAATGGTGGGTGGTAAAGGGATTATGGTAGCACAGTCGTGCCACTAATGCATGTCAAGTGCCGAGACTCAGTATGTGGCTGTTGTGAATGTTGGTTTAAACACAACTTGGCGCACCTGAGAAGAGTCTTAATGATGGATTGTCTACACAGGCAGACCTGTGGGCTTGTCTTGATTCTCTTAACTGATATAAGAAGACCCAGCCAGAATGTGGACGGCCTTGGGGCCCTGGGCTGTCTGAGAGTAGAGAAAGCTAGCTGAGCAGTAAGCAGGATCTATTCCTCTCCACCATTGACTGCAGATGATGTGACCAGCTGTCTCCAGCTCCTGCTACTGTGACTTCTCTATCATAAGAGGCTGTAGCCCGGAACATAAAGCCTTTCTCCTCTTGGTTGGTTTTGTTTTGTTTTTATGACAGCAACAGAAATGATACTAGATCAGATGCCTTGAGCACACACGTGCTCTCTGGCCTCTCCTGTGCACACTTTCCTTCGGGGAGCAGCTGGCTTCTGTCTGTCCATGCAGATGACCGAGAGAGGTTGTGCCAGCCTTTCTCATGCCAAGAGTCTCTTGCTTTGCAGTGCTAGGAAGCACCCCAACAAGATAGAGTGTGGGGCCCACCATCATCTTCACGAGGCACAGGTTTGTGGTGGAGACCCCCTCTGTAGAAGTATCCCCCACCTGCTCACTGTTTCCCTCCTCAGCGCTCAGTGTGTCCTACACTCAGCCAGAGATATGCCCTCAGATGGTCAGGGGTGTGGGAACACCCATTCACCTGCCGCTGAAGCGAGCCCACAAGCCCAGCTTTGACTCTGAGAAACATGGTTAAAGTCATTAATAACATTTAAATTTTATTAAACTATAAAAAACAAAAGAAAAGAAAGAAAGTGCTGTGAATTTAAGCAGTAGGTGTGGACATAGTTCAGACAGTTCACATGCATTAGAGTCACCATTTGCTACTGTCTACCACTCCACTGCAGGAGCCTTGCTGTACTGGTTTTAAAAGGGTGCCTACAGCTGGTGGTGCAGTGTGATGGTGGACAGAGGTGGACCTGCCACATGCCCGCTGAGTTTCTGGGAGTCCAGGCCACTCTAAGTTGCAGATGCCCGAGAGGGCCTCACTCTCCACTGGAAGATGGCTGCCTCTCACGTAAGTCATTTCTGTTCCTCATCAAGCTAGGCTCTTTGAGAGCATGCCCAGCCGCCTCAGCTAGCCCAACCCTTTCCTTTGAAGCTCTGTGCACACTCACGGCTCCAAGAGTGACTCACGGATTACTCGAGTGGAGTGACAAACAAGCTGGTGAGTCAACGGAACACGGAGGCGTGGGGGAGGGAGACGTGTAATCATTAACAGGCTATTGTCACATCACTCGCTGTAATATTGAAGATATGGTGTCACTCAAACTCACAAAGCTACCTGTGGTTTACAAAGCAGAAAAATATTTCTGAAGTCCTTTAAGTTAGCTTTCTGCCTTAAAAAAAAAAAAATCTTCTTTTCAAGTGGGTGGGTCAAGTGACTCCCAGGTGAGGAGAAAGTGGGGAAGGAAAGCAGGAAGGACTTTTTTGATGGCCAGCCTCACAACTGAGGCATCAGCCAGCATAGAGTCCAGGCATAGACCTAGTCAGTTCTGCTGCCCAGGGCTCAGGTCAAAACCTGCCATTCTTGGCACCCACCTCACACAAGGGGGTGCCTTTTTTCTGACAGTAGGTTTTATAGTGTGTTCTATGTCACTGTGCTCATGTGACAGGACCTTGAGGGGGTCCCCACAGCCACTTTGCCTCATGTCCTGACTCATCAAACTGTTTAAAAGGAAAATCTCTCAGCTCAATAGAGAGGCTGGAAAGAGTATGAGACACAAGAGTTCTGATCACAGGGATCCTGTGGTGTGTGTGAGAAGCAAAGATTGGAATGGGGGGGGGGGGGTGAGGAGCACACTTAGGGCTGACAGTGCCCGGATGAAACATGCCATACCCAGGAGTTGCAGGTGCTCCTCTTGAGGGGGCCGCGCTTTAATCTCCACAAATTCTCCGTTTGTGTATTCCCTGTAAACCACCTTCCTGTACTGAGAGCCAATCCAGTTCTCAGTGTGGTTCATGAATATATCTCCATGTCTGCAAAGAAGAAGCATTAGAAATCAAGGTTGTCTGAAGGCGGGAAGACCGTGAGTGCCTCTGTTATCTGGGGTGCTCTGGGTTGATACTCCCCAACCCCTAGGAGGTGGGACCAGGGTCTCCCCAGGAAGATAGCCTTTGCACCACTTCTGAGGCAGGATTAGGAGTCAGTACCTCAGAGCTCCTCATGTCCTCACGAGAGCAACCTCACACAGACCCATGGCCACGTTAGGGAGCTATCGCTGTCACCTGCTGCAGGGCTCTAAACTGGGCTAACCTCAGAGAATCCTGATGAGCAACATAGGCTGCGGTTCTCAGGCTGGCACTAGGTGCACGCACACACACATTCATACACACACTTCACAGTGAACACACACACACACGCACACATGCTTCACAGCTCTGAAACCCTCCAGCTCTCCCGGCTGTCATTCTGTATACCTTGCAGGCACTCTTCCACTCTGAAGACCCCCAAGCCTGCAGGGTCCGTATCTACTGTGAATGTAGCTGTGTACAAATGTGACATTCTTGTTATTTTTATGTTCTAGAGACCCACCCAGACAGTGGGTTGTATGTGTACCTGTTTAAAGCCACGTTAAGATGTGGGTGATGTGTTAATACTGACCTCCGCTCCCAGCACTGTACTGGGCCTGAGTGATGCCTCTCTGGTTCTTTTATTTCCTCCATCAACACATCCCAGCACTGTTGTGCTTGGGAACATGAGACAGGGCTTCCGCACGCCTGCTCTTTCTAACAGTGGAATACATAAAGCACACAAATGCAAAAGCTATGGCTAGGAGTGGGGTAAGACAGATTTTAACAAGTAGGCACCCTTGTAAGTTCATGTGAAAAATAAGGACCAGCTCTGTGTGTCTGTCACCAAGCTAGGTCACAAGAGATGGAGAAGAAAAAACTCAGAAACAGCGGGGTACAGAGACACAGCTATATATAACCCTAGCTACTTGGAAGGTTGACACAGAAGAACGCTAGTTCAACACCAGACTGGGCTCCACAGTGAGCTATTCATTCCCGGGGGGGGGGGAGGGGAATCACTTTCCTTTCTAAAACAGGGTGAATCTAATGTCCTTCACTTCTCCCAAGTTAACCACTGGCATTCTGATCTCAAAAGCTCTCCCTGCCACCTATCAATTGCCTTCCTGCACTGAACTCCGCAGACAGAGGGATCTGCTCTAAGTCCGACCCTCTCTTCCTTGTGGGAAGCCTTTTATGATTTCCACGGCAAACCTACCTGGTTTGACTCAGACCCTGCATTATCTGTCTTTCCTGAATCTGTCTATGATCCTGAATCTGACTGTGGTCGTTGCACTCCTGAGACACATTGGTCATCCTAAGCATTTGCTCTCCTGAGTATGGTGAGCCCTCCACCCGTCCTGTCTTTGGGCATGTTGGTTGTTCTGCCAAGAACTATTTTCCTCTTCTTCCACTGTCTTACTCTCCACATCTCATCTCGAAGACTGTTTCCTCCAGGGAGCTTTCTTGAACCATCCCCCTCCCCTACAGGGGGCTGTGTGTTCTCCTGTGGGTTCTCACTAGCCTCCCCTCGTCAGAGACTGCTGCCCTCCCTGCAGGTTCCAGCATTGTCCTGGGGGACCGTATATTCAGTGAGGGAAAGCCCTGGTCTGTGCTCTACACTGTTTCACCAGCAGCTCGCACAGCAGACATTCAGCAGTTACATGTGCACCTCTGACTTGACTCCATTTATTGCAGGAGAGTCTACTTTATGATCTGAGGGTCTTAGCTGTGCTCTGTTCACTATTTCCCAGCTCTCCTCTGCTGCAAAAAGCACACATCAATTGCTATATAGACCTTATCAAACCTAATGCTAGGAAGATGCTGGCTGAGTGAGCAAAGTGTGCTGTGAGGCTACTATGACGAATACTTTATAAACGTCCTAGCAGAAGCCTGGTGTATAATTATTGCTCAGTAGATGTTCATTATGATGATTCTAGGGATTGCTAAATCATACACATACTCGTCTTCAAGCCCAGAGTGTTAGCACCATAACTTCAATTTTCTACAGCAATTTAATCTAGTTTTTTTTTCTTTTTTTCTTTTTTTTTTTTTTTTTTCAGATTTGCTTTTGTTGCACAAATCTGATGTCCACATTGTGAGGATTGGGTCCATGTGTTGCCTTTCAGGAATCCTGATGCCTTCCCAGCAAACTGAAGAAACCTCCAACAAAGAAATTCAGGTGCCAAAGTGGTGCAGAGGGTCTGTGCTGGTCGGGAGAATAAATATCTCAGAGGTGACTTGAACCAGAAAGTGGGTCAAAATAATAGCCTTGGGGCAAAATCAGATGCATAAGCCCGAGGTGTAGACTATACACTTGCAAGCTTCTCCAGAGGCTGATGCAGGGGGACCAGAAACGGAATTTCAACCTGGATAACTTAATGAGACCCTGTTTCAAACAAGCAGCTGCTTGTATAGCTGAAGGAGGCCTCTAATCCCAGACTGATCCTCAGTACTGAAAATAAGAAAGAATCGTAGGTGCAAAAGCTGGTGTGTGGAGGGCATTGGTCTGTCAGCTCCTGTCTATGGAGACGCTGTGGCCGCGCACTAGAAGGGCGTGCACATGCCATGCTGTGTGTGTCTAGGGGTGGTGTCAGAGGACAACTTCCGGGAGTTGGTCCTCTCCCTCCATTGTGCGATGTGGAGACCAAGCACAGGTCATCAGGCTTGGACAAGCCCCCTTACCTACTGAGCCATTTTGCTGCCCCTGGGCTGCTCATAAAACCGATAAAACTACAGCATTTCGTACACTTTGACTGTGTGGCAACATCCTTATCCCACCTCACTTTTGCTGACTTAAGGTCACTAACCAGAGCAGTGGGGAACTAATCCCTTTTAGCCTTCTTCCCCACTAGCCCCTCCTGGTTTTGCAGGCCGTTTAGCCCAGAGTCCCAAAGCTGTACTTTCCTCTTGTTCACATGACAGAGGGACAGGAGCTTCACACACAAGGTGAAGTGAAGGCTGTTCACTTTATGCACTCTGAGCTAAGGCTGCAGGCGAAAGAACTTAGTGAAATAATTGTTTTAGAGAAGGCCAAATTAGTCTTCATCTTCTGCAGAGAGAACAGCAGTGTTGAACCTGGACTGGCAACACAAGTTGCCTCAAAGATGTGTGTCTAGATTAACAAACTATGAGTGAATAATTGAGTAGGTGGTTTGTTTCTGTTTGTTTGTTTGTTTGTTTAATGCTCTTACCTTCAGGGCAAACCTCCATAGTTACTTTATTCCTGCCCCCCCCTGCCCCACTTATCCCTAAGGTGGCAATGCTTCAATAGCTCTTCCTCAGAACAGTGGTTGTTCAGTAAGAGAGCAACTGATGTGTTGAGCTTAAGGAAAGCATTGTGTAGCGATGTCTGTGACTGCAGACATGAAGGATTTGTAAGGGATGGGTGGTCAGGACAGTGTAGGATAGGTGCTTCTCACCGTTGCTGTGGTCTCACTCTTCCTTTAAACACTTCCATCTGAGTTCTCATTCAAAAGCCCATCCATCCATCCATCCATCCATCCATCCATCCATCCATCCATCCTCCTCAGCCACGAGGTAGACCCATCACAGCTAGGTGACTAGGGGAGGGGCAGGAATCCACCGTGGGGGCCCTCAGGATGACCTCTGACCTATTTTCAGGTGAGGCGACAGAAGCGTCTCTAATTTTCTGTGCTCATAAGGAAAAATTCTCTGCCTGCTGAACTATGCACGTAAAGCCCGGCCACTTGGTTTCCACGGGTGCTAAGGCCCACAGAGCATGCGCATTCCCACCGAAGAGCCGTGGCTTCGCCCATGGTACCTTTCCCCTCCTGCGTCCAAGTGCTGCTTTTCGAACTCCCAGTTTTTGTTAGGGGCATAATCCCATTCTACCTCTTCAGCGGCGATGAAAAAGGTTCTTAGCATCCCGTAAGGCGGCTCAGAAGGGTCCCTGTTGCCACAGCTGCTGACCTCATAGATCTGACCCATGCCTCTCACGAAGTGGTGCAAGGTGGAACAGAACACCTTGAAAATACCTGAGGAGAGAAGGCTTGGTGTCGCGCCCACAACTTGACGTTTCTGGTGGCGGTGATCTTGCTAAACTTACACGTTCTATTCCATCATCAGTAACCAGTAAGGTAGACTTTTCGATTACCTATCTCACGGTATTTTTTAAAGCAGAGCTTATGAGGAATAAGT
Source organism: Meriones unguiculatus (assembly GCF_030254825.1). NCBI lineage: Eukaryota > Metazoa > Chordata > Mammalia > Rodentia > Muridae > Meriones > Meriones unguiculatus. The sequence goes on from NC_083349.1 coordinate 155,208,037, forward strand.
TGCTTTTTTTTGTTTTTGACTATACCTTTTTAAGAGGGGAAAATACTACATAAAATTCATTTGTAGTAGGGGAAAATCAGAATATTGTTACCAAGAAAGGGCTTTCGCTGGCTCATCCGTGTTAACACACGCCTGCTTACAGCCAGTCACTCCTGGAAAATTACTGATCTTTACCGCTCTCACAGCCCTGCCCAGTTTACAGGGAACTAATTACCTGTGAGATGAAAGAGCTAGACAGCGCTCAAATTAGGCCACGGTTAGGGATTCTGCCCTGAAGGATTTCGTAAATTATAAAGCAAGTACGCACGAAAGTCAAATGGATTATTTCACTATAGCCTTGAGCCAGGGAAGGCTCCTGTGTATTATGCTGATGGAAAGGAAAAAATAAAAATAAAAGGAAAAGACCGACTGTACTTCTCTATAGAGTATCAACAGTGATGTCTGACAGAAATTTATATAATTTAAAAACTGAATTTCTAGATGTGTTGACACATGTGTATGTTTAGAATATATATCTATATTCTAATTAAACTCACCATAAAATGAAATCATTGAAGATATCAGCTCTCAGTGAAATTTCTGGCTCAGTCTCCCCATTCTCTAACAGACTGTTCTTGGAGCCAAATACTGGCGTGCCTGTCCATAACCACCCATAACGCACAGGGAACTCCACTCCCTGCACTTGTAGCTCCTGTCTGAATGCTGACTGTCATTTCTGCATGAGCAAAGCCAGATAGTTCAAGGGTTCACTGAGCTCGCTTTGAACAGAATCCCAATAAAGCATAGCAAATACAAAGGTATTCTTAGTATTACAGACCTAGGAAGGTCTTTGTAAAACCACAGAGAAGACCTCTCTCTACACCGGCCTGTATCTGGTTAAAGCACGATCAAGAATTCATTGTGGCCACTCAACAGTGGAGCCATTGTCTTCTCCAGAGCAAAGGAAGCAGTGTGAGCTGCTACCTACCACTGGCTCTACCCCCTTCTCTCTTTCTGTGTGTGTGCATGTATGTATACAGGCTTGCACATGGAGGCCAACCTGGGATATCATTCCTTAGGAGCACATGGGTTTTTTTTTTGTTTTTTTTTTTTTTTTGAGATAGTCTTTGGCCTGAGACCCAGAAATTAGGCTAGTCTGGATGGCCAGTGTGCCTCAGAGAAGATTATAAATACATACAGATTTTTTTGATTACCTATTAAAGCAGCTAAGTCATTTTATTTTTCAAAATTGAAAATGGAAAATTAAATTAAAAAAATGAAAATGAAAATTTTCATATAATATATTCTAATTATGGTTCCTCTCACCCAGCTCCTCCCAGGCTTGCTAACTCCCCACCCACACAAATCCCCGCCTTTTCTTTCTCTTATTAGAATACAAACAGGCAGAAGAAGAAGAAGAAGAAGAAGAAGAAGAAGAAGGAGGAAAGAAAGAAAAATAATAACAGACAAACCAGAACAGTATGAAACAAACTAACTAATAGAAGAAAAGGGGCCAAAGAAAAAGCATAAGAGACACATAGATGCATAGATACACATATTCAGATACAGAGATTCCAGAAAAACACAAAACTAGAAACCATTATATATATATATGTGTGTGTGTGTGTGTGTGTGTGTGTGTGTGTGTGTAAAACACTGTATAATAAAAATGAGAATAACGCCCAGACAAAGCATTATGAAACCAAGTGCATACAATACCTACAGAGCTTTCACATTGGTTCTGGGGATTGAACTCAGGTCCTGATGCTTACACAGCCAGCACTTCACTGACTGAACCATCTCTCCAGACCTCTACCGACTTTTCAGTTATTCTTTGCAAGTCACAGTTCAGGGACTGGAAATGTTAAAATAACCAGGCTTTTTTGCCAGTCACAGATTTATGTTCACTGCCAAACACAGCCAGAAATCATCACTAGGATGAAGGTCCTTCGAAGCCATGGGACATATGAGTAATGATAAAGCACTGGAGTAGGAGACTGGATTGCTATGCGTGTGCCAGCCAGCCCGGTCTTTGCATCCCTGTGTCTGTGGATTGGAATGGTTTAGTTGTTCTCGGTCTCTGCTCCTTTTTGGTGTATGTTTGAAAACCAGCATCGTGTTCAGAGCAAAGCCCTTGGATTGGATGATTTACAGCCAATCAAGTATGTTAATGCAGATGGGTGGAACACTGTAGGAGCATTCCAAGATAAAGAGTACAGGGCTTCTGTTTGCAGGAAGCTCTTAGGAAAAGGTTTTGAAGCCTTAGCCTCAAGTTCTTAACTGATCACTCGGATTCCATCCAGATCGCCCTGAAATATGCTGTGATTCCAGAGTGAGGTCAAGAAGTTGAAAGCTCATTATAAGATAAGATGTCCATCGGGTACTCATCTCAGAGAGCATTGCTATGTGCTCTTGTTAAGACTGATGAAGAAGTTGAAAAGGAAGCATATTGAATGCCCTTCACAGTGGCCATCCTCGCTGGCAAGTAGCATATGTTCTTATGTTTCTTGCTAATTTTTGTGAAAATGTCCCAGTGGTCTCTTTAGTTTGGAATCTCTAAGGGAAGAGGTTCCAGGAACAATATGGACTCCAATCCCAATGCAGCTTGCCTTCTGGAGAAAGCAAGGATGCTCAACAGACTCAAAATAAAGAAGTCCTCAAATAACTCATCCCCAAACCACCATCCAACCCCAGGGAAAGGAGAGCAGGACACAGTGACAGCTATATCCACAGCCTAAAGCATCCACCAGGCTATCCATGCCAGGTATATGCCTCGAAGAAGGAGGCATAACCTCAGCCATGTTTGAACTTAATGAGAACAAGAGTATCTCTCTGGAGATGAATGAACATATTCACCTAGTATTTGTGAGGATTCACCCCAGATTCATGGGGATTCACCCGAGGCTCACATGAACTTATTGTGGGTTCATCTGGATGCACCTAGGGATCATCTGGGTTCTCCTGGGCTTATCTGGGTTTACCTGGACTCCTCAAGCATTCATGTGGGTTAACCTGAGGTTTTCATGGATTCCTCTAGGTTCATGTGGCTTCCCCAAGATGCGTATGAATTTGCCTAAGGTTTGTGTGGTATGTAGACAAAATTACATGCAAAGGACTCCCAGCTCTGCATTTTGGTTAACAACTCCTCTACCTTTTATGCTACATGTTTGCACTAAAATAGCCAGCAATTTGATTTGAATCAAAACTATATGTGTTTCTAGAGTCTTAGAAGTACCAGTTTTTTCCTGGAGGAGGATTTTATGAGGACAAGATGGGGTCTGAGCATGTAGGATGGCCCTGCTAGGTTTACCTGCATGGTCTGGCTGCATGAATGCCGTTGTGGCCATATGCGGAAACAGAGCCAGGGAGTCCCGATGAGTGCCTCGTAGGTGGATGGTGTTGCCTTGAAAATAAACTCCATGCATGTCTGTGTCGGTGCCCATTCCAATCAAGTGCCAGGAAACTCTGTCCTTCTTGCACATGCTTAGACCTGGCTGGCTGCCATACATGTATCCATTAATAGCTGAATGGAAAGGAGAAGATACTGAGTATCCGTTGTAATTCTGTACTCATGGGAAAAACACCATCTCAGAGAGTGATTATAAGTGTGCTTGTGGCAGAATCTCAAGACTGTGAACTGTACATAAGATCCTTGTTACTAGAGAATGAACACTATTGGGAAAAAAACACAAGGCAGCTAGAATTAACAATAAATCTGAAAATACACAAACATTACAAAACACATTAAAAGTAGCAGCACATTTTCTAAGACCATAATTCCAAGAATCACTAAGGAATAAATCAGGTGGTTTTTTTGTTTTGTTTTTTTTTTTTTGGGTTTTTTTTTGTTCGTTTGTTTGTTTGTTTTGTTTTGTTTTGTTTGCAAGTTCTTTTCACAACAAAACTGTCAGATAACACATTGGGGTGCTTTCTAGTTAACGGTTTACCTCTGCATGTCACAGGAGCATCATCCTCGTAAGAATGCCATTTGAGGAGATTGGAGAGATGGCTCAGTGGTTAAGAGTGCTGGTTCCTCGGCCAGAGGACCAAGAATCAATTCCCAGCGCCCACATGGTAGCTCAACCATCTGTAACTCTGGTTCAAGGGGATCTGACTCCCTCCTCTGGCTTCCATAGGCCACATGGTGCATATGCAAACATGCAAGCAAAACACCCTTACACATAATAAAATAATAACAATAATTTTTCAAACAAATTAATATCAATTGACTTCACCATCTTTCCGTATTTCTCCCGAAAATGATTAATGCAAAACCAATTTTCTTTGAGGTTATTATCTAGTTATCTCCTTGTCAAGTGATTTTCTCAGTTGTTAACTCATTAAATTCAATTCATTTGATTCAGACAGACTCCCACGTGCATTTGCTTCTAGACATTATCAGGCGTTCATTTACTGAGTTCATAGATTCTGAGCAAATCGGAAGAGTTTCAATAAATTGGCACTGCATTTGCAGATATCATCGGAGACGAATATATTTTGAAAGGTTAGAACTTGAGTAAACAAGCTTGCTGTAATGATTATGTCCGCTCTCTTACCCCAACGAGATAACTGAAAAGTCTGTGGGTTACGTGAGTATGAAGACTGTGATGGTAATTTTCACTGATGACTTAACCAGTTTAGAATCACCTAGGAGACATTCCTCTAGCTGCATCTGTGAGGACATCTTCAGAAAGATTTACTGAGAGAGGAATGCCCATTCTGGACTGAATAAAAAGAAGAAAGCACCCTAGGGCCAGCATCCTTCCCCCCTCTCCTCTCTCCCTCCCTTTTCCTCCCTCCTCTTCCCCTCCCACCTCTCCCTCCGACCTCCATCACCTCTCTCTCCCTCCTTCTATCCTCTCTGCTTCCTGACACTGAATACAATTTGATGAGATGCCTCATGCTCCTGACTCCATGCCTTCCTCACCATGATAGATGGTACACTCAACTGCTGAGCCAAAATAAACCCTTCCTCCCTTAAGCTGCTTTTGTCAGGAATTTTGTCAGCAGAAACAAAACAAAACAAAAATGCAGCAGCAAGGAAGTAACTAATAAAATTAACAAAATGACCCCATGCTTTCAGAGTAACCCGTTAATTTTGCCTTGTCTATCAATCCCAGTCCATCAGTGGTAGGTCTCTAGAACAATGCCTTGGGGATGGTTTTGAAACATTGCATCCTGATTCAGTACGGATGAATGGTTTCACTGAACAGCAGTGTAAACAGGTGAGCTCATGTACCTATGACTCACACTTGGTATCTGACTCCCACCTAAGGCCAAAAGCAGGACAAAATAGCTATTACACACATGGATGGTCTTCTGGTGAAAAAAAAAATCTTTTTATTTCTGTGTCTGTCAGCCAAACCAGTGATGCTTACCAGGTATATTTAAATTTAGGATTGTTAGTAGAAAGCCCTGGAGATTATTTTAAAAAAAAAACATATTTTTAAATGACATTGGTAATATTTTTATCAGTAAACTATCTAAATCTTGTCTGCAGTATTTGAGAGATTATTACCACACTTGGGTATGTTTGAAGAAAATCTTTTCTGACTGTAAGGGTGTATTTAATGCTTCTATTTCTAGACTTTTCATTCATTCATTCATTCATGCATTCACCAAATACCATTTGAATATAGCTTATAAAATACACACAGCCCATGACAGGGCAACATATGAAGCCTTTTACCCTTAAAATTTTGGTTTTCCCCCTTCCTTGCTATGCAAGCAAGACTGGAACTAAAACCTAGTTTAGTTATAGCAAAGCTCTCTTGAAAGCTGATACTGCTTCCTGTATTCCACAGGTCCAAGTTGGGGATTTGTTGGACATGAGCAATGGGGATCATGGGAGTTTGTGGCCTGATTGCTGAGGGTTATTGTAAGTTTGGACTTTAGGAATTTCCTGAGCTAGAGAGGGATTTGGGAGCCTAGTTTATTCATTCGTCTATGTTGTTTCAAAAGGTAACAAATGTTAGGCTTGGAACTGAAAGGAGGGCTCTCGCAGCCTCTCACAAGTACTGAGGCGCTGCAGTATGTTACCAAGTGGGGCAGCTGCTTGCTCGTGGCGTTCTGTGTCTGGCCTCTTGCTTACTGCTTGGCTGCATGAGGCAACGTGGCTGACAAAAATAACCTTTATGCTAATCACAGATAATCACTGGGTGGCTTACTATTATGATATAAACAGAAACTGAGATAGAATTAATAAGTTCTCCCAAATTAAGGTAAGTGGGAACCACTAGTGTTTGGTGAATTAATCCTTGCAGCAGCTGCTCATTCTAGTTGATTAGATCTACTTAGGCATGTGTGCTTATTCTCTTTATCTCCTGTTATCAGACTGGACGTGGGAACTTCATCGGCCATTTTCCACGCTTTGTATCACCTGTGTTCTTTGTTACTTTAAACTCTGTGTTGCTTTGTCTAAGGATGGCATGATGTTTTAGAAGTGTCAGGTTCACAGTAGCTCTGGGAGCTCATGAACCTGAAGGCAGAAAATGCTTTACCTCCTGATCAGGATCAGGAGCAATACCAAAGACATCAAAGTTAGGCAGGCTCAAGACCATTTCCCAGCTGCATGCAGCCCAGCCTTTCGTACCATGCATCCGGTTAGATTTCACAAACTCCTTGTCTTCTTTGTCGACACTGAAGGGATGCCAAGCAAACTTTTGGATGTTTTCATCAAGATACCCGCTGAAATTCTCATCAAAGACTGTGAACAGTAGGTAAAATTCCTTGTCTATTCCTTTCTAAAAAAATAAATAAATAAATAAATAAAATGAAGAAACAAAGACATACAACAAAGCTTGAATTAGTTCTAAAATTCACGCAAAGTCATCAACATTAGCCATAGAATTACTCATCATTTCATAAATCAGGACGTTGAGTATGCCCTGTCTTTTGTTGTCCATCTGTCTCTAACATGTCTGCTATCCGAGCCACTCTATTCTGTTGCTTGGCTATCTCTAAATGACATGATGTAGGCTCTGTGTCCCTCTCTCTACCCACCTGTTCTTCCTGTAGTCTACATATTTCTGTAATTGTGTCTAGAGAAAGACAGAAGGAGGGGATGAGAAGAGGAAGATGGAAGAAGTTGGGAAAGGGAAATAGGAAGAGAGGTAGGAAAGAAGGAATGAGACAGAACATGGAATTTGGGGGTTTAATTGAATGGTTATGTGGAGGGCAAGGATGGTCAGAAACTAGCCTAATGTTACCTGACTGAACTCCATGACACTCCTTCACCTCTGGGAGAGATAGTGACAACTAACTGGAAAAAAAAAATCTCTCTCTAAGCCTCTCCCTTTCTACCTACCTAGAAGAATCCTGAGCAGGTTTCAAGCTACAGAGAGACTGGCGTATTTTCTCTGCTACCTCTTACACTAATGACTTTATCTGGAGCCAAATGGTTGTGTCTCTCTGCTAAATATCAGATACTTTATTGTTTTTTTTTTTTTCTTGTTGCCTGTTTTCATGAATTTTGAGTAAGCAGTATTACTATGAAATAATATTTGGCTTAGCAACATCCTCTGCAGACTCTTAGGAGCTTCTCAAAGTTTTCATTGAGTAGATACAACAGAAAAAATGAAAATGAGAACCATTTTGCCAGTAGTTCTTGGCACGTAACCTCTTTGGCTCAGAATTTGCCACCACAGTGGGGAGCAGGTCGGTGTATGGGAGAGGGAGAGTTGGATGCCAAGTCCCGTGTCCAGTGACCTTCAAACTCACTAGGAATAGTTCCCTGAGTCTCCCTCGGTGTCTCTGAGCCTCAGTTTCTCCACCTTTAAAATACAAACAACACACTGCAACTGCCTTGTTGCTGTTGAGGCACAGAGCACATGCTCACTGAGTTATGCATGCACACCTTTCCAAGGTTACTTCCTCGTAGAAAGAATTGACCATCTGAGAGAGACCAAGATGTCTTCTGTCCTTAAAGCCTAGAGAGACAGTCCTTGAGTCCACACACAACAGGTCCATACAACACCAGATACTGTAAGATATAGCACTTAAATGAGCTGACTTGCTGTTTCTCATCATGGTGAAATGGGTGGTTGAGTGCACAGATTTTCTGCTTTTCATAAATGAGCTCAAATTTCATAGGTGCTGCTTAAAATCCTATGCTTTGTCCCATCTATCAGGGTAACCACCCAAGCCTCAGAGTTGAGACTTACAAACAGCCTATCTACATGCCTCCTCTTCCTGTTGGCCATCATGATTGATTTCCTATAACTTATAGCAACCATCAGCTTTGGCACAGGCTGGAATCACAGGAAGATCCTGATTAAACTGATCTGGAGCATTTGGATAAAGGATGCTGAAAATGTTCACAGATGGGCCCAAGTCTGAGAAACCTCACTCAGCAAGAAAGATCCCAATCACACACCCATATAGATCTCTGAAGATTCCAGAATCAAGGCAACATACAGGCAAGGAAGCCGGGCAAATATCAACCACACCACAAGCAGAAATGCTAAGATCCTGTGTCAGCATCTTACATTTTCAAAGCTTAAACAAGCTCTCATGACCATAAAAGTCAAAAGTTGCAGAAAAAAAGAGACACTGCTTTATTACCGGCTGTCGCTGCTTCATCTCCAGCCACACTGGGGGTCCCTCCCACCTATAGCCCTGGGAAGAGTGAGGTGGCCCTGTTGGCCTACCTGTGTCCCATCAGCATTGAGGCTTCCCTTTTTACAGACCAACAACGGCCCCACAAGGCCAGCACTGGTGTCCTTGATTGGCTGGACTGCTGAGAAGTAAAGATAGGTCAGGCAGGGGGGATCTTCGTCTGTCGGACTGACGCTTTCGGGCACCGTCCACCTGTAGGTGAAGGTTTCCCCTGGCTTGACATGAGCCCCTGGTTTCAGAAATCCTGAGGATGCAAAAGAAACAGTTTCACACAGCCAAGAACATTAAAGCTTGCCTGGCTGGTTCTCCATCCCTGGGTAGCTCTCTCTGATGATATATTTTATGAAAAAAAGTTGTTTTTTTTTCTTACAAATTTGATCCTGATATTCCCTGGACCTCATATGCTACTTTATGAGATAGAAGCTGAAATCGAAGTGTTTCCTTCATTGTAGATTGTATCCTATTTTGTATTCATGCCATGTTTAGCCAATATTAAGAGGATAATATGTTCCATTCACACAACTGAACCCAAGTCTGTAAGGTACCACCAAATATCTTCTATGTGAAATGTATCATATTCAGTCTTGCAGAAGATACCCTGAAAAGTTAAGCAAGATTCATATTGTTGGGGGCTGGAGAGAGGGCTCCGCAGTTAAGAGCATGTACTGCTCTTGCTGAGGACCTGGGTTCAGTTTCCAGCACCCATATCAGGTGGCTCACAACTGCCTGTAACTCCAGCTCCAGGAGATCCGATGCCCTCTTCTGGCTTCAGTAGGGACCAGTATTCATGCATGCACACATAAATAAGAATTTAAAAATAAATCGTTAATACAGAACCCTAACTTTAACAAGCTTGAAATCCGGGGTGCAAGTGTAGCAAGTAAACTGACAACAAAAGTCAGAGCATGTATGCAAGCGCCCAAGGTTCAGAGCTGGGAACAGGCAGCCCAGAATTGAAACTATGACTCCCACTCCTGGATGCTTAGCTCTCAGTCTGTGCTGCCAAGGGCACCCTGGTCTCTCCCACTCAGGAAAAGCTACAAGCTTGCTCTGCACTTGACTTTTGCTCTTCAAAAAGTTGCCCAGTGAGTTTTCTGACTAGAAAAGTGGGAAGTGTAAACATTCTTGCTTTCTGCAGTGTTTCCTGTGAACTGTCCCCACCCACCCCAGTTACTCTGAGCATCTTGAATTGAGGGTGAGGATAACAGGCAGCCGGTACAATGAGCACAGGAGATAGGGTGAGGGTCTGAGGGAGCATCGCCCTCCTCTGTTCTGCTTGAGCCCTTCACCATCACTGTAAAGCCTACTCTCCATGGGGTCTGGCTTCATAGTAGATGACAAAGAGTTATCCCTAGTGGCCATGCTGTCTAGTGCAGAGATGGAACATGTACCAAAACACTGGAGTTTCCCATGAGCAGCATCAGCACTGTAAGGATAGTTCCTGCTGCCCCTGTGTGGGCAGAGAGCCTGTGCTCCCTGCTCTGTGAGGCACAGAGGCTGTAGATTTTTAGCTCACAATACTTATTTTTTAATAAATATCTGCTGGTGGATACAATCAGAGACCACATGTGAGATGTTTATGTCAACTACATGGTGAGATCAGATTTTCCCCTCAGCTCTCACCAGCAGAATTTCCTGAAACTCACAGCAGACATGCTCTCCATGTTGGAGAACTGGAAGCGACTATAGAATAGATCTTTTTTTGTCACTGAGGGGAAAAGACAGAAACTAACGTTTCCTAAGAGATGACTTCGGGATTAGCCCAGGCTAATGCTTTCAGTCCAGTCCAAAGCCCTGTGACGTTGTTGTTAGTATCTAAACGGATAGGAAAGAGGAACAACATTCACGGGATTTAAATAATCACTTAGAATTGGGAAAGGAAGGGCCTAGGGACTTAAGCCAAATTTGTCTCCTTGTGTGTATGGTAGACACACTTGCTCTTTCTTATAGGGGAATGCATATGTGGGTATATTCATTGGAAGGTCAGAGGTCAACTTTGGACATCTTCCTCTATCACTCTTCACCTTACTTTTTGAGACAGGGTCTCTCCTTGAACATGTAACTCACTGATTTCTACACACTGGCCACCAAATGAACTTAAAGGGATCTTTTCACATATATACACACACACACCAATTCTGGGGTGATAGACAGGCATCATATTGCTCCTAGCTTTTACACAGGTCCTGGGGATCCAACCTCAGGACCTCATGCTTGCACAGCAAACACTGTACCCACTAAGCCATCACCTCTGTCTCTTTCTTAGTCCTTCCCTCACTCATCCAATGTCCTTCGTAAGCTGGGTTGAGACTTACCATCTACATTTGGAGCTGCATCAGATGCCTTGTCATAGAACACACCGTGGGGTAAAATGCTGTAGACCTTGTCAGCTTTGTTGGCAAAGGTCACTAGCAGGGTGTCACCCACCTCTGCCTTGATGACTGGACCTGGGAAGCAAGAGAAGAGGATGAAAAGAGATGGAGAGGTGAATCAGAGCAGAAGAGTTGCTCTGCAGACATCTGCCCCCAGGTGAGCACACCCCTTCAGGACACAGGTACCAAGGATTCCAAGATGGGCTTCTGTGTCAGAGGGCATCTTTCTTCTACTGAAAGTAGCATCAACATACTCCGTGTACCGAGCCTTCCAGTATCTCCCTCCTATTCTGTTTCCAGCTTGTGTGAAGTACACCGAGGAGTCACTGTAGGAAGAAGACATGGGAATCTGAGAAGACATGAGACCCATCTCTCAGATTCAGATTCAGTCATCATGGAACTCACCACCCACCTCCCCAGCAAAGCCAGCATAAGCTTCAGCACAATGCCTAGGGATCACCTAGGATCACCACCAGCCTGAGAGCTGGTTCTCAAGCCCATTTCCCTCTTCGCCTTTGCACCCCATTCCCCAGAGTCCCCACAAAGAAACCACAGGAAAATTCCTCATTTACCAGCAATGAGGTTCCAGAACAGTGTCCTAAAACGCAATAAAGAGATAACTGGTTTTCCTGTAGAGCAAAAATCCTTGTAGCTCTCACTGATCCGATGAAGAGGTTTTGTACGTGGCAAACTCCGCCACGTGATTGACATGACTGAGATATGGAGACTGAGGCATGATGACCAGTCAATCACATAGCTCAACCCATGGAGAAGTGTCTATAAACTATATGGCTGAAACCCCTAGTTTTAAGATGGTGTGGTACAGTGATATTGCTTCTGACTCATGCTAGCTCTGTATGCTCTTACTACCCATGACTCTAAGTCACAAGAGTTCACAGCTACTTTTAAAAAAAAAAATCAACTTGAAAACAGGCAAGAGCAATGGCTGCTTTTCCAGAGGACTCAGGTTTGGCTCCCACCACCCACACGGTGGCTCACAACTATCTGTAACTCCAGTTCCAGGGCATCTGACACCATCTTCTGACCTTCACAGGCATCAGGCTTACACATGGTGCACAGACATACATAGAGTCAAAATACCTATACACATAAAATAAAATTCTTTTTTTTTATGTCAACTTGAAAAATACTATAGCTGTAGAAGACCAAAGACTCACGACTAGGGAGGTGGGGATTTCAGTTAAGAGGCAACGCTAGACTTGGGTTTCGGAGGAAACATAGCATTTAGTTGGACGAAGAGGAAAAAGACAGAAAGGCTGTGTCGCTGACATGAGAGTGCCAATAGACTGTGATCTTATCTCCATCCAGAGCCCTGTCTTTTTCCCTGTCTGTTACGGCTCCACCCACGCATTCTGTAGCTCAGTGCTTAAAATGGCCCTGACCACTGTTTGCACAGAGGAGGTGCTCAGGAAGTGTTTGATTAAAAAAAAAAAAAAAAAAAGGAATGAATGAGTTGATAAATAAGTGAAGGATTATGAATAAGTAAATTAATGAATCTGTGAATGAATGAATAGTGAATGACTGAATGAGAGAACGAGTAAGTGAATAAGCGGATAATGAATGGATGAGTATATCAGAGGGGAAATGACTCTGTGAGTGAGTAAATGAATGAATGAATGAATCAGTGAGTAAATGTATCTATGAGTGAGTGAATTAATAAATTGATTGAATGAGTGAGTGGGAGTGAGTTAGTGAGTGAATAAATGTTTCTGGAGTTTTGATCTAGCCACCCATCACAAATAGCTGCTCTCCCAGTCCTCAGCAGAGCTCACAATAAGAATTCTAGCAGCGATGACGTCATGATGTCCACCACCAGAGAGATGCAGTGAGATCATAGGGAAAAGCCTGCTGCACACTGCTCTGGAGAGGGACCCAGAAGCACCAACAGCTCTCACCTGCCAGACGCATTCAGGGGAAATCCAGTGAACTTATCATAGCCTTGGGGCCCGTAGTCCCACAGGACCTTCTCCGCTGCTATGAAGTAGTGCCTCTGCTGACCCTGCATCTTTGGGTGAGGGACATTGGTCCTGCAGTTGCCCACATTGTACTGCCCCAGCATGCCAGCTGCAGAGGAAGGAGACACACAAACCACAGCATGGGTAAAGCGCCCAGGAGAAACAGACAGCTTTGACTTCGTCAGCATTGGAAACTTTTATACAGAAAATCAGATGATAAACAGAGTTAGCAAGAAAGGATAAATGGGGGGGAGGGTTAATATATTTAAATGCAATAAACATTGAAAATTAAAAATTCATCAGTTTAAACATATAAAGAAAAGAAGTAAGTCCCCAATAGGAAATGGTTGGGGGCAGAAATGGGTTGTTCAGAAAAGAAATAACACCACCCAGTAAACAAATGGAAAATTCTCTTAGTGGTGATTATGCAGCACCATTGTTCACTGATAGGGCTGATAAGATCTAAGAGTCACAATTCCCACCCAGCCTTGTCAGACAGATGCAGGGCGGATGCGCTGTGGGCAGATGAGTAGCAGTGCTAACAGGGAACAATCCACTTCCCATCTGGGAATCCCAAATCCAGAAATGTCAGGAAACCTATCTGTAAGATGCTACAGCGATCGAGAGAGCGAGCAGGAGTGTTATGGAAGGCATCAGTATTGACACAGTCACTCTGTGCTCACCAACACGGAAACACTGCTGAAATACAGCCATGAGTAGAAGAGTAAGCTGCAGGGAAGTGGAAATGGACCAGCTTCACTTCAGAAAGTATACAGGGACTCTAGATGGGACTATTGGTTTTAAAAACCAAATTACAGGGGCTGGAGAGATGGCTCAGCGGTTAAGAGCACTTGCTGCTCTTGCAGAGGCCCCGGTTTTGAGTCCCAGTCCCCACCCAGTGGCCCATGACTGTCCCTAACTTCAGTAGTGAGTGGCACACCATGCGGAATTTATGTCGCACACTTTGTAAATGTCTACTAGTTTCTAAATTCCTTTAAGGTTTCAGATTGATCTTAAGAACACCATAGGAAACATCTGGGGAGAATGCTAAACGCACACTGTGTTTTGCAGAGGCTAAATAATCAAGTAAATGCAATGCATATGGAACCTGCTGAAGAGAAGCAGGGACTGTGGTGGAACCGCCCATCATCTAGCCTCTCCACACCGGTCTCCATCCATCTTACCTTGCAGGTGGTCACTGACTTGGCAGGTTATCATCCATTTCCCAGGATTCTCCACTATCATTTCTGTTGTTAGGAAGGTGGCTGGAAACAGGTTGACAACATCTGCCCTGTGCCCTCTGGTGATGAAGGTGTTACCATAAAAATAGATGGAATGGATGTCTATCTCATTCCCCATCCCAAACAGGTGCCAGGACACAGATTCGCCAACACACATCTCAGGCTCGGGGAAGTTTCCAAAAAGAAATCCATTGAGGGCTGCAAACACAAACACACCAGTGAAAGACACTCCCCTGCAGATGCGAGCAGTTCTGAAGCAGGGCAACCTGTACGGGCCATTGCTACAATGTTTTCCTGCAGCAATCACCAATCTGAAAAAAATCTTACTATTAAAAGTGCTGAGAATAAGGGACTGTGAGTGCTCAGCCCTAAACGGGACACCTTTATCCACCCTCCTTTGAAAAGGCCCAGGAAACACTGTGATTGGGGGTGGAAGCGGGGAAGAACCTAAGAGTGACAGGATGGGCGGGGTGCTGTGAAGTACTGTCTTCTAGACGTGGCCTGCTGGTTGCACTCATGAACTCACAGCATCTGGGGCTCCTCATACAAGATTAATCCAGTTAAAAATGCCAGCACAAATAAGGTAGGCTTATCTATGTCTGAGGTGGAACTGGCAGTGGACGGCTGCTGAGGGAGGAAGAGTCACTTTTCTTTGGGAGTATGGTCATCAAGGGTTGCCCATGGCCCAGTGGGTGGCTGTGGTATGCTCATGCACATATGGGCAGCGTTAACTGGAGGCAGTAGGTTAAAAATAAATAAATTTTAAAAGGAAGACACGATGTTGGGATGGAGATATGATGGAGATCCTTGGAGCAGGGAGTAGGGTGGATATGGCCAAGATATATCGTATACACGTATGAAAATTTCAAAGAATAAATTAAAACATTACTTGGGGGCTAGAGGAATGGTTCAGCACTTAGGAGCACTTGCTGTTCTTGCAGCAGACCTGATTTGATTCCCAGCACCCTCAGTTGTGTATCACACTAGTTCCAGGGGATTCAATGTATCCTTCTGGCCTCCTGAGGTACCAGGCATAGACAAACATGCGTGCGAAATACATATACATTAAAAAAAAAAAAGACGAAACTATTGTTCCGAACAAAATGGCTCAGACAGCACCCTTATTCTAAGTCATTTTAGTAAATTTAAATTGATTGATCAATAAATCTTACATTGATTTAACACCTTTTGTATATCAGTGTGTTTTGTTTTTTTTTTTTCAAGTGATTTCTTCTATAATTGGCACGTCTCCTTTGCTGCCATTGATTGTGTGCAAACTCCTGCATCTGTATACAGGCTGCTTTTTATTCTGAAAGTTAGCTTTGCTTAAAAAATTCATTTCTTCTGGGGGACGATCTCATTACAAAAGAATAACTCCTGAATGGTAGGAGGGATTTCATGGGCAGTGAGTCCTGAAACACTATCTGTGGTTTTCCCAGTGTTTGGGGTTTCATCCTGTTCTGAAGAGCAGCGATAAAACTAGTGCCAGCAATCACTTCCACTCAGGTCCTGTTCACCTCCCTCTTTCTGTTTTCTTTGCTTCCTGTCCTTCTCTTTTCCTTCTCTCCTTTCTTCCCTTCTAAAACATTTGCCAAGTACCACTACTTGCCAGATTGCTGAAGCATCACCAGAAAGAAGATGGCAGGTGTGTGATATAAGACAGAATGTGTGTGGTGACTGACAGCCCAGCCTGGATGTGTATATAGGTAAAGGCAGCGAAGTGGAAATGTTTTTCCAGTGAACTTCCTTGCTCAGGCTCTCTCAGGAAGTTCTCTGGTACAGATTATTCCCTGGCCTGAGTTTGCCATTAACGGTCTTGACCTCAGACTCTTCATCTGCAAAATTCAGGCATCACTCACTGCAACTTTCTCTTTTATGATTGAAGATCTTGTGTCCGATGAATGCTCACTGAATCTTGGTGATTTAAAGAATGCCCAGAAGACAGTAAGTTCACAAGTATGTGTTTAAACTCCACACACTGCATAGTTCTGAAAGTTTGACAAACACATGGACACTAGTTGCTGGATATGTTATGTGGTGAAATTTTATTCTCCCTCCTAGCAGTCTATATGTTATAATCTGGCAGTCTAAATGTTATAATCAGGAAGGAACCTTCCCGGTTGTTTTCTCTCTGTTTTCTATACCACTGTCTTGTCTGTCCTACTTAATGCAGCTTGTGTATATGGCCTTGTCCTTTCTCAGATTGTTGGAGTTCGAAGTATATTATGTCTTATAACCGTCATCCAAATATACCCATCTTGCAGAATGAGGTGCAGGGTTTCCACCTGCTTTGCTTCCCTGAAGTACCCCATCATGCAGAAAGCCCCTCATGGCACACACTCACCATGCATCTTGTTGCTCCTCTGGAAAACAGCATCGGTTTTGTCCACAGAAGTCGGGTCCGTGCAGAAATGCCTGATGTTTTCATCCAGGTACCAGCTCTGGTTCTCATCCACAAGAGTGAACATGATAACAAACTCTCGGTCCACATCAGTCCTTGTCCCTGAGTACCTGTCCAGTACACCTTTCAGAAACATCAGGAGAGTGGGAAAAAGCAGAGGTGAACTAAACCCAAGTGAGGCCCCTCTCCTGCCACCAGTGTTCAGAAAGCTTGACGGAGATAAGCAAGGATAACCTGAATCCTGCAACATTTAAGAGATGCCAGCTCTGGTGCACATGACACAACTGTAGCAAAGTCACACACAATGCAGAAAGCTTGAGCACTAAGAACACAGAGGCCTGGCTGCTCCCTGAGGAGCAGCTAGAGACAGTGCAGACACATGAAATCGAAAAGAGCAAACCGAAGGTGTCACTGGTCACTTGACAAGACTGTTCACTTTCCTACATGCAGTTATATGGAATTCTGTTTTTATTAAGTGAATTCCAGAACCCTGCTGTGGTTTGTAAAGAGTACCTGAATTGTCTGCTCTGATGTGAGGTCAGCACGACCTTCCATGTTGCCAAAAAAAAGATCAGTGGAAGAGTTACATTCTACTTGAAGCAAGGAAGGTAATGAAGCAAGACCTCAATCTTATACACACTTTCAACACACACATTGCCTGGGAAGAAACTTTGGGGGTGGGGAGACTGCCTACCTTCCTTACACACCAGCAGGGGTCCAATTAGCCCCGAGCAGATATCCTTAGGGGCATCAATGTGGGAGTGGTACACCCAGGTCAGGCAGTTGGCATCAGCTGGAGCAGGTGCATATTCCTCCCTCACTGGCCAGACATAGGTGTAGTTTTTGCCAGGAGGGACCATGTCATCATCTTTGTTCCTTCCAGATGTCCCATCTGGGTATAAGGCTCCTTTTATCCAAAAGAAAATGAAAGATGACATTAAAACCCACAGGTTTTGTGCTGTAGGGAAGGGGGCACGACTTTGAAACCAAACATAAATGAATTTAAATGTGTTTGCTGTGGAACTTGAGGTGACACCCGCTGAGTTCTTAGTAGCCTGGTTTTCACTGGTATGGCTGTGATGGTGAGATCTAGCCCACAAAGACAGAAGGACTCAGCGAGGGAATGCATACAGAGTGCTTCTCCCAGAAACACGGTCTTCCTAATAAAGATGCTGATGATCCTGCTGTTCCAGTCTGAAGGGTTTCATTTCTCCTCACTTGCCATTATCTTGAGATGGGACAGGCAAGCAGTGGAGGAAATGATGAGCACCACTTGGGAACCTATTCCAGATTCATTGCCCAAGTGGGTACCACAAAAGATGAGAAGGGAGGGTTGGGATTTCTCCCGGCTTCCGGAGATGTTATCATCTCAGGGACAGACTGCAGTATGTACTATGGACACATGGACAGCTGGAGAATAAAGCGAAGTAATGTGAGGAATGTAGTTTTGGATCAGAATACACAAGAAGAGCTGGTCAGCCGTATAGCAGGTAAGGTGTGTAAAGCTGCCCTGTGCTACATTTCTTAATCCTTTTAAAAATTAACTTATTCACCTTACATCCCGATTGTAGCCCTTCCTTCCTCTCCTTCCAGTCCTACCCTCCTTCCCTCTTCTCCCTTCTCCCTTCCATTATTTCTTAGAAAAGGGGAACCCCTCCCACCAACCACCTTATCAAGTTGCCTCAGGACTGAACACGACTTCTTCCCCTGTGGCCTGGCAAGGCAGCCCTGCCAGGGTGGAGTGATCAAAAAGCCTGTGCTACATTTTATCCCTAGGATCCTGGCATGGAATTTTTCAGTTAAGGAAAGTCCATTGCACAAAACAGTGTGACAAGGTATGCAAAAGGCGAGTGACCAGCCTGAGTCCAGGATCATCATCAGATGATAACGGGTCAGGTTCATAATGGAGATGGACTCAACGGACCCCGAAGGACCAGGAATTTAGGGCTTTCCCTGCAAAGAACTTTCCCTGTTACTGAACGGTAAGGAGGACTATTGCAGATAGGGAATGAGATGGACATAGACATGCTCCAGGTCTACCGCTATCACTCACACATTCAGTTCATTCATCAACATAAATTGGATATAAACCACATGCTAATGAATGGGATTCATATTACAAGTCAAATTCAAATAAGGTGGCAACCCTAAGGAAATATGATCTAAGTTTTCTTGACAAATTTTACCATAAAATGTAATTTGATGTTTGGAGAAGGATGCAAGAAGAAAACAATTAAATCTACTGTATGCCAAGGACATAGAGTGGTCCTGAGGGCTGAACCCAGGACATGAAGCATGCTAGGCAAGTGCTGTATCTCAGAGCTACAACCTCAGACAACATCTATTCTTCAGCGCAACCCAATCTCGTACATACTAATGTCTGTTTCATAATGTCTTTCCACTTGGCTGAGTCAGATTTCAATTTATGTCTGACTTTCTAAGAAAATTACTGAGAAGAGAGTCTATGGACCTCTTTTATACTTATTCATTCAACTAAATTTCTTTTCCAATACCAACTTTCAACAACTATATGCTACATAACACTTAAAGATAAAAGCCAGAAGTATCCGTTGATAAGGACAGTGAAATTTTTCATAAAAAAGCAAGAAATAATTTTATTAGTTAGATCCTGTCAGGAATAAGGTTGTATTTGGGTTATACTGTTAGATATAGACTTGGTGCATATTAGGGTAATATAAATAAGTTATATCATTTCTTTTTTCTGTAAAAGAAAACAACAATTGTTAGTGAGAGGTTTTGGGAGAAAAAATTGTGTAAGAGGCGATCATATTTACACTATTCAGTAATGTAATACTTCACATTTTCTGTGTTTTCAAGAATAGATGCAAAAACAGTTTCTCTTTTTCAAAGAGAGACTCTGTATTGTCCTTCAATGGGAAGTGGAGATATTTAGACACAGCTGTGGCTGCTTTTACTCTGAGTTAAACCACTGTGATTTATTACTTTTAACTTGATAAATGATTTAATTTTACAAAGGAATAAAGTAAAGGAAGAAGAAATCCAAAAAGCTCTTCTCCATCGACTATGACCCAGAGTCATTTTAAAGAATGACCCAGAGTCATTTTAAAGAACTCCTGGGGCAGCCTTGCAAGGGCAGCACGGGCAGGGTGGCCTGTCCCTAGCGGCCTCCTGCAGCGACTTGTTATCTTCCTTGCCTTTCTTCTTCAGTCAGTCCTTTCATCTCTCCCTGCCGTTCATCATGAGAACTCCTCAAAATACAAAGCTGGCTCCATCTTCCTGTGCCCAGCACAGCTGCCCTTCATGACTGTACCCCTCAGCACAGCACCATCTACCTGGCAACCAGTCACCTTGGCCTTAACACACCTGAACTTCATGCCTGCGCTCTGTGCTGACACCTTTCTATGTGGCATTTCTGATGTAAATTTTCCCAAACAGAGCCTTTCCCAGGGTATGTTATCACCTGTCAAGCCTGCTCTTTAGCCAGCCTCCTGCATTAAAAGCCATGTCAGGCCACAGAGGAAGAGGATGCAGGCAGTCCTGGGGAGACTTGATAGGCTGGAGTCAGTTGGTAGGGGAGGAGGGCTCCCCCTTTCTGAGGACTAGGGGAGGAGGATAGAGGGGGAAGAGGGAGGGAGGGTGGGGCCGGGAGAAGATGAGGGAGGGGCTACGATCGGGATGTAAAATGAATCAATTAAAAACAAGTAAGCCAACATTCAAAGCCACACGTCTGATATAAAGGGCTAATTTTCCCTGCCTTTGCTTCCTTCCTCCTCAGTTTCTGCACTGGTTCTCACAAGCCATCCACGAGGCCCCTCGCAATCACAGCCCTCTTGACAGTCATTTCCCAGCTGGCTTTCCTGCATTTTTGTCTCTCTGATCAGAGTTATCTTTTTATCTCAGTTGCAATGCTATTGCTCCCCACAACCTGAGTGCAGAGATGACGTCAAATGTATCCACGCGGACCTCTGCAATCGGCACAACCTGGCTCAAGCAGCTGTGAACCACTTGAACCATCAAGTCAGTTCTCCTGTATTCAGAGCAAGAACAGCAAAGCCACTGAAATTAGACAGCCTGGAATTAAACCCTGCCTCTATCATGTCTTAGCTAGAGGGTCTGGCAATCTCCTTTTTCTAAAAAGAATTTCACACTTTAAAATGATGAAACTTAACAAATACCTACCACATAACGCTACGCAAGCTTATGTGACATAACATCTAAAAGAGCCTGTCACTGTGCCTGGAATATGTAACTATTCAAAAAAAAAAAAAAAAAAAAACAAACATTGCCTGTTGCTTAGTCATAACATTGCTCAAATTTTAAAATGTATGTATAAATGCGCAGCAGATATAGTATGCATGTAACAGCTTTCACGTCAGATTGTAAGAGCCAGAGACTAGGGTTTCTTTTCACTCATGACTGTACCCACAGGATCTATACTGTTAGATTTAAGCTTGACAATAGTTCATCCATTTTAGCTTATAACCTTAATTTGATCTAATGTTCCTTGCCCTAACCAAATTGTTCTAGCTTGGAAGCTCCCCAACACCAGGCCCTCTGGTCTTGGAAGTTCCCTAGACTCCTATGACTTTACACCTGGCTTAAAGGTCAGAGAGCACTGCTTTGTCTAGATAGCTAAAATGTTGTGAATGCATCTGTTTGTGGTTTTTCCCTTTAAAAGCCAGCAGAAATCACCAGGTCATAGTTTGGCTTCTGAGTCCTGGATGCATCCCTAATTAATCAATCTTGGGGTGTACGGTCAATAAACCATCCATTTCGACGGAGACTGGTGTGGCTATCCCTGAACCCCAACAATACCAGTACCTGCTATGAGGGCTACTCAACAGTCTGCTGGAGAAAGAACGAGTCTACGCCATTGCTTTATAGTATCTTTTCCCAAAGCCCTGAAAGTACGATGCATGGTTGGATTTACACATGGATAGACAACAGGAGGCAGGTGTGAGGAGAGTTAATAGGTGTGGGACTTGTCTTGAAGCGTTGGCTGGGATCCCTGTTCTTATGTGATTATGTAACACGTGGATAGGAATCACAGTTCCTTAATTCTAAATTCACTATGTGAGCTTTGTTGTGATGGGGACTTTCTGGTGACTGTCACTGAAACGGAGGGGCTAAAGCCCCACAGAAATGCTTAGAGCCAGTTTTCAAGAGGAAGGCTATCATTCAAGGTCCAAATTTAAGTATGAGGATAAAGTAGGAAGCGATGCTGGTCCGATGCACTGATCAGCCTCCACGCTGCTTTCCCTGCCCTCTCCCTGGAAGAACATCTAAGGAGGTGCTGACTGTGTGGTTGGCCGTTGTTGCAGTCCTGCTCTCTAGAAGTGCCTGGTTCACAGTGAACATGACTGGCGTTAAGCATAGGCCTCCAGACTACAGAGCCCTGTGAAGAAAAGGGGCTTCCTCTCAGTGGGCCTTCTGATGGTTTTCCTCAGCCTCTGCTCTCTCTTAGCAGCTGGCAACTGACTGGGGCTCCATACTGGAAGGTTCGTCTGACAACCTCCACTGGCATCTTTGGAGAACTAGATCCTCCTTGTTCACAAGGCAAGGATTCTTATGTGAGCTGCAATAGTTACCACAAGGTCCCTGGAGAGCTGCGCCTGCTGTGTTTAACTGTTCTGGTCACAAGGTCTTAACTGAGAAAGATGAAGAAATCAACATTATAATACCTATAGCATCATTTAGTCAACATCTCAGACTGATACATTTTTCTTTGTATATTAGTTATAAACAGTTCAAATGTTAATATGCAAGTAATGACATATGTAGTATTTAAATGTTTACCTGTAACCGTAATTCAGTCAAAAAACTGTATTTTAAAGGAATAAGTAACATTGGTATTAAAATCACTACACTGGGACTGGAGAGATGGTTCCACGGTTAAGAGCACTGGCTGCTCTTACCAAGGACCTAGGTTCACTTCCCAGTACTGAATGGTGGCTCACAGCTGTCTGTAACTCTTGTTCCAATGAATCTAATTACCTCTCTGGCCTTTGCTGGCACCAAGTATGCAAATGATGCACGGACATACCCAATGGCAAAATACTCGTACATGTTTAAAAGAAAGTAATATCTGCAATTCTCAAAGGCACTACATTAAGGGATTTGGCCAAAAGGAGTATTGTGTTCTTACCGTCACATCACGTTCAAGAAAGTATTGTACTAAAGTTTAACTTTAGCACATTCGGGTTGTCCGCAAAGACCTGTGAACCGTGAACTGCTGAGTGATAAGTAGAAACCATGGTGTCCTACGGACTCTACTGCACATTCTTGCTTTTGCAGAATGACCCCAGTCCAGCTGCCTGTCATCGCCTGGACCGTCAGTTTTGCTGCAGGTCTCAACTCTGTGTCCCCTACTCTTTATCACTTCGAATGATGGGTTTAATTGTAGCATCTATGGTTGATTTGGGAGTACCTTGAAAAAATCAGCCCTAATGAAGGCAAATCTACTTCATTGGACTGGAAATAGAAGAACTTAAATATTTGCTCTTTTTATTTTTATTTTTTTTTCTGAAAGTACCAAGTAAAAAACAAAGTGTTCAGAGCACTTTGTAGAACATCCACGACCTAATGTCTTTCACACCCAACAGCAGCATCTTGTATTTCTACTCCTTAGCATCTTGTCCTTATCCATCATACAGCGTGATTTTGTTTCTAATGAGGCAGACTTAAAGTCTATTAAACGAAGTTTGTTTGTTTAGCCCAGACTTAAGCACGGGAGCATAGTTCACAGACCAGCACTCAGAGAAAGAATGAGACTATGTGGGAGTGTGCTTTGTCAAGGTGATGATTTTGAAGGCTACCTTTTTGAAGATGTACAGGTTAAAGCCCAAGAAAACATAAGAAAACAAAATATTCTATGTGCATGCAGACACAAAAATTGTTAGCAAATTAGCAGATCAAACCCATCAGTATTTAGACATTTAAGACGTTTAGTATTTCATGACCAAATAAGATTCGGTCATAAATATCAAAGTTGCAAAACAATTAATGCAAACATATAAATAGATTCGAGGGAAAATATCACAGTTACCTCAAAAGAAGCAGAAATGCATATAATGACATCGAGGACTCACATGAAAAACTCTCAGCCACCTGGGAATAGAAGAAGACTTCTTCCTAACTCAATAAAAGGCAATTAAGAAATCCCCACAGCTAATATCATGTTTGATTGAAAGGAAAGCCAACTGCTTTCTTTCCAAAACTGAGAACAAGACAAGAAATGTCCATTCTTGCCACTACAATTATTAAATATTATCCTGAAGTTTTGCCAGTTTAATAAGTAAAATAAAGGTAAGGTGATCTTTACTCATGGTGATACTACATTTTCAAATTACAGGGACCTACTGCCCACTAACAAGCAAGTTCACTCAGGCAGGAAGACACAAGACCAACACACAACATCAACTCTGGTTTTTTTCTTTACCAACAAACCATCCAAAACCACGAAAACGGCTCTCCTCACAGCACTATCAACAACTAAGATGTTTGGGGGTTTAGCAAGAGAAACTCACAGTGTGGACACAAAACTGAAGTGCCACAGGGAGCTGACGAGGCTCCAAACTCCTGGTCATTTACAGATGACATCAAGACATCAAGTCACAAGTTTTCATTTTATATGGACCTTTTTATTTATGTATTTTAAAATTAGCATATAATGCAATGGCTTCATTGTGGCATTTGCGCACACATACACACACATTGTTGTCATTATTCTTCCTTTACTCACTGTTCTGTCCCCTGTCCCCTACTTGTCTTTTCCTCCTCCCAAAGAACCCCCTCTGCTTTCATGTCAATCAGATTCCATCACCCTCTTTTCTCTCCTCTCTCCATTAAGATCTCTTCTTCCCTCTCATATGTCCCTTCCTAAATTTATAATCCACACACACATACACACATGGGATAAATCTCACTTGGTCATGGAATGGTCAAAGCCGGGAGCCAAAGCTATTTACTGAAGCCAAAGCCAATTAATGAGCCAAAGCCATTTAGTGGAGCCAATGCCAATTAGTGGAAAAGTTACCAACAGCTGCACTAGGACCCTAGGTCATGGGTGGTAGATTTATGTGAGAACATCTGCTCGTTAGTCTTGGAGCATCCTTGAGACATCTTAAGGAAACGTTCTTACGGTATCTTGCAGGTGCGGTATCTCAAACCATAAAGCACTCTTGCTATCTTCTGCAGCAGTAAACAAGCCTTCCCCTTTTTTTTGCCTTCTCCCTATATAGTTGTGCAAAAATTTCTAATAAACGAGGTTTTGATCAGACAAACAGACTTAGCCTCATTCTTTGTGTCTCTTTGACCTACTTCATTCTTTCCACCCCCACCCTTTAGGAACCCATTGAAGTCCTGTGGGTCGGGACAGGTCAATATTTTAAATATTGCTGGATTTGAATTGCTGACAATTTTTGTGCCTAGGATCCACATAGGAGGGATTTTTTTCTATTTTGACTATACATACACACACATATATAGTGCATGTCTGTAGCCTAGGTTAGCCTCAGATTCACGTACCCAAGGATGGCTTTGAACTCCTGGTCCTCTTGCCTCTAGGATTACAGGTGTGCACCACACTTATGAGATGCTAGAAATTAAACAGTGCTTTGTGCATGCAAGGCAAGCACCCTGTCGACTGAGCTATGCCCCTAGTCGTGTGTATGGTCTGTGTGAAAGCCAGTGTTCATTATCAACTTGATAGAATTTAGGGAGACATGCTTATGAACATGAAGGGTGGCTTAAAAAATATAACCCCCATTGATTCATGTATTGGAATGCTTGGTCCAAAGGGAGTGGCCCTATTAGGAGGTGTGTCCTTGTTGGAGTAGGTGTGTCCTTGTTGGAGGAAGTGTGCCACTGTGGGGGCGGGCTTTGATGTCTCCTATGCTCAAACTACACCCAGTGTGGCACACGGTCTCCTGCTGCCTTCGGATCCAGACGTAGAACTCTCAGCTCCATTTCCAGCCCCATGTCTGTGTGCACTCTGTCATGCTTCCCACCACGACAACAATGGACTAAACCTCTGAGCTGTAAGCCAGCCCTAATTTAATGTTTTCCTTTGTAAGAGTTGCCATGGTCACTGTGTCTCTTCACAGCAGTGGGTTAACTGAGGTACCTTTAGGTGGGTGGCACCATTTCACCGCAGACCTGAAGTGACCCCTAACGTCAGAGGCTTGCTCTCCTGAGCAAAGCTGATGACCCCTCTGGTGGATCTAAGAGGTAGAGACTACAAGAAGGTCTTCAGGTCACTGGCGGGGACCCAATTCTTTCCTTCTCTTGCCTGTGAAGTGAGTGGTTTTACCAGGCCGTGTGATCCTCATCAGGATGTGCAGCTTCCCCGTGGGCCCAGCAGCTCTGAGGCCAATAGATCATGACTGAACCTCCCAAACTGGGAGCCAAAATAAATCTGTTCTTTCTTCTTAGTGGTTGGTTCATATTAGGAATTTGTTACCATGATAAAAAAATCTTAACACAGTTACAGAAATACATACTTCTGACATCTGGAAAATCTTTGTGTCTCAAAAGTCTAGCACAAAACCGCTTCATTAGTTAACAAGCAATCAAGAAACTTGCCAGCCAAGAAGAAAGACAGGAACGTGCACAAAGAAAGCCCTCCCAAACAGCAGCTGAGACAGGCAGCACTGAGAAAGTCACCCCACCGCCCGCGCTGTGGCTGCAGGTAGCTGCAAGCTGCCTTCAGCCAGTGTTTCCCAGGCACTACTGAAGGGCACGTAGGAAAGCCAGCGAGCTTCAGGGGCCATGGTGGGCTCAGAGCCCTGTTCACTGTCAACGTAAAGAAGAGAAAGGAAGCTGGGGCGAAGCTCGGCCGGTAGAGCGCGCCTCTGGTACGCGTGGAGCTTTGAGTCAGTCCTCAGCACCACACATGCCAGGCGTGCTGTCGCCCACGTGTAATCCCAGCCTCGGGAGTGGAGGCAGCAAGTCCAGAAGTTCGAGGTCAGCCTCGGCCTGTCTCAAAAAAAAAAGAAAGAAAAAAAAAAGCAAGAAAAGGGGGAAAATAAAGAAGAGAAAAGGAAAGAGGAGAGAAGGGGAGAAAGGAGAGGGAGAGAAGTGTTAGCGCCAGTGTACGCTTTGCATCCTGGGCGGTGTCCATCAGAGTGATCTGCGTCATGGAAGAGAAGCAAGGCGCGGTGACAGAGAAGGGAGAATCACCTTCTGAATCCTTGTCGTAGAAGACGCCGTGAGGATGCAAAGAGAAAGGTCTGGAAGCGAAGTTCTTCAGGTGGATAACAATCACGTCGCCCACTTCCGCTCTCAGGATGGGACCCAGGAACCCCAGCCAGGGGGGCTTGGGGATCTCCGTGGAATAGCTCCCATCTGTGAAGTGTCTGTACACGGCCTTCTTGTAGATGCCGCCTATCCTGTTGGGCCCTCGTTCGAGAAATAGGGTCGCAAGTCTGGAAGCAACAGGGAAAATGTTTTCAGTTGCAATTCAAGGAGTAGCCTTCGTAGCTTGCCCTTAAAGGGTCGTCGAATGCTTGCTACCATTTCTAATTTGGTGTTCACATAATAAGCCGTGGCCTCTGTGGACTCGGCAAGAGTATTTTTAACTTGCCAGTGTGAAAATGACAAGTCAAAAGGCATAAGCAGTGCTCACAGCCAAACTGAAAGAAGAGCAAAGTGTGCTGAAGCCGAATTGTCCACTCACCCCTTCCAGGCCATTGTGTGTGTGTGTGTGTGTGTGTGTGTGTGTTTGTCTATGTGCACATATGTGCACATTTGTAGGGAGGCCAGAGTCAGATCTCAGGTAGCTTTCTCAGCTGCTAGCCACATTGTTTTCTGAGACAGGATCTCTTGCTTTAACATAAAACTTGGTGATTTAAACGGGCTGCCTGGTAGTTAACCCTGTCATCTGCCAGTTCGCACCTCAAGTACTAGAATTACAAACGGAGCCACTAGTGAGGTAAGGACTATGACTGAGCCATCTCCCCGTCCCTCTCCTCCAGCTCCTGTTCAGCTCACACCTAACCCTAACCCTAACCCTCAAGTGTCCCCGGTGCTGTGCAGGTACGAAGGGACTCTAATTGAGGGACAATAAAATACTGGACAAAGCAGTGAGGCTATTCTTTGAGAATTTTGAGTGTGTATTCAATGTATTTTGATTTGTATTTCACCCCCAGACATCCTAACTCCTCCCAGGTCCAACCCTACCCTCAGCCCACTTCCAAAGTCATGTCCCCTTAAAAAACTGTTAAAACTTGACAAGGCCATTCTGTGCAGCCTACACACTCTCGGGTGTGGGACCGTCTGCTGGAGCATGCTGACTACCAGAGGCCACAACCCTTAGAGAAAAACACTCCCTCCCTCCCTCAGCAGCCGTCAGCTGTCGATAGTGCTTCAGTTGCAGGAGAGCGTGCCTGAGGCCTTCCCGCTTCGAGCCAGAATGTTAACCGGCTTGATCTTGTGCAAGTCTTTTACAGGCAACCACAGCGGCTGTGCATTCACAAGTTGGCACCTCTGTCATACCCAGATGACACAGTTAAACACTGGTCCTCCCAACCTGTGGCTCTCACAGCGTTTCCATCCCCTCCTCCATGATGCTCCCTGAGCTCTGTGTGTGTGTGTGTGTGTGTGTGTGTGTGTGTGCATTCTTGAGTATGTGTGAGTATGTGTATGTGCATGTGTGTGCGTTTGTGTGTGTGCATGTCTGTGCATGTGTGTATGCATGCATGTGTGTGTCTTGTGTATTTGTGTGTGTGCATGTCTGTACATGTGTGTATGTATGCATGTGTGTGTCTTGTGTATTTGTGTGTGTGCATGTCTGTGCATGTGTATATGCATGCATGTGTGTCTTGTGTATTTGTGTGTGTGTATGTATATGTGTGTCTGCATTTGTGCATGTGAACATGTGGGGGGGGTGATGCACATATTTATGGCTGACGCTCCATAGACACTTGTTCTCTACATTTTGGTCACTGTGTGTTTCTCCATTAGCCACCAGCATTGCACAATGGAACTTCTCTGATGAGGTCTGAGAGCTCAGGCAAAACTTTCCTAAAAATAAGGAGAGTTCAAAGAAGGAGCATGCAGATGAGGAGGGAAAACACAGGAAGAGACTCACAAGCTGTGGAAAGAGGGAACAATGGGGAGGGAGAGGTGTGAGCAGCAGGTGAGAAGAGGGTTACACACTGGGTAGCGGCCTGAGAGGCTGAGTCCTTGAGGCTGCATATAAGTGGTTAGGTGGTTAGTGATGGAAAACCTTCAACTCCAGTTTGAAGAACTTACCGTTTCCTAGGAAGCACAGACTCATAGCATGATGGACATAGTAATCGAGTTTTAAGGAGTCTGCTTACGACAGTGGTATGGACAGTTTAGAGGAGGCACCCCTGTCCACAACGAGGGGTGGACAGGCAGTTAGGAGAGAGGAAGAAGGAAAAGAAGGAACCGAGATTCTAGCACTGGATGCTACAGCTGCCCTCCTGGGACCTCAGGGTGAAGGGAAGACTATGCTTAAAGCTTGGAGCACTGGCTCAGATCACTTGTCAGAGGCCATGGTAGCTTCTCCACCTCATACTGTGTCTTTATGTGGAACCTGGAACTTGGACCCCAGCAGCACTGCCCTCACCCCACCCCCAAGTCCTCCATCCTCCATCCTCCCATCCCTCCATGCCTGCACACCAGCTCTGGATCCACCCCCAGCTCTACCGTTTCTAGTCACAGATGTGTTCGCTGGGTGCAAGAGGTCAAGTCCAGCCAGGGACACAGTCCTGAAATGGGTGTGCATTCAACATACACCACTGTGACAATTCTTGGACTCAGTACTCGAGATCAGAGAGGAGACGGTCCCTTACTTGAAGGAGCTCCATTTTGGGAGGGTGACTTGGGAGAACACAGATTGTGAACTGAGCAGAAGAGGTAAGGAGAGGTTTTTTTACACAAAGTGGGGTGTGAAATAAGCTTGTCTTATTTCGGAACTTATCTCGAGGGGAATTCAGAAAAGAGGAGCCTCGGAGGCCAAGGAGAATGGAAGGCTGCCGTGGACAGTTCTTCCTGTGGAGACCCACACTCCATTCTCTGGTCAAAGAACACATATTCCATGTTCTCTTGTATGTTTTGGAGGGGATGCCAGAGACAGAGCAGAGGACACAGCCTACCCCGTGAGCACATCCTACTCCCCTATACATCATCATCACATGGGGCTTGTGACCCACACCTGGCCCACCCTAACCACAGTGTCCAGGGACAGCCACGGACTGGCCAGTTGGTTTAGTCTGAGAGAATCTAGGAACCTGTGAAAGATCATCTACAAAGTTCACACTTGAAAAGAGTGCCTGAAATCAAGTTAGCAAAACACTGACATGTCTTAAGTGAGTTTATGGCTTTGGGTTAGGCCACATTTACAGCTCTCCTGGCCACAGGCTGGACCCACCTGGTAGAGCTTTTGATACCAGTTAACTAACCCCAGAATCTGCCTGAATGCTCTCTGCTCTCTACTCTCTCTCTAGTTGCTTAGCCTTTGCTATAAAACCCATAAGGCCCTTAGCCAGAATTCCCTACATTCCTTTTCTGCTCAGTGGCAGAGCCACGCACCATGTTTCTCCTGAGAAAGAGAGAGTTCCTTAAGCCAAGATAAAGTCTTTAGCCATATTTAATTGTGTCCACACAGTGGGACAGGCCCCTGAAGACACAAGGGCACTTTGCATGAAGACTAGGGGAAGCCCCTGTCTGTGCTGCTCCAATGACCTCCCAGCACGTCCGTCCCACATGTCAGTCCTGGAGCCTGAAGACCATTCTGTTGGCTTCTAAGAACAGACTGAGGACATAGTGCATACAAGGTCCTGGCCTGGATGCTTAGGGTACCGGAGTAGGGTCCCTGGATGAGGGTGTTGGGGGACATGGGGAAGAGACTCTGATGCTGGCCTAGAAGACAAGGCAGAAAGGAGGTAGTGATGAGCATGCCAAGTGTCGTGTCAAGGTCATGGGTCAGGGGTCACTTTAGGGAAGCAAAAGCAGATTTATTTGGAAGGTGAAGTATGGGGAGACACAGGTGCTGGCTGAAAGCAAGTAGGCAGAACATCTGCAAATAAGTGTCTTTGGAGGGTCTCATCCGGGATGTTTGGCCAGACTTATCTCAAAATGACAATTTGGGGCAGACTCCCCTCTCCAGCTTCTCACCATCATATTGGACCATACTTCTTTGTCCTGTTTGCTTTCTGCCCACTAGCCACCTCTGGATACTCAGGACACCCATGCAGCTGCTCAAACCTCTGCTCAACCTCAGGCTTGCTATGGGAAGTTATTCCATAGCATCGGCCCACTGAGCCCCCCACTCTCAATGGCCCAGGTGTGGCACACATCTGCCTGGCCTGGTGTAGTTTTAACACCTGAGCAGAATTTCTACCTCCTTTTACTTCACTGTTATCTGGTTCCAGTTCCTCCCCGACCCTTGTCCATGCACAGCTCTGTTCAAGCAGACGGCGCTTCGTTGCTGGAGCCACAGCAGGTCTGATGTCAGTGAAGTTAAGTAATGCATTCCATCAGCTTCACCAAGACTCAACAACTAAAGG